>NC_073228.2:71927500-73177500 GCF_029281585.2 Gorilla gorilla gorilla
ATATCTTACTATAAAGACTAGAGAGAATGATTCTCAGCTACCACTTTGGGATGTGTGCGATCCACTCACAGAGTTTAACCTCTCTTTTCATAGAGCAGTTTGGAAACACACTGTTTGTAAAGTCTGCAAGTGTATATTTGGACCTCTTTGAGGATTTCGTTGGAAACGGGATTTCTGCATATAACGCTAGATAGAAGAATTCTCAGTAACTTCTTTGGGGTGCGTGTGTTCAACTCACAGAGTTGTACCTTCCTTTAGAAAAAGCAGATTTGAAACCCTCTTCTTGAGGAATTTGCAAGTGGAGATTTCAAGCGATTTGGGGCCAAAGGTAGAAAAGGATGTATCTTCGAATAAAAACTAGAGAGAATCATTCTCAGCAACCACTATGGGATGTGTGCGTTCCACTCACAGAGTTTAACCTTTCTTTTCATAGAGCAGTTTGCAAACACTCTGTTTGTAAAGTCTGCAAGTGGATATTTTTACCTCTTTGAGGATTTCGTTGGAAACGGGATTTCTGCATATAACGCTAGACAGAAGAATTCTCAGTAACTTCCTTGGTCTGTGTGTGTTCAACTCACAGAGTTGAACTTTCCTTTAGACAGTGCAGATTTGAACCCTCTTTTTGTGGAATTTACAAGTGGAGATTTCAAGCGCTTTGGGGCCAACGGTAGAAATGGTAATATCTTACTATAAAGACTAGAGAGAATGATTCTCAGCTACCACTTTGGGATGTGTGCGATCCAGTCACAGAGTTTAACCTCTCTTTTCATAGAGCAGTTTGGAAACACACTGTTTGTAAAGTCTGCAAGTGGATATTTGGACCTCTTTGAGGATTTCGTTGGAAACGGGATTTCTGCATATAACGCTAGACAGAAGAATTCTCAGTAACTTCTTTGGGCTGCGTGTGTTCAACTCACGGAGTTGTACCTTCCTTTAGAAAGAGCAGATTTGAAACCCTCTTCTTGTGGAATTTGGAAGTGGAGATTTCAAGCGATTTGGGGCCAACGGTAGAAAAGGAAATATCTTCGAATAAAAACTAGAGAGAATCATTTTCAGCAACCACTTTGGGATGTGTGCGTTCCACTCACAGAGTTTAACCTTTCTTTTCATTGAGCAGTTTGGAAACACTCTGTTTGTAAAGTCTGCAAGTGGATATTTGGAACTCCTTGAGGATTTCGTTGGAAGCGGGATTTCTGCATATAACGCTAGACAGAAGAACTCTCAGTAACTTCTTTGGGCTGTGTGTGTTCAACTCACAGAGTTGAACTTTCCTTTAGACAGTGCAGATTTGAACCCTCTTTTTGTGGAATTTACAAGTGGAGATTTCAAGCGCTTTTGGGCCAACGGTAGAAAAGGAAATATCTTTGTATAAAAACTAGAGAGAATCATTCTCAGCAACCACTTTGTGATATGAGTGTTCCACTCACGGAGTTTAACCGTTCTTTTCATAGAGCAGTTTGGAAACACTCTGCATGTAAATTCTGCAAGTGGATATTTGGACCTCCTTGATGATTTCGTTGCAAGCGGTATTTCTGCATATAACGCTAGACAGAAGAATTCTCAGTAATTCTTTGGGCTGCGTGTGTTCAACTCACAGAGTTGAACCTTCCTTTAGACAGAGCAGATTTGAAACCCTCTTTTTGTGGAAAATACAAGTGGAGATTTCAAGAGCTTTGGGGCCAACGGTAGAAAAGGATATATCTTTGTATAAAAACTAGAGAGAATCGTTCTCAGCAACCACATGGTGATGTGCGCGTTCCACTCACTGAGTTTAACCTTTCTTTTCATTGAGCAGTTTGCAAACACTCTGTTTGTAAAGTCTGCAAGTGGGTATTTGGACATCTTTGAGGATTTCGTTGGAAACGGGATTTCGGCATCCAACGCTAGACAGAAGAATTCTCAGTAACTTCTTTGTGCTGTGTGTGTTCAACTCACAGAGTTGAACCTTCCTTTATACAGAGCAGATTTGAAAACCTCTTTTTGTGGAATTTGCAAGTGGAGATTTCAAGCGCTTTCTGGCCAATGGTAGAAATGGTAATATCTTCCTATAAAAACTAGAGAGAATCATTCTCAGCAACCACTTTCGTATGTGTGCGTTCCACTCACAGAGTTTAGCCTTTCTTTTCATAGAGTAGTTTGGAAACACTCTGTTTGTAAAGTCTGCAAGTGGATATTTGGACCTCCTAGAGGATTTCGTTGGAAGCGGGATTTCTGCCCATAACGCTAGGCAGAAGAATTCTCAGTAATTCTTTGTGCTGCGTGTGGTCAACTCACAGAGTTGTACCTTCCTTTAGAAAGTGCAGATTTGAAACCCTCTTCTTGTGGAATTTGGAAGTGGAGATTTCAAGAGATTTGGGGCTAACGGTAGAAAAGGAAATATCTTTGTATAAAAACTAGAGAGAATGATTCTCAGCAACCACTTTGTGATATGTGCGTTCCACTCACGGAGTTTAACCTATCTTTTCATAGAGCAGTTTGGAAAGACTCTGCATGTAAAGTCTGCAAGTGGATATTTGGACCTCTTTGAGGATTTCTTTGGAAAAGGGATTTCTGCATATAACGGCAGACAGAAGAATTCTCAGTAATTCTTTGTGCTGCGTGTGTTCAACTCACAGAGTTGAACCTTCCTTTAGACAGAGCAGATTTGAAACCCTCTTTTTGTGGAATATACCCTCTTTTTGTGGAATATACAAGTGGAGATTTCAAGCGCTTTGGGGCCAACGGTAGAAAAGGAAATATCTTTGTATAAAAACTAGAGGGAGTCATTCTCAGCAACCCCTTGGTGATATGTGCGTTCCACTCACGGAGTTTAACCTTTCTTTTCATACAGCAGTTTGGAAACACTCTGCATGTAAAGTCTGCAAGTGGATATTTGGACCTCTTTCAGGATTTCGTTGGAAAAGGGATTTCTGCATATAACGGCAGACAGAAGAATTCTCAGTAACTTCTTTGGGCTGCGTGTGTTCAACCCACAGAGTTGTACCTTCCTTTAGAAAAAGCAGATTTGAAACCCTCTTCTTGTGGAATTTGCTAGTGGAGATTTCAAGCGATTTGGGGCCAACGGTAGAAACGGAAATATCTTCGAATAAAAACTAGAGAGAATCATTCTCAGCAACCACTTTGGGATGTGTGCGTTCCACTCACAGAGTTTAACCTTTCTTTTCATAGAGTAGTTTGCAAACACTCTGTTTGTAAAGTCTGCAAGTGGATATTTGGACCTCTTTGAGGATTTCGTTGGAAAAGGGATTTCTGCATATAACGGCAGACAGAAGAATACACAGTAACTTCTTTGGGCTGTGTGTGTTCAACTCACAGAGTAGAACTTTCCTTTAGACAGTGCAGATTTGAACCCCCTTTTGTGGAATTTACAAGTGGACATTTCAAGAGCTTTGGGGCCAACGGTTGAAAAGGAAATATCTTTGTATAAAAATTAGAGAGAGTCATTCTCAGCAACCACTTTGTGATATGTGCGTTCTACTCACGGAGTTTAACCTTTCTTTTCATAGAGCAGTTTGGAAACACTCTGTTTGAAAGTCTGCAAGTGGATATTTGGACATCTTTGAGGATTTCATTGGAAACGGGATTTCTGCATATAACTCTAGACAGAAGAATTCTCAGTAACTTCTTTGGGCTGCGTGTGTTCAACTCACAGAGTTGTACCTTCCTTTAGAGAGAGCAGATTTGAAACCCTCTTCTTGTGGAATTTGCAAGTGGAGATTTCAAGCGATTTGGGGCCAACGGTAGAAAAGGAAATACCCTCGAATAAAAACTAGAGAGAATCATTCTCAGCAACCACTTTGGGATGTGTGCGTTCCACTCACAGAGTTTAACCTTTCTTTTCATAGAGCAGTTTGCAAACACTCTGTTTGCAAGTCTGCAAGTGGATATTTTTACCTATTTGAGGATTTCGTTGGAAACGGGATTTCTGCATATAACGCTAGACAGAAGAATTCTCAGTAACTTCTTTGGGCTGCGTGTGTTCAACTCACAGAGTTGAACTTTCCTTTAGACAGAGCTGATTTGAAACCCTCTTTTTGTGGAATATACAACTGGAGATTTCAAGCGCTTTGGGGCCAACGGTAGGAAAGGAAATATTTTTGTATAAAAACTAGAGAGAATCATTTTCAGCAACCACTTGTTGATGTGTGCGTTCCACTCACAGAGTTTAACCTTTCTTTTCATAGAGCAGTTTGGAAACACTCTGTTTGTAAAGTCTGCAAGTGGATATTTGGACCTCTTTGAGGATTTCGTTGGAAACGGGATTTCTGCATATAACGCTAGACAGAAGAATTCTCAGTAACTTCCTTGGGCTGTGTGTGTTCAACTCACAGAGTTGAACTTTCCTTTAGACAGTGCAGATTTGAACCCTCTTTTTGTGGAATTTACAAGTGGAGATTTCAAGCGCTTTTGGGCCAACGGTAGAAAAGGAAATATCTTTGTATAAAAACTAGAGAGAATCATTCTCAGCAAACACTTTGTGATATGTGCGTTCCACTCACGGAGTTTAACCTTTCTTTTCATAGAGCAGTTTGGAAACACTCTGCATGTAAAGTCTGCAAGTGGATATTTGGACCTCTTTGAGGATTTCGTTGGAATCGGGATTTCTGCATATAACGCTAGACAGAAGAATTCTCAGTAATTCTTTGGGCTGCGTGTGTTCAACTCACAGAGTTGAACCTTCCTTTAGACAGAGCAGATTTCAAACCTTCTTTTTGTGGAATTTACAAGTGTAGATTTCAAGCGATTTGGGGCCAACGGTAGAAAAGGAAATATCTTTGTATAAAAACTTGAGAGAATCATTCTCAGCAACCACTTGGTGATGTGTGCGTTCCACTCACAGAGTTTAACCTTTCTTTTCATAGAGCAGTTTGGAAACACTCTGTTTGTAAAGTCTGCAAGTGGATATTTGGACCTCTTTGAGGATTTCGTTGGAAACGGGATTTCTGCATATAACGCTAGACAGAATAATTCTCAGTAACTTCCTTGGGCTGTGTGTGTTCAACTCACAGAGTTGAACTTTCCTTTAGACAGTGCAGATTTGAACCCTCTTTTTGTGGAATTTACAAGTGGAGATTTCAAGCGCTTTTGGGCCAACGGTAGAAAAGGAAATATCTTTGTATAAAAACTAGAGAGAATCCTTCTCAGCAACCACTTTGTGATATGTGCGTTCCACTCACGGAGTTTAACCTTTCTTTTCATAGAGCAGTTTGGAAACACTCTGCATGTAAAGTCTGCAAGTGGATATTGTGACCTCTTTGAGGATTTCGTTGGAATCGGGATTTCTGCATATAACGCTAGAGAGAAGAATTCTCAGTAATTCTTTGGGCTGCGTGTGTTCAACTCACAGAGTTGAACCTTCCTTTAGACAGAGCAGATTTCAAACCCTCTTTTTGTGGAATTTACAAGTGTAGATTTCAAGCGAATTGGGGCCAACGGTAGAAAAGGAAATATCTTTATATAAAAACTTGAGAGAATCATTCTCAGCAACCACTTGGTGATGTGTGCGTTCCACTCACAGAGTTTAACCTTTCCTTTCATAGAGCAGTTTGGAAACACTCTGTTTGTAAAGTCTGCAAGTGGATATTTGGACCTCTTTGAGGATTTCGTTGGAAACGGGATTTCTGCATATAAAGCTAGATAGAAGAATTCTCAGTAACTTCTTTGGGGTGCGTGTGTTCAACTCACAGAGTTGTACCTTCCTTTACAAAGAGCAGATTTCAAACCCTCTTTTTGAGGAATTTGCAAGCGGAGATTTCATGCGATTTGGGGCCAACGGTAGAAAAGGAAATATCCTCGAATAAAAACTAGAGAGAATCATTCTTAGCAACCATTTTGGGATGTGTGCGTTCCACTCACAGAGTTTAACCTTTCTTTTCATAGAGTAGTTTGCAAACACTCTGTTTGTAAAGTCTGCAAGTGGATATTTTTACCTCTTTGAGGAGTTCGTTGGAAACGGGATTTCTGCATATAACGCTAGACAGAAGAATTCTCAGTAATTCTTTGGGCTGCGTGTGTTCAACTCACAGAGTTGAACCTTCCTTTAGACTGAGCTGATTTGAAACCCTCTTCTTGTGGAATACACAACTTTGGATTTCAAGCGCTTTGGGGCCAACGGTAGAAAAGGAAATATCTTTGTATAAAAACTAGAGAGAATCATTTTCAGCAACCACTTGGTGATGTGTGCGTTCCACTCACAGAGTTTAACCTTTCTTTTCATAGAGCAGTTTGGAAACACTCTGTTTGTAAAGTCTGCAAGTGGATATATGGACCTCTTTGAGGATTTCGTTGGAAACGGGATTTCGGCATCCAACGCTAGACAGAAGAATTCTCAGTAACTTCTTTGGGCTGTGTGTGTTCAACTCACAGATTTGAACCTTCCTTTAGACAGAGCAGATTTGAAAACCTCTTTTTGTGGAATTTGCAAGTGGAGATTTCATGCTATTTCGGGCCAAAGGTAGAAAAGGTAATATCTTCCTATAAAAACTAGAGAGAATCATTCTCAGCAACCACTTTCGGATGTGTGCATTCCACTCACAGAGTTTAGCCTTTCTTTTCATAGAGTAGTTTGGAAACACTCTGTTTGTAAAGTCTGCAAGTGGATATTTGGACCTCCTTGAGGATTTCGTTGGAAGCTTGATTTCTGCATATAACGCTAGGCAGAAGAATTCTCTGTAATTCTTTGTGCTGCGTGTGTTCAACTCACAGAGTTGAACCTTCCTTTAGACAGAGCAGATTTGAAACCCTCTTTTTGTGGAATATACCCTCTTTTTGTGGAATATACAAGTGGAGATTTCAAGCGCTTTGGGGCCAACGGTAGAAAAGGAAATATCTTTGTATAAAAACTAGAGAGAATCATTTTCAGCAACCACTTTGTGATGTGTTCGTTCCACTCACAGAGTTTAACCTTTCTTTTCATAGAGCAGTTTGCAAACACTCTGTTTGTAAAGTCTGCAAGTGGATATTTGGAACTCTTTGAGGATTTCGTTGGAAACGGGATTTCTGCATATATAGCTAGACAGAAGAATTCTCAGTAACTTCTTTGGGCTGCGTGTGTTCAACTCACAGAGTTGTACCTTCCTTTAGAAAGAGCAGATTTGAAACCCACATTTTGTGGAATATACCCTCTTTTTGTGGAATATACAAGTGGAGATTTCAAGTGCTTTGGGGCCATCGGTAGAAAAGGAAATATCTTTGTATAAAAACTAGAGAGAATCATTTTCAACAACCACTTTGGGATGTGTGCATTCCACTCACAGAGTTTAACCTTTCTTTTCATAGAGCAGTTTGCAAACACTCTGTTTGTAAAGTCTGCAAGTGGATATTTGGACCTCCTTGAGGATTTCGTTGGAAGCGGGATTTCTGCATATAACGCTAGACAGAAGAATTCTCAGTAACTTCTTTGGGCTGTGTGTGTTCAACTCACAGAGTTGAACTTTCCTTTAGACAGTGCAGATTTGAACCCTCTTTTTGTGGAATTTACAAGTGGAGATTTCAAGCGCTTTGGGGCCAACGGTAGTAAAGGAAATATCATCGAATAAATACTAGAGAGAATCATTCTGAGCAACCACTTTGGGATGTGTGCGTTCCACTCACAGAGTTTAACCTTTCTTTTCATAGAGCAGTTTGCAAACACTCTGTTTGTAAAGTCTGCAAGTGGATATTTTTACCTCTTTGAGGATTTCGTTGGAAACGGGATTTCTGCATATAATGCTAGACAGAAGAATTCTCAGTAACTTCTTTGGGCTGCGTGTGTTCAACTCACAGAGTTGTACCTTCCCTTAGATAGAGCAGATTTGAAATCCTCTTTTTGTGGAATATACCCTCTTTTTGTGGAATATACAAGTGGAGATTTCAAGTGCTTTGGGGCCATCGGTAGAAAAGGAAATATCTTTGTATAAAAACTAGAGAGAATCATTTTCAGCAACCACTTTGGGATCTGTGCATTCCACTCACAGAGTTTAACCTTTCTTTTCATAGAGCAGTTTGCAAACACTCTGTTTGTAAAGTCTGCAAGTGGATATTTGGACCTCCTTGAGGATTTCGTAGGAAGCGGGATTTCTGCATATAACGCTAGACAGAAGAATTCTCAGTAACTTCTTTGGGCTGTGTGTGTTCAACTCACAGAGTTGAACTTTCCTTTAGACAGTGCAGATTTGAACCCACTTTTTGTGGAATTTACAAGTGGAGATTTCAAGCGCTTTGGGGCCAACGGTAGTAAAGGATATATCATCGAATAAAAACTAGAGAGAATCATTCTCAGCAACCACTTTGGGAAGTGTGCGTTCCACTCACAGAGTTTAACCTTTCTTTTCATAGAGCAGTTTGTAAACACTCTGTTTGTAAAGTCTGCAAGTGGATATTTTTACCTCTTTGAGGATTTCGTTGGAAACGGGATTTCTGCATAAAACGTTAGACAGAAGAATTCTCAGTAACTTCTTTGGGCTGCGTGTGTTCAACCCACAGAGTTGTACCTTCCTTTAGAAAAAGCAGATTTGAAACCCTCTTTTTGTGGAATTTACAATTGGAGATTTCAAGCGCTTTGGGGCCAATGGTAGAAACGGAAATGTCTTCGAAAAAAATCTAGAGAGAATCATTTTCAGCAACCACTTTGGGATGTGTGCGTTCCACTCACAGAGATGAATCTTACTTTTCGTAGAGCAGTTTGGAAACACTCTGTTTGTAAAGTCTGCAAGTGGATATTTGGACCTCCTTGAGGATTTCGTTGGAAGCGGGATTTCTGCATATAACGCTGGACAGAAGAATTCTCAGTAACTTCTTTGGGCTGTGTGTGTTCAACTCACAGAGTTGAACTTTCCTTTAGACAGTGCAGATTTGAACCCTCTTTTTGTGGAATTTACAAGTGGAAATTTCAAGCGCTTTGGGGCCAACTGTAGAAAAGGAAATATCTTTGTATAAAAACTAGAGAGAATCATTCTCAGCAACCACTTTGTGATATGTGCGTTCCACTCACGGAGTTTAACCTTTCTTTTCATAGAGCAGTTTGGAAACACTCTGCATGTAAAGTCTGCAAGTGGATATTTGGACCTCTTTGAGGATTTCGTTGGAAAAGGGATTTCTGCATAAAACGCTAGACAGAAGAATTCTCAGTAACTTCTTTGGGCTGCGTGTGTTCAACCCACAGAGTTGTACCTTTCTTTAGAAAGAGCAGATTTGAAACCCTCTTCTTTTGGAATTTACTAGTGGAGATTTCAAGCGATTTGGGGCCAACGGTAGAAACGGAAATATCTTCGAATAAAAACTAGAGAGAATCATTTTCAGCAACCACTTTGGGATGTGTGCATTCCACTCACAGAGTTTAACCTTTCTTTTCATAGAGTAGTTTGCAAACAATCTGTTTGTAAAGTCTGCAAGTGGATATTTGGAGCTCTTTAAGGATTTCGTTGGAAAAGGGATTTCTGCATATAACGCTAGACAGAAGAATTCTCAGTAACTTCTTTGGGCTGTGTGAGTTCAACTCACAGAGTTGAACTTTCCTTTAGACAGTGCAGATTTGAACCCTCTTTTTGTGGAATTTACAAGTGGACATTTCAAGCGCTCTGGGGCCAACGGTAGAAAAGGAAATATCTTTGTATAAAAACTAGAGAGAATCATTTTCAGCAACCACTTGGTGATGTGTGCGTTCCACTCACAGAGTTTAACCTTTCTTTTCATAGAGCAGTTTGCAAACACTCTGTTTGTAAAGTCTGCAGGTCGATATTTGGACCTCTTTGAGGATTTCGTTGGAAACGGGATTTCTGCATATAAAGCTAGATAGAAGAATTCTCAGTAACTTCTTTGGGGTGCGTGTGTTCAACTCACAGAGTTGTACCTTCCTTTAGAAAGAGCAGATTTGAAATCCTCTTTTTGAGGAATTTGCAAGCGGAGATTTCAAGCCATTTGGGGCCAATGGTAGAAAACGAAATATCTTCGAATAAAAACTAGAGAGAATCATTCTCAGCAACCATTTTGGGATGTGTGCGTTCCACTCACAGAGTTTAACCTTTCTTTTCATAGAGCAGTTTGCAAACACTCTGTTTGTAAAGTCTGCAAGTGGATATTTTTACCTCTTTGAGGAGTTCGTTGGAAACGGGATTTCTGCATATAACGCTAGACAGAAGAATTCTCAGTAATTCTTTGGGCTGCGTGTGTTCAACTCACAGAGTTGAACCTTCCTTTAGACAGAGCAGATTTGAAACCCTCTTTTTGTGGATTATACCCTCTTTTTGTGGAATATACAAGTGGAGATTTCAAGCGCTTTGGGGCCAACGGTAGAAAAGGAAATATCTTTGTATAAAAACTAGAGAGAATCATTTTCAGCAACCACTTTGTGATGTGTTCGTTCCACTCACAGAGTTTAACGTTTCTTTTCATAGAGCAGTTTGCAAACACTCTGTTTGTAAAGTCTGCAAGTGGATATTTGGACCTCTTTGAGGATTTCGTTGGAAACGGGATTTCTGCATATAATGCTAGACAGAAGAATTCTCAGTAACCTCTTTGGGCTGCGTGTGTTCAACTCACAGAGTTGTACCTTCCTTTAGAAAGAGCAGATTTGAAACCCACTTTTTGTGGAATATACCCTCTTTTTGTGGAATATACAAGTGGAGATTTCAAGCGCTTTGGGGCCAATGGTAGAAAAGGAAATATCTTTGTATAAAAACTAGAGAGAATCATTCTCAGCAACCACTTTGTGATATGTGCGTTCCACTCACAGAGTTTAACCTTTCTTTTCATAGAGCAGTTTGCAAACACTCTGTTTGTAAAGTCTGCAAGTGGATATTTGGACCTCTTTGAGGATTTCATTGGATACGGGATTTCTGCATATAAAGCTAGATAGAAGAATTCTCAGTAACTTCTTTGGGGTGCGTGTGTTCAACTCACAGAGTTGTACCTTTCTTTAGAAAGAGCAGATTTGAAACCCTCTTTTTGAGGAATTTTCAAGTGGAGATTTCAAGCGATTTGGGGCCAACGGTAGAAAAGGAACTATCTTCGAATAAAACTAGAGAGAATCATTCTCAGCAACCACTTTGGGATGTGTGCATTCCCCTCACAGAGTTTAACCTTTCTTTTCGTAGAGCAGTTTGGAAACACTCTGTTTGTAAAGTCTGCACGTGGATATTTGGACCTCCTTGAGGATTTCTTTGGAAGCGGGATTTCTGCATATAACGCTAGACAGAAGAATTCTCAGTAATTCTTTGGGCTGCGTGTGTTCAACTCACAGAGTTGAACCTTCCTTTAGACAGAGCAGATTTGAAACCCTCTTTTTGTGGAATATACAAGTGGAGATTTCAAGCGCTTTGGGGCCAACGGTAGAAAAGGAAATATCTTTGTATAAAAACTAGAGAGAATCATTTTCAGCAACCACTTGGTGATGTGTGCGTTCCACTCACAGAGTTTAACCTTTCTTTTCATAGAGCAGTTTGGAAACACTCTGTTTGTAAAGTCTGCAAGTGGATATTTGGACCTCTTTGAGGATTTCGTTGCAAGAGGGATTTCTGCTTATAACGCTAGACAGAAGAATTCCCAGTAATTCTTTGGCTGCGTGTGTTCAACTCACAGAGTTGAACCTTCCTTTAAACAGAGCAGATTTGGAAACCTCTTTTTGTGGAATTTACAAGTGGAGATTTCAAGCGATTTGGGGCCAACGGTAGAAAAGGAAATATCTTTGTATAAAAATTAGAGAGAATCATTCTCAGCAACCACTTGGTGATGTGTGCATTCCACTCACAGAGTTTAACCTTTCTTTTCATAGAGCAGTTTGCAAACACTCTGTTTGTAAAGTCTGCAAGTGGGTATTTGAACCTCTTTGGGTATTTCGCTGGAAACGGGATTTCTGCATCTAACGCTAGACAGAAGAATTCGCAGTAACTTCTTTGGGCTGCGTGTGTTCAACGCACAGAGTTGTACCTTCCTTTAGAAAAAGCAGATTTGAAATCCTCTTTTTGTGGAATTTGCAAGTGGAGATTTCAAGCGCTTTGGGGCCAACTGTAGAAACGGAAATATCTTCGTACAAAAACTAGAGAGAATCATTTTCAGCAACCACTTTGGGATGTGTGCGTTCCACTCACAGAGTTTAACCTTTCTTTTCGTAGAGCAGTTTGGAAACACTCTGTTTGTAAAGTCTGCAAGTGGATATTTGGACCTCCTTGAGGGTTTCGTTGGAAGCGGGATTTCTGCATATAACGCTAGACAGAAGAATTCTCAGTAACTTCTTTGGGCTGTGTGTATTCAACTCACAGAGTTGAACTTTCCTTTAGACAGTGCAGATTTGAACCCACTTTTTGTGGAATTTACAAGTGGAGATTTCAAGCGCTTTGGGTCCAACGGTAGAAAAGGAAATATCTTTGTATAAAAACTAGAGAGAATCATTCTCAGCAACCACTTTGTGATATGTGCGTTCCACTCACGGAGTTTAACCTTTCTTTTCATAGAGCAGTTTGGAAACACTCTGCATGTAAAGTCTGCAAGTGGATATTTGGATCTCTTTGATGATTTCGTTGGAAGCGGGTTTTCTGCATATAACGCTAGAGAGAAGAATTCTCAGTAATTCTTTGGGCTGCGTGTGTTCAACTCACAGAGTTGAACTTTCCTTTAGACAGAGCAGATTTGAAAACCTCTTTTTGTGGAATTTACAAGTGTAGATTTCAAGCGATTTGGGGTCAACGGTAGTAAAGGAAATATCTTTGTATAAAAACTAGAGAGAATCATTCTCAGCAACCACTTGGTGATGGGTGCGTTCCACTCACAGAGTTTAACCTTTCTTTTCATAGAGCACTTTGGAAACACTCTGTTTGTAAAGTCTGCAAGTGGATATTTGGACCTCTTTTAGGATTTCGTTGGAAATGGGATTTCTGCATATAACACTAGACAGAAGAATTCTCAGTAACTTCTTTGGGCTGCGTGTGTTCAACCCACAGAGTTGTACCTTCCTTTAGAAAAAGCAGATTTGAAACCCTCTTATTGTGGAATTTGCTAGTGGAGATTTCAAGCGATTTGGGGCCAACGGTAGAAACGGAAATATCTTCGAATAAAAACTAGAGAGAATCATTCTCAGCAACCACTTTGGGATGTGTGCGTTCCACTCACAGAGTTTAACCTTTCTTTTCATAGAGTAGTTTGCAAAAACTCTGTTTGTAAAGTCTGCAAGTGGATATTTGGACCTCCTTGAGGATTTCATTGGAAAAGGGATTTCTGCATATAACGGCAGACAGAAGAATTCTCAGTAACTTTTTTGGGTTGTGTGTGTTCAACTCACAGAGTTGAACTTTCCTTCAGATAGTGCAGATTTGAACCCTCTTTTTGTGGAATTTACAAGTGGAGATTTCAAGCGCTTTGGGGCCAACGGTAGAAAAGGAAATTTCTTTGTATAAAAACTAGAGAGAATCATTCTCAGCAACCACTTTGTGATATGTGTGTTCCACTCACGGAGTTTAACCTTTCTCTTCATAGAGCAGTTTGGAAACACTCTGGTTGAAAGTCTGCAAGTGTATATTTTTACCTCTTTGAGGATTTCGTTGGAAACGGGATTTCTGCATATAAATCTAGACAGAAGAATTCTCAGTAACTTCTTTGGGCTGCGTGTGTTCAACTCACAGAGTTGTACCTTCCTTTAGAGAGAGCAGATTTGAAACCCTCTTCTTGTGGAATTTGCAAGCGGAGATTTCAAGCGATTTCGGTCCAACAGTAGAAATGGAAATATCTTCGAATAAAAACTAGAGAGAATCATTCTCAGCAACCACTTTGGGATGTGTGCGTTCCACTCACAGAGTTTAACCTTTCTTTTCATAGAGCAGTTTGCAAACACTCTGTTTGTAAAATCTGCAAGTGGATATTTTTACCTCTTTGAGGATTTCGTTGGAAACGGGAGTTCTGCATATAACGCTAGACAGAAGAATTCTCAGTAACTTCCTTGGGCTTTGTGTGTTCAACTCAAAGAGTTGAACTTTCCTTTAGACAGTGCAGATTTGAACCCTCTTTTTGTGGAATTTACAACTGGAGATTTCAAGCGCTTTGGGGCCAACGGTAGAAAAGGAAATATCTTTGTATAAAAACTAGAGAGAATCATTCTCAGCAACCACTTTGGGATATGTGCGTTCCACTCACGGAGTTTAACCTTTCTTTTCATAGAGCAGTTTGGAAACACTCTGCATGTAAAGTCTGCTAGTGGATATTTGGACCTCTTTGAGGATTTCGTTGGAAGCGGGATTTCTGCATATAACACTAGAGAGAAGAATTCTCAGTAATTCTTTGGGCTGCATGTGTTCAACTCACAGAGTTGAACCTTCCTTTAGACAGAGCAGATTTGAAAACCTCCTTTTGTGGAATTTACAAGTGTAGATTTCAAGCGATTTGGGGCCAACGGTAGAAAAGGAAATATCTTTGTATAAAAACTAGAGAGAATCATTCTCAGCAACCACTTGGTGATGGGTGCGTTCCACTCACAGAGTTTAACCTTTCTTTTCATAGAGCAGTTTTTAAACACTCTGTTTGTAAAGTCTGCAAGTGGATATTTTGACCTCTTTGAGGATTTTGTTGGAAACGGGATTTCTGCATATAACGCTAGACAGAAGAATTTTCAGTAACTTCTTTGGGCTGCGTGTGTTCAACCCACAGAGTTGTACCTTCCTTTAGAAAAAGCAGATTTGAAACCCTCTTCTTGTGGAATTTGTTAGTGGAGATTTCAAGCGATTTGGGGCCAACGGCAGAAACGGAAATATCTTCGAATAAAAACTAGAGAGAATCATTCTCAGCAACCACTTTGGGATGTGTGCGTTCCAATCACAGAGTTTAACCTTTCTTTTCGTAGAGCAGCTTGGAAACACTCTGTTTGTAAAGTCTGCAAGTGGATATTTGGACCTCTTTGAGGATTTCGTTGTAAAAGGGATTTCTGCAAATAACGGCAGACAGAAGAATTTTCAGTAAGTTCTTTGGGCTGTGTGTGTTCAACTCACAGAGTTGAACTTTCCTTTAGACAGTGCAGATTTGAACCCTCTTTTTGTGGAATTTACAAGTGGACATTTCAAGCGCTTTGGGGCCAACGGTAGAAAAGGAAATATCTTTGTATAAAATCTAGAGAGAATCATTCTCAGCAACCAATTTGGGATGGGTGCGTTCCACTCACGGAGTTTATCCTTTCTTTTCATAGAGCAGTTTGGAAACACTCTGTTTGAAATTCTGCAAGTGGATATTTGGACATCTTTGAGGATTTCGTTGGAAACGGGATTTCCGCATATAACGCTAGACAGAAGAATTCTCAGTAACTTCTTTGGGATGTGTGTGTTCAACGCACAGAGCTGTACCTTCCTTTAGACAGAGCAGATTTGAAACCCTCTTCTTGAGGAATTTGCAAGTGGAGATTTCAAGCGATTTGGGGCCAACGGTAGAAAAGGAAATATCTTTGTATAAAAACTAGAGAGAATCATTCTCAGCAACCACTTGGTGATGGGTGCGTTCCACTCACAGAGTTTAACCTTTCTTTTCATAGAGTAGTTTGCAAACACTCTGTTTGTAAAGTCTGCAAGTGGATATTTGGACCTCTTTGAGGATTTCGTTGGAAAAGGGATTTCTGCATATAACGGTAGACAGAAGAATTCTCAGTAACTTCTTTGGGCTGTGTGTGTTCAACTCACAGAGTTGAACTTTCCTTTAGGCACTGCAGATTTGAACCCTCTTTTTGTGGAACTTACAAGTGGAGATTTCAAGCGCTTTGGGGACAACGGTAGAAAAGGAAATATCTTTGTATAAAAACTAGAGAGAATCATTGTCAACAACCACTTTGGGATGTGTGCGTTCCACTCACGGAGTTTATCCTTTCTTTTCATAGAGCAGTTTGGAAACACTCTGTTTGAAAGTCTGCAAGTGGATATTTGGACATCTTTGAGGATTTCGTTGGAAACGGGATTTCTGCATATAACTCTAGACAGAAGAATTCTCAGTAACTTCTTTGGGCTGCGTGTGTTCAACTCACAGAGTTGAACCTTCCTTTAGTGAGAGCAGATTTGAAACCCTCTTTTTGAGGAATTTGCAATTGGAGATTTCAAGCGATTTGTGGCCTACGGTAGAAAAGGAAATATCTTCGAATAAAACTAGAGAGAATCATTCTCAGCAACCACTTAGGGATGTGTGCATTCCACTCACAGAGTTTAACCTTTCTTTTCGTAGAGCAGTTTGGAAACACTCTGTTTGTAAAGTCTGCACGTGGATATTTGGACCTCCTTGAGGATTTCTTTGGAAGCGGGATTTCTGCATATAACGCTAGACAGAAGAATTCTCAGTAATTCTTTGGGCTGCGTGTGTTCAACTCACAGAGTTGAACCTTCCTTTAGACAGAGCAGATTTGAAACCCTCTTTTTGTGAAATATACAAGTGGAGATTTCAAGCGCTTTGGGGCCAACGGTAGAAAAGGAAATATCTTTGTATAAAAACTAGAGAGAATCATTTTCAGCAACCACTTGGTGATGTGTGCGTTCCACTCACAGAGTTTAACCTTTTTTTCATAGAGCAGTTTGGAAACACTCTGTTTGTAAAGTCTGCAAGTGGATATTTGGACCTCTTTGAGGATTTCGTTGGAAGAGGGATTTCTGCTTATAACGCTAGACAGAAGAATTCTCAGTAATTCTTTGGGCTGCGTGTGTTCAACTCACAGAGTTGAACCTTCCTTTAAACAGAGCCGATTTGGAAACCTCTTTTTGTGGAATTTACAAGTGGAGATTTCAAGTGATTTGGGGCCAACGGTAGAAAAGGAAATATCTTTGTATAAAAATTAGAGAGAATCATTCTCAGCAACCACTTGGTGATGTGTGCATTCCACTCACAGAGTTTAACCTTTCTTTTCATAGAGCAGTTTGCAAACACTCTGTTTGTAAAGTCTGCAAGTGGGTATTTGAACCTCTTTGGGTATTTCGCTGGAAACGGGATTTCTGCATCTAACGCTAGACAGAAGAATTCGCAGTAACTTCTTTGGGCTGCGTGTGTTCAACGCACAGAATTGTACCTTCCTTTAGAAAAAGCAGATTTGAAACCCACTTTTTGAGGAACTTGCAAGTGGAGATTTCAAGCGCTTTGGAGCCAAATGTAGAAACGGAAATATCTTCGTACAAAAACTAGAGAGAATCATTTTCAGCAACCACTTTGGGATGTGTGCGTTCCACTCACAGAGTTTAACCTTTCTTTTCGTAGAGCAGTTTGGAAACACTCTGTTTGTAAAGTCTGCAAGTGGATATTTGGACCTCCTTGAGGGTTTCGTTGGAAGCGGGATTTCTGCATATAACGCTAGACAGAAGAATTCTCAGTAACTTCTTTGGGCTGTGTGTGTTCAACTCACAGAGTTGAACTTTCCTTTAGACAGTGCAGATTTGAACCCACTTTTTGTGGAATTTACAAGTGGAGATTTCAAGCGCTTTGGGGCCAACGGTAGAAAAGGAAATATCTTTGTATAAAAGCTAGAGAGAATCATTCTCAGCAACCAATTTGTGATATGTGCGTTCCACTCACGGAGTTTAACCTTTCTTTTCATAGAGCAGTTTGGAAACACTCTGCATGTAAAGTCTGCAAGTGGATATTTGGATCTCTTTGATGATTTCGTTGGAAGCGGTTTTTCTGCATATAACGCTAGACAGAAGAATTCTCAGTAATTCTTTGGGCTGCGTGTGTTCAACTCACAGAGTTGAACCTTCCTTTAGACAGAGCAGATTTGAAAACCTCTTTTTGTGGAATTTACAAGTGTAGATTTCAAGCGATTCGGGGCCAACGGTAGAAAAGGAAATATCTTTGTAAAAAAACTAGAGAGAATCATTCTCAGCAAGCACTTTGGGATGTGTGCATTCCACTCTCAGAGTTTAACCTTTCTTTTCATAGAGCAGTTTGGAAACACTCTGTTTGTAAAGTCTGCAAGTGGATATTTGGACCTCTTTGAGGATTTTGTTGGAAACGGGATTTCTGCATATAACGCTAGATAGAAGAATTCTCAGTAACTTCTTTGGGGTGCGTGTGTTCAACTCGCAGAGTTGTACCTTCCTTTAGAAAGAGCAGATTTGAAACCCTCTTCTTGAGGAATTTGCAAGTGGAGATTTCAAGCGATTTGGGGCCAAAGGTAGAAAAGGATATATCTTCGAATAAAAACTAGAGAGAATCATTCTCAGCATCCACTATGGGATGTGTGCGTTCCAATCACAGAGTTTAACCTTTCTTTTCGTAGAGCAGCTTGGAAACACTCTGTTTGTAAAGTCTGCAAGTGGATATTTGGACCTCCTTGAGGATTTCGTTGGATGTGGGATTTCTGCATATAATGCTAGACAGAAGAATTCTCAGTAATTCTTTGGGCTGCGTGTGTTCAACTCACAGAGTTGAACCTTCCTTTAGACAGAGCAGATTTGGAAACCTCTTTTTGTGGAATTTACAAGTGGAGATTTCAAGCGATTTGGGGCCAACGGTAGAAAAGGAAATATCTTTGTATAAAAATTAGAGAGAATCATTCTCAGCAACCACTTGGTGATGTGTGCATTCCACTCACAGAGTTTAACCTTTCTTTTCATAGAGAAGTTTGCAAACACTCTGTTTGTAAAGTCTGCAAGTGGGTATTTGGACCTCTTTGGGTATTTCGCTGGAAACGGGATTTCTGCATCTAACGCTAGACAGAAGAATTCGCAGTAACTTCTTTGGGCTGCGTGTGTTCAACACACAGAGTTGTACCTTCCATTAGAAAAAGCAGATTTGAAACCCTCTTTTTGTGGAATTTGCAAGTGGACATTTCAAGCGCTTTGGGGCCAACTGTAGAAACGGAAATATCTTCGTACAAAAACTAGAGAGAATCATTTTCAGCAACCACTTGGTGATGTGTGCGTTCCACTCATAGAGTTTAACCTTTCTTTTCATAGAGCAGTTTGGAAACACTCTGTTTGTAAAGTCTGCAAGTGGATATTTGGATCTCTTTGAGGATTTCGTTGGAAGAGGGATTTCTGCTTATAACGCTAGACAGAAGAATTCTCAGTAATTCTTTGGGCTGCGTGCGTTCAACTCGCAGAGTTGAACCTTCCCTTAGACAGAGCAGATTTGGAAACCTCTTTTTGTGGAATTTACAAGTGCAGATTTCAAGCGATTTGGGGCCAACAGTAGAAAAGGAAATATCTTTGTATAAAAATTAGAGAGAATCATTCTCAGCAACCACTTGGTGCTGGGTGTGTTCCACTCACGGAGTTTAACCTTTCTTTTCATAGAGCAGTTTGGAAACACTCTGTTTGTAAAGTCTGCAAGTGGATATTTGGACCTCTTTGAGGGTTTCGTTGGAAACGGGATTTCTGCATATAACGCTAGACAGAAGAATTCTCAGTAACTTCTTTGGGCTGCGTGTGTTCAACCCAAAGAGTTGTACCTTCCTTTAGAAAAAGCAGATTTGAAACCCTCTTCTTGTGGAATTTGGAAGTGGAGATTTCAAGCGATATGGGGCCAACGGTAGAAACGGAAATATCTTCGAATAAAAACTAGAGAAAATCATTCTCAGCAACCACTTTGGGATGTGTGCGTTCCACTCACAGAGTTTAACCTTTCTTTTCATAGAGCAGTTTGGAAACACTCTGTTTGTAAAGTCTGCAAGTGGATATTTGGACCTCCGTGGGGATTTCGTTGGAAGCGGGATTTCTGCATATAACGCTAGACAGAGGAATTCTCACTAATTCTTTGGGCTGCGTGTGTTCAACTCACAGAGTTGAACCTTCCTTTAGACAGAGCAGATTTGAAACCCTCTTTTTGTGGAATATACAAGTGGAGATTTCAAGCGCTTTGGGGCCAACGGTAGAAAAGGAAATATCTTTGTATAAAAACTAGAGGGAATCATTTTCAGCAACCTCTTTGTGATATGTGCGTTCCACTCACAGAGTTTAACCTTTCTTTTCATAGAGCAGTTTGCAAACACTCTGTTTGTAAAGTCTGCAAGTGGATATTTGGACCTCTTTGAGGATTTCGTTGGAAACGGGATTTCGGCATATAACACTAGACAGAAGAATTCTCAGTAACTTCTTTGGGCTGTGTGTGTTCAACTCGCAGAGTTGAACTTTCCTTTAGACAGTGCAGATTTGAACCCTCTTTTTCTGGAATTTACAAGTGGAGATTTCAAGCGCTTTGGTGCCAACGGTAGAAAAGGAAATATCTTTGTATAAAAACTAGAGAGAATCATTCTCAGCAACCACTTTGTGATATGTGCGTTCCACTCATGGAGTTTAACCTTTCTTTTCATTGAGCAGTTTGGAAACACTCTGCATGTAAAGTCTGCAAGTGGATATTTGGACCTCTTTGAGGATTTCGTTGGAAGCGGGATTTCTGCAAATAATGCTAGAGAGAAGAATTCTCAGTAATTCTTTGGGCTGTGTGTGTTCAACTCACAGAGTTGAACCTTCCTTTAGACAGAGCAGATTTGAAAACCACTTTTTGTGGAATTTACAAGTGTAGATTTCAAGCGATTTGGGGCCAACAGTAGAAAAGGAAATATCTTTGTATAAAAACTAGAGAGAATCATTCTCAGCAACAACTTGGTGATGGGTGCGTTCCACTCACAGAGTTTAAGCTTTCTTTTCATAGAGCAGTTTGCAAACACTCTGTTTGTAAAGTCTGCAAGTGGGTATTTGGACCTCTTTGGGGATTTCGCTGGAAACGGGATGTGTGCATCTAACGCTAGACAGAAGAATTCTCAGTAACTTCTTTGGGCTGCGTGTGTTCAACGCACAGAGTTGTACCTTCCTTTAGAAAAAGCAGATTTGAAACCCTCTTTTTGTGGAATTTGCAAGTGGAGATTTCAAGCACTTTGGGGCCAACTGTAGAAACGGAAATATCTTCGTACAAAAACTAGAGAGAATCATTTCCAGCAACCACTTTGGGATGTGTGCATTCCACTCACAGAGTTTAACCTTTCTTTTGGTAGAGCAGTTTGGAAACACTCTGTTTGTAAAGTGTGCAAGTGGATATTTGGACCTCTTTGAGGATTTCGTTGGAAAAGGGATTTCTGCATATAACGGTAGACAGAAGAATTCTCAGTAACTTCCTTGGGCTGTGTGTGTTCAACTCACAGACTTGAACTTTCCTTTAGGCAGTGCAGATTTGAACCCTCTTTTTGTGGAATTTATAAGTGGACATTTCAAGCGCTTTGGGTCCAACAGTAGAAAAGGAAATATCTTTGTATAAAAACTAGAGAGAATCATTCTCAGCAACTACTTTGTGATATGTGCGTTCCACTCACGGAGTTTATCCTTTCTTTTCATAGAGCAGTTTGGAAACACTCTGTTTGAAAGTCTGCAAGTGGATATTTGGACCTCTTTGAGGATATCGTTGGAAACGGGATTTCTGCATATAACGCTAGATAGAAGAATTCTCTGTAACTTCTTTGGGGTGCGTGTGTTCAACCCACAGAGTTGTAACTTCCTTTAGAAAGAGCAGATTTGAAACCCTCTTCTTGAGGAATTTGCAAGTGGAGATTTCAAGCGATTTGGGGCCAAAGGTAGAAAAGGAAATATCTTTGTATAAAAACTAGAGAGAATCATTCTCAGCAACCACTTTGTGATATGTGCATTCCACTCACAGAATTTAACCTTTCTTTTAATAGAGCAGTTTGGAAACACTCTGTTTGTAAAGTCTGCAAGTGGATATTTGGACCTCTTTGAGGATTTCGTTGGAAAAGGGATTTCTGCATATAAAGCTAGATAGAAAAATTCTCAGTAACTTCTTTGGGCTGCGTGTGTTCAACCCACAGAGTTGTACCTTTCTTTAGAAAGAGCAGATTTGAAACCCTCTTTTTGAGGAATTTGCAAGTGGAGATTTCAAGCGATTTGTGGCCAACGGTAGAAAAGGAAATATCTTCGAATAAAAACTAGAGAGAATCATTCTCAGCAACCACTTTGGGATGTGTGCGTTCCCCTCACAGAGTTTAACCTTTCTTTTCGTAGAGCAGTTTGGAAACACTCTGTTTGTAATGTCTGCACGTGGATATTTGGACCTCTTGAGGATTTCATTGGAAGAGGTATTTCTGCATATAATGCTAGACAGAAGAATTCTCAGTAATTCTTTGGGCTGCGTGTGTTCAACTCACAGAGTTGAACCTTCCTTTAGACAGAGCAGATTTGAAACCCTCTTTTTGTGGAATATACAAGTGGAGATTTCAAGCGCTTTGGGGCCAATGGTAGAAAAGGAAATATCTTTGTATAAAAACTAGAGAGAATCATTCTCAGCAACCACTTTGTGATATGTGCGTTCCACTCACAGAGTTTAACCTTTCTTTTCATAGAGCAGTTTGCAAACACTCTGTTTGTAAAGTCTGCCAGTGGATATTTGGACCTCTTTGAGGATTTCGTTGGAAACGGGATTTCGGCATATAAAGCTAGATAGAAGAATTCTCAGTAACTTCTTTGGGCTGCGTGTGTTCAACTCACAGAGTTGTACCTTTCTTTAGAAAGAGCAGATTCGAAACCCTCTTTTTGAGGAATTTGCAATTGGAGATTTCAAGCGATTTGTGGCCAACGGTAGAAAAGGAAATATCTTCGAATAAAACTAGAGAGAATCATTCTCAGCAACCACTTTGGGATGTGTGCATTCCCCTCACAGAGTTTAACCTTTCTTTTCGTAGAGCAGTTTGGAAACACTCTGTTTGTAAAGTCTGCACGTGGATATTTGGACCTCCTTGAGGATTTCTTTGGAAGTGGGATTTCTGCATATAACGCTAGACAGAAGAATTCTCAGTAATTCTTTGGGCTGCGTGTGTTCAACTCACAGAGTTGAACCTTCCTTTAGACAGAGCAGATTTGAAACCCTCTTTTTGTGAAATATACAAGTGGAGATTTCAAGCGCTTTGGGGCCAACGGTAGAAAAGGAAATATCTTTTTATAAAAACTAGAGAGAATCATTTTCAGCAACCACTTTGGGATGTGTGCATTCCACTCACAGAGTTTAACCTTTCTTTTCATAGAGCAGTTTGGAAACACTCTGTTTGTATAGTCTGCAAGTGGATATTTGGACCTCCTTGAGGGTTTCGTTGGAAGCGGGATTTCTGCATATAACGCTAGACAGAAGAATTCTCAGTAACTTCTTTGGGCTGTGTGTGTTCAACTCACACAGTTGAACTTTCCTTTAGACAGTGCAGATTTGAACCCACTTTTTGTGGAATTTACAAGTGGAGATTTCAAGCGCTTTGGGGCCAACGGTAGAAAAGGAAATATCTTTGTATAAAAGCTAGAGAGAATCATTCTCAGCAACCAATTTGTGATATGTGCGTTCCACTCACGGAGTTTAACCTTTCCTTTCATAGAGCAGTTTGGAAACACTCTGCATGTAAAGTCTGCAAGTGGATATTTGGATCTCTTTGATGATTTCGTTGGAAGCGGTTTTTCTGCATATAACGCTAGAGAGAAGAATTCTCAGTAATTCTTTGGGCTGCGTGTGTTCAACTCACAGAGTTGAACCTTCCTTTAGACAGAGCAGATTTGAAAACCTCTTTTTGTGGAATTTACAAGTGTAGATTTCAAGCGATTCGGGGCCAACGGTAGAAAAGGAAATATCTTTGTATAAAAACTAGAGAGAATCATTCTCAGCAAGCACTTTGGGATGTGTGCATTCCACTCTCAGAGTTTAACCTTTCTTTTCATAGAGCAGTTTGGAAACACTCTGTTTGTAAAGTCTGCAAGTGGATATTTGGACCTCTTTGAGGATTTCGTTGGAAACGGGATTTCTGCATATAACGCTAGATAGAAGAATTCTCAGTAACTTCTTTGGGGTGCGTGTGTTCAACTCGCAGAGTTGTACCTTCCTTTAGAAAGAGCAGATTTGAAACCCTCTTCTTGAGGAATTTGCAAGTGGAGATTTCAAGCGATTTGGGGCCAAAGGTAGAAAAGGATATATCTTCGAATAAAAACTAGAGAGAATCATTCTCAGCAACCACTATGGGATGTGTGCGTTCCAATCACAGAGTTTAACCTTTCTTTTCGTAGAGCAGTTTGGAAACACTCTGTTTGTAAAGTCTGCAAGTGGATATTTGGACCTCCTTGAGGATTTCGTTGGATGTGGGATTTCTGCATATAATGCTAGACAGAAGAATTCTCAGTAATTCTTTGGGCTGCGTGTGTTCAACTCACAGAGTTGAACCTTCCTTTAGACAGAGCAGATTTGGAAACCTCTTTTTGTGGAATTTACAAGCGGAGATTTCAAGCGATTTGGGGCCAACGGTAGAAAAGGAAATATCTTTGTATAAAAATTAGAGAGAATCATTCTCAGCAACCACTTGGTGAAGTGTGCATTCCACTCACAGAGTTTAACCTTTCTTTTCATAGAGCAGTTTGCAAACACTCTGTTTGTAAAGTCTGCAAGTGGGTATTTGGACCTCTTTGGGTATTTCGCTGGAAACGGGATTTCTGCATCTAACGCTAGACAGAAGAATTCGCAGTAACTTCTTTGGGCTGCGTGTGTTCAACGCACAGAGTTGTACCTTCCATTAGAAAAAGCAGATTTGAAACCCTCTTTTTGTGGAAATTGCAAGTGGACATTTCAAGCGCTTTGGGGCCAACTGTAGAAACGGAAATATCTTCGTACAAAAACTAGAGAGAATCATTTCCAGCAACCACTTTGGGATGTGTGCGTTCCACTCACAGAGTTTAACCTTTCTTTTCGTAGAGCAGTTTGGAAACACTCTGTTTGTAAAGTCTGCAAGTGGATATTTGGACCTCTTTGAGGATTTCGTTGGAAAAGGGATTTCTGCATATAACGGTAGACAGAAGAATTCTCAGTAACTTCTTTGGGCTGTGTGTGTTCAACTCACAGACTTGAACTTTCCTTTAGGCAGTGCAGATTTGAACCCTCTTTTTGTGGAATTTATAAGTGGACATTTCAAGCGCTTTGGGTCCAACAGTAGAAAAGGAAATATCTTTGTATAAAAACTAGAGAGAATCATTCTCAGCAACCACTTTGTGATATGTGCATTCCACTCACAGAGTTTAACCTTTCTTTTAATAGAGCAGTTTGGAAACACTCTGTTTGTAAAGTCTGCAAGTGGATATTTGGACCTCTTTGAGGATTTCGTTGGAAACGGGATTTCTGCATATAACGCTAGATAGAAGAATTCTCAGTAACTTCTTTGGGCTGCGTGTGTTCAACCCACAGAGTTGTACCTTTCTTTAGAAAGAGCAGATTTGAAACCCTCTTTTTGAGGAATTTCCAAGTGGAGATTTCAAGCGATTTGTGGCCAACGGTAGAAAAGGAAATATCTTCGAATAAAAACTAGAGAGAATCATTCTCAGCAACCACTTTGGGATGTGTGCGTTCCCCTCACAGAGTTTAACCTTTCTTTTCGTAGAGCAGTTTGGAAACACTCTGTTTGTAATGTCTGCAAGTGGATATTTGGACCTCTTGAGGATTTCGTTGGAAGCGGGATTTCTGCATATATCAATAGACAGAAGAATTCTCAGTAACTTCTTTGGGCTGTGTGTGTTCAACTCACAGAGTTGATCTTTCCTTTAGACAGTGCAGATTTGACCCCTCTTTTTGTGGAATTTACAAGTGGAGATTTTAATCGCTTTGGGGCCTACGGTAGAAAAGGAAACATCTTTCAATAAAAACTAGAGAGAATCATTCTCAGCAACCACATGGTGATGTGTGCGTTCCACTCACAGAGTTTAACCTTTCTTTTCATAGAGCAGTTTGGAAACACTCTGTTTGTAAAGTCTGCAAGTGGGTATTTGGACGTCTTTGAGGATTTCATTCGAAACGGGATTTCTGCATATAACGCTAGATAGAAGAATTCTCAGTAACTTCCTTGGTCTGTGTGTGTTCAACTCACAGAGTTGAACTTTCCTTTAGACAGTGCAGATTTGACCCCTCTTTTTGTGGAATTTACAAGTGGAGATTTCAAGCGCTTTGGGGCCAACAGTAGAAAAGGTAATATCTTACTATAAAGACTAGAGAGAATCATTCTCAGCAACCACTTTGGGATGTGTGCGATCCACTCACAGAGTTTAACCTCTCTTTTCATAGAGCACTTTGGAAACACACTGTTTGTAAAGTCTGCAAGTGGATATTTGGACCTCTTTGAGGATTTCGTTGGAAACGGGATTTCTGCATATAACGCTAGATAGAAGAATTCTCAGTAACTTCTTTGGGGTGGGTGTGTTCAACTCACAGAGTTGTACCTTCCTTTAGAAAAAGCAGATTTGAAACCCTCTTCTTGAGGAATTTGCAAGTGGAGATTTCAAGCGATTTGGGGCCAAAGGTAGAAAAGGATATATCTTCGAATAAAAACTAGAGAGAATCATTCTCAGCAACCACTATGGGATGTGCGCGTTCCACTCACAGAGTTTAACCTTACTTTTCGTAGAGCAGTTTCGAAACACTCTGTTTGTAAAGTCTGCAAGTGGATATATGGACCTCCTTGAGGATTTCGTTGGAAACGGGATTTCTGCATATAACGCTAGAGAGAAGGATTCTCAGTAATTCTTTGGGCTGCGTGTGTTCAACTCACAGAGTTGAACCTTCCTATATACAGAGCAGATTTGAAACCCACTTTTTGTGGAATATAGAAGTGGAGATTTCAAGCGCTTTGGGGCCAATGGAAGAAAAGCAAATATCTTTGTATAAAAACTAGAGAGAATCATTCTCAGCAATCACTTTGTGATATGTGCGTTCCACTCACAGAGTTTAACCTTTCTTTTCATAGAGCAGTTTGGAAACACTCTGTTTGTAAAGTCTGCAAGTGGATATTTGGACCTCTTTGAGGATTTCGTTGGAAACGGGATTTCTGTATGTAAAGCTAGATAGAAGAATTCGCAGAAACTTCTTTGGGCTGCGTGTGTTCAACACACAGAGTTGTACCTTCCTTTAGAAAGAGCAGATTTGAAACCCTCTTTTTGTGGAATTTGCAAGTGGAGATTTCAAGCGCTTTGGGGCCAACGGTAGAAACGGAAATATCTTCGAATAAAAACTAGAGAGAATCATTTTCAGCAACCACTTGGTGATGTGTGCGTTCCACTCACAGAGTTTAACCTTTCTTTTCGTAGAGCAGTTTGGAAACACTCTGTTTGTAATGTCTGCAAGTGGATATTTGGAACTACTTGAGGATTTCGTTGGAAGCGGGATTTCTGCATATAACGCTGGACAGAAGAATTCTCAGTAACTTCTTTGGGCTGAGTGTGTTCAACCCACAGAGTTGTACCTTCCTTTAGAAAAAGCAGATTTGAAACCCTCTTTTTGTGGAATTTACAAGTGGAGATTTCAAGCGTTTTGGGGCCAACGGTAGAAATGGTAATATCTTACTATAAAGACTAGAGAGAATCATTCTCAGCAACCACTTTGGGATGTGTGCGATCCTCTCAGAGAGTTTAACCTCTCTTTTCATAGAGCAGTTTGGAAACACACTGTTTGTAAAGTCTGCAAGTGGATATTTGGACCTGTTTGAGGATTTCTTTGGAAACGGGATTTCTGCATATAACGCTAGATAGAAGAATTCTCAGTAACTTCTTTGGGGTGCGTGTGTTCAACTCACAGAGTTGTACCTTCCTTTAGAAAAAGCAGATTTGAAACCCGCTTCTTGAGGAATTTGCAAGTGGAGATTTCAAGCTATTTGGGGCCAAAAGTAGGAAAGATATATCTTCGAATAAAAACTAGAGAGAATCATTCTCAGCAACCACTTGGTGATGTGTGCGTTCCACTCACCGAGTTTAACCTTCTTTTCATAGAGCAGTTTGCAAACACTCTGTTTGTAAAGTCTGCAGGTGGATATTTGGACCTCTTTGAGGATTTCGTTGGAAACGGGATTTCTGCATATAACGCTAGAGAGAAGAATTCTCAGTAATTCTTTGGGCTGCGTGTGTTCAACTCACAGAGTTGAACCTTCCTATAGACAGAGCAGATTTGAAACCCACTTTTTGTGGAATATAGAAGTGGAGATTTCAAGCGCTTTGGGGCCAATGGTAGAAAAGCAAATATCTTTGTATAAAAACTAGAGAGAATCATTCTCAGCAACCACTTTGGGATGTGTGCGTTCCACTCACAGAGTTTAACCTTTCTTTTCATAGAGCAGTTTGGAAACACTCTGTTTGTAAAGTCTGCAAGTGGGTATTTGGACGTCTTTGAGGATTTCATTCGAAACGGGATTTCTGCATATAACGCTAGATAGAAGAATTCTCAGTAACTTCCTTGGTCTGTGTGTGTTCAACTCACAGAGTTGAACTTTCCTTTAGACAGTGCAGATTTGACCCCTCTTTTTGTGGAATTTACAAGTGGAGATTTCAAGCGCTTTGGGGCCAACAGTAGAAAAGGTAATATCTTACTATAAAGACTAGAGAGAATCATTCTCAGCAACCACTTTGGGATGTGTGCGATCCACTCACAGAGTTTAACCTCTCTTTTCATAGAGCAGTTTGGAAACACACTGTTTGTAAAGTCTGCAAGTGGATATTTGGACCTCTTTGAGGATTTCGTTGGAAACGGGATTTCTGCATATAACGCTAGATAGAAGAATTCTCAGTAACTTCTTTGGGGTGGGTGTGTTCAACTCACAGAGTTGTACCTTCCTTTAGAAAAAGCAGATTTGAAACCCTCTTCTTGAGGAATTTGCAAGTGGAGATTTCAAGCGATTTGGGGCCAAAGGTAGAAAAGGATATATCTTCGAATAAAAACTAGAGAGAATCATTCTCAGCAACCACTATGGGATGTGCGCGTTCCACTCACAGAGTTTAACCTTACTTTTCGTAGAGCAGTTTCGAAACACTCTGTTTGTAAAGTCTGCAAGTGGATATATGGACCTCCTTGAGGATTTCGTTGGAAACGGGATTTCTGCATATAACGCTAGAGAGAAGGATTCTCAGTAATTCTTTGGGCTGCGTGTGTTCAACTCACAGAGTTGAACCTTCCTATATACAGAGCAGATTTGAAACCCACTTTTTGTGGAATATAGAAGTGGAGATTTCAAGCGCTTTGGGGCCAATGGAAGAAAAGCAAATATCTTTGTATAAAAACTAGAGAGAATCATTCTCAGCAATCACTTTGTGATATGTGCGTTCCACTCACAGAGTTTAACCTTTCTTTTCATAGAGCAGTTTGGAAACACTCTGTTTGTAAAGTCTGCAAGTGGATATTTGGACCTCTTTGAGGATTTCGTTGGAAACGGGATTTCTGTATGTAAAGCTAGATAGAAGAATTCGCAGAAACTTCTTTGGGCTGCGTGTGTTCAACACACAGAGTTGTACCTTCCTTTAGAAAGAGCAGATTTGAAACCCTCTTTTTGTGGAATTTGCAAGTGGAGATTTCAAGCGCTTTGGGGCCAACGGTAGAAACGGAAATATCTTCGAATAAAAACTAGAGAGAATCATTTTCAGCAACCACTTGGTGATGTGTGCGTTCCACTCACAGAGTTTAACCTTTCTTTTCGTAGAGCAGTTTGGAAACACTCTGTTTGTAATGTCTGCAAGTGGATATTTGGAACTACTTGAGGATTTCGTTGGAAGCGGGATTTCTGCATATAACGCTGGACAGAAGAATTCTCAGTAACTTCTTTGGGCTGAGTGTGTTCAACCCACAGAGTTGTACCTTCCTTTAGAAAAAGCAGATTTGAAACCCTCTTTTTGTGGAATTTACAAGTGGAGATTTCAAGCGTTTTGGGGCCAACGGTAGAAATGGTAATATCTTACTATAAAGACTAGAGAGAATCATTCTCAGCAACCACTTTGGGATGTGTGCGATCCTCTCAGAGAGTTTAACCTCTCTTTTCATAGAGCAGTTTGGAAACACACTGTTTGTAAAGTCTGCAAGTGGATATTTGGACCTGTTTGAGGATTTCTTTGGAAACGGGATTTCTGCATATAACGCTAGATAGAAGAATTCTCAGTAACTTCTTTGGGGTGCGTGTGTTCAACTCACAGAGTTGTACCTTCCTTTAGAAAAAGCAGATTTGAAACCCCCTTCTTGAGGAATTTGCAAGTGGAGATTTCAAGCTATTTGGGGCCAAAAGTAGGAAAGATATATCTTCGAATAAAAACTAGAGAGAATCATTCTCAGCAACCACTTGGTGATGTGTGCGTTCCACTCACCGAGTTTAACCTTCTTTTCATAGAGCAGTTTGCAAACACTCTGTTTGTAAAGTCTGCAGGTGGATATTTGGACCTCTTTGAGGATTTCGTTGGAAACGGGATTTCTGCATATAACGCTAGAGAGAAGAATTCTCAGTAATTCTTTGGGCTGCGTGTGTTCAACTCACAGAGTTGAACCTTCCTATAGACAGAGCAGATTTGAAACCCACTTTTTGTGGAATATAGAAGTGGAGATTTCAAGCGCTTTGGGGCCAATGGTAGAAAAGCAAATATCTTTGTATAAAAACTAGAGAGAATCATTCTCAGCAATCACTTTGTGATATGTGCGTTCCACTCACAGAGTTTAACCTTTCTTTTCATAGAGCAGTTTGGAAACACTCTGTTTGTAAAGTCTGCAAGTGGATATTTGGACCTCTTTGAGGATTTTGTTGGAAACGGGATTTCTGTATGTAAAGCTAGATAGAAGAATTCTCAGTAACTTCTTTGGGGTGCGTGTGTTCAACTCACAGAGTTGTACCTTCCTTTAGAAAAAGCAGATTCGAAACCCTCTTCTTGAGGAATTTGCAAGTGGAGATTTCAAGTGATTTGGGGCCAAAGGTAGAAAAGGATATATCTTCGAATAAAAACTAGAGAGAATCATTCTCAGCAACCACTATGGGATGTGTGCGTTCCACTCACAGAGTTTAACCTTTCTTTTCGTAGAGCAGTTTGGAAACACTCTGTTTGTAAAGTCTGAAAGTGGATATTTGGACCTCCTTGAGGATTTCGTTACAAGCGGGATTTCTGCATATAACGCTAAACAGAAGAATTCTCAGTAATTCTTTGGGCTGCGTGTGTTCAACTCACAGAGTTGAACATTCCTTTAGACAGAGCAGGTTTGAAAACCTCTTTTTGTGGAATTTACAAGTGTAGATTTCAAGCGATTTGGGGCCAACAGTAGAAAAGGAAATATCTTTGTATAAAAACTAGAGAGAATCATTCTCAGCAACCACTTTGGGATGTGTGCGTTCCACTCACAGAGTTTAACCTTTCTTTTCATAGAGCAGTTTGCAAACACTCTGTTTGTAAAGTCTGCAAGTGGATATTTGGACCTCTTTGAGGATTTCGTTGGAAACGGGATTTCTGCATCTAACGCTAGACAGAAGAATTCGCAGAAACTTCTTTGGGCTGCGTGTGTTCAACGCACAGAGTTGTACCTTCCTTTAGAAAGAGCAGATTTGAAACCCTCTTTTTGTGGAATTTGCAAGTGGAGATTTCAAGCGATTTGGGGCCAACGGTAGAAACGGAAATATCTTCGAATAAAAACTAGAGAGAATCATTTTCAGCAACCACTTGGTGATGTGTGCGTTCCACTCACAGAGTTTAACCTTTCTTTTCATAGAGCAGTTTGGAAACACACTGTTTGTAAAGTCTGCAAGTGGATATTTGGACCTGTTTGAGGATTTCTTTGGAAACGGGATTTCTGCATATAACGCTAGATAGAAGAATTCTCAGTAACTTCTTTGGGGTGCGTGTGTTCAACTCACAGAGTTGTACCTTCCTTTAGAAAAAGCAGATTTGAAACCCCCTTCTTGAGGAATTTGCAAGTGGAGATTTAAAGCGATTTGGGGCCAAAAGTAGAAAAGATATATCTTCGAATAAAAACTAGAGAAAATCATTCTCAGCAACCACTTGGTGATGTGTGCGTTCCACTCACCGAGTTTAACCTTCTTTTCATAGAGCAGTTTGCAAACACTGTGTTTGTAAAGTCTGCAGGTGGATATTTGGACCTCTTTGAGGATTTCGTTGGAAACGGGATTTCTGAATATAACGCTAGAGAGAAGAATTCTCAGTAATTCTTTGGGCTGCGTGTGTTCAACTCACAGAGTTGAACCTTCCTATAGACAGAGCAGATTTGAAACCCACTTTCTGTGGAATATAGAAGTGGAGATTTCAAGCGCTTTGGGGCCAATGGTAGAAAAGCAAATATCTTTGTATATAAACTAGAGAGAATCATTCTCAGCAATCACTTTGTGATATGTGCGTTCCACTCACAGAGTTTAACCTTTCTTTTCATAGAGCAGTTTGGAAACACTCTGTTTGTAAAGTCTGCAAGTGGATATTTGGACCTCTTTGAGGATTTCGTTGGAAACGGGATTTCTGTATGTAAAGCTAGATAGAAGAATTCTCAGTAACTTCTTTGGGGTGCGTGTGTTCAACTCACAGAGTTGTACCTTCCTTTAGAAAAAGCAGATTTGAAACCCTCTTCTTGAGGAATTTGCAAGTGGAGATTTCAAGTGATTTGGGGCCAAAGGTAGAAAAGGATATATCTTCGAATAAAAACTAGAGAGAATCATTCTCAGCAACCACTATGGGATGTGTGCGTTCCACTCACAGAGTTTAACCTTTCTTTTCGTAGAGCAGTTTGGAAACACTCTGTTTGTAAAGTCTGAAAGTGGATATTTGGACCTCCTTGAGGATTTCGTTGCAAGCGGGATTTCGGCATATAACGCTAAACAGAAGAATTCTCAGTAATTCTTTGGGCTGCGTGTGTTCAACTCACAGAGTTGAACCTTCCTTTAGACAGAGCAGGTTTGAAAACCTCTTTTTGTGGAATTTACAAGTGTAGATTTCAAGCGATTTGGGGCCAACAGTAGAAAAGGAAATATCTTTGTATAAAAACTAGAGAGAATCATTCTCAGCAACCACTTTGGGATGTGTGCGTTCCACTCACAGAGTTTAACCTTTCTTTTCATAGAGCAGTTTGCAAACACTCTGTTTGTAAAGTCTGCAAGTGGATATTTGGACCTCTTTGAGGATTTCGTTGGAAACGGGATTTCTGCATCTAACGCTAGACAGAAGAATTCGCAGAAACTTCTTTGGGCTGCGTGTGTTCAACGCACAGAGTTGTACCTTCCTTTAGAAAGAGCAGATTTGAAACCCTCTTTTTGTGGAATTTGCAAGTGGAGATTTCAAGCGATTTGGGGCCAACGGTAGAAACGGAAATATCTTCGAATAAAAACTAGAGAGAATCATTTTCAGCAACCACTTGGTGATGTGTGCGTTCCACTCACAGAGTTTAACCTTTCTTTTCGTAGAGCAGTTTGGAAACACTCTGTTTGTAAAGTCTGCAAGTGGATATTTGGAACTCCTTGAGGATTTCGTTGAAAGCGGGATTTCTGCATATAACGCTGGACAGAAGAATTCTCAGTAACTTCTTTGGGCTGCGTGTGTTCAACCCACAGAGTTGTACCTTCCTTTAGAAAAAGCAGATTTGAAACCCTCTTTTTGTGGAATTTACAAGTGGAGATTTCAAGCGTTTTGGGGCCAACGGTAGAAATGGTAATATCTTACTATAAAGACTAGAGAGAATCATTCTCAGCAACCACTTTGGGATGTGTGCGATCCACTCAGAGAGTTTAACCTCTCTTTTCATAGAGCAGTTTGGAAACACACTGTTTGTAAAGTCTGCAAGTGGATATTTGGACCTGTTTGAGGATTTCTTTGGAAACGGGATTTCTGCATATAACGCTAGATAGAAGAATTCTCAGTAACTTCTTTGGGGTGCGTGTGTTCAACTCACAGAGTTGTATCTTCCTTTAGAAAAAGCAGATTTGAAACCCCCTTCTTGAGGAATTTGCAAGTGGAGATTTCAAGCGATTTGGGGCCAAAAGTATAAAAGATATATCTTCGAATAAAAACTAGAGAGAATCATTCTCAGCAACCACTTGGTGATGTGTGCGTTCCACTCACCGAGTTTAACCTTCTTTTCATAGAGCAGTTTGCAAACACTCTGTTTGTAAAGTCTGAAGGTGGATATTTGGACCTCTTTGAGGATTTCGTTGGAAACGGGATTTCTGCATATAACGCTAGAGAGAAGAATTCTCAGTAATTCTTTGGGCTGCGTGTGTTCAACTCACAGAGTTGAACCTTCCTATAGACAGAGCAGATTTGAAACCCACTTTTTGTGGAATATAGAAGTGGAGATGTCAAGCGCTTTGGGGCCAATGGTAGAAAAGCAAATATCTTTGTATAAAAACTAGAGAGAATCATTCTCAGCAATCACTTTGTGATATGTGCGTTCCACTCACAGAGTTTAACCTTTCTTTTCATAGAGCAGTTTGGAAACACTCTGTTTGTAAAGTCTGCAAGTGGATATTTGGACCTCTTTGAGGATTTCGTTGGAAACGGGATTTCTGTATGTAAAGCTAGATAGAAGAATTCTCAGTAACTTCTTTGGGGTGCGTGTGTTCAACTCACAGAGTTGTACCTTCCTTTAGAAAAAGCAGATTTGAAACCCTCTTCTTGAGGAATTTGCAAGTGGAGATTTCAAGTGATTTGGGGCCAAAGGTAGAAAAGGATATATCTTCGAATAAAAACTAGAGAGAATCATTCTCAGCAACCACTATGGGATGTGTGCGTTCCACTCACAGAGTTTAACCTTTCTTTTCGTAGAGCAGTTTGGAAACACTCTGTTTGTAAAGTCTGAAAGTGGATATTTGGACCTCCTTGAGGATTTCATTGCAAGCGGGATTTCTGCATATAACGCTAAACAGAAGAATTCTCAGTAATTCTTTGGGCTGCGTGTGTTCAACTCACAGAGTTGAACCTTCCTTTAGACAGAGCAGGTTTGAAAACCTCTTTTTGTGGAATTTCCAAGTGTAGATTTCAAGCGATTTGGGGCCAACAGTAGAAAAGGAAATATCTTTGTATAAAAACTAGAGAGAATCATTCTCAGCAACCACTTTGGGATGTGTGCGTTCCACTCACAGAGTTTAACCTTTCTTTTCATAGAGCAGTTTGCAAACACTCTGTTTGTAAAGTCTGCAAGTGGGTATTTGGACCTCTTTGAGGATTTCGTTGGAAACGGGATTTCTGCATCTAACGCTAGACAGAAGAATTCGCAGAAACTTCTTTGGGCTGCGTGTGTTCAACGCACAGAGTTGTACCTTCCTTTAGAAAGAGCAGATTTGAAACCCTCTTTTTGTGGAATTTGCAAGTGGAGATTTCAAGCGCTTTGGGGCCAATGGTAGAAACGGAAATATCTTCGAATAAAAACTAGAGAGAATCATTTTCAGCAACCACTTGGTGATGTGTGCGTTCCACTCACAGAGTTTAACCTTTCTTTTCGTAGAGCAGTTTGGAAACACTCTGTTTGTAAAGTCTGCAAGTGGATATTTGGAACTCCTTGAGGATTTCGTTGGAAGCGGGATTTCTGCATATAACGCTGGACAGAAGAATTCTCAATAACTTCTTTGGGCTGCGTGTGTTCAACCCACAGAGTTGTACCTTCCTTTAGAAAAAGAAGATTTGAAACCCTCTTTTTCTGGAATTTACAAGTGGAGATTTCAAGCGTTTTGAGGCCAACGGTAGAAATGGTAATATCTTACTATAAAGACTAGAGAGAATCATTCTCAGCAACCACTTTGGGATGTGTGCGATCCACTCAGAGAGTTTAACCTCTCTTTTCATAGAGCAGTTTGGAAACACACTGTTTGTAAAGTCTGCAAGTGTATATTTGGACCTGTTTGAGGATTTCTTTGGAAACGGGATTTCTGCATATAACGCTAGATAGAAGAATTTTCAGTAACTTCTTTGGGGTGCGTGTGTTCAACTCACAGAGTTGTACCTTCCTTTAGAAAAAGCAGATTTGAAACCCCCTTCTTGAGGAACTTGCAAGTGGAGATTTCAAGCGATTTGGGGCCAAAGTATAAAAGATATATCTTCGAATAAAAACTAGAGAGAATCATTCTCAGCAACCACTTGGTGATGTGTGCGTTCCACTCACCGAGTTTAACCTTCTTTTCATAGAGCAGTTTGCAAACACTCTGTTTGTAAAGTCTGCAGGTTGATATTTGGACCTCTTTGAGGATTTCGTTGGAAACGGGATTTCTGCATATAACGCTAGAGAGAAGAATTCTCAGTAATTCTTTGGGCTGTGTGTGTTCAACTCACAGAGTTGAACCTTCCTATAGACAGAGCAGATTTGAAACCCACTTTTTGTGGAATATAGAAGTGGAGATTTCAAGCGCTTTGGGGCCAATTGTAGAAAAGCAAATATCTTTGTATAAAAACTAGAGAGAATCTTTCTCAGCAACCACTTTGTGATATGTGCGTTCCACTCACGGAGTTTAACCTTTCTTTTCATAGAGCAGTTTGGAAACACTCTGTTTGTAAAGTCTGCAAGTGGATATTTGGACCTCTTTGAGGATTTCGTTGGAAACGGGATTTCTGTATGTAAAGCCAGATAGAAGAATTCTCAGTAACTTCTTTGGGGTGCGTGTGTTCAACTCACAGAGTTGTACCTTCCTTTAGAAGAAGCAGATTTGAAACCCTCTTCTTGAGGAATTTGCAATTGGAGATTTCAAGTGATTTGGGGCCAAAGGTAGAAAAGGATATATCTTCGAATAAAAACTAGAGAGAATCATTCTCAGCAACCACTATGGGATGTGTGCGTTCCACTCACGGAGTTCAACCTTTCTTTTCGTAGAGCAGTTTGGAAACACTCTGTTTGTAAAGTCTGAAAGTGGATATTTGGACCTCTTTGAGGATTTCGATGCAAGAGAGATTTCTGCATATAACGCTAGACAGAAGAATTCTCAGTAATTCTTTGGGCTGCGTGTGTTCAACTCACAGAGTTGAACCTTCCTTTAGACAGAGCAGGTTTGAAAACCTCTTTTTGTGGAATTTCCAAGTGTAGATTTCAAGCGATTTGGGGCCAACAGTAGAAAAGGAAATATCTTTGTATAAAAACTAGAGAGAATCATTCTCAGCAACCACTTTGGGATGTGTGAGTTCCACTCACAGAGTTTAATCTTTCTTTTCATAGAGCAGTTTGCAAACACTCTGTTTGTAAAGTCTGCAAGTGGATATTTGGACCTCTTTGAGGATTTCTTTGGAAACGGGATTTCTGCATCTAACGCTAGACAGAAGAATTCGCAGTAACTTCTTTGGGCTGCGTGTGTTCAACGCACAGAGTTGTACCTTCCTTTAGAAAGAGCAGATTTGAAACCCTCTTTTTGTGGAATTTGCAAGTGGAGATTTCAAGCGCTTTGGGGCTAACGGTAGAAACTGAAATATCTTCGAATAAAAACTAGAGAGAATCATTTTCAGCAACCACTTGGTGATGTGTGCGTTCCACTCACAGAGTTTAACCTTACTTTTCGTAGAGCAGTTTGGAAACACTCTGTTTGTAAAGTCTGCAAGTGGATATTTGGAACTCCTTGAGGATTTCGTTGGAAGCGGGATTTCTGCATATAACGCTGGACAGAAGAATTCTCAGTAACTTCGTTGGGCTGCGTGTGTTCAACCCACAGAGTTGTACCTTCCTTTAGAAGAAGCAGATTTGAAACCCTCTTTTTGTGGAATTTACAAGTGGAGATTTCAAGCGTTTTGGGGCCAACGGTAGAAATGGTAATATCTTACTATAAATACTAGAGAGAATCATTCTCAGCAACCACTTTGGGATGTGTGCGATCCACTCACAGAGTTTAACCTCTCTTTTCATAGAGCAGTTTGGAAACACACTGTTTGTAAAGTCTGCAAGTGGATATTTGGACCTGTTTGAGGATTTCTTTGGAAACGGGATTTCTGCATATAACGCTAGATAGAAGAATTCTCAGTAACTTCTTTGGGGTGTGTGTTTTCAACTCACTGAGTTGTACCTTCCTTTAGAAAAAGCAGATTTGAAACCCCCTTCTTGAGGAATTTGCAAGTGGAGATTTCAAGCGATTTGGGGCCAAAAGTAGAAAAGATATATATTCGAATAAAAACTAGAGAGAATCATTCTCAGCAACCACTTGGTGATGTGTGCGTTCCACTCACCGAGTTTAACCTTCTTTTCATAGGGCAGTTTGCAAACACTCTGTTTGTAAAGTCTGCAGGTGGATATTTGGACCTCTTTGAGGATTTCGTTGGAAACGGGATTTCTGCATATAACGCTAGAGAGAAGAATTCTCAGTAATTCTTTGAGCTGCGTGTGTTCAACTCACAGAGTTGAACCTTCCTATAGACAGAGCAGATTTGAAACCCACTTTTTGTGGAATATAGAAGTGGAGATTTCAAGCGCTTTGGGGCCAATGGTAGAAAAGCAAATATCTTTGTATAAAAACTAGAGAGAATCATTCTCAGCAACCACTTTGTGATATGTGCGTTCCACTCACAGAGTTTAACCTTTCTTTTCGTAGAGCAGTTTGGAAACACTCTGTTTGTAAAGTCTGAAAGTGGATATTTGGACCTCCTTGAGGATTTCATTGCAAGCGGGATTTCTGCATATAACGCTAAACAGAAGAATTCTCAGTAATTCTTTGGGCTGCGTGTGTTCAACTCACAGAGTTGAACCTTCCTTTAGACAGAGCAGGTTTGAAAACCTCTTTTTGTGGAATTTCCAAGTGTAGATTTCAAGCGATTTGGGGCCAACAGTAGAAAAGGAAATATCTTTGTATAAAAACTAGAGAGAATCATTCTCAGCAACCACTTTGGGATGTGTGCGTTCCACTCACAGAGTTTAACCTTTCTTTTCGTAGAGCAGTTTGGAAACACTCTGTTTGTAAAGTCTGCAAGTGGATATTTGGAACTCCTTGAGGATTTCGTTGGAAGCGGGATTTCTGCATATAACGCTGGACAGAAGAATTCTCAATAACTTCTTTGGGCTGCGTGTGTTCAACCCACAGAGTTGTACCTTCCTTTAGAAAAAGAAGATTTGAAACCCTCTTTTTCTGGAATTTACAAGTGGAGATTTCAAGCGTTTTGAGGCCAACGGTAGAAATGGTAATATCTTACTATAAAGACTAGAGAGAATCATTCTCAGCAACCACTTTGGGATGTGTGCGATCCACTCAGAGAGTTTAACCTCTCTTTTCATAGAGCAGTTTGGAAACACACTGTTTGTAAAGTCTGCAAGTGTATATTTGGACCTGTTTGAGGATTTCTTTGGAAACGGGATTTCTGCATATAACGCTAGATAGAAGAATTCTCAGTAACTTCTTTGGGGTGCGTGTGTTCAACTCACAGAGTTGTACCTTCCTTTAGAAAAAGCAGATTTGAAACCCCCTTCTTGAGGAACTTGCAAGTGGAGATTTCAAGCGATTTGGGGCCAAAGTATAAAAGATATATCTTCGAATAAAAACTAGAGAGAATCATTCTCAGCAACCACTTGGTGATGTGTGCGTTCCACTCACCGAGTTTAACCTTCTTTTCATAGAGCAGTTTGCAAACACTCTGTTTGTAAAGTCTGCAGGTTGATATTTGGACCTCTTTGAGGATTTCGTTGGAAACGGGATTTCTGCATATAACGCTAGAGAGAAGAATTCTCAGTAATTCTTTGGGCTGTGTGTGTTCAACTCACAGAGTTGAACCTTCCTATAGACAGAGCAGATTTGAAACCCACTTTTTGTGGAATATAGAAGTGGAGATTTCAAGCGCTTTGGGGCCAATGGTAGAAAAGCAAATATCTTTGTATAAAAACTAGAGAGAATCATTCTCAGCAACCACTTTGTGATATGTGCGTTCCACTCACGGAGTTTAACCTTTCTTTTCATAGAGCAGTTTGGAAACACTCTGTTTGTAAAGTCTGCAAGTGGATATTTGGACCTCTTTGAGGATTTCGTTGGAAACGGGATTTCTGTATGTAAAGCCAGATAGAAGAATTCTCAGTAACTTCTTTGGGGTGCGTGTGTTCAACTCACAGAGTTGTACCTTCCTTTAGAAGAAGCAGATTTGAAACCCTCTTCTTGAGGAATTTGCAATTGGAGATTTCAAGTGATTTGGGGCCAAAGGTAGAAAAGGATATATCTTCGAATAAAAACTAGAGAGAATCATTCTCAGCAACCACTATGGGATGTGTGCGTTCCACTCACGGAGTTCAACCTTTCTTTTCGTAGAGCAGTTTGGAAACACTCTGTTTGTAAAGTCTGAAAGTGGATATTTGGACCTCTTTGAGGATTTCGATGCAAGAGAGATTTCTGCATATAACGCTAGACAGAAGAATTCTCAGTAATTCTTTGGGCTGCGTGTGTTCAACTCACAGAGTTGAACCTTCCTTTAGACAGAGCAGGTTTGAAAACCTCTTTTTGTGGAATTTACAAGTGTAGATTTCAAGCGATTTGGGGCCAACAGTAGAAAAGGAAATATCTTTGTATAAAAACTAGAGAGAATCATTCTCAGCAACCACTTTGGGATGTGTGAGTTCCACTCACAGAGTTTAATCTTTCTTTTCATAGAGCAGTTTGCAAACACTCTGTTTGTAAAGTCTGCAAGTGGATATTTGGACCTCTTTGAGGATTTCTTTGGAAACGGGATTTCTGCATCTAACGCTAGACAGAAGAATTCGCAGTAACTTCTTTGGGCTGCGTGTGTTCAACGCACAGAGTTGTACCTTCCTTTAGAAAGAGCAGATTTGAAACCCTCTTTTTGTGGAATTTGCAAGTGGAGATTTCAAGCGCTTTGGGGCCAACGGTAGAAACGGAAATATCTTCGAATAAAAACTAGAGAGAATCATTTTCAGCAACCACTAGGTGATGTGTGCGTTCCACTCACAGAGTTTAACCTTACTTTTCGTAGAGCAGTTTGGAAACACTCTGTTTGTAAAGTCTGCAAGTGGATATTTGGACCTCCTTGAGGATTTCGTTGGAAGCGGGATTTCTGCATATAACGCTGGACAGAAGAATTCTGAGTAACTTCTTTGGGCTGCGTGTGTTCAACCCACAGAGTTGTACCTTCCTTTAGAAGAAGCAGATTTGAAACCCTCTTTTTGTGGAATTTACAAGTGGAGATTTCAAGCGTTTTGGGGCCAACGGTAAAAATGGTAATATCTTACTATAAATACTAGAGAGAATCATTCTCAGCAACCACTTTGGGATGTGTGCGATCCACTCACAGAGTTTAACCTCTCTTTTCATAGAGCAGTTTGGAAACACACTGTTTGTAAAGTCTGCAAGTGGATATTTGGACCTGTTTGAGGATTTCTTTGGAAACGGGATTTCTGCATATAACGCTAGATAGAAGAATTCTCAGTAACTTCTTTGGGGTGTGTGTTTTCAACTCACTGAGTTGTACCTTCCTTTAGAAAAAGCAGATTTGAAACCCCCTTCTTGAGGAATTTGCAAGTGGAGATTTCAAGCGATTTGGGGCCAAAAGTAGAAAAGATATATATTCGAATAAAAACTAGAGAGAATCATTCTCAGCAACCACTTGGTGATGTGTGCGTTCCACTCACCGAGTTTAACCTTCTTTTCATAGAGCAGTTTGCAAACACTCTGTTTGTAAAGTCTGCAGGTGGATATTTGGACCTCTTTGAGGATTTCGTTGGAAACGGGATTTCTGCATATAACGCTAGAGAGAAGAATTCTCAGTAATTCTTTGAGCTGCGTGTGTTCAACTCACAGAGTTGAACCTTCCTATAGACAGAGCAGATTTGAAACCCACTTTTTGTGGAATATAGAAGTGGAGATTTCAAGCGCTTTGGGGCCAATGGTAGAAAAGCAAATATCTTTGTATAAAAACTAGAGAGAATCATTCTCAGCAACCACTTTGTGATATGTGCGTTCCACTCACAGAGTTTAACCTTTCTTTTCATAGAGCAGTTTGGAAACACTCTGTTTGTAAAGTCTGCAAGTGGATATTTGGAGCTCTTTGAGGATTTCGTTGGAAACGGGATTTCTGCATATAACGGTAGACAGAAGAATTCTCAGTAACTTCTTTGGGCTGTGTGTGTTCAACTGACAGAGTTGAACTTTCCTTTAGACAGTGCAGATTTGAACCCTTTTTTTGTGGAATTTAAAAGTGGACATTTCAAGCGCTTTGGGGTCAACGGTAGAAAAGGAAATATCTTTGTATAAAAACTAGAGAGAATCATTCTCAGCAACCACTTTGTGATATGTGCGATCAACTCACAGAGTTTAACCTTTCTTTTCATAGAGCAGTTTGGAAACACTCTGCATGTAAAGTCTGCAAGAGGATATTTGGACATCTTTGAGGATTTCGTTGGAAAAGGGATTTCTGCATATAACTCTAGACAGAAGAATTCTCTGTAACTTCTTTGGGCTGCGTGTGTTCAACTCACTGAGTTGTACCCTCCTTTAGAAAGAGCAGATTTGAAACCCTCTTCTTGTGGAATTTGCAAGTGGAGATTTCAAGCGATTTGGGGCTAACGGTAGAAAAGGAAATATCATCGAATAAAAACTAGAGAGAATCATTCTCAGCAACCACTTTGGGATGTGTGCGTTCCACTCACAGAGTTTAACCTTTCTTTTCATAGAGCAGTTTGCAAACACTCTGTTTGTAAAGTCTGCAAGTGGATATTTGGACCTCTTTGAGGATTTCGTTGGGAACCGGATTTCTGCATATAAAGCTAGATAGAAGAATTCTCAGTAACTTCTTTGGGGTGCGTGTGTTCAACTCACAGAGTTGTACCTTCCTTTAGAAAGAGCAGATTTGAAATCCTCTTTTTGCGGAATTTGCAAGCGGAGATTTCAAGCGAATTGGGGCCAACGTTAAAAAGGAAATATCTTCGAATAAAAACTAGAGAGAATCATTCTCAGCAACCACTTTGGGATGTGTGCGTTCCACTCACAGAGTTTAACCTTTCTTTTCATAGAGCAGTTTGCAAACACTCTGTTTGTAAAGTCTGCAAGTGGATATTTTTACCTCTTTGATTAGTTTGTTGGAAACGGGATTTCTGCATATAACGCTAGACAGAAGAATTCTCAGTAACTTCCTTGGTCTGTGTGTGTTCAACTCACAGAGTTGAACTTTCCTTTAGACAGTGCAGATTTCAACCCTCTTTTTGTGCAATTTACAAGTGGAGATTTCAAGCGCTTTGGGTCCAACGGTAGAAATGGTAATATCTTACTGTAAAGACTAGAGGGAATCATTCTCAGCAACCACTTTGGGATGTGTGCGATCCACTCACAGAGTTTAACCTCTCTTTTCATAGAGCAGTTTGGAAACACACTGTTTGTAAAGTCTGCAAGTGGATATTTGGACCTCTTTGAGGATTTCGTTGGAAACGGGATTTCTGCATATAACGCTAGATAGAAGAATTCTCAGTAACTTCTTTGGGGTGCGAGTGTTCAACTCACAGAGTTGTACCTTCCTTTAGAAAAAGCAGATTTGAAACCCTCTTCTTGAGGAATTTGCAAGTGGAGATTTCAAGTGATTTGGGGCCAAAGGTAGAAAAGGATATATCTTCGAATAAAAACTAGAGAGAATCATTCTCAGCAACCACTATGGGATGTGTGCGTTCCACTCACAGAGTTTAACCTTTCTTTTCATAGAGCAGTTTGGAAACACTCTGTTTGTAAAGTCTGCAAGTGGATATTTGGACCTCCTTGAGAATTTCGTTGCAAGAGGGATTTCTGCATATAACCCTAGACAGAAGAATTCTCAGTAATTCTTTGGGCTGCGTGTGTTCAACTCACAGAGTTGAACCTTCCTTTAGACAGAGCAGATTTGAAAACCTCTTTTTGTGGAATTTACAAGTGTAGATTTCAAGCGATTTGGGGCCAACGGTAGAAAAGGAAATATCTTTGTATAAAAACTAGAGAGAATCATTCTCAGCAACCACTTGGTGATGTGTGCGTTCCACTCACAGAGTTTAACCTTTCTTTTCATAGAGCAGTTTGCAAACACTCTGTTTGTAAAGTCTGCAACTGGATATTTGGACCTCTATGAGGATATCTTTGGAAACGGGATTTCAGCATATAACGCTAGTCAGAAGAATTCTCAGTAACTTCTTTGGGCTGCGTGTGTTCAACCCACAGAATTGTACCTTCCTTTTGAAAAAGCAGATATGAAACCCTCTTTTTGTGGAATTTACAAGTGGAGATTTCAAGCGATTTGGGGCCAATGGTTGAAAAGGAAATATCTTCTAATAAAAACTAGAGAGAATCATTCTCAGCAACCACTTTGGGATGTGTGCGTTCCACTCACAGAGTTTAACCTTCCTTTCATAGAGCAGTTTGCAAACACACTGTTTGTAAAGTCTGCAAGTGGATATTTGGACCTCTTTGAGGATTTCGTTGGAAACGGGATTTCTGCATATAACGCTAGACAGAAGAATTCTCAGTAATTCTTTGGGCTGCGTGTGTTCAACCCACAGAGTTGTACCTTCCTTTAGAAAAAGCAGATTTGAAACCCTCTTTTTGTGGAATTTACAAGTGGAGATTTCAAGCGCTTTGGGGCCAACGGTAGAAATGGTAATATCTTACTATAAAGACTAGAGAGAATCATTCTCAGCAACCACTTTGGGATGTGTGCAATCCACTCACAGAGTTTAACCTTTCTTTTCATAGAGCAGTTTGGAAACACTCTGCATGTAAAGTCTGCAAGTGGATATTTGGACATCTTTGAGGATTTCATTGGAAAACGGACTTCTGCATATAACTCTAGAAAGAAGAATTCTCAGTAACTTCTTTGGGCTGTGTGTGTTCAACTCACAGAGTTGTACCTTCCTTTAGAAAGAGCAGATTTGAAGCCCTCTTCTAGTGGAATTTGTAAGTGGAGATTTCAAGCGATTTGGGGCCAACGGTAGAAAAGGAAATATCATCGAATAAAAACTAGAGAGAATCATTCTCAGCAACCGCTTTGGGATGTGTGCGTTCCACTCACAGAGTTTAACCTTTCTTTTCATAGAGCAGTTTGCAAACACTCTGTTTGTAAAGTCTGCAAGTGGATATTTGGACCTCTTTGAGGATTTCGTTGGAAACGGGATTTCTGCATATAAAGCTAGATAGAAGAATTCTCAGTAACTTCTTTGGGGTGCCTGTGTTCAACTCACAGAGTTGTACCTTCCTTTAGAAAGAGCAGATTTGAAATCCTCTTTTTGAGGAATTTGCAAGCGGAGATTTCCAGCGATTTGGGGCCAACGGTAGAAAAGGAAATATCTTCGAATGAAAACTAGAGAGAATCATTCTCAGCAACCACTTTGAGATGTGTGCGTTCCACTCACAGAGTTTAACCTTTCTTTTCATAGAGCAGTTTGCAAACACTCTGTTTGTAAAGTCTGCAAGTGGATATTTTTAACTCTTTGAGGAGTTCTTTGGAAACGGGATTTCTGCATATAACGCTAGACAGAAGAATTCTCAGTAACTTCCTTGGTCTGTGTGTGTTCAACTCACAGAGTTGAACTTTCCTTTAGACAGTGCAGATTTGAACCCTCTTTTTGTGGAATTTACAAGTGGAGATTTCAAGCACTTTGGGGCCAACGGTAGAAATGTTAATATCTTACTATAAAGACTAGAGAGAATCATTCTCAGCAACCACTTTGGGATGTGTGCGATCCACTCACAGAGTTTAACCTCTCTTTTCATAGAGCAGTTTGGAAACACACTGTTTGTAAAGTCTCCAAGTGGATATTTGGACCTCTTTGAGGATTTCGTTGGAAACGGGATTTCTGCATATAACGCAAGATAGAAGAATTCTCAGTAACTTCTTTGGTGTGCGTGTGTTCAACTCACAGAGTTGTACCTTCCTTTAGAAAAAGCAGATTTGAAACCCTCTTCTTGAGGAATTTGCAAGTGGAGATTTCAAGCGATTTGGGGCCAAAAGTAGAAAAGATATATCTCTGAATAAAAACTAGAGAGAATCATTCTCAGCAACCACTTAGGGATGTGTGCGTTCCACTCACCGTGTTTAACCTTTCTTTTCATAGAGCAGTTTGCAAACACTCTGTTTGTAAAGTCTGCAGGTGGATATTTGGACCTCTTTGAGGATTTCGTTGGAAACGGGATTTCTGCATATAACGCTAGAGAGAAGAATTCTCAGTAATTCTTTGGGCTGCGTGTGTTCAACTCACAGAGTTGAACCTTCCTATAGACAGATCAGATTTGAAACCCACTTTTTGTGGAATATACAAGCGGTGATTTCAAGCGCTTTGGGGCCAACGGTAGAAAAGGAAATATCTTGGTATAAAAACTAGAGAGAATCATTCTCAGCAACCACTTTGTGATATGTGCGTTCCACTCACAGAGTTTAACCTTTCTTTTCATAGAGCAGTTTGGAAACACTCTGTTTGTAAAGTCTGCAAGTGGATATTTGGACCTCTTTGAGGATTTCGTTGGAAACGGGATTTCTGCATATAAAGCTACATAGAAGAATTCTCAGTAACTTCTTTGGGGTGCGTGTGTTCAACTCACAGAGTTGTACCTTTCTTTAGAAAGAGCAGATTTGAAACCCTCTTTTTGAGGAATTTGCAAGTGGAGATTTCAAGCGATTTGGGGCCAACGGTAGAAAAGGAAATATCTTCGAATAAAAACTAGAGAGAATCATTCTCAGCAACCACTTTGGGATGTGTGCGTTCCCCTCACAGACTTTAACCTTTCCTTTCATAGAGCAGTTTGGAAACACTCTGTTTGTAAAGTCTGCACGTGGATATTTGGACCTGTTGATGATTTCGTTGGAAGCAGGATTTCTGCATATATCGATAGACAGAAGAATTCTCAGTAACTTCTTTGGGCTGTGTGTGTTCAACACACAGAGTTGATCTTTCCTTTAGACAGTGCAGAATTTGACCCCTGTTTTTGTGGAATTTACAAGTGGAGATTTTAAGCGCTTTGGGGCCTAGGGTAGAAAAGGAAACATCTTTGCATAAAAACTAGAGAGAATCATTCTCAGCAACCACTTTGTGATATGTGCGTTCCACTCACGGAGTTTAACCTTTGTTTTCATAGAGCAGTTCGGAAACACTCTGCATGTAAAGTCTGCAAGTGGATATTTGGACCTCTTTGAGGATTTCGTTGGAGACGGGATTTCACCATCCAACGCTAGACAGAAGAATTCTCAGTAACTTCTTTGAGCTGTGTGTGTTCAACTCACAGAGTTGAACCTTCCTTTAGACAGAGCAGATTTGAAACCCTCTTTTTGTGGAATTTACAAGTGGACATTTCAAGCGCTTTCGGGCCAACGGTAGAAATGGTAATATCTTCCTATAAAAACTAGAGAGAATCATTCTCAGCAACCACTTTGGGATGTGTGCGTTCCACTCACAGAATTTAGCCTTTCTTTTCATAGAGCAGTTTGGAAACACTCTGTTTGTAAAGTCTGCTAGTGGATATTTGGACCTCCTTGAGGATTTCGTTGGAAGCGGGATTTCTGCATATAACGCTAGGCAGAAGAATTCTCAGTAATTCTTTGGGCTGCGTGTGTTCAACTCACAGAGTTGAACCTTCCTTTAGACAGAGCAGATTTGAAAACCTCTTTTTGTGGAATTTACAAGTGGAGATTTCAAGCGGTTTGGGGCCAACGGTAGAAAAGGAAATATCTTTGCATAAAAACTAGAGAGAATCATTCTCAGCAACCACATGGTGATGTGTGCGTTCCACTCACAGAGTTTAACCTTTCTTTTCATAGAGCAGATTGCAAACACTCTGTTTGTAAAGTCTGCAAGTGGGTATTTGGACTTATTTGAGGATTTCGTTCGAAAGGGGATTTCTGCATATAACACTAGACAGAAGAATTCTCAGTAACTTCTTTGGGCTGTGTGTGTTCAACTCACAGAGTTGAACTTTCCTTTAGACGGTGCAGATTTGAACCCTCTTTTTGTGGAATTTACAAGTGTAGATTTCAAGGGCTTTGGGGACAACGGAAGAAAAGGAAATATCTTCGAATAAAAACTACAGAGAATCATTCTCAGCAACCACTTTGGGATGTGTGCGTTCCACTCACAGAGTTTAACCTTTTTTTTCATAGAGCAGTTTGCAAACACTCTGTTTGTAAAGTCTGCAAGGGGATATTTTTACCTCTTTGAGGAGTTCGTTGGAAACGGGATTTCTGCATATAACGCTAGACAGAAGAATTCTCAGTAATTCTTTGGGCTGCGTGTGTTCAACTCACAGTGTTGAACCTTCCTTTAGACAGAGCAGGTTTGAAAACCTCTTTTTGTGGAATTTACAAGTGTAGATTTCAAGCGATTTGGGGCCAAAGGTAGAAAAGGAAATACCTTGGTATAAAAACTAGAGAGAATCATTCTCAGCAACCACTTGGTGATGTGTGCGTTCCACTCACAGAGTTTAACCTTTCTTTTCATAGAGCAGTTTGCAAACACTCTGTTTGTAAAGTCTGCTAGTGGATATTTGGACCTCTTGAGGATTTCGTTGGAAACGGGATTTCTGCATATAAAGCTAGACAGAAGAATTCTCAGTAACTTCTTTGGGCTGTGTGTGTTCAACTCACAGAGTTGAACCTTCCTTTAGACAGAGCAGATTTGAAAACCTCTTTTTGTGGAATTTCCAAGTGGATATTTCAAGCGCTTTGGGGCCTATAGTAGAAATGGTAATATCTTACTATAAAGACTAGAGAGAATCATTCTCAGCAACCACTTTGGGATGTGTGCGATCCACTCACAGAGTTTAACCTCTCTTTTCATAGAGCAGTTTGGAAACACACTGTTTGTAAAGTCTGCAAGTGGATATTTGGACCTCTTTGAGGATTTCGTTGGAAACGGGATTTCAGCATATAACGCTAGATAGAAGAATTCTCAGTAACTTCTTTGGGGTGCGTGTGTTCAACTCACAGAGTTGTACCTTCCTTTAGAAAAAGCAGATTTGAAACCCTCTTCTTGAGGAATTTGCAAGTGGAGATTTCAAGCGATTTGGGGCCAAAGGTAGAAAAGGATATATCTTCGAATAAAAACTAGAGAGAATCATTCTCAGCAACCACTATGGGTTGTGTGCGTTCCACTCACAGAGTTTAACCTTTCTTTTCGTAGAGCAGTTTGGAAACACTCTGTTTCTAAAGTCTGCAAGTGGATATTTGGACCTCCTTGAGGATTCCGTTGCAAGCGGGAATTCTGCATATAACGCTAGACAGAAGAATTCTCAGTAACTTCTTTGGGCTGTGTGTGTTCAACTCACAGAGTTGAACTTTCCTTTAGACAGTGCAGATTTGAACCCTCTTTTTGTGGAATTTACAAGTGTAGATTTCTAGGGCTTTGGGGCCAACGGTAGAAAAGGAAATATCTTTGTATAAAAAACTAGTGAGAATCATTCTCAGCAACCACTTTGTGATACGTGCGTTCCACTCACGAAGTTTAAACTTTCTTTTCATAGAGCAGTTTGGAAACACTATGCATGTAAAGTCTGCAAGTGGATATTTGGACCTCTTAGAGGATTTCGTGGGAAGAGTGATTTCTGCATATAACGCTAGACAGAAGAATTCTCAGTAATTCTTTGGGCTGCGTGTGTTCAACTCACAGAGTTGAACCTTCCTTTAGACAGAGCAGATTTGAAACCCTCTTTTTGTGGAATACACAAGTGGAGATTTCAAGCGCTTTGGGGCCAATGGTAGAAAAGGAAATATCTTTGTATAAAAACAAGAGAGAATCTTTTTCAGCGACCACTTGGTGATGTGTGCATTCCACTCACAGAGTTTAACCTTTCTTTTCATGAGCAGTTAGCAAACACTCTGTTTGTAAAGTCTGCAAGTGGATATTTGGACCTATTTGAGGATTTCGTTGGAAACGGGATTTCTGCATATAAAGCTAGATAGAAGAATTCTCAGTAACTTCTTTGGGGTGCGTGTGTTCAACTCACAGAGTTGAACCTTCCTTTAGAAAGAGCAGATTTGAAATCCTCTTTTTGAGGAATTTGCAAGCGGAGATTTCAAGCAATTTGGGGCCAACGGTAGAAAAGGAAATATCTTCGAATAAAAACTAGAGAGAATCATTCTCAGCAACCAGTTGGTGATGGGTGCGTTCCACTCACAGAGTTTAACCTTTCTTTTCATAGAGCAGTTTGGAAACACTCTGTTTGTAAAGTCTGCAAATGGATATTTGGACCTCCTTGAGGATTTCGTTGCAAGCGGCATTTCTGCATATAACGCTAGACAGAAGAATTCTCAGTAATTCTTTGGGCTGCGTGTGTTCAACGCACAGAGTTGAACCTACCTTTAGACAGAGCAGATTTGAAACCCTCTTTTTGTGGAATATACAAGTGGAGATTTCAAGCGCTTTGGGGCCAACGGTAGAAAAGGAAATATCTTTGTATAAAAACTAGAGAGAATCATTTTCAGCAACCACTTGCTGATTTGTGCGTTCCACTCACATAGTTAAACATTTCTTTTCATAGAGCAGTTTGCAAACACTCTGTTTGTAAAGTCTGCAAGTGGATATTTGGACCTCTTTGAGGATTTCGTTGGAAACGGGATTTCTGCATTTAAAGCTAGATAGAAGAATTCTCAGTAACTTCTTTGGAGTGCGTGTGTTCAACTCACAGAGTTGTACCTTCCTTTAGAAAGAGCAGATTTGAAATCCTCTTTTTGAGGAATTTGCAAGCGGAGATTTCAAGCGATTTGGGGCCAACGGTAGAAAAGGAAATATCTTCGAATAAAAACTAGAGAGAATCATTCTCAGCAACCACTTTGGGATGTGTGCGTTCCCCTCACAGAGTTTAAACTTTCTTGTCATAGAGCAGTTTGGAAACACTCTGCATGTAAAGTCTGCAAGTGGATATTTGGACCTCTTTGAGGATTTCGTTGGAAGCGGGATTTCTGCATATAACGCTAGAGAGAAGAATTCTCAGTAAGTTCTTTGGGGTGCGTGTGTTCAACTCACAGAGTTGTACCTTCCTTTAGAAAGAGCAGATTTGAAACCCTCTTCCTGTGGAATTTGGAAGTGGAGATTTCAAGCGATTTAGGGCCAACGGTAGAAACGGAAATATCTTCGAATAAAAACTAGAGAGAATCATTTTCAGCAACCACTTTGGGATGTGTGCGTTTCACTCACAGAGTTTAACCTTTCTTTTCATAGAGCAGTTTGGAAACACTCTGCATGTAAAGTCTGCAAGTGGATATTTGGACCTCTTTGAGGATTTCGTGGGAAGAGGGATTTCTGCTTATAACGCTAGACAGAAGAATTCTCAGTAATTCTTTGGGCTGCGTGTGTTCAACTCACAGACTTGAACCTTCCTTTAGACAGAGCAGATTTGAAACCCTCTTTTTGTGGAATTTACAAGTGGAGATTTCAAGCGATTTGGGGCCAACGGTAGAAAAGGAAATATCTTTGTATAAAAACTAGAGGGAATCAATCTCAGCAACCACATGGTGATGTGTGTGTTCCACTCACAGAGTTTAACCTTTCTTTTCATAGAGCAGTTTGCAAACACTCTGTTTGTAAAGTCTGCAAGTGGGTATTTGGACCTGTTTGAGGATTTCGTTGGAAACGGGATTTCTGCATATAACGCTAGACAGAAGAATTCTCAGTAAGTTCTTTGGGCTGTGTGTGTTCAACTCACAAAGTTGAACTTTCCTTTAGACAGTGCAGATTTGAACCCGCTTTTTGTGGAATTTACAAGTGTAGATTTCAAGCGCTTTGGGGCCAACGGTAGAAAAGGAAATATCTTTGTATAAAAACTAGAGAGAATCATTCTCAGCAACCACTTTGTGATATGCGCGTTCCACTCACGAAGTTTAAACTTTCTTTTCATAGAGCAGTTTGGAAACACTCTGCATGTAAAGTCTGCAAGTGGATATTTGGACCTCTTTGAGGATTTCGTTGGAAGAGGGATTTCTGCATATAACGCTAGACAGAAGAATTCTCAGTAACTTCTTTGGGCTGTGTGGGTTCAAGTCACAGAGTTGAACTTTCCTTTAGACAGTGCAGATTTGAACCCTCTTTTTGTGGAATTTACAAGTGTAGATTTCAAGGGCTTTGGGCCAACGGTAGAAAAGGAAATATCTTTGTATAAAAACTAGAGAGAATCATTCTCAGCAACCACTTTGTGATAGGTGCGTTCCACTCACGGAGTTTAACCTTTCTTTTCGTAGAGCAGTTTGGAAACACTCTGTTTGTAAAGTCTGCAAGTGGATATTTGGACCTCCTTGAGGATTTCGTTGGAAGCGGGATTTCTGCATATAACGCTAGACAGAAGAATTCTCAGTAATTCTTTGGGCTGCGTGTGTTCAACTCACAGAGTTGAACCTTCCTTTAGACAGAGCAGATTTGAAACCCCCTTTTTGTGGATTATACAAGTGGAGATTTCAACCGCTTTAAGGCCAACGGTAGAAAAGGAAATATCTTTGTATAAAAACTAGAGAGAATCATTCTCAGCAACCACTTGGTGATGGGTGCGTTCCACCCACAGAGTTTAACCTTTCTTTTCATAGAGCAGTTTGGAAACACTCTGTAAAGTCTGCAAGTGGATATTTGGACCTCTTTGAGGATATCGTTGGAAACGGGATTTCTGCGTATAACGCTAGACAGAAGAATTCTCAGTAACTTCTTTGGGCTGTGTGTGTTCAACCCACAGAGTTGTACCTTCCTTTAGAAAAAGCAGATTTGAAACCCTCTTTTTGTGGAATTTACAAGTGGAGATTTCAAGCGCTTTGGGCCAACGGTAGAAATGGTAATATCTTACAATAAAGACTAGAGAGAATCATTCTCAGCAACCACTTTGGGATGTGTGCGATCCACTCACAGAGTTTAACCTTTCTTTTCATAGAGCAGTTTGGAAACACTCTGTTTGTGAAGTCTGCAAGTGGATTTTAGGACCTCCTTGAGGATTTCGTTGCAAGCGGGTTTTGTGCATATAACGCTAGACAGAAGGATTCTCAGTAATTCATTGGGCTGCGTGTGTTCAACTCACAGAGTTGAACCTTCCTTTAGACAGAGCAGATTTGAAACCCTCTTTTTGTGTAATATACAAGTGGAGATTTCAAGCGCTTTTTGGCCAACGGTAGAAAAGGAAATATCTTTGTATAAAAACTAGAGAGAATCATTCTCAGCAACCACTTGGTGATGGGTGCGTTCCACCCACAGGGTTTAACCTTTCTTTTCATAGAGCAGTTTGGAAACACTCTGTTTGTAAAGTCTGCAAGTGGATATTTGGACCTCTTTGAGGAATTTGTTGGAAACGGGATTTCTGCATATAACGCTAGACAGAAGAATTCTCAGTAACTTCTTTGGGCTGCGTGTGCTCAACTCACGGAGTTGTACCTTCCTTTAGAAAAAGCAGATTTGAAACCCTCTTTTTGTGGAATTTACAAGTGGAGATTTCAAGCGCTTTGGGCCAACGGTAGAAATGGTAATATCTTACAATAAAGACTAGAGAGAATCATTCTGAGCAACCACTTTGGGATGTGTGCGTTCCACTCACAGACTTTAACCTTTCTTTTCGTAGAGCAGTTTGGAAACACTCTGTTTGTAAAGTCTGCAAGTGGATATTTTTACCTGTTTGAGGATTTCGTTGGAAATGGGATTTCTGCATATAACGCTAGACAGAAGAATTCTCAGTAACTTCCTTGGGCTGTGTGTGTTCAACTCACAGAGTTGAACTTTCCTTTAGACTGTGCAGATTTGAACCTTCTTTTTGTGGAATATACCAGTGGAGAATTCAAGCGATGTGAGGCCAATGGTAGAAAAGGAAATATCATCGAATAAAAACTAGAGAGAATCATTCTGAGCAACCACTTTGGGATGTGTGCGTTCCACTCACAGAGTTTAACCTTTCTTTTCATAGAGCAGTTTGCAAACACTCTGTTTGTAAAGTCTGCAAGCGGATATTTGGACCTCTTTGAGGATTTCGTTGGAAACGGGATTTCTGCATATAACGCTAGACAGAAGAATTCTCAGTAAGTTCTTTGGGCTGCGTGTGTTCAACCCACAGAGTTGTACCTTCCGTTAGAAAAAGCAGATTTGAAACCCTCTTTTTGTGGAATTTGCTAGTGGAGATTTCAAGTGATTTGGGGCCAACGGTAGAAATGGAAATATCTTCGAATAAAAACTAGAGAGAATCATTCTCAGCAACCACTTTGGGATGTGTGCGTTCCACTCACAGAGTTTAACTTTTCTTTTCATAGAGTAGTTTGAAAACACTCTGTTTGTAAAGTCTGGAAGTGGATATTTGGAACTCTTTGAGGATTTCGTTGGAAAAGGGATTTCTGCATATAACGGTAGACAGAAGAATTCTCAGTAACTTCTTTGGGCTGTGTGTGTTCAACTCACAGAGTTGAACTTTCCTTTAGACAGTGCAGATTTTAACCCTCTTTTTGTGGAATTTACAAGTGGACATTTCAAACGCTTTGGGGCCAACGGTAGAAAAGGAAATATCTTTGTATAAAAACTAGAGAGAATCATTCTCAGCAACGACATTGTGATATGTGTGTTCCACTCACGGAGTTTAACCTTTCTTTTCATAGAGCAGCTTGGAAACACTCTGCATGTAAAGTCTGCAAGTGGATATTTGGACCTCTTTGAGCATTTCGTTGGAAACGGGATTTCTGCCTATAACGCTAGAGAGAAGAATTCTCAGTAATTCTTTGGGCTGCGTGTGTTCAACTCACAGAGTTGAACCTTCCTTTAGAGAGAGCAGATTTGAAAACCTCTTTTTGTGGAATTTACAAGTGTAGATTTCAAGCGATTTGGGGCCAACGGTAGAAAAGGATATATCTTTGAATAAAAACTAGAGAGAATCATTCTCAGCAACCAGTTGGTGATGGGTGCGTTCCACTCACAGAGTTTAACCTTTCTTTTCATAGAGCAGTTTGGAAACACTCTGTTTGTAAAGTCTGCAAGTGGATATTTGGACCTCTTTGAGGATATCGTTGGAAGCGGTATTTCTGCCTATAACGCTAGAGACAAGAATTCTCAGTAATTCTTTGGGCTGCGTGTGTTCAACCCACGGAGTTGTACCTTCCTTTAGAAAGAGCAGATTTGAAACCCTCTTCTTGTGGAATTTGCAAGTGGAGATTCCAAGCGATTTGGGGCCAACGGTAGAAAAGGAAATATCATCGAATAAAAACTAGAGAGAATCCTTCTCAGCAACCACTTTGGGATGTGTGCGTTCCACTCACAGAGTTTATCCTCTCTTTTCATAGAGCAGTTTGCAAACACTCTGTTTTTAAAGTCTGCAAGGGGATATTTGGAACTCTTTGAGGATTTCGTTGGAAACGGGATTTCTTCATATAACGCTAGACAGAAGAATTCGCAGTAACTTCTTTGGGCTGTGTGTGTTCAACTCACAGAGTTGAACCTTCCTTTAGACAGAGCAGATTTGAAAACCTCTTTTTGTGGAATTTACAAGTGTAGATTTCAAGTGATTTGGGGCCAACGGTAGAAAAGGAAATATCTTTGTATAAAAACTAGAAAGAATAATTCTCAGCAACTACTTGGTGATGGGTGCGTTCCACTCACAGAGTTTAACCTTTCTTTTCATAGAGCAGTTTGGAAACTCTCTGTTTGTAAAGTCTGCAAGTGGATATTTGGACCTCTTTGAGGATTTCGTTGGAAACGCTTTTTCTGCATATAACGCTAGACAGAAGAATTCTCAGTAACTTCTTTGGGCTGCAAATGTTCAACCCATAGGGTTGAACCTTCCTTTACACAGAGCAGATTTGAAACACTCTTTTTGTGGAATTTGCAAGTGGTGATTTGAAGCGCTTTGGGGCCAACGGTAGAAATGGTAATATCTTACTATAAAGACTAGAGAGAATCATTCTCAGCAACCACTTTGGGATGTGTGCGTTCCACTCACGGAGTTTAACCTTTCTTTTCATAGAGCAGTTTGGAAACACTCTGTTTGTAAAGTCTGCAAGTGGATATTTGGACCTCTTTGAGGATTTCGTTGGAAATGGGATTTCTGCATATAACGATAGACAGAAGAATTCTCAGTAACTTCCTTGGGCTGTTTGTGTTCAACTCACAGAGTTGAACTTTCCTTTAGACAGTGCAGGTTTGAACCCTCTTTTTGTGGAATTTAGAAGTGGAGATTTCAAGCGCTTTGAGGCCAACGGTAGAAAAGGAAATATCTTTGTATAAAAACTAGAGAGAATCATTCTCAGCAACCACTTGGTGATGGGTGCGTTCCACTCACAGAGTTTAACCTTTCTTTTCATAGAGCAGTTTGCAAACACTCTGTTTGTAAAGTCTGCCAGGCGATATTCGGAACTCTTTGAGGATTTCGTTGGAAACGGGATTTCTGCATTTAATGCTAGACAGAAGAATTCTCAGTAACTTCTTTGTGCTGCGTGTGTTCAACTCACAGATTTCAACCTTCCTTTAGACAGAGCAGATTTGAAACACTCTTTCTGTGGAATTTGCAAGTGGAGATTTGAAGCGCTTTGGGGCCTGCGGTAGAAATGGTGATATCTTACTATAAAGACTAGAGAGAATCATTCTCAGCAACCACTTTGGGATGTGTGCAATCCACTCACAGAGTTTAACCTTTCTTTTCATAGAGCAGTTTGGAAACACTCTGCATGTAAAGTCTGCAAGTGGATATTTGGACATCTTTGAGGATTTCATTGGAAAACGGACTTCTGCATATAACTCTAGAAAGAAGAATTCTCAGTAACTTCTTTGGGCTGCGTGTGTTCAACTCACAGAGTTGTACCTTCCTTTAGAAAGAGCAGATTTGAAGCCCTCTTCTAGTGGAATTTGTAAGTGGAGATTTCAAGCGATTTGGGGCCAACGGTAGAAAAGGAAATATCATCGAATAAAAACTAGAGAGAATCATTCTCAGCAACCGCTTTGGGATGTGTGCGTTCCACTCACAGAGTTTAACCTTTCTTTTCATAGAGCAGTTTGCAAACACTCTGTTTGTAAAGTCTGCAAGTGGATATTTGGACCTCTTTGAGGATTTCGTTGGAAACGGGATTTCTGCATATAAAGCTAGATAGAAGAATTCTCAGTAACTTCTTTGGGGTGCCTGTGTTCAACTCACAGAGTTGTACCTTCCTTTAGAAAGAGCAGATTTGAAATCCTCTTTTTGAGGAATTTGCAAGCGGAGATTTCCAGCGATTTGGGGCCAACGGTAGAAAAGGAAATATCTTCGAATGAAAACTAGAGAGAATCATTCTCAGCAACCACTTTGAGATGTGTGCGTTCCACTCACAGAGTTTAACCTTTCTTTTCATAGAGCAGTTTGCAAACACTCTGTTTGTAAAGTCTGCAAGTGGATATTTTTAACTCTTTGAGGAGTTCTTTGGAAACGGGATTTCTGCATATAACGCTAGACAGAAGAATTCTCAGTAACTTCCTTGGTCTGTGTGTGTTCAACTCACAGAGTTGAACTTTCCTTTAGACAGTGCAGATTTGAACCCTCTTTTTGTGGAATTTACAAGTGGAGATTTCAAGCGCTTTGGGGCCAACGGTAGAAATGTTAATATCTTACTATAAAGACTAGAGAGAATCATTCTCAGCAACCACTTTGGGATGTGTGCGATCCACTCACAGAGTTTAACCTCTCTTTTCATAGAGCAGTTTGGAAACACACTGTTTGTAAAGTCTCCAAGTGGATATTTGGACCTCTTTGAGGATTTCGTTGGAAACGGGATTTCTGCATATAACGCAAGATAGAAGAATTCTCAGTAACTTATTTGGGGTGCGTGTGTTCAACTCACAGAGTTGTACCTTCCTTTAGAAAAAGCAGATTTGAAACCCTCTTCTTGAGGAATTTGCAAGTGGAGATTTCAAGCGATTTGGGGCCAAAAGTAGAAAAGATATATCTCTGAATAAAAACTAGAGAGAATCATTCTCAGCAACCACTTAGGGATGTGTGCATTCCACTCACCGTGTTTAACCTTTCTTTTCATAGAGCAGTTTGCAAACACTCTGTTTGTAAAGTCTGCAGGTGGATATTTGGACCTCTTTGAGGATTTCGTTGGAAACGGGATTTCTGCATATAACGCTAGAGAGAAGAATTCTCAGTAATTCTTTGGGCTGCGTGTGTTCAACTCACAGAGTTGAACCTTCCTATAGACAGATCAGATTTGAAACCCACTTTTTGTGGAATATACAAGCGGTGATTTCAAGCGCTTTGGGGCCAACGGTAGAAAAGGAAATATCTTGGTATAAAAACTAGAGAGAATCATTCTCAGCAACCACTTTGTGATATGTGCGTTCCACTCACAGAGTTTAACCTTTCTTTTCATAGAGCAGTTTGGAAACACTCTGTTTGTAAAGTCTGCAAGTGGATATTTGGACCTCTTTGAGGATTTCGTTGGAAACGGGATTTCTGCATATAAAGCTACATAGAAGAATTCTCAGTAACTTCTTTGGGGTGCGTGTGTTCAACTCACAGAGTTGTACCTTTCTTTAGAAAGAGCAGATTTGAAACCCTCTTTTTGAGGAATTTGCAAGTGGAGATTTCAAGCGATTTGGGGCCAACGGTAGAAAAGGAAATATCTTCGAATAAAAACTAGAGAGAATCATTCTCAGCAACCACTTTGGGATGTGTGCGTTCCCCTCACAGAGTTTAACCTTTCCTTTCATAGAGCAGTTTGGAAACACTCTGTTTGTAAAGTCTGCACGTGGATATTTGGACCTGTTGATGATTTCATTGGAAGCAGGATTTCTGCATATATCGATAGACAGAAGAATTCTCAGTAACTTCTTTGGGCTGTGTGTGTTCAACACACAGAGTTGATCTTTCCTTTAGACAGTGCAGAATTTGACCCCTGTTTTTGTGGAATTTACAAGTGGAGATTTTAAGCGCTTTGGGGCCTAGGGTAGAAAAGGAAACATCTTTGCATAAAAACTAGAGAGAATCATTCTCAGCAACCACTTTGTGATATGTGCGTTCCACTCACGGAGTTTAACCTTTGTTTTCATAGAGCAGTTCGGAAACACTCTGCATGTAAAGTCTGCAAGTGGATATTTGGACCTCTTTGAGGATTTCGTTGGAGACGGGATTTCGCCATCCAACGCTAGACAGAAGAATTCTCAGTAACTTCTTTGAGCTGTGTGTGTTCAACTCACAGAGTTGAACCTTCCTTTAGACAGAGCAGATTTGAAACCCTCTTTTTGTGGAATTTACAAGTGGACATTTCAAGCGCTTTCGGGCCAACGGTAGAAATGGTAATATCTTCCTATAAAAACTAGAGAGAATCATTCTCAGCAACCACTTTGGGATGTGTGCGTTCCACTCACAGAATTTAGCCTTTCTTTTCATAGAGCAGTTTGGAAACACTCTGTTTGTAAAGTCTGCTAGTGGATATTTGGACCTTGAGGATTTCGTTGGAAGCGGGATTTCTGCATATAACGCTAGGCAGAAGAATTCTCAGTAATTCTTTGGGCTGCGTGTGTTCAACTCACAGAGTTGAACCTTCCTTTAGACAGAGCAGATTTGAAAACCACTTTTTGTGGAATTTACAAGTGGAGATTTCAAGCGGTTTGGGGCCAACGGTAGAAAAGGAAATATCTTTGCATAAAAACTAGAGAGAATCATTCTCAGCAACCACATGGTGATGTGTGCGTTCCACTCACAGAGTTAACCTTTCTTTTCATAGAGCAGATTGCAAACACTCTGTTTGTAAAGTCTGCAAGTGGGTATTTGGACTTATTTGAGGATTTCGTTCGAAAGGGGATTTCTGCATATAACACTAGACAGAAGAATTCTCAGTAACTTCTTTGGGCTGTGTGTGTTCAACTCACAGAGTTGAACTTTCCTTTAGACGGTGCAGATTTGAACCCTCTTTTTGTGGAATTTACAAGTGTAGATTTCAAGGGCTTTGGGGACAACGGAAGAAAAGGAAATATCTTCGAATAAAAACTACAGAGAATCATTCTCAGCAACCACTTTGGGATGTGTGCGTTCCACTCACAGAGTTTAACCTTTTTTTTCATAGAGCAGTTTGCAAACACTCTGTTTGTAAAGTCTGCAAGGGGATATTTTTACCTCTTTGAGGAGTTCGTTGGAAACGGGATTTCTGCATATAACGCTAGACAGAAGAATTCTCAGTAATTCTTTGGGCTGCGTGTGTTCAACTCACAGAGTTGAACCTTCCTTTAGACAGAGCAGGTTTGAAAACCTCTTTTTGTGGAATTTACAAGTGTAGATTTCAAGCGATTTGGGGCCAACGGTAGAAAAGGAAATACCTTGGTATAAAAACTAGAGAGAATCATTCTCAGCAACCACTTGGTGATGTGTTCGTTCCACTCACAGAGTTTATCCTTTCTTTTCATAGAGCAGTTTGCAAACACTCTGTTTGTAAAGTCTGCTAGTGGATATTTGGACCTCTTGAGGATTTCGTTGGAAACGGGATTTCTGCATATAAAGCTAGACAGAAGAATTCTCAGTAACTTCTTTGGGCTGTGTGTGTTCAACTCACAGAGTTGAACCTTCCTTTAGACAGAGCACATTTGAAAACCTCTTTTTGTGGAATTTCCAAGTGGATATTTCAAGCGCTTTGGGGCCTATAGTAGAAATGGTAATATCTTACTATAAAGACTAGAGAGAATCATTCTCAGCAACCACTTTGGGATGTGTGCGATCCACTCACAGAGTTTAACCACTCTTTTCATAGAGCAGTTTGGAAACACACTGTTTGTAAAGTCTGCAAGTGGATATTTGGACCTGTTTGAGGATTTCTTTGGAAACGGGATTTCTGCATATAACGCTAGATAGAAGAATTCTCAGTAACTTCTTTGGGGTGCGTGTGTTCAACTCACAGAGTTGTACCTTCCTTTAGAAAAAGCAGATTTGAAACCCTCTTCTTGAGGAATTTGCAAGTGGAGATTTCAAGCGATTTGGGGCCAAAGGTAGAAAAGGATATATCTTCGAATAAAAACTAGAGAGAATCATTCTCAGCAACCACTATGGGTTGTGTGCGTTCCACTCACAGAGTTTAACCTTTCTTTTCGTAGAGCAGTTTGGAAACACTCTGTTTCTAAAGTCTGCAAGTGGATATTTGGACCTCCTTGAGGATTCCGTTGCAAGCGGGAATTCTGCATATAACGCTAGACAGAAGAATTCTCAGTAACTTCTTTGGGCTGTGTGTGTTCAACTCACAGAGTTGAACTTTCCTTTAGACAGTGCAGATTTGAACCCTCTTTTTGTGGAATTTACAAGTGTAGATTTCTAGGGCTTTGGGGCCAACGGTAGAAAAGGAAATATCTTTGTATAAAAAACTAGTGAGAATCATTCTCAGCAACCACTTTGTGATACGTGCGTTCCACTCACGAAGTTTAAACTTTCTTTTCATAGAGCAGTTTGGAAACACTATGCATGTAAAGTCTGCAAGTGGATATTTGGACCTCTTAGAGGATTTCGTTGGAAGAGTGATTTCTGCATATAACGCTAGACAGAAGAATTCTCAGTAATTCTTTGGGCTGCGTGTGTTCAACTCACAGAGTTGAACCTTCCTTTAGACAGAGCAGATTTGAAACCCTCTTTTTGTGGAATATACAAGTGGAGATTTCAAGCGCTTTGGGGCCAATGGTAGAAAAGGAAATATCTTTGTATAAAAACAAGAGAGAATCTTTTTCAGCGACCACTTGGTGATGTGTGCATTCCACTCACAGAGTTTAACCTTTCTTTTCATGAGCAGTTAGCAAACACTCTGTTTGTAAAGTCTGCAAGTGGATATTTGGACCTATTTGAGGATTTCGTTGGAAACGGGATTTCTGCATATAAAGCTAGATAGAAGAATTCTCAGTAACTTCTTTGGGGTGCGTGTGTTCAACACACAGAGTTGTACCTTCCTTTAGAAAGAGCAGATTTGAAATCCTCTTTTTGAGGAATTTGCAAGCGGAGATTTCAAGCAATTTGGGGCCAACGGTAGAAAAGGAAATATCTTCGAATAAAAACTAGAGAGAATCATTCTCAGCAACCAGTTGGTGATGGGTGCGTTCCACTCACAGAGTTTAACCTTTCTTTTCATAGAGCAGTTTGGAAACACTCTGTTTGTAAAGTCTGCAAATGGATATTTGGACCTCCTTGAGGATTTCGTTGCAAGCGGCATTTCTGCATATAACGCTAGACAGAAGAATTCTCAGTAATTCTTTGGGCTGCGTGTGTTCAACGCACAGAGTTGAACCTACCTTTAGACAGAGCAGATTTGAAACCCTCTTTTTGTGGAATATACAAGTGGAGATTTCAAGCGCTTTGGGGCCAACGGTAGAAAAGGAAATATCTTTGTATAAAAACTAGAGAGAATCATTTTCAGCAACCACTTGCTGATGTGTGCGTTCCACTCACATAGTTAAACATTTCTTTTCATAGAGCAGTTTGCAAACACTCTGTTTGTAAAGTCTGCAAGTGGATATTTGGACCTCTTTGAGGATTTCGTTGGAAACGGGATTTCTGCATTTAAAGCTAGATAGAAGAATTCTCAGTAACTTCTTTGGAGTGCGTGTGTTCAACTCACAGAGTTGTACCTTCCTTTAGAAAGAGCAGATTTGAAATCCTCTTTTTGAGGAATTTGCAAGCGGAGATTTCAAGCGATTTGGGGCCAACGGTAGAAAAGGAAATATCTTCGAATAAAAACTAGAGAGAATCATTCTCAGCAACCACTTTGGGATGTGTGCGTTCCCCTCACAGAGTTTAAACTTTCTTGTCATAGAGCAGTTTGGAAACACTCTGCATGTAAAGTCTGCAAGTGGATATTTGGACCTCTTTGAGGATTTCGTTGGAAGCGGGATTTCTGCATATAACGCTAGAGAGAAGAATTCTCAGTAAGTTCTTTGGGGTGCGTGTGTTCAACTCACAGAGTTGTACCTTCCTTTAGAAAGAGCAGATTTGAAACCCTCTTCCTGTGGAATTTGGAAGTGGAGATTTCAAGCGATTTAGGGCCAACGGTAGAAACGGAAATATCTTCGAATAAAAACTAGAGAGAATCATTTTCAGCAACCACTTTGGGATGTGTGCGTTTCACTCACAGAGTTTAACCTTTCTTTTCATAGAGCAGTTTGGAAACACTCTGCATGTAAAGTCTGCAAGTGGATATTTGGACCTCTTTGAGGATTTCGTGGGAAGAGGGATTTCTGCTTATAACGCTAGACAGAAGAATTCTCAGTAATTCTTTGGGCTGCGTGTGTTCAACTCACAGACTTGAACCTTCCTTTAGACAGAGCAGATTTGAAACCCTCTTTTTGTGGAATTTACAAGTGGAGATTTCAAGCGATTTGGGGCCAACGGTAGAAAAGGAAATATCTTTGTATAAAAACTAGAGAGAATCAATCTCAGCAACCACATGGTGATGTGTGTGTTCCACTCACAGAGTTTAACCTTTCTTTTCATAGAGCAGTTTGCAAACACTCTGTTTGTAAAGTCTGCAAGTGGGTATTTGGACCTGTTTGAGGATTTCGTTGGAAACGGGATTTCTGCATATAACGCTAGACAGAAGAATTCTCAGTAAGTTCTTTGGGCTGTGTGTGTTCAACTCACAAAGTTGAACTTTCCTTTAGACAGTGCAGATTTGAACCCGCTTTTTGTGGAATTTACAAGTGTAGATTTCAAGCGCTTTGGGGCCAACGGTAGAAAAGGAAATATCTTTGTATAAAAACTAGAGAGAATCATTCTCAGCAACCACTTTGTGATATGCGCGTTCCACTCACGAAGTTTAAACTTTCTTTTCATAGAGCAGTTTGGAAACACTCTGCATGTAAAGTCTGCAAGTGGATATTTGGACCTCTTTGAGGATTTCGTTGGAAGAGGGATTTCTGCATATAACGCTAGACAGAAGAATTCTCAGTAACTTCTTTGGGCTGTGTGGGTTCAAGTCACAGAGTTGAACTTTCCTTTAGACAGTGCAGATTTGAACCCTCTTTTTGTGGAATTTACAAGTGTAGATTTCAAGGGCTTTGGGCCAACGGTAGAAAAGGAAATATCTTTGTATAAAAACTAGAGAGAATCATTCTCAGCAACCACTTTGTGATAGGTGCGTTCCACTCACGGAGTTTAACCTTTCTTTTCGTAGAGCAGTTTGGAAACACTCTGTTTGTAAAGTCTGCAAGTGGATATTTGGACCTCCTTGAGGATTTCGTTGGAAGCGGGATTTCTGCATATAACGCTAGACAGAAGAATTCTCAGTAATTCTTTGGGCTGCGTGTGTTCAACTCACAGAGTTGAACCTTCCTTTAGACAGAGCAGATTTGAAACCCCCTTTTTGTGGATTATACAAGTGGAGATTTCAACCGCTTTAAGGCCAACGGTAGAAAAGGAAATATCTTTGTATAAAAACTAGAGAGAATCATTCTCAGCAACCACTTGGTGATGGGTGCGTTCCACCCACAGAGTTTAACCTTTCTTTTCATAGAGCAGTTTGGAAACACTCTGTAAAGTCTGCAAGTGGATATTTGGACCTCTTTGAGGATATCGTTGGAAACGGGATTTCTGCGTATAACGCTAGACAGAAGAATTCTCAGTAACTTCTTTGGGCTGTGTGTGTTCAACCCACAGAGTTGTACCTTCCTTTAGAAAAAGCAGATTTGAAACCCTCTTTTTGTGGAATTTACAAGTGGAGATTTCAAGCGCTTTGGGCCAACGGTAGAAATGGTAATATCTTACAATAAAGACTAGAGAGAATCATTCTCAGCAACCACTTTGGGATGTGTGCGATCCACTCACAGAGTTTAACCTTTCTTTTCATAGAGCAGTTTGGAAACACTCTGTTTGTGAAGTCTGCAAGTGGATTTTAGGACCTCCTTGAGGATTTCGTTGCAAGCGGGTTTTGTGCATATAACGCTAGACAGAAGGATTCTCAGTAATTCATTGGGCTGCGTGTGTTCAACTCACAGAGTTGAACCTTCCTTTAGACAGAGCAGATTTGAAACCCTCTTTTTGTGTAATATACAAGTGGAGATTTCAAGCGCTTTTTGGCCAACGGTAGAAAAGGAAATATCTTTGTATAAAAACTAGAGAGAATCATTCTCAGCAACCACTTGGTGATGGGTGCGTTCCACCCACAGGGTTTAACCTTTCTTTTCATAGAGCAGTTTGGAAACACTCTGTTTGTAAAGTCTGCAAGTGGATATTTGGACCTCTTTGAGGAATTTGTTGGAAACGGGATTTCTGCATATAACGCTAGACAGAAGAATTCTCAGTAACTTCTTTGGGCTGCGTGTGCTCAACTCACGGAGTTGTACCTTCCTTTAGAAAAAGCAGATTTGAAACCCTCTTTTTGTGGAATTTACAAGTGGAGATTTCAAGCGCTTTGGGCCAACGGTAGAAATGGTAATATCTTACAATAAAGACTAGAGAGAATCATTCTGAGCAACCACTTTGGGATGTGTGCGTTCCACTCACAGACTTTAACCTTTCTTTTCGTAGAGCAGTTTGGAAACACTCTGTTTGTAAAGTCTGCAAGTGGATATTTTTACCTGTTTGAGGATTTCGTTGGAAATGGGATTTCTGCATATAACGCTAGACAGAAGAATTCTCAGTAACTTCCTTGGGCTGTGTGTGTTCAACTCACAGAGTTGAACTTTCCTTTAGACTGTGCAGATTTGAACCTTCTTTTTGTGGAATATACCAGTGGAGAATTCAAGCGATGTGAGGCCAATGGTAGAAAAGGAAATATCATCGAATAAAAACTAGAGAGAATCATTCTGAGCAACCACTTTGGGATGTGTGCGTTCCACTCACAGAGTTTAACCTTTCTTTTCATAGAGCAGTTTGCAAACACTCTGTTTGTAAAGTCTGCAAGCGGATATTTGGACCTCTTTGAGGATTTCGTTGGAAACGGGATTTCTGCATATAACGCTAGACAGAAGAATTCTCAGTAACTTCTTTGGGCTGCGTGTGTTCAACCCACAGAGTTGTACCTTCCGTTAGAAAAAGCAGATTTGAAACCCTCTTTTTGTGGAATTTGCTAGTGGAGATTTCAAGTGATTTGGGGCCAACGGTAGAAATGGAAATATCTTCGAATAAAAACTAGAGAGAATCATTCTCAGCAACCACTTTGGGATGTGTGCGTTCCACTCACAGAGTTTAACTTTTCTTTTCATAGAGTAGTTTGAAAACACTCTGTTTGTAAAGTCTGGAAGTGGATATTTGGACCTCTTTGAGGATTTCGTTGGAAAAGGGATTTCTGCATATAACGGTAGACAGAAGAATTCTCAGTAACTTCTTTGGGCTGTGTGTGTTCAACTCACAGAGTTGAACTTTCCTTTAGACAGTGCAGATTTTAACCCTCTTTTTGTGGAATTTACAAGTGGACATTTCAAACGCTTTGGGGCCAACGGTAGAAAAGGAAATATCTTTGTATAAAAACTAGAGAGAATCATTCTCAGCAACGACATTGTGATATGTGTGTTCCACTCACGGAGTTTAACCTTTCTTTTCATAGAGCAGCTTGGAAACACTCTGCATGTAAAGTCTGCAAGTGGATATTTGGACCTCTTTGAGCATTTCGTTGGAAACGGGATTTCTGCCTATAACGCTAGAGAGAAGAATTCTCAGTAATTCTTTGGGCTGCGTGTGTTCAACTCACAGAGTTGAACCTTCCTTTAGAGAGAGCAGATTTGAAAACCTCTTTTTGTGGAATTTACAAGTGTAGATTTCAAGCGATTTGGGGCCAACGGTAGAAAAGGATATATCTTTGTATAAAAACTAGAGAGAATCATTCTCAGCAACCAGTTGGTGATGGGTGCGTTCCACTCACAGAGTTTAACCTTTCTTTTCATAGAGCAGTTTGGAAACACTCTGTTTGTAAAGTCTGCAAGTGGATATTTGGACCTCTTTGAGGATATCGTTGGAAGCGGTATTTCTGCCTATAACGCTAGAGACAAGAATTCTCAGTAATTCTTTGGGCTGCGTGTGTTCAACCCACGGAGTTGTACCTTCCTTTAGAAAGAGCAGATTTGAAACCCTCTTCTTGTGGAATTTGCAAGTGGAGATTCCAAGCGATTTGGGGCCAACGGTAGAAAAGGAAATATCATCGAATAAAAACTAGAGAGAATCCTTCTCAGCAACCACTTTGGGATGTGTGCGTTCCACTCACAGAGTTTATCCTCTCTTTTCATAGAGCAGTTTGCAAACACTCTGTTTTTAAAGTCTGCAAGGGGATATTTGGAACTCTTTGAGGATTTCGTTGGAAACGGGATTTCTTCATATAACGCTAGACAGAAGAATTCGCAGTAACTTCTTTGGGCTGTGTGTGTTCAACTCACAGAGTTGAACCTTCCTTTAGACAGAGCAGATTTGAAAACCTCTTTTTGTGGAATTTACAAGTGTAGATTTCAAGTGATTTGGGGCCAACGGTAGAAAAGGAAATATCTTTGTATAAAAACTAGAAAGAATAATTCTCAGCAACTACTTGGTGATGGGTGCGTTCCACTCACAGAGTTTAACCTTTCTTTTCATAGAGCAGTTTGGAAACTCTCTGTTTGTAAAGTCTGCAAGTGGATATTTGGACCTCTTTGAGGATTTCGTTGGAAACGCTTTTTCTGCATATAACGCTAGACAGAAGAATTCTCAGTAACTTCTTTGGGCTGCAAATGTTCAACCCATAGGGTTGAACCTTCCTTTACACAGAGCAGATTTGAAACACTCTTTTTGTGGAATTTGCAAGTGGAGATTTGAAGCGCTTTGGGGCCAACGGTAGAAATGGTAATATCTTACTATAAAGACTAGAGAGAATCATTCTCAGCAACCACTTTGGGATGTGTGCGTTCCACTCACGGAGTTTAACCTTTCTTTTCATAGAGCAGTTTGGAAACACTCTGTTTGTAAAGTCTGCAAGTGGATATTTGGACCTCTTTGAGGATTTCGTTGGAAATGGGATTTCTGCATATAACGATAGACAGAAGAATTCTCAGTAACTTCCTTGGGCTGTTTGTGTTCAACTCACAGAGTTGAACTTTCCTTTAGACAGTGCAGGTTTGAACCCTCTTTTTGTGGAATTTAGAAGTGGAGATTTCAAGCGCTTTGAGGCCAACGGTAGAAAAGGAAATATCTTTGTATAAAAACTAGAGAGAATCATTCTCAGCAACCACTTGGTGATGGGTGCGTTCCACTCACAGAGTTTAACCTTTCTTTTCATAGAGCAGTTTGCAAACACTCTGTTTGTAAAGTCTGCCAGGGGATATTCGGAACTCTTTGAGGATTTCGTTGGAAACGGGATTTCTGCATTTAATGCTAGACAGAAGAATTCTCAGTAACTTCTTTGTGCTGCGTGTGTTCAACTCACAGACTTCAACCTTCCTTTAGACAGAGCAGATTTGAAACACTCTTTCTGTGGAATTTGCAAGTGGAGATTTGAAGCGCTTTGGGGCCAGCTGTAGAAATGGTGATATCTTACTATAAAGACTAGAGAGAATCATTCTCAGCAAACACTTTGGGATGTGTGCGTTCCACTCAGAGAGTTTAACCTTTCTTTTCATAGAGCAGTTTGGAAACACTCTGTTTGTAAAGTCTGCAAGTGGATATTTGGACCTCTTTGAGGATTTCGTTGGAAGCGGGATTTCTGCATATAACGCTAGAAGGAAGAATTCTCAGTAACTTCTTTGGGGTGCGTGTGTTCAACTCACAGAGTTGTACCTTCCTTTAGAAAGAGCAGATTTGAATCCCTCTTTCTGAGGAATTTGCAAGTGGAGATTTCAAGCGATTTGGGGCCAACGGTAGAAAAGGAAATATCTTCAAATAAAAACTAGAGAGAATGATTCTCAGCAACCACTATGTGATATGTGCGTTCCACTCACGGAATTTAACCTTTCTTTTCATAGAGCAGTTTGGAAACACTCTGTATGTAAAGTCTGCAAGTGGATATTTGGACCTCTTTGAGGATTTCGTTGGAAACGGGATTTCTGCATATAACTCTAGACAGAAGAATTCTCAGTAACTTCTTTGGGCTGCGTGTGTTCAACTCACAGAGTTGTACCTTCCTTTAGAAAGAGCAGATTTGAAACCCTCTTCTTGTGGAACTTACAAGTGGAGATTTCAAGTGCTTTGGGGACAACGGTAGAAATGGTAATATCTTACTATAAAAACTAGAGAGAATCATTCTCAGCAACCACTTTGGAATGTGTGCGTTCCACTCACAGAGTTTAACCTTTCTTTTCATAGAGAAGTTTGGAAACACTCTGTTTGTAAAGTCTGCAGGTGGATATTTGGACCTCTTTGAGGATTTCGTTGGAAACGGGATTTCTGCATATAACGCTAGATAGAAGAATTCTCAGTAACTTCTTTGGGGTGCGTGTGTTCAACTCACAGAGTTGTACCTTCCTTTAGAAAGAGCAGATTTGAAACCCTCTTTTTGAGGAATTTGCAAGTGGAGATTTCAAGCGATTTGTGGCCAACGGTAGGAAAGGAAATATCTTCGAATAAAAACTAGAGAGAATCATTCTCAGCAACCACTTTAGGATGTGTGCGTTCAACTCACAGAATTTAACCTTTCTTTTCAAAGAGTAGTTTGCAAACACTCTGCATGTAAAGTCTGCAAGTGGAAATTTGGACCTCTTTGAGGATTTCGTTGGAAGCAGGATTTCTGCATATAACACTAGAAAGAAGAATTCTCAGTAACTCTTTGGGCTGCGTGTGTTCAACTGACAGAGTTGAACCTTCCTTTAGACACAGCAGATTTGAAAACGTCTTTTTGTGGAATTTACAAGTGTAGACTTCAAGCGATTTGGGGCCAATGGTAGAAAAGGAAATATCTTCGAATAAAAACAAGAGAGAATCATTCTCAGCAACCACTTTGGGATGTGTGCGTTCCACTCACAGAGTTTAACCTTTCTTTTCATAGAGCAGTTTGGAAACACTCTGTTTGTAAAGTCTGCAAGTGGATATTTGGACCTCTTTGAGGATTTAGTTTGAAACGGGATTTCTGCATATAACGCTAGACAGAAGAATTCTCAGTAACTTCTTTGTGCTGTGTGTGTTCAACTCACAGAGTTGAACCTTCCTTTAGACAGAGCAGATTTGAAACACACTTTTTGTGGAATTTACAAGTGGAGATTTGAAGCGCTTTGGGGCCAACGGTAGAAATGGTAATATCTTACTTTAAAGACTAGAGAGAATCATTCTCAGCAACCACTTTGAGATGTGTGCGTTCTTCCACTCACACAGTTTAACCTTTCTTTTCATAGAGCAGTTTGGAAACACTCTGTTTGTAAAGTCTGCAAGTGGATAGTTGGACCTCTTACAGGATTTCGTTGGAAACGGGATTGCTGCATAAAACGCCAGATAGAAGAATTCTCAGTAACTTCTTTGGGGTGCGTGTGTTCAACTCACAGAGTTGTACCTTCCTTTAGAAAAAGCAGATTTGAAACCCTCTTTTTGTGGAATATACAAGTGGAGATTTCAAGCGCTTTGGGGACAACGGTAGAAAAGGAAATATCTTTGTATAAAAATTACAGAGAATCATTTTCAGCAACCACTTGTTGATGTGTGCGTTCCACTCCCAGAGTTTAACCTTTCTTTTCATAGAGCAGTTTGGAAACACTCTGTTTGTAAAGTCTGCAAGTGGATATTTGGACCTCTTTGAGGATTTCGTTGGAAACGGGATTTCAGCATATAATGCTAGATAGAAGAATTCTCAGTAACTTCTTTGGGCTGCGTGTGTTCAACTCACAGAGTTGTACCTTCATTTAGAAAGAGCAGATTTGAAACCCTCTTTTTGAGGAATTTGCAAGTGGTGATTTCAAGCGATTTGGGGCCAACGGTAGAAAAGGAAATATCTTCGAATAAAAACTGGAGAGAATCATTCTCAGCAACCACTTTGTGATGTGTGCATTCCACTCACAGAGTTTTACCTTTCTTTTCATTGAGTAGTTTGCAAACACTCTGTTTGTAAAGTCTGCAAGTGGATATTTGGACCTCTTTGTGGATTTTGTTGGAAAAGGGATTTATGCATATAACTCCAGACAGAAGAATTCTCAGTAACTTCTTCAGGCTGCGTGTGTTCAACTCACAGAGTTGAAACTTCCTTTAGACTGAGCAGATTTGAAACACTCTTTTTGTGGAATTTGCAAGTGGAGATTTGAAGCGCTTTGGGGCCATCGGTAGAAATGGTAATATCTTAGTATAAAGACTAGAGAGAATCATTCTCAGCAACCACTTTGGGAAGTGTGCGTTCCACTCACAGAGTTTAACCTTTCTTTTCATAGAGCAGTTTGGAAACACTCTGTTTGTAAAGTCTGCAAGTGGATATTTGGACCTCTTTGAGGATTTCGTTGGAAACGGGATTTCTGCATATAACGCTAGATAGAAGAATCCTCAGTAACTTCTTTGGGGTGCGTGTGTTCAACTCACAGAGTTGTACCTTTCTTTAGAAAGAGCAGATTTGAAACCCTCTTTTTGAGGAATTTGCAAGTGGAGATTTCAAGCGATTTGGGGCCAACGGTAGAAAAGGAAATATCTTCGAATAAAAACTGGAGAGAATCATTCTCAGCAACCACTTTGGGAAGTGTGCGTTCCACTCACAGAGTTTAACCTTTCTTTTCATAGAGTAGTTTGCAAACACTCTGTTTGTAAAGTCTGCAAGTGGATATTTGAACCTCTTTGAGGATTTCGTTGGAAAAGGGATTTCTGCATATAATCCTAGACAGAAGAATTCTCAGTAACTTCTTTGTGCTGCGTGTGTTCAACTCACAGAGTTGAACTTTCCTTTAGACAGAGCAGATTTGAAACACTCTTTTTGTGGAATTTGCAAGTGGAGATTTGAAGCGCTTTAGGGGAAACGGTAGAAATGGTAATATCTTACTATAAAGACTAAAGAGAATCATTCTCAGCAACCACTTTGGGAGGTGTGCGTTCCACTCACAGAGTTTAACCTTTCTTTTCATAGAGCAGTTTGGAAACACTCTGTTTGTAAAGTCTGCTAGTGGATATTTGGACCTCTTTGAGGATTTCGTTGGAAACTGGATTTCTGCATATAACGCTAGATAGAAGAATTCTCAGTAACTTCTTCGGGGTGCGTGTGTTCAACTCACAGAGTTGTACCTTCGTTTAGAAAGAGCTGATTTGAAACCCTCTTTTTGAGGAATTTGCAAGTGGAGATTTCAAGCGATTTGTGGCCAACGGTAGAAAAGGAAATATCTTCGAATAAAAACTAGAGAGAATCATTCTCAGCAACCACTTTGGGATGTGTGCGTTCCACTCACAGAGTTTAACCTTTCTTTTCGTAGAGCAGTTTGGAAACACTCTGTTTGTAAAGTCTGCAAAGTGGATATTTGGACCTCCTTGAGGATTTCGTTGGAAACGGGATTTCTGCATATAACGCTAGACAGAAGTATTCTCAGTAACTTCTTTGGGCTGCGTGTGTTCAACCCACAGAGTTGTACCTTCCTTTAGAAAGAGCAGATTTGAACCCCTCTTTTTGAGGAGTTTGCAAGTGGACATTTCAAGCAATTTGTGGCCAACGGTAGAAAAGGAAATATCTTCGAATAAAAACTAGAGAGAATCATTCTCAGCAAGCACTATGTGATATGTGTGTTCAACTCACGGAGTTTAACCTTTCTTTTCATAGAGCAGTTTGGAAACACTCTGTATGTAAAGTCTGCAAGTGGATATTTGGACCTCTGAGAGGATTTGTTTGGAAGCGGGATTTCTGCATAAAATGCTAGACAGAAGAATTCTAAGTAACTCTTTGGGCTGCGTCTGTTCAACTCACAGAGTTGAACCTTCCTTTGGACAGAGCAGATTTGAAACCCTCTTTTTATGGAATTTGCTAGTTTTAGATTTCAGGCGATTTGGGTCCAACGGCAGAAACGGAAATATCTTCGAATAAAAACTAGAGAGAATCATTCTCAGCAACCACTTTGGGATGTGTGCGTTCCACTCACAGAGGTTAACCTTTCTTTTCATAGAGCAGTTTGGAAACACTCTGCATGTAAAGTCTGCAAGTGGATATTTGGAACTCTTTGAGGATTTCGTTGGAAACGGGATTTCTGCATATAACTCTAGACAGAAGAATTCTCAGTAACTCCTTTGGGCTGCATGTGTTCAACTCACAGAGTTGTACCTCCTTTAGAAAGAGCAGATTTGAAACCCTCTTCTTGTGGAACTTGCAAGTGGAGATTTCAAGCGATTTGGGGCCAACGGTAGAAAAGGAAATATCATCGAATAAAAACTAGATAGAATCATTCTCAGCAACCACTTTGGGATGTGTGCTTTCCACTCAGAGAATTTAACCTTTCTTTTCATAGAGCAGGTTGCAAACCCTCTGCATGTAAAGTCTGCAAGTGGAAATTTGGACCTCTTTGAGGATTTCGTTGGAAGTGGGTTTTCTGCATATAACGCTAGATAGAATAATTCTCAGTAACTCTTTGGGCTGCGTGTGTTCAACTGACAGAGTTGAACCTTCCTTTAGACAGAGCAGATTTGAAAACCTCTTTTTGTGGAATTTACAAGTGTAGATTTCAAGCGATTTGGGGCCAACGGAAGAAAAGGAAATATCTTCGAATAAAAACAAGAGAGAATCATTCTCAGCAACCACTTTGGGATGTGTGCGTTCTTCCACTCACACAGATTAACCTTTCTTTTCATAGAGCAGTTTGGAAACACTCTGTTTGTAAAGTCTGCAAGTGGATAGTTGGACCTCTTTGAGGATTTCGTTGGAAACGGGATTTCTGCATATAACGCTAGATAGAAGAATTCTCAGTAACTTCTTTGAGGTGCGTGTGTTCAACTCACAGAGTTGTACCTTCCTTTAGAAAAAGCAGATTTGAAACCCTCTTTTTGTGCAATATACAAGTGGAGATTTCAAGCGCTTTGGGGCCAACGGTAGAAAAGGAAATATCTTTGTATAAAAACTAGAGAGAATCATTTTCAGCAACCACTTGGTGATGTGTGCGTTCCACTCCCAGAGTTTAACCTTTCTTTTCATAGAGCAGTTTGCAAACACTCTGTTTGTAAAGTCTGCAAGTGGATATTTGGACTTCTTTGAGGATTTCGTTGGAAACGGGATTTCTGCATATAATGCTAGATATAAGAATTCTCAGTAACTTCTTTGGGCTCCGTGTGTTCAAGTCACAGAGTTGTACCTTCCTTTAGAAAGAGTAGATTTGAGACCCTCTTTTTGAGGAATTTGCAAGTGGTGATTTCAAGCGATTTGGGGCCAATGGTAGAAAAGGAAATATCTTCGAATAAAAACTGGAGAGAATCATTCTCAGCAACCACTTTGTGATGTGTGCATTCCACTCACAGAGTTTTACCTTTCTTTTCATTGAGTAGTTTGCAAACACTCTGTTTGTAAAGTCTGCAATTGGATATTTGGACCTCTTTGTGGATTTTGTTGGAAAAGGGATTTCTGCATATAACTCTAGACAGAATTCTCAGTAACTTCTTTGTGCTGCGTGTGTTCAACTCCCAGAGTTGTACCTTCCTTTAGAAAGAGCAGATTTGAAACCCTCTTTTTGAGGAATTTGCAAGTGGACATTTCAAGCGATTTGAGGCCAACGGTAGAAAAGGAAATATCTTCGAATAAAAACTAGAGAGAATCATTCTCAGCAACCACTTTGGGATGTGTGCGTTCCACTCACAGAGTTTAACCTTTCTTTTTGTAGAGCAGTTTGGAAACACTCTGTTTGTAAAGTCTGCAACTGGATATTTGGACCTCCTTGAGGATTTCGTTGGAAATGGGATTTCTGCATATAACGCTAGACAGAAGAATTATTAGTAACTTCTCTGGGCTGCGTGTGTTTAACCCACAGAGTTGTACCTTCCTTTAGAAAAAGCAGATTTGAAACCCTCTTTTTGTGGAATTTACAAGTGGAGATTTCAAGCGATTTGGGGCCAACGGTAGAAACGGAAATATCTTCGAATAAAAACTAGAGAGAATCATTCTCAGCAACCACTATGTGATATGTGCGTTCCACTCACGGAGTTTAAGCTTTCTTTTCATAGAGCAGTTTGGAAACACTCTGTATGTAAAGTCTGCAAGTGGATATTTGGACCTCTTTGAGGATTTCTTTGAAAACGGGATTTCTGCATATAACTCTAGACAGAAGAATTCTCAGTAACTTCTTTGGGCTGCGTCTGTTCAACTCACAGAGTTGTACCTTCCCTTAGAAAGAGCAGATTTGAAACCCTCTTCTTGTGGAACTTACAAGTGGAGATTTGAAGCACTTTGGGGCCAACGGTAGAAAAGGAAATATCTTTGTATAAAAACTACAGAGAATCATTCTCAGCAACCACATTGTGATATGTGCGTTCTACTCACGGGGTTTAACCTTTCTTTTCATAGAGCAGTTTGGAAACACTCTGCATGTAAAGTTTGCAAGTGGATATTTGGACCTCTTAGAGGATTTCGTTGGAAGCGGGATTTCTGCATATAATGCTAGACAGAAGAATTCTCAGTAACTCTTGGGCTGCGTGTGTTCAACTCACAGAGTTGATTCTTCCTTTAGACAGAGCAGATTTGAAAACCTCTTTTTGTGGAATTTACAAGTGTAGATTTCAAGCGATTTGGGGCCAACAGTAGAAAAGGAAATATCTTTGTATAAAAACTAGAGAGAATCATTCTCAGCAACCACTTGGTGATGGGTGCGTTCCACTCACAGAGTTTAACCTTTCTTTTCATAGAGCAGTTTGGAAACACTCTGTTTGTAAAGTCTGCAAGTGGATATTTGTACCTCCTTGAGGATTTCGTTGGAAGAGGGATTTCTGCATATAACGCTAGACAGAAGAATGCTCAGTAATTCTTTGGGCAGCGTGTGTTCAACTCACAGAGTTGAACCTTCCTTTAGACAGAGCAGATTTGAAACCCTCTTTTTGTGGAATATACAAGTGGAGATTTCAAGCGCTTTGGGGCCAACGGTAGAAAAGGAAATATCTTTTTATAAAAACTAGAGAGAATCATTTTCAGCAACCACTTGCTGATGAGTGCGTTCCACTCACAGAGTTTAACCTTTCTTTTCATAGGGCAGTTTGGAAACACTCTGTTTGTAAAGTCTGCAAGTGCATATTTGGACCTCTTTGAGGATTTCGTTGGAAACGGGATTTCTGCATATAACGCTAGACAGAAGAATTCTCAGTAATTCTTTGGGCTGCGTGTGTTCAACTCACAGAGCTGTAACTTCCTTTAGAAAGAGCAGATTTGAAACCCTCTTTTTGTGGAATTTACAAGTGGAGATTTCAAGCGATTTGGGGTCAACAGTAGAAACGGAAATATCTACGAATAAAAACAAGAGAGAATCATTCTCAGCAACCACTTTGGGATGTGTGCGTTCCACTCACAGACTTTAACCTTTCTTGTCATAGAGCAGTTTGCAAACACTCTGTTTTTAAAGTCTGCAAGTGGATATTTTTACCTCTTTGAGGATTTCGTTGGAAACGGGATTTATGCATATAACTCTAGACAGAAGAATTCTCAGTAACTTCCTTGGGCTGTGTGTGTTCAACTCACAGAGTTGAACTTTCCTTTAGACAGTGCAGATTTGAACCCTCTTTTTGTGGAATTTACAAGTGGAGATTTCAAGCGCTTTGGGGTCAACGGTAGAAAAGGAAATATCTTTGTATAAAAACTAGAGAGAATCATTCTCAGCAACCACTTTGGGATGTGTGCGTTCCACTCACAGAGTTTATCCTTTCTTTTCATAGAGTTGTTTGCAAACACTCTGTTTGTAAAGTCTGCAAGTGGATATTTGGACCTCTTTGAGGATTTCGTTGGAAAAGGGATTTCTGCATATAACGGTAGACAGAAGAATTCTCAGTAACTTCTTTGGGCTGTGTGAGTTCAACTCACAGAGTTGAACTTTCCTTTAGACAGTGCAGATTTGAACCCTCTTTTTGTGGAATTTACAAGTGGACATTTCAAGCGCTTTGGGGCCAACGGTAGAAAAGGAAATATCTTTGTATAAAAACTAGAGGGAGTCATTCTCAGCAACCCCTTTGTGATATGTGCGTTCCACTCACGGAGTTTAACCTTTCTTTTCATAAAGCAGTTTGGAAACACTCTGTTTGTAAAGTCTACCCGTGGATATTTGGACCTCCGTGAGGATTTCGTTGGAAGCGGGATTTCTGCATATAACGCTAGACAGAAGAATTCTCAGTAACATCTTTGGGTCGCGTGTGTTCAACTCACAGAGTTGTACCTTCCTTTAGACAGAGCAGATTTGAAACCCTCTTTTTGTGGAATATACAACTGGAGATTTCAAGCGCTTTGGGGACAACGGTAGAAAAGGAAATATCTTTGTATAAAAACTAGAGAGAATCATTTTCAGCAACCACTTGGTGACGTGTGCGTTCCACTCACAGAGTTTAACCTTTCTTTTCGTAGAGCAGTTTGCAAACACTCTGTTTGTAAAGTCTGCAAGTGGATATTTGGACCTCTTTGAGGATTTCGTTGGAAGAGGGATTTCTGCATATAACGCTAGACAGAAGAATTCTCAGTAACTCCTTTGGGCTGCGTGTGTTCAACCCACAGAGTTGTACCTTCCTTTAGAAAGAGCAGATTTGAAACCCTCTTTTTATGGAATTTGCTAGTGGAGATTTCAAGCGATTTGGGGCCAACGGTAGAAAAGGAAATATCATCGAATAAAAACTAGAGAGAATCATTCTCAGCAACCCCTTTGGGATGTGTGCGTTCCACTCACAGAGTTTAACCTTTCTTTTCATAGAGCAGTTTGCAAACACTCTGTTTGTAAAGTCTGCAAGTGGATATTTTTACCTCTTTGAGGATTTCGTTGGAAACGTGATTTATGCAAGTAACGCTAGGCAGAAGAATTCTCAGTAACTTCCTTGGGCTGTTTGTGTTCAACTCACAGAGTTGAACTTTCCTTTAGACAGTGCAGATTTGAACCCTCTTTTTGTGGAATTTACAAGTGGAGATTTCAAGCGCTTTGGGGCCAACGGTAGAAAAGGAAATATCTTTGTATAAAAACTAGAGAGAATCATTCTCAGCAACCACTTTGTGATATGTGCGTTCCACTCACGGAGTTTAACCTTTCTTTTCATAGAGTAGTTTGCAAACACTCTGTTTGTAAAGTCTGCAAGTGGATATTTGAACCTCTTTGAGGATTTCGTTGGAAAAGGGATTTCTGCATATAATCCTAGACAGAAGAATTCTCAGTAACTTCTTTGTGCTGCGTGTGTTCAACTCACAGAGTTGAACTTTCCTTTAGACAGAGCAGATTTGAAACACTCTTTTTGTGGAATTTGCAAGTGGAGATTTGAAGCGCTTTAGGGGAAACGGTAGAAATGGTAATATCTTACTATAAAGACTAAAGAGAATCATTCTCAGCAACCACTTTGGGAGGTGTGCGTTCCACTCACAGAGTTTAACCTTTCTTTTCATAGAGCAGTTTGGAAACACTCTGTTTGTAAAGTCTGCTAGTGGATATTTGGACCTCTTTGAGGATTTCGTTGGAAACTGGATTTCTGCATATAACGCTAGATAGAAGAATTCTCAGTAACTTCTTCGGGGTGCGTGTGTTCAACTCACAGAGTTGTACCTTCGTTTAGAAAGAGCTGATTTGAAACCCTCTTTTTGAGGAATTTGCAAGTGGAGATTTCAAGCGATTTGTGGCCAACGGTAGAAAAGGAAATATCTTCGAATAAAAACTAGAGAGAATCATTCTCAGCAACCACTTTGGGATGTGTGCGTTCCACTCACAGAGTTTAACCTTTCTTTTCGTAGAGCAGTTTGGAAACACTCTGTTTGTAAAGTCTGCAAAGTGGATATTTGGACCTCCTTGAGGATTTCGTTGGAAACGGGATTTCTGCATATAACGCTAGACAGAAGTATTCTCAGTAACTTCTTTGGGCTGCGTGTGTTCAACCCACAGAGTTGTACCTTCCTTTAGAAAGAGCAGATTTGAACCCCTCTTTTTGAGGAGTTTGCAAGTGGACATTTCAAGCAATTTGTGGCCAACGGTAGAAAAGGAAATATCTTCGAATAAAAACTAGAGAGAATCATTCTCAGCAAGCACTATGTGATATGTGTGTTCAACTCACGGAGTTTAACCTTTCTTTTCATAGAGCAGTTTGGAAACACTCTGTATGTAAAGTCTGCAAGTGGATATTTGGACCTCTGAGAGGATTTGTTTGGAAGCGGGATTTCTGCATAAAATGCTAGACAGAAGAATTCTAAGTAACTCTTTGGGCTGCGTCTGTTCAACTCACAGAGTTGAACCTTCCTTTGGACAGAGCAGATTTGAAACCCTCTTTTTATGGAATTTGCTAGTTTTAGATTTCAGGCGATTTGGGTCCAACGGCAGAAACGGAAATATCTTCGAATAAAAACTAGAGAGAATCATTCTCAGCAACCACTTTGGGATGTGTGCGTTCCACTCACAGAGGTTAACCTTTCTTTTCATAGAGCAGTTTGGAAACACTCTGCATGTAAAGTCTGCAAGTGGATATTTGGAACTCTTTGAGGATTTCGTTGGAAACGGGATTTCTGCATATAACTCTAGACAGAAGAATTCTCAGTAACTCCTTTGGGCTGCATGTGTTCAACTCACAGAGTTGTACCTCCTTTAGAAAGAGCAGATTTGAAACCCTCTTCTTGTGGAACTTGCAAGTGGAGATTTCAAGCGATTTGGGGCCAACGGTAGAAAAGGAAATATCATCGAATAAAAACTAGATAGAATCATTCTCAGCAACCACTTTGGGATGTGTGCTTTCCACTCAGAGAATTTAACCTTTCTTTTCATAGAGCAGGTTGCAAACCCTCTGCATGTAAAGTCTGCAAGTGGAAATTTGGACCTCTTTGAGGATTTCGTTGGAAGTGGGTTTTCTGCATATAACGCTAGATAGAATAATTCTCAGTAACTCTTTGGGCTGCGTGTGTTCAACTGACAGAGTTGAACCTTCCTTTAGACAGAGCAGATTTGAAAACCTCTTTTTGTGGAATTTACAAGTGTAGATTTCAAGCGATTTGGGGCCAACGGAAGAAAAGGAAATATCTTCGAATAAAAACAAGAGAGAATCATTCTCAGCAACCACTTTGGGATGTGTGCGTTCTTCCACTCACACAGATTAACCTTTCTTTTCATAGAGCAGTTTGGAAACACTCTGTTTGTAAAGTCTGCAAGTGGATAGTTGGACCTCTTTGAGGATTTCGTTGGAAACGGGATTTCTGCATATAACGCTAGATAGAAGAATTCTCAGTAACTTCTTTGAGGTGCGTGTGTTCAACTCACAGAGTTGTACCTTCCTTTAGAAAAAGCAGATTTGAAACCCTCTTTTTGTGCAATATACAAGTGGAGATTTCAAGCGCTTTGGGGCCAACGGTAGAAAAGGAAATATCTTTGTATAAAAACTAGAGAGAATCATTTTCAGCAACCACTTGGTGATGTGTGCGTTCCACTCCCAGAGTTTAACCTTTCTTTTCATAGAGCAGTTTGCAAACACTCTGTTTGTAAAGTCTGCAAGTGGATATTTGGACTTCTTTGAGGATTTCGTTGGAAACGGGATTTCTGCATATAATGCTAGATATAAGAATTCTCAGTAACTTCTTTGGGCTCCGTGTGTTCAAGTCACAGAGTTGTACCTTCCTTTAGAAAGAGTAGATTTGAGACCCTCTTTTTGAGGAATTTGCAAGTGGTGATTTCAAGCGATTTGGGGCCAATGGTAGAAAAGGAAATATCTTCGAATAAAAACTGGAGAGAATCATTCTCAGCAACCACTTTGTGATGTGTGCATTCCACTCACAGAGTTTTACCTTTCTTTTCATTGAGTAGTTTGCAAACACTCTGTTTGTAAAGTCTGCAATTGGATATTTGGACCTCTTTGTGGATTTTGTTGGAAAAGGGATTTCTGCATATAACTCTAGACAGAATTCTCAGTAACTTCTTTGTGCTGCGTGTGTTCAACTCCCAGAGTTGTACCTTCCTTTAGAAAGAGCAGATTTGAAACCCTCTTTTTGAGGAATTTGCAAGTGGACATTTCAAGCGATTTGAGGCCAACGGTAGAAAAGGAAATATCTTCGAATAAAAACTAGAGAGAATCATTCTCAGCAACCACTTTGGGATGTGTGCGTTCCACTCACAGAGTTTAACCTTTCTTTTTGTAGAGCAGTTTGGAAACACTCTGTTTGTAAAGTCTGCAACTGGATATTTGGACCTCCTTGAGGATTTCGTTGGAAATGGGATTTCTGCATATAACGCTAGACAGAAGAATTATTAGTAACTTCTCTGGGCTGCGTGTGTTTAACCCACAGAGTTGTACCTTCCTTTAGAAAAAGCAGATTTGAAACCCTCTTTTTGTGGAATTTACAAGTGGAGATTTCAAGCGATTTGGGGCCAACGGTAGAAACGGAAATATCTTCGAATAAAAACTAGAGAGAATCATTCTCAGCAACCACTATGTGATATGTGCGTTCCACTCACGGAGTTTAAGCTTTCTTTTCATAGAGCAGTTTGGAAACACTCTGTATGTAAAGTCTGCAAGTGGATATTTGGACCTCTTTGAGGATTTCTTTGAAAACGGGATTTCTGCATATAACTCTAGACAGAAGAATTCTCAGTAACTTCTTTGGGCTGCGTCTGTTCAACTCACAGAGTTGTACCTTCCCTTAGAAAGAGCAGATTTGAAACCCTCTTCTTGTGGAACTTACAAGTGGAGATTTGAAGCACTTTGGGGCCAACGGTAGAAAAGGAAATATCTTTGTATAAAAACTACAGAGAATCATTCTCAGCAACCACATTGTGATATGTGCGTTCTACTCACGGGGTTTAACCTTTCTTTTCATAGAGCAGTTTGGAAACACTCTGCATGTAAAGTTTGCAAGTGGATATTTGGACCTCTTAGAGGATTTCGTTGGAAGCGGGATTTCTGCATATAATGCTAGACAGAAGAATTCTCAGTAACTCTTGGGCTGCGTGTGTTCAACTCACAGAGTTGATTCTTCCTTTAGACAGAGCAGATTTGAAAACCTCTTTTTGTGGAATTTACAAGTGTAGATTTCAAGCGATTTGGGGCCAACAGTAGAAAAGGAAATATCTTTGTATAAAAACTAGAGAGAATCATTCTCAGCAACCACTTGGTGATGGGTGCGTTCCACTCACAGAGTTTAACCTTTCTTTTCATAGAGCAGTTTGGAAACACTCTGTTTGTAAAGTCTGCAAGTGGATATTTGTACCTCCTTGAGGATTTCGTTGGAAGAGGGATTTCTGCATATAACGCTAGACAGAAGAATGCTCAGTAATTCTTTGGGCAGCGTGTGTTCAACTCACAGAGTTGAACCTTCCTTTAGACAGAGCAGATTTGAAACCCTCTTTTTGTGGAATATACAAGTGGAGATTTCAAGCGCTTTGGGGCCAACGGTAGAAAAGGAAATATCTTTTTATAAAAACTAGAGAGAATCATTTTCAGCAACCACTTGCTGATGAGTGCGTTCCACTCACAGAGTTTAACCTTTCTTTTCATAGGGCAGTTTGGAAACACTCTGTTTGTAAAGTCTGCAAGTGCATATTTGGACCTCTTTGAGGATTTCGTTGGAAACGGGATTTCTGCATATAACGCTAGACAGAAGAATTCTCAGTAATTCTTTGGGCTGCGTGTGTTCAACTCACAGAGCTGTAACTTCCTTTAGAAAGAGCAGATTTGAAACCCTCTTTTTGTGGAATTTACAAGTGGAGATTTCAAGCGATTTGGGGTCAACAGTAGAAACGGAAATATCTACGAATAAAAACAAGAGAGAATCATTCTCAGCAACCACTTTGGGATGTGTGCGTTCCACTCACAGACTTTAACCTTTCTTGTCATAGAGCAGTTTGCAAACACTCTGTTTTTAAAGTCTGCAAGTGGATATTTTTACCTCTTTGAGGATTTCGTTGGAAACGGGATTTATGCATATAACTCTAGACAGAAGAATTCTCAGTAACTTCCTTGGGCTGTGTGTGTTCAACTCACAGAGTTGAACTTTCCTTTAGACAGTGCAGATTTGAACCCTCTTTTTGTGGAATTTACAAGTGGAGATTTCAAGCGCTTTGGGGTCAACGGTAGAAAAGGAAATATCTTTGTATAAAAACTAGAGAGAATCATTCTCAGCAACCACTTTGGGATGTGTGCGTTCCACTCACAGAGTTTATCCTTTCTTTTCATAGAGTTGTTTGCAAACACTCTGTTTGTAAAGTCTGCAAGTGGATATTTGGACCTCTTTGAGGATTTCGTTGGAAAAGGGATTTCTGCATATAACGGTAGACAGAAGAATTCTCAGTAACTTCTTTGGGCTGTGTGAGTTCAACTCACAGAGTTGAACTTTCCTTTAGACAGTGCAGATTTGAACCCTCTTTTTGTGGAATTTACAAGTGGACATTTCAAGCGCTTTGGGGCCAACGGTAGAAAAGGAAATATCTTTGTATAAAAACTAGAGGGAGTCATTCTCAGCAACCCCTTTGTGATATGTGCGTTCCACTCACGGAGTTTAACCTTTCTTTTCATAAAGCAGTTTGGAAACACTCTGTTTGTAAAGTCTACCCGTGGATATTTGGACCTCCGTGAGGATTTCGTTGGAAGCGGGATTTCTGCATATAACGCTAGACAGAAGAATTCTCAGTAACATATTTGGGTCGCGTGTGTTCAACTCACAGAGTTGTACCTTCCTTTAGACAGAGCAGATTTGAAACCCTCTTTTTGTGGAATATACAACTGGAGATTTCAAGCGCTTTGGGGACAACGGTAGAAAAGGAAATATCTTTGTATAAAAACTAGAGAGAATCATTTTCAGCAACCACTTGGTGACGTGTGCGTTCCACTCACAGAGTTTAACCTTTCTTTTCGTAGAGCAGTTTGCAAACACTCTGTTTGTAAAGTCTGCAAGTGGATATTTGGACCTCTTTGAGGATTTCGTTGGAAGAGGGATTTCTGCATATAACGCTAGACAGAAGAATTCTCAGTAACTCCTTTGGGCTGCGTGTGTTCAACCCACAGAGTTGTACCTTCCTTTAGAAAGAGCAGATTTGAAACCCTCTTTTTATGGAATTTGCTAGTGGAGATTTCAAGCGATTTGGGGCCAACGGTAGAAAAGGAAATATCATCGAATAAAAACTAGAGAGAATCATTCTCAGCAACCCCTTTGGGATGTGTGCGTTCCACTCACAGAGTTTAACCTTTCTTTTCATAGAGCAGTTTGCAAACACTCTGTTTGTAAAGTCTGCAAGTGGATATTTTTACCTCTTTGAGGATTTCGTTGGAAACGTGATTTATGCAAGTAACGCTAGGCAGAAGAATTCTCAGTAACTTCCTTGGGCTGTTTGTGTTCAACTCACAGAGTTGAACTTTCCTTTAGACAGTGCAGATTTGAACCCTCTTTTTGTGGAATTTACAAGTGGAGATTTCAAGCGCTTTGGGGCCAACGGTAGAAAAGGAAATATCTTTGTATAAAAACTAGAGAGAATCATTCTCAGCAACCACTTTGTGATATGTGCGTTCCACTCACGGAGTTTAACCTTTCTTTTCATAGAGCAGTTTGGAATCACTCTGCATGTAAAGTCTGCAAGTGGATATTTGGACCTCTTTGAGGATTTCGTTGGAAGCGGGATTTCTGCATATAACGCTAGACAGAAGAATTCTCAGTAATTCTTTGGGCTGCGTGTGTTCAACTCACAGAGTTGAACCTTCCTTTAGACAGAGCAGATTTGAAAACCTCTTTTTGTGGAATTTACAAGTGTAGATTTCAAGCGATTTGGGTCCAACGGTACAAAAGGAAATATCATCGAATAAAAACTAGAGAGAATCACTCTCAGCAACCACTTTTTGATGGGTGCGTTCCACTCACATAGTTTAACCTTTCTTTTCGTAGAGCAGTTTGGAAACACTCTGTTTGTAAAGTCTGCAGGTGGATATTTGGACCTCTTTCAGGATTTCGTTGGAAACGGGATTTATCCATGTAACGCTAGACAGAAGAATTATCAGTAACTTCCTTGGGCTGTGTGTGTTCAACTCACAGAGTTGAACTTTCCTTTAGACAGTGCAGATTTGAACCCTCTTTTTGTGGAATTTACAAGTGGAGATTTCAAGCGCTTTGGGGCCAACGGTAGAAAAGGAAATATCTTTGTATAAAAACTAGAGAGAATCATTCTCAGCAACCACTTGGTGATGGGTGCGTTCCACTCACAGAGTTTAACCTTTCTTTTCATAGAGCAGTTTGGAAACAGTCTGTTTGTAACGTCTGCAAGTGGATATTTGTACCTCTTTGAGGATTTCGTTGGAAACGGGATTTCTGCATATAACGCTAGACAGAAGAATTCTCAGTAACTTCTTTGTGCTGCGTGTGTTCAACTCACAGAGTTGAACCTTCCTTTAGACAGAGCAGATTTGAAACACTCTTTTTGTGGAATTTGCAAGTGGAGATTTGAAGCGCTTTGCGGGCAACGGTAGAAATGGTAATATCTTACTATAAAGACTAGAAAGAATCATTCTCAGCAACCACTTTGGGATGTGTGCGTTCCACTAAGAGTGTTTAACCTTTCTTTTCATAGAGCAGTTTGGAAACACTCTGTTTGTAAAGTCTGCAAGTGGATATTTGGACCTCTTTGTGGATTTCGTTGGAAACGGGATTTCTGCATATAACGCTAGATAGAAGAATTCTCAGTAACTTCTTTGGGGTGCGTGTGTTCAACTCACAGAGTTGTATCTTCCTTTAGAAAGAGCAGATTTGAAACCCTCTTCTTCAGGAATTTGCAAGTGGAGATTTCAAGCGATTTGGGGCCAAAGGTGGAAAAGGATATATCTTCGAATAAAAACTAGAGAGAATCATTCTCAGCAACCACTTTGGGATGTATGCGTTCCACTCACAGAGTTTAACCTTTCTTTTCATAGAGCAGTTTGAAAACATTCTGTTTGTAAAGTCTGCAAGTGGATATTTGGACCTCCTTGAGGATTTCGTTGGAAACGTGATTTATGTATATAACGCTAGACAGAAGAATTCTCAGTAACTCTTTGGGCTGCGTGTGTTCAACTGACAGAGTTGAACCTTCCTTTAGAAAGAGCAGATTTGAAAACCTCTTTTTGTGGAATTTACAAGTGTAGATTTCAAGAGATTTGGGGCCAACGGTAGAAAAGGAAATTTCTTCGAATAAAAACAAGAGAGAATCATTCTCAGCAACCACTTTGGGATGTGTGCGTTCCACTCACAGAGTTTAACCTTTCTTTTCGTAGAGCAGTTTGGAAACACTCTGTTTGTAAAGTCTGCAATGGATATTTGGACCTCTTTGAGGATTTCGTTTGAAACGGGATTTCTGCATATAACGCTAGACAGAAGAATTCTCAGTAACTTCTTTGTGCTATGTGTGTTCAACTCACAGAGTTGAACCTTCCTTTAGACAGAGCAGATTTGAAACACACTTTTGGTGGAATTTACAAGTGGAGATTTGAAGCGCTTTGGGGCCAACGGTAGAAATGGTAATATCTTACTTTAAAGACTAGAGAGAATCATTCTCAGCAACCACTTTGGGATGTGTGCGTTCTTCCACTCACACAGTTTAACCTTTCTTTTCATAGAGCAGTTTGGAAACACTCTGTTTGTAAAGTCTGCAAGTGCATATTTGGACCTCTTTGAGGATTTCGTTGGAAAAGGGATTTCTGCATATAACGCTAGATAGAAGAATTCTCAGTAACTTCTTTGGGGTGCGTGTGTTCAACTCACAGAGTTGTACCTTCCTTTAGAAAAAGCAGATTTGAAACCCTCTTTTTGTTGAATATACAAGTGGAGATTTCAAGCGATTTGGGGCCAACGGTAGAAAAGGAAATATCTTTGTATAAAAACTAGAGAGAATCATTTTCAGCAACCACTTGGTGATGTGTGCGTTCCACTCACAGAGTTTAACCTTTCTTTTCATAGAGCAGTTTGAAAACACTCTGTTTGTAAAGTCTGCAAGTGGATATTTGGACCTCTTTGAGGATTTCGTTGGAAACGGGATTTCTGCATATAATGCTAGATAGAAGAATTCTCAGTAACTTCTTTGGGCTGCGTGTGTTCAACTCACAGAGTTGTACCTTCCTTTAGAAAGAGCAGATTTGAGACCCTCTTTTTGAGGTATTTGCAAGTGGTGATGTCAAGCGATTTGGGGCCAACGGTAGAAAAGGAAATATCTTCGAATAAAAACTGGAGAGAATCATTCTCAGCAACCACTTTGTGATGTGTGCATTACACTCACAGAGTTTTACCTTTCTTTTCATTGAGTAGTTTGCAAACACTCTGTGTGTAAAGTCTGCAAGTGGATATTTGGACCTCTTTGTGGATTTTGTTGGAAAAGGGATTTCTGCATATAACTCTAGACAGAAGAATTCTCAGTAACTCTTTGGGCTGCGTGTGTTCAACTCACAGAGTTGAACCTTCCTTTAGACAGAGCAGTTTTGAAACACTCTTTTTGTGGAATTTACAAGTGGAGATTTCAAGCGATTTGGGGCCAACGGTAGAAACGGAAATATCTTCGAATAAAAACTAGAGAGAATCATTCTCAGCAACCACTATGTGATATGTGCGTTCCACTCACGGAGTTTAAGATTTCTTTTCATAGAGCAGTTTGGAAACACTCTGTATGTAAAGTCTGCAAGTGGATATTTGGACCTCTTTGAGGATTTCTTTGAAAACGGGATTTCTCATATAACTCTAGACAGAAGAATTCTCAGTAACTTCTTTGGGCTGCGTGTGTTCAACTCACAGAGTTGTACCTTCCCTTAGAAAGAGCAGATTTGAAACCCTCTTCTTGTGGAACTTACAAGTGGAGATTTGAAGCACTTTGGGGCCAACGGTAGAAAAGGAAATATCTTTGTATAAAAACTACAGAGAATCATTCTCTGCAACCACTTTGTGATATGTGCGTTCCACTCACGGGGTTTAACCTTTCTTTTCATAGAGCAGTTTGGAAACTGTCTGTTTGTAAAGTCTGCAAGTGGATATTTGGACCTCTTTGAGGATTTGGTTGGAAACGGGATTTCTGCATATAACGCTAGACAGAAGAATTCTCAGTAACTTCTTTGTGCTGCGTGTGTTCAACTCACAGAGTTGAACCTTCCTTTAGACAGAGCAGTTTTGAAACACTCTTTTTGTGGAATTTACAAGTGGAGATTTGAAGTGCTTTGGGGCCAACGGTAGAAATGGTAATATCTTACTATAAAGACTAGAGAGAATCATTCTCAGCAACCACTTTGGGATGTGTGCGTTCCACTCACAGAGTTTAACCTTTCTTTTCATAGAGTAGTTTGGAAACACTCTGTTTGTAAAGTCTGCAAGTGGATATTTGGACCTCCTTGAGGATTTCATTGGAAACTGGATTTCTGCATATAACGCTAGATAGAAGAATTCTCAGCAACTTCTTTGGGGTGCGTGTGTTCAACTCACGGAGTTGTACCTTCCTTTAGACAGAGCAGATTTAAAACCCTCTTTTTGTGGAATATACAAGAGGAGATTTCAAGCGCTTTGGGGCCTACGGTAGAAAACGAAATATCTTTGTATAAAAACTACAGAGAATCATTTTCAGCAACCACTTGGTGATGTGTGCGTTCCACTCACAGAGTTTAACCTTTCTTTTCATAGAGCAGTTTGCAAACACTCTGTTTGTAAAGTCTGCAAGTGGATATTAGGACCTCTTTGTGGATTTTGTTGGAAAAGGGATTTCTGCATATAACTCTAGACAGAAGAATTCTCAGTAACTTCTTTGTGCTGCGTGTGTTCAACTCACAGAGTTGAACCTTCCTTTAGACAGAGCAGATTTGAAACACTCTTTTTGTGGAATTTGCAAGTGGAGATTTGAAGCGCTTTGGGGCCAACGGTGGAAATGGAAATGTCTTACTATAAAGACTAGAGAGAATCATTCTCAGCAACCACTTTGGGATGTGTGCATTCCACTCACAGAGTTTAACCTTTCTTTTCATAGAGCAGTTTGGAAACACTCTGTTTGTAAAGTCTGCAAGTGGGTATTTGGACCTCTTTGAGGATTTCATTGGATGGAAACGGGATTTCTACATATAACGCTAGATAGAATTCTCAGTAACTTCTTTGGGGTGCGTGTGTTCAACTCCCAGAGTTGTACCTTCCTTTAGAAAGAGCAGATTTGAAACCCTCTTTTTGAGGAATTTGCAAGTGGACATTTAAAGCGATTTGTGGCCAACGGTAGAAAAGGAAATATCTTCGAATAAAAACTAGAGAGAATCATTCTCAGCAACCAGTATGTGATATGTGCGTTCCACTCACGGAGTTTAAGCTTTCTTTTCATAGAACAGTTTGTAAACACTCTGTATGTAAAGTCTGCAAGTGGATATTTGGACCTCTTTGAGGATTTCTTTGAAAACGGGATTTCTGCATATAACTCTAGACAGAAGAATTCTCAGTAACTTCTTTGGGCTGCGTGTGTTCAACTCACAGAGTTGTACCTTCCCTTAGAAAGAGCAGATTTGAAACCCTCTTCTTGTGGAACTTACAAGTGGAGATTTGAAGCACTTTGGGGCCAACGGTAGAAAAGGAAATATCTTTGTATAAAAACTAGAGAGAATCATTCTCAGCAACCACTTGGTGATGGGTGCGTTCCACTCACAGAGTTTAACCATCCTTTTCATGGAGCAGTTTGTAAACACTCAGTTTGTAAAGTCTGCAAGTGGATATTTGGACCTCTTTCAGGATTTTGTTGGAAAAAGGATTTCTGCATATAACGCTAGACAGAAGAATTCTCAGTAACTTCTATGTGCTGCGTGTGTTCAACTCACAGAGTTGAACCTTCCTTTAGACAGAGCAGTTTTGAAACACTCTTTTTGAGGAATTTGCAAGTGGAGATTTGAAGCGCTTTGGGGCCAACGGTAGAAATGGTAATATCTTACTATAAAGACTAGAGAGAATCATTCTCAGCAACCACTTTGGAATGTGTGCGTTCCACTCACAGAGTTTAACCTTTCTTTTCATAGAGCAGTTTGGAAACACTCTGTTTGTAAAGTCTGCAAGTGGATATTTGTACCTCCTTGAGGATTTCGTTGGAAGCGGGATTTCTGCATATAACGCTAGACAGAAGAATGCTCAGTAATTCTTTGGGCAGCGTGTGTTCAACTCACAGAGTTGAACCTTCCTTTAGACAGAGCAGATTTGAAACCCTCTTTTTGTGGAATATACAAGTGGAGATTTCAAGCGCTTTGGGGCCAACGGTAGAAAAGGAAATATCTTTTTATAAAAACTAGAGAGAATCATTTTCAGCAACCACTTGCTGATGAGTGCGTTCCACTCACAGAGTTTAAACTTTCTTTTCATAGAGGAGTTTGGAAACACTCTGTTTGTAAAGTCTGCAAGTGCATATTTGGACCTCTTTGAGGATTTCGTTGGAAACGGGATTTCTGCATATAACGCTAGACAGAAGAATTCTCAGTAATTCTTTGGGCTGCGTGTGTTCAACTCACAGAGCTGTAACTTCCTTTAGAAAGAGCAGATTTGAAACCCTCTTTTTGTGGAATTTACAAGTGGAGATTTCAAGCGATTTGTGGCCAACAGTTGAAACGGAAATATCTTCGAATAAAAACTAGAGAGAATCATTCTCAGCAACCACTTTTTGATGGGTGCGTTCCACTCACAGAGTTTAACCTTTCTTTTCATAGAGCAGTTTGCAAACACTCTGTTTGTAAAGTCTGCAAGTGGATATTTGGACTTCTTTGAGGATTTCGTTGGAAACGGGATTTCTGCATATAATGCTAGATATAAGAATTCTCAGTAACTTCTTTGGGCTGCGTGTGTTCAAGTCACAGAGTTGTACCTTCCTTTAGAAAGAGTAGATTTGAGACCCTCTTTTTGAGGAATTTGCAAGTGGTGATTTCAAGCGATTTGGGGCCAATGGTAGAAAAGGAAATATCTTCGAATAAAAACTGGAGAGAATCATTCTCAGCAACCACTTTGTGATGTGTGCATTCCACTCACAGAGTTTTACCTTTCTTTTCATTGAGTAGTTTGCAAACACTCTGTTTGTAAAGTCTGCAATTGGATATTTGGACCTCCTTGAGGATTTCGTTGGAAATGGGATTTCTGCATATAACGCTAGACAGAAGAATTATCAGTAACTTCTCTGGGCTGCGTGTGTTTAACCCACAGAGTTGTACCTTCCTTTAGAAAAAGCAGATTTGAAACCCTCTTTTTGTGGAATTTACAAGTGGAGATTTCAAGCGATTTGGGGCCAACGGTAGAAACGGAAATATCTTCGAATAAAAACTAGAGAGAATCATTCTCAGCAACCACTATGTGATATGTGCGTTCCACTCACGGAGTTTAAGCTTTCTTTTCATAGAGCAGTTTGGAAACACTCTGTATGTAAAGTCTGCAAGTGGATATTTGGACCTCTTTGAGGATTTCTTTGAAAACGGGATTTCTGCATATAACTCTAGACAGAAGAATTCTCAGTAACTTCTTTGGGCTGCGTCTGTTCAACTCACAGAGTTGTACCTTCCCTTAGAAAGAGCAGATTTGAAACCCTCTTCTTGTGGAACTTACAAGTGGAGATTTGAAGCACTTTGGGGCCAACGGTAGAAAAGGAAATATCTTTGTATAAAAACTACAGAGAATCATTCTCAGCAACCACTTGGTGATGGGTGCGTTCCACTCACAGAGTTTAACCTTTCTTTTCATAGAGCAGTTTGCAAACACTCTGTTTGTAAAGTCTGCAAGTGGATATTAGGACCTCTTTGTGGATTTTGTTGGAAAAGGGATTTCTGCATATAACTCTAGACAGAAGAATTCTCAGTAACTTCTTTGTGCTGCGTGTGTTCAACTCACAGAGTTGAACCTTCCTTTAGACAGATCAGATTTGAAACACTCTTTTTGTGGAATTTGCAAGTGGAGATTTGAAGCGCTTTGGGGCCAACGGTGGAAATGGTAATGTCTTACTATAAAGACTAGAGAGAATCATTCTCAGCAACCACTTTGGGATGTGTGCATTCCACTCACAGAGTTTAACCTTTCTTTTCATAGAGCAGTTTGGAAACACTCTGTTTGTAAAGTCTGCAAGTGGGTATTTGGACCTCTTTGAGGATTTCGTTGGATGGAAATGGGATTTCTACATATAACGCTAGATAGAATTCTCAGTAACTTCTTTGGGGTGCGTGTGTTCAACTCCCAGAGTTGTACCTTCCTTTAGAAAGAGCAGATTTGAAACCCTCTTTTTGAGGAATTTGCAAGTGGACATTTCAAGCGATTTGTGGCCAACGGTAGAAAAGGAAATATCTTCGAATAAAAACTAGAGAGAATCATTCTCAGCAACCAGTATGTGATATGTGCGTTCCACTCACGGAGTTTAAGCTTTCTTTTCATAGAACAGTTTGTAAACACTCTGTATGTAAAGTCTGCAAGTGGATATTTGGACCTCTTTGAGGATTTCTTTGAAAACGGGATTTCTGCATATAACTCTAGACAGAAGAATTCTCAGTAACTTCTTTGGGCTGCGTCTGTTCAACTCACAGAGTTGTACCTTCCCTTAGAAAGAGCAGATTTGAAACCCTCTTCTTGTGGAACTTACAAGTGGAGATTTGAAGCACTTTGGGGCCAACGGTAGAAAAGGAAATATCTTTGTATAAAAACTAGAGAGAATCATTCTCAGCAACCACTTGGTGATGGGTGCGTTCCACTCACAGAGTTTAACCATCCTTTTCATGGAGCAGTTTGTAAACACTCAGTTTGTAAAGTCTGCAAGTGGATATTTGTACCTCTTTCAGGATTTCGTTGGAAAAAGGATTTCTGCATATAACGCTAGACAGAAGAATTCTCAGTAACTTCTATGTGCTGCGTGTGTTCAACTCACAGAGTTGAACCTTCCTTTAGACAGAGCAGTTTTGAAACACTCTTTTTGAGGAATTTGCAAGTGGAGATTTGAAGCGCTTTGGGGCCAACGGTAGAAATGGTAATATCTTACTATAAAGACTAGAGAGAATCATTCTTAGCAACCACTTTGGAATGTGTGCGTTCCACTCACAGAGTTTAACCTTTCTTTTCATAGAGCAGTTTGGAAACACTCTGTTTGTAAAGTCTGCAAGTGGATATTTGTACCTCCTTGAGGATTTCGTTGGAAGCGGGATTTCTGCATATAACGCTAGACAGAAGAATGCTCAGTAATTCTTTGGGCAGCGTGTGTTCAACTCACAGAGTTGAACCTTCCTTTAGACAGAGCAGATTTGAAACCCTCTTTTTGTGGAATATACAAGTGGAGATTTCAAGCGCTTTGGGGCCAACGGTAGAAAAGGAAATATCTTTTTATAAAAACTAGAGAGAATCATTTTCAGCAACCACTTGCTGATGAGTGCGTTCCACTCACAGAGTTTAAACTTTCTTTTCATAGAGGAGTTTGGAAACACTCTGTTTGTAAAGTCTGCAAGTGCATATTTGGACCTCTTTGAGGATTTCGTTGGAAACGGGATTTCTGCTTATAACGCTAGACAGAAGAATTCTCAGTAATTCTTTGGGCTGCGTGTGTTCAACTCACAGAGCTATAACTTCCTTTAGAAAGAGCAGATTTGAAACCCTCTTTTTGTGGAATTTACAAGTGGAGATTTCAAGCGATTTGTGGCCAACAGTTGAAACGGAAATATCTTCGAATAAAAACTAGAGAGAATCATTCTCAGCAACCACTTTTTGATGGGTGCGTTCCACTCACAGAGTTTAACCTTTCTTTTCATAGAGCAGTTTGCAAACACTCTGTTTGTAAAGTCTGCAAGTGGATATTTGGACTTCTTTGAGGATTTCGTTGGAAACGGGATTTCTGCATATAATGCTAGATATAAGAATTCTCAGTAACTTCTTTGGGCTGCGTGTGTTCAAGTCACAGAGTTGTACCTTCCTTTAGAAAGAGTAGATTTGAGACCCTCTTTTTGAGGAATTTGCAAGTGGTGATTTCAAGCGATTTGGGGCCAATGGTAGAAAAGGAAATATCTTCGAATAAAAACTGGAGAGAATCATTCTCAGCAACCACTTTGTGATGTGTGCATTCCACTCACAGAGTTTTACCTTTCTTTTCATTGAGTAGTTTGCAAACACTCTGTTTGTAAAGTCTGCAATTGGATATTTGGACCTCCTTGAGGATTTCGTTGGAAATGGGATTTCTGCATATAACGCTAGACAGAAGAATTATCAGTAACTTCTCTGGGCTGCGTGTGTTTAACCCACAGAGTTGTACCTTCCTTTAGAAAAAGCAGATTTGAAACCCTCTTTTTGTGGAATTTACAAGTGGAGATTTCAAGCGATTTGGGGCCAACGGTAGAAACGGAAATATCTTCGAATAAAAACTAGAGAGAATCATTCTCAGCAACCACTATGTGATATGTGCGTTCCACTCACGGAGTTTAAGCTTTCTTTTCATAGAGCAGTTTGGAAACACTCTGTATGTAAAGTCTGCAAGTGGATATTTGGACCACTTTGAGGATTTCTTTGAAAACGGGATTTCTGCATATAACTCTAGACAGAAGAATTCTCAGTAACTTCTTTGGGCTGCGTCTGTTCAACTCACAGAGTTGTACCTTCCCTTAGAAAGAGCAGATTTGAAACCCTCTTCCTGTGGAACTTACAAGTGGAGATTTGAAGCACTTTGGGGCCAACGGTAGAAAAGGAAATATCTTTGTATAAAAACTACAGAGAATCATTCTCAGCAACCACTTTGTGATATGTGCGTTCTACTCACGGGGTTTAACCTTTCTTTTCATAGAGCAGTTTGGAAACACTCTGCATGTAAAGTTTGCAAGTGGATATTTGGACCTCTTAGAGGATTTCGTTGGAAGCGGGATTTCTGCATATAATGCTAGACAGAAGAATTCTCAGTAACTCTTGGGCTGCGTGTGTTCAACTCACAGAGTTGATTCTTCCTTTAGACAGAGCAGATTTGAAAACCTCTTTTTGTGGAATTTACAAGTGTAGATTTCAAGCGATTTGGGGCCAACAGTAGAAAAGGAAATATCTTTGTATAAAAACTAGAGAGAATCATTCTCAGCAACCACTTGGTGATGGGTGCGTTCCACTCACAGAGTTTAACCTTTCTTTTCATAGAGCAGTTTGGAAACACTCTGTTTGTAAAGTCTGCAAGTGGGTATTTGGACCTCTTTGAGGATTTCGTTGGATGGAAACGGGATTTCTACATATAACGCTAGATAGAATTCTCAGTAACTTCTTTGGGGTGCGTGTGTTCAACTCCCAGAGTTGTACCTTCCTTTAGAAAGAGCAGATTTGAAACCCTCTTTTTGAGGAATTTGCAAGTGGACATTTCAAGCGATTTGTGGCCAACGGTAGAAAAGGAAATATCTTCGAATAAAAACTAGAGAGAATCATTCTCAGCAACCACTATGTGATATGTGCGTTCCACTCACGGAGTTTAAGCTTTCTTTTCATAGAACAGTTTGTAAACACTCTGTATGTAAAGTCTGCAAGTGGATATTTGGACCTCTTTGAGGATTTCTTTGAAAACGGGATTTCTGCATATAACTCTAGACAGAAGAATTCTCAGTAACTTATTTGGGCTGCGTGTGTTCAACTCACAGAGTTGTACCTTCCCTTAGAAAGAGCAGATTTGAAACCCTCTTCTTGTGGAACTTACAAGTGGAGATTTGAAGCACTTTGGGGCCAACGGTAGAAAAGGAAATATCTTTGTATAAAAACTAGAGAGAATCATTCTCAGCAACCACTTGGTGATGGGTGCGATCCACTCACAGAGTTTAACCATCCTTTTCATGGAGCAGTTTGTAAACACTCAGTTTGTAAAGTCTGCAAGTGGATATTTGGACCTCTTTCAGGATTTCGTTGGAAAAAGGATTTCTGCATATAACGCTAGACAGAAGAATTCTCAGTAACTTCTATGTGCTGCGTGTGTTCAACTCACAGAGTTGAACCTTCCTTTAGACAGAGCAGTTTTGAAACACTCTTTTTGAGGAATTTGCAAGTGGAGATTTGAAGCGCTTTGGGGCCAACGGTAGAAATGGTAATATCTTACTATAAAGACTAGAGAGAATCATTCTCAGCAACCACTTTGGAATGTGTGCGTTCCACTCACAGAGTTTAACCTTTCTTTTCATAGAGCAGTTTGGAAACACTCTGTTTGTAAAGTCTGCAAGTGGATATTTGTACCTCCTTGAGGATTTCGTTGGAAGCGGGATTTCTGCATATAACGCTAGACAGAAGAATGCTCAGTAATTCTTTGGGCAGCGTGTGTTCAACTCACAGAGTTGAACCTTCCTTTAGACAGAGCAGATTTGAAACCCTCTTTTTGTGGAATATACAAGTGGAGATTTCAAGCGCTTTGGGGCCAACGGTAGAAAAGGAAATATCTTTTTATAAAAACTAGAGAGAATCATTTTCAGCAACCACTTGCTGATGAGTGCGTTCCACTCACAGAGTTTAAACTTTCTTTTCATAGAGGAGTTTGGAAACACTCTGTTTGTAAAGTCTGCAAGTGCATATTTGGACCTCTTTGAGGATTTCGTTGGAAACGGGATTTCTGCATATAACGCTAGACAGAAGAATTCTCAGTAATTCTTTGGGCTGCGTGTGTTCAACTCACAGAGCTGTAACTTCCTTTAGAAAGAGCAGATTTGAAACCCTCTTTTTGTGGAATTTACAAGTGGAGATTTCAAGCGATTTGTGGCCAACAGTTGAATCGGAAATATCTTCGAATAAAAACTAGAGAGAATCATTCTCAGCAACCACTTTTTGATGGGTGCGTTCCACTCACAGAGTTTAACCTTTCTTTTCATAGAGCAGTTTGCAAACACTCTGTTTGTAAAGTCTGCAAGTGGATATTTGGACTTCTTTGAGGATTTCGTTGGAAACGGGATTTCTGCATATAATGCTAGATATAAGAATTCTCAGTAACTTCTTTGGGCTGCGTGTGTTCAAGTCACAGAGTTGTACCTTCCTTTAGAAAGAGTAGATTTGAGACCCTCTTTTTGAGGAATTTGCAAGTGGTGATTTCAAGCGATTTGTGGCCAATGGTAGAAAAGGAAATATCTTCGAATAAAAACTGGAGAGAATCATTCTCAGCAACCACTATGGGATGTGTGCGTTCCACTCACAGAGTTTAACCTTTCTTTTCATAGAGCAGTTTGGAAACACTCTGTTTGTAAAGTCTGCAAGTGGATATTTGTACCTCCTTGAGGATTTCGTTGGAAGCGGGATTTCTGCATATAACGCTAGACAGAAGAATGCTCAGTAATTCTTTGGGCAGCGTGTGTTCAACTCACAGAGTTGAACCTTCCTTTAGACAGAGCAGATTTGAAACCCTCTTTTTGTGGAATATACAAGTGGAGATTTCAAGCGCTTTGGGGCCAACGGTAGAAAAGGAAATATCTTTTTATAAAAACTAGAGAGAATCATTTTCAGCAACCACTTGCTGATGAGTGCGTTCCACTCACAGAGTTTAAACTTTCTTTTCATAGAGGAGTTTGGAAACACTCTGTTTGTAAAGTCTGCAAGTGCATATTTGGACCTCTTTGAGGATTTCGTTGGAAACGGGATTTCTGCATATAACGCTAGACAGAAGAATTCTCAGTAATTCTTTTGGCTGCGTGTGTTCAACTCACAGAGCTGTAACTTCCTTTAGAAAGAGCAGATTTGAAACCCTCTTTTTGTGGAATTTACAAGTGGAGATTTCAAGCGATTTGTGGCCAACAGTTGAATCGGAAATATCTTCGAATAAAAACTAGAGAGAATCATTCTCAGCAACCACTTTTTGATGGGTGCGTTCCACTCACAGAGTTTAACCTTTCTTTTCATAGAGCAGTTTGCAAACACTCTGTTTGTAAAGTCTGCAAGTGGATATTTGGACTTCTTTGAGGATTTCGTTGGAAACGGGATTTCTGCATATAATGCTAGATATAAGAATTCTCAGTAACTTCTTTAGGCTGCGTGTGTTCAAGTCACAGAGTTGTACCTTCCTTTAGAAAGAGTAGATTTGAGACCCTCTTTTTGAGGAATTTGCAAGTGGTGATTTCAAGCGATTTGGGGCCAATGGTAGAAAAGGAAATATCTTCGAATAAAAACTGGAGAGAATCATTCTCAGCAACCACTTTGTGATGTGTGCATTCCACTCACAGAGTTTTACCTTTCTTTTCATTGAGTAGTTTGCAAACACTCTGTTTGTAAAGTCTGCAATTGGATATTTGGACCTCCTTGAGGATTTCTTTGGAAATGGGATTTCTGCATATAACGCTAGACAGAAGAATTATCAGTAACTTCTCTGGGCTGCGTGTGTTTAACCCACAGAGTTGTACCTTCCTTTAGAAAAAGCAGATTTGAAACCCTCTTTTTGTGGAATTTACAAGTGGAGATTTCAAGCGATTTGGGGCCAACGGTAGAAACGGAAATATCTTCGAATAAAAACTAGAGAGAATCATTCTCAGCAACCACTATGTGATATGTGCGTTCCACTCACGGAGTTTAAGCTTTCTTTTCATAGAGCAGTTTGGAAACACTCTGTATGTAAAGTCTGCAAGTGGATATTTGGACCTCTTTGAGGATTTCTTTGAAAACGGGATTTCTGCATATAACTCTAGACAGAAGAATTCTCAGTAACTTCTTTGGGCTGCGTCTGTTCAACTCACAGAGTTGTACCTTCCCTTAGAAAGAGCAGATTTGAAACCCTCTTCTTGTGGAACTTACAAGTGGAGATTTGAAGCACTTTGGGGCCAACGGTAGAAAAGGAAATATCTTTGTATAAAAACTACAGAGAATCATTCTCAGCAACCACTTGGTGATGGGTGCGTTCCACTCACAGAGTTTAACCATCCTTTTCATGGAGCAGTTTGTAAACACTCAGTTTGTAAAGTCTGCAAGTGGATATTTGGACCTCTTTCAGGATTTCGTTGGAAAAAGGATTTCTGCATATAACGCTAGACAGAAGAATTCTCAGTAACTTCTATGTGCTGCGTGTGTTCAACTCACAGAGTTGAACCTTCCTTTAGACAGAGCAGTTTTGAAACACTCTTTTTGAGGAATTTGCAAGTGGAGATTTGAAGCGCTTTGGGGCCAACGGTAGAAATGGTAATATCTTACTATAAAGACTAGAGAGAATCATTCTTAGCAACCACTTTGGAATGTGTGCGTTCCACTCACAGAGTTTAACCTTTCTTTTCATAGAGCAGTTTGGAAACACTCTGTTTGTAAAGTCTGCAAGTGGATATTTGTACCTCCTTGAGGATTTCGTTGGAAGCGGGATTTCTGCATATAACGCTAGACAGAAGAATGCTCAGTAATTCTTTGGGCAGCGTGTGTTCAACTCACAGAGTTGAACCTTCCTTTAGACAGAGCAGATTTGAAACCCTCTTTTTGTGGAATATACAAGTGGAGATTTCAAGCGCTTTGGGGCCAACGGTAGAAAAGGAAATATCTTTTTATAAAAACTAGAGAGAATCATTTTCAGCAACCACTTGCTGATGAGTGCGTTCCACTCACAGAGTTTAAACTTTCTTTTCATAGAGGAGTTTGGAAACACTCTGTTTGTAAAGTCTGCAAGTGCATATTTGGACCTCTTTGAGGATTTCGTTGGAAACGGGATTTCTGCTTATAACGCTAGACAGAAGAATTCTCAGTAATTCTTTGGGCTGCGTGTGTTCAACTCACAGAGCTGTAACTTCCTTTAGAAAGAGCAGATTTGAAACCCTCTTTTTGTGGAATTTACAAGTGGAGATTTCAAGCGATTTGTGGCCAACAGTTGAAACGGAAATATCTTCGAATAAAAACTAGAGAGAATCATTCTCAGCAACCACTTTTTGATGGGTGCGTTCCACTCACAGAGTTTAACCTTTCTTTTCATAGAGCAGTTTGGAAACACTCTGTTTGTAAAGTCTGCAAGTGGATATTTGTACCTCCTTGAGGATTTCGTTGGAAGCGGGATTTCTGCATATAACGCTAGACAGAAGAATGCTCAGTAATTCTTTGGGCAGCGTGTGTTCAACTCACAGAGTTGAACCTTCCTTTAGACAGAGCAGATTTGAAACCCTCTTTTTGTGGAATATACAAGTGGAGATTTCAAGCGCTTTGGGGCCAACGGTAGAAAAGGAAATATCTTTTTATAAAAACTAGAGAGAATCATTTTCAGCAACCACTTGCTGATGAGTGCGTTCCACTCACAGAGTTTAAACTTTCTTTTCATAGAGGAGTTTGGAAACACTCTGTTTGTAAAGTCTGCAAGTGCATATTTGGACCTCTTTGAGGATTTCGTTGGAAACGGGATTTCTGCTTATAACGCTAGACAGAAGAATTCTCAGTAATTCTTTGGGCTGCGTGTGTTCAACTCACAGAGCTGTAACTTCCTTTAGAAAGAGCAGATTTGAAACCCTCTTTTTGTGGAATTTACAAGTGGAGATTTCAAGCGATTTGTGGCCAACAGTTGAAACGGAAATATCTTCGAATAAAAACTAGAGAGAATCATTCTCAGCAACCACTTTTTGATGGGTGCGTTCCACTCACAGAGTTTAACCTTTCTTTTCATAGAGCAGTTTGCAAACACTCTGTTTGTAAAGTCTGCAAGTGGATATTTGGACTTCTTTGAGGATTTCGTTGGAAACGGGATTTCTGCATATAATGCTAGATATAAGAATTCTCAGTAACTTCTTTGGGCTGCGTGTGTTCAAGTCACAGAGTTGTACCTTCCTTTAGAAAGAGTAGATTTGAGACCCTCTTTTTGAGGAATTTGCAAGTGGTGATTTCAAGCGATTTGGGGCCAATGGTAGAAAAGGAAATATCTTCGAATAAAAACTGGAGAGAATCATTCTCAGCAACCACTTTGTGATGTGTGCATTCCACTCACAGAGTTTTACCTTTCTTTTCATTGAGTAGTTTGCAAACACTCTGTTTGTAAAGTCTGCAATTGGATATTTGGACCTCCTTGAGGATTTCGTTGGAAATGGGATTTCTGCATATAACGCTAGACAGAAGAATTATCAGTAACTTCTCTGGGCTGCGTGTGTTTAACCCACAGAGTTGTACCTTCCTTTAGAAAAAGCAGATTTGAAACCCTCTTTTTGTGGAATTTACAAGTGGAGATTTCAAGCGATTTGGGGCCAACGGTAGAAACGGAAATATCTTCGAATAAAAACTAGAGAGAATCATTCTCAGCAACCACTATGTGATATGTGCGTTCCACTCACGGAGTTTAAGCTTTCTTTTCATAGAGCAGTTTGGAAACACTCTGTATGTAAAGTCTGCAAGTGGATATTTGGACCTCTTTGAGGATTTCTTTGAAAACGGGATTTCTGCATATAACTCTAGACAGAAGAATTCTCAGTAACTTCTTTGGGCTGCGTCTGTTCAACTCACAGAGTTGTACCTTCCCTTAGAAAGAGCAGATTTGAAACCCTCTTCTTGTGGAACTTACAAGTGGAGATTTGAAGCACTTTGGGGCCAACGGTAGAAAAGGAAATATCTTTGTATAAAAACTACAGAGAATCATTCTCAGCAACCACTTTGTGATATGTGCGTTCTACTCACGGGGTTTAACCTTTCTTTTCATAGAGCAGTTTGGAAACACTCTGCATGTAAAGTTTGCAAGTGGATATTTGGACCTCTTAGAGGATTTCGTTGGAAGCGGGATTTCTGCATATAATGCTAGACAGAAGAATTCTCAGTAACTCTTGGGCTGCGTGTGTTCAACTCACAGAGTTGATTCTTCCTTTAGACAGAGCAGATTTGAAAACCTCTTTTTGTGGAATTTACAAGTGTAGATTTCAAGCGATTTGGGGCCAACAGTAGAAAAGGAAATATCTTTGTATAAAAACTAGAGAGAATCATTCTCAGCAACCACTTGGTGATGGGTGCGTTCCACTCACAGAGTTTAACCTTTCTTTTCATAGAGCAGTTTGGAAACACTCTGTTTGTAAAGTCTGCAAGTGGATATTTGTACCTCCTTGAGGATTTCGTTGGAAGAGGGATTTCTGCATATAACGCTAGACAGAAGAATGCTCAGTAATTCTTTGGGCAGCGTGTGTTCAACTCACAGAGTTGAACCTTCCTTTAGACAGAGCAGATTTGAAACCCTCTTTTTGTGGAATATACAAGTGGAGATTTCAAGCGCTTTGGGGCCAACGGTAGAAAAGGAAATATCTTTTTATAAAAACTAGAGAGAATCATTTTCAGCAACCACTTGCTGATGAGTGCGTTCCACTCACAGAGTTTAACCTTTCTTTTCATAGGGCAGTTTGGAAACACTCTGTTTGTAAAGTCTGCAAGTGCATATTTGGACCTCTTTGAGGATTTCGTTGGAAACGGGATTTCTGCATATAACGCTAGACAGAAGAATTCTCAGTAATTCTTTGGGCTGCGTGTGTTCAACTCACAGAGCTGTAACTTCCTTTAGAAAGAGCAGATTTGAAACCCTCTTTTTGTGGAATTTACAAGTGGAGATTTCAAGCGATTTGGGGTCAACAGTAGAAACGGAAATATCTACGAATAAAAACAAGAGAGAATCATTCTCAGCAACCACTTTGGGATGTGTGCGTTCCACTCACAGACTTTAACCTTTCTTGTCATAGAGCAGTTTGCAAACACTCTGTTTTTAAAGTCTGCAAGTGGATATTTTTACCTCTTTGAGGATTTCGTTGGAAACGGGATTTATGCATATAACTCTAGACAGAAGAATTCTCAGTAACTTCCTTGGGCTGTGTGTGTTCAACTCACAGGGTTGAACTTTCCTTTAGACAGTGCAGATTTGAACCCTCTTTTTGTGGAATTTACAAGTGGAGATTTCAAGCGCTTTGGGGCCAACGGTAGAAAAGGAAATATCTTTGTATAAAAACTAGAGGGAGTCATTCTCAGCAACCCCATTGTGATATGTGCTTTCCACTCACGGAGTTTAACCTTTCTTTTCATAAAGCAGTTTGGAAACACTCTGTTTGTAAAGTCTACACGTGGATATTTGGACCTCCGTGAGGATTTCGTTGGAAGCGGGATTTCTGCATATAACGCTAGACAGAAGAATTCTCAGTAACATCTTTGGGTCGCGTGTGTTCAACTCACAGAGTTGTACCTTCCTTTAGACAGAGCAGATTTGAAACCCTCTTTTTGTGGAATATACAACTGGAGATTTCAAGCGCTTTGGGGACAACGGTAGAAAAGGAAATATCTTTGTATAAAAACTAGAGAGAATCATTTTCAGCAACCACTTGGTGACGTGTGCGTTCCACTCACAGAGTTTAACCTTTCTTTTCGTAGAGCAGTTTGCAAACACTCTGTTTGTAAAGTCTGCAAGTGGATATTTGGACCTCTTTGAGGATTTCGTTGGAAGAGGGATTTCTGCATATAACGCTAGACAGAAGAATTCTCAGTAACTCCTTTGGGCTGCGTGTGTTCAACCCACAGAGTTGTACCTTCCTTTAGAAAGAGCAGATTTGAAACCCTCTTTTTATGGAATTTGCTAGTGGAGATTTCAAGCGATTTGGGGCCAACGGTAGAAAAGGAAATATCATCGAATAAAAACTAGAGAGAATCATTCTCAGCAACCCCTTTGGGATGTGTGCGTTCCACTCACAGAGTTTAACCTTTCTTTTCATAGAGCAGTTTGCAAACACTCTGTTTGTAAAGTCTGCAAGTGGATATTTTTACCTCTTTGAGGATTTCGTTGGAAACGTGATTTATGCAAGTAACGCTAGACAGAAGAATTCTCAGTAACTTCCTTGGGCTGTGTGTGTTCAACTCACAGAGTTGAACTTTCCTTTAGACAGTGCAGATTTGAACCCTCTTTTTGTGGAATTTACAAGTGGAGATTTCAAGCGCTTTGGGGCCAACGGTAGAAAAGGAAATATCTTTGTATAAAAACTAGAGAGAATCATTCTCAGCAACCACTTTGTGATATGTGCGTTCCACTCACGGAGTTTAACCTTTCTTTTCATAGAGCAGTTTGGAATCACTCTGCATGTAAAGTCTGCAAGTGGATATTTGGACCTCTTTGAGGATTTCGTTGGAAACGGGATTTCTGCATATAACGCTAGATAGAAGAATTCTCAGTAACTTCTTTGGGGTTCGTGTGTTCAACTCACAGAGTTGTATCTTCCTTTAGAAAGAGCAGATTTGAAACCCTCTTCTTCAGGAATTTGCAAGTGGAGATTTCAAGCGATTTGGGGCCAAAGGTGGAAAAGGATATATCTTCGAATAAAAACTAGAGAGAATCATTCTTAGCAACCACTTTGGGATGTATGCGTTCCACTCACAGAGTTTAACCTTTCTTTTCATAGAGCAGTTTGAAAACATTCTGTTTGTAAAGTCTGCAAGTGGATATTTGGACCTCCTTGAGGATTTCATTGGAAACGTGATTTATGTATATAACGCTAGACAGAAGAATTCTCAGTAACTCTTTGGGCTGCGTGTGTTCAACTGACAGAGTTGAACCTTCCTTTAGAAAGAGCAGATTTGAAAACCTCTTTTTGTGGAATTTACAAGTGTAGATTTCAAGAGATTTGGGGCCAACGGTAGAAAAGGAAATTTCTTCGAATAAAAACAAGAGAGAATCATTCTCAGCAACCACTTTGGGATGTGTGCGTTCCACTCACAGAGTTTAACCTTTCTTTTCGTAGAGCAGTTTGGAAACACTCTGTCTGTAAAGTCTGCAATGGATATTTGGACCTCTTTGAGGATTTCGTTTGAAACGGGATTTCTGCATATAACGCTAGACAGAAGAATTCTCAGTAACTTCTTTGTGCTATGTGTGTTCAACTCACAGAGTTGAACCTTCCTTTAGACAGAGCAGATTTGAAACACACTTTTGGTGGAATTTACAAGTGGAGATTTGAAGCGCTTTGGGGCCAACGGTAGAAATGGTAATATCTTACTTTAAAGACTAGAGAGAATCATTCTCAGCAACCACTTTGGGATGTGTGCGTTCTTCCACTCACACAGTTTAACCTTTCTTTTCATAGAGCAGTTTGGAAACACTCTGTTTGTAAAGTCTGCAAGTGCATATTTGGACCTCTTTGAGGATTTCTTTGGAAAAGGGATTTCTGCATATAACGCTAGATAGAAGAATTCTCAGTAACTTCTTTGGGGTGCGTGTGTTCAACTCACAGAGTTGTACCTTCCTTTAGAAAAAGCAGATTTGAAACCCTCTTTTTGTTGAATATACAAGTGGAGATTTCAAGCGATTTGGGGCCAACGGTAGAAAAGGAAATATCTTTGTATAAAAACTAGAGAGAATCATTTTCAGCAACCACTTGGTGATGTGTGCGTTCCACTCACAGAGTTTAACCTTTCTTTTCATAGAGCAGTTTGCAAACACTCTGTTTGTAAAGTCTGCAAGTGGATATTTGGACCTCTTTGAGGATTTCGTTGGAAACGGGATTTCTGCATATAATGCTAGATAGAAGAATTCTCAGTAACTTCTTTGGGCTGCGTGTGTTCAACTCACAGAGTTGTACCTTCCTTTAGAAAGAGCAGATTTGAGACCCTCTTTTTGAGGTATTTGCAAGTGGTGATGTCAAGCGATTTGGGGCCAACGGTAGAAAAGGAAATATCTTCGAATAAAAACTGGAGAGAATCATTCTCAGCAACCACTTTGTGATGTGTGCATTACACTCACAGAGTTTTACCTTTCTTTTCATTGAGTAGTTTGCAAACACTCTGTGTGTAAAGTCTGCAAGTGGATATTTGGACCTCTTTGTGGATTTTGTTGGAAAAGGGATTTCTGCATATAACTCTAGACAGAAGAATTCTCAGTAACTCTTTGGGCTGCGTGTGTTCAACTGACAGAGTTGAACCTTCCTTCATACAGAGCAGATTTGAAAACCTCTTTTTGTGGAATTTACAAGTGTAGATTTCAAGCGATTTGGGGCCAACGGTAGAAAAGGAAATATCTTCGAATAAAAACTAGAGAGAATCATTCTCAGCAACCACTTTGGGATGTGTGCGTTCCACTCACAGAGTTTAACCTTTCTTTTCATAGAGCAGTTTGGAAACACTCTGTTTGTAAAGTCTGCAAGTGGATATTTGGACCTCTTTGAGGATTTCGTTTGAAACGGGATTTCTGCATATAACGCTAGACAGAAGAATTCTCAGTAACTTCTTTGAGCTGCGTGTGTTCAACTCACAGAGTTGAACCTTCCTTTAGACAGAGCAGTTTTGAAACACTCTTTTTGTGGAATTTACAAGTGGAGATTTCAAGCGATTTGGGGCCAACGGTAGAAACGGAAATATCTTCGAATAAAAACTAGAGAGAATCATTCTCAGCAACCACTATGTGATATGTGCGTTCCACTCACGGAGTTTAAGATTTCTTTTCATAGAGCAGTTTGGAAACACTCTGTTTGTAAAGTCTGCAAGTGGATATTTGGACCTCTTTGAGGATTTCTTTGAAAACGGGATTTCTCATATAACTCTAGACAGAAGAATTCTCAGTAACTTCTTTGGGCTGCGTGTGTTCAACTCACAGAGTTGTACCTTCCCTTAGAAAGAGCAGATTTGAAACCCTCTTCTTGTGGAACTTACAAGTGGAGATTTGAAGCACTTTGGGGCCAACGGTAGAAAAGGAAATATCTTTGTATAAAAACTACAGAGAATCATTCTCTGCAACCACTTTGTGATATGTGCGTTCCACTCACGGGGTTTAACCTTTCTTTTCATAGAGCAGTTTGGAAACTGTCTGTTTGTAAAGTCTGCAAGTGGATATTTGGACCTCTTTGAGGATTTGGTTGGAAACGGGATTTCTGCATATAACGCTAGACAGAAGAATTCTCAGTAACTTCTTTGTGCTGCGTGTGTTCAACTCACAGAGTTGAACCTTCCTTTAGACAGAGCAGTTTTGAAACACTCTTTTTGTGGAATTTACAAGTGGAGATTTGAAGTGCTTTGGGGCCAACGGTAGAAATGGTAATATCTTACTATAAAGACTAGAGAGAATCATTCTCAGCAACCACTTTGGGATGTGTGCGTTCCACTCACAGAGTTTAACCTTTCTTTTCATAGAGTAGTTTGGAAACACTCTGTTTGTAAAGTCTGCAAGTGGATATTTGGACCTCCTTGAGGATTTCATTGGAAACTGGATTTCTGCATATAACGCTAGATAGAAGAATTCTCAGCAACTTCTTTGGGGTGCGTGTGTTCAACTCACGGAGTTGTACCTTCCTTTAGACAGAGCAGATTTAAAACCCTCTTTTTGTGGAATATACAAGAGGAGATTTCAAGCGCTTTGGGGCCTACGGTAGAAAACGAAATATCTTTGTATAAAAACTACAGAGAATCATTTTCAGCAACCACTTGGTGATGTGTGCGTTCCACTCACAGAGTTTAACCTTTCTTTTCGTAGAGCAGTTTGCAAACACTCTGTTTGTAAAGTCTGCAAGTGGATATTAGGACCTCTTTGTGGATTTTGTTGGAAAAGGGATTTCTGCATATAACTCTAGACAGAAGAATTCTCAGTAACTTCTTTGTGCTGCGTGTGTTCAACTCACAGAGTTGAACCTTCCTTTAGACAGAGCAGATTTGAAACACTCTTTTTGTGGAATTTGCAAGTGGAGATTTGAAGCGCTTTGGGGCCAACGGTGGAAATGGTAATGTCTTACTATAAAGACTAGAGAGAATCATTCTCAGCAACCACTTTGGGATGTGTGCATTCCACTCACAGAGTTTAACCTTTCTTTTCATAGAGCAGTTTGGAAACACTCTGTTTGTAAAGTCTGCAAGTGGGTATTAGGACCTCTTTGAGGATTTCGTTGGATGGAAACGGGATTTCTACATATAACGCTAGATAGAATTCTCAGTAACTTCTTTGGGGTGCGTGTGTTCAACTCCCTGAGTTGTACCTTCCTTTAGAAAGAGCAGATTTGAAACCCTCTTTTTGAGGAATTTGCAAGTGGACATTTCAAGCGATTTGTGGCCAACGGTAGAAAAGGAAATATCTTCGAATAAAAACTAGAGAGAATCATTCTCAGCAACCACTATGTGATATGTGCGTTCCACTCACGGAGTTTAAGCTTTCTTTTCATAGAACAGTTTGTAAACACTCTGTATGTAAAGTCTGCAAGTGGATATTTGGACCTCTTTGAGGATTTCTTTGAAAACGGGATTTCTGCATATAACTCTAGACAGAAGAATTCTCAGTAACTTCTTTGGGCTGCGTGTGTTCAACTCACAGAGTTGTACCTTCCCTTAGAAAGAGCAGATTTGAAACCCTCTTCTTGTGGAACTTACAAGTGGAGATTTGAAGCACTTTGGGGCCAACGGTAGAAAAGGAAATATCTTTGTATAAAAACTAGAGAGAATCATTCTCAGCAACCACTTGGTGATGGGTGCGTTCCACTCACAGAGTTTAACCATCCTTTTCATGGAGCAGTTTGTAAACACTCAGTTTGTAAAGTCTGCAAGTGGATATTTGGACCTCTTTCAGGATTTCGTTGGAAAAAGGATTTCTGCATATAACGCTAGACAGAAGAATTCTCAGTAACTTCTATGTGCTGCGTGTGTTCAACTCACAGAGTTGAACCTTCCTTTAGACAGAGCAGTTTTGAAACACTCTTTTTGAGGAATTTGCAAGTGGAGATTTGAAGCGCTTTGGGGCCAACGGTAGAAATGGTAATATCTTACTATAAAGACTAGAGAGAATCATTCTCAGCAACCACTTTAGAATGTGTGCGTTCCACTCACAGAGTTTAACCTTTCTTTTCATAGAGCAGTTTGGAAACACTCTGTTTGTAAAGTCTGCAAGTGGATATTTGTACCTCCTTGAGGATTTCGTTGGAAGCGGGATTTCTGCATATAACGCTAGACAGAAGAATGCTCAGTAATTCTTTGGGCAGCGTGTGTTCAACTCACAGAGTTGAACCTTCCTTTAGACAGAGCAGATTTGAAACCCTCTTTTTGTGGAATATACAAGTGGAGATTTCAAGCGCTTTGGGGCCAACGGTAGAAAAGGAAATATCTTTTTATAAAAACTAGAGAGAATCATTTTCAGCAACCACTTGCTGATGAGTGCGTTCCACTCACAGAGTTTAAACTTTCTTTTCATAGAGGAGTTTGGAAACACTCTGTTTGTAAAGTCTGCAAGTGCATATTTGGACCTCTTTGAGGATTTCGTTGGAAACGGGATTTCTGCATATAACGCTAGACAGAAGAATTCTCAGTAATTCTTTGGGCTGCGTGTGTTCAACTCACAGAGCTGTAACTTCCTTTAGAAAGAGCAGATTTGAAACCCTCTTTTTGTGGAATTTACAAGTGGAGATTTCAAGCGATTTGTGGCCAACAGTTGAAACGGAAATATCTTCGAATAAAAACTAGAGAGAATCATTCTCAGCAACCACTTTTTGATGGGTGCGTTCCACTCACAGAGTTTAACCTTTCTTTTCATAGAGCAGTTTGGAAACACTCTGTTTGTAAAGTCTGCAGGTGGATATTTGGACCTATTTGAGGATTTCGTTGGAAGCGGGATTTCTGCATATAACGCTAGACAGAAGAATTCTCAGTAATTCTTTGCGGTGCGTGTGTTCAACTCACAGTGTTGAACCTTCCTTTAGACAGAGCAGATTTGAAAACCTCTTTTTGTGGAATTTACAAGTGTAGATTTCAAGCGATTTGGGGCCAACGGTAGAAAAGGAAATATCTTTGTATAAAAACTAGAGAGAATCATTCTCAGCGACCACTTTTTGATGGGTGCGTTCCACTCACAGAGTTTAACCTTTCTTTTCGTAGAGCAGTTTGGAAACACTCTGTTTGTAAAGTCTGCAGGTGGATATTTGGACCTCTTTGAGGATTTCGTTGGAAACGGGATTTCTGCATATAACGCTAGACAGAAGAATTCTCAGTAACTTCCTTGGGCTGCGTGTGTTCAACCCGCAGAGTTGTACCTTCCTTTAGAAAGAGCAGATTTGAAACCCTCTCTTTGTGGAATTTGCTAGTGGAGATTTCAAGCGATTTGTGGCCAACGGTGGAAAAGGAAATATCATCCAATAAAAACTAGAGAGAATCATTCTCAGCAACCACTTTGGGATGTGTGCCTTCCACTCACAGAGTTTAACCTTTCTTTTCATAGAGCAGTTTGCAAACACTCTGTTTGTAAAGTCTGCAAGTGAATATTTTTACCTCTTTGAGGATTTCGTTGGAAACGGGATTTATGCATATAACGCTAGACAGAAGAATTCTCAGTAATTCTTTGGGCTGCGTGTGTTCAACTCACAGAGTTGAACCTTCCTTTAGACAGAGCAGATTTGAAACACTCTTTTTGTGGAATTTGAAAGTGGAGATTTGAAGCGCTTTGCGGCCAACGGTAGAAATGGTAATATCTTACTATAAAGACTAGAAAGAATCATTCTCAGCAACCACTTTGGGATGTGTGCATTCCACTCACAGAGTTTAACCTTTCTTTTCATAGAGCAGTTTGGAAACACTCTGTTTGTAAAGTCTGCAAGTGGATATTTGGACCTCTTTGAGGATTTCGTTGGAAACGGGATTTCTGCATATAACGCTAGATAGAAGAATTCTCAGTAACTTCTTTGGGGTGCGTGTGTTCATCTCACAGAGTTGTACCTTCCTTTAGAAAGAGCAGATTTGAAACCCTCTTCTTCAGGAATTTGCAAGTGGAGATTTCAAGCGATTTGGGGCCAAAGGTAGAAAAGGATATATCTTCGAATAAAAACTAGAGAGAATCATTCTCAGCAAACCCTTTGGGATGTGTGCGTTCCACTCACAGAGTTTAACCTTTCTTTTCATAGAGCAGTTTGAAAGCACTCTGTTTGTAAAGTCTGCAATTGGATATTTGGACCTCCTTGAGGATTTCGTTGGAAACGTGATTTATGCATATAACGCTAGACAGAAGAATTCTCAGTAATTCTTTGGGCTGCGTGTGTTCAACTCACGGAGTTGAACCTTCCTTTAGACAGAGCAGATTTGAAAACCTCTTTTTGTGGAATTTACAAGTGTAGATTTCAAGCGATTTGGGGCCAACAGTAGAAAAGGAAATATCTTTGTATAAAAACTAGAGAGAATCATTCTCAGCAACCACTTTTTGATGGGTGCGTTCCACTCACAGAGTTTAACCTTTCTTTTCATAGAGCAGTTTGGAAACACTCTGTTTGTAAAGTTTGCAAGTGGATATTTGGACCTCTTTGAGGATTTCGTTGGAAACGGGATTTCTGCATATAACGCCAGATAGAAGAATTCTCAGTAACTTCTTTGTGCTGCGTGTGTTCAACTCACAGAGTTGAGCCTTCCTTTAGACAGAGCAGATTTGAAACACTCTTTTTGTGGAATTTGCAAGTGGAGATTTGAAGCGCTTTGCGGCCAACGGTAGAAATGGTAATATCTTACTATAAAGACTAGAAAGAATCATTCTCAGCAACCACTTTGGGATGTGTGCATTCCACTCACAGAGTTTAACCTTTCTTTTCATAGAGCAGTTTGGAAACACTCTGTTTGTAAAGTCTGCAAGAGGATATTTGGACCTCTTTGAGTATTTCGTTGGAAACGGGATTTCTGCATATAACGCCAGATAGAAGAATTCTCAGTAACTTCTTTGGGGTGCGTGTGTTCAACTCACAGATTTGTACCTTCCTTTAGAAAGAGCAGATTTGAAACCCTCTTCTTCAGGAATTTGCAAGTGGAGATTTCAAGCGATTTGGGGCCAAAGGTAGAAAAGGATATATCTTCGAATAAAAACTAGAGAGAATCATTCTCAGCAACCACTTTGGGATGTGTGCGTTCCACTCACAGAGTTTAACCTTTCTTTTCATAGAGCAGTTTGCAAACACTCTGTTTGTAAAGTCTGCAAGTGGATATTGGGACCTCCTTGAGGATTTCGTTGGAAGCGGGATTGCTGCATATAACGCTATACAAAAGAATTCTCAGTAATTCTTTGGGCTGCGTGTGTTCAACTCACAGAGTTGAACCTTCCTTTAGACAGAGCAGATTTGAAACCCTCTTTTTGTGGAATATACAATTGGAGATTTCAAACGCTTTGGGGCCAACGGTAGAAAAGGAAATATCTTTGTATAAAAACTAGAGGGAATCATTTTCAGCAACCATTGGTGATGTGTGCGTTCCACTCACAGAGTTTAACCTTTCTTTTCATAGAGTAGTTTGCAAACACTCTGTTTGTAAAGTCTGCAATTGGATATTTGGACCACTTTGAGGATTTCGTTGGAAACGGGATTTCTGCATATAACGCTAGATAGAAGAATTCTCCGTAACTTCTTTGGGGTGCGAGTGTTCAACTCACAGAGTTGTACCTTCCTTTAGAAAGAGCAGATTTGAAACCCTCTTTTTGAGGAATTTGCAAGTGGAGATTCAAGCGATTTGGGGCCAACGGTAGAAAAGGAAATATCTTCGAATGAAACCTAGGGGGAATCATTCTCAGCAACCACTTTGGGATGTGTGCGTTCCTCTCACAGAGTTTAACCTTTCTTTTCATAGAGCAGTTTGCAAACACTCTGTTTGTAAAGTCTGCAAGTGGATATTTGGACCTCTTTGAGGATTTCGTTGGAAACGGGATTTCTGCATATAACGCTAGATAGAAGAATTCACAGTAACTTCTTTGGGGTGCGTGTGTTCAACTCACAGAGTTGTACCTTCCTTTAGAAAGAGCAGATTTCAAACCCTCTTTTTGAGGAATTTGCAAGTGGAGATTTCAAGCGATTTCTGGCCAACGGTAGGAAAGGAAATATCTTCGAATAAAAACTAGAGAGAATCATTCTCAGCAACCACTTTGGGATGTGTGCGATCCACTCACAGAGTTTAACCTTTCTTTTCATAGAGCAGTTTGGAAATACTCTGTTTGTAAAGTCTGCAAGTTTATATTTGGACCTCCTTGAGGATTTGGTTGGAAACGGGATTTCTGCATATAACGCTAGACAGAAGAATTCTCAGTAACTACTTTGTGCTGTGTGTGTTCAACTCACAGAGTTGAACCTTCCTTTAGACAGAGCCGATTTGAAACACTCTTTTTGTGGAACTTGCAAGTGGAGATTTGAAGCGCTTTGGGGCCAGTGGTAGAAATGGTAATATCTTACTATAAAGACTAGAGAGAATCATTCTCAGCAACCACTTTGGGATGTGTGCGTTCCACTCACAGAGTTTAACCTTTCTTTTCGCAGAGCAGTTTGGAAACACTCTGTTTATAAAGTCTGCAAGTGGATATTTGGACCTCCTTGAGGATTTCGTTGGAAGCGGGATTTCTGCATATAACGCTAGACAGAAGAATGCTCAGTAATTCTTTGGGCTGCATGTGTTCAACTCACAGAGTTGAACCTTCTTTAGACAGAGCAGATTTGAAACCCTCTTTTTGTGGAATATACAAGTGGAGATTTCAAGCGCTTTGGGGCCAACGGTAGAAAAGGAAATATCTTTTTATAAAAACTAGAGAGAATCATTTTCAGTAACCACTTGGTGATGAGTGCGTTCCACTCACAGAGTTTAACCTTTCTTTTCATAGAGCAGTTTGGAAACACTCTGTTTGTAAAGTCTGCAAGTGCATATTTGGACCTCTTTGAGGATTTCGTTGTAAACGGGATTTCTGCATATAACGCTAGACAGAAGAATTCTCAGTAATTCTTTGGGCTGCGTGTGTTCAACTCACAGAGCTGGAACTTCCTTTAGAAAGAGCAGATTTGAAACCCACTTTTTGTGAAATTTTCTAGTGGAGATTTCAAGCGATTTTGGGCCAACGGTAGAAACGGGAATATCTTCGAATAAAAACTAGAGAGAATCATTCTCAGCAACCCATTTGGGATGTGTGCGTTCCACTCACAGAGTTTAACCTTTCTTTCCATAGATCAGTTTGGAATCACTCTGCATGTAAAGTCTGCAAGTGGATATTTGGACCTCTTTGAGGATTTCGTTGGAAAAGGGATTTCTGCATATAACGCTAGACAGAAGAATTCTCAGTAACTTCTTTGGGCTGTGTGTGTTCAACTCACAGAGTTGAACTTTCCTTTAGACAGTGCAGATTTGAACCCTCTTTTTGTGGAATTTACAAGTGGACATTTCAAGCGCTTTGGGGCCAACGGTAGAAAAGGAAATATCTTTGTATAAAAACTAGAGAGAATCATTCTCAGCAACCACTTTGTGATATGTGCGTTCCACTCACGGAGTTTAACCTTTCTTTTCATAGAGCAGTTTGGAAACACTCTGCATGTAAAGTCTGCAAGTGGATATTTGGACCTCTTTGAGGATTTCGTTGGAAACGGGATTTCTGCATATAACTCTAGACAGAAGAATTCTCAGTAACTTCTTTGGTCTGAGTGTGTTCAACTCACAGAGTTGTACCTTCCTTTAGAAAGAGCAGATTTGAAACCCTCTTCTTGTGGAATTTGCAAGTGGAGATTTCAAGCGATTTGAGGCCAACGGTAGAAAAGGAAATATCATCGAATAAAAACTAGATAGAATCATTCTGAGCAACCACTTTGGGATGTGTGCGTTCCACTCACAGGGTTTAACCATTCTTTTCATAGAGCAGTTTGCAAACACTCTGTTTTTAAAGTCTGCAAGTGGATATTTTTACCTCTTTGAGGATTTCGTTGGAAACGGGGTTTCTGCATATAACACTAGACAGAAGAATTCTCAGTAACTTCCTTGGGCTGCGTGTGTTCAACTCAGAGAGTTGAACCTTCCTTTAGACAGAGCAGATTTGAAACCCTCTTTTTGTGGAATTTGCAAGTGGATATTTCAAGCGATTTGTGGCCAACGGTAGAAAAGGAAATATCTTCGAATAAAAACTAGAGAGAATCATTCTCAGCAACCACATTGGGATGTGTGCGTTCCACTCACAGAGTTTAACCTTTCTTTTCGTAGAGCAGTTTGGAAACACTCTGTTTGTAAAGTCTGCAAGTGGATATTTGGACCTCCTTGAGGATTTCGTTGGAAACGGGATTTCTGCATATAACGCTAGACAGAAAGAATTCTCAGTAACTTCTTTGGGCTGCGTGTGTTCATCCCACAGGGTTGAACCTTCCTTTAGACAAAACAGATTTGAAACCCTCTTTTTGTGGAATTTGCAAGTGGATATTTCAAGCGATTTGTGGACAACGGTAGAAAAGGAAATATCTTCGAATAAAAACTAGAGAGAATCATTCTCAGCAACCACTTTGGGATGTGTGCGTTCCACTCACAGAGTTTAACCTTTCTTTTCGTAGAGCAGTTTGGAAACACTCTGTTTGTAAAGTCTGCAAGTGGATATTTGGACCTCCTTGAGGATTTCGTTGGAAGCGGGATTTCTGCATATAACGCAAGACAGAAAGAATTCTCAGTAACTTCTTTGGGATGCGTGTGTTCAACCCACAGAGTTGAACCTTCCTTTAGACAGAGCAGATTTGAAACACTCTTTTTGTGAAATTTACAAGTGGACATTGCAAGCGCTTTGGGGCCAACGGTAGAAAAGGAAATATCTTTGTATGAAAACTAGAGAGAATCATTCTCAGCAACCTCTTTGTGATATGTGCGTTCCACTCACGGAGTTTAACCTTTCTTTTCATACAGCAGTTTGGAAACACTCTGCATGTAAAGTCTGCAAGTGGATATTTGGACCTCCTTGAGGATTTCGTTGGAAGCGGGATTTCTGCATATAACGCAAGACAGAAGAATTCTCAGTAACTTCCTTTGGCTGTGTGTGTTCAACTCACAGAGTTGAACTTTCCTTTAGACAGTGCAGATTTGATCCCTCTTTTTGTGGAATTTACAAGTGGAGATTTCAAGCGCTTTTGGGTGAACGGTAGAAAAGGAAATATCTTTGTATAAAAACTAGAGAGAATCATTCTCAGCAACCACTTTGTGATATGTGCGTTTCACTCACGGGGTTTAACCTTTCTTTTCATAGAGCAGTTTGGAAACACTTTGTTTGTAAAGTCTGCAAGTGGATATTTGGACCTCCTTGTGGATTTCGTTGGAAGCGGGATTTCTGCATATAACGCTAGACAGAAGAATTCTCAGTAACTCTTTGGGCTGCGTGTGTTCAACTCACAGAGTTGAACCTTCCTTTAGACAGAGCAGATATGAAAACCTCTTTTTGTGGAATTTACAAGTGTGGATTTCAAGCGATTTGGGGCCAACGGTAGAAAAGGAAATATCTTTGTATAAAAACTAGAGAGAATCATTCTCAGCAACCACTTGGTGATGGGTGCGTTCCACTCACAGAGTTTAACCTTTCTTTTCATAGAGCAGTTTGGAAACACTCTGTTTGTAAAGTCTGCAAGTGGATATTTGGACCTCTTTCAGGATTTCGTTGGAAAAGGGATTTCTGCATATAACTCTAGACAGAAGAATTCTCAGTAACTTCTATGTGCTGCGTGTGTTCAACTCACAGAGTTGAACCTTCCTTTAGACAGAGCAGTTTTGAAACACTCTTTTTGTGGAATTTGCAATTGGAGATTTGAAGCGCTTTGGGGCCAACGGTAGAAATGGAAATATCTTACTATAAAGACTAGAGAGAATCATTCTCAGCAACCACTTTGGAATGTGTGCGTTCCACTCACAGAGTTTAACCTTTCTTTTCATGGAGCAGTTTCCAAACACTCTGTTTGTAAAGTCTGCAAGTGGATATTTGGACCTCTTTGAGGATTTCGTTGGAAACGGGATTTCTGCATATAATGCTAGATAGAAGAATTCTCAGTAACTTCTTTGGGGTGCGTGCGGTCAACTCACAGTGTTGTACCTTCCTTTAGAAAGAGCAGATTTGAAACCCTCTTTTTGAGGAATTTGCAAGTGGAGATTTCAAGCGATTTGTGGCCAACGGTAGAAACGGGAATATCTTCGAATAAAAACTAGAGAGAATCATTCTCAGCAACCCATTTGGGATGTGTGCGTTCCACTCACAGAGTTTAACCTTTCTTTCCATGGAGCAGTTTGGAATGACTCTGCATGTAAAGTCTGCAAGTGGATATTTGGACCTCTTTGAGGATTTCGTTGGAAACGGGATTTATGCGTATAACGCTAGACAGAAGAATTCTCAGTAACTTCCTTGGGCTTTGTGTGTTCAACTCACAGAGTTGAACTTTCCTTTAGACAGTGCAGATTTGAACCCTCTTTTTGTGGAATTTACAAGTGGAGAATTCAAGCGCTTTGGGGTCAACGGTAGAAAAGGAAATATCTTTGTATAAAAACTAGAGAGAATCATTCTCAGCAACCACTTTGGGATGTGTGCGTTCCACTCACAGAGTTTATCCTTTCTTTTCATGGAGCAGTTTGGAAACACTCTGCATGAAAAGTCTGCAAGTGGATATTTGGACCTCTTTGAGGATTTCGTTGGAAACGAGATTTCTGCATATAACTCTAGACAAAAGAATTCTCAGTAACCTCTTTGGGCTGTGTGTGTTCAACTCACAGAGTTGAACTTTCCTTTAGACAGAGCAGATTTGAAAACCTCTTTTTGTGGAATTTACAAGGGTAGATTTCAAGCGATTTGGGGCCAAAGGTAGAAAAGGAAATATCTTTGTATAAAAACTAGAGAGAATCATTCTCAGCAACCACTTGGTGATGGGTGCGTTCCACTCACACAGTTTAACCTTTCTTTTCATAGAGCAGTTTAGAAACACTCTGTTTTTAAAGTCTGCAAGTGGATATTTGGACCTCTTTGATGATATCTTTGGAAACGCTTTTTCTGCATATAACGCTAGACAGAAGAATTCTCAGTAACTTCTTTGTGCTGCGTGTGTTCAACTCACAGAGTTAAACCTTCCTTTAGACAGAGCAGATTTGAAACACTCTTTTTGTGGAATTTGCAAGTGGAGATTTGAAGCGACATGGGGCCAACGGTAGAAATGGTAATATATTACTATAAAGACTAGAGAGAATCATTCTCAGCAACCACTTTGGGATGTGTGCGTTCCACTCACAGAGTTTAACCTTTCTTTTCATAGAGCAGTTTGGAAACACTCTGTTTTTAAAGTCTGCAAGTGGATATTTTTACCTCTTTGAGGATTTCGTTGGAAACGGGATTTATGCATATAACGCTAGACAGAAGAATTCTCAGTAACTTCCTTGGGCTTTGTGTGTTCAACTCACAGAGTTGAACTTTCCTTTAGACAGTGCAGATTTGAACCCTCTTTTTGTGGAATTTACAAGTGGAGAATTCAAGCGCTTTGGGGTCAACGGTAGAAAAGGAAATATCTTTGTATAAAAATTAGAGAGAATCATTCTCAGCAACCACTTTGGGATATGTGCGTTCCACTCACAGAGTTTATCCTTTCTTTTCATAGAGTAGTTTGCAAACACTCTGTTTGTAACGTCTGCAAGTGGATATTTGGACCTCTTTGAGGATTTCGTTGGAAAAGGGATTTCTGCATATAACGGTAGACAGAAGAATTCTCAGTAACTTCTTTGGGCTGTGTGTGTTCAACTCACAGAGTTGAACTTTCCTTTAGACAGTGCAGATTTGAACCCTCTTTTTGTGGAATTTACAAGTGGACATTTCAAGCGCTTTGGGGCCAACGTTAGAAAAGGAAATATCATTGTATAAAAACTAGAGAGAATCATTCTCAGCAACCTCTTTGAGATATGTGCGTTCCACTCACGGAGTTTAACCTTTCTTTTCATGGAGCAGTTTGGAAACACTCTGCATGTAAATTCTGCAAGTGGATATTTGGACCTCTTTGAGGATTTCGTTGGAAACGGGATTTCTGCATATAACGCTAGATAGAAGAATTCTCAGTAACTTCTTTGGGGTGCCTGTGTTCAACTCACAGAGTTGTACCTTCCTTTAGAAAGAGCAGATTTGAAACCCTCTTTTTGAGGAATTTGCAAGTGGAGATTTCAAGCGATTTGTGGCCAACGGTAGAAAAGAAATATCTTTCAATAAAAACTAGAGAGAATCATTCTCAGCAACCACTTTGGGATGTGTGCGTTCCCCTCAAAGAGTTTAATCTTTCTTTTCATATAGCAGTTTGGAAACACTCTGTTTGTAAAGTCTGCACGTGGATATTTGTACCTCCTTGAGGATTTCGTTGGAAGCGGGATTTCTGCATATAACGCTAGACAGAAGAATTCTCAGTAACTTCTTTGGGGCGCGTGTGTTCAACTCACAGAGTTGTACCTTCCTTTAGACAGAGCAGATTTGAAACCCTCTTTTTGTGGAATATACAACTGGAGATTTCAAGCACTTTGGGGCCAACGGAAGAAAAGGAAACATCTTTGTATAAAAACTAGAGAGAATAATTTTCAGCAACCACTTGGTGATGTGTGCGTTCCACTCACAGAGTTTAACCTTTCTTTTCATAGAGCAGTTTGCAAACACTCTGTTTGTAATGTCTGCAAGTGGATATTTGGAACTCTTTGAGGATTTCGTTGGAAACGGGATTTCTGCATGTAACGCTAGACAGAAGAATTCTCAGTAACTTTTTGGGCTGCATGTGTTCAACCCACAGAGTTGAACTTTCCTTTAGACAGTGCAGATTTGAACCCTCTTTTTGTGGAATTTACAAGTGGAGATTTCAAGGGCCTAGGGGCCAACGGTAGAAAAGGAAATATCTTTGTATAAAAACTAGAGAGAATCATTCTCAGCAACCACTTTGTGATATGTGCGTTCCACTCACGGAGTTTAACCTTTCTTTTCATAGAGCAGTTTGTAATCACTCTGCATGTAAAGTCTGCAAGTGGATATTCGAACCTCTTTGAGGATTTCGTTGGAAGCGGGATTTCTGCATATAACGCTAGACAGAAGAATTCTCAGTAATTCTTTGGGCTGCGTGTGTTCAACTCACAGAATTGAACCTTCCTTTAGACAGAGCAGAGTTGAAAACCTCTTTTAGTGGAATTTACAAGTGTAGATTTCAAGCGATTTGGGGCCAACGGTAGAAAAGGAAATATCTTTGTATAAAAACTAAAGAGAATCATTCTCAGCAACCACTTTTTGATGGGTGCGTTCCACTCACAGAGTTTAACCTTTCTTTTCATAGAGCAGTTTGGAAACACTCTGTTTGTAAAGTCTGCAGGTGGATATTTGGACCTCTTTGAGGATTTCGTTGGAAACGGGATTTCTGCATATAACGCTAGACAGAATAATTCTCAGTAACTTCTTTGTGCTGCGTGTGTTCAACTCACAGAGTTGAACCTTCCTTTAGGCAGAGCAGATTTGAAACCCTCTTTTTGTGGCATTTACAAGTGAAGATTTCAAGCGCTTTGGGGCCAACGGTAGAAAAGGAAATATCTTTGTATAAAAACTACAGAGAATCATTCTCAGCAACCACTTGGTGATGTGCGCGTTCCACTCACAGAGTTTAACCTTTCTTTTCGTAGAGCAGTTTGGAAACACTCTGTTTGTAAAGTCTGCAAGTGGATATTTCGACCTGTTTGAGGATTTCGTTGGAAACGGGATTTCTGCATATAACGCTAGACAGAATAATTCTCAGTAACTTCTTTGTGCTGCGTGTGTTCAACTCACAGAGTTGAACCTTCCTTTAGGCAGAGCAGATTTGAAACCCTCTTTTTGTGGCATTTACAAGTGAAGATTTCAAGCGCTTTGGGGCCAACGGTAGAAAAGGAAATATCTTTGTATAAAAACTACAGAGAATCATTTTCAGCAACCACTTGGTGATGTGCGCGTTCCACTCACAGAGTTTAACCTTTCTTTTCGTAGAGCAGTTTGGAAACACTCTGTTTGTAAAGTCTGCAAGTGGATATTTCGACCTGTTTGAGGATTTCGTTGGAAACGGGATTTCTGCATATAACGCTAGACAGAAGAATTCTCAGTAACTTCTTTGGGCTGCGTGTGTTCAACCCACCGAGTTGTACCTTCCTTTAGACAGAGCAGATTTGAAACCCTCTTTTTGTGGAGTTTACAAGTGGAGATTTCAAGCGATTTGGGGCCAACGGTAGAAACGGAAGTATCTTCGAATAAAAACTAGAGAGAATCATTCTCAGCAACCACTTTGGGATGTGTGCGTTCCACTCACAGTGTTTAACCTTTCTTTTCATAGAGTAGTTTGCTAACACTCTGTTTGTAAAGTCTGCACGTGGATATTTGGACCTCCTTGAGGATTTCTTTGGAAGAGGGATTTCTGCATATAACGCTAGATAGAAGAATTCTCAGTAACTTCTTTGGGGTGTGTGTGTTCAACTCACAGAGTTGTACCTTCCTTTTGAAAGAGCAGATTTGAAACCCTCTTTTTGAGGAATTTGCAAGTGGAGATTTCATGCAATTTGTGGCCAACCGTAGAAAAGGAAATATCTTTGAATAAAAAATAGAGAGAATCATTCTCAGCAACCACTTTGGGATGTGTGCGTTCCACTCACAGAGTTTAACCTTTCTTTTCATAGAGCAGTTTGGAAACACTCTGTTTGTAAAGTCTGCAAGTGGATATTTGGACCTCCTTGAGGATTTCGTTGGAAACGGGATTTCTGCATATAACGCTAGACAGAAGAATTCTCAGTAACTTCTTTGGGCTGCGTGTGTTCAACCCACAGAGTTGTACATTCCTTTAGACAGAGCAGATTTGAAACCCTGTTTTTGTGGAATTTGCTAGTGGAGATATGAAGCGCTTTGGGTCCAACGGTAGAAAAGGAAATATCATCGAATAAAAACTAGAGAGAATCATTCTCAGCAACCACTTTGGGATGTGTGCGTTCCACTCACAGAGTTTAACCTTTCTTTTCATAGAGTAGTTTGCAAGCACTCTGTTTGTAAATTCTGCAAGTGGATATTTGGACCTCTTTGAGGATTTCGTTGGAAAAGGGATTTCTGCATATAACGCTAGACAGAAGAATTCTCAGTAACTTCTTTGGGCTGTGTGTGTTCAACTCACAGAGTTGAACTTTCCTTTAGACAGTGCAGATTTGAACCCTCTTTTTGTGGAATTTACAAGTGGACATTTCAAGCGCTTTGGGGCCAACGGCAGAAAAGGAAATATCTTTGTATAAAAACTAGAGAGAATCATTCTCAGCAACCACTTTGTGATATGTGCGTTCCACTCACGGAGTTTAACCTTTCTTTTCATAGAGCAGTTTGGAAACACTCTGCATGTAAAGTCTGCAAGTGGATATTTGGACCTCTTTGAGGATTTCGTTGGAATCGGGATTTCTGCATATAACTCTAGACAGAAGAATTCTCAGTAACTTCTTTGGGCTGCGTGTGTTCAACTCACAGAGTTGTACCTTCCTTTAGAAAGAGCAGATTTGAAACCCTCTTCTTGTGGAATTTGCAAGTGGAGATTTCAAGCGATTTGTGGCCAACGGTAGAAAAGGAAATATCATCGAATAAAAACTAGATAGAATCATTCTGAGCAACCACTTTGGGATGTGTGCGTTCCACTCAGAGAGTTTAACCTTTCTTTTCATAGAGCAGTTTGGAAACGCTCTGCATGTAACGTCTGCAAGTGGATATTTGGACCTCTTAGAGGATTTCGTTGGAAGCGGGATTTCTGCATATAACGCTAGAGAGAAGAATTCTCAGTAACCCTTTGGGCTGCGTGTGTTCAACTCACAGAGTTGAACCTTCCTTTAGAGAGAGCAGATTTGAAAACCTCTTTTTGTGGAATTTACAAGTGTTGATTTCAAGCGATCTGGGGCCAACGGTAGAAAAGGAAATATCTTCGAATAAAAACAAGAGAGAATCATTCTCAGCAACCACTTTGGGATGTGTGCATTCCACTCACAGAGTTTAACCTTTCTTTTCATAGAGCAGTTTGGAAACACTATGTTTGTAAAGTCTGCAAGTGGATATTTGGACCTCTTTGAGGATTTCGTTGGAAACGGGATTTCTGCATATAACGCTAGATAGAAGAATTCTCAGTAACTTCTTTGGGGTGCGTGTGTTCAACTCACAGAGTTGTACCTTCCTTTAGAATGAGCAGATTTGAAACCCTCTTCTTGAGGAATTTGCAAGTGGAGATTTCAAGCGATTTGGGGCCAAAGGTAGAAAAGGATATATCTTCGAATAAAACCTAGAGAGAATCATTCTCAGCAACCACTTTGGATGTGTGCGTTCCACTCACAGAGTTTAACCTTTCTTTTCATAGAGCAGTTTGGAAACACTCTGTTTGTAAAGTCTGCAAGTGGATATTTGGACCACCTTGTGGATTTCGTTGGAAGCGAGATTTCTGCATATAACGCTAGACAGAAGAATTCTCAGTAATTCTTTGGGCTGCGTGTGTTCAACTCACAGAGTTGAACCTTCCTTTAGACAGAGCAGATTTGAAACCGTCTTTTTGTGGAATATACAAGTGGAGATTTCAAGAGCTTTGGGGCCAATGGTAGAAAAGGAAATATCTTTGTATAAAAACTACAGAGAATCATTTTCAGCAACCACTTGGTGATGTGTGCGTTCCACTCACAGAGTTTAACCTTTCTTTTCATAGAGCAGTTTGCAAACACTCTGTTTGTAAAGTCTCCAAGTGGATATTTGGACCTCTTTGAGGATTTCGTTGGAAACAGGATTTCTGCATATAACGATAGATAGAAGTATTCTCAGTAACTTCTTTGGGCTGCATGTGTTCAACTCACAGAGTTGTACCTTCCTTTAGAAAGAGCAGATTTGAAACCCTCTTTTTGAGGAATTTGCAAGTGGAGATTTCAAGCGATTTGGGGCCAAAGGTAGAAAAGGAAATATCTTCGAATAAAAACTGGAGAGAATCATTCTCAGCAACCACTTTGTGATGTGTGCGTTCCACTCACAGAGTTTAACCTTTCTTTTCATAGAGTAGTTTGCAAACACTCTGTTTGCAAAGTCTGCAATTGGATATTTGGACCTCTTTGAGGATTTCGTTGGAAAAGGGATTTCTGCATATAACTCTAGACAGAAGAATTCTCAGTAACTTCTTTGTGCTGCGTGTGTTCAACTCACAGAGTTGAACCTTCCTTTAGACAGAGCAGATTTGAAACACTCTTTTTGTGGAATTTGCAAGTGGAGATTTGAAGCGCTTTGGGGCCAACTGTAGAAATTGTAATATCTTACTATAAAGACTAGAGAGAATCATTCTCAGCAACCACTTTGGGATGTGTGCGTTCCACTCACAGAGTTTAACCTTTCTTTTCATAGAGCAGTTTGGAAACACTCTGTTTGTAAAATCTGCAAGTGGATATTTGGACCTCTTTGAGGATTTCGTTGGAAACGGGATTTCTGCATATAACTCTAGATAGAAGAATTCTCAGTAACTTCTTTGGGGTGCGTGTGTTCTACTCCCAGAGTTGTACCTTCCTTTAGAAAGAGCAGATTTGAAACCCTCTTCTTGAGGAATTTGCAAGTGGAGATTTCAAGCGATTTGGGGCCAAAGGTAGAAAAGGATATATCTTCGAATAAAAACTAGAGAGAATCATTCTCAGCAACCACTTTGGGATGTGTGCGTTCCACTCACAGGGTTTAACCTTTCTTTTCATAGAGCAGTTTGGAAACACTCTGTTTGTAAAGTCTGCAAGTGGATATTTGGACCTCCTTGTGGATTTCGTTGGAAGCGAGATTTCTGCATATAACGCTAGACAGAAGAATTCTCAGTAACTTCTTTGGGCTGCGTGTGTTCAACCCACAGAGTTGAACTTTCCTTTAGACAGTGCAGATTTGAACCCTCTTTTTGTGGAATTTACAAGTGGAGATTTCAAGGGCCTAGGGTCCAACGGTAGAAAAGGAAATATCTTTGTATAAAAACTAGAGAGAATCATTCTCAGCAACCACTTTGTGATATGTGCGTTCCACTCACGGAGTTTAACCTTTCTTTTCATAGAGCAGTTTGTAATCACTCTGCATGTAAAGTCTGCAAGTGGATATTCGAACCTCTTTGAGGATTTCGTTGGAAGCGGGATTTCTGCATATAACGCTAGACAGAAGAATTCTCAGTAATTCTTTGGGCTGCGTGTGTTCAACTCACAGAATTGAACCTTCCTTTAGACAGAGCAGAGTTGAAAACCTCTTTTAGTGGAATTTACAAGTGTAGATTTCAAGCGATTTGGGGCCAACGGTAGAAAAGGAAATATCTTTGTATAAAAACTAAAGAGAATCATTCTCAGCAACCACTTTTTGATGGGTGCGTTCCACTCACAGAGTTTAACCTTTCTTTTCATAGAGCAGTTTGGAAACACTCTGTTTGTAAAGTCTGCAGGTGGATATTTGGACCTCTTTGAGGATTTCGTTGGAAACGGGATTTCTGCATATAACGCTAGACAGAATAATTCTCAGTAACTTCTTTGTGCTGCGTGTGTTCAACTCACAGAGTTGAACCTTCCTTTAGGCAGAGCAGATTTGAAACCCTCTTTTTGTGGAATTTACAAGTGAAGATTTCAAGCGCTTTGGGGCCAACGGTAGAAAAGGAAATATCTTTGTATAAAAACTACAGAGAATCATTTTCAGCAACCACTTGGTGATGTGCGCGTTCCACTCACAGAGTTTTACCTTTCTTTTCGTAGAGCAGTTTGGAAACACTCTGTTTGTAAAGTCTGCAAGTAGATATTTGGACCTCTTTGAGGATTTCGTTGGAAACGGGATTTCTGCATATAACGCTAGACAGAAGAATTCTCAGTAACTTCTTTGGGCTGCGTGTGTTCAACCCACCGAGTTGTACCTTCCTTTAGACAGAGCAGATTTGAAACCCTCTTCTTGAGGAATTTGCAAGTGGAGATTTCAAGCGATTTGGGGCCTAAGGTAGAAAAGGATATATCTTCGAATAAAAACTAGAGAGAATCATTCTCAGCAACCACTTTGGGATGAGTGCGTTCCACTCACAGAGTTTAACCTTTCTTTTCGTAGAGCAGTTTGGAAACACTCTGTTTGTAAAGTCTGCAAGTGGATATTTGGACCTCTTTGAGGATTTCGTTGGAAAAGGGATTTCTGCATATAACGCTAGACAGAAGAATTCTCAGTAACTTCTTTGGGCTGCGTGTGTTCAACTCAGAGAGTTGAACCTTCCTTTAGACAGAGCAGATTTGAAACACTCTTTTTGTGGAATTTGCAAGTGGAGATTTGAAGCGCTTTGGGGCCAACGGTTGAAATGGAAGTATCTTCGAATAAAAACTAGAGAGAATCATTCTCAGCAACCACTTTGGGATGTGTGCGTTCCACTCACAGAGTTTAACCTTTCTTTTCGTAGAGCAGTTTAGAAACACTCTATTTGTAATGTCTGCAAGTGGATATTTGGACCTCCTTGAGGATTTCGTTGGAAGCGGGATTTCTGCAAATAACGCTAGACAGAAGAATTCTCAGTAATTCTTTGTGCTGCGTGTGTTCAACTCACAGAGTTGAACCTTCCTTTAGAAAGAGCAGATTTGAAACCCTCTTCTTGAGGAATTTGCAAGTGGAGATTTCAAGCGATTTGGGGCCAAAGGTAGAAAAGGGTATATCATCGAATAAAAACAAGATAGAATCATTCTGAGCAACCACTTTGGGATGTGTGCGTTCCACTCACAGAGTTTAACCTTTCTTTTCATAGTGAAGTTTGGAAACACTCTGCATGTAAAGTCTGCAAGTGGATATTTGGACCTCTTTGAGGATTTCGTTGGAAAAGGGATTTCTGCATATAACGCTAGACAGAAGAATTCTCAGGAACTTCTTTGTGCTGCGTGTGTTCAACTCACAGAGTTGAAACTTCCTTTAGACAGAACAGATTTGAAACACTCTTTTTGTGGAATTTGCAAGTGGAGATTTGAAGCGCTTTGGGGCCAACGGTAGAAATGGTAATATCTTACTATAAAGACTAGAGAGAATCATTCTCAGCAACCACTTTGGGATGTGTGCGTTCCACTCACAGGGTTTAACCTTTCTTTTCATAGAGCAGTTTGGAAACACTCTGTTTGTAAAGTCTGCAAGTGGATATTTGGACCTCTTTGAGGATTTCGTTGGAAACGGGATTTCTGCATATAACGCTAGATAGAAGAATTCTCAGTAACTTCTTTGGGCTGCGTGTGTTCAACTCGCAGAGTTGTACCTTCCTTTTGAAAGAGCAGATTTGAAACCCTCTTTTTGAGGAATTTGCAAGTGGAGATTTCAAGCAATTTGTGGCCAGCCGTAGAAAAGGAAATATCTTCGTATAAAAAATAGAGAGAATCATTCTCAGCAACCACTTTGGGATGTGTGCGTTCCACTCACAGAGTTTAACCTTTCTTTTCATAGAGCAGTTTGGAAACACTCTGTTTGTAAAGTCTGCAAGTGGATATTTGGACCTCCTTGAGGATTTCGTTGGAAACGGGATTTCTGCATATAACGCTAGACAAAAGAATTCTCACTAACTTCTTTGGGCTGCGTGTGTTCAACCCACAGAGTTGTACCTTCCTTTAGACAGAGCAGATTTGAAACACTCTTTTTGTGGAATTTGCAAGTGGAGATTTCAAGCGCTTTGGGGCCAACGGTAGAAATGGTAATATCTTACTATAAAGACTAGAGAGAATCATTCTCAGCAACCACTTTGGGATGTGTGCATTCCACTCACAGAGTTTAACCTTTCTTTTCATAGAGCAGTTTGGAAACACTCTGTTTGTAAAGTGTGCAAGTGGATATTTGGACCTCTTTGAGGATTTCGTGGGAAACGGGATTTCTGCATATAACGCTAGATAGAAGAATTCTCAGTAACTTCTTTGGGATTCATGTGTTCAACTCATAGAGTTGTACCTTCCTTTAGAAAGAGCAGATTTGAAACCCTCTTCTTGAGGAATTTGCAAGTGGAGATTTCAAGCGATTTGGGGCCAAAGGTAGAAAAGGATATATCTTCAAATAAAAACTAGAGAGAATCATTCTCAGCAACCACTTTGGGATGTGTGCGTTCCACTCACAGAGTTTAACCTTTCTTTTCGTAGAGCAGTTTGGAAACACTCTGTTTGTAAAGTCTGCAAGTGGATATTTGGACCTCTTTGAGGATTTCGTTGGAAAAGGGATTTCTGCATATATCGTAGACAGAAGAATTCTCAGTAACTTCTTTGGGCTGCGTGTGTTCAACTCACAGAGTTGAACCTTCCTTTAGACAGAGCAGATTTGAAACACTCTTTTTGTGGAATTTGCAAGTGGAGATTTCAAGCGCTTTGGGGCCAACGGTAGAAATGGTAATATCTTACTATAAAGACTAGAGAGAATCATTCTCAGCAACCACTTTGGGATGTGTGCGTTCCACTCACAGAGTTTAACCTTTCTTTTCATAGAGCAGTTTGGAAACACTCTGCATGTAAAGTCTGCAAGTGGATATTTGGACCTCTTTGAGGATTTCGTTGGAAAAGGGATTTCTGCATATATCGTAGACAGAAGAATTCTCAGTAACTTCTTTGGGCTGTGTGTGTTCAACTCACAGAGTTGAACTTTCCTTTAGACAGTGCAGATTTGAACCCTCTTTTTGTGGAATATACAAGTGGAGATTTCAAGCGCTTTGGGGCCAACGGTAGAAAAGGAAATATCTTTGTATAAAAACTAGAGAGAATCATTCTCAGCAACCACTTTGTGATATGTGCGTTCCACTCACGGAGGTTAACCTTTCTTTTCATAGTGCAGTTTGGAATCACTCTGCTTTTAAAGTCTGCAACTGGATATTTGGACCTCTTTGAGGATTTCGTTGGAAGCGGGATTTCTACATATAACGCTAGACTGAAGAATTCTCAGTAATTCTTTGGGCTGCGAGTGTTCAACTCAGAGAGATGAACCTTCCTTTAGACAGAGCAGATTTGAAAACCTCTTTTTGTGGAATTTACAAGTGTAGATTTCAAGCGATTTGGGGCCAACGATAGAAAAGGAAATCTCTTTGTATAAAAACTAGAGAGAATCATTCTCAGCAACCACTTTGGGATGTGTGCATTCCACTCACAGAGTTTAACCTTTCTTTTCATAGAGTAGTTTGCAAACACTCTGTTTGTAAAGTCTGCAAGTGGATATTTGGACCTCTTTGAGGATTTCGTTGGAAAAGGGATTTCTGCATATAACGCTAGACAGAAGAATTCTCAGTAACTTCCTTGGGCTGTGTGTGTTCAACTCACAGAGTTGAACTTTCCTTTAGACAGTGCAGATTTGAACCCTCTTTTTGTGGAATTTACAAGTGGACATTTCAAGCACTTTGGGGCCAACGGTAGAAAAGGAAATATCTTTGTATAAAAACTGGAGAGAATCATTCTCAGCAACCAATTTGTGATATGTGCGTTCCACTCACGGAGTTTAAACTTTCTTTTCATAGAGCAGTTTGGAAACACTCTGCATGTAATGTCTGCAAGTGGATATTTGGACCTCTTTGAGGATATCGTTGGAAACGGGATTTCTGCATATAACTCTAGACAGAAGAATTCTAAGTAACTTCTTTGGGCTGCGTGTGTTCAACTCACAGAGTTGTACCTTCCTTTAGAAAGAGCAGATTTCAAACCCTCTTCTTGTGGAATTTCCAAGTGGAGATTTCAAGAGATTTGGGGCCAACGGTAGAAAAGCAAATATCATCAAATAAAAACTAGATAGAATCATTCTGAGCAACCACTTTGGGATGTGTGCATTCCACTAACAGAGTTTAACCTTTCTTTTCATAGAGCAGTTTGGAAACACTCTGCATGTAAAGTCTGCAAGTGGATGTTTGGACCTCTTTGAGGATTTCGTTGGAAACGGGATTTCTGCATATAACGCTAGATAGAAGAATTCTCAGTAACATCTTGGGGTGCGTGTGTTCAACTCACAGAGTTGTACCTTCCCTTAGAAAGAGCGGATTTGAAACCGTCTTTTGAGGAATTTGCAAGTGGAGATTTCAAGCGATTTGGGGCCAACGGTAGAAAAGGAAATATCTTAGAATAAAAACTGGAGAGAATCATTCTCAGCAACCACTTTGTGATGTGTGCGTTCCACTCACAGAGTTTAACCTTTCTTTTCATAGAGTAGTTTGCAACCACTCTGTTTGTAAAGTCTGAAAGTGGATATTTGGACCTCTTTGAGGATTTCGTTGGAAAAGGGATTTCTGCATATAACGCTAGACAGAAGAATTCTCAGTAACTTCTTTGGGCTGCGTGTGTTCAACTCACAGAGTTGAACCTTCCTTTAGACAGAGCAGATTTGAAACACTCTTTTTGTGGAATTTGCAAGTGGAGATTTGAAGCGCTTTGGGGCCAACGGTAGAAATGGTAATATCTTACTATAAAGACTAGAGAGAATCATTCTCAGCAACCACTTTGGGATGTGTGCATTCCACTCACAGAGTTTAACCTTTCTTTTCATAGAGCAGTTTGGAAACACTCTGTTTGTAAAGTCTGCAAGTGGATATTTGGACCTCTTTGAGGATTTCGTTGGAAACGGGATTTCTGCATATAACGCTAGATAGAAGAATTCTCAGTAACTTCTTCGGGGTGCATGTCTTCAACTCACAGAGTTGTACCTTCCTTTAGAAAGAGCAGATTTGAAACCCTCTTTTTGAAGAGTTTGCAAGTGGAGATTTCAACCGATTTGTGGTCAACGGTAGAAAAGGAAATATCTTCGAATAAAAACTAGAGAGAATCATTCTCAGCAACCACTTTGGGATGTGTGCGTTCCACTCACAGAGTTTAACCTTTCTTTTGGTAGAGCAGTTTGGAAACACTCTGTTTGTAAAATCTGCAAGTGGATATTTGGACCTCCCTGAGGATTTCGTTGGAAAAGGGATTTCTGCATATGACGCTAGACAGAAGAATTCTCAGTAACTTCTTTGGGCTGTGTGTGTTCAACGCACATAGTTGATCTTTCCTTTAGACAGTGCAGATTTGAACCCTCTTTTTGTGGAATTTACAAGTGGACATTTCAAGCGCTTTGGGGCCAGCGGTATAAAAGGAAATATCTTCGAATAAAAACTGGAGAGAATCATTCTCAGCATCCACTTTGTGATGTGTGCGTTCCACTCACAGAGTTTAACCTTTCTTTTCGTAGAGTAGTTTGCAAACACCCTGTTTGTAAAGTCTGCAAGTGGATATTTGGACCTCTTTGAGGATTTCGTTGGAAAAGGGATTTCTGCATATAACGCTAGAGAGAAGAATTCTCAGTAACTTCTTTGGGCTGCGTGTGTTCAACTCACAGAGTTGAACCTTCCTTAAGACAGAGCATATTTGAAACACTCTTTTTGTGGAATTTGCAAGTGGAGTTTTGAAGCGCTTTGGGGCCAACGGTAGAAATGGTAATATCTTACTATAAAGGCTAGAGAGAATCATTCTCAGCAACCACTTTGGGATGTGTGCGTTCCACTCACAGAGTTTAACCTTTCTTTTCATAGAGCAGTTTGCAAACACTCTGTTTGTAACGTCTGCAAGTGGATATTTGGACCTCTTTGAGGATTTCGTTGGAAACGGGATTTCTGCATATAACGCTAGATAGAAGAATTCTCAGTAACTTCTTTGGGGTGCATGGGTTAAACTCACTGAGTTGTACCTTCCTTTAGAAAGAGCAGATTTCAAACCCTCCTTTTGAAGAATTTGCAAGTGGAGATTTCAAGTGATTTGTGGCCAACGGTAGAAAAGGAAATATCTTCGAATAAAAACTAGAGAGAATCATTCTCAGCAACCACTTTGGGATGTGTGCGTTCCACTCACAGAGTTTAACCTTTCTTTTCGTAGAGAAGTTTGGAAACACTCTGTTTGTAAAATCTGCAAGTGGATATTTGGACCTCCTTGAGGATTTCGTTGGAAACGGGATTTCTGCGTATAACGCTAGACAGAAGAATTATCAGTAACTTCCTTGGGCTCTGTGTGTTCAACTCACAGAGTTGAACTTTCCCTTAGACAGTGCAGATTTGAACCCTCTTTTTGTGGAATTTACAAGTGGACATTTCAGGTGCTTTGGGGCCAACGGTAGAAAAGGAAATATCTTTGTATAAAAGCTAGAGAGAATCATTCTCAGCAACCACTTTGTGATATGTGCGTTCCACTCACGGAGTTTAACCTTTCTTTTCATAGAGCAGTTTGGAAACACTCTGCATGTAAAGTCTGCAAGTGGATATTTGGACCTCCTTGAGGATTTCGTTGGAAACGGGATTTCTGCATATAACTCTAGACAGAACAATTCTCAGTAACTTCTTTGGGCTGCGTGTGTTCAACTCACAGAGTTGTACCTTCCTTTAGAAAGAGCAGATTTGAAACCCTCTTCTTGTGGAATTTGCAAGTGGAGATTTCAAGCGATTTGGGGCCAACGGTAGAAAAGGAAATATCATCGAATAAAAACTAGATAGAATCATTCTGAGCAACCACTTTGGGATGTGTGCGTTCCACTCACAGAGTTTAACCTTTCTTTTCATAGAGCAGTTTGGAAACACTCTGCATGTAAAGTCTGCAAGTGGATATTTGGACCTCTTAGAGGATTTCGTTGGAAGGGGGATTTCTGCAAATAACGCTAGACAGAAGAATTCTCAGTAACCCTTTGGGCTGCGTGTGTTCAACTCACAGAGTTGAACCTTCCTTTAGACTGAGCAGATTTGAAAACCTCTTTTTGTGGAATTTACAAGTGTAGATTTCAAGCGATTTGGGGCCAACGGTAGAAAAGGAAATATCTTCGAATAAAAACAAGAGAGAATCATTCTGAGCAACCACTTTGGGATCTCTGCGTTCCACTCACAGAGTTTAACCTTTCTTTTCATAGAGCAGTTTGGAAACACTCTGTTTGTAAAGTCTGCAAGTGGATATTTGGACCTCTTTGAGGATTTCGTTTGAAACGGGATTTCTGAATATAACGCTAGACAGAAGAATTCTCAGTAACTTCTTTGTGCTGCGTGTGTTCAACTCACAGAGTTGAACCTTCCTTTAGACAGAGCAGATTTGAAACACTCTTTTTATGGAATTTACAAGTGGAGATTTGAAGCGCTTTGGGGCCAACGGTAGAAACGGTAATATCTTACTAAAAAGAGTAGAGAGAATCATTCTCAGCAACCACTTTGTGTAGTGTGCGTTCCACTCACGGAGTTTAACCTTTCTATTCATAGAGCAGTTTGGAAACACTCTGTTTGTAAAGTCTGCAAGTGGATATTTGGACCTCTTTGAGGATTTCTTTGGAAACGGGATTTCTGCATATAACGTTGGATAGAAGAATTCTCAGTAACTTCTTTGGGGTGCGTGTGTTCAACTCAGAGAGTTGTACCTTCCTTTAGAAAGAGCAGATTTGAAACCCTCTTCTTGTGGAATTTGCAAGTGGAGATTTCAAGCAATTTGGGGCCAACGGTGGAAAAGGAAATATCTTCGAATAAAAACTGGAGAGAATCATTCTCAGCAACCACTTTGTGATGTGTGCGTTCCACTCACAGAGTTTAACCTTTCTATTCATAGAGTAGTTTGCAAACACTCTGTTTGTAAAGTCTGCAGGTGGATATTTGGACCTCTATGAGGATTTCGTTGGAAAAGGGATTTCTGCATATAACGCTAGACAGAAGAATTCTCAGTAACTTCTTTGGGCTGCGTGTGTTCAACTCACAGAGTTGAACCTTCCTTTAGACAGAGCAGTTTTGAAACCCTCTTTTTGTGGAATATACAAGTGGAGATTTCAAGCGCTTTGGGGCCAATGGTAGAAAAGGAAATATCTTTGTATAAAAACTAGAGAGAATCATTTTCAGCAACCACTTGGTGATGCGTGCGTTGAACTCACAGAGTTTAACCTTTCTTTTCATAGAGCAGTTTGCAAACACTCTGTTTGTAAAGTCTGCAAGTGGATATTTGTACCTCTTTGAGGATTTCATTGGAAACGGGATTTCTGCATATAACGCTAGATAGAAGAATTCTCAGTAACTTCTTTGGGGTGCGTGAGTTCAACTCACAGAGTTGTACCTTCCCTTAGAAAGAGCAGATTTGAAACCCTCCTTTTGAGGAATTTGCAAGTGGAGATTTCTAGCGATTTGGGGCCAACGGTAGAAAAGGAAATATCTTCGAATAAAAACTGGAGAGAATCATTCTCAGCAACCACTTTGTGATGTGTGCGTTCCACTCACAGAGTTTAACCTTTCTTTTCATAGAGTAGTTTGCAAACACTCTGTTTGTAAAGTCTGCAAGTGGATATTTGGACCTCTTTGAGGATTTCGTTGGAAAAGGGATTTCTGCATATAACGCTAGATAGAAGAATTCTCAGTAACTTCTTTGGGGTGTGTGTGTTCAACTCACAGAGTTGTACCTTCCCATAAAAAGAGCAGATTTGAAACCCTCTTTTTGAGGAATTTGCAAGTGGAGATTTCAAGCGATTTGGGGTCAACTGTAGAAAAGGAAATATCTTCGAATAAAAACTGGAGAGAATCATTCTCAGCAACCACTTTGTGATGTGTGCGTTCCACTCACAGAGTTTAACCTTTCTTTTCGTAGAGTAGTTTGCAAACACTCTGTTTGTAAAGTCTGCAAGTGGATATTTGGACCTCTTTGAGGATTTCGTTTGAAACGGGATTTCTGAATATAACGCTAGACAGAAGAATTCTCAGTAACTTCTTTGTGCTGCGTGTGTTCAACTCACAGAGTTGAACCTTCCTTTAGACAGAGCAGATTTGAAACACTCTTTTTATGGAATTTACAAGTGGAGATTTGAAGCGCTTTGGGGCCAACGGTAGAAACGGTAATATCTTACTAAAAAGAGTAGAGAGAATCATTCTCAGCAACCACTTTGTGTAGTGTGCGTTCCACTCACGGAGTTTAACCTTTCTATTCATAGAGCAGTTTGGAAACACTCTGTTTGTAAAGTCTGCAAGTGGATATTTTGACCTCTTTTTGGATTTCTTTGGAAACGGGATTTCTGCATATAACGTTGTATAGAAGAATTCTCAGTAACTTCTTTGGGGTGCGTGTGTTCAACTCAGAGAGTTGTACCTTCCTTTAGAAAGAGCAGATTTGAAACCCTCTTCTTGTGGAATTTGCAAGTGGAGATTTCAAGCAATTTGTGGCCAACGGTGGAAAAGGAAATATCTTCGAATAAAAACTGGAGAGAATCATTCTCAGCAACCACTTTGTGATGTGTGCGTTCCACTCACAGAGTTTAACCTTTCTATTCATAGAGTAGTTTGCAAACACTCTGTTTGTAAAGTCTGCATGTGGATATTTGGACCTCTTTGAGGATTTCGTTGGAAAAGGGATTTCTGCATATAACGCTAGACAGAAGAATTCTCAGTAACTTCTTTGGACTGCGTGTGTTCAACTCACAGAGTTGAACCTTCCTTTAGACAGAGCAGTTTTGAAACCCTCTTTTTGTGGAATATACAAGCGGAGATTTCAAGCGCTTTGGGGCCAATGGTAGAAAAGGAAATATCTTTGTATAAAAACTAGAGAGAATCATTTTCAGCAACCACTTGGTGATGCGTGCGTTGAACTCACAGAGTTTAACCTTTCTTTTCATAGAGCAGTTTGCAAACACTCTGTTTGTAAAGTCTGCAAGTGGATATTTGTACCTCTTTGAGGATTTCATTGGAAACGGGATTTCTGCATATAACGCTAGATAGAAGAATTCTCAGTAATCCTTTGGGCTGTCTGTGTTCAGCTCACAGAGTTGTACCTTCCTTTAGACAGAGCAGATTTGAAACCCTCTTTTTGTGGAATATACAAGTGGATATTTCAAACGTTTTGGGGCCAACGGTAGAAAAGGAAATATCTTTGTATAAAAACTAGAGAGAATCATTTTCAGCAACCACTTGGTGATGTGTGCGTTCCACTCACAGAGTTTAACCTTTCTTTTCATAGAGCAGTGTGCAAACACTCTGTTTGTAAAGTCTGCAAGTGGATATTTGGACCTCTTTGAGGATTTCGTTGGAAACAGGATTTCTGCATATAACGCTAGATAGAAGAATTCTCAGTAACTTCTTTGGGGTGCGTGTGTTCAACTCACAGAGTTGTACCTTCCCTTAAAAAGAGCAGATTTGAAACCCTCTTTTTGTGGAATTTGCAAGTGGAGATTTCAAGCAATTTGGGGTCAACGGTAGAAAAGGAAATATCTTCGAATAAAAACTAGAGAGAATCATTCTCAGCAACCACTTTGGGATGTGTGCGTTCCACTCACAGAGTTTAACCTTTCTTTTCATAGAGTAGTTTGCAAACACTCTGTTTGTAAAGTCTGCAAATGGATATTTGGACCTCTTTGAGGATTTCGTTGGAAATGGGATTTCTGCATATAACGCTAGACAGAAGAATTCTCAGTAACTTCTTTGGGCTGTGTGTGTTCAACTGACGGAGTTGAACTTTCCTTTAGACAGTGCAGATTTGAACCCTCTTTTTGTGGGATTTACAAGTGGATATTTCAAGCGCTTTGGGGCCAACGTTAGAAAAGGAAATATCTTTGTATAAAAACTTGAGAGAATCATTCTCAGCAACCTCTTTGTGATATGTGCGTTCCACTCACGGAGTTTAACCTTTCTTTTCATAGAGCAGTTTGGAAACACTCTGCATGTAAAGTCTGCAAGTGGATATTTGGACCTCTTTGAGGATTTCGTTGGAAACGGGATTTCTGCATATAACGCTAGACAGAAGAATTCTCAGTAACCCTTTGGGCTGCGTGAGTTCAACTCACAGAGTTGGACCTTCCTTTAGACAGAGCAGATTTGAAAACCACTTTTTGTAGAATTTACAAGTGTAGATTTCAAGCGATATGGGGCCAACGGTAGAAAAGGAAATATCTTCGAATAAAAACTGGAGAGAATCATTCTCAGCAACCACTTTGGGATGTGTGCGTTCCACTCACAGGGTTTAACCTTTCTTTTCATAGAGTAGTTTGCAAACACTCTGTTTGCGAAGTCTGCAAGTGGATATTTGGACCTCTTTGAGGATTTCGTTGGAAAAGGGATTTCTGCATATAACGCTAGACAGAAGAATTCTCAGTAACTTCTTTGTGCTGTGTGTGTTCATCTCACAGATTTGAACCTTCCTTTAGACAGAGCAGATTTCAAACACACTTTTTGTGGAATTTGCAAGTGGAGATTTCAAGCGATTTGGTGCCAAAGGTAGAAAAGGAAATATCTTTGTATAAAAACTAGAGAGAATCATTCTCAGCAACCACTTTGGGATGTGTGCGTTCCACTCACAGAGTTTAACCTTTCTTTTCATAGAGTAGTTTGCAAACACTCTGTTTGTAAAGTCTGCAAGTGGATATTTGGACCTCTTTGAGGATTTCGTTGGATGCGGGATTTCTGCATATAACGCTAGGCAGAAGAATTCTCAGTAACTTCTTTGTGCTTCGTGTGTTCACCTCACAGAGTTGAACTTTCCTTTAGACAGAGCAGATTTGAAACACTATTTTTGTGGAATTTGCAAGTGGAGATTTGAAGCGCTTTGGGGCCAACGGTAGAAAAGGAAATATCTTTGTGTAAAAACTAGAGAGAATCATTCTCAGCAACCACTTGGTGATGGGTGCGTTCCACTCACAGAGTTTAAGCTTTCTTTTCATAGAGCAGTTTGGAAACACTCTGTTTGTAAAGTCTGCAAGTGGATATTTGTACCTCTTTGAGGATTTCGTTGGAAACGGGATTTCTGCATATAACGCTAGACAGAAGAATTCTCAGTAACTTCTTTGTGCTGCGTGTGTTCAACTCACAGAGTTGAACCTTCCTTTAGACAGAGCAGATTTGAAACACTGTTTTTGTGGAATTTGCAAGTGAAGATTGAAGCGCTTTGGGTCCAACGGTAGAAATGGTAATATCTTACTATAAAGACTAGAGAGAATCATTCTCAGCAACCACTTTGGGATGTGAGCGTTCCACTCACAGAGTTGAAAGTTTCTTTTCATAGAGCAGTTTGCAAACACTCTGTTTGTAAAGTCTGCAAGTGGATATTTGGACCTCCTTGAGGATTTCGTTGGAAGAGGGATTTCTGCATATAACGCTAGACAAAAGAATTCTCAGTAATCCTTTGGGCTGCGTGTGTTCAACTCACAGAGTTGATCCTTACTTTAGACAGAGCAGATTTGAAACCCTCTTTTTGTGGAAAATACAAGTGGATATTTCAAACGCTTTGGGGCCAACGGTAGAAAAGGAAATATCTTTGTATAAAAACTAGAGAGAATCATTTTCAGCAACCACTTGGTGATGTGTGCGTTCCACTCACAGAGTTTAACCTTCCTTTTCATAGTGCAGTTTGCAAACATTCTGTTTGTAAAATCTGCAATTGGATATTTGGACCTCTTTGAGGATTTCGTTGGAAACGGAATTTCTGCATATAACGCTTGATAGAAGAATTCTCAGTAACTTCTTTGGGGTGCGTGTGTTCAACTCACAGAGTTTTACCTTCCTTTAGAAAGAGCAGATTTGAAACCCTCTTTTTGAGGAATTTGCAAGTGGAGATTCAAGCGATTAGGGGCCAACGGTAGAAAAGGAAATATCTTCGAATGAAACCTAGAGAGAATCATTCTCAGCAACCACTTTGGGATGTGTGCGTTCCACTCACAGAGTTTAACCTTTCTTTTCGTAGAGCAGTTTGGAAACACTCTGTTTGTAAAGTCTGCAAGTGGATATTTGGACCTCCTTGAGGATTTCGTTGGAAGCGGGATTTCTGCATATAACGCTAGACAGAAGAATTCTCAGTAATTCTTTGGGCTGCGTGTGTTCAACTCACAGAGCTGTAACTTCCTTTAGGAAGAGCAGATTTGAAACCCTCTTTTGGTGAAATTTTCTTGTGGAGATTTCAAGCGATTTGGGGCCAATGGTAGAAACGGAAATATCTGCGAATAAAAACTAGAGAGAATCACTCTCAGCAACCCCTTTGGGATGAGTGCATTCCACTCACAGAGTTTAACTTTTCTTTTCATAGAGTAGTTTGCAAGCAATCTGTTTGTAAAGTCTGCAAGTGGATATTTGGACCTCTTTGAGGATTTCGTTGGAAAAGGGATTTCTGCATATAACACTAGACAGAAGAATTCTCAGTAACTTCTTTGTGCTGCGTGTGTTCAACTCACAGAGTTGAACCTTCCTTTAGACACAGCTGTTTTGAAACACTCTTTTTGTGGAATTTGCAAGTGGAGATTTGAAGCGCTTTGTGGCCAACGGTAGAAATGGTAATATCTTACTATAAAGACTAGAGAGAATCATTCTCAGCAACCTGTTTTGGATGTGTGCGTTCCACTCACAGACTTTAACCTTTCTTTTCATAGAGCAGTTTGGAAACACTATGCTTGTAAAGTCTGCAACTGGAAGTTTGGACCTCTTTGAGGATTTCGTTGGAAACGGGATTTCTGCATAAATCGCTAGATAGAAGAATTCTCAGTAACTTCTTTGGGGTGCGTGTGTTCAACTCACAGAGTTGTACCTTCCTTTAGAAAGAGCAGATTTGAAACCCTCTTTTTGAGGAATTTGCAAGTGGAGATTTCAAGCGATTTTGGGCCAACGGTAGAAAAGGAAATATCTTCGAATAAAAACTGGAGAGGATCATTCTCAGCAACCACTTTGTGATGTGTGCGTTCCACTCACAGAGTTTAACCTTTCTTTTCATAGAGTAGTTTGCAAACACTCTGTTTGTAAAGTCTGCAAGTGGATATTTGGACCTCTGTGAGGATTTCGTTGGAAAAGGGATTTCTGCATATAACGCTAGACAGAAGAATTCTCAGTAACTTCTTAGTGCTGCGTGTGTTCAACTCACAGAGTTGAACCTTCCTTTAGACAGAGCAGATTTGAAACACTCTTTTTGTGGAATTTGCAAGTGGAGATTTCAAGCGCTTTGGGGCCAACGGTAGAAATGGTAAAATCTTACTATAAAGACTAGAGAGAATCATTCTCAGCAACCACTTTAGGATGTGTGCGTTCCACTCACAGAGTTTAACCTTTCTTTTCATAGAGCAGTTTGGAAACACTCTGCATGTAAAGTCTGCAAGTGGATATTTGGACCTCTTTGAGGATTTCGTTGGAAACGGGATTTCTGCATATAACGCTAGATAGAAGAATTCTCAGTAACTTCTTTGGGGTGCGTGTGTTCAACTCACAGAGTTGTACCTTCCTTTAGAAAGAGCAGATTTGAAACCCTCTTTTTGAGGAATTTGCAAGTGAAGATTTCATGCCATTTGTGGCGAACGGTAGAAAAGGAAATATCTTCGAATAAAAACTACAGAGAACCATTCTCAGCAACCACTTTGGGATGTGTGCGTTCCACTCACAGACTTTAACCTTTCTTTTCAAAGAGCAGTTTGGAAACACTCTGTTTGTAAAGTCTGCGAGTGTATATTTGGACCTCCTTGAGGATTTCATTTTAAACGGGATTTCTGCATATAACGCTAGACAGAAGAATTCTCAGTAACTTCTTTGGGCTGCGTGTGTTCAACCCGCAGAGTTGTACCCTCCTTTAGACAGTGCAGATTTGAAACCCTCTTTTTGTCTAAGTTGCTACTGGAGATTTCAAGCGATTTGGGTCCAACGGTAGAAAAGGAAATATCTTCGAATAAAAACTAGAGAGAATCATTCTCAGCAACCACTTTCGGATGTGTGCGTTCCATTCACAGAGTTTAACCTTTCTTTTCATAGAGTAGTTTGCAAACACTCTGTTTGAAAAGTCTGCAAGTGGATATTTGGACCTCTTTGAGGATTTCGTTGGAAAAGGGATTTCCGCATATAACGCTAGACAGAAGAATTCTCAGTAACTTCTTTGGGCTGTGTGTGTTCAACTCACAGAGTTGAACTTTCCTTTAGACAGTGCAGATTTGAACCCTCTTTTTGTGGAATTTACAAGTGGACTTTTCAGGCGCTTTGGGGCTAACGGTAGAAAAGGAAATATCTTTGTATAAAAACTAGAGAGAATCATTCTCAGCAACCATTTTGTGAGATGTGCGTTCCACTCACGGAGCTTAACCTTTCTTTTCATAGAGTAGTTTGGAAACACTCTGCATGTAAAGTCTGCAAGTGGATATTTGGACCTCTTTGAGGATTTCGTTGGAAACGGGATTTCTGCATATAACTCTAGACAGACGAATTCTCAGTAACTTCTTTGGGCTGCGTGTGTTCAACTCACAGAGTTGTACCTTCCTTTAAAAAGAGAAGATTTGAAACCCTCTTCTTGTGGAATTTGCAAGTGGAGATTTCAAGCGATTTGGGTCCAACGGTAGAAAAGGAAATATCATCGAATAAAAACTAGATAGAATCATTCTGAGCAACCACTTTGGGATGTGTGCGTTCCACTCACAGAGTTTAACCTTTCTTTATATAGAGCAGTTTGGAAACACTCTGTTTGTAATGTCTGCAAGTGGTTATTTGGACCTCTTAGAGGATTTCGTTGGAAGCGGGATTTCTGCATATAACGCTAGACAGAAGAATTCTCAGTAACTTCTTTGGGCTGTGTGTGTTCAACTCACAGAGTTGAACTTTCCTTTACACAGTGCAGATTTGAACCCACTTTTTGTGGAATTTACAAGTGGAGATTTCAAGCGCTTTGGGGCCAACGGTAGAAAAGGAAATATCTTTGTATAAAAGCTAGAGAGAATCATTCTCAGCAACCACTTTGTGATATGTGCGTTCCACTCACGGAGTTTAACCTTTCTTTTCATAGAGCAGTTTGGAAACAGTCTGCATGTAAAGTCTGCAAGTGGATATTTGGATCTCTTTGATGATTTCGTTGGAAGTGGTTTTTCTGCATATAACGCTAGAGAGAAGAATTCTCAGTAATTCTTTGGGCTGCGTGTGTTCAACTCACAGAGTTGAACCTTCCTTTAGACAGAGCAGATTTGAAAACCTCTTTTTGTGGAATTTACAAGTGTAGATTTCAAGCGATTTGGGGTCAACGGTAGTAACGGAAATATCTTTGTATAAAAACTAGAGAGAATCATTCTCAGCAACCACTTGGTGATGGGTGCGTTCCACTCACAGAGTTTAACGTTTCTTTTCATAGAGCAGTTTGGAAACACTCTGTTTGTAAAGTCTGCAAGTGGATATTTGGACCTCTCTTAGGATTTCGTTGGAAATGGGATTTCTGCATGTAACGCTAGACAGAAGAATTCTCAGTAACTTCTTTGGGCTGCGTGTGTTCAACCCACAGAGTTGTACCTTCCTTTAGAAAAAGCAGATTTGAAACCCTCTTCTTGTGGAATTTGCTAGGGGAGATTTCAAGCGATTTGGGGCCAAAGGTCCAAACGGAAATATCTTCGAATAAAAACTAGAGAGAATCATTCTCAGCAACCACTTTGGGAGGTGTGCGTTCCACTCACAGAGTTTAACCTTTCTTTTCATAGAGTAGTTTGCAAACACTCTGTTTGTAAAGTCTGCAAGTGGATATTTGGACCTCTTTGAGGATTTCGTTGGAAAAGGGATTTCTGCATATAACGGTAGACAGAAGAATTCTCAGTAACTTCTTTGGGCTGTGTGTGTTCAACTCACAGAGTTGAACTTTCCTTTAGGCAGTGCAGATTTGAACCCTCTTTTTGTGGAATTTACAATTGGACATTTCAAGCGCTTTGGGTCCAACGGTAGAAAAGGAAATGTCTTTGTATAAAAACTAGAGAGAATCATTCTCAGCAACCACTTTGTGATATGTGCGTTCCACTCACGGAGTTTGTCCTTTCTTTTCATAGAGCAGTTTGGAAACACTCTGTTTGAAAGTCTGCAAGTGGATATTTGGACATCTTTGAGGATTTCGTTGGAAACGGGATTTCTGCATATAACTCTAGACAGAAGAATTCTCAGTAACTTCTTTAGGGTGCGTGTGTTCAACTCACAGAGTTGTACCTTCCTTTAGAAAGACCAGAATTGAAACCCTCTTCTTGAGGAATTTGCAAGTGGAGATTTCAAGCGATTTGGGGCCAAAGGTAGAAAAGGATATATCTTCGAATAAAAACTAGAGAGAATCATTCTCAGCAACCACTATGGGATGTGTGGGTTCCACTCACAGAGTTTAACCTTTCTTCTCGTAGAGCAGTTTGGAAACACTCTGTTTGTAAAGTCTGCAAGTGGATATTTGGACCTCCTTGAGGATTTCGTTGGAAGTGGGATTTCTGCATATAACGCTAGACAGAAGAATTCTCAGTAATTCTTTGGGCTGCGTGTGTTCAACTCACAGAGTTGAACCTTCCTTTAGACAGAGCAGAATTGAAACCCTCTTTTTGTGGAATATACAAGTGGAGATTTCAAGCGCTTTGGGGCCAATGGAAGAAAAGGAAATATCTTTGTATAAAAACTAGAGAGAATCATTTTCATCAACCACTTGGTGATGTGTGCGTTCCACTCACAGAGTTTAACCTTTCTTTTCATAGAGCAGTTTGGAAACACTCTGTTTGTAAAGTCTGCAAGTGGATATTTGGACCTCTTTGAGGATTTCGTTGGAAGAGGGATTTCTGCTTATAACGCTAGACAGAAGAATTCTCAGTAATTCTTTGGGCTGCGTGTGTTCAACTCACAGAGTTGAACCTTCCTTTAGACAGAGCAGATTTGGAAACCTCTTTTTGTGGAATTTACAAGTGGAGATTTCAAGCGATTTGGGGCCAACGGTAGAAAAGGAAATATCTTTGTATAAAAATTAGAGAGAATCATTCTCAGCAACCACATGGTGATGTGTGCATTCCACTCACAGAGTTTAACCTTTCTTTTCATAGAGCAGTTTGCAAACACTCTGTTTGTAAAGTCTGCAAGTGGGTATTTGGACCTCTTTGGGGATTTCGCTGGAAACGGGATTTCTGCATCTAACGCTAGACAGAAGAATTCGCAGTAACTTCTTTGGGCTGCGTGTGTTCAACGCACAGAGTTGTACCTTCCTTTAGAAAAAGCGGATTTGAAACCCTCTTTTTGTGGAATTTGCAAGTGGAGATTTCAAGCGCTTTGGGGCCAACGGTAGAAACGGAAATATCTTCGTACAAAAACTAGAGAGAATCATTTTCAGCCACCACTTTGGGATGTGTGCGTTCCACTCACAGAGTTTAACCTTTCTTTTCATAGAGCAGTTTGGAAACACTCTGTTTGTAAACTCTGCAAGTGGATATTTGGACCTCCTTGAGGGTTTCGTTGGAAGCGGGATTTCTGCATATAACGCTAGAGAGAAGAATTCTCAGTAACTTCTTTGGGCTGTGTGTGTTCAACTCACAGAGTTGAACTTTCCTTTAGACAGTGCAGATTTGAACCCTCTTTTTGTGGAATTTACAAGTGGAGATTTCAAGCGCTTTGGGTCCAATGGTAGAAAAGGAAATATCTTTGTATAAAAACTAGAGAGAATCATTCTCAGCAACCACTTTGTGATACGTGCGTTCCACTCACGGAGTTTAACCTTTCTTTTCATAGAGCAGGTTGGAAACACTCTGCATGTAAAGTCTGCAAGTGGATATTTGGATCTCTTTGAGGATTTCGTTGGAAGCGGGATTTCTGCATATAACGCTAGAGAGAAGAATTCTCAGTAACTTCTTTGGGCTGCGTGTGTTCAACCCACAGAATTGTACCTTCCTTTAGAAAAAGCAGATTTGAAACCCTCTTCTTATGGAATTTGCTAGTGGAGATTTCAAGCGATTTGGGGCCAACGGTAGAAAAGGAAATATCTTTGTATAAAAACTAGATAGAATCATTCTCAGCAACCACTTGGTGATGGGTGCGTTCCACTCACAGTGTTTAACCTTTCTTTTCATAGAGCAGTTTGGAAACACTCAGTTTGTAAAGTCTGCAAGTGGATATTTGGACCTCTTTGAGGATTTCGTTGGAAGCGGTATTTCTGCATATAACGGTAGACAGAAGAATTCTCAGTAAGTTCTTTGGGCTGCGTGTGTTCAACCCACAGAGTTGTACCTTCCTTTAGAAAAAGCAGATTTGAATCCCTCTCCTTGTGGAATTTGGAAGTGGAGATTTCAAGCGATATGGGGCCAAAGGTAGAAACTGAAATATCTTCGAATAAAAACTAGAGAGAATCATTCTCAGCAACCACTTTGGGATGTGTGCGTTCCACTCACAGAGTTTAACCTTTCTTTTCATAGAGTAGTTTGCAAACACTCTGTTTGTAAAGTCTGCAAGTGGATATTTGGACCTCTTTGAGGATTTCGTTGGAAAAGGGATTTCTGCATATAACGGTAGACAGAAGAATTCTCAGTAACTTCTTTGGGCTGTGGGTGTTCAACTCACAGAGTTGAACTTTCCTTTAGGCACTGCAGATTTGAAACCCTCTTTCTGTGGAATATACAAGTGGAGATTTCAAGCGCTTTGGGGCCAATGGTAGAAAAGGAAATATCTTTGTATAAAAACTAGAGAGAATCATTCTCAGCAACCACTTTGTAATATGTGCGTTCCACTCACAGAGTTTAACCTTTCTTTTCAAAGAGCAGTTTGCAAACACTCTGTTTGTAAAATCTGCAAGTGGATATTTGGACCTCTTTGAGGATTTCGTTGGAAACGGGATTTCTGCATAAAAAGCTAGATAGAAGAATTCTCAGAAACTTCTTTGCGGTGCGTGTGTTCAACTCACAGAGTTGTACCTTTCTTTAGAAAGAGCAGATATGAAACCCTCTTTTTGAGGAATTTGCAAGTGGAGATTTCAATTGATTTTTGGCCAACGGTAGAAAAGGAAATATCTTCGAATAAAACTAGAGAGAATCATTCTCAGCAACCACTTTGGGATGTGTGCGTTCCCCTCACAGAGTTTAACCTTTCTTTTCGTAGAGCAGTTTGGAAACACTCTGTTTGTAAAGTCTGCACGTGGATATTTGGACCTCCTTGAGGATTTCATTGGAAGCGGGATTTCTGCATAAAACGCTAGACAGAAGAATTCTCAGTAATTCTTTGGGCTGCGTGTGTTCAACTCACAGAGTTGAACCTTCCTTTAGACAGAGCAGATTTGAAACCCTCTTTTTGTGGAATATACAAGCGGAGATTTCAAGCGCTTTGGGGCCAACCGTAGAAAAGGATATATCTTTGTATAAAAACTAGAGAGAATCATTTTCAGCAACCACTTGGTGATGTGTGCGTTCCACTCACAGAGTTTAACCTTTCTTTTTGTAGAGCAGTTTGGAAACACTCTGTTTGAAAAGTCTGCAAGTGGATATTTGGACCTCCTTGAGTGTTTCGTTGGAAGAGGGATTTCAGCATATAACGCTAGACAGAAGAATTCTCAGTAACTTCTTTGGGCTGTGTGTGTTCAACTCACAGAGTTGAACTTTCCTTTAGACAGTGCAGATTTGAACCCTCTTTTTGTGGAATTTACAAGTGGACATTTCAAGCGATTCGGGGCCAACGGTAGAAAAGGAAATATCTTTGTATAAAAACTAGAGAGAATCATTCTCAGCAAGCACTTTGGGATGTGTGCGTTCCACTCTCAGAGTTTAACCTTTCTTTTCATAGAGCAGTTTGGAAACACTCTGTTTGTAAAGTCTGCAAGTGGATATTTGGACCTCTTTGAGGATTTCGTTGGAAACGGGATTTCTGCGTATAACGCTAGATAGAAGAATTCTCAGTAACTTCTTTGGGGTGCGTGTGTTCAACTCACAGAGTTGTACCTTCCTTTAGAAAGAGCAGATTTGAAACCCTCTTCTTGAGGAATTTGCAAGTGGAGATTTCAAGAGATTTGGGGCCAAAGGTAGAAAAGGATATATCTTCGAATAAAAACTAGAGAGAATCATTCTCAGCAACCACTATGGGATGTGTGCGTTCCACTCACAGAGTTTAACCTTTCTTTTTGTAGAGCAGTTTGGAAACACTCTGTTTGTAAAGTCTGCAAGTGGATATTTGGACCTCCTTGAGGATTTCGTTGGAAATGGGATTTCTGCATATAATGCTAGACAGAAGAATTCTCAGTAATTCTTAGGGCTGCGTGTGTTCAACTCACAGAGTTGAACCTTCCTATAGACAGAGCAGATTTGGAAACCTCTTTTTGTGGAATTTACAAGTGGAGATTTCAAGCGATTTGGGGCCAACGGTAGAAAAGGAAATATCTTTGTATAAAAATTAGAGAGAATCATTCTCAGCAACCACTTGGTGATGTGTGCATTCCACTCACAGAGTTTAACCTTTCTTTTCATAGAGCAGTTTGCAAACACTCTGTTTGTAAAGTCTGCAAGTGGGTATTTGGACCTCTTTGGGGATTTCGCTGGAAACGGGATTTCTGCATCTAACGCTAGACAGAAGAATTCGCAGTAACTTCTTTGGGCTGCGTGTGTTCAACGCACAGAGTTGTACCTTCCTTTAGAAAAAGCAGATTTGAAACCCTTTTTTGTGGAATATACAAGTGGAGATTTCAAGCGCTTTGGGGCCAACGGTAGAAACGGAAATATCTTTGTATAAAAACTAGAGAGAATCATTTTCTTCAACCACTTTGGGATGTGTGCATTCCACTCACAGAGTTTAACCTTTCTTTTCGTAGAGCAGTTTGGAAACACTCTGTTTGTAAAGTCTGCAAGTGGATATTTGGACCTCCTTGAGGGTTTCGTTGGAAGAGGGATTTCTGCATCTAACGCTAGACAGAAGAATTCTCAGTAACTTCTTTGGGCTGTGTGTGTTCAACTCACAGAGTTGAACTTTCCTTTAGACATTGCAGATTTGAACCCTCTTTTTGTGGAATTTACAAGTGGAGATTTCAAGCGCTTTGGGGCCAACGGTAGAAAAGGAAATATCTTTGTATTAAAACTAGAGAGATTCATTCTCAGCAACCACTTTGTGATATGTGCGTTCCACTCACGGAGTTTAACCTTTCTTTTCATAGAGCAGTTTGGAAACACTCTGCATGTAAAGTCTGCAAGTGGATATTTGGACCTCTTTGAGGATTTCGTTGGAAGCGGGATTTCTGCATATAACGCTAGAGAGAAGAATTCTCAGTAATTCTTTGGGCTGCGTGTGTTCAACTCACAGAGTTGAAACTTCCTTTAGACAGAGGAGATTTGAAAACCTCTTTTTGTGGAATTTACAAGTGTACATTTCAAGCGATTTGGGGCCAACGGTAGAAAAGGAAATATCTTTGTATAAATACTAGAAAGAATCATTCTCAGCAACCACTTGGTGATGGGTGCGTTCCACTCACGGAGTTTAACCTTTCTTTTCATAGAGCAGTTTGGAAACACTCTGTTTGTAAAGTCTGCAAGTGGATATTTGGACCTCTTTGAGGGTTTCGTTGGAAACGGGATTTCTGCATATAACGCTAGACAGAAGAATTCTCAGTAACTTCCTTGGGCTGCGTGTGTTCAACCCAAAGAGTAGTACCTTCCTTTAGAAAAAGCAGATTTGAAACCCTCTTCTTGTGGAATTTGGAAGTGGAGATTTCAAGCGATATGGGGCCAACGGTAGAAAAGGAAATATCATCGAAAAAAAACTAGAGAGAATCATTCTCAGCAACCACTTTGGGATGTGTGCGTTCTACTCACAGAGTTTAACCTTTCTTTTCATAGAGCAGTTTGGAAACACTCTGTTTGAAAGTCTGCAAGTGGATATTTGGACATCTTTGTGGATTTCGTTGGAAACGGGATTTCTGCATATAACTCTAGACAGAAGAATTCTCAGTAACTTCTTTGGGCTGCGTGTGTTCAACTCACAGAGTTGTACCTTCCTTTAGAGAGAGCAGATTTGAAACCCTCATCTTGTGGAATTTGCAAGTGGAAATTTCTAGCTATTTGGGGCCAACGGTAGAAAAGGAAATATCATCGAATAAAAACTAGAGAGAATCATTCTCAGCAACCACTTTGGGATGTCTGCGTTCCACTCACAGAGTTTAACCTTTCTTTTCATAGAGCAGTTTGCAAACACTCTGTTTGTAAAGTCTGCAACTGGATATATTTTCCTCTTTGAGGATTTCATTGGAAACGGGATTTCTGCATATAACGCTAGAGAGGAGAATTCTCAGTAACTTCCTTGGTCTGCGTGTGTTCAACTCACAGAGTTGAACTTTCCTTTAGACAGTGCAGATTTGAACCCTCTTTTTGTGGAATTTACAAGTGGAGATTTCAAGCGCTTTGGGGCCAACGGTAGAAAAGGAAATATCTTTGTATAAAAACTAGAGAGAATCATTCTCAGCAACCACTTTGGGATGTGTGCGTTCCACTCACAGAGTTTAACCTTTCTTTTCATAGAGCAGTTTGGAAACACTCTGTTTGTAAAGTCTGCAAGTGGATATTTGGACCTCTTTGAGGATTTCGTTGGAAACGGGATTTCTGCATATAGCACTAGATAGAAGAATTCTCAGTAACTTCTTTGGGGTGCGTGTGTTCAACTCACATAGTTGTACCTTCCTTTAGAAAGAGCAGATTTGAAACCCTCTTCTTGAGGAATTTGCAAGTGGAGATTGCAAGCGATTTGGGGCCAAAGTTAGAAAAGGGTATATCTTCGAATAAAAACTAGAGAGAATCATTCTCAGCAACCACTATGGGATGTGTGCGTTCCACTCACAGAGTTTTACCTTTCTTTTCGTAGAGCAGTTTGGAAACACTCTGTTTGTAAAGTCTGCAAGTGGATATTTGGACCTCCTTCAGGATTTCGTAGGAAGAGGGATTTCTGCATATAATGCTAGACAGAAGAATTCTCAGTAACTTCCTTGGTCTGTGTGTGTTCAACTCACAGAGTTGAACTTTCCTTTAGACAGTGCAGATTTGAACCCTCTTTTTGTGGAATTTACAAGTGGAGATTTCAAGCGCTTTGGGGCCAACAGTAGAAATGGAAATATCTTACTATAAACACTAGAGAGAATCATTCTCAGCTACCACTTTGGGATGTGGGCGATCCACTCACAGAGTTTAACCTCTCTTTTCGTAGAGCAGTTTGGAAACACTCTGTTTGTAAAGTCTGCATGTGGATATTTGGACCTCTTTGAGGATTTCGTTGGAAACGGGATTTCTGCAAATAACGCTAGACAGAAGAATTGTCAGTAACTTCTTTGGGCTGCGTGTGTTCAACGCACAGAGTTGTACCTTACTTTGGACAGAGCAGATTTGAAACCCTCTTTTTGTGGAATATACAAGTGGAGATTTCAATCGCTTTGGGGCCAACGGTAGAAACGGAAATATCTTCGTACAAAAACAAGAGAGAATCATTTTCAGCAAACACTTTGTGATGTGTGCGTGCCACTCACAGAGTTTAACCTTTCTTTTCGTAGAGCAGTTTGGAAACACTCTGTTTGTAAAGTCTGCAAGTGGATATTTGGACCTCCTTGAGGGTTTCGTTGGAAGAGGGATTTCTGCATATAACGCTAGACAGAAGAATTCTCAGTAACTTCTTTGGGCTGTGTGTGTTCAACTCACAGATTTGAACTTTCCTTTAGACAGTGCAGATTTGAACCCTCTTTTTGTGGAATTTACAAGTGGACATTTCAAGCGCTTTGGGGCCAACGGTAGAAAAGGAAATATCTTTGTATAAAAACTAGAGAGAATCATTCTCAGCAACCACTTTGTGATATGTGCGTTCCACTCATGGAGTTTAACCTTTCTTTTCATAGAGCAGTTTGGAAACACTCTGCATGTAAAGTCTGCAAGTGGATATTTGGACCTCTTTGAGGATTTCGTTGGAAGCGGGATTTCTGCATATAACGCTAGAGAGAAGGATTCTCAGTAATTCTTTGGGCTGCGTGTGTTCAACTCACAGGGTTGAACCTTCCTTTAGACAGAGCAGATTTGAAAACCTCTTTTTGTGGAATTTACAAGTGTAGATTTCAAGTGATTTGGGGCCAACGGTGGAAAAGGAAATATCTTTGTATAATAACTAGAGAGAATCATTCTCAGCAACCACTTGGTGATGGGTGCGTTCCACTCACAGAGTTTAACCTTTCTTTTCATAGAGCAGTTTGGAAACACTCTGTTTGTAAAGTCTGCAAGTGGATATTTGGACCTCTTTGAGGATTTCGTTGGAAACGGGATTTCAGCATATAATGCTAGACAGAAGAATTCTCAGAAACTTCTTTGGGCTGCGTGTGTTCAACCCACAGAGTTGTACCTTCCTTTAGAAAAAGCAGATTTGAAACCCTCTTCTTGTGGAATTTGGAAGTGGAGATTTCAAGCGATATGGGGCCAACTGTAGAAACGGAAATATCTTGGAATAAAAACTAGACAGAATCATTCTCAGCAACCACTTTGGGATGTGTGCGTTCCACTCACAGAGTTTAACCTTTCTTTCCATAGAGTAGTTTGCAAACACTCTGTTTGTAAAGTCTGCAAGTGGATATTTGGACCTCTTTGGGGATTTCGTTGGAAAAGGGATTTCTGCATATAACGGTAGACAGAAGAATTCTCAGTAACTTCTTTGGGCTGCGTGTGTTCAACTCACAGAGTTGTACCTACCTTTAGAGAGAGCAGATTTGAAACCCTCTTCTTGTGGAATTTGCAAGTGGAGATTTCAAGCGTTTTGGGTCCAATGGTAGAAAAGGAAATATCATCGAATAAAAACTAGAGAGAATCATTCTCAGCAACCACTTTGGGATGTGTGTGTTCCACTCACAGAGTTTAACCTTTCTTTTCATAGAGCAGTTTGCAAACACTCTGTTTGTAAAGTCTGCAAGTGGATATTTTTACCTCTTTGAGGAGTTCGTTGGAAACGGGATTTCTGCATATAACGCTAGACAGAAGAATTCTCAGTAACTTCCTTGGTCTGTGTGTGTTCAACTCACAGAGTTGAACTTTCCTTTAGACAGTGCAGATTTGAACCCTCTTTTTGTGGAATTTATAAGTGGAGATTTCAAGCACTTTGGGGCCAACGGTAGAAAAGGAAATATCTTTGTATAAAAACTAGAGAGAATCATTCTCAGCAACCACTTTGGGATGAGTGCGTTCCACTCACGGAGTTTAACCTTTCTTTTCATAGAGCAGTTTGGAAACACTCTGTTTGTAAAGTCTGCAAGTGGATATTTAGACCTCTTTGAGGATTTCGTTGGAAACGGGATTTCTGCATATAACGCTAGACAGAAGAATTCTCAGTAACTTCTTTGGGCTGCATATGTTCAACTCACAGAGTTGTACCTTCCTATAGAAAGAGCAGATTTGAAACCCTTTTCTTGTGGAATTTGCAAGTGGAGATTTCATGCGATTTGGGGCCAACGGTAGAAAAGGAAATATCATCGAATAAAAACTAGAGAGAATCATTCTCAGCAACCACTTTGGGAAGTGTGCATTCCACTCACAGAGTTTAACCTTTCTTTTCATAGAGCAGTTTGCAAACACTCTGTTTGTAAAGTCTGCAAGTGGATATTTTTACCTCTTTGAGGTTTTCGTTGGAAGCGGGATTTCTGCATATAACGCTAGACAGAAGAATTCTCAGTAATTCTTTGGGCTGCGTGTGTTCAACTCACAGAGTTGAACCTTCCTTTAGAAAAAGCAGATTCTGAAACCCTCTTTTTCTGGAATTTGCAAGTGGAGATTTCAAGCGCTTTGGGGCCAACGGTAGAAACGGAAATATCTTCATACAAAAACTAGAGAGAATCATTTTCAGCAACCACATTGGGATGTGTGCGTTCCACTCACAGAGTTTAACCTTTCTTTTCATAGAGCAGTTTGGAAACACTCTGTTTGTAAAGTCTGCAAGTGGATATTTGGACCTCCTTGAGGGTTTCGTTGGAAGAGGGATTTCTGCATATAACGCTACACAGAAGGATTCTCAGTAACTTCTTTGGGTTGTGTGTGTTCAACTCACAGAGTTGCACTTTCCTTTAGACAGTGCAGATTTGAACCCTCTTTTTGTAGAATTTACAAGTGGAGATTTCAAGCGCTTTGTGGCCAACGGTAGAAAAGGAAATATCTTTGTATAAAAACTAGAGAGAATCATTATCAGCAACCACTTTGTGATATGTGCGTTCCACTCACGGAGTTTAACCTTTCTTTTCATAGAGCAGTTTGGAAACACTCTGCATGTAAAGTCTGCAAGTGGATATTTGGACCTCTTTGAGGATTTCGTTGGAAGCGGGATTTCTGCATATAACGCTAGAGAGAAGAATTCTCAGTAATTCTTTGGGCTGCGTGTGTTCAACTCACAGAGTTGAACCTTCCTTTAGACAGAGCGGATTTGAAAACCTCTTTTTGTGGAATTTACAAGTGTAGATTTCAAGCGATTTGGGGCCAACGGTGGAAAAGGAAATATCTTTGTATAAAAACTAGAGAGAATCATTCTCAGCAACCACTTGGTTATGGGTGCGTTCCACTCACAGTTTAACCTTTCTTTTCATAGAGCAGTTTGGAAACACTCTGTTTGTAAAGTCTGCAAGTGGATATTTGGACCTCTTTGAGGATTTCGTTGGAAACGGGATTTCTGCATATAACGCTAGACAGAAGAATTCTCAGTAACTTCTTTGGGCTGCATGTGTTCCACCCACAGAGTTGTACCTTCCTTTAGAAAAAGCAGATTTGAAACCCTCTTCTTGTGGAATTTACTAGTGGAGATTTCAAGCGATTTGGGGCCAACAGTAGAAACGGAAATATCTTCGAATAAAAACTAGAGAGAATCATTCTCAGCAACCACTTTGGGATGTGTGCGTTCCACTCACAGAGTTTAACCTTTCTTTTCAGAGAGTAGTTTGCAAACACTCTGTTTGTAAAGTCTGCAAGTGGATATTTGGACCTCTTTGAGGATTTCGTTGGAAACGGGATTTCTGCATATAACTCTAGACAGAAGAATTCTCAGTAACTTCTTTGGGCTGCGTGTGTTCAACTCACAGAGTTGTACCTTCCTTTAGAAAGAGCAGATTTGAAACCCTCTTCTTGAGGAATTTGCAAGTGGAGACTTCAAGCGATTGGGGGCCAAAGGTAGAAAAGGATATATCTTCGAATAAAAACTAGAGAGAATAATTTTCAGCTACCACTTGGTGATGTGTGCGTTCCACTCACAGAGTTTAACCTTTCTTTTCATAGAGCAGTTTGCAAACACTCTGTTTGTAAAGTCTGCAAGTGGATATTTAGACCTCTTTGAGGATTTCGTTGGAAACGGGATTTCTGCATATAACGCTAGACAGAAGAATTCTCAGTAACTTCTTTGGGGTGCGTGTGTTCAACTCACAGAGTTGTACCTTCCTATAGAAAGAGCAGATTTGAAACCCTCTTCTTGTGGAATTTGCAAGTGGAGATTTCAAGCGATTTGGGGCCAACGGTAGAAAAGGAAATATCATCGAATAAAAACTAGAGAGAATCATTCTCAGCAACCACTTTGGGATGTGTGCGTTCCACTCACAGAGTTTAACCTTTCTTTTCATAGAGTAGTTTGCAAACACTCTGTTTGTAAAGTCTGCAAGTGGATATTTGGACCTCTTTTAGGATTTCGTTGGAAACGGGATTTCTGCATATAACTCTAGACAGAAGAATTCTCAGTAACTTCTTTGGGCTGCGTGTGTTCAACTCACGGAGTTGTACCTTCCTATAGAAAGAGCAGATTTGAAACCCTCTTTTTGTGGAATATACAAGTGGAGATTTCAAGCGCTTTGGGGCCAACGGTAGAAAAGGATATATCTTTGTATAAAAACTAGAGAGAATCATTTTCAGCAACCACTTGGTGATGTGTCCGTTCCACTCACAGAGTTTAACCTTTCTTTTCATAGAGCAGTTTGCAAACACTCTGTTTGTAAAGTCTGCAAGTGGATATTTGGACCTCTTTGAGGATTTCGTTGGAAACGGGATTTCTGCATATAACGCTAGACAGAAGAATTCGCAGTAACTTCTTTGGGGTGCGTGTGTTCAACGCACAGAGTTGTACCTTCCTTTAGAAAAAGCAGATTTGAAACCCTCTTTTTGTGGAATTTGCAAGTGGAGATTTCAAGCGCTTTGGGGCCAACGGTAGAAACGGAAATATCTTCATACAAAAACTAGAGAGAATCATTTTCAGCAACCACATTGGGATGTGTGCGTTCCACTCACAGAGTTTAACCTTTCTTTTCATAGAGCAGTTTGGAAACACTCTGTTTGTAAAGTCTGCAAGTGGATATTTGGACCTCCTTGAGGGTTTCGTTGGAAGAGGGATTTCTGCATATAACGCTACACAGAAGAATTCTCAATAACTTCTTTGGGCTGTGTGTGTTCAACTCACAGAGTTGCACTTTCCTTTAGACAGTGCAGTTTTGAACCCTCTTTTTGTGGAATTTACAAGTGGAGATTTCAAGCGCTTTGGGGCCAACGGTAGAAAAGGAAATATCTTTGTATAAAAACTAGAGAGAATCATTCTCAGCAACCACTTTGTGATATGTGCGTTCCACTCACGGAGTTTAACCTTTCTTTTCATAGAGCAGTTTGGAAACACTCTGCATGTAAAGTCTGCAAGTGGATATTTGGACCTCTTTGAGGATTTCGTTGGAAGCGGGATTTCTGCATATAACGCTAGAGAGAAGAATTCTCAGTAATTCCTTGGGCTGCGTGTGTTCAACTCACAGAGTTGAACCTTCCTTTAGACAGAGCAGATTTGAAAACCTCTTTTTGTGGAATTTACAAGTGTAGATTTCAAGCGATTTGGGGCCAACGGTAGAAAAGGAAATATCTTTGTATAAAAACTAGAGAGAATCATTCTCAGCAACCACTTGGTGATGGGTGCGTTCCACTCACAGTTTAACCTTTCTTTTCATAGAGCAGTTTGGAAACACTCTGTTTGTAACGTCTGCAAGTGGATATTTGGACCTCTTTGAGGATTTCGTTGGAAACGGGATTTCTGCATATAACTCTAGACAGAAGAATTCTCAGTAACTTCTTTGGGCTGCGTGTGTTCAACCCACAGAGTTGTACCTTCCTTTAGAAAAAGCAGATTTGAAACCCTCTTCTTGTGGAATTTACTAGTGGAGATTTCAAGCGATTTGGGGCCAACGGTAGAAACGGAAATATCTTCGAATAAAAACTAGAGAGAATAATTCTCAGCAACCACTTTGGGATGTGTGCGTTCCACTCACAGAGTTTAACCTTTGTTTTCGTAGAGTAGTTTGCAAACACTCTGTTTGTAAAGTCTGCAAGTGGATATTTGGACCTCTTTGAGGATTTCGTTGGAAAAGGGATTTCTGCATATAACGGTAGACAGAAGAATTCTCAGTAACTTCTTTGGGCTTTGTGTGTTCAACTCACAGAGTTGAACTTTCCTTTAGGCAGTGCAGATTTGAACCCTCTTTTTGTGGAATTTACAAGTGGAGATTTCAAGCGCTTTGGGTCCAACGGTAGAAAAGGAAATATCTTTGCATAAAAACTAGAGAGAATCATTCTCAGCAACCACTTTGTGATATGTGCATTCCACTCACGGAGTTTATTCTTTCTTTTCATAAAGCAGTTTGGAAACACTCTGTTTGAAAGTCTGCAAGTGGATATTTGGACCTCTTTGAGGATTTCGTTGGAAGCGGGATTTCTGCATATAACGCTAGACAGAAGAATTCTCAGTAACTTCTTTGGGCTGCGTGTGTTCAACTCACAGAGTTGTACCTTCCTTTAGAAAGAGCCGATTTGAAACCCCCTTCTTGAGGAATTTGCAAGTGGAGATTTCAAGTGATTTGGGGCCAAAGGTAGAAAAGGATATATCTTCGAATAAAAACTAGAGAGAATAATTTTCAGCAACCACTTGGTGATGTGTACGTTCCACTCACAGAGTTTAACCTTTCTTTTCATAGAGAAGATTGGAAACACTCTGTTTGTAAAGTCTGCAAGTGGATATTTGGACGTCCTTGAGGATTTCGTTGGAAGAGGGATTTCTGCATATAACGCTAGACAGAAGAATTCTCAGTAATTCTTTGGGCTGCGTGTGTTCAACTCGCAGAGTTGAACCTTCCTTTAGACAGAGCAGATTTGAAACCCTCTTTTTGTGGAATATACAAGTGGAGATTTCAAGCGCTTTGGGGCCAACGGTAGAAAAGGAAATATCTTTGTATAAAAACTAGAGAGAATCATTTTCAGCAACCACTTGGTGATGTGTGCGTTCCACTCACAGAGTTTAACCTTTTTTTTCATAGAGCAGTTTGCAAACACTCTGTTTGTAAAGTCTGCAAGTGGATATTTGGACCTCTTTGAGGATATCGTTGGAAACGGGATTTCTGCATGTAACGCTAGACAGAAGAATTCTCAGTAACTTCTTTGGGCTGCGTGTGTTCAACTCACAGAGTTGAACCTTCCTTTAGAAAGAGCCGTTTTGAAACCCTCTTCTTGTGGAATTTACAAGTGGAGATTTCAAGCGATTTGTGGCCAACGGTAGAAAAGGAAATATCATCGAATAAAAACTAGACAGAATCATTTTCAGCAACCACTTCGGGATGTGTTCGTTCCACTCACAGAGTTTAACCTTTCATTTCATGAGCAGTTTGGAAACACTCTGTTTGAAAAGTCTGCAAGTGGATATTTGGACCTCTTTGAGGATTTCGTTGGAAACGGGATTTCTGCATATAACGCTAGACAGAAGAATTCTCAGTAACTTCTTTGGGCTGTGTGTGTTCAACTCACAGAGTTGAACTTTCCTTTAGACAGTGCACATTTGAACTCTCTTTTTGTGGAATTTACAAGTGTAGATTTCAAGGGCTTTGAGGCCATCGGTAGAAAAGGAAATATCTTTGTATAAAAACCAGAAAGAATCATTCTCAGCAACCACTTTGTGATATGTGCGTTCCAATCACGGAGTTTAAACTTTCTTTTCATAGAGCAGTTTGCAAACACTGTGCATGTCATGTCTGCAAGTGGATATTTGGACCTCTTTGAGGATTTCGTTGGAAACGGGATTTCTGCATATAACGCTAGACAGAAGAATTCTCAGTAACTTCTTTGGGCTGCGTGTGTTCAACTCAGAGAGTTGTACCTTCCTTTAGACAGAGCAGATTTGAAACCCTCTTCTTGTGGAATTTGGAAGTGGAGATTTCAGGCGATTTGGGGCCAAAGTTAGAAACGGAAATATCTTCGAATAAAAACTAGAGAGAATCATTTTCAGCAACCACTTTGGGATGTTTGCGGTCCACTCACAGAGTTTAACCTTTCTTTTCATAGAGCAGTTTGCAAACACTCTGTTTGTAAAGTCTGCAAGTGGATATTTGGACCTCCTTGAGGATTTCGTTGGATGCGGGATTTCTGCATATAACGCTAGACAGAAGAATTCTCAGTAACTTCTTTGTGCTGTGTGTGTTCAACTCACGGAGTTGAACATTCCTTTAGACAGTGCAGATTTGAACCCTCTTTTTGTGGAATTTACAAGTGGAGATTTCAAGCGCTTTGGGGCCAACGGTAGAAAAGGAAATATCTTTGTATAAAAATTAGAGAGAATCATTCTCAGCAACCACTTTGTGATATGTGCGTTCCACTCACGGAGTTTAACCTTTCTTTTCATAGAGCAGTTTGCAAACACTCTGTTTGTAATGTCTGCAAGTGCATATTTGGACCTCTTTGAGGATTTCGTTGGAAACGGGATTTCTGCATATAATGCTAGACAGAAGAATTCTCAATAACTTCTTTGGGCTGCGTGTGTTCAACCCACAGAGTTGTACCTTCCTTTAGAAAAAGCAGATTTGAAACCCTCTTCTTGTAGTATTTGCTAGTGGAGATTTCAAGCGATTTGGGGCCAACGGTAGAAACGGAAATATCTTTGTATAAAAACTAGAGAGAATCATTCTCAGCAACCACTTTGGGATGTGTGCGTTCCACTCACAGAGTTTAACCTTTCTTTTCATAGAGCAGTTTGGAAACACTCTGTTTGTAAAGTCTGCAAGTGGATATTTGGACCTCCTTGAGGATTTCGTTGGAAGAGGGATTTCTGCATATAACGCTAGACTGAAGAATACTCAGTAATTCTTTGGGCTGCGTGTGTTCAACTCACAGAGTTGAACCTTCCTTTAGACAGAGCAGATTTGAAACCCTCTTTTTGTGGAATATACAATTGGAGATTTCAAGTGCTTTGGGGCCAACGGTAGAAAAGGAAATATCTTTGTATAAAAACTAGAGAGAATCATTCTCAGCAACCACTTTGTAATATGTGCGTTCCACTCACAGAGTTTAACCTTTCTTTTCATAGAGCAGTTTGCAAACACTCTGTTTGTAAAGTCTGCAAGTGGATATTTGGACCTCTTTGAGGATTTCGTTGGAAACGGGATTTCTGCATATAAAGGTAGACAGAAGAATTCTCAGTAACTTCCTTGGTCTGTGTGTGTTCAACTCACAGAGTTGAACTTTCCTTTAGACAGTGCAGATTTGAACCCTCTTTTTGTGGAATTTACAAGTGGAGATTTCAAGCGCTTTGGGGCCAACGGTAGAAAAGGAAACATCTTTGTATAAAAACTAGAGAGAATCATTCTCAGCAACCACATTTTGATATGTGCGTTCCACTCACAGAGTTTAACCTTTCTTTTCATAGAGCAGTTTGCAAACACTCTGTTTCTAAAGTCTGCAAGTGGATATTTGGACCTCTTTGAGGATTTCGTTGGAAACGGGATTTCTGCATATAAAGCTAGATAGAAGAATTCTCAGTAACTTCTTTGGGTTGCGTGTGTTCAACTCACAGAGTTTTACCTTTCTTTAGAAAGAGCAGATTTGAAACCCTCTTTTTGAAGAATTTGCAAGTGGAGATTTCAAGCGATTTGGGGCCAACGGTAGAAAAGGAAATATCTTCGAATAAAAACTAGAGAGAATCATTCTCAGCAACCACTTTGGGAAGTGTGCGTTCCCCTCACAGAGTTTAACCTTTCTTTTCGTAGAGCAGTTTGGAAACACTCTGTTTGTAAAGTCTGCACGTGGATATTTGGACCTCCTTGAGGATTTCGTTGGAAGCGGGATTTCTGCATAAAACGCTAGACAGAAGAATTCTCAGTAATTCTTTGGGCTGCGTGTGTTCAACTCGCAGAGTTGAACCTTCCTTTAGACAGAGCAGATTTGAAACCCTCTTTTTGTGGAATATACAAGTGGAGATTTCAAGCGATTTGGGGCCAACGGTAGAAAAGGAAATATCTTTGTATAAAAACTAGAGAGAATCATTTTCAGCAACCACTTGGTGATGTGTGCGTTCCACTCACAGAGTTTAACCTTTCTTTTCATAGAGCAGTTTGCAAACACTCTGTTTGTAAAGTCTGCAAGTGGATATTTGGACCTCTTTGAGGATTTCGTTGGAAACGGGATTTCTGCATGTAACGCTAGACAGAAGAATTCTCAGTAACTTCTTTGGGCTGCGTGTGTTCAACTCACAGAGTTGAACCTTCCTTTAGAAAGAGCAGGTTTGAAATCCTCTTCTTGTGGAATTTGCAAGTGGAGATTTCAAGCGATTTGTGGCCAACGGTAGAAAAGGAAATATCATCGAATAAAAACTAGAGAGAATCATTCTCAGCAACGACTTTGGGATGTGTGCGTTCCACTCACAGAGTTTAACCTTTCTTTTCATAGAGCAGTTTGCAAACACTCTGTTTGTAAAGTCTGCAAGTGGATATTTTTACCTCTTTGAGGATTTCGTTGGAAACGGAATTTCTGCATATAACGCTAGATAGAAGAATTCTCAGTAACTTCCTTGGTCTGTGTGTGTTCAACTCACAGAGTTGAACTTTCCTTTAGACAGTGCAGATTTGAACCCTCTTTTTGTGGAATTTACAAGTGGATATTTCAAGCGCGTTGGGGCCAACGGTTGAAATGGTAATATCTTACTATAAAGACTAGAGAGAATCATTCTCAGCAACCACTTTGGGATGTGTGCGATCCACTCACAGAGTTTAACCTCTCTTTTCATAGAGCAGTTTGGAAACACACTGTTTGTAAAGTCTGCAAGTGGATATTTGGACCTCTTTGAGGATTTCGTTGGAAACGGGATTTGTGCATATAACGCTAGATAGAAGAATTCTCAGTAACTTCTTTGGGGTGCGTGTGTTCAACTCACAGAGTTGAACCTTCCTTTAGACAGAGCAGATTTGAAACCCTCTTTTTGTGGAATATACAAGTGGAGATTTCAAGCGCTTTGGGGCCAAAGGTAGAAAAGGAAATATCTTTGTATAGAAACTAGAGAGAATCATTCTCAGCAACCACTTTGTGATATGTGCGTTCCACTCATAGAGTTTAACCTTTCTTTTCATAGAGCAGTTTGCAAACCTTTCTTTAGAAAGAGCAGATTTGAAACCCTCTTTCTGAGGAATTTGCAAGGGGAGATTTCAAGCGATTTGGGGCCAATGGTAGAAAAGGAAATATCTTCGAATAAAAACTAGAGAGAATCATTCTCAGCAACCACTTTGGGATGTGTGCGTTCCCCTCACATAGTTTAACCTTTCTTTTCGTAGAGCAGTTTGAAACACTCTGTTTGTAAATTCTGCACGTGGATATTTGGACCTCCTTGAGGATTTCGTTGGAAGCGGGATTTCTGCATAAAACGCTAGACAGAAGAATTCTCAGTAATTGTTTGGGCTGCGTGTGTTCAACTCACAGAGTTGAACCTTCCTTTAGACAGGACAGATTTGAAACCCTCTTTTTGTGGAATATACAAGTGGAGATTTCAAGCGCTTTGGGGCCAACGGTAGAAAAGGAAATATCTTTGTATAAAAACAAGAGAGAATCATTTTCAGCAACCACTTGGTGATGTGTGCGTTCCACTCACAGAGTTTAACCTTTCTTTTCATAGAGCAGTTTGGAAACACCCTGTTTGTAAAGTCTGCAAGTGGATATTTGGACCTCTTTGAGGATTTCGTTGGAAACGGGATTTCTGCATATATCACTAGAGAGAAGAATTCTCAGTAACTTCTTTGGGCTGTGTGTGTTCAACTCACAGAGTTGAACTTTCCTTTAGACAGTGCAGATTTGAACTCTCTTTTTGTGGAATTTACAAGTGTAGATTTCAAGGGCTTTGGGGCCAACGGTATAAAAGGAAATATGTTTGTATAAAAATTAGAGAGAATCATTCTCAGCAACCACATGGTGATGTGTGCATTCCACTCACAGAGTTTAACCTTTCTCTTCAAAGAGCAGTTTGCAAACACTCTGTTTGTAAGTCTGCAAGTGGGTATTTGGACCTCTTTGAGGATTTCGTTGGAAACGGGATTTCTGCATATAACTCTAGACAGAAGAATTCTCAGTAACTTCTTTGGGCTGTGTGTGTTCAACCCACAGAGTTGAACTTTCCTTTAGACAGTGCAGATTTGAACTCTCTTTTTGTGGAATTTAGAAGTGTAGATTTCAAGGGCTTTGGGGCCATCGGTAGAAAAGTAAATATCTTTGTATAAAAACCAGAGAGAATCATTCTCAGCAACCACTTTGTGATATGTGCGTTCCACTCACGGAGTTTAAACTTTCTTTTCATAGAGCAGTTTGCAAACACTGTGCATGTAATGTCTGCAAGTGGATATTTGGACCTCTTTGAGGATTTCGTTGGAAGAGGGATTTCTGCATATAATGCTAGACAGAAGAATTCTCAGTAATTGTTTGGGCTGTGTGTGTTCAAATCACAGAGTTCAACCTTCCTTTAGACAGAGCAGATTTGAAACCCTCTTTTTGTGGAATATACCCACTTTTTGTGGAATATACAAGTGGAGATTTCAAGCGCTTTGGGGCCAACGGTAGAAACGGAAATATCTTCGAATAAAAACTAGAGAGAATCATTTTCAGCAACCACTTTGGGATGTGTGCGTTCCACTCACAGAGTTTAACCTTTCTTTTCATAGAGCAGTTTGCAAACACTCTGTTTGTAAAGTCTGCAAGTCGATATTTGGACCTCCTTTAGGATTTCGTTGGAAGCGGGTTTTCTGCATATAACGCTAGACAGAAGAATTCTCAGTAACTTCTTTGTGCTGTGTGTGTTCAACTCACGGAGTTGAACATTCCTTTAGACAGTGCAGATTTGAACCCTCTTTTTGTGGAATTTACAAGTGGAGATTTCAAGCGCTTTGGGGCCAACGGTAGAAAAGGAAATATCTTTGTATAAAAAATAGAGAGAATCATTCTCAGCAACCACTTTGTGATATGTGCGTTCCACTCACGGAGTTTAACCTTTCTTTTCATAGAGCAGTTTGGGAACACTCTGCATGTAAAGTCTGCAAGTGGATATTTGGACCTCTTTGAGGATTTCGTTGGAAGCGGGATTTCTGCATGTAACGCTAGAGAGAAGAATTCTCAGTAATTCTTTGGGCTGCCTGTGTTCAACTCACAGAGTTGAACCTTCCTTTAGACAGAGCAGATTTGAAACCCTCTTCTTGTGGAATTTGCTAGTGGAGATTTCAAGCGATTTGGGGCAAACGGTAGAAACGGAAATATCTTTGAATAAAAACTAGAGAGAATCATTCTCAGCAACCACTTTGAGATGTGTGCGTTCCACTCACAGAGTTTAACCTTTCTTTTCATAGAGCAGTTTGCAAACACTCTGTTTGTAAAGTCTGCAAGTGGATATTTGGACCTCTTTGAGGATTTCGTTGGAAACGGGATTTCTGCATATAACGCTAGACAGAAGGATTCTCATTAACTTCCTTGGTCTGTGTGTGTTCAACTCACAGAGTTGAACTTTCCTTTAGACAGTGCAGATTTGAACCCTCTTTTTGTGGAATTTACAAGTGGAGATTTCAAGCGCTTTGGGGCCAACGGTAGAAATGCTAATATCTTACTATAAAGACTAGAGAGAATCATTCTCAGCAACCACTTCGGGATGTGTGCGATCCACTCACAGAGTTCAACCTCCCTTTTCATAGAGCAGTTTGGAAGCACACTGTTTGTAAAGTCTGCAAGTGGATATTTGGACATCTTTTAGGATTTCGTTGGAAACGGGATTTCTGCATATAACTCTAGACAGAAGAATTCTCAGTAACTTCTTTGGGCTGCGTGTGTTCAACTCACAGAGTTGTACCTTCCTTTAGAGAGGGCAGATTTGAAACCCTCTTCTTGAGGAATTTGCAAGTGGAGATTTCATGCGATTTGGGGCCAACGGTAGAAAAGGAAATATCATCGAATAAAAACTAGAGAGAATCATTCTCAGCAACCACTTTGGGATGTGGGCGTTCCACTCACAGAGTTTAACCTTCCTTTTCATAGAGCAGTTTGGAAACACTCTGTTTGTAAAGTCTGCAAGTGGATATTTGGACCTCTTTGAGGATTTCGTTGGAAGAGGGATTTCTGCTTATAACGCTAGACAGAAGAATACTCAGTAATTCTTTGGGGTGCGTGTGTTCAACTCACAGAGTTGAACCTTCCTTTAGACAGAGCAGATTTGAAAACCACTTTTTGTGGAATTTACAAGTGGAGATTTCAAGCGATTTGGGGCCAACGGTTGAAAAGCAAATATCTTTGTATAAAAATTAGTGAGAATCATTCTCAGCAACCACATCGTGATGTTTGCATTCCACTCACAGAGTTTAACCTTTCTTTTCATAGAGCAGTTTGCAAACACTCTGTTTGTAAAGTCTGCAAGTGGGTGTTTGGACCTCTTTGGGGATTTCGTTGGAAACGGGATTTCTGCATCTAACGCTAGACAGAAGAATTCGCAGTAACTTCTTTGGGCTGCGTGTGTTCAACTCACAGAGTTGTACCTTCCTTTAGAGAGAGCAGATTTGAAACCCTCTTCTTGTGGAATTTGCAAGTGGAGTTTTCAAGCGATTTGGGGCCAACGGAAGAAAAGGAAATATCATCGAATAAAAACTAGAGAGAATCATTCTCAGCAACCACTTTGGGATGTGTGCGTTCCACTCACAGAGTTTAACCTTTCTTTTCATAGAGCAGTTTGCAAACACTCTGTTTGTAAAGTCTGCAAGTGGATATTTTTACCTCTTTGAGGATTTCGTTGGAAACGGGATTTCTGCATATAACGCTAGACAGAAGAATTCTCAGTAACTTCCTTGGTCTGTGTGTGTTCAACTCACAGAGTTGAACTTTCCTTTAGACAGTGCAGATTTGAACCCTTTTTTGTGGAATTTACAAGTGGAGATTTCAAGCGCTTTGCGGCCAACGGTTGAAAAGGAAATATCTTTGTATAAAAACTAGAGTGATTCATTCTCAGCAACCACTTTGGGATGTGTGCGTTCCACTCACAGAGTTTAACCTTTCTTTTCATAGAGCAGTTTGCAAATACTCTGTTTGTAAAGTCTGCATGTGGATATTTTTACCTCTTTGAGGATTTCGTTGGAAACGGGATTTCTGCATATAACGCTAGACAGAAGAATTCTCAGTAACTTCCTTGGTCTGTGTGTGTTCAACTCACAGAGTTGAACTTTCCTTTAGACAGTGCAGATTTGAACCCTCTTTTTGTGGAATTTACAAGTGGAGATTTCAAGCGCTTTGGGGCCAACGGTAGAAATGCTTATATCTTACTATAAAGATTAGAGAGAATCATTCTCAGCTACCACTTTGGGATGTGTGCGATCCACTCACAGAGTTTAACCTCTCTTTTCATAGAGCAGTTTGGAAACACACTGTTTGTAAAGTCTGCAAGTGGATATTTGGACCTCTTTGAGGATTTCGTTGGAAACGGGATTTCTGCATATAACGCTAGATAGAAGAATTCTCAGTAACTTCTTTGGGCTGCGTGTGTTCAACCCACAGAGTTGTACCGTCCTTTATAAAAAGCAGATTTGAAACCCTCTTTTTGTGGAATTTACAAGTGGAGATTTCAAGCGCTTTGGGGCCAACGGTAGAAATGCTAATATCTTACTATAAAGACTAGAGAGAATCATTCTCAGCAACCACTTCGGGATGTGTGCGATCCACTCACAGATTTCAACCTCCCTTTTCATAGAGCAGTTTGGAAACACACTGTTTGTAAAGTCTGCAAGTGGATATTTGGACATCTTTTAGGATTTCGTTGGAAACGGGATTTCTGCATATAACTCTAGACAGAAGAATTCTCAGTAACTTCTTTGGCTGCGTGTGTTCAACTCACAGAGTTGTACCTTCCTTTAGAGAGGGCAGATTTGAAACCCTATTCTTGAGGAATTTGCAAGTGGAGATTTCATGCGATTTGGGGCCAACGGTAGAAAAGGAAATATCATCGAATAAAAACTAGAGAGAATCATTCTCAGCAACCACTTTGGGATGTGGGCGTTCCACTCACAGAGTTTAACCTTCCTTTTCATAGAGCAGTTTGGAAACACTCTGTTTGTAAAGTCTGCAAGTGGATATTTGGACCTCTTTGAGGATTTCGTTGGAAGAGGGATTTCTGCTTATAACGCTAGACAGAAGAATTCTCAGTAATTCTTTGGGGTGCGTGTGTTCAACTCACAGAGTTGAACCTTCCTTTAGACAGAGCAGATTTGAAAACCACTTTTTGTGGAATTTACAAGTGGAGATTTCAAGCGATTTGGGGCCAACGGTAGAAAAGCAAATATCTTTGAATAAAAATTAGAGAGAATCATTCTCAGCAACCACATCGTGATGTTTGCATTCCACTCACAGAGTTTAACCTTTCTTTTCATAGAGCAGTTTGCAAACACTCTGTTTGTAAAGTCTGCAAGTGGGTGTTTGGACCTCTTTGGGGATTTCGTTGGAAACGGGATTTCTGCATCTAACGCTAGACAGAAGAATTCGCAGTAACTTCTTTGGGCTGCGTGTGTTCAACTCACAGAGTTGTACCTTCCTTTAGAGAGAGCAGATTTGAAACCCTCTTCTTGTGGAATTTGCAAGTGGAGTTTTCAAGCGATTTGGGGCCAACGGAAGAAAAGGAAATATCATCGAATAAAAACTAGAGAGAATCATTCTCAGCAACCACTTTGGGATGTGTGCGTTCCACTCACAGAGTTTAACCTTTCTTTTCATAGAGCAGTTTGCAAACACTCTGTTTGTAAAGTCTGCAAGTGGATATTTTTACCTCTTTGAGGATTTCGTTGGAAACGGGATTTCTGCATATAACGCTAGACAGAAGAATTCTCAGTAACTTCCTTGGTCTGTGTGTGTTCAACTCACAGAGTTGAACTTTCCTTTAGACAGTGCAGATTTGAACCCTTTTTTGTGGAATTTACAAGTGGAGATTTCAAGCGCTTTGGGGCCAACGGTAGAAAAGGAAATATCTTTGTATAAAAACTAGAGTGATTCATTCTCAGCAACCACTTTGGGATGTGTGCGTTCCACTCACAGAGTTTAACCTTTCTTTTCATAGAGCAGTTTGCAAACACTCTGTTTGTAAAGTCTGCAAGTGGATATTTTTACCTCTTTGAGGATTTCGTTGGAAACGGGATTTCTGCATATAACGCTAGACAGAAGAATTCTCAGTAACTTCCTTGGTCTGTGTGTGTTCAACTCAAAGAGTTGAACTTTCCTTTACACAGTGCAGATTTGAACCCTTTTTTGTGGAATTTACAAGTGGAGATTTCAAGCGCTTTGCGGCCAACGGTTGAAAAGGAAATATCTTTGTATAAAAACTAGAGTGATTCATTCTCAGCAACCACTTTGGGATGTGTGCGTTCCACTCACAGAGTTTAACCTTTCTTTTCATAGAGCAGTTTGCAAATACTCTGTTTGTAAAGTCTGCATGTGGATATTTTTACCTCTTTGAGGATTTCGTTGGAAACGGGATTTCTGCATATAACGCTAGACAGAAGAATTCTCAGTAACTTCCTTGGTCTGTGTGTGTTCAACTCACAGAGTTGAACTTTCCTTTAGACAGTGCAGATTTGAACCCTCTTTTTGTGGAATTTACAAGTGGAGATTTCAAGCGCTTTGGGGCCAACGGTAGAAATGCTAATATCTTACTATAAAGATTAGAGAGAATCATTCTCAGCTACCACTTTGGGATGTGTGCGATCCACTCACAGAGTTTAACCTCTCTTTTCATAGAGCAGTTTGGAAACACACTGTTTGTAAAGTCTGCAAGTGGATATTTTTACCTCTTTGAGGATTTCGTTGGAAACGGGATTTCTGCATATAACGCTAGATAGAAGAATTCTCAGTAACTTCTTTGGGCTGCGTGTGTTCAACCCACAGAGTTGTACCGTCCTTTATAAAAAGCAGATTTGAAACCCTCTTTTTGTGGAATTTACAAGTGGAGATTTCAAGCGCTTTGGGGCCAACGGTAGAAATGCTAATATCTTACTATAAAGACTAGAGAGAATCATTCTCAGCAACCACTTCGGGATGTGTGCGATCCACTCACAGAGTTCAACCTCCCTTTTCATAGAGCAGTTTGGAAACACACTGTTTGTAAAGTCTGCAAGTGGATATTTGGACTTCTTTTAGGATTTCGTTGGAAACGGGATTTCTGCATATAACTCTAGACAGAAGAATTCTCAGTAACTTCTTTGGCTGCGTGTGTTCAACTCACAGAGTTGTACCTTCCTTTAGAGAGGGCAGATTTGAAACCCTCTTCTTGAGGAATTTGCAAGTGGAGATTTCATGCGATTTGGGGCCAACGGTAGAAAAGGAAATATCATCGAATAAAAACTAGAGAGAATCATTCTCAGCAACCACTTTGGGATGTGGGCGTTCCACTCACAGAGTTTAACCTTCCTTTTCATAGAGCAGTTTGGAAACACTCTGTTTGTAAAGTCTGCAAGTGGATATTTGGACCTCTTTGAGGATTTCGTTGGAAGAGGGATTTCTGCTTATAACGCTAGACAGAAGAATTCTCAGTAATTCTTTGGGGTGCGTGTGTTCAACTCACAGAGTTGAACCTTCCTTTAGACAGAGCAGATTTGAAAACCACTTTTTGTGGAATTTACAAGTGGAGATTTCAAGCGATTTGGGGCCAACGGTAGAAAAGCAAATATCTTTGTATAAAAATTAGAGAGAATCATTCTCAGCAACCACATCGTGATGTTTGCATTCCACTCACAGAGTTTAACCTTTCTTTTCATAGAGCAGTTTGCAAACACTCTGTTTGTAAAGTCTGCAAGTGGGTGTTTGGACCTCTTTGGGGATTTCGTTGGAAACGGGATTTCTGCATCTAACGCTAGACAGAAGAATTCGCAGTAACTTCTTTGGGCTGCGTGTGTTCAACTCACAGAGTTGTACCTTCCTTTAGAGAGGGCAGATTTGAAACCCTCTTCTTGAGGAATTTGCAAGTGGAGATTTCATGCGATTTGGGGCCAACGGTAGAAAAGGAAATATCATCGAATAAAAACTAGAGAGAATCATTCTCAGCAACCACTTTGGGATGTGGGCGTTCCACTCACAGAGTTTAACCTTCCTTTTCATAGAGCAGTTTGGAAACACTCTGTTTGTAAAGTCTGCAAGTGGATATTTGGACCTCTTTGAGGATTTCGTTGGAAGAGGGATTTCTGCTTATAACGCTAGACAGAAGAATACTCAGTAATTCTTTGGGGTGCGTGTGTTCAACTCACAGAGTTGAACCTTCCTTTAGACAGAGCAGATTTGAAAACCACTTTTTGTGGAATTTACAAGTGGAGATTTCAAGCGATTTGGGGCCAACGGTAGAAAAGCAAATATCTTTGTATAAAAATTAGAGAGAATCATTCTCAGCAACCACATCGTGATGTTTGCATTCCACTCACAGAGTTTAACCTTTCTTTTCATAGAGCAGTTTGCAAACACTCTGTTTGTAAAGTCTGCAAGTGGGTGTTTGGACCTCTTTGGGGATTTCGTTGGAAACGGGATTTCTGCATCTAACGCTAGACAGAAGAATTCGCAGTAACTTCTTTGGGCTGCGTGTGTTCAACTCACAGAGTTGTACCTTCCTTTAGAGAGAGCAGATTTGAAACCCTCTTCTTGTGGAATTTGCAAGTGGAGTTTTCAAGCGATTTGGGGCCAACGGAAGAAAAGGAAATATCATCGAATAAAAACTAGAGAGAATCATTCTCAGCAACCACTTTGGGATGTGTGCGTTCCACTCACAGAGTTTAACCTTTCTTTTCATAGAGCAGTTTGCAAACACTCTGTTTGTAAAGTCTGCAAGTGGATATTTTTACCTCTTTGAGGATTTCGTTGGAAACGGGATTTCTGCATATAACGCTAGACAGAAGAATTCTCAGTAACTTCCTTGGTCTGTGTGTGTTCAACTCACAGAGTTGAACTTTCCTTTAGACAGTGCAGATTTGAACCCTTTTTTGTGGAATTTACAAGTGGAGATTTCAAGCGCTTTGCGGCCAACGGTTGAAAAGGAAATATCTTTGTATAAAAACTAGAGTGATTCATTCTCAGCAACCACTTTGGGATGTGTGCGTTCCACTCACAGAGTTTAACCTTTCTTTTCATAGAGCAGTTTGCAAATACTCTGTTTGTAAAGTCTGCATGTGGATATTTTTACCTCTTTGAGGATTTCGTTGGAAACGGGATTTCTGCATATAACGCTAGACAGAAGAATTCTCAGTAACTTCCTTGGTCTGTGTGTGTTCAACTCACAGAGTTGAACTTTCCTTTAGACAGTGCAGATTTGAACCCTCTTTTTGTGGAATTTACAAGTGGAGATTTCAAGCGCTTTGGGGCCAACGGTAGAAATGCTTATATCTTACTATAAAGATTAGAGAGAATCATTCTCAGCTACCACTTTGGGATGTGTGCGATCCACTCACAGAGTTTAACCTCTCTTTTCATAGAGCAGTTTGGAAACACACTGTTTGTAAAGTCTGCAAGTGGATATTTGGACCTCTTTGAGGATTTCGTTGGAAACGGGATTTCTGCATATAACGCTAGATAGAAGAATTCTCAGTAACTTCTTTGGGCTGCGTGTGTTCAACCCACAGAGTTGTACCGTCCTTTATAAGAAGCAGATTTGAAACCCTCTTTTTGTGGAATTTACAAGCGGAGATTTCAAGCGCTTTGGGGCCAACGGTAGAAATGCTAATATCTTACTATAAAGACTAGAGAGAATCATTCTCAGCAACCACTTCGGGATGTGTGCGATCCACTCACAGATTTCAACCTCCCTTTTCATAGAGCAGTTTGGAAACACACTGTTTGTAAAGTCTGCAAGTGGATATTTGGACATCTTTTAGGATTTCGTTGGAAACGGGATTTCTGCATATAACTCTAGACAGAAGAATTCTCAGTAACTTCTTTGGCTGCGTGTGTTCAACTCACAGAGTTGTACCTTCCTTTAGAGAGGGCAGATTTGAAACCCTCTTCTTGAGGAATTTGCAAGTGGAGATTTCATGCGATTTGGGGCCAACGGTAGAAAAGGAAATATCATCGAATAAAAACTAGAGAGAATCATTCTCAGCAACCACTTTGGGATGTGGGCGTTCCACTCACAGAGTTTAACCTTCCTTTTCATAGAGCAGTTTGGAAACACTCTGTTTGTAAAGTCTGCAAGTGGATATTTGGACCTCTTTGAGGATTTCGTTGGAAGAGGGATTTCTGCTTATAACGCTAGACAGAAGAATTCTCAGTAATTCTTTGGGGTGCGTGAGTTCAACTCACAGAGTTGAACCTTCCTTTAGACAGAGCAGATTTGAAAACCACTTTTTGTGGAATTTACAAGTGGAGATTTCAAGCGATTTGGGGCCAACGGTAGAAAAGCAAATATCTTTGTATAAAAATTAGAGAGAATCATTCTCAGCAACCACATCGTGATGTTTGCATTCCACTCACAGAGTTTAACCTTTCTTTTCATAGAGCAGTTTGCAAACACTCTGTTTGTAAAGTCTGCAAGTGGGTGTTTGGACCTCTTTGGGGATTTCGTTGGAAACGGGATTTCTGCATCTAACGCTAGACAGAAGAATTCGCAGTAACTTCTTTGGGCTGCGTGTGTTCAACTCACAGAGTTGTACCTTCCTTTAGAGAGAGCAGATTTGAAACCCTCTTCTTGTGGAATTTGCAAGTGGAGTTTTCAAGCGATTTGGGGCCAACGGAAGAAAAGGAAATATCATCGAATAAAAACTAGAGAGAATCATTCTCAGCAACCACTTTGGGATGTGTGCGTTCCACTCACAGAGTTTAACCTTTCTTTTCATAGAGCAGTTTGCAAACACTCTGTTTGTAAAGTCTGCAAGTGGATATTTTTACCTCTTTGAGGATTTCGTTGGAAACGGGATTTCTGCATATAACGCTAGACAGAAGAATTCTCAGTAACTTCCTTGGTCTGTGTGTGTTCAACTCACAGAGTTGAACTTTCCTTTAGACAGTGCAGATTTGAACCCTTTTTTGTGGAATTTACAAGTGGAGATTTCAAGCGCTTTGGGGCCAACGGTAGAAAAGGAAATATCTTTGTATAAAAACTAGAGTGATTCATTCTCAGCAACCACTTTGGGATGTGTGCGTTCCACTCACAGAGTTTAACCTTTCTTTTCATAGAGCAGTTTGCAAACACTCTGTTTGTAAAGTCTGCAAGTGGATATTTTTACCTCTTTGAGGATTTCGTTGGAAACGGGATTTCTGCATATAACGCTAGACAGAAGAATTCTCAGTAACTTCCTTGGTCTGTGTGTGTTCAACTCAAAGAGTTGAACTTTCCTTTACACAGTGCAGATTTGAACCCTTTTTTGTGGAATTTACAAGTGGAGATTTCAAGCGCTTTGCGGCCAACGGTTGAAAAGGAAATATCTTTGTATAAAAACTAGAGTGATTCATTCTCAGCAACCACTTTGGGATGTGTGCGTTCCACTCACAGAGTTTAACCTTTCTTTTCATAGAGCAGTTTGCAAATACTCTGTTTGTAAAGTCTGCATGTGGATATTTTTACCTCTTTGAGGATTTCGTTGGAAACGGGATTTCTGCATATAACGCTAGACAGAAGAATTCTCAGTAACTTCCTTGGTCTGTGTGTGTTCAACTCACAGACTTGAACTTTCCTTTAGACAGTGCAGATTTGAACCCTCTTTTTGTGGAATTTACAAGTGGAGATTTCAAGCGCTTTGGGGCCAACGGTAGAAATGCTAATATCTTACTATAAAGATTAGAGAGAATCATTCTCAGCTACCACTTTGGGATGTGTGCGATCCACTCACAGAGTTTAACCTCTCTTTTCATAGAGCAGTTTGGAAACACACTGTTTGTAAAGTCTGCAAGTGGATATTTTTACCTCTTTGAGGATTTCGTTGGAAACGGGATTTCTGCATATAACGCTAGATAGAAGAATTCTCAGTAACTTCTTTGGGATGCGTGTGTTCAACCCACAGAGTTGTACCGTCCTTTATAAAAAGCAGATTTGAAACCCTCTTTTTGTGGAATTTACAAGTGGAGATTTCAAGCGCTTTGGGGCCAACGGTAGAAATGCTAATATCTTACTATAAAGACTAGAGAGAATCATTCTCAGCAACCACTTCGGGATGTGTGCGATCCACTCACAGAGTTCAACCTCCCTTTTCATAGAGCAGTTTGGAAACACACTGTTTGTAAAGTCTGCAAGTGGATATTTGGACATCTTTTAGGATTTCGTTGGAAACGGGATTTCTGCATATAACTCTAGACAGAAGAATTCTCAGTAACTTCTTTGGCTGCGTGTGTTCAACTCACAGAGTTGTACCTTCCTTTAGAGAGGGCAGATTTGAAACCCTCTTCTTGAGGAATTTGCAAGTGGAGATTTCATGCGATTTGGGGCCAACGGTAGAAAAGGAAATATCATCGAATAAAAACTAGAGAGAATCATTCTCAGCAACCACTTTGGGATGTGGGCGTTCCACTCACAGAGTTTAACCTTCCTTTTCATAGAGCAGTTTGGAAACACTCTGTTTGTAAAGTCTGCAAGTGGATATTTGGACCTCTTTGAGGATTTCGTTGGAAGAGGGATTTCTGCTTATAACGCTAGACAGAAGAATTCTCAGTAATTCTTTGGGGTGCGTGTGTTCAACTCACAGAGTTGAACCTTCCTTTAGACAGAGCAGATTTGAAAACCACTTTTTGTGGAATTTACAAGTGGAGATTTCAAGCGATTTGGGGCCAACGGTAGAAAAGCAAATATCTTTGTATAAAAATTAGAGAGAATCATTCTCAGCAACCACATCGTGATGTTTGCATTCCACTCACAGAGTTTAACCTTTCTTTTCATAGAGCAGTTTGCAAACACTCTGTTTGTAAAGTCTGCAAGTGGGTGTTTGGACCTCTTTGGGGATTTCGTTGGAAACGGGATTTCTGCATCTAACGCTAGACAGAAGAATTCGCAGTAACTTCTTTGGGCTGCGTGTGTTCAACTCACAGAGTTGTACCTTCCTTTAGAGAGAGCAGATTTGAAACCCTCTTCTTGTGGAATTTGCAAGTGGAGTTTTCAAGCGATTTGGGGCCAACGGAAGAAAAGGAAATATCATCGAATAAAAACTAGAGAGAATCATTCTCAGCAACCACTTTGGGATGTGTGCGTTCCACTCACAGAGTTTAACCTTTCTTTTCATAGAGCAGTTTGCAAACACTCTGTTTGTAAAGTCTGCAAGTGGATATTTTTACCTCTTTGAGGATTTCGTTGGAAACGGGATTTCTGCATATAACGCTAGACAGAAGAATTCTCAGTAACTTCCTTGGTCTGTGTGTGTTCAACTCACAGAGTTGAACTTTCCTTTAGACAGTGCAGATTTGAACCCTTTTTTGTGGAATTTACAAGTGGAGATTTCAAGCGCTTTGGGGCCAACGGTAGAAAAGGAAATATCTTTGTATAAAAACTAGAGTGATTCATTCTCAGCAACCACTTTGGGATGTGTGCGTTCCACTCACAGAGTTTAACCTTTCTTTTCATAGAGCAGTTTGCAAATACTCTGTTTGTAAAGTCTGCATGTGGATATTTTTACCTCTTTGAGGATTTCGTTGGAAACGGGATTTCTGCATATAACGCTAGACAGAAGAATTCTCAGTAACTTCCTTGGTCTGTGTGTGTTCAACTCACAGAGTTGAACTTTCCTTTAGACAGTGCAGATTTGAACCCTCTTTTTGTGGAATTTACAAGTGGAGATTTCAAGCGCTTTGGGGCCAACGGTAGAAATGGTAATATCTTACTATAAAGACTAGAGAGAATCATTCTCAGCAATCACTTCGGGATGTGTGCGATCCACTCACAGAGTTCAACCTCTCTTTTCATAGAGCAGTTTGGAAACACACTGTTTGTAAAGTCTGCAAGTGGATATTTGGACATCTTTTAGGATTTCGTTGGAAACGGGATTTCTGCATATAACTCTAGACAGAAGAATTCTCAGTAACTTCTTTGGGCTGCGTGTGTTCAACTCACAGAATTGTACCTTCCTTTAGAGAGGGCAGATTTGAAACCCTCTTCTTGAGGAATTTGCAAGTGGAGATTTCATGCGATTTGGGGCCAACGGTAGAAAAGGAAATATCATCGAATAAAAACTAGAGAGAATCATTCTCAGCAACCACTTTGGGATGTGGGCGTTCCACTCACAGAGTTTAACCTTCCTTTTCATAGAGCAGTTTGGAAACACTCTGTTTGTAAAGTCTGCAAGTGGATATTTGGACCTCTTTGAGGATTTCGTTGGAAGAGGGATTTCTGCTTATAACGCTAGACAGAAGAATTCTCAGTAATTCTTTGGGGTGCGTGTGTTCAACTCACAGAGTTGAACCTTCCTTTAGACAGAGCAGATTTGAAAACCACTTTTTGTGGAATTTACAAGTGGAGATTTCAAGCGATTTGGGGCCAACGGTAGAAAAGCAAATATCTTTGTATAAAAATTAGAGAGAATCATTCTCAGCAACCACATCGTGATGTTTGCATTCCACTCACAGAGTTTAACCTTTCTTTTCATAGAGCAGTTTGCAAACACTCTGTTTGTAAAGTCTGCAAGTGGGTATTTGGACCTCTTTGGGGATTTCGTTGGAAACGGGATTTCTGCATATAACGCTAGACAGAAGAATTCGCAGTAACTTCTTTGGACTGTGTGTGTTCAACTCACAGAATTGAACATTCCTTTAGACAGTGCAGATTTGAATCCTCTTTTTATGGAATTTACAAGTGGAGATTTCAAGCGCTTTGGGGCCAACGGTAGAAAAGGAAATATCTGTGTATAAAAACTAGAGAGAATCATTCTCAGCAACCACTTTGTGATACGTGCGTTCCACTCACGGAGTTTAACCTTTCTTTTCATAGAGCAGTTTGGAAACACTCTGCATGTAAAGTCTGCAAGTGGATATTTCGACCTCTTTGACGATTTCGTTGGAAGCGGGATTTCTGCATATAACGCTAGAGAGAAGAATTCTCAGTAATACTTTGGGCTGCGTGTGTTCAACTCACAGAGTTGAACCTTCCTTTAGACAGAGCAGATTTGAAAACCTCTTTTTGTGGAATTTACAAGTGTAGATTTCAAGCGATTTGGGGCCAACGGTTGAAAAGGAAATATCTTTGTATAAAAACTAGAGAGAATCATTCTCAGCAACCACTTGGTGATGGGTGCGTTCCACTCACTCAGTTTAACCTTTCTCTTCATAGAGCAGTTTGGAAACCCTCTGTTTGTAAAGTCTGCAAGTGGATATTTGGACCTCTTTGAGGATTTCGTTGGAAACGGGATTTCCGCATATAATGCTAGCAGAAGAATTCTCAGTAAGTTCTTTTGGCTGCGTGTGTTCAACTCACACAGTTGAACCTTCCTTTAGAGAGAGCAGATTTGAAACCCTCTTCTTGTGGAATTTGCAAGTGGAGATTTCAAGCGCTTTGGGGCCAACGGTAGAAAAGGAAATATCTTTGTATAAAAACTAGAGAGATTCATTCTCAGCAACCACTTTGGGATGTGTGCATTCCACTCACAGAGTTTAACCTTTCTTTTCATAGAGCAGTTTGCAAATACTCTGTTTGTAAAGTCTGCAAGTGGATATTTGGACCTCTTTGAGGATTTCGTTGGAAAAGGGATTTCTGCATATAAAGCTAGATAGAAGAATTCTCAGTAACTTCTTTGGGGTGCGTGTGTTCAACTCACAGAGTTCTACCTTCCTTTAGAAAGAGCAGATTTGAAATCCTCTTTTTGAGGAATTTGCAAGTGGAGATTTCAAGCGATTTGGGGCCAACGGTAGAAAAGGAAATATCTTCGTATAAAAACTAGAGAGAATCATTCTCAGCAACCACTTTGGGATGTGTGTGTTCCACTCACAGAGTTTAACCTTTCTTTTCATAGAGCAGTTTGCAAACACTCTGTTTGTAAAGTCTGCAAGTGGATATTTTTACCTCTTTGAGGAGTTCGTTGGAAACGGGATTTCTGCATATAACGCTAGACAGAAGAATTCTCAGTAACTTCCTTGGTCTGTGTGTGTTCAACTCACAGAGTTGAACTTTCCTTTAGACAGTGCAGATTTGAACCCTCTTTTTGTGGAATTTACAAGTGGAGATTTCAAGCGCTTTGGGGCCAACGGTAGAAATGGAAATATCTTACTATAAAGACTAGAGAGAATCATTCTCAGCTACCACTTTGGGATGTGTGCGATCCACTCACAGAGTTTAACCTCTCTTTTCATAGAGCAGTCTGGAAACACACTGTTTGTAAAGTCTGCAAGTGATTATTTGGACCTCTTTGAGGATTTTGTTGGAAACGGGATTTCTGCATATAACGCTAGATAGAAGAATTCTCAGTAACTTCTTTGGGGTGCGTGTGTTCAACTCACAGAGTTGTACCTTCCTTTACAAAAAGCAGATTTGAAACCCTCTTCTTGAGGAATTTGCAAGTGGAGAGTTCAAGTGATTTGGGGCCAAAGTAGAAAAGGTTATATCTTCGAATAAAAACTAGAGAGAATCATTCTCAGCAACCACTATGGGATGTGTGCGTTCCACTCACAGAGTTTAACCTTCCTTTTCGTAGAGCAGTTTGGAAACGCTCTGTTTGTAAAGTCTGCATGTGGATATTTGGACCTCCTGATGATTTCGTTGCAAGCGGGATTTCTGCATACAACGCTAGACAGAAGAATTCTCATTTATTCTTTGGGCTGCGTGTGTTCAACTAACAGAGTTGAACCTTCCTTTAGACAGAGCAGATTTGAAACCCTCTTTTTGTGGAATATACAAGTGGAGATTTCAAGCGCTTTGGGGCCAACGGTAGAAAAGGAAATATCTTTGTATAAAAACTAGAGAGATTCATTCTCAGCAACCACTTTGGGATGTGTGCATTCCACTCACAGAGTTTAACCTTTCTTTTCATAGAGCGGTTTGCAAACACTCTGTTTGTAATGTCTGCAAGTGGATATTTGGACCTCTTTGAGGATTTCGTTGGAAACGGGATTTCTGCATATAAAGCTAGATAGAAGAATTCTCAGTAATTCTTTGGGCTGCGTGTGTTCAACTCACAGAGTTGTACCTTCCTTTAGAAAGAGCAGATTTGAAATCCTCTTTTTGAGGAATTTGCAAGCGGAGATTTCAAGCGATTTGGGGCCAACGGTAGAAAAGGAAATATCTTCGAATAAAAACTAGAGAGAATCATTCTCAGCAACCACTTTGGGATGTGTGTGTTCCACTCACAGAGTTTAACCTTTCTTTTCATAGAGCAGTTTGCAAACACTCTGTTTGTAAAGTCTGCAAGTGGATATTTTTACCTCTTTGAGGAGTTCGTTGGAAACGGGATTTCTGCATATAACGCTAGACAGAAGAATTCTCAGTAACTTCCTTGGTCTGTGTGTGTTCAACTAACAGAGTTGAACTTTCCTTTAGACAGTGCAGATTTGAACCCTCTTTTTGTGGAATTTACAAGTGGAGATTTCAAGCGCTTTGGGGCCAACGGTAGAAATGGTAATATCTTACTATAAAGACTAGAGAGAATCATTCTCAGCAATCACTTCGGGATGTGTGCGATCCACTCACAGAGTTCAACCTCTCTTTTCATAGAGCAGTTTGGAAACACACTGTTTGTAAAGTCTGCAAGTGGATATTTGGACATCTTTTAGGATTTCGTTGGAAACGGGATTTCTGCATATAACTCTAGACAGAAGAATTCTCAGTAACTTCTTTGGGCTGCGTGTGTTCAACTCACAGAATTGTACCTTCCTTTAGAGAGGGCAGATTTGAAACCCTCTTCTTGAGGAATTTGCAAGTGGAGATTTCATGCGATTTGGGGCCAACGGTAGAAAAGGAAATATCATCGAATAAAAACTAGAGAGAATCATTCTCAGCAACCACTTTGGGATGTGGGCGTTCCACTCACAGAGTTTAACCTTCCTTTTCATAGAGCAGTTTGGAAACACTCTGTTTGTAAAGTCTGCAAGTGGATATTTGGACCTCTTTGAGGATTTCGTTGGAAGAGGGATTTCTGCTTATAACGCTAGACAGAAGAATTCTCAGTAATTCTTTGGGGTGCGTGTGTTCAACTCACAGAGTTGAACCTTCCTTTAGACAGAGCAGATTTGAAAACCACTTTTTGTGGAATTTACAAGTGGAGATTTCAAGCGATTTGGGGCCAACGGTAGAAAAGCAAATATCTTTGTATAAAAATTAGAGAGAATCATTCTCAGCAACCACATCGTGATGTTTGCATTCCACTCACAGAGTTTAACCTTTCTTTTCATAGAGCAGTTTGCAAACACTCTGTTTGTAAAGTCTGCAAGTGGGTATTTGGACCTCTTTGGGGATTTCGTTGGAAACGGGATTTCTGCATATAACGCTAGACAGAAGAATTCGCAGTAACTTCTTTGGACTGTGTGTGTTCAACTCACAGAATTGAACATTCCTTTAGACAGTGCAGATTTGAATCCTCTTTTTATGGAATTTACAAGTGGAGATTTCAAGCGCTTTGGGGCCAACGGTAGAAAAGGAAATATCTGTGTATAAAAACTAGAGAGAATCATTCTCAGCAACCACTTTGTGATACGTGCGTTCCACTCACGGAGTTTAACCTTTCTTTTCATAGAGCAGTTTGGAAACACTCTGCATGTAAAGTCTGCAAGTGGATATTTCGACCTCTTTGACGATTTCGTTGGAAGCGGGATTTCTGCATATAACGCTAGAGAGAAGAATTCTCAGTAATACTTTGGGCTGCGTGTGTTCAACTCACAGAGTTGAACCTTCCTTTAGACAGAGCAGATTTGAAAACCTCTTTTTGTGGAATTTACAAGTGTAGATTTCAAGCGATTTGGGGCCAACGGTTGAAAAGGAAATATCTTTGTATAAAAACTAGAGAGAATCATTCTCAGCAACCACTTGGTGATGGGTGCGTTCCACTCACTCAGTTTAACCTTTCTCTTCATAGAGCAGTTTGGAAACCCTCTGTTTGTAAAGTCTGCAAGTGGATATTTGGACCTCTTTGAGGATTTCGTTGGAAACGGGATTTCCGCATATAATGCTAGCAGAAGAATTCTCAGTAAGTTCTTTTGGCTGCGTGTGTTCAACTCACACAGTTGAACCTTCCTTTAGAGAGAGCAGATTTGAAACCCTCTTCTTGTGGAATTTGCAAGTGGAGATTTCAAGCGCTTTGGGGCCAACGGTAGAAAAGGAAATATCTTTGTATAAAAACTAGAGAGATTCATTCTCAGCAACCACTTTGGGATGTGTGCATTCCACTCACAGAGTTTAACCTTTCTTTTCATAGAGCAGTTTGCAAATACTCTGTTTGTAAAGTCTGCAAGTGGATATTTGGACCTCTTTGAGGATTTCGTTGGAAAAGGGATTTCTGCATATAAAGCTAGATAGAAGAATTCTCAGTAACTTCTTTGGGGTGCGTGTGTTCAACTCACAGAGTTCTACCTTCCTTTAGAAAGAGCAGATTTGAAATCCTCTTTTTGAGGAATTTGCAAGTGGAGATTTCAAGCGATTTGGGGCCAACGGTAGAAAAGGAAATATCTTCGTATAAAAACTAGAGAGAATCATTCTCAGCAACCACTTTGGGATGTGTGTGTTCCACTCACAGAGTTTAACCTTTCTTTTCATAGAGCAGTTTGCAAACACTCTGTTTGTAAAGTCTGCAAGTGGATATTTTTACCTCTTTGAGGAGTTCGTTGGAAACGGGATTTCTGCATATAACGCTAGACAGAAGAATTCTCAGTAACTTCCTTGGTCTGTGTGTGTTCAACTCACAGAGTTGAACTTTCCTTTAGACAGTGCAGATTTGAACCCTCTTTTTGTGGAATTTACAAGTGGAGATTTCAAGCGCTTTGGGGCCAACGGTAGAAATGGAAATATCTTACTATAAAGACTAGAGAGAATCATTCTCAGCTACCACTTTGGGATGTGTGCGATCCACTCACAGAGTTTAACCTCTCTTTTCATAGAGCAGTCTGGAAACACACTGTTTGTAAAGTCTGCAAGTGATTATTTGGACCTCTTTGAGGATTTTGTTGGAAACGGGATTTCTGCATATAACGCTAGATAGAAGAATTCTCAGTAACTTCTTTGGGGTGCGTGTGTTCAACTCACAGAGTTGTACCTTCCTTTACAAAAAGCAGATTTGAAACCCTCTTCTTGAGGAATTTGCAAGTGGAGAGTTCAAGTGATTTGGGGCCAAAGTAGAAAAGGTTATATCTTCGAATAAAAACTAGAGAGAATCATTCTCAGCAACCACTATGGGATGTGTGCGTTCCACTCACAGAGTTTAACCTTCCTTTTCGTAGAGCAGTTTGGAAACGCTCTGTTTGTAAAGTCTGCATGTGGATATTTGGACCTCCTGATGATTTCGTTGCAAGCGGGATTTCTGCATACAACGCTAGACAGAAGAATTCTCATTTATTCTTTGGGCTGCGTGTGTTCAACTAACAGAGTTGAACCTTCCTTTAGACAGAGCAGATTTGAAACCCTCTTTTTGTGGAATATACAAGTGGAGATTTCAAGCGCTTTGGGGCCAACGGTAGAAAAGGAAATATCTTTGTATAAAAACTAGAGAGATTCATTCTCAGCAACCACTTTGGGATGTGTGCATTCCACTCACAGAGTTTAACCTTTCTTTTCATAGAGCGGTTTGCAAACACTCTGTTTGTAATGTCTGCAAGTGGATATTTGGACCTCTTTGAGGATTTCGTTGGAAACGGGATTTCTGCATATAAAGCTAGATAGAAGAATTCTCAGTAATTCTTTGGGCTGCGTGTGTTCAACTCACAGAGTTGTACCTTCCTTTAGAAAGAGCAGATTTGAAATCCTCTTTTTGAGGAATTTGCAAGCGGAGATTTCAAGCGATTTGGGGCCAACGGTAGAAAAGGAAATATCTTCGAATAAAAACTAGAGAGAATCATTCTCAGCAACCACTTTGGGATGTGTGTGTTCCACTCACAGAGTTTAACCTTTCTTTTCATAGAGCAGTTTGCAAACACTCTGTTTGTAAAGTCTGCAAGTGGATATTTTTACCTCTTTGAGGAGTTCGTTGGAAACGGGATTTCTGCATATAACGCTAGACAGAAGAATTCTCAGTAACTTCCTTGGTCTGTGTGTGTTCAACTAACAGAGTTGAACTTTCCTTTAGACAGTGCAGATTTGAACCCTCTTTTTGTGGAATTTACAAGTGGAGATTTCAAGCGCTTTGGGGCCAACGGTAGAAATGGAAATATCTTAATATAAAGACTAGAGAGAATCATTCTCAGCTACCACTTTGGGATGTGTGCGATCCACTCACAGAGTTTAACCTCTCTTTTCATAGAGCAGTCTGGAAACACACTGTTTGTAAAGTCTGCAAGTGATTATTTGGACCTCTTTGAGGATTTTGTTGGAAACGGGATTTCTGCATATAACGCTAGATAGAAGAATTCTCAGTAACTTCTTTGGGGTGCGTGTGTTCAACTCACAGAGTTGTACCTTCCTTTACAAAAAGCAGATTTGAAACCCTCTTCTTGAGGAATTTGCAAGTGGAGAGTTCAAGTGATTTGGGGCCAAAGTAGAAAAGGTTATATCTTCGAATAAAAACTAGAGAGAATCATTCTCAGCAACCACTATGGGATGTGTGCGTTCCACTCACAGAGTTTATCCTTCCTTTTCGTAGAGCAGTTTGGAAACGCTCTGTTTGTAAAGTCTGCATGTGGATATTTGGACCTCCTGATGATTTCGTTGCAAGCGGGATTTCTGCATACAACGCTAGACAGAAGAATTCTCATTTATTCTTTGGGCTGCGTGTGTTCAACTAACAGAGTTGAACCTTCCTTTAGACAGAGCAGATTTGAAACCCTCTTTTTGTGGAATATACAAGTGGAGATTTCAAGCGCTTTGGGGCCAACGGTAGAAAAGGAAATATCTTTGTATAAAAACTAGAGAGCGTCATTTTCAGCAACCACTTGGTGATGTGTGCGTTCCACTCACAGAGTTTAACCTTTCTTTTCATAGAGCGGTTTGCAAACACTCTGTTTGTAATGTCTGCAAGTGGATATTTGGACCTCTTTGAGGATTTCGTTGGAAACGGGATTTCTGCATATAACGCTAGACAGAAGAATTCTCAGTAATTCTTTGGGCTGCGTGTGTTCAACTCACAGAGTTGTACCTTCCTTTAGAAAGAGCAGATTTGAAATCCTCTTTTTGAGGAATTTGCAAGCGGAGATTTCAAGCGATTTGGGGCCAACGGTAGAAAAGGAAATATCTTCGAATAAAAACTAGAGAGAATCATTCTCAGCAACCACTTTGGGATGTGTGTGTTCCACTCACAGAGTTTAACCTTTCTTTTCATAGAGCAGTTTGCAAACACTCTGTTTGTAAAGTCTGCAAGTGGATATTTTTACCTCTTTGAGGAGTTCGTTGGAAACGGGATTTCTGCATATAACGCTAGACAGAAGAATTCTCAGTAACTTCCTTGGTCTGTGTGTGTTCAACTAACAGAGTTGAACTTTCCTTTAGACAGTGCAGATTTGAACCCTCTTTTTGTGGAATTTACAAGTGGAGATTTCAAGCGCTTTGGGGCCAACGGTAGAAATGGAAATATCTTACTATAAAGACTAGAGAGAATCATTCTCAGCTACCACTTTGGGATGTGTGCGATCCACTCACAGAGTTTAACCTCTCTTTTCATAGAGCAGTCTGGAAACACACTGTTTGTAAAGTCTGCAAGTGATTATTTGGACCTCTTTGAGGATTTTGTTGGAAACGGGATTTCTGCATATAACGCTAGATAGAAGAATTCTCAGTAACTTCTTTGGGGTGCGTGTGTTCAACTCACAGAGTTGTACCTTCCTTTACAAAAAGCAGATTTGAAACCCTCTTCTTGAGGAATTTGCAAGTGGAGAGTTCAAGTGATTTGGGGCCAAAGTAGAAAAGGTTATATCTTCGAATAAAAACTAGAGAGAATCATTCTCAGCAACCACTATGGGATGTGTGCGTTCCACTCACAGAGTTTATCCTTCCTTTTCGTAGAGCAGTTTGGAAACGCTCTGTTTGTAAAGTCTGCATGTGGATATTTGGACCTCCTGATGATTTCGTTGCAAGCGGGATTTCTGCATACAACGCTAGACAGAAGAATTCTCATTTATTCTTTGGGCTGCGTGTGTTCAACTAACAGAGTTGAACCTTCCTTTAGACAGAGCAGATTTGAAACCCTCTTTTTGTGGAATATACAAGTGGAGATTTCAAGCGCTTTGGGGCCAACGGTAGAAAAGGAAATATCTTTGTATAAAAACTAGAGAGCGTCATTTTCAGCAACCACTTGGTGATGTGTGCGTTCCACTCACAGAGTTTAACCTTTCTTTTCATAGAGCGGTTTGCAAACACTCTGTTTGTAATGTCTGCAAGTGGATATTTGGACCTCTTTGAGGATTTCGTTGGAAACGGGATTTCTGCATATAACGCTAGACAGAAGAATTCTCAGTAATTCTTTGGGCTGCGTGTGTTCAACTCACAGAGTTGTACCTTCCTTTAGAAAGAGCAGATTTGAAATCCTCTTTTTGAGGAATTTGCAAGCGGAGATTTCAAGCGATTTGGGGCCAACGGTAGAAAAGGAAATATCTTCGAATAAAAACTAGAGAGAATCATTCTCAGCAACCACTTTGGGATGTGTGTGTTCCACTCACAGAGTTTAACCTTTCTTTTCATAGAGCAGTTTGCAAACACTCTGTTTGTAAAGTCTGCAAGTGGATATTTTTACCTCTTTGAGGAGTTCGTTGGAAACGGGATTTCTGCATATAACGCTAGACAGAAGAATTCTCAGTAACTTCCTTGGTCTGTGTGTGTTCAACTAACAGAGTTGAACTTTCCTTTAGACAGTGCAGATTTGAACCCTCTTTTTGTGGAATTTACAAGTGGAGATTTCAAGCGTTTGGGGCCAACGGTTGAAAAGGAAATATCTTTGTATAAAAACTAGAGAGAATCATTCTCAGCAACCACTTGGTGAAGGGTGCGTTCCACTCACTCAGTTTAACCTTTCTCTTCATAGAGCAGTTTGGAAACACTAAGTTTGTAAAGTCTGCAAGTGGATATTTGGACCTCTTTGAGGATTTCGTTGGAAACGGGATTTCCGCATATAATGCTAGCAGAAGAATTCTCAGTAAGTTCTTTTGGCTGCGTGTGTTCAACTCACACAGTTGAACCTTCCTTTAGAGAGAGCAGATTTGAAACCCTCTTCTTGTGGAATTTGCAAGTGGAGATTTCAAGCGCTTTGGGCCAACGGTAGAAAAGGAAATATCTTTGTATAAAAACTAGAGAGATTCATTCTCAGCAACCACTTTGGGATGTGTGCATTCCACTCACAGAGTTTAACCTTTCTTTTCATAGAGCAGTTTGCAAATACTCTGTTTGTAAAGTCTGCAAGTGGATATTTGGACCTCTTTGAGGATTTCGTTGGAAAAGGGATTTCTGCATATAAAGCTAGATAGAAGAATTCTCAGTAACTTCTTTGGGGTGCGTGTGTTCAACTCACAGAGTTCTACCTTCCTTTAGAAAGAGCAGATTTGAAATCCTCTTTTTGAGGAATTTGCAAGCGGAGATTTCAAGCGATTTGGGGCCAACGGTAGAAAAGGAAATATCTTCGTATAAAAACTAGAGAGAATCATTCTCAGCAACCACTTTGGGATGTGTGTGTTCCACTCACAGAGTTTAACCTTTCTTTTCATAGAGCAGTTTGCAAACACTCTGTTTGTAAAGTCTGCAAGTGGATATTTTTACCTCTTTGAGGAGTTCGTTGGAAACGGGATTTCTGCATATAACGCTAGACAGAAGAATTCTCAGTAACTTCCTTGGTCTGTGTGTGTTCAACTAACAGAGTTGAACTTTCCTTTAGACAGTGCAGATTTGAACCCTCTTTTTGTGGAATTTACAAGTGGAGATTTCAAGCGTTTGGGGCCAACAGTTGAAAAGGAAATATCTTTGTATAAAAACTAGAGAGAATCATTCTCAGCAACCACTTGGTGATGGGTGCGTTCCACTCACTCAGTTTAACCTTTCTCTTCATAGAGCAGTTTGGAAACACTAAGTTTGTAAAGTCTGCAAGTGGATATTTGGACCTCTTTGAGGATTTCGTTGGAAACGGGATTTCCGCATATAATGCTAGCAGAAGAATTCTCAGTAAGTTCTTTTGGCTGCGTGTGTTCAACTCACACAGTTGAACCTTCCTTTAGAGAGAGCAGATTTGAAACCCTCTTCTTGTGGAATTTGCAAGTGGAGATTTCAAGCGCTTTGGGGCCAACGGTAGAAAAGGAAATATCTTTGTATAAAAACTAGAGAGATTCATTCTCAGCAACCACTTTGGGATGTGTGCATTCCACTCACAGAGTTTAACCTTTCTTTTCATAGAGCAGTTTGCAAATACTCTGTTTGTAAAGTCTGCAAGTGGATATTTGGACCTCTTTGAGGATTTCGTTGGAAAAGGGATTTCTGCATATAAAGCTAGATAGAAGAATTCTCAGTAACTTCTTTGGGGTGCGTGTGTTCAACTCACAGAGTTCTACCTTCCTTTAGAAAGAGCAGATTTGAAATCCTCTTTTTGAGGAATTTGCAAGCGGAGATTTCAAGCGATTTGGGGCCAACGGTAGAAAAGGAAATATCTTCGTATAAAAACTAGAGAGAATCATTCTCAGCAACCACTTTGGGATGTGTGTGTTCCACTCACAGAGTTTAACCTTTCTTTTCATAGAGCAGTTTGCAAACACTCTGTTTGTAAAGTCTGCAAGTGGATATTTTTACCTCTTTGAGGAGTTCGTTGGAAACGGGATTTCTGCATATAACGCTAGACAGAAGAATTCTCAGTAACTTCATTGGTCTGTGTGTGTTCAACTCACAGAATTGAACTTTCCTTTAGACAGTGCAGATTTGAATCCTCTTTTTGTGGAATTTACAAGTGGAGATTTCAAGCGCTTTGGGGCCAACGGTAGAAATGGTAATATCTTACTATAAACACTAGAGAGAATCATTCTCAGCTACCACTTTGGGATGTGTGCGATCCACTCACAGAGTTTAACCTCTCATTTCATAGAGCAGTTTGGAAACACTCTGTTTGTAAAGTCTGCAAGTGGATATTTGGACCTCTTTGAGGATTTCGTTGGAAACGGGATTTCTGCATATAACGCTAGATAGAAGAATTCTCAGTAACTTCTTTGGGGTGCGTGTGTTCAACTCACAGACTTGTACCTTCCTTTAGAAAAAGCAGATTTGAAACCCACTTCTTGAGGAATTTGCAAGTGGAGAGTTCAAGCGATTTGGGGCCAAAGTAGAAAAGGATATATCTTCGAATAAAAACTACAGAGAATCAGTCTCAGCAACCACTATGGGATGTGTGCGTTCCACTCACAGAGTTTAACCTTTCTTTTCGTAGAGCAGTTTGGAAACACTCTGTTTGTAAAGTCTGCAAGTGGATATTTGGACCTCCTTGATGATTTCGTTGCAAGCGGGATTTCTGCATATAATGCTAGACAGAAGAATTCTCAGTAACTTCTTTGGGCTGCGTGTGTTCAACTCACAGAGTTGAACCTTCCTTTAGACAGAGCAGATTTGAAACCCTCTTTTTGTGGAATATACAAGTGGACATTTCAAGCGCTTTGGGGACAACGGTAGAAAAGGAAATATCTTTGTATAAAAACTAGAGAGTGACATTTTCAGCAACCACTTGGTGATGTGTGCGTTCCACTCACAGAGTTTAACCTTTCTTTTCATAGAGCAGTTTGCAAACACTCTGTTTGTAAAGTCTGCAAGTGGATATTTGGACCTCTTTGAGGATTTCCTTGGAAACGGGATTTCTGCATATAACGCTAGACAGAAGAATTCTCAGTAACTTCTTTGGGCTGCGTGTGTTCAACTCACAGAGTTGTACCTTCCTTTAGAAAGAGCAGATTTGAAATCCTCTTTTTGAGGAATTTGCAAGCGGAGATTTCAAGCGATTTGGGGCCAACGGTAGAAAAGGAAATACCTTCTAATAAAAACAAGAGAGAATCATTCTCAGCAACCACTTTGGGATGTGTGTGTTCCACTCACAGAGTTTAAGCTTTCTTTTCATAGAGCAGTTTGCAAACACTCTGTTTGTAAAGTCTGCAAGTGGATATTTTTACCTCTTTGAGGATTTCGTTGGAAACGGGATTTCTGCATATAACGCTAGACAGAAGAATTCTCAGTAACTTCCTTGGTCTGTGTGTGTTCAACTCACAGAGTTGAACTTTCCTCTAGACATTGCAGTTTTGAACCCTCTTTTTGTGGAATTTACAAGTGGAGATTTCAAGCGCTTTGGGGCCAACGGTAGAAATGGAAATATCTTACTATAAAGACTAGAGAGAATCATTCTCAGCTACCACTTTGGTATGTGTGCGATCCACTCACAGAGTTTAACCTCTCGTTTCATAGAGCAGTCTGGAAACACACTGTTTGTAAAGTCTGCAAGTGATTATTTCGACCTCTTTGAGGATTTTGTTGGAAACGGGATTTCTGCATATAACGCTAGATAGAAGAATTCTCAGTAACTTCTTTGGGGTGCATGTGTTCAACTCACAGAGTTGTACCTTCCTTTACAAAAAGCAGATTTGAAACCCTCTTCTTGAGGAATTTGCAAGTGGAGAGTTCAAGCGATTTGGGGCCAAAGTAGAAAAGGATATATATTCGAATAAAAACTAGAGAGAATCATTCCCAGCAACCACTATGTGATGTGGGCGTTCCACTCACAGAGTTTAACCTTTCTTTTCGTAGAGCAGTTTGGAAACACTCTGTTTGTAAAGTCTGCAAGTGGATATTTGGAACTCCTTGATGATTTCGTTGCAAGCGGGATTTCTGCATATAACGCTAGACAGAAGAATTCTCAGTAACTTCTTTGGGCTGCGTGTGTTCAACTCACAGAGATGAACCTTCCTTTAGACAGAGCAGATTTGAAACCCTCTTTTTGTGGAATATACAAGTGGAGATTTCAAGCGCTTTGGGGCCAACGGTAGAAAAGGAAATATCTTTGTATAAAAACTAGAGAGTGTCATTTTCAGCAACCACTTGGTGATGTGTGCGTTCCACTCACAGAGTTTAACCTTTCTTTTCATAGAGCAGTTTGCAAACACTCTGTTTGTAAAGTCTGCAAGTGGATATTTGGACCTCTTTGAGGATTTCCTTGGAAACGGGATTTCTGCATATAACGCTAGACAGAAGAATTCTCAGTAACTTCTTTGGGCTGCGTGTGTTCAACTCACAGAGTTGTACCTTCCTTTAGAAAGAGCAGATTTGAAATCCTCTTTTTGAGGAATTTGCAAGCTGAGATTTCAAGCGATTTGGGGCCAACGGTAGAAAAGGAAATATCTTCGAATAAAAACTAGAGAGAATCATTCTCAGCAACCACTTTGGGATGTGTGTGTTCCACTCACAGAGTTTAACCTTTCTTTTCATAGAGCAGTTTGCAAACACTCTGTTTGTAAAGTCTGCAAGTGGATATTTTTACCTCTTTGAGGAGTTCGTTGGAAACGGGATTTCTGCATATAACGCTAGACAGAAGAATTCTCAGTAACTTCCTTGGTCTGTGTGTGTTCAACTCACAGAGTTGAACTTTCCTTTAGACAGTGCAGATTTGAACCCTCTTTTTGTGGAATTTACAAGTGGAGATTTCAAGCGCTTTGGGGCCAACGGTAGAAATGGAAATATCTTACTATAAAGACTAGAGAGAATCATTCTCAGCTACCACTTTGGGATGTGTGCGATCCACTCACAGAGTTTAACCTCTCTTTTCATAGAGCAGTCTGGAAACACACTGTTTGTAAAGTCTGCAAGTGATTATTTGGACCTCTTTGAGGATTTTGTTGGAAACGGGATTTCTGCATATAACGCTAGATAGAAGAATTCTCAGTAACTTCTTTGGGGTGCGTGTGTTCAACTCACAGAGTTGTACCTTCCTTTACAAAAAGCAGATTTGAAACCCTCTTCTTGAGGAATTTGCAAGTGGAGAGTTCAAGTGATTTGGGGCCAAAGTAGAAAAGGTTATATCTTCGAATAAAAACTAGAGAGAATCATTCTCAGCAACCACTATGGGATGTGTGCGTTCCACTCACAGAGTTTAACCTTCCTTTTCGTAGAGCAGTTTGGAAACGCTCTGTTTGTAAAGTCTGCATGTGGATATTTGGACCTCCTGATGATTTCGTTGCAAGCGGGATTTCTGCATACAACGCTAGACAGAAGAATTCTCATTTATTCTTTGGGCTGCGTGTGTTCAACTAACAGAGTTGAACCTTCCTTTAGACAGAGCAGATTTGAAACCCTCTTTTTGTGGAATATACAAGTGGAGATTTCAAGCGCTTTGGGGCCAACGGTAGAAAAGGAAATATCTTTGTATAAAAACTAGAGAGCGTCATTTTCAGCAACCACTTGGTGATGTGTGCGTTCCACTCACAGAGTTTAACCTTTCTTTTCATAGAGCGGTTTGCAAACACTCTGTTTGTAATGTCTGCAAGTGGATATTTGGACCTCTTTGAGGATTTCGTTGGAAACGGGATTTCTGCATATAACGCTAGACAGAAGAATTCTCAGTAATTCTTTGGGCTGCGTGTGTTCAACTCACAGAGTTGTACCTTCCTTTAGAAAGAGCAGATTTGAAATCCTCTTTTTGAGGAATTTGCAAGCGGAGATTTCAAGCGATTTGGGGCCAACGGTAGAAAAGGAAATATCTTCGAATAAAAACTAGAGAGAATCATTCTCAGCAACCACTTTGGGATGTGTGTGTTCCACTCACAGAGTTTAACCTTTCTTTTCATAGAGCAGTTTGCAAACACTCTGTTTGTAAAGTCTGCAAGTGGATATTTTTACCTCTTTGAGGAGTTCGTTGGAAACGGGATTTCTGCATACAACGCTAGACAGAAGAATTCTCAGTAACTTCCTTGGTCTGTGTGTGTTCAACTAACAGAGCTGAACTTTCCTTTAGACAGTGCAGATTTGAACCCTCTTTTTGTGGAATTTACAAGTGGAGATTTCAAGCGTTTGGGGCCAACGGTAGTAATGGTAATATCTTACAAGAAAGACTAGAGAGAATCATTCTCAGCTACCACTTTGGGATGTGTGCGATGCACTCACAGAGTTTAACTTCTCTTTTCATAGAGCAGTTTGGAAACACACTGTTTGTACAGTCTACAAGTGGATATTTGGACCTCTTTGAGGATTTCGTTGGAAACGGGATTTCTGCATACAACGCTAGACAGAAGAATTCTCATTTATTCTTTGGGCTGCGTGTGTTCAACTCACAGAGTTGAACCTTCCTTTAGAGAGGGCAGATTTGAAACCCTCTTTTTGTGGAATATACAAGTGCAGATTTCAAGCGCTTTGGGGCCAACGGTAGAAAAGGAAATATCTTTGTATAAAAACTAGAGAGAATCATTCTCAGCAACCACTTTGGGATGTGTGCGATCCACTCACAGAGTTTAACCTTTCTTTTCATAGAGCAGTTTGCAAACACTCTGTTTGTAAAGTCTGCAAGTGGATATTTTTACCTCTTTGAGGAGTTCGTTGGAAACGGGATTTCTGCATATAACGCTAGACAGAAGAATTCTCAGTAACTTCCTTGGTCTGTGTGTGTTCAACTCACAGAGTTGAACTTTCCTTTAAACAGTGCAGATTTGAACCCTCTTTTTGTGGAATTTACAAGTGGAGATTTCAAGTGCTTTGGGGCCAACGGTAGAAATGCTAATATCTTACTATAAAGACTAGAGAGAATCAATCTCAGCAACCACTTTGGGAAGTGTGCGATCCACTCACAGAGTTCAACCTCTCTTTTCATAGAGCAGTTTGGAAACACACTGTTTGTAAAGTCTGCAAGTGGATATTTGGACCTCTTTGAGGATTTCGTTGGAAACGGGATTTCTGCATATAACGCTAGACAGAAGAATTCTCAGTAACTTCTTTGGGGTGCGTGTGTTCAACTCACAGAGTTGTACCTTCCTTTAGAAAAAGCAGATTTGAAACCCTCTTCTTGAGGAATTTGCAAGTGGAGATTTCAAGCGATTTGGGGCCAAAGGTAGAAAAGGATATATCTTCGAATAAAAACTAGAGAGAATCATTCTCAGCAACCACTATGGGATGTGTGCGTTCCACTCACAGAGTTTAACTTTCTTTTCATAGAGCAGTTTGGAAACACTCTGTTTGTAAAGTCTGCAAGTGGATATTTGGACCTCCTTGAGGATTTCGTTGGAAGCGGGATTTCTGCATATAACGCTAGACAGAAGAATTCTCAGTAATTCTTTGGGCTGCGTGTGTTCAACTCACAGAGTTGAACCTTCCTTTAGACAGAGCAGATTTGAAACCCTCTTTTTGTGGAATTTACAAGTGGAGATTTCAAGCGCTTTGGGGCCAATGGTAGAAATGCTAATATCTTACTATAAAGACTGGAGAGAATCATTCTCAGCAACCACATCGTGATGTTTGCAGTCCACTCACAGAGTTTAACCTTTCTTTTCATAGAGCAGTTTGCAAACACTCTGTTTGTAAAGTCTGCAAGTGGGTATTTGGACCTCTTTGGGGATTTCGTTGGAAACGGGATTTCTGCATCTAACGCTAGACAGAAGAATTCGCAGTAACTTCTTTGGGCTGCGTGTGTTCAACTCACAGAGTTGTACCTTCCTTTAGAGAGAGCAGATTTGAAACCCTCTTCTTGTGGAATTTGCAAGTGGAGTTTTCAAGCGATGTGGGGCCAACGGAAGAAAAGGAAATATCATCGAATAAAAACTAGAGAGAATCATTCTCAGCAACCACTTTGGGATGTGTGCGTTCCACTCACAGAGTTTAACCTTTCTTTTCATAGAGCAGTTTGCAAACACTCTGTTTGTAAAGTCTGCAAGTGGATATTTTTACCTCTTTGAGGATTTCGTTGGAAACGGGATTTCTGCATTTAACGCTAGACAGAAGAATTCTCAGTAACTTCCTTGGTCTGTGAGTGTTCAACTCTCAGAGTTGAACTTTCCCTTAGACAGTGCAGATTTGAACCCTTTTTTGTGGAATTTACAAGTGGAGATTTCAAGCGCTTTGGGGCCAACGGTAGAAAAGGAAATATCTTTGTATAAAAACTAGAGAGAATCATTCTTAGCAACCACTTTGGGATGTGTGCGATCCACTCACAGAGTTCAACCTCTCTTTTCATAGAGCAGTTTGGAAACACACTGTTTGTAAAGTCTGCAAGTGGATATTTGGACCTCTTTGAGGATTTCGTTGGAAACGGGATTTCTGCATATAACGCTAGACAGAAGAATTCGCGGTAACTTCTTTGAGCTGCGTGTGTTCAATGCACAGAGTTGTACCTTCCTTTAGAAGGACCAGATTTGAAACCCTCTTTTTGTGGAATTTGCAAGTGGAGATTTCAAGCGCTTTGGGGCCAACGGTAGAAACGGAAATATCATCGAATAAAAACTAGAGAGAATCATTCTCAGCAACCACTTTGGGTTGTGTGCGTTCCACTCACAGAGTTTAACCTTCCTTTTCGTAGAGCAGTTTGGAAACACTCTGTTTGTAAAGTCTGCAAGTGGATATTTGGACCTCTTTGAGGATTTCGTTGGAAACGGGATTTCTGCATATAACCATAGACAGAAGAATTCTCAGTAACTTCCTTGGTCTGTGTGTGTTCAACTAACAGAGTTGAAATTTCCTTTAAACAGTGCAGATTTGAACCCTCTTTTTGTGGAATTTACAAGAGGAGATTTCAAGCGCTTTGGGGCCAACGGTAGAAATGGTAATATCTTACTATAAAGACTAGAGAGAATGATTCTCAGCTACCACTTTGGGATGTGTGCGATCCACTCACAGAGTTTAACCTCTCTTTTCATAGAGCAGTTTGGAAACACACTGTTTGTAAAGTCTGCAAGTGGATATTTGGACCTCTTTGAGGATTTCGTTGGAAACGGGATTTCTGCATATAACGCTAGATAGAAGAATTCTCAGTAACTTCTTTGGGGTGCGTGTGTTCAACTCACAGAGTTGTACCTTCCTTTAGAAAAAGCAGATTTGAAACCTTCTTCCTGAGGAATTTGCAAGTGGAGATTTCAAGCGATTTGGGGCCAAAGCTAGAAAAGGATATATCTTCGAATAAAAACTAGAGAGAATCATTCTCAGCAACCACTTTGGGATGTGTGCGTTCCACTCACAGAGTTTAACCTTTCTTTTCATTGAGCAGTTTGGAAACACTCTGTTTGTAAAGTCTGCAAGTGGATATTTTGACCTCCTTGAGGTTTTCGTTGGAAGCGGGATTTCTGCATATAACGCTAGACAGAATAATTCTCAGTAACTTCTTTGGGCTGTGTGTGTTCAAATCACAGAGTTGAACATTCCTTTAGACAGTGCAGATTTGAACCCTCTTTTTGTGGAATTTACAAGTGGAGATTTCAAGCGCTTTGGGGCCAACGGTAGAAAAGGATATATCTTTGTATAAAAACTAGAGAGAATCATTCTCAGCAACAACTTTGTGATAGGTGCGTTCCACTCACGGAGTTTAACCTTTCTTTTCATAGAGCAGTTTGGAAACACACTGCATGTAAAGTCTGCAAGTGGATATTTGGACCTCTTTGAGGATTTCGTTGGAAGCGGGATTTCTGCATAAAACGCTAGAGAGAAGAATTCTCAGTAATTCTTTGGGCTGCGTGTGTTCAACTCACAGAGTTGAACCTTCCTTTAGACAGAGCAGATTTGAAAACCACTTTTTGTGGAATTTACAAGTGTAGATTTCAAGCGATTTGGGCCAACGGTAGAAAAGGAAATATCTTTGTATAAAAACTAGAGAGAATCATTCTCAGCAACCACTTGGTGAAGGGTGCATTCCACTCACAGAGTTTAACCTTTCTTTTCATAGAGCAGTTTGGAAACACCCTGCATGTAAAGTCTGCAAGTGGATATTTGGACCTCTTTGAGGATTTCGTTGGAAAAGTGATTTCTGCTTATAACGGCAGACAGAAGAATTCTCAGTAACTTCTTTGGGCTGCGTGTGTTCAACCCACAGAGTTGTACCTTCCTTTAGAAAAAGCAGATTTGAAAGCCTCTTCTTGTGGAATTTGCTAGTGGAGATTTCAAGCGATTTGGGGCCAACGGTAGAATCGGAAATATCTTCGAATAAAAACTAGAGAGAATCGTTCTCAGCAACCACTTTGGGATGTGTGCGTTCCACTCACAGAGTTTAACCTTTCTTTTCATACAGCAGTTTGCAAACACTCTGTTTGTAAAGTCTGCAAGTCGATATTTGGACCTCCTTGAGGATTTCATTGGAAGCGGGATTTCTGCATATAACCCTAGACAGAAGATTTCTCAGTAACTTCTTTGGGCTGTGTGTGTTCAACTCACAGAGTTGAACTTTCCTTTAGACAGTGCAGATTTGAACCCTCTTTTTGTGGAATTTACAAGTGGAGATTTCAAGCGCTTTGGGGCCAACGGTAGAAAAGGAAATATCTTTGTATAAAAACTAGAGAGAATCATTCTCAGCAACCACTTTGTGATATGTGCGTTCCACTCACGGAGTTTAACCTTTCTTTTCATTGAGCAGTTTGGAAAGACTCTGCATGTAAAGTCTGCAAGTGTATATTTGGACCTCTTTGAGGATTTCGTTGGAAAAGGGATTTCTGCATATAATGGCAGACAGAAGAATTCTCAGTAATTCTTTGTGCTGCGTGTGTTCAACTCACAGAGTTGAACCTTCCTTTAGACAGAGCAGATTTGAAACCCTCTTTTTGTGGAATATACCCTCTTTTTGTGGAATATACAAGTGGAGCTTTCAAGCGCTTTGGGGCCAACGGTAGAAAAGGAAATATCTTTGTATAAAAACTAGAGGGAATCATTTTCAGCAACCACTTTGTGATGTGTGTGTTCCACGCACAGAGTTTAACCTTTCTTTTCATAGAGCAGTTTGCAAACACTCTGTTTGTAAAGTCTGCAAGTGGATATTTGGACCTCTTTGAGGATTTCGTTGGAAACGGGATTTCTGCATATAACGCTAGACAGAAGAATTCTCAGTAACTTCTTTGGGCTGTGTGTGTTCAACTCACAGAGTTGTACCTTCCTTTAGAAAGTGCAGATTTGAAACCCTCTTCTTGTGGAATTTGGAAGAGGAGATTTCAAGCGATTTGGGGCCAACGGAAGAAAGGGAAATATGTTCGCATAAAAACTAGAGAGAATCATTGTCAGCAACCACTTTGTGATGTGTGTGTTCCACGCACAGAGTTTAACCTTTCTTTTCAAAGAGCAGTTTGCAAACACTCTGTTTGTAAAGTCTGCAAGTGGATATTTGGACCTCCTTGAGGATTTCGTTGGAAGCGGGATTTCTGCATATAACGCTAGACAGAGGAATTCTCAGTAACTTCTTTGGGCTGTGTGTGTTCAACAAACAGAGTTGAACTTTCCTTTAGACAGAGCAGATTTGAAACCCTCTTTTTGTGGAAAATACAGGTGGAGATTTCAAGAGCTTTGGGGCCAGCGGTAGAAAAGGAAATATCTTTGTATAAAAACTAGAGAGAATCATTCTCAGCAACCACTTTGTGATATGTGCGTTCCACTCACTGAGTTTAACCTTTCTTTTCATAGAGCAGTTTGGAAACACTCTGTTTGTAAAGTCTCCAAGTGGATATTTGGACCTCTTTGAGGATTTCGTTGGAAATGGGCTTTCTGCATATAACTCTAGACAGAAGAATTCTCAGTAACTTCTTTGGGCTGCGTGTGTTCAACTCACAGAGTTGTACCTTCCTTTAGAAAGAGCAGATTTGAAACCCTCTTCTTGTTTAATTTGCAAGTGGAGATTTCAAGCGATTTGGGGCCAACGGTAGAAAAGGAAATATCATCGAATAAAAACTAGAGAGAATCATTCTCAGCAACCACTTTGGGATGTGTGCGTTCCACTCACAGAGTTTAACCTTTCTTTTCGTAGAGCAGTTTGCAAACACTCTGTTTGTAAAGTCTGCAAGTGGATATTTTTACCTCTTTGAGGATTTCGTTGGAAACGGGATTTCTGCATATAACCATAGACAGAAGAATTCTCATTAACTTCCTTGGTCTGTGTGTGTTCAACTCACAGAGTTGAACTTTCCTTTAAACAGTGCAGATTTGAACCCTCTTTTTGTGGAATTTACAAGAGGAGATTTCAAGCGCTTTGGGGCCAACGGTAGAAATGGTAATATCTTACTATAAAGAATAGAGAGAATGATTCTCAGCTACCACTTTGGGATGTGTGCGATCCACTCACAGAGTTTAACCTCTCTTTTCATAGAGCAGTTTGGAAACACACTGTTTGTAAAGTCTGCAAGTGGATATTTGAACCTCTTTGAGGATTTCGTTGGAAACGGGATTTCTGCATATAACGCTAGATAGAAGAATTCTCAGTAACTTCTTTGGGGTGCGTGTGTTCAACTCACAGAGTTGTACCTTCCTTTAGAAAAAGCAGATTTGAAACCCTCTTCTTGAGGAATTTGCAAGTGGAGATTTCAAGCGATTTGGGGCCAAAGGTAGAAAAGGATATATCTTCGAATAAAAACTAGAGAGAATCATTCTCAGCAACCACTATGGGATGTGTGCGTTCCACTCACAGAGTTTAACCTTTCTTTTCATAGAGCAGTTTGCAAACACTCTGTTTGTAAAGTCTGCAAGTGGATATTTTTACCTCTTTGAGGATTTCGTTGGAAATGGGATTTCTGCATCTAACGCTAGACAGAAGAATTCTCAGTAACTTCCTTGATCTGTGTGTGTTCAACTCACAGAGTTGAACTTTCCTTTAGACAGTGCAGATTTGAACCCTCTTTTTGTGGAATTTACAAGTGGAGATTTCAAGCGCTTTGGGTCCAACGGTAGAAAAGGAAATATCTTTGTATAAAAACTAGAGAGCGTCATTTTCAGCAACCACTTGGTGATGTGTGAGTTCCACTCACAGAGTTTAACCTTTCTTTTCATAGAGCAGTTTGCAAACACTCTGTTTGTAAAGTCTGCAAGTGGATATTTGGACCTCTTTGAGGATTTCGTTGGAAACGTGATTTCTGCATATAACGCTAGACAGAAGAATTCTCAGTAACTTCTTTGGGCTGCGTGTGTTCAACTCACAGAGTTGTACCTTCCTTTAGAAAGAGCAGATTTGAAACCCTCTTCTTGTGGAATTTGGAAGTGGAGATTTCAAGCGATTTGGGGCCAACGGTAGAAACGGAAATATCTTCGAATAAAAACTAGAGAGAATCATTTTCAGCAACCACTTTGGGATGTGTGCGTTCCACTCACCGAGTTTAACCTTTCTTTTCATACAGCAGTTTGGAAACACTCTGCATGTAAAGTCTGCAAGTGGATATTTGGGCCTCTTTGAGGATTTCGTGGGAAGAGGGATTTCTGCATATAACTCTAGACAGAAGAATTCTCAGTAATTCTTTGGGCTGCGTGTGTTCAACTCACAGAGTTGAACCTTCCTTTAGACAGAGCAGATTTGAAAACCTCTTTTTGTGGAATTTACAAGTGGAGATTTCAAGCCATTTGGGGCCAACGGTAGAAAAGGAAATATCTTTGTATAAAAACTAGAGAGAATCATTCTCAGCAACCACATGGTGATGTGTGCGTTCCACTCACAGAGTTTAACCTTTCTTTTCATAGAGCAGTTTGCAAACACTCTGTTTGTAAAGTCTGTAAGTGGGATTTTGGACCTCTTTGAGGATTTCGTTGGAAACGGGATTTCTGCATCTAACGCTAGACAGAAGAATTCTCAGTAACTTCTTTGGGCTGTGTGTGTTCAAATCACAGAGTTGAACATTCCTTTAGACAGAGCAGATTTGAAACCCTCTTTTTGTGGAATTTACAATTGGAGATTTCAAGCGCTTTGGGGCCAACGGTTGAAATGGTAATATCTTACTATAAAGACTAGAGAGAATGATTCTCAGCTACCAATTTGGGATGTGTGCGATTCACTCACAGAGTTTAACCTCTCTTTTCATAGAGCAGTTTGGAAACACACTGTTTGTAAAGTCTGCAAGTGGATATTTGGACCTCTTTGAGGATTTCGTTGGAAACGGGATTTCTGCATATAACGCTAGATAGAAGAATTATCAGTAACTTCTTTGGGGTGCGTGTGTTCAACTCACAGAGTTGTACCTTCCTTTAGAAAAAGCAGATTTGAAACCCTCTTCTTGAGGAATTTGCAAGCTGAGATTTCAAGCGATTTGGGGCCAAAGGTAGAAAAGGATATATCTTCGAATAAAAACTAGAGAGAATCATTTTCAGCAACCACTTTGGGATGTGTGCGTTCCACTCACAGAGTTTAACCTTTCTTTTCATTGAGCAGTTTGGAAACACTCTGTTTGTAAAGTCTGCAAGTGGATATTTTGACCTCCTTGAGGTTTTCGTTGGAAGCGGGATTTCTGCATATAACGCTAGACAGAAGAACTCTCAGTAACTTCTTTGGGCTGTGTGTGTTCAACTCACAGAGTTGAACTTTCCTTTAGACAGTGCAGATTTGAATTGTCTTTTTGTGGAATTTACAAGTGGAGATATCAAGCGTTTTTGGGCCAACGGTTGAAAAGGAAATATCTTTGTATAAAAACTAGAGAGAATCATTCTCAGCAACCACTTTGTGATATGTGCGTTCCACTCACGGAGTTTAACCTTTCTTTTCATAGAGCAGTTTGGAAACACTCTGCATGTAAAGTCTGCAAGTGGATATTTGGACCTCTTTGAGGATTTCTTTGGAATCGGGATTTCTGCATATAACGCTAGATAGAAGAATTCTCAGTAACTTCTTTGGGGTGCGTGTGTTCAACTCACAGACTTTTACCTTCCTTTAGAAAGAGCAGATTTGAAACCCTCTTCTTGAGGAATTTGCAAGTGGAGATTTCAAGCGATTTGGGGCCAAATGTAGAAAAGGATATATCTTCAAATAAAAACTAGAGAGAATCATTCTCAGCAACCACTATGGGATGTGTGCGTTCCACTCACAGAGTTTAACCTTTCTTTTCATAGAGCAGTTTGGAAACACTCTGTTTGTAAAGTCTGCAAGTGGATATTTGGACCTCCTTGAGGATTTCGTTGGAAGCGGGATTTCTGCATATAACGCTAGACAGAAGAATTCGCAGTAACTTCTTTGGGCTGTGTGTGTTCAACTCACAGAGTTGAACTTTCCTTTAGACAGTGCAGATTTGAACCCTCTTTTTGTGGAATTTACAAGTGGAGATTTCAAGCGCTTTTGCGCCAACGGTAGAAAAGGAAATATCTTTGTATAAAAACTAGAGAGAATCATTCTCAGCAACCACTTTGTGATATGTGCGTTCCACTCACGGAGTTTAACCTTTCTTTTCATAGAGCAGTTTGGAAACACTCTGCATGTAAAGTCTGTAAGTGGTTATTTGGACCTCTTTGAGGATTTCGTTGGAAGCGAAATTTCTGCATATAACGCTAGAGAGAAGAATTCTCAGTAATTCTTTGGGCCGCGTGTGTTCAACTCACAGAGTTGAACCTTCCTTTAGACAGAGCAGATTTGAAAACCTCTTTTTGTGGAATTTACAAGTGTAGATTTCAAGCGATTTGGGGCGAACGGTAGAAAAGGAAATATCTTTGTATAAAAACTAGAGAGAATCATTCTCAGCAACCACTTGGTGAAGGGTGCGTTCCACTCACAGAGTTTAACCTTTCTTTTCATAGAGCAGTTTGGAAACACTCTGTTTGTAAAGTCTGCAAGTGGATATTTGGACCTCTTTGAGGATTTCATTGGAAACGGGATTTCTGCATATAACGCTAGACAGAAGAATTCTCAGTAACTTCTTTGGGCTGCGTGTGTTCAACCCACAGAGTTGTACCTTCCTTTAGAAAAAGCAGATTTGAAACCCTCTTTTTGTGGAATTTACAAGTGGAGATTTCAAGCGCTTTGGGGCCAATGGAAGAAATGGTAATATCTTACTATAAAGACTAGAGAGAATCATTCTCAGCAACCACTTTGGGATGTGTGCGATCCACTCACAGAGTTCAACCTCTCTTTTCATAGAGCAGTTTGCAAACACTCTTTTTGTAAAGTCTGCAAGAGGATATTTGGACCTCTTTGAGGATTTCGTTCGAAACGGGATTTCTGCATATAAAGCTAGATAGAAGAATTCTCAGTAACTTCTTTGGGGTGCGTGTGTTCAACTCACAGAGTTGTACCTTCCTTTAGAAAGAGCAGATTTGAAATCCTGTTTTTGAGGAATTTGCAAGCGGAGAATTCAAGTGATTTGGGGCCAACGGTAGAAAAGGATATATCTTCGAATAAAAACCAGAGAGAATCATTCTCAGCAACCACTTTGGGATGTGTGCGTTCCACTCACAGAGTTTAACCTTTCTTTTCATAGAGCAGTTTGCAAACACTCTGTTTGTAAAGTCTGCAAGTGGATATTTTTACCTATTTGAGGAGTTCGTTGGAAACGGGATTTCTGCATATAACGCTAGACAGAAGAATTCTCAGTAACTTCCTTGGTCTGTGTGTGTTCAACTCACAGAGTTGAACTTTCCTTTAGACAGTGCAGATTTGAACCCTCTTTTTGTGGAATTTACAGGTGGAGATTTCAAGCGCTTTGGGGCCAACGGTAGAAAAGGATATATCTTTGTATAAAAACTAGAGAGAATCATTCTCAGCAACCACTTTGGGATGTGTGCGTTCCACTCACAGAGTTTAACCTTTCTTTTCATAGAGCAGTTTGCAAACACTCTGTTTGTAAAGTCTGCAAGTGGATATTTGGACCTCTTTGAGGGTTTCGTTGGAAACGGGATTTCTGCATATAAAGCTAGATAGAAGAATTCTCAGTAACTTCTTTGGGGTGCGTGTGTTCAACTCACAGAGTTGTACCTTCCTTTAGAAAGAGCAGACTTGAAACCCTCTTCTTGAGGAATTTGCAAGTGGAGATTTCAGGCGATTTGGGGCCTAAGGTAGAAAAGGATATATCTTTGAATAAAAACTAGAGGGAATCATTCTCAGCAACCACTATGGGATGTGTGCGTTCCACTCACAGAGTTTAACCTTTCTTTTCGTAGAGCAGTTTGGAAACACTCTGTTTGTAAAGTCTGCAAGTGGATATTTCGACCTCCTTGAGGATTTCGTTGGAAGCGGGATTTCTGCATATAACGCTAGACAGAAGAATTCTCAGTAATTCTTTGGGCTGCGTGTGTTCAACTCACAGAGTTGAACCTACCTTTAGACAGAGCAGATTTGAAACCCACTTTTTGTGGAATATACAAGTGGAGATTTCAAGCGCTTTGGGGCCAATGGTAGAAAAGGAAATATCATCGAATAAAAACTAGAGAGAATCATTCTCAGCAACCACTTTGGGATGTGTGTGTTCCACTCACAGAGTTTAACCTTTCTTTTCATAGAGCAGTTTGCAAACACTCTGTTTGTAAAGTCTGCAAGTGGATATTTTTACCTCTTTGAGGATTTCGTTGGAAACGGGATTTCTGCATATAACGCTAGACAGAAGAATTCTCAGTAACTTCCTTGGTCTGTGTGTGTTCAACACACAGAGTTGAACTTTCCTTTAGACAGTGCAGATTTGAACCCTCTTTTTGTGGAATTTACAAGTGGAGATTTCAAGCGCTTTGGGGCCAACGGTTGAAATGGTAATATCTTACTATAAAGACTAGAGAGAATCATTCTCAGCTACCACTTTGGGATGTGTGCGATCCACTCACAGAGTTTAACCTCTCTTTTCATAGAGCAGTTTGGAAACACACTGTTTGTAAAGTCTGCAAGTGGATATTTGGACCTCTTTGAGGATTTCGTTGGAAACGGGATTTCTGCATATAACGCTAGACAGAAGAATTCTCAGTAACTTCTTTGGGGTGCGTGTGTTCAACTCACAGAGTTGTACCTTCCTTTAGAAAAAGCTGATTTGAAACCCTCTTCTTGAGGAATTTGCAAGTGGAGATTTCAAGCGATTTGGGGCCAAACGTAGAAAAGGATATATCTTCGAATAAAAACTAGAGAGAATCATTCTCAGCAACCACTATGGGATGTGTGCGTTCCACTCACAGAGTTTAACCTTTCTTTTCGTAGAGCAGTTTGGAAACACTCTGTTTGTAAAGTCTGCAAGTGGATATTTGGACCTCCTTGATGATTTCGTTGCAAGCGGGATTTCTGCATATAACGCTAGACAGAAGAATTCTCAGTAATTCTTTGGGCAGCGTGTGTTCAACTCACAGAGTTGAACCTTCCTTTAGACAGAGCAGATTTGAAACCCTCTTTTTGTGGAAAATACAGGTGGAGATTTCAAGAGCTTTGGGGCCAGCGGTAGAAAAGGAAATATCTTTGTATAAAAACTAGAGAGAATCATTCTCAGCAACCACTTTGTGATATGTGCGTTCCACTCACTGAGTTTAACCTTTCTTTTCATAGAGCAGTTTGGAAACACTCTGTTTGTAAAGTCTCCAAGTGGATATTTGGACCTCTTTGAGGATTTCGTTGGAAACGGGATTTCTGCATATAACGGCAGACAGAAGAATTCTCAGTAACTTCTTTGGGCTGTGTGTGTTCAACTCACAGAGTAGAAGTTTCCTTTAGAAAGTGCAGATTTGAACCCCCTTTTGTGGAATTTACAAGTGGACATTTCAAGAGCTTTGGGGCCAACGGTTGAAAAGGAAATATCTTTGTATAAAAATTAGAGAGAATTATTCTCAGCAACCACTTTGTGATATGTGCGTTCCACTCACGGAGTTTAACCTTTCTTTTCATAGAGCAGTTTGGAAACACTCTGTTTGAAAGTCTGCAAGTGGATATTTGGACATCTTTGAGGATTTCGTTGGAAACGGGATTTCTGCATATAACTCTAGACAGAAGAATTCTCAGTAACTTCTTTGGGCTGCGTGTGTTCAACTCACAGAGTTGTACTTTCCTTTAGAGAGAGCAGATTTGAAACCCTCTTCTTGTGGAATTTGCAAGTGGAGATTTCAAGCGATTTGGGGCCAACGGTAGAAAAGGAAATATCCTCGAATAAAAACTAGAGAGAATCATTCTCAGCAACCACTTTGGGATGTGTGCGTTCCACTCACAGAGTTTAGCCTTTCTTTTCATAGAGTAGTTTGGAAACACTCTGTTTGTAAAGTCTGCAAGTGGATATTTGGACCTCCTTGAGGATTTCGTTGGAAGCGGCATTTCTGTACATAACGCTAGGCAGAAGAATTCTCAGTAATTCTTTGTGCTGCGTGTGTTCAACTCACAGAGTTGAACCGTCCTTTAGACAGAGCAGATTTGAAACCCTCTTTTTGTGGAATATACCCTCTTTTTGTGGAATATACATGTGGAGATTTCAAGCGCTTTGGGGCCAACGGAAGAAAAGGAAATATCTTTGTATAAAAACTAGAGAGAATCATTTTCAGCAACCACTTTGTGATGTGTGCGTTCCACTCACAGAGTTTAACCTTTCTTTTCATAGAGCAGTTTGCAAACACTCTGTTTGTAAAGTCTGCAAGTGGATATTTGGACCTCTTTGAGGATTTCGTTGGAAACGGGATTTCTGCATATAACGCTAGACAGAAGAATTCTCAGTAACTTCTTTGGGCTGCGTGTGTTCAACTCACAGAGTTTTACCTTCCTTTAGAAAGTGCAGATTTGAAACCCTCTTCTTGTGGAATTTGGAAGTGGAGATTTCAAGCGATTTGGGGCCAACGGTAGAAACGGAAATATCTTCGAACAAAAACTAGAGAGAATCATTTTCAGCAACCACTTTGGGATGTGTGCGTTCCACTCACAGAGTTTAACCTTTCTTTTCATAGAGCAGTTTGCAAACACTCTGTTTGTAAAGTCTGCAAGTCGATATTTGGACCTCCTTGAGGATTTCGTTGGAAGCGGGATTTCTGCATATAACGCTAGACAGAAGAATTCTCAGTAACTTCTTTGGGCTGTGTGTGTTCAACTCACAGAGTTGAACTTTCCTTTAGACAGTGCAGATTTGAACCCTCTTTTTGTGGAGTTTACAAGAGGAGATTTCATGCGCTTTGGGGCCAACGGTAGAAAAGGAAATATCTTTGTATAAAAACTAGAGAGAATCATTCTCAGCAACCACTTTGTGATATGTGCGTTCCACTCACGGAGTTTAACCTTTCTTTTCATAGAGCAGTTTGGAAAGACTCTGCATGTAAAGTCTACAAGTGGATATTTGGACCTCTTTGAGGATTTCTTTGGAAAAGGGATTTCTGCATATAACGGCAGACAGAAGAATTCTCAGTAATTCTTTGTGCTGCGTGTGTTCAACTCACAGAGTTGAACCTTCCTTTAGACAGAGCAGATTTGAAACCCTCTTTTTGTGGAATATACCCTCTTTTTGTGGAATATACAAGTGGATATTTCAAGCGCTTTGGGGCCAACGGTAGAAAAGGAAATATCTTTGTATAAAAATTAGAGAGAATCATTTTCAGCAACCACTTTGTGATGTGTGCATTCCACGCACAGAGCTTAACCTTTCTTTTCATATAGCAGTTTGCAAACACTCTGTTTGTAAAGTCTGCAAGTGGATATTTGGACCTCTTTGAGGATTTCGTTGGAAACGGGATTTCTGCATATAACGCTAGACAGAAGAATTCTCAGTAACTTCTTTGGGCTGTGTGTGTTCAACTCACAGAGTTGTACCTTCCTTTAGAAAGTGCAGATTTGAAACCCTCTTCTTGTGGAATTTGGAAGTGGAGATTTCAAGCGCTTTGGGGCCAACGGTAGAAAAGGAAATATCTTTGTATAAAAACTAGAGAGAATCATTCTCAGCAACCACTTTGTGATATGTGCGTTCCACTCACGGAGTTTAACCTTTCTTTTCATAGAGCAGTTTGGAAACACTCTGCATGTAAAGTCTGCAAGTGGATATTTGGACCTCTTTCAGGATTTCGTTGGAAAAGGGATTTCTGCATATAACGGCAGACAGAAGAATTCTCAGTAACTTCTTTGGGCTGCGTGTGTTCAACCCACAGAGTTGTACCTTCCTTTAGAAAAAGCAGATTTGAAACCCTCTTCTTGTGGAATTTGCTAGTGGAGATTTCAAGCGATTTGGGGCCAACGGTACAAACGGAAATATCTTCGAATAAAAACTAGAGAGAATCATTCTCAGCAACCACATTGGGATGTGTGCGTTCCACTCACAGAGTTTAACCTTTCTTTTCATAGGGTAGTTTGCAAACAATCTGTTTGTAAAGTCTGCAAGTGGATATTTTTACCTCTTTGAGGATTTCGTTGGAAAAGGGATTTCTGCATATAACGGCAGACAGAAGAATTCTCAGTAGCTTCTTTGGGCTGTGTGTGTTCAACTCACAGAGTAGAACTTTCCTTTAGAAAGTGCAGATTTGAACCCCCTTTTGTGGAATTTACAAGTGGACATTTCAAGAGCTTTGGGGCCAACGGTTGAAAAGGAAATATCTTTGTATAAAAATTAGAGAGAATCATTCTCAGCAACCACTTTGTGATATGTGCGTTCCACTCACGGAGTTTAACCTTTCTTTTCATAGAGCAGTTTGGAAACACTCTGTTTGAAAGTCTGCAAGTGGATATTTGGACATCTTTGAGGATTTCGTTGGAAACGGGATTTCTGCATATAACTCTAGACAGAAGAATTCTCAGTAACTTCTTTGGGCTGCGTGTGTTCAACTCACAGAGTTGTACCTTCCTTTAGAGAGAGCAGATTTGAAACCCTCTTCTTGTGGAATTTGCAAGTGGAGATTTCAAGCGATTTGGGGCCAACGGTAGAAAAGGAAATATCCTCGAATAAAAACTAGAGAGAATCATTCTCAGCAACCACTTTGGGATGTGTGCGTTCCACTCACAGAGTTTAACCTTTCTTTTCATAGAGCAGTTTGCAAACATTCTGTTTGCAAAGTCTGCAAGTGGATATTTTTACCTATTTGAGGATTTCGTTGGAAGCAGGATTTCTGCATATAACGCTAGACAGAAGAATTCTCAGTAACTTCTTTGGGCTGTGTGTGTTCAACTCACAGAGTTGAACTTTCCTTTAGACAGTGCAGATTTGAACCCTCTTTTTGTGGAATTTACAAGTGGAGATTTCAAGCGCTTTGGGGCCAACGGTAGAAAAGGAAATATCTTTGTATAAAAACTAGAGAGAATCATTCTCAGCAACCACTTTGTGATATGTGCGTTCCACTCACGGAGTTTAACCTTTCTTTTCATTGAGCAGTTAGGAAAGACTCTGCATGTAAAGTCTGCAAGTGGATATTTGGACCTCTTTGAGGATTTCGTTGGAAGCGGGATTTCTGCATATAACGGCTGACAGAAGAATTCTCAGTAATTCTTTGGGCTGCGTGTGTTCAACTCACAGAGTTGAACCTTCCTTTAGACAGAGCAGATTTGAAAACCACTTTTTGTGGAATTTACAAGTGTAGATTTCAAGCGATTTGGGGCCAACGGTAGAAAAGGAAATATCTTTGTATAAAAACTAGAGAGAATCATTCTCAGCAACCACTTGGTGAAGGGTGCATTCCACTCACAGAGTTTAACCTTTCTTTTCATAGAGCAGTTTGGAAACACTCTGTTTGTAAAGTCTGCAAGTGGATATTTGGACCTCTTTGAGGATGTCGTTGGAAACGGGATTTCTGCATATAACGCTATACAGAAGAATTCTCAGTAACTTCTTTGGGCTGCGTGTGTTCAACCCACAGAGTTGTACCTTCCTTTAGAAAAAGCAGATTTGAAACCCTCTTTTTGTGGAATTTACAAGTAGAGATTTCAAGCGCTTTGGGGCCAACGGTAGAAATGGTAATATCTTACTATAAAGACTAGAGAGAATCATTCTCAGCAACCACTTTTGGATGTGTGCGATCCACTCACAGAGTTCAACCTCTCTTTTCATACAGCAGTTTGGAAACACACTGTTTGTAAAGTCTGCAAGTGGATATTTGGACCTCTTTGAGGATTTCGTTGGAAACGGGATTTCTGCATATAACGCTAGATAGAAGAATTGTCAGTAACTTCTTTGTGGTGCGTGCGTTCAACTCACAGAGTTGTACCTTCCTTAAGAAAAAGCAGATTTGAAACCCTCTTCTTGAGGAATTTGCAAGTGGAGATTTCAAGCGATTTGGTTCCAAAGGTAGAAAAGGATATACCTTCGAATAAAAACGAGAGAGAATCTTTCTCAGCAACCACTATGGGATGTGTGCGTTCCACTCACAGACTTTAACATTTCTTTTCATAGAGCAGTTTGGAAAAACTCTGTTTGTGAAGTCTGCAAGTGGATATTTGGACCTCCTTGAGGATTTCGTTGCAAGCGGGATTTCTGCATATAACGCTAGACAGAAGAACTCTCAGTAATTCTTTGGGCTGCGTGTGTTCAACTCACAGAGTTGAACCTTCCTTTAGACAGAGCAGATTTGAAACCCTCTTTTTGTGGAATATAGAAGTGGAGATTTCAAGCGCTTTGGGGCCAACAGTAGAAAAGGAAATATCTTTGTATAAAAACTAGAGAGAATCATTTTCAGCAACCACTTGGTGATGTGTGCGTTCCACTCACAGAGTTTAACCTTTCTTTTCATAGAGGAGTTTGCAAACACTCTGTTTGTAAAGTCTGCAAGTGGATATTTGGACCTCTTTGAGGATTTCGTTGGAAACGGGATTTCTGCATATAACGCTAGACAGAAGAATTCTCAGTAACTTCTTTGGGCTGCGTGTGTTCCACTCACAGAGTTGTACCTTCCTTTAGAAAGAGCAGATTTGAAATCCTCTTTTTGAGGAATTTGCAAGTGGAAATTTCAAGCGATTTGGGGCCAACGATAGAAAAGGAAATATCTTCGAATAAAAACTAGAGAGAATCATTCTCAGCAACCACTTTGGGATGTGTGCGTTCCACTCACAGAGTTTAACCTTTCTTTTCATAGAGCAGTTTGCAAACACTCTGTTTGTAAAGTCTGCAAGTGGATATTTTTACCTCTTTGAGGAGTTCGTTGGAAACGGGATTTCTGCATATAACACTAGACAGAAGAATTCTCAGTAACTTCCTTGGTCTGTGTGTCTTCAACTCACAGAGTTGAACTTTCCTTTAGACAGTGCATATTTGTACCCTCTTTTTGTGTAATTTACAAGTGGAGATTTCAAGCGCTTTGGGGCCAACGGTAGAAAAGGAAATATCTTTGTATAAAAACTAGAGAGAATCATTTTCAGCAACTACTTGGTGATGTGTGCGTTCCACTCACAGAGTTTAGCCTTTCTTTTCATTGAGCAGTTTGGAAACACTCTGTTTGTAAAGTCTGCAACTGGATATTTGGACCTCTTTGAGGATTTCGTTGGAAGAGGGATTTCTGCTTATAACGCTAGACAGAAGAATTCTCAGTAATTCTTTGGGCTGCGTGTGTTCAACTCACAGAGTTGAACCTTCCTTTAGACAGAGCAAATATGAAACCCTCTTTTTGGGGAATTTCCAAGTGGACATTTCAAGCGCTTTGCGGCCAACAGTAGAAAAGGAAATATCTTCGAATGAAAACTGGAGAGAATCATTCTCAGCAACCACTTTGGGATGTGTCCGTTCCACTCACAGAGTTTAACCTTTCTTTTCATAGAGTAGTTTGCAAACACTCTGTTTGTAAAGTCTGCAAGTGGATATTTGGTCCCCTTTGAGGATTTCGTTGGAAAAGTGATTTCTGCATATAACGGTAGACAGAAGAATTCTCAGTATCTTCTTTGGGCTGTGTGTGTTCAACTCACAGAGTTGAACTTTCCTTTAGGCAGTGCAGATTTTAACCCTCTTTTTGTGGAATTTACAAGTGGCCATTTCAAGCGCTTTGGGGCCAACGGTAGAAAAGGAAATATCTTTGTATAAAAACTAGAGAGAATCATTCTCAGCAACCACTTTGCGATATGTGCGTTCCACTCACGGAGTTTAACCTTTCTTTTCATAGAGCAGTTTGGAAACACTCTGTTTGTAAAGTCTGCAAGTGGATATTTGGACATCTTTGAGGATTTCGTTGGAAAAGGGATTTCTGCATATAACTCTAGACAGAAGAATTCTCAGTAACTTCTTTGGGCTGCGTGTGTTCAACACACAGAGTTGTACCTCCCTTTAGAGAGAGCAGATTTGAAAAACTCTTCTTGTGGAATTTGCAAGTGGAGATTTCAAGCGATTTGGGGCCAACGGTAGAAAAGGAAATATCATCGAATAAAAACTAGAGAGAATCATTCTCAGCAACCACTTTGGGATGTGTGCGTTCCACTCACAGAGTTTAACCTTTCTTTTCATAGAGCAGTTTGCAAACACTCTGTTTGTAAAGTCTGCAAGTGGATATTTGGACCTCCTTGAGGATTTCTTTGGAAGCGGGATTTCTGCATATAACGCTAGAGAGAAGAATTCTCAGTAATTCTTTGTGCTGCGTGTGTTCAACTCACAGAGTTGAACCTTCCTTTAGACAGAGCAGATTTGAAAACCTCTTTTTGTGGAATTTGCAAGTGGAGATTTCAAGCGCTTTCGGGCCAATGGTAGAAATGGTAATATCTTCCTATAAAAACTAGAGAGAATCATTCTCACCAACCACTTTGGGATGTGTGCGTTCCACTCACAGAGTTTAGCCTTTCTTTTCATAGAGTAGTTTGGAAACACTCTGTTTGTAAAGTCTGCAAGTGGATATTTGGACCTCCTTGAGGATTTCATTGGAAGCGGGATTTCTGCACATAACGCTAGGCAGAAGAATTCTCAGTAATTCTTTGTGCTGCGTGTGTTCAACTCACAGAGTTGAATCTTCCTTTAGACAGAGCAGATTTGAAACCCTCTTTTTGTGGAATATACCCTCTTTTTGTGGAATATACAAGTGGAGATTTCAAGCGCTTTGGGGCCAACAGAAGAAAAGGAAATATCTTTGTATAAAAACTAGAGAGAATCATTTTCAGCAACCACTTTGTGATGTGTGCGTTCCACTCACAGAGTTTAACCTTTCTTTTCATAGAGCAGTTTGCAAACACTCTGTTTGTAAAGTCTGCAAGTGGATATTTGGACCTCTTTGAGTATTTCGTTGGAAGAGGGATTTCTGCATAAAACGCTAGACAGAAGAATTCTCAGTAATTCTTTGGGCTGCGTGTGTTCAACTCACAGAGTTGAACCTTCCTTTAGACAGAGCAGATTTGAAACCCTCTTTTTGTGGAATATACAAGTGGAGATTTCAAGCTCTTTGGGGCCAATGGTAGAAAAGGAAATATCTTTGTATAAAAACTAGAGAGAATCATTTTCAGCAACCACTTGGTGATGAGTGCGTTCCACTCACAGAGTTTAACATTTCTTTTCATAGAGCAGTTTGCAAACACTCTGTTTGTAAAGTCTGCAAGTGGATATTTGGACCTCTTTGAGGATTTCGTTGGAAGCGGGATTTCTGCATATAACGCTAGACAGATGAATTCTCAGTAACTTCTTTGGGCTGCGTGTGTTCAACTCACAGAGTTGTACCTTCCTTTAGAAAGAGCAGATTTGAAACCCACTTCTTGTGGAATTTGGAAGTGGAGATTTCAAGCGATTTGGGGCCAACGGTAGAGACGGAAATATCTTCGAATAAAAACTAGAGAGAATCATTTTCAGCAACCACTTTGGGATGTGTGCGTTCCACTCACAGAGTTTAACCTTTCTTTTCATACAGCAGTTTGGAAACACTCTGCATGTAATGTCTGCAAGTGGATATTTGGACCTCTTTGAGGATTTCGTGGGAAGAGGGATTTCTGCATATAACTCTAGACAGAAGAATTCTCAGTAATTCTTTGGGCTGCGTGTGTTCAACTCACAGAGTTGAACCTTCCTTTAGACAGAGCAGATTTGAAAACCTCTTTTTGTGGAATTTACAAGTGGAGATTTCAAGCCATTTGGGGCCAACGGTAGAAAAGGAAATATCTTTGTATAAAAACTAGAGAGAATCATTCTCAGTAACCACTTTGTGATATGTGTGATCCACTCACGGAGTTTAACCTTTCTTTTCATAGAGCAGTTTGGAAACACTCTGCATGTAAAGTCTGCAAGTGGATATTTGGACCTCTTTGGGGATTTCGTTGGAAACGGGATTTCGGCGTCCAACGCTAGACAGAAGAATTCTCAGTAACTTCTTTGTGCTGTGTGTGTTCAACTCACAGAGTTGAACCTTCCTTTAGACAGAGCAGATTTGAAAACCTCTTTTTGTGGAATTTGCAAGTGGAGATTTCAAGCGCTTTCGGGCCAATGGTAGAAATGGTAATATCTTCCTATAAAAACTAGAGAGAATCATTCTCAGCAACCACTTTGGGATGTGTGCGTTCCACTCAGAGAGTTTAGCCTTTCTTTTCATAGAGTAGTTTGGAGACACTCTGTTTGTAAAGTCTGCAAGTGGATATTTGGACCTCCTTGAGGATTTCGTTGGAAGCGGGATTTCTGCACATAACGCTAGGCAGAAGAATTCTCAGTAATTCTTTGTGCTGCGTGTGTTAAACTCACAGAGTTGAACCTTCCTTTAGACAGAGCAGATTTGAAACCCTCTTTTTGTGGAATATACCCTCTTTTTGTGGAATATACAAGTGGAGATTTCAAGCGCTTTGGGGCCAATGGAAGAAAAGGAAATATCTTTGTATAAAAACTAGAGAGAATCATTTTCAGCAACCACTTTGTGATGTGTGCGTTCCACTCACAGAGTTTAACCTTTCTTTTCATAGAGCAGTTTGCAAACACTCTGTTTGTAAAGTCTGCAAGTGGATATTTGGACCTCTTTGAGTATTTCGTTGGAAGAGGGATTTCTGCATAAAACGCTAGACAGAAGAATTCTCAGTAATTCTTTGGGCTGCGTGTGTTCAACTCACAGAGTTGAACCTTCCTTTAGACAGAGCAGATTTGAAACACTCTTTTTGTGGAATATACAAGTGGAGATTTCAAGCTCTTTGGGGCCAATGGTAGAAAAGGAAATATCTTTGTATAAAAACTAGAGAGAATCATTTTCAGCAACCACTTGGTGATGAGTGCGTTCCACTCACAGAGTTTAACCTTTCTTTTCATAGAGCAGTTTGCAAACACTCTGTTTGTAAAGTCTGCAAGTGGATATTTGGACCTCTTTGAGGATTTCGTTGGAAGCGGGATTTCTGCATATAACGCTAGACAGATGAATTCTCAGTAACTTCTTTGGGCTGCGTGTGTTCAACTCACAGAGTTGTACCTTCCTTTAGAAAGAGCAGATTTGAAACCCTCTTCTTGTCAAATTTGCAAGTGGAGATTTCAAGCGATTTGGGGCCAACGGTAGAAAAGGAAATATCATCGAATAAAAACTAGAGAGAATCATTCTCAGCAAACACTTTGGGATGTGTGCGTTCCACTCACAGAGTTTAACCTTTCTTTTCATGGCAGTTTGGAAACACTCTGTTTGTAAAGTCTGCAAGTGGATATTTGGACCTCTTTGATGATTTCTTTGGAAACGGGATTTCTGCATATAACGCTAGATAGAAGAATTGTCAGTAACTTCTTTGGGGTGCGTGTGTTCAACTCACAGAGTTGTACCTTCCTTTAGAAAGAGCAGATTTGAAACTCTCTTTTTGTGGAATTTGCAAGTGGAGATTTCAAGCGATTTGGGGCCAACTGTAGAAACGGAAATATCTTCGAATATAAACTAGAGAGAATCATTCTCAGCAACCACTTTGGGATGTGTGCGTTACACTCACAGAGTTTAACCTTTCTTTTCATAGAGCAGTTTGGAAACACCCTGTTTGTAAAGTCTGCAAGTCGATATTTGGACCTCTTTGAGGATTTCGTTGGAAACGGGATTTCTGCATATATCGCTAGACAGAAGAATTCTCAGTAACTTCTTTGGGCTGTGTGTGTTCAACACACAGAGTTGATCTTTCCTTTAGACAGTGCAGATTTGACCCCTCTTTTTGTGGAATTTACAAGTGGAGATTTTAAGCGCTTTGGGGCCTACGGTAGAAAAGGAAACATCTTTGTATAAAAACTAGAGAGAATCATTCTCAGCAAACACTTTGAGATATGTGCGATCCACTCACGGAGTTTAAGCTTTCTTTTCATAGAGCAGTTTGGAAACACTCTGCATGTAAAGTCTGCAAGTGGATATTTGGACCTCTTTGGGGATTTCGTTGGAAACGGGATTTCGGCATCCAACGCTAGACAGAAGAATTCTCAGTAACTTCTTTGTGCTGTGTGTGTTCAACTCACAGAGTTGAACCTTCCTTTAGACAGAGCAGATTTGAAAACCTCTTTTTGTGGAATTTGCAAGTGGAGATTTCAAGCGCTTTCGGGCCAATGGTAGAAATGGTCATATCTTCCTATAAAAACTAGGGAGAATCATTCTCAGCAACCACTTTTGGTTGTGTGCGTTCCACTCACAGAGTTTAGCCTTTCTTTTCATAGAGTAGTTTGGAAACACTCTGTTTGTAAAGTCTGCAAGTGGATATTTGGACCTCCTTGAGGATTTCGTTGGAAGCGGGATTTCTGCACATAACGCTAGGCAGAAGAATTCTCAGTAATTCTTTGTGCTGCGTGTGTTCAACTCACAGAGTTGAACCTTCCTTTAGACAGAGCAGATTTGAAACCCTCTTTTTGTGGAATTTGGAAGAGGAGATTTCAAGCGATTTGGGGCCAACGGAAGAAACGGAAATATGTTCGCATAAAAACTAGAGAGAATCATTGTCAGCAACCACTTTGTGATGTGTGTGTTCCACGCACGGAGTTTAACCTTTCTTTTCATAGAGCAGTTTGCAAACACTCTGTTTGTAAAGTCTGCAAGTGGATATTTGGACTTCCTTGAGGATTTCGTTGGAAGCAGGATTTCTGCATATAACGCTAGACAGAGGAATTCTCAGTAACTTCTTTGGGCTGTGTGTGTTCAACCCACAGAGTTGAACTTTCCTTTAGACAGTGCAGATTTGAACCCTCTTTTTGTGGAATTTACAAGTGGAGATTTCAAGCGCTTTGGGGCCAACGTTAGAAAAGGAAATATCTTTGTATAAAAACTAGAGAGAATCATTCTCAGCAACCACTTTGTGATAAGTGCGTTCCACTCACGGAGTTTAACCTTTCTTTTCATAGAGCAGTTTGGAAACACTCTGCATGTAAAGTCTGCAAGTGGATATTTGGACCTCTTTGAGGATTTCGTTGGAAAAGGGATTTCTGCTTATAACGGCAGACAGAAGAATTCTCAGTAACATCTTTGGGCTCCGTGTGTTCAACCCACAGATTTATGCCTTCCTTTAGAAAAAGCAGATTTGAAACCCTCTTCTTGTGGAATTTGCTAGTGGAGATTTCAAGCGATTTGGGGCCAACGGTAGAAACGGAAATATCTTCGAATAAAAACTAGAGAGAATCATTCTCAGCAACCACTTTGGGATGTGTGCGTTCCACTCACAGAGTTTAACCTTTCTTTTCATAGAGTAGTTTGCAAACACTCTGTTTGTAAAGTCTGCAAGTGGATATTTGGACCTCTTTGAGGATTTCGTTGGAAAAGGGATTTCTGCATATAACTCTAGACAGAAGAATTCTCAGTAACGTTTTGGGCTGTGTGTGTTCAACTCACAGAGTAGAACTTTCCTTTAGACAGTGCAGATTTGAACCCCCTTTTGTGGAATTTACAAGTGGACATTTCAAGAGCTTTGGGGCCAACGGTTGAAAAGGAAATATCTTTGTATAAAAATTAGAGAGAATCATTCTCAGCAACCACTTTGTGATATGTGCGTTCCACTCACGGAGTTTAACCTTTCTTTTCATAGAGCAGTTTGGAAACACTCTGTTTGAAAGTCTGCAAGTGGATATTTGGACATCTTTGAGGATTTCATTGGAAACGGGATTTCTGCATATAACTCTAGACAGAAGAATTCTCAGTAACTTCTTTGGGGTGCGAGTGTTCAACTCACAGAGTTGTACCTTCCTTTAGAGAGAGCAGATTTGAAACCCTCTTCTCGTGGAATTTGCAAGTGGAGATTTTAAGCGATTTGGGGCCAACGGTAGAAAAGGAAATATCCTCGAATAAAAACTAGAGAGAATCATTCTCAGCAGCCTCTTTGGGATGTGTGCGTTCCACTCACAGAGTTTAACCTTTCTTTTCATAGAGCAGTTTGCAAACACTCTGTTTGCAAGTCTGCAAGTGGATATTTTTACCTATTTGAGGATTTCGTTAGAAACGGAATTTCTGCATATAACGCTAGACAGAAGAATTCTCAGTAACTTCCTTGGTCTGTGTGTGTTCAACTCACAGAGTTGAACTTTCCTTTAGACAGTGCAGATTTGAACACTCTTTTTGTGGAATTTACAAGTTTAGATTTCAAGCGCTTTCCTGCCAACGGTAGAAAAGGAAATATCTTTGTATAAAAACTAGAGAGAATAATTCTCAGCATGCACTTTGGGATGTGTGCATTGCACTCACAGAGAGTAACCTTTGTTTTCATAGAGTAGTTTGGAAACACTCTGTTTGTAAAGTCTGCAAGTGGATATATGGACCTCTTTGAGGATTTCGTTGGAAACGGGATTTCTGCATCTAACGCTAGACAGAAGAATTCTTAGTAACTTCTTTGTGCTGCGTGTGTTCAACCCACAGAGTTGTACCTTCCTTTAGAAAAAGCAGATTTGAAACCCTCTTCTTGTGGAATTTGCTAGTGGAGATTTCAAGCGATTTGGGGCCAACGGTAGAATCGGAAATATCTTTGAATAAAAACTAGTGAGAATCATTCTCAGCAACCACTTTGGGATGTGTGCGTTCCACTCACAGAGTTTAACCTTTCTTTTCATAGAGTAGTTTGCAAACACTCTGTTTGTAAAGTCTGAAAGTGGATATTTGGACATCTTTGAGGATTTCGTTCGAAAAGGGATTTCAGCATATAACTCTAGACAGAAGAATTCTCAGTAACTTCTTTGGGCTGCGTGTGTTCAACTCACAGAGTTGTACCTTCCTTTAGAGAGAGCAGATTTGAAACCCTCTTCTTGTGGTATTTGCAAGTGGAGATTTCAAGCGATTTGGGGCCAAATGTAGAAAAGGATATATCTTCGAATGAAAACTAGAGAGAATCATTCTCAGCAACCACTATGGGATGTGTGCGTTCCACTCACAGAGTTTAACCTTTCTTTTCATAGAGCAGTTTGGAAACACTCTGTTTGTAAAGTCTGCAAGTGGATATTGGGACCTCCTTGAGGATTTCGTTGGAAGCGGGATTTCTGCATATAACGCTAGAGAGAAGAATTCTCAGTAATTCTTTGGGCTGCGTGTGTTCAACTCACAGAGTTGAACCTTCCTTTAGACAGAGCAGATTTGAAACCCTCTTTTTGTGGAATTTACAAGTGGACATTTCAAGCGCTTTTGGGCCAACGGTAGAAAAGGAAATATCTTTGTATAAAAACTAGAGAGAATCATTTTCAGCAACCACTTTGTGATGTGTTCGTTCCACTCACAGAGTTTAACCTTTCTTTTCATAGAGCAGTTTGCAAACACTCTGTTTGTAAAGTCTGCAAGTGGATATTTGGACCTCTTTGAGGATTTCGTTGGAAACGGGATTTCTGCATATAATGCTAGACAGAAGAATTCTCAGTAACTTCTTTGGGCTGCGTGTGTTCAACTCACAGAGTTGTACTTTCCCTTAGAAAGAGCAGATTTGAAACCCACTTTTTGTGGAATATACCCTCTTTTTGTGGAATATACAACTGGAGATTTCAAGCGCTTTGTGGCCATCGGTAGAAAAGGAAATATCTTTGTATAAAAACTAGAGAGAATCATTTTCAGCAACCACTTTGGGATGTGTGCATTCCACTCACAGAGTTTAACCTTTCTTTTCATAGAGCAGTTTGCAAACACTCTGTTTGTAATGTCTGCAAGTGGATATTTGGACCTCCTTGAGGATTTCTTTGGAAGCGGGATTTCTGCATATAACGCTAGACAGAAGAATTCTCAGTAACTTCTTTGGGCTGTGTGTGTTCAACTCACAGAGTTGAACTTTCCTTTAGACAGTGCAGATTTGAACCCTCTTTTTGTGGAATTTACAAGTGGAGATTTCAAGCGCTTTGGGGCCAACGGTAGTAAAGGATATATCATCGAATAAAAACTAGAGAGAATCATTCTCAGCAACCACTTTGGGATGTGTGCGTTCCACTCACAGAGTTTAACCTTTCTTTTCATAGAGCAGTTTGCAAACACTCTGTTTGTAAAGTCTGAAAGTGGATATTTTTACCTCTTTGAGGATTTCGTTGGAAACGGGATTTCTGCATAAAACGTTAGACAGAAGAATTCTCAGTAACTTCTTTGGGCTGCGTGTGTTCAACCCACAGAGTTGTACCTTCCTTTAGAAAAAGCAGATTTGAAACCCTCTTTTTGTGGAATTTGCAATTGGAGATTTCAAGCGCTTTGGGGCCAACGGTAGAAACGGAAATATCTTCGAAAAAAATCTAGAGAGAATCATTTTCAGCAACCACTTTGGGATGTGTGCGTTCCACTCACAGAGATTAACCTTACTTTTCATAGAGCAGTTTGGAAACACTCTGTTTGTAAAGTCTGCAAGTGGATATTTGGACCTCTTTGAGGATTTCGTTGGAAACGGGATTTCTGCATATATCGCTAGACAGAAGAATTCTCAGTAACATCTTTGGGCTGTGTGTGTTCAACACACAGAGTTGATCTTTCCTTTAGACAGTACAGATTTGACCCCTCTTTTTGTGGAATTTACAAGTGGAGATTTTAAGCGCTTTGGGGCCTACGGTAGAAAAGGAAACATCTTTGTATAAAAACTAGAGAGAATCATTCTCAGCAACCACTTTGAGATATGTGCGATCCACTCACTGGGTTTAAGCTTTCTTTTCATAGAGCAGTTTGGAAACACTCTGCATGTAAAGTCTGCAAGTGGATATTTGGACCTCTTTGGGGATTTCGTTGGAAACGGGATTTCGGCATCCAACGCTAGACAGAAGAATTCTCAGTAACTTCTTTGTGCTGTGTGTGTTCAACTCACAGAGTTGAACCTTCCTTTAGACAGAGCAGATTTGAAACCCTCTTTTTGTGGAATATACCCTCTTTTTGTGGAATATACAAGTGGAGATTTCAAGCGCTTTGGGGCCAACGGTAGAAAAGGAAATATCTTTGTATAAAAACTAGAGAGAATCATTTTCAGCAACCACTTTGTGATGTGTGCGTTCCACGCACAGAGCTTAACCTTTCTTTTCATAGAGCAGTTTGCAAAAACTCTGTTTGTAAAGTCTGCAAGTGGATATTTGGACCTCTTTGAGGATTTCGTTGGAAACGGGATTTCTGCATATAACGCTAGACAGAAGAATTCTCAGTAACTTCTTTGGGCTGTGTGTGTTCAACTCACAGAGTTGTACCTTCCTTTAGAAAGTGCAGATTTGAAACCCTCTTCTTGTGGAATTTGGAAGTGGAGATTTCAAGCGATTTGGGGCCAAGGGTAGAAACGGAAATATCTTCGCATAAAAACTAGAGAGAATCATTGTCAGCAACCACTTTGGGATGTGTGCGTTCCACTCACAGAGTTTAACCTTTCTTTTCATAGAGCAGTTTGCAAACACTCTGTTTGTAAGGTCTGCAAGTGGATATTTGGACCTCCTTGAGGATTTCGTTGGAAGCGGGATTTCTGCATATAACGCTAGACAGAAGAATTCTCAGTAACTTCTTTCGGCTGTGTGTGTTCAACTCACAGAGTTGAACTTTCCTTTAGACAGTGCAGATTTGAACCCTCTTTTTGTGGAATTTACAAGTGGAGATTTCAAGCGCTTTGGGGCCAACGGTAGAAAAGGAAATATCTTTGTATAAAAACTAGAGAGAATCATTCTCAGCAACCACTTTGTGATATGTGCGTTCCACTCATGGAGTTTAACCTTTCTTTTCATTGAGCAGTTTGGAAAGACTCTGCATGTAAAGTCTGCAAGTGGATATTTGGACCTCTTTGAGGATTTCGTTGGAAAAGGGATTTCTGCATATAACGGCAGACAGAAGAATTCTCAGTAATTCTTTGTGCTGCGTGTGTTCAACTCACAGAGTTGAACCTTCCTTTAGACAGAGCAGATTTGAAACCCTCTTTTTGTGGAATAAACCCTCTTTTTGTGGAATATACAAGTGGAGATTTCAAGCGCTTTGGGCCAACGGTAGAAAAGGAAATATCTTTGTATAAAAACTAGAGAGAATCATTTTCAGCAACCACTTTGTGATGTGTGCGTTCCACGCACAGAGTTTAACCTTTCTTTTCATAGAGCAGTTTGCAAACACTCTGTTTGTACAGTCTGCAAGTGGATATTTGGACCTCTTTGAGGATTTCGTTGGAAACGGGATTTCTGCATGTAACGCTAGACAGAAGAATTCTCAGTAACTTCTTTGGGCTGTGTGTGTTCAACTCACAGAGTTGTACCTTCCTTTAGAAAGTGCAGATTTGAAACCCTCTTCTTGTGGAATTTGGAAGTGGAGATTTCAAGCGATTTGGGGCCAACGGTAGAAACGGAAATATCTTCGCATAAAAACTAGAGAGAATCATTGTCAGCAACCACTTTGGGATGTGTGCGTTCCACTCACAGAGTTTAACCTTTCTTTTCATAGAGCAGTTTGCAAACACTCTGTTTCTAAAGTCTGCAAGTGGATATATGGACCTCCTTGAGGATTTCGTTGGAAGCGGGATTTCTCCATATAACGCTAGACAGAAGAATTCTCAGTAACTTCTTTGGGCTGTGTGTGTTCAACCCACAGAGTTGAACTTTCCTTTAGACAGTGCAGATTTGAACCCTCTTTTTGTGGAATTTACAAGTGGAGATTTCAAGCGCTTTGGGGCCAACGTTAGAAAAGGAAATATCTTTGTTTAAAAACTAGAGAGAATCATTCTCAGCAACCACTTTGTGATATGTGCGTTCCACTCACGGAGTTTAACCTTTCTTTTCATAGAGCAGTTTGGAAACACTCTGCATGTAAAGTCTGCAAGTGGATATTTGGACCTCTTTCAGGATTTCGTTGGAAAAGGGATTTCTGCATATAACGGCAGACAGAAGAATTCTCAGTAACTTCTTGTGCTGCGTGTGTTCAACCCACAGAGTTGTACCTTCCTTTACAAAAAGCAGATTTGAAACCCTCTTCTTGTGGAATTTGCTAGTGGAGATTTCAAGCGATTTGGGGCCAACGGTAGAAACGGAAATATCTTCGAATAAAAACTAGAGAGAATCATTCTCAGCAACCACATGGTGATGTGTGCGTTCCACTCACAGAGTTTAACCTTTCTTTTCATAGAGTAGTTTGCAAACACTCTGTTTGTAAAGTCTGCAAGTGGATATTTGGACCTCTTTGAGGATTTCGTTGGAAAAGTGATTTCTGCATATAACGGAAGACAGAAGAATTCTCATTATCTTCTTTGGGCTGTGTGTGTTCAACTCACAGAGTTGAACTTTCCCTTAGGCAGTGCAGATTTTAACCCTCTTTTTGTGGAATTTACAAGTGGACATTTCAAGCGCTTTGGGGCCAATTGTAGAAAAGGAAATATCTTCGAATGAAAACTAGAGAGAATCATTCTCAGCAACCACTATGGGATGTGTGCGTTCCACTCACAGAGTTTAACCTTTATTTTCATAGAGCAGTTTGGAAACACTCTGTTTGTAAAGTCTGCAAGTGGATATTTGGACCTCCTTGAGGATTTCGTTGGAAGCAGGATTTCTGCATATAACGCTAGAGAGAAGAATTCTCAGTAATTCTTTGGGCTGCGTGTTTTCAACTCACAGAGTTGAACCTTCCTTTAGACAGAGCAGATTTGAAACCCTCTTTTTGTGGAATTTACAAGTGGACATTTCAAGCGCTTTTGGGCCAACGGTAGAAAAGGAAATATCTTTGTATAAAAACTAGAGAGAATCATTCTCAGCAACCACTTTGTGATATGTGCGTTCCACTCACGGAGTTAAACCTTTCTTTTCATAGAGCAGTTTGGAAACACTCTGCATGTAAAGTCTGCAAGTGGATATATGGACCTCTTTGAGGATTTCGTTGGAATCGGGATTTCTGCATATAACGCTAGAGAGAAGAATTCTCAGTAATTCTTTGGGCTGCGTGTGTTCAACTCACAGTGTTGAACCTTCCTTTAGACAGAGCAGATTTCAAACCCTCTTTTTGTGGAATTTACAAGTGTAGATTTCAAGCGATTTGGGGCCAACGGTAGAAAAGGAAATATCTTTGTATAAAAACTAGAGAGAATCATTCTCAGCAACCACTTGGTGATGTGTGCATTCCACTCACAGAGTTTAACCTTTCTTTTCATAGAGCAGTTTGCAAACACTCTGTTTGTAAAGTCTGCAAGTGGATATTTTTACCTCTTTGAGGAGTTCGTTGGAAACGGGATTTCTGCATATAACGCTAGACAGAAGAATTCTCAGTAATTCTTTGGGCTGCGTGTGTTCAACTCACAGAGTTGAACCTTCCTTTAGACTGAGCTGATTTGAAACCCTCTTCTTGTGGAATACACAACTTTGGATTTCAAGCGATTTGGGGCCATCGGTAGAAAAGGAAATATCTTTGTATAAAAACTATAGAGAATCATTTTCAGCAACCACTTTGTGATGTGTTCGTTCCACTCACAGAGTTTAACTTTTCTTTTCATAGAGCAGTTTGCAAACAATCTGTTTGTAAAGTCTGCAAGTGGTTATTTGGACCTCTTTGAGGATTTCGTTGGAAACGGGATTTCTGCATATAATGCTAGACAGAAGAATTCTCAGTAACTTCTTTGGGCTGCGTGTGTTCAACTCACAGAGTTGTACCTTCCTTTAGAAAGAGCAGATTTGAAACCCACTTTTTGTGGAATATACCCTCTTTTTGTGGAATATACAAGTGGAGATTTCAAGCGCTTTGGGGCCATCGGTAGAAAAGGAAATATCTTTGTATAAAAACTAGAGAGAATCATTTTCAGCAACCACTTTGGGATGTGTGCATTCCACTCACAGAGTTTAACCTTTCTTTTCAAAGAGCAGTTTGCAAACACTCTGTTTGTAAAGTCTGCAAGTGGATATTTGGACCTCCTTGAGGGTTTCGTTGGAAGAGGGATTTCTGCATATAACGCTAGACAGAAGAATTCTCAGTAACTTCTTTGGGCTGTGTGTGTTCAACTCACAGAGTTGAACTTTCCTTTAGACAGTGCAGATTTGAACCCTCTTTTTGTGGAATTTACAAGTGGAGATTTCAAGCGCTTTGGGGCCAACGGTAGTAAAGGATATATCATCGAATAAAAACTAGAGAGAATCATTCTCAGCAACCACTTTGGGATGTGTGCGTTCCACTCACAGAGTTTAACCTTTCTTTTCATAGAGCAGTTTGCAAACACTCTGTTTGTAATGTCTGCAAGTGGATATTTTTACCTCTTTGAGGATTTCGTTGGAAACGGGATTTCTGCATAAAACGTTAGACAGAAGAATTCTCAGTAACTTCTTTGGGCTGCGTGTGTTCAACCCACAGAGTTGTACCTTCCTTATAAAAAGCAGATTTGAAACCCTCTTTTTGTGGAATTTGCAATTGGAGATTTCAAGCGCTTTGGGGCCACCGGTAGAAACGGAAATATCTTCGAAAAAAATCTAGAGAGAATCATTTTCAGCAACCACTTTGGGATGTGTGCGTTCCACTCACAGAGATTAACCTTACTTTTCGTAGAGCAGTTTGCAAACACTCTGTTTGTAAAGTCTGCAAGTGGATATTTGGAGCTCTTTAAGGATTTCGTTGGAAAAGGGATTTCTGCATATAACGGTAGACAGAAGAATTCTCAGTAACTTCTTTGGGCTGTGTGGGTTCAACTCACAGAGTTGAACTTTCCTTTAGACAGTGCAGATTTGAACCCTCTTTTTGTGGAATTTACAAGTGGACATTTCAAGCGCTTTGGGGCCAACGGTAGAAAAGGAAATATCTTTGTATAAAAACTAGAGAGAATCATTTTCAGCAACCACTTGGTGATGTGTGCGTTCCACTCACAGAGTTTAACCTTTCTTTTCATAGAGCAGTTTGCAAACACTCTGTTTGTAAAGTCTGCAGGTCGATATTTGGACCTCTTTGAGGATTTTGTTGGAAACGGGATTTCTGCATATAAAGCTAGATAGAAGAATTCTCAGTAACTACTTTGGGGTGCGTGTGTTCAACTCACAGATTTGTACCTTCCTTTAGAAAGAGCAGATTTGAAATCCTATTTTTGAGGAATTGGCAAGCGGAGATTTCAAGCGATTTTGGGCCAACGGTAGAAAAGGAAATATCTTCGAATAAAAACTAGAGAGAATCATTCTCAGCAACCACTTTGGGATGTGTGCGTTCCACTCGCAGAGTTTAACCTTTCTTTTCATAGAGCAGTTTGCAAACACTCTGTTTGTAAAGTCTGCAAGTGGATATTTTTACCTCTTTGAGGAGTTCGTTGGAAGCGGGATTTCTGCATATAATGCTAGACAGAAGAATTCTCAGTAATTCTTTGGGCTGTGTGTGTTCAACTCACAGAGTTGAACTTTCCTTTAGACAGTGCAGATTTGAACCCTCTTTTTGTGGAATTTACAAGTGGAGATTGCAAGCGCTTTTGGGCCAACGGTAGAAAAGGAAATATCTTTGTATAAAAACTAGAGAGAATCATTCTCAGCAACCACTTTGTGATATGTGCGTTCCACTCACGGAGTTTAAACTTTCTTTTCATAGAGCAGTTTGGAAACACTCTGCATGTAAAGTCTGCAAGTGGATATTTGGACCTCTTTGAGGATTTCGTTGGAAGCGGGATTTCTGCATATAACGCTAGAGAGAAGAATTCTCAGTAATTCTTTGGGCTGCGTGTGTTCAACTCACTGAGTTGAACCCTCCTTTAGACAGAGCAGATTTGAAAACCTCTTTTTGTGGAATTTACAAGTGTAGATTTCAAGCGATTTGGGGCCAACGGTAGAAAAGGAAATATCTTTGTATAAAAACTAGAGAGAATCATTCTCAGCAACCACTTGGTGATGTGTGCATTCCACTCACAGAGTTTAACCTTTCTTTTCATAGAGCAGTTTGGAAACACTCTGTTTGTAAAGTCTGCAAGTGGATATTTGGACCTCTTTGAGGATTTCGTTGGAAACGGGATTTCTGCATATAAAGCTAGATAGAAGAATTCTCAGTAACTTCTTTGGGGTGCGTGTGTTCAACTCACAGAGTTGTACCTTCCTTCAAAAAGAGCAGATTTGAAACTCTCTTTTTGTGGAATTTGCAAGTGGAGATTTCAAGCGATTTGGGGCCAACGGTAGAAAAGGAAATATCTTCGAATAAAAACTAGGGAGAATCATTCTCAGCAACCACTTTGGGATGTGTGCGTTCCACTCACAGAGTTTAACCTTTCTTTTCGTAGAGCAGTTTGCAAACACTCTGTTTGTTAAGTCTGCAAGTGGGTATTTGGACCTCTTTGAGGATTTCACTGGAAACGGGTTTTCAGCATATAACGCTAGACAGAAGAATTCTCAGTAACTTCTTTTTGATATGTGTGTTGAACTGACAGAGTTGAACCTTCCTTTAGACAGAGCAGATTTGAAACCCTCTTTTTGTGGAATTTGCAAGTGGAGATTTCAAGCGCTTTGGGGCCAATGGTAGAAATGGAAATATCTTCGTATAAAGACTAGAGAGAATCATTCTCAGCAACCACTTGGTGATGGGTGCGTTCCACTCACAGAGTTTAACCTTTCTTTTCATAGAGCAGTTTGGAAACACCCTGTTTGTAAAGTCTGCAAGTGGATATTTGGACCTCTTTGAGGATTTCGTTGGAAACGGGATTTCTGCATATAACGCTAGACAGAAGAATTCTCAGTAACTTCTTTGGGCTGTGTGTGTTCAACACACAGAGTTGATCTTTCCTTTAGACAGTGCAGATTTGAACCCTCTTTTTGTGGAATTTACAAGTGGAGATTTTAAGCGCTTTAGGGCCTACGGTAGAAAAGGAAACATCTCTGTATAAAAACTAGAGAGAATCATTCTCAGCAACCACTTTGAGATATGTGCGATCCACTCACGGAGTTTAACCTTTCTTTTCATAGAGCAGTTTGGAAACACTCTGCATGTAAAGTCTGCAAGTGGATATTTGGACCTCTTTGAGGATTTCGTTGGAAACGGGTTTTCGGCATCCAACGCTAGACAGAAGAATTCTCAGTAACTTCTTTCGGCTGCGTGTGTTCAACTCACAGAGTTGAACCTTCCTTTAGACAGAGCAGATTTGAAAACCTCTTTTTGTGGAATTTGCAAGTGGAGATTTCATGCGCCTTCGGGCCTATGGTAGAAAAGGTAATATCTTCCTATAAAAACTGGAGAGAATCATTCTCAGCAACCACTTCCGGTTGTGTGCGTTCCACTCACAGAGTTTAGCCTTTCTTTTCATAGAGTAGTTTGGAAACACTCTGTTTGTAAAGTCTGCAAGTGGATATTTGGACCTCCTTGAGGATTTCGTTGGAAGCGGGATTTCTGCATATAACGCTAGACAGAAGAATTCTCAGTAACTTCTTTGGGCTGCCTGTGTTCAACCCACAGAGTTGTACCTTCCTTTAGAAAAAGCAGATTTGAAACCCTCTTCTTGTGGAATTTGCTATTGGAGATTTCAAGCGATTTGGGGCCAAAGGTAGAAACGGAAATATCTTCGAATAAAAACTAGAGAGAATCATTCTCAGCAACCACTTTGGGATGTGTGCATTCCACTCACAGAGTTTAACCTTTCTTTTCATAGAGCAGTTTGCAAACACTCTGTTTGTAAAGTCTGCAAGTGGATATTTTTACCTCTTTGAGGATTTCGTTGGAATCGGGATTTCTGCATATAACGCTAGACAGAAGAATTCTCAGTAACTTCCTTGGTCTGTGTGTGCTCAACTCACAGAGTTGTACTTTCCTTTAGACAGTGCTGATTTGAACCCTCTTTTTGTGGAATTTACAAGTGGAGATTTCAAGCGCTTTGGGGCCTACGGTAGAAAAGGAAATATCTTTGTATAAAAGCTGGAGAGAATCATTCTCAGCAACCACTTTGTGATATGTGCGTTCCACTCACGGAGTTTAACCTTTCTTTTCATAGTGCAGTTTGGAAACACTCTGCTTGTAAAGTCTGCAAGTGGATATTTGGACCTCTTTGAGGATTTCGTTGGAAGCGGGATTTCTGCATATAACGCTAGAGAGAAGAATTCTCAATAACTCTTTGCGCTGCGTGTGTTCAACTCACAGAGTTGAACCTTCCTTAAGACAGAGCAGATTTGAAAACCTCCTTTTGTGGAATTTACAAGTGTAGATTTCAAGCGATTTTGGGCCAACGGTAGAAAAGGAAATATCTTTTTATAAAAACGAGAGAGAATCATTCTCAGCAACCACTTGGTGATGTGTGCGTTCCACTCACAGAGTTTAACCTTTCTTTTCATAGAGCAGTTTGCAAACACTCTGTTTGTAAAGTCTGCAAGTGGATATTTTTACCTCTTTGAGGAGTTCGTTGGAAACGGGATTTCTGCATATAACGCTAGACAGAAGAATTCTCAGTAATTCTTTGGGCTGCGTGTGTTCAACTCACAGAGTTGAACCTTCCTTTAGACTGAGCTGATTTGAAACCCTCTTCTTGTGGAATACACAACTTTGGATTTCAAGCGATTTGGGGCCATCGGTAGAAAAGGAAATATCTTTGTATAAAAACTAGAGAGAATCATTTTCAGCAACCACTTTGTGATGTGTTCGTTCCACTCACAGAGTTTAACTTTTCTTTTCATAGAGCAGTTTGCAAACACTCTGTTTGTAAAGTCTGCAAGTGGTTATTTGGACCTCTTTGAGGATTTCGTTGGAAACGGGATTTCTGCATATAATGCTAGACAGAAGAATTCTCAGTAACTTCTTTGGGCTGCGTGTGTTCAACTCACAGAGTTGTACCTTCCTTTAGAAAGAGCAGATTTGAAACCCACTTTTTGTGGAATATACCCTCTTTTTGTGGAATATACAAGTGGAGATTTCAAGCGCTTTGAGGCCATCGGTAGAAAAGGAAATATCTTTGTATAAAAACTAGAGAGAATCATTTTCAGCAACCACTTTGGGATGTGTGCATTCCACTCACAGAGTTTAACCTTTCTTTTCAAAGAGCAGTTTGCAAACACTCTGTTTGTAAAGTCTGCAAGTGGATATTTGGACCTCCTTGAGGGTTTCGTTGGAAGAGGGATTTCTGCATATAACGCTAGACAGAAGAATTCTCAGTAACTTCTTTGGGCTGTGTGTGTTCAACTCACAGAGTTGAACTTTCCTTTAGACAGTGCAGATTTGAACCCTCTTTTTGTGGAATTTACAAGTGGAGATTTCAAGCGCTTTGGGGCCAACGGTAGTAAAGGATATATCATCAAATAAAAACTAGAGAGAATCATTCTCAGCAACCACTTTGGGATGTGTGCGTTCCACTCACAGAGTTTAACCTTTCTTTTCATAGAGCAGTTTGCAAACACTCTGTTTGTAATGTCTGCAAGTGGATATTTTTACCTCTTTGAGGATTTCGTTGGAAACGGGATTTCTGCATAAAACGTTAGACAGAAGAATTCTCAGTAACTTCTTTGGGCTGCGTGTGTTCAACCCACAGAGTTGTACCTTCCTTTAGAAAAAGCAGATTTGAAACCCTCTTTTTGTGGAATTTGCAATTGGAGATTTCAAGCGCTTTGGGGCCAACGGTAGAAACGGAAATATCTTCGAAAAAAATCTAGAGAGAATCATTTTCAGCAACCACTTTGGGATGTGTGCGTTCCACTCACAGAGATTAACCTTACTTTTCGTAGAGCAGTTTGCAAACACTCTGTTTGTAAAGTCTGCAAGTGGATATTTGGAGCTCTTTAAGGATTTCGTTGGAAAAGGGATTTCTGCATATAACGGTAGACAGAAGAATTCTCAGTAACTTCTTTGGGCTGTGTGGGTTCAACTCACAGAGTTGAACTTTCCTTTAGACAGTGCAGATTTGAACCCTCTTTTTGTGGAATTTACAAGTGGACATTTCAAGCGCTTTGGGGCCAACGGTAGAAAAGGAAATATCTTTGTATAAAAACTAGAGAGAATCATTTTCAGCAACCACTTGGTGATGTGTGCGTTCCACTCACAGAGTTTAACCTTTCTTTTCATAGAGCAGTTTGCAAACACTCTGTTTGTAAAGTCTGCAGGTCGATATTTGGACCTCTTTGAGGATTTTGTTGGAAACGGGATTTCTGCATATAAAGCTAGATAGAAGAATTCTCAGTAACTACTTTGGGGTGCGTGTGTTCAACTCACAGATTTGTACCTTCCTTTAGAAAGAGCAGATTTGAAATCCTATTTTTGAGGAATTGGCAAGCGGAGATTTAAACGATTTTGGGCCAACGGTAGAAAAGGAAATATCTTCGAATAAAAACTAGAGAGAATCATTCTCAGCAACCACTTTGGGATGTGTGCGTTCCACTCGCAGAGTTTAACCTTTCTTTTCATAGAGCAGTTTGCAAACACTCTGTTTGTAAAGTCTGCAAGTGGATATTTTTACCTCTTTGAGGAGTTCGTTGGAAGCGGGATTTCTGCATATAACGCTAGACAGAAGAATTCTCAGTAACTTCTTTGGGCTGTGTGTGGTCAACTCACAGAGTTGAACTTTCCTTTACACAGTGCAGATTTGAACCCACTTTTTGTGGTATTTACAAGTGGAGATTTCAAGCGCTTTGGGGCCAACGGTAGAAAAGGAAATATCTTTGTATAAAAGCTAGAGAGAATCATTCTCAGCAACCACTTTGTGATATGTGCGTTCCACTCACGGAGTTTAACCTTTCTTTTCATAGAGCAGTTTGGAAACACTCTGCATGTAAAGTCTGCAAGTGGATATTTGGATATCTTTGATGATTTCGTTGGAAGTGGTTTTTCTGCATATAACGCTAGAGAGAAGAATTCTCAGTAATTCTTTGGGCTGCGTGTGTTCAACTCACAGAGTTGAACCTTCCTTTAGACAGAGCAGATTTGAAAACCTCTTTTTGTGGAATTTACAAGTGTAGATTTCAAGCGATTTGGGGTCAACGGTAGTAAAGGAAATATCTTTGTATAAAAACTAGAGAGAATCATTCTCAGCAACCACTTGGTGATGGGTGCGTTCCACTCACAGAGTTTAACCTTTCTTTTCATAGAGCAGTTTGGAAACACTCTGTTTGTAAAGTCTGCAAGTGGATATTTGGACCTCTTTTAGGATTTCGTTGGAAATGGGATTTCTGCATGTAACGCTAGACAGAAGAATTCTCAGTAACTTCTTTTGGCTGCGTGTGTTCAACCCACAGAGTTGTACCTTCCATTAGAAAAAGCAGATTTGAAACCCTCTTCTTGTGGAATTTGCCAGTGGAGATTTCAAGCGATTTGGGGCCAACGGTACAAACGGAAATATCTTCGAATAAAAACTAGAGAGAATCATTCTCAGCAACCACTTTGGGATGTGTGCGTTCCACTCACAGAGTTTAACCTTTCTTTTCATAGAGTAGTTTGCAAACACTCTGTTTGTAAAGTCTGCAAGTGGATATTTGGACCTCTTTGAGGATTTCGTTGGAAAAGGGATTTCTGCATATAACGGTACACAGAAGAATTCTCAGTAACTTCTTTGGGCTGTGTGTGTTCAACTCACAGAGTTGAACTTTCCTTTAGGCAGTGCAGATATGAACCCTCTTTTTGTGGAATTTACGATTGGACATTTCAAGCGCTTTGGGTCCAACGGTAGAAAAGGAAATATCTTTGTATAAAAACTAGAGAGAATCATTCTCAGCAACCACTTTGTGATATGTGCGTTCCACTCACGGAGTTTGTCCTTTCTTTTCATACAGCAGTTTGGAAACACTCTGTTTGAAAGTCTGCAAGTGGATATTTGGACATCTTTGAGGATTTCGTTGGAAACGGGATTTCTGCATATAACTCTAGACAGAAGAATTCTCAGTAACTTCTTTGGGCTGCGTGTGTTCAACTCATAGAGTTGAACTTTCCTTTAGACAGTGCAGATTTGAACCCCCTTTTTGTGGAATTTACAAGTGGAGATTTCAAGCACTTTGGGGCCAGCGGTAGAAATGGAAATATCTTTGTATAAAAACTAGAGAGAATCATTCTCAGCAACCACTTTGGGATGTGTGCGTTCCACTCACAGAGTTTAACCTTTCTTTTCATAGAGCAGTTTGGAAACACTCTGTTTGTAAAGTCTGCAAGTGGATATTTGGACCTCTTTGAGGATTTCGTTGGAAACGGGATTTCTGCATATAACGCTACATAGAAGAATTCTCAGTAACTTCTATAGGGTGCGTGTGTTCAACTCACAGAGTTGTACCTTCCTTTAGAAAGACCAGAATTGAAACCCTCTTCTTGAGGAATTTGCAAGTGGAGATTTCAAGCGATTTGGGGCCAAAGGTAGAAAAGGATATATCTTCGAATAAAAACTAGAGAGAATCATTCTCAGCAACCACTATGGGATGTGTGCGTTCCACTCACAGAGTTTAACCTTTCTTTTCGTAGAGCAGTTTGCAAACACTCTGTTTGTAAAGTCTGCAAGTGGATATTTGGACCTCCTTGAGGATTTCGTTGGAAGTGGGATTTCTGCATATAACGCTAGACAGAAGAATTCTCAGTAACTTCTTTGGGCTGCGTGTGTTCAACTCACAGAGTTGAACCTTCCATTAGACAGAGCAGATTTGAAACCCTCTTTTTGTGGAATATACAAGTGGAGATTTGAAGCGCTTTGGGGCCAATGGAAGAAAAGGAAATATCTTTGTATAAAAACTAGAGCGAATCATTTTCATCAACCACTTGGTGATGTGTGCGTTCCACTCACAGAGTTTAACCTTTCTTTTCATAGAGCAGTTTGGAAACACTCTGTTTGTAAAGTCTGCAAGTGGATATTTGGACCTCTTTGAGGGTTTCGTTGGAAGAGGGATTTCTGCATATAACGCTAGACAGAAGAATTCTCAGTAACTACTTTGGGCTGTGTGTGTTCACCTCACAGAGTTGAACTTTCCTTTAGACAGAGCAGATTTGAACCCTCTTTTTGTGGAATTTAAAAGTGGAGATTTCAAGCGCTTTGGGGCCAAAGTTGAAAAGGAAATATCTTTGTATAAAAACTAGAGAGAATCATTCTCAGCAACCACTTTGTGATATGTGCGTTCCACTCACGGAGTTTAACCTTTCTTTTCATAGAGCAGTTTGGAAACACTCTGCATGTAAAGTCTGCAAGTGGATATTTGGATCTCTTTGAGGATTTCGTTGGAAGCGGGATTTCTGCATATAACGCTAGAGAGAAGAATTCTCAGTAACTTCTTTGGGCTGCGTGTGTTCAACTCACAGAGTTGAACCTTCCTTTAGTGAGAGCAGATTTGAAACCCTCCTCTTGTGGAATTTGCAAGTGGAGATTTCAAGCGATTTGGGGCCAACGGTAGAAAAGGAAATATCATCGAATAAAAACTAGAGAGAATCATTCTCAGCAACCACTTTGGGATGTGTGCGTTCCACTCACAGAGTTTAACCTTTCTTTTCATAGAGCAGTTTGCAAACACTCTGTTTGTAAAGTCTGCAAGTGGATATTTTTACCTCTTTGAGTATTTCTTTGGAAACGGGATTTCGGCATATAATGCTAGACAAAAGAATTCTCAGTAACTTCTTTGGGGTGCGTGTGTTCAACTCACAGAGTCGTACCTTCCTTTAGAAAAAGCAGATTTGAAACCCTCTTCTTGAGGAATTTGCAAGTGGATATTTCAAGCGATTTGGGGCCAAAGGTAGAAAAGGGTATATCTTCGAATAAAAACTAGAGAGAATCATTCTCAGCAACCACTATGGGATGTGTGCGTTCCACTCACAGAGTTTAACCTTTCTTTTCATAGAGCAGTTTGGAAACACTCTGTTTGTAAAGTCTGCAAGTGGATATTTGGACCTCCTTGAGGATTTCGTTGGAAGCGGGATTTCTGCATATAATGCTAGACAGAAGAATTCTCAGTAATTCTTTGGGCTGCGTGTGTTCAACTCACAGAGTTGAACCTTCCTTTAGACAGAGCGGATTTGAAACCCTCTTTTTGTGGAATATACAAGTGGAGATTTCAAGCGCTTTGGGGCCAATGGTAGAAAAGGAAATATCTTTGTATAAAAACTAGAGAGAATCATTCTCAGCAACCACTTTGTGATATGTGCGTTCCACTCACAGAGTTTAACCTTTCTTTTCATAGAGCAGTTTGCAAACACTCTGTTTGTAAAGTCTGCAAGTGGATATTTGGACCTCTTTGAGGATTTCGTTGGAAACGGGATTTCTGCATATAAAGCTAGATAGAAGAATTCTCAGTAACTTCTTTGGGGTGCGTGTGTTCAACTCACAGAGTTGTACCTTTCTTTAGAAAGAGCAGATTTGAAACCCTCTTTTTGAGGAATTTGCAAGTGGAGACTACAAGCGATTTGGGGCCAACGGTAGAAAAGGAAATATCTTCGAATAAAACTAGAGAGAATCATTCTCAGCAACCACTTTGGGATGTGTGCGTTCCCCTCACGGAGTTTAACCTTTCTTTTCGTAGAGCAGTTTGGAAACACTCTGTTTGTAAAGTCTGCACGTGGATATTTGGACCTCCTTGAGGATTTCTTTGGAAGCGGGATTTCTGCATATAACGCTAGACAGAAGAATTCTCAGTAATTCTTTGGGCTGCGTGTGTTCAACTCACAGAGTTGAACTTTCCTTTAGACAGAGCAGATTTGAAACCCTCCTTTTGTGGAATATACAAGTGGAGATTTCAAGCGCTTTGGGGCCAACGGTAGAAAAGGAAATATCTTTGTATAAAAACTAGAGAGAATCATTTTCAGCAACCACTTGGTGATGTGTGCGTTCCACTCACAGAGTTTAACCTTTCTTTTCGTAGAGCAGTTTGGAAACACTCTGTTTGTAAAGTCTGCAAGTGGATATTTGGACCTCTTTGAGGATTTCGTTGGAAGAGGTATTTCTGCTTATAACGCTAGACAGAAGAATTCTCAGTAATTCTTTGGGCTGCGTGTGTTCAACTCACAGAGTTGAACCTTCCTTTAGACAGAGCAGATTTGGAAACCTCTTTTTGTGGAATTTACAAGTGGAGATTTCAAGCGATTTGGGGCCAACGGTAGAAAAGGAAATATCTTTGTATAAAAATTAGAGAGAATCATTCTCAGCAACCACTTGGTGATGTGTGCATTCCACTCACAGAGTTTAACCTTTCTTTTCATAGAGCAGTTTGCAAACACTCTGTTTGTAAAGTCTGCAAGTGGGTATTTGAACCTCTTTAGGCATTTCGCTGGAAACAGGATTTATGCATCTAACGCTAGACAGAAGAATTCGCAGTAACTTCTTTGGGCTGCGTGTGTTCAACGCACAGAGTTGTACCTTCCTTTAGAAAAAGCAGATTTGAAACCCTCTTTTTGTGGAATTTGCAAGTGGAGATTTCAAGCGCTTTGGGGCCAACTGTAGAAACGGAAATATCTTCGTACAAAAACTAGAGAGAATCATTTTCAGCAACCACTTTGGGATGTGTGCGTTCCACTCACAGAGTTTAACCTTTCTTTTCGTAGAGCAGTTTGGAAACACTCTGTTTGTAAAGTCTGCAAGTGGATATTTTTACCTCTTTGAGGAGTTCGTTGGAAACGGGATTTCTGCATATAACGCTAGACAGAAGAATTCTCAGTAACTTCCTTGGTCTGTGTGTCTTCAACTCACAGAGTTGAACTTTCCTTTAGACAGTGCATATTTGAACCCTCTTTTTGTGTAATTTACAAGTGGAGATTTCAAGCGCTTTGGTGCCAACGGTAGAAAAGGAAATATCTTTGTATAAGAACTAGAGAGAATCATTTTCAGCAACCACTTTGTGATATGTGCGTTCCACTCACGGAGTTTAACCTTTCTTTTCATAGAGCAGTTTGGAAACACTCTGTTTGAAAGTCTGCAAGTGGATATTTGGACATCTTTGAGGATTTCGTTGGAAACGGGATTTCTGCATATAACTCTAGACAGAAGAATTCTCAGTAACTTCTTTGGGCTGTGTGTGTTCAACTCACAGAGTTGTACCTTCCTTTAGAGAGAGCAGATTTGAAACCCTCTTCTTGTGGAATTTGCAAGTGGAGATTTCAAGCGATTTGGGGCCAACGGTAGAAAAGGAAATATCCTCGAATAAAAACTAGAGAGAATCATTCTCAGCAACCACTTTGAGATATGTGCGATCCACTCACGGAGTTTAAGCTTTCTTTTCATAGAGCAGTTTGGAAACACTCTGCATGTAAATTCTGCAAGTGGATATTTGGACCTCTTTGGGGATTTCGTTGGAAACGGGATTTCGGCATCCAACGCTAGACAGAAGAATTCTCAGTAACTTCTTTGTGCTGTGTGTGTTCAACTCACAGAGTTGAACCTTCCTTTAGACAGAGCAGATTTGAAAATCTCTTTTTGTGGAATTTGCAAGTGGAGATTTCAAGCGCTTTCGGGCCAATGGTAGAAATGGTAATATCTTCCTATAAAAACTAGGGAGAATCATTCTCAGCAACCACTTTCGGATGTGTGCGTTCCACTCACAGAGTTTAGCCTTTCTTTTCATAGAGTAGTTTGGAAACACTCTGTTTGTAAAGTCTGCAAGTGGATATTTGGACCTCCTTGAGGATTTCGTTGGAAGCGGGATTTCTGCACATAACGCTAGGCAGAAGAATTCTCAGTAATTCTTTGTGCTGCGTGTGTTCAACTCACAGAGTTGAACCTTCCTTTAGACAGAGCAGATTTGAAACCCTCTTTTTGTGGAATATACCCTCTTTTTGTGGAATATACAAGTGGAGATTTCAAGCGCTTTGGGGCCAACGGAAGAAAAGGAAATATCTTTGTATAAAAACTAGAGAGAATCATTTTCAGCAACCACTTTGTGATGTGTGCGTTCCACTCACAGAGTTTAACCTTTCTTTTCATAGAGCAGTTTGCAAACACTCTGTTTGTAAAGTCTGCAAGTGGATATTTGGACCTCTTTGAGGATTTCGTTGGAAACGGGATTTCTGCATATAACGCTAGACAGAAGAATTCTCAGTAACTTCTTTGGGCTGCGTGTGTTCAACTCACAGAGTTGTACCTTCCTTTAGAAAGTGCAGATTTGAAACCCTCTTCTTGTGGAATTTGGAAGTGGAGATTTCAAGCGATTTGGGGCCAACGGTAGAAACGGAAATATCTTCGAATAAAAACAAGAGAGAATCATTTTCAGCAACCACGTTGGGATGTGTGTGTTCCACTCACAGAGTTTAACCTTTCTTTTCATAGAGCAGTTTGCAAACACTCTGTTTGTAAAGTCTGCAAGTCGATATTTGGACCTCCTTGAGGATTTCGTTGGAAGCGGGATTTCTGCATATAACGCTAGACAGAAGAATTCTCAGTAACTTCTTTGGGCTGTGTGTGTTCAACTCACAGAGTTGAACTTTCCTTCAGACAGTGCAGATTTGAACCCTCTTTTTGTGGAATTTACAAGTGGAGATTTCAAGCGCTTTGGGGCCAACGGTAGAAAAGGAAATATCTTTGTATAAAAACTAGAGAGAATCATTCTCAGCAACCACTTTGTGATATGTGCGTTCCACTCACGGAGTTTAACCTTTCTTTTCATAGAGCAGTTTGGAAAGACTCTGCATGTAAAGTCTGCAAGTGGATATTTGGACCTCTTTGAGGATTTCGTTGGAAAAGGGATTTCTGTATATAACGGCAGACAGAAGAATTCTCAGTAATTCTTTGTGCTGCGTGTGTTCAACTCACAGAGTTGAACCTTCCTTTAGACAGAGCAGATTTCAAACCCTCTTTTTGCGGAATATACCCTCTTTTTGTGAAATATACAAGTGGAGATTTCAAGCGATTTGGGGCCAACGGTAGAAAAGGAAATATCTTTGTATAAAAACTAGAGAGAATCATTTTCAGCAACCACTTTGTGATGTGTGCGTTCCATGCACAGAGCTTAACCTTTCTTTTCATAGAGCAGTTTGCAAACACTCTGTTTGTAAAGTCTGCAAGTGGATATTTGGACCTCTTTGAGGATTTCGTTGGAAACGGGATTTCTGCATCTAACGCTAGACAGAAGAATTCTCAGTAACTTCTTTGGGCTGTGTGTGTTCAACTCACAGAGTTGTACCTTCCTTTAGAAAGTGCAGATTTGAAACCCTCTTCTTGTGGAATTTGGAAGTGGAGATTTCAAGCGATTTGGGGCCAACGGTAGAAACGGAAATATCTTCGCATAAAAACTAGAGAGAATCATTGTCAACAACCACTTTGGGATGTGTGCGTTCCTCTCACAGAGTTTAACCTTTCTTTTCATAGAGCAGTTTGCAAACACTCTGTTTGTAAAGTCTGCAAGTGGATATTTGGACCTCCTTGAGGATTTCGTTGGAAGCGGGATTTCTGCATATAACGCTAGACATAAGAATTCTCAGTAACTTCTTTGGGCTGTGTGTGTTCAACCCACAGAGTTGAACTTTCCTTTAGACAGTGCAGATTTGAACCCTCTTTTTGTGGAATTTACAAGTGGAGATTTCAAGCGCTTTGGGGCCAACGGTAGAAAAGGAAATATCTTTGTATAAAAACTAGAGAGAATCATTCTCTGCAACCACTTTGTGATATGTGCGTTCCACTCACGGAGTTTAACCTTTCTTTTCATAGAGCAGTTTGGAAACACTCTGCATGTAAAGTCTGCAAGTGGATATTTGGACCTCTTTCAGGATTTCGTTGGAAAAGGGATTTCTGCATATAACGGCAGACAGAAGAATTCTCAGTAACTTCTTTGGGCTGCGTGTGTTCAACTCACAGAGTTGTACCTTCCTTTAGAAAAAGCAGATTTGAAACCCTCTTCTTGTGGAATTTGCTAGTGGAGATTTCAAGCGATTTGGGGCCAACGGTAGAAACGGAAATATCTTCGAATAAAAACTAGAGAGAATCATTCTCAGCAACCACTTTGGGATGTGTGCGTTCCACTCACAGAGTTTAACCTTTCTTTTCATAGAGTAGTTTGCAAACACTCTGTTTGTAAAGTCTGCAAGTGGATATTTGGACCTCTTTGAGGATTTCGTTGGAAAAGGGATTTCTGCATATAACGGCAGACAGAAGAATTCTCAGTAACTTCTTTGGGCTGTGTGTGTTCAACTCACAGAGTAGAACTTTCCTTTAGAAAGTGCAGATTTGAACCCCCTTTTGTGGAATTTACAAGTGGACATTTCAAGAGCTTTGGGGCCAACGGTTGAAAAGGAAATATCTTTGTATAAATTTAGAGAGAATCATTCTAAGCAACCACTTTGTGATATGTGCGTTCCACTCACGGAGTTTAACCTTTCTTTTCATAGAGCAGTTTGGAAACACTCTGTTTGAAAGTCTGCAAGTGGATATTTGGACATCTTTGAGGATTTCGTTGGAAACGGGATTTCTGCATATAACTCTAGACAGAAGAATTCTCAGTAACTTCTTTGGGCTGTGTGTGTTCAACTCACAGAGTTGTACCTTCCTTTAGAGAGAGCAGATTTGAAACCCTCTTCTTGTGGAATTTGCAAGTGGAGATTTCAAGCGATTTGGGGCCAACGGTAGAAAAGGAAATATCCTCGAATAAAAACTAGAGAGAATCATTCTCAGCAACCACTTTGAGATATGTGCGATCCACTCACGGAGTTTAAGCTTTCTTTTCATAGAGCAGTTTGGAAACACTCTGCATGTAAAGTCTGCAAGTGGATATTTGGACCTCTTTGGGGATTTCGTTGGAAACGGGATTTCGGCATCCAACGCTAGACAGAAGAAATCTCAGTAACTTCTTTGTGCTGTGTGTGTTCAACTCACAGAGTTGAACCTTCCTTTAGACAGAGCAGATTTGAAAATCTCTTTTTGTGGAATTTGCAAGTGGAGATTTCAATCGCTTTCGGGCCAATGGTAGAAATGGTAATATCTTCCTATAAAAACTAGGGAGAATCATTCTCAGCAACCACTTTCGGATGTGTGCGTTCCACTCACAGAGTTTAGCCTTTCTTTTCATAGAGTAGTTTGGAAACACTCTGTTTGTAAAGTCTGCAAGTGGATATTTGGACCTCCTTGAGGATTTCGTTGGAAGCGGGATTTCTGCACATAACGCTAGGCAGAAGAATTCTCAGTAATTCTTTGTGCTGCGTGTGTTCAACTCACAGAGTTGAACCTTCCTTTAGACAGAGCAGATTTGAAACCCTCTTTTTGTGGAATATACCCTCTTTTTGTGGAATATACAAGTGGAGATTTCAAGCGCTTTGGGTCCTATGGTAGAAAAGGGAATATCTTTGTATAAAAACTAGGGAGAATCATTTTCAGCAACCACTTTTGGATGTGTGCGATCCACTCACAGAGTTCAACGTCTCTTTTCATACAGCAGTTTGGAAACACACTGTTTGTAAAGTCTGCAAGTGGATATTTGGACCTCTTTGAGGATTTCGTTGGAAACGGGATTTCTGCATATAACGCTAGATAGAAGAATTCTCAGTAACTTCTTTGTGTTGCGTGCGTTCAACTCACAGAGTTGTACCTTCCTTAAGAAAAAGCAGATTTGAAACCCTCTTCTTGAGGAATTTGCAAGTGGAGATTTCAAGCGATTTGGTTCCAAAGGTAGAAAAGGATATACCTTCGAATAAAAACCAGAGAGAATCTTTCTCAGCAACCACTATGGGATGTGTGCGTTCCACTCACAGACATTAACATTTCTTTTCATAGAGCAGTTTGGAAAAACTCTGTTTGTAAAGTCTGCAAGTGGATATTTGGACCTCCTTGAGGATTTCGTTGCAAGCGGGATTTCTGCATATAACGCTAGACAGAAGAACTCTCAGTAATTCTTTGGGCTGCGTGGGTTCAACTCACAGAGTTGAACCTTCCTTTAGACAGAGCAGATTTGAAACCCTCTTTTTGTGGAATATAGAAGTGGAGATTTCAAGCGCTTTGGGGCCAACAGTAGAAAAGGAAATATCTTTGTATAAAAACTATAGAGAATCATTTTCAGCAACCACTTGGTGATGTGTGCGTTCCACTCACAGAGTTTAACCTTTCTTTTCATAGAGGAGTTTGCAAACATTCTGTTTGTAAAGTCTGCAAGTGGATATTTGGACATCTTTGAGGATTTCGTTGGAAACGGGATTTCTGCATATAAAGCTAGATAGAAGAATTCTCAGTAACTTCTTTGGGCTGCGTGTGTTCAACTCACAGAGTTGTACCTTCCTTTAGAAAGAGCAGATTTGAAATCCTCTTTTTGAGGAATTTGCAAGTGGAAATTTCAAGCGATTTGGGGCCAACGATAGAAAAGGAAATATCTTCGAATAAAAACTAGAGAGAATCATTCTCAGCAACCACTTTGGGATGTGTGCGTTCCACTCACAGAGTTTAACCTTTCTTTTCATAGAGCAGTTTGCAAACACTCTGTTTGTAAAGTCTGCAAGTGGATATTTTTACCTCTTTGAGGAGTTCGTTGGAAACGGGATTTCTGCATATAACGCTAGACAGAAGAATTCTCAGTAACTTCCTTGGTCTGTGTGTCTTCAACTCACAGAGTTGAACTTTCCTTTAGACAGTGCATATTTGAACCCTCTTTTTGTGTAATTTACAAGTGGAGATTTCAAGCGCTTTGGTGCCAACGGTAGAAAAGGAAATATCTTTGTATAAGAACTAGAGAGAATCATTTTCAGCAACCACTTTGTGATGTGTGCGTTCCACTCACGGAGTTTAACCTTTCTTTTCATAGAGCAGTTTGGAAACACTCTGTTTGAAAGTCTGCAAGTGGATATTTGGACATCTTTGAGGATTTCGTTGGAAACGGGATTTCTGCATATAACTCTAGACAGAAGAATTCTCAGTAACTTCTTTGGGCTGTGTGTGTTCAACTCACAGAGTTGTACCTTCCTTTAGAGAGAGCAGATTTGAAACCCTCTTCTTGTGGAATTTGCAAGTGGAGATTTCAAGCGATTTGGGGCCAACGGTAGAAAAGGAAATATCCTCGAATAAAAACTAGAGAGAATCATTCTCAGCAACCACTTTGAGATATGTGCGATCCACTCACGGAGTTTAAGCTTTCTTTTCATAGAGCAGTTTGGAAACACTCTGCATGTAAATTCTGCAAGTGGATATTTGGACCTCTTTGGGGATTTCGTTGGAAACGGGATTTCGGCATCCAACGCTAGACAGAAGAATTCTCAGTAACTTCTTTGTGCTGTGTGTGTTCAACTCACAGAGTTGAACCTTCCTTTAGACAGAGCAGATTTGAAAATCTCTTTTTGTGGAATTTGCAAGTGGAGATTTCAAGCGCTTTCGGGCCAATGGTAGAAATGGTAATATCTTCCTATAAAAACTAGGGAGAATCATTCTCAGCAACCACTTTCGGATGTGTGCGTTCCACTCACAGAGTTTAGCCTTTCTTTTCATAGAGTAGTTTGGAAACACTCTGTTTGTAAAGTCTGCAAGTGGATATTTGGACCTCCTTGAGGATTTCGTTGGAAGCGGGATTTCTGCACATAACGCTAGGCAGAAGAATTCTCAGTAATTCTTTGTGCTGCGTGTGTTCAACTCACAGAGTTGAACCTTCCTTTAGACAGAGCAGATTTAAAACCCTCTTTTTGTGGAATATACCCTCTTTTTGTGGAATATACAAGTGGAGATTTCAAGCGCTTTGGGGCCAACGGAAGAAAAGGAAATATCTTTGTATAAAAACTAGAGAGAATCATTTTCAGCAACCACTTTGTGATGTGTGCGTTCCACTCACAGAGTTTAACCTTTCTTTTCATAGAGCAGTTTGCAAACACTCTGTTTGTAAAGTCTGCAAGTGGATATTTGGACCTCTTTGAGGATTTCGTTGGAAACGGGATTTCTGCATATAACGCTAGACAGAAGAATTCTCAGTAACTTCTTTGGGCTGCGTGTGTTCAACTCACAGAGTTGTACCTTCCTTTAGAAAGTGCAGATTTGAAACCCTCTTCTTGTGGAATTTGGAAGTGGAGATTTCAAGCGATTTGGGGCCAACGGTAGAAACGGAAATATCTTCGAATAAAAACAAGAGAGAATCATTTTCAGCAACCACTTTGGGATGTGTGCGTTCCACTCACAGAGTTTAACCTTTCTTTTCATAGAGCAGTTTGCAAACACTCTGTTTGTAAAGTCTGCAAGTCGATATTTGGACCTCCTTGAGGATTTCGTTGGAAGCGGGATTTCTGCATATAACGCTAGACAGAAGAATTCTCAGTAACTTCTTTGGGCTGTGTGTGTTCAACTCACAGAGTTGAACTTTCCTTCAGACAGTGCAGATTTGAACCCTCTTTTTGTGGAATTTACAAGTGGAGATTTCAAGCGCTTTGGGGCCAACGGTAGAAAAGGAAATATCTTTGTATAAAAACTAGAGAGAATCATTCTCAGCAACCACTTTGTGATATGTGCGTTCCACTCACGGAGTTTAACCTTTCTTTTCATAGAGCAGTTTGGAAAGACTCTGCATGTAAAGTCTGCAAGTGGATATTTGGGCCTCTTTGAGGATTTCGTTGGAAAAGGGATTTCTGCATATAACGGCAGACAGAAGAATTCTCAGTAATTCTTTGTGCTGCGTGTGTTCAATTCACAGAGTTGAACCTTCCTTTAGACAGAGCAGATTTCAAACCCTCTTTTTGTGGAATATACCCTCTTTTTGTGGAATATACAAGTGGAGATTTCAAGCGCTTTGGGGCCAACGGTAGAAAAGGAAATATCTTTGTATAAAAACTAGAGAGAATCATTTTCAGCAACCACTTTGTGATGTGTGCGTTCCACGCACAGAGCTTAACCTTTCTTTTCATAGAGCAGTTTGCAAACACTCTGTTTGTAAAGTCTGCAAGTGGATATTTGGACCTCTTTGAGGATTTCGTTGGAAACGGGATTTCTGCATCTAACGCTAGACAGAAGAATTCTCAGTAACTTCTTTGGGCTGTGTGTGTTCAACTCACAGAGTTGTACCTTCCTTTAGAAAGTGCAGATTTGAAACCCTCTTCTTGTGGAATTTGGAAGTGGAGATTTCAAGCGATTTGGGGCCAACGGTAGAAACGGAAATATCTTCGCATAAAAACTAGAGAGAATCATTGTCAACAACCACTTTGGGATGTGTGCGTTCCACTCACAGAGTTTAACCTTTCTTTTCATAGAGCAGTTTGCAAATACTCTGTTTGTAAAGTCTGTAAGTGGATATTTGGACCTCCTTGAGGATTTCGTTGGAAGCGGGATTTCTGCATATAACGCTAGACAGAAGAATTCTCAGTAACTTCTTTGGGCTGTGTGTGTTCAACTCACAGAGTAGAACTTTCCTTTAGAAAGTGCAGATTTGAACCCCCTTTTGTGGAATTTACAAGTGGACATTTCAAGAGCTTTGGGGCCAACGGTTGAAAAGGAAATATCTTTGTATAAATTTAGAGAGAATCATTCTAAGCAACCACTTTGTGATATGTGCGTTCCACTCACGGAGTTTAACCTTTCTTTTCATAGAGCAGTTTGGAAACACTCTGTTTGAAAGTCTGCAAGTGGATATTTGGACATCTTTGAGGATTTCGTTGGAAACGGGATTTCTGCATATAACTCTAGACAGAAGAATTCTCAGTAACTTCTTTGGGCTGTGTGTGTTCAACTCACAGAGTTGTACCTTCCTTTAGAGAGAGCAGATTTGAAACCCTCTTCTTGTGGAATTTGCAAGTGGAGATTTCAAGCGATTTGGGGCCAACGGTAGAAAAGGAAATATCCTCGAATAAAAACAAGAGAGAATCATTCTCAGCAACCACTTTGAGATATGTGCGATCCACTCACGGAGTTTAAGCTTTCTTTTCATAGAGCAGTTTGGAAACACTCTGCATGTAAAGTCTGCAAGTGGATATTTGGACCTCTTTGGGGATTTCGTTGGAAACGGGATTTCGGCATCCAACGCTAGACAGAAGAATTCTCAGTAACTTCTTGGTGCTGTGTGTGTTCAACTCACAGAGTTGAACCTTCCTTTAGACAGAGCAGATTTGAAAATCTCTTTTTGTGGAATTTGCAAGTGGAGATTTCAAGCGCTTTCGGGCCAATGGTAGAAATCGTAATATCTTCCTATAAAAACTAGGGAGAATCATTCTCAGCAACCACTTTCGGATGTGTGCGTTCCACTCACAGAGTTTAGCCTTTCTTTTCATAGAGTAGTTTGGAAACACTCTGTTTGTAAAGTCTGCAAGTGGATATTTGGACCTCCTTGAGGATTTCGTTGGAAGCGGGATTTCTGCACATAACGCTAGGCAGAAGAATTCTCAGTAATTCTTTGTGCTGCGTGTGTTCAACTCACAGAGTTGAACCTTCCTTTAGACAGAGCAGATTTGAAACCCTCTTTTTGTGGAATATACCCTCTTTTTGTGGAATATACAAGTGGAGATTTCAAGCGCTTTGGGGCCAACGGAAGAAAAGGAAATATCTTTGTATAAAAACTAGAGAGAATCATTTTCAGCAACCACTTTGTGATGTGTGCGTTCCACTCACAGAGTTTAACCTTTCTTTTCATAGAGCAGTTTGCAAACACTCTGTTTGTAAAGTCTGCAAGTGGATATTTGGACCTCTTTGAGGATTTCGTTGGAAACGGGATTTCTGCATATAACGCTAGACAGAAGAATTCTCAGTAACTTCTTTGGGCTGCGTGTGTTCAACTCACAGAGTTGTACCTTCCTTTAGAAAGTGCAGATTTGAAACCCTCTTCTTGTGGAATTTGGAAGTGGAGATTTCAAGCGATTTGGGGCCAACGGTAGAAACGGAAATATCTTCGAATAAAAACTAGAGAGAATCATTTTCAGCAACCACTTTGGGATGTGTGCGTTCCACTCACAGAGTTTAACCTTTCTTTTCATAGAGCAGTTTGCAAACATTCTGTTTGTAAAGTCTGCAAGTCGATATTTGGACCTCCTTGAGGATTTCGTTGGAAGCGGGATTTCTGCATATAACGCTAGACAGAAGAATTCTCAGTAACTTCTTTGGGCTGTGTGTGTTCAACTCACAGAGTTGAACTTTCCTTTAGACAGTGCAGATTTGAACCCTCTTTTTGTGGAATTTACAAGTGGAGATTTCAAGCGCTTTGGGGCCAACGGTAGAAAAGGAAATATCTTTGTATAAAATCTAGAGAGAATCATTCTCAGCAACCACTTTGTGATATGTGCGTTCCACTCACGGAGTTTAACCTTTCTTTTCATAGAGCAGTTTGGAAAGACTCTGCATGTAAAGTCTGCAAGTGGATATTTGGACCTCTTTGAGGATTTCGTTGGAAAAGGGATTTCTGCATATAACGGCAGACAGAAGAATTCTCAGTAATTCTTTGGGCTGCGTGTGTTCAACTCACAGAGTTGAACCTTCCTTTAGACAGAGCAGATTTGAAACCCTCTTTTTGTGGAATATACCCTCTTTTTGTGGAATATACAAGTGGAGATTTCAAGCGCTTTGGGGCCAACGGTAGAAAAGGAAATATCTTTGTATAAAAACTAGAGAGAATCATTTTCAGCAACCACTTTGTGATGTGTGCGTTCCACGCACAGAGCTTAACCTTTCTTTTCATAGAGCAGTTTGCAAACACTCTGTTTGTAAAGTCTGCAAGTGGATATTTGGACCTCTTTGAGGATTTCGTTGGAAACGGGATTTCTGCATATAACGCTAGACAGAAGAATTCTCAGTAACTTCTTTGGGCTGTGTGTGTTCAACTCACAGAGTTGTACCTTCCTTTAGAAAGTGCAGATTTGAAACCCTCTTCTTGTGGAATTTGGAAGTGGAGATTTCAAGCGATTTGGGGCCAACGGTAGAAACGGAAATATCTTCGAATAAAAAGTAGAGAGAATCATTGTCAACAACCACTTTGGGATGTGTGCGTTCCACTCACAGAGTTTAACCTTTCTTTTCATAGAGTAGTTTGCAAACACTCTGTTTGTAAAGTCTGCAAGTGGATATTTGGACCTCTTTGAGGATTTCGTTGGAAAAGGGATTTCTGCATATAACGGCAGACAGAAGAATTCTCAGTAACTTCTTTGGGCTGTGTGTGTTCAACTCACAGAGTAGAACTTTCCTTTAGAAAGTGCAGATTTGAACCCCCTTTTGTGGAATTTACAAGTGGACATTTCAAGAGCTTTGGGGCCAACGGTTGAAAAGGAAATATCTTTGTATAAAAATTAGAGAGAATCATTCTAAGCAACCACTTTGTGATATGTGCGTTCCACTCACGGAGTTTAACCTTTCTTTTCATAGAGCAGTTTGGAAACACTCTGTTTGAAAGTCTGCAAGTGGATATTTGGACATCTTTGAGGATTTCGTTGGAAACGGGATTTCTGCATATAACTCTAGACAGAAGAATTCTCAGTAACTTCTTTGGGCTGTGTGTGTTCAACTCACAGAGTTGTACCTTCCTTTAGAGAGAGCAGATTTGAAACCCTCTTCTTGTGGAATTTGCAAGTGGAGATTTCAAGCGATTTGGGGCCAACGGTAGAAAAGGAAATATCCTCGAATAAAAACTAGAGAGAATCATTCTCAGCAACCACTTTGGGATATGTGCGTTCCACTCATGGAGTTTAACCTTTCTTTTCATTGAGCAGTTTAGAAAGACTCTGCATGTAAAGTCTGCAAGTGGATATTTGGACCTCTTTGAGGATTTCGTTGGAAAAGGGATTTCTGCATATAACGGCAGACAGAAGAATTCTCAGTAATTCTTTGTGCTGCGTGTGTTCAACTCACAGAGTTGAACCTTCCTTTAGACAGAGCAGATTTGAAACCCTCTTTTTGTGGAATATACCCTCTTTTTGTGGAATATACAAGTGGAGATTTCAAGCGCTTTGGGGCCAACGGTAGAAAAGGAAATATCTTTGTATAAAAACTAGAGAGAATCATTTTCAGCAACCACTTTGTGATGTGTGCGTTCCACGCACAGAGTTTAACCTTTCTTTTCATAGAGCAGTTTGCAAACACTCTGTTTGTAAAGTCTGCAAGTGGATATTTGGACATCTTTGAGGATTTCGTTGGAAACGGGATTTCTGCATGTAACGCTAGACAGAAGAGTTCTCAGTAACTTCTTTGGGCTGTGTGTGTTCAACTCACAGAGTTGTACCTTCCTTTAGAAAGTGCAGATTTGAAACCCTCTTCTTGTGGAATTTGGAAGTGGAGATTTCAAGCGATTTGGGGCCAAGGGTAGAAACGGAAATATCTTCGCATAAAAACTAGAGAGAATCATAGTCAGCAACCACTTTGGGATGTGTGCGTTCCACTCACAGAGTTTAACCTTTCTTTTCATAGAGCAGTTTGCAAACACTCTGTTTGTAAAGTCTGCAAGTGGATATATGGACCTCCTTGAGGATTTCGTTGGAAGCGGGATTTCTGCATATAACGCTAGACAGAAGAATTCTCAGTAACTTCTTTGGGCTGTGTGTGTTCAACCCACAGAGTTGAACTTTCCTTTAGACAGTGCAGATTTGAACCCTCTTTTTGTGGAATTTACAAGTGGAGATTTCAAGCGCTTTGGGGCCAACGTTAGAAAAGGAAATATCTTTGTTTAAAAACTAGAGAGAATCATTCTCAGCAACCACTTTGTGATATGTGCGTTCCACTCACGGAGTTTAACCTTTCTTTTCATAGAGCAGTTTGGAAACACCCTGCATGTAAAGTCTGCAAGTGGATATTTGGACCTCTTTGAGGATTTCGTTGGAAAAGTGATTTCTGCTTATAACGGCAGACAGAAGAATTCTCAGTAACTTCTTTGGGCTGCGTGTGTTCAACCCACAGAGTTGTACCTTCCTTTAGAAAAAGCAGATTTGAAAGCCTCTTCTTGTGGAATTTGCTAGTGGAGATTTCAAGCGATTTGGGGCCAACGGTAGAATCTGAAATATCTTCGAATAAAAACTAGAGAGAATCGTTCTCAGCAACCACTTTGGGATGTGTGCGTTCCACTCACAGAGTTTAACCTTTCTTTTCATAGAGCAGTTTGCAAACACTCTGTTTGTAAAGTCTGCAAGTCGATATTTGGACCTCCTTGAGGATTTCATTGGAAGCAGGATTTCTGCATATAACGCTAGACAGAAGATTTCTCAGTAACTTCTTTGGGCTGTGTGTGTTCAACCCACAGAGTTGTACCTTCCTTTAGAAAAAGCAGATTTGAAACCCTCTTTTTGTGGAATTTGCAATTGGAGATTTCAAGCGCTTTGGGGCCAACGGTAGAAACGGAAATATCTTCGAAAAAAATCTAGAGAGAATCATTTTCAGCAACCACTTTGGGATGTGTGCGTTCCACTCACAGAGATTAACCTTACTTTTCATAGAGCAGTTTGGAAACACTCTGTTTGTAAAGTCTGCAAGTGGATATTTGGACCTCTTTGAGGATTTCGTTGGAAACGGGATTTCTCCATATATCGCTAGACAGAAGAATTCTCAGTAACATCTTTGGGCTGTGTGTGTTCAACACACAGAGTTGATCTTTCCTTTAGACAGTGCAGATTTGACCCCTCTTTTTGTGAAATTTACAAGTGGAGATTTTAAGCGCTTTGGGGCCTACGGTAGAAAAGGAAACATCTTTGTATAAAAACTAGAGAGAATCATTCTCAGCAACCACTTTGAGATATGTGCGATCCACTCACTGGGTTTAAGCTTTCTTTTCATAGAGCAGTTTGGAAACACTCTGCATGTAAAGTCTGCAAGTGGATATTTGGACCTCTTTGGGGATTTCGTTGGAAACGGGATTTCGGCATCCAACGCTAGACAGAAGAATTCTCAGTAACTACTTTGTGCTGTGTGTGTTCAACTCACAGAGTTGAACCTTCCTTTAGACAGAGCAGATTTGAAAACCTCTTTTTGTGGAATATACCCTCTTTTTGTGGAATATACAAGTGGAGATTTCAAGCGCTTTGGGGCCAACGGTAGAAAAGGAAATATCTTTGTATAAAAATTAGAGAGAATCATTTTCAGCAACCACTTTGTGATGTGTGCGTTCCACGCACAGAGCTTAACCTTTCTTTTCATAGAGCAGTTTGCAAACACTCTGTTTGTAAAGTCTGCAAGTGGATATTTGGACCTCTTTGAGGATTTCGTTGGAAACGGGATTTCTGCATATAACGCTAGACAGAAGAATTCTCAGTAACTTCTTTGGGCTGTGTGTGTTCAACTCACAGAGTTGTACCTTCGTTTAGAAAGTGCAGATTTGAAACCCTCTTCTTGTGGAATTTGGAAGTGGAGATTTCAAGCGATTTGGGGCCAAGGGTAGAAACGGAAATATCTTCGCATAAAAACTAGAGAGAATCATTGTCAGCAACCACTTTGGGATGTGTGCGTTCCACTCACAGAGTTTAACCTTTCTTTTCATAGAGCAGTTTGCAAACACTCTGTTTGTAAGGTCTGCAAGTGGATATTTGGACCTCCTTGAGGATTTCGTTGGAAGCGGGATTTCTGCATATAACGCTAGACAGAAGAATTCTCAGTAACTTCTTTGGGCTGTGTGTGTTCAACCCACAGAGTTGAACTTTCCTTTAGACAGTGCAGATTTGAACCCTCTTTTTGTGGAATTTACAAGTGGAGATTTCAAGCGCTTTGCGGCCAACGGTAGAAAAGGAAATATCTTTGTATAAAAACTAGAGAGAATCATTCTCAGCAACCACTTTGTGATATGTGCGTTCCACTCACGGAGTTTAACCTTTCTTTTCATAGAGCACTTTGGAAACACTCTGCATGTAAAGTCTGCAAGTGGATATTTGGACCACTTTCAGGATTTCGTTGGAAAAGGGATTTCTGCATATAACGGCAGTCAGAAGAATTCTCAGTAACTTCTTTGGGCTGCGTGTGTTCAACTCACAGAGTTGTACCTTCCTTTAGAAAAAGCAGATTTGAAACCCTCTTCTTGTGGAATTTGCTAGTGGAGATTTCAAGCGATTTGGGGCCAACGGTAGAAACGGAAATATCTTCGAATAAAAACTAGAGAGAATCATTCTCAGCAACCACTTTGGGATGTGTGCGTTCCACTCACAGAGTTTAACCTTTCTTTTCATAGAGTAGTTTGCAAACACTCTGTTTGTAAAGTCTGCAAGTGGATATTTGGACCTCTTTGAGGATTTCGTTGGAAAAGGGATTTCTGCATATAACGGCAGAAAGAAGAATTCTCAGTAACTTCTTTGGGCTGTGTGTGTTCAACTCACAGAGTAGAACTTTCCTTTAGAAAGTACAGATTTGAACCCCCTTTTGTGGAATTTACAAGTGGACATTTCAAGAGCTTTGGGGCCAACGGTTGAAAAGGAAATATCTTTGTATAAAAATTAGAGAGAATCATTCTCAGCAACCACTTTGTGATATGTGCGTTCCACTCACGGAGTTTAACCTTTCTTTTCATAGAGCAGTTTGGAAACACTCTGTTTGAAAGTCTGCAAGTGGATATTTGGACATCTTTGAGGATTTCGTTGGAAACGGGGTTTCTGCATATAACTCTAGACAGAAGAATTCTCAGTAACTTCTTTGGGCTGCGTGTGTTCAACTCACAGAGTTGTACCTTCCTTTAGAGAGAGCAGATTTGAAACCCTCTTCTTGTGGAATTTGCAAGTGGAGATTTCAAGCGATTTAGGGCCAACGGTAGAAAAGGAAATATCCTCGAATAAAAACTAGAGAGAATCATTCTCAGCAACCACTTTGGGATGTGTGCGTTCCACTCACAGAGTTTAACCTTTCTTTTCATAGAGCAGTTTGCAAACACTCTGTTTGCAAAGTCTGCAAGTGGATATTTTTACCTGTTTGAGGATTTCGTTGGAAGCGGGATTTCTGCATATAACGCTAGACAGAAGAATTCTCAGTAACTCCTTTGGGCTGTGTGTGTTCAACTCACAGAGTTGAACTTTCCTTTAGACAGTGCAGATTTGAACCCTCTTTTTGTGGAATTTACAAGTGGAGATTTCAAGCGCTTTGGGGCCAACGGTAGAAAAGGAAATATCTTTGTATAAAAACTAGAGAGAATCATTCTCAGCAACCACTTTGTGATATGTGCGTTCCACTCATGGAGTTTAACCTTTCTTTTCATTGAGCAGTTTGGAAAGACTCTGCATGTAAAGTCTGCAAGTGGATATTTGGACCTCTTTGAGGATTTCGTTGGAAAAGGGATTTCTGCATATAACGGCAGACAGAAGAATTCTCAGTAATTCTTTGTGCTGCGTGTGTTCAACTCACAGAGTTGAACCTTCCTTTAGACAGAGCAGATTTGAAACCCTCTTTTTGTGGAATATACCCTCTTTTTGTGGAATTTACAAGTGGAGATTTCAAGCGCTTTGGGGCCAACGGTAGAAAAGGAAATATCTTTGTATAAAAACTAGAGAGAATCATTTTCAGCAACCACTTTGTGATGTGTGCATTCCACGCACAGAGTTTAACCTTTCTTTTCATAGAGCAGTTTGCAAACACTCTGTTTGTAAAGTCTGCAAGTGGATATTTGGACCTCTTTGAGGATTTCGTTGGAAACGGGATTTCTGCATGTAACGCTAGACAGAAGAATTCTCAGTAACTTCTTTGGGCTGTGTGTGTTCAACTCACAGAGTTGTACCTTCCTTTAGAAAGTGCAGATTTGAAACCCTCTTCTTGTGGAATTTGGAAGTGGAGATTTCAAGCGATTTGGGGCCAACGTTAGAAACGGAAATATCTTCGCATAAAAACTAGAGAGAATCATTGTCAACAACCACTTTGGGATGTGTGCGTTCCACTCACAGAGTTTAACCTTTCTTTTCATAGAGCAGTTTGCAAACACTCTGTTTCTAAAGTCTGCAAGTGGATATATGGACCTCCTTGAGGATTTCGTTGGAAGCGGGATTTCTCCATATAACGCTAGACAGAAGAATTCTCAGTAACTTCTTTGGGCTGTGTGTGTTCAACCCACAGAGTTGAACTTTCCTTTAGACAGTGCAGATTTGAACCCTCTTTTTGTGGAATTTACAAGTGGAGATTTCAAGCGCTTTGGGGCCAACGTTAGAAAAGGAAATATCTTTGTTTAAAAACTAGAGAGAATCATTCTCAGCAACCACTTTGTGATATGTGCGTTCCACTCACGGAGTTTAACCTTTCTTTTCATAGAGCAGTTTGGAAACACTCTGCATGTAAAGTCTGCAAGTGGATATTTGGACCTCTTTGAGGATTTCGTTGGAAAAGGGATTTCTGCATATAACGGCAGACAGAAGAATTCTCAGTAACTTCTTTGGGCTGCGTGTGTTCAACCCACAGAGTTGTACCTTCCTTTACAAAAAGCAGATTTGAAACCCTCTTCTTGTGGAATTTGCTAGTGGAGATTTCAAGCGATTTGGGGCCAACGGTAGAAACGGAAATATCTTCGAATAAAAACTAGAGAGAATCATTCTCAGCAACCACTTTGTGATATGTGCATTCCACTCACGGAGTTTAACCTTTCTTTTCATAGAGCAGTTTGGAAACACTCTGTTTGAAAGTCTGCAAGTGGATATTTGGACATCTTTGAGGATTTCGTTGGAAACGGGATTTCTGCATATAACTCTAGAAAGAAGAATTCTCAGTAACTTCTTTGAGCTGAGTGTGTTCAACTCACAGAGTTGTACCGTCCTTTAGAGAGAGCAGATTTGAAACCCTCTTCTTGTGGAATTTGCAAGTGGAGATTTCAAGCGATTTGGGGCCAACGGTAGAAAAGGAAATATCCTCGAATAAAAACTACAGAGAATCATTCTCAGCAACCACTTTGGGATGTGTGCGTTCCACTCACAGAGTTTAACCTTTCTTTTCATAGAGCAGTTTGGAAACACTCTGTTTGCAAGTCTGCAAGTGGATATTTTTACCTATTTGAGGATTTCGTTGGAAACGGGATTTCTGCATATAACGCTAGACAGAAGAATTCTCAGTAACTTCCTTGGTCTGTGTGTGTTCAACTCACAGAGTTGAACTTTCCTTTAGACAGTGCAGATTTGAACACTCTTTTTGTGGTATTTACTAGTTTAGATTTCAAGCGCTTTCGGGCCAACGGAAGAAAAGGAAATATCTTTGTATAAAAACTAGAGAGAATCATTCTCAGCAACCACTTTGGGATGTGTGCGTTCCACTCACGGAGTTTAACCATTCTTTTCATAGAGCAGTTTGGAAACACTCTGTTTGTAAAGTCTGCAAGTGGATATATGGACCTCTTTGAGGATTTCGTTGGAAACGGGATTTCTGCATCTAACGCTAGACAGAAGAATTCTTAGTAACTTCTTTGGGCTGCGTGTGTTCAACCCACAGAGTTGTACCTTCCTTTAGAAAAAGCAGATTTGAAACCCTCTTCTTGTGGAATTTGCTAGTGGAGATTTCAAGCGATTTGGGGCCAACGGTAGAATCGGAAATATCTTTGAATAAAAACTAGAGGGAATCATTCTCAGCAACCACTTTGGGATGTGTGCGTTCCACTCACAGAGTTTAACCTTTCTTTTCATAGAGTAGTTTGCAAACACTCTGTTTGTAAAGTCTGCAAGTGGATATTTGGACCTCTTTGAGGATTTCATTGGAAAAGTGATTTCTGCATATAACGGAAGACAGAAGAATTCTCATTATCTTCTTTGGGCTGTGTGTGTTCAACTCACAGAGTTGAACTTTCCCTTAGGCAGTGCAGATTTTAACCCTCTTTTTGTGGAATTTACAAGTGGACATTTCAAGCGCTTTGGGGCCAATTGTAGAAAAGGAAATATCTTCGAATGAAAACTAGAGAGAATCATTCTCAGCAACCACTTTGGGATGTGTGCGTTCCACTCACAGAGTTTAACCTTTCTTTTCATAGAGCAGTTTGGAAACACTCTGTTTGTAAAGTCTGCAAGTGGATATTTGGACCTCCTTGAGGATTTCGTTGGAAGCAGGATTTCTGCATATAACGCTAGAGAGAAGAATTCTCAGTAATTCTTTGGGCTGCGTGTGTTCAACTCACTGAGTTGAACCTTACTTTAGACAGAGCAGATTTGAAACCCTCTTTTTGTGGAATTTACAAGTGGACATTTCAAGCGCTTTTGGGCCAACGGTAGAAAAGGAAATATCTTTGTATAAAAACTAGAGAGAATCATTCTCAGCAACCACTTTGTGATATGTGCGTTCCACTCACGGAGTTAAACCTTTCTTTTCATAGAGCAGTTTGGAAACACTCTGCATGTAAAGTCTGCAAGCGGATATATGGACCTCTTTGAGGATTTCGTTGGAATCGGGATTTCTGCATATAACGCTAGAGAGAAGAATTCTCAGTAATTCTTTGGGCTGTGTGTGTTCAACTCACAGTGTTGAACCTTCCTTTAGACAGAGCAGATTTCAAACCCTCTTTTTGTGGAATTTACAAGTGTAGATTTCAAGCGATTTGGGGCCAACGGTAGAAAAGGAAATATCTTTGTATAAAAACTAGAGAGAATCATTCTCAGCAACCACTTGGTGATGTGTGCGTTCCACTCACAGAGTTTAACCTTTCTTTTCATAGATCAGTTTGCAAACACTCTGTTTGTAAAGTCTGCAAGTGGATATTTTTACCTCTTTGAGGAGTTCGTTGGAAACGGGATTTCTGCATATAACGCTAGACAGAAGAATTCTCAGTAATTCTTTGGGCTGCGTGTGTTCAACTCACAGAGTTGAACCTTCCTTTAGACTGAGCTGATTTGAAACCCTCTTCTTGTGGAATACACAACTTTGGATTTCAAGCGATTTGGGGCCATCGGTAGAAAAGGAAATATCTTTGTATAAAAACTAGAGAGAATCATTTTCAGCAACCACTTTGTGATGTGTTCGTTCCACTCACAGAGTTTAACCTTTCTTTTCATAGAGCAGTTTGCAAACACTCTGTTTGTAAAATCTGCAAGAGGTTATTTGGACCTCTTTGAGGATTTCGTTGGAAACGGGATTTCTGCATATAATGCTAGACAGAAGAATTCTCAGTAAATTCTTTGGGCTGCGTGTGTTCAACTCACAGAGTTGTACCTTCCTTTAGAAAGAGCAGATTTGAAACCCACTTTTTGTGGAATATACCCTCTTTTTGTGGAATATACAAGTGGAGATTTCAAGCGCTTTGGGGCCAACGGTAGAAAAGGAAATATCTTTGTATAAAAACTAGAGAGAATCATTTTCAGCAACCGCTTTGTGATGTGTTGGTTCCACTCACAGAGTTTAACCTTTCTTTTCATAGAGTAGTTTGCAAACACTCTGTTTGTAAAGTCTGCAAGTGGATATTTGGACCTCTTTGAGGATTTCGTTGGAAACGGGATTTCTGCATATAATGCTAGACAGAAGAATTCTCAGTAACTTCTTTGGGCTGCGTGTGTTCAACTCACAGAGTTTTAACTTCCTTTAGAAAGAGCAGATTTGAAACCCTCTTCTTGAGGAATTTGCAAGTGGAGATTTCAAGCGATTTGGGGCCAAAGGTAGAAAAGGATATATCTTCGAATAAAAACTAGAGAGAATCATTCTCAGCAACCACTATGGGATGTGTGCGTTCCACTCACAGAGTTTAACCTTTCTTTTCATAGAGCAGTTTGGAAACACTCTGTTTGTAAAGTCTGCAAGTGGATATTTGGACCTCCTTCAGGATTTCGTTGGAAGCGGGATTTCTGCATATAACGCTAGACAGAAGAATTCTCAGTAACTTCCTTGGTCTGTGTGTGCTCAACTCACAGAGTAGAACTTTCCTTTAGACAGTGCAGATTTGAACCCTCTTTTTGTGGAATTTACAAGAGGAGATTTCAAGCGCTTTGGGGCCAACGGTAGAATAGGAAATATCTTTGTATAAAAACTAGAGAGAATCATTTTCAGCAACCGCTTTGTGATGTGTGCGTTCCACTCACAGAGTTTAACCTTTCTTTTCATAGAGCAGTTTGGAAACACTCTGCATGTAAAGACTGCAAGTGGATATTAGGACCTCTTTGAGGAAATCGTTGGAAGCGGGATTTCTGCATATAACGCTTGAGAGAAGAATTCTCAGTAATACTTTGGGCTGCGTGTGTTCAACTCACAGAGTTGAACCTTCCTTTAGACAGAGCAGATTTGAAAACCTCTTTTTGTGGAATTTACAAGTGTAGATTTCAAGCGATTTGGGGCCAACGGTAGGAAAGGAAATATCTTTGTATAAAAACTAGAGAGAAACATTCTCAGCAACCACTTGGTGATGGGTGCGTTCCACTCACAGAGTTTAACCTTTCTTTTCATAGAGCAGTTTGGAAACACTCTGTTTGTAAAGTCTGCAAGTGGATATTTGGACCTCTTTGAGGATTTCGTTGGAAAAGGGATTTCTGCATATAACGCTAGACAGAAGAATTCTCAGTAACTTCTTTGGGCTGCCTGTGTTCAACCCACAGAGTTGTACCTTCCTTTAGAAAAAGCAGATTTGAAACCCTCTTCTTGTGGAATTTGCTATTGCAGATTTCAAGCGATTTGGGGCCAAAGGTAGAAACGGAAATATCTTCGAATAAAAACTAGAGAGAATCATTCTCAGCAACCACTTTGGGATGTGTGCATTCCACTCACAGAGGTTAACCTTTCTTTTCATAGAGCAGTTTGCAAACACTCTGTTTGTAAAGTCTGCAAGTGGATATTTTTACCTCTTTGAGGATTTCGTTGGAAACGGGATTTCTGCATATAACGCTAGACAGAAGAATTCTCAGTAACTTCCTTGGTCTGTGTGTGCTCAACTCACAGAGTTGAACTTTCCTTTAGACAGTGCAGATTTGAACCCTCTTTTTGTGGAATTTACAAGTGGAGATTTCAAGCGCTTTGGGGCCAACGGTAGAATAGGAAATATCTTTGTATAAAAGCTGGAGAGAATCATTCTCAGCAACCACTTTGTGATATGTGCGTTCCACTCACGGAGTTTAACCTTTCTTTTCATAGAGCAGTTTGGAAACACTCTGCATGTAAAGTCTGCAAGTGGATATTTGGACCTCTTTGAGGATTTCGTTGGAAGCGGGATTTCTGCATATAACGCTAGAGAGAAGTATTCTCAGTAACCCTTTGGGCTGCGTGTGTTCAACTCACAGAGTTGAACCTTCCTTTAGACAGAGCAGATTTGAAAACCTCCTTTTGTGGAATTTACAAGTGTAGATTTCAAGCGATTTTGGGCCAACGGTAGAAAAGGAAATATCTTTGTATAAAAACGAGAGAGAATCATTCTCAGCAACCACTTGGTGATGGGTGCGTTCCACTCACAGAGTTTAACCTTTCTTTTCATAGAGCAGTTTGGAAACACTCTGTTTGTAAAGTCTGCAAGTGGATATTTGGACCTCTTTGAGGATTTCGTTGGAAATGGGATTTCCGCATATAACGCTAGACAGAAGAATTCTCAGTAACTTCTTTGGGCTGCGTGTGTTCAACCCACAGAGTTGTACCTTCTTTTAGAAAAAGCAGGTTTGAAACCCTCTTCTTGTGGAATTTGCTAGAGGAGATTTCAAGCGATTTGGGGCCAACGGTAGAAACGGAAATATCTTCGAATAAAAACTAGAGAGAATCATTCTCAGCAACCACTTTGGGATGTGTGCGTTCCACTCACAGAGTTTAACCTTTCTTTTCATAGAGCAGTTTGGAAACACTCTGTTTGTAAAGTCTGCAAGGGGGTATTTGGACCTCCTTGAGGATTTCGTTGGAAAAGGGATTTCTGCATATAACGGCAGACAGAAGAATTCTCAGTAACTTCTTTGGGCTGTGTGTGTTCAACTCACAGAGTAGAACTTTCCTTTAGACAGTGCAGATTTGAAGCCTCTTTTTGTGGAATTTACAAGTGGACATTTCAAGCGCTTTGGGGCCAACGGTGGAAAAGGAAATATCTTTGTATAAAAACTAGAGAGAATCATTCTCAGCAACCACTTTGTGATATGTGCGTTCCACTCACGGAGTTTAACCTTTTTTTTCATAGAGCAGTTTGGAAACACTCTGTTTGAAAGTCTGCAAGTGGATATTTGGACATCTTTGAGGATTTCGTTGGAAACTGGATTTCTGCATATAACTCTAGACAGAAGAATTCTCAGTAACTTCTTTGGGCTGCGTGTGTTCAACTCACAGAGTTGTTCCTTCCTTTATAGAGAGCAGATTTGAAACCCTCTTCTTGTGGAATTTGCAAGTGGAGATTTCCAGCGATTTGGGGCCAACGGTAGAAAAGGAAATATCATCGAATAAAAACTAGAGAGAATCATTCTCAGCAACCACTTTGGGATGTGTGCGTTCCACTCACAGAGTTTAACCTTTCTTTTCATAGTGCAGTTTGCAAACACTCTGTTTGTAAAGTCTGCAAGTGGATATTTTTACCTCTTTGAGGAGTTCGTTGGAAACGGGATTTCTGCATATAACGCTAGACAGGAGAATTCTCAGTAACTTCCTTGGTCTGTGTGCGTTCAACTCACATAGTTGAACTTTCTTTTACACAGTGCAGATTTGAACCCTCTTTTTGTGGAATATACAAGTGGAGATTTCAAGCGCTTTGGGGCCAATGGTAGAAAAGGAAATATCTTTGTATAAAAACTAGAGAGAATCATTCTCAGCAACCACTTTGTGATATGTGCGTTCCACTCACAGAGTTTAACCTTTCTTTTCATAGAGCAGTTTGCAAACACTCTGTTTGTAAAGTCTGCAAGTGGATATTTGGACCTCTTTGAGGATTTCGTTGGAAACGGGTTTTCTGCATATAAAGCTAGATAGAAGAATTCTCAGTAACTTCTTTGGGGTGCGTGTGGTCAACTCACAGAGTTGTACCTTTCTTTAGAAAGAGCAGATTTGAAACCCTCTTTTTGAGGAATTTGCAACAGGAGACTTCAAGCGATTTGGGGCCAACGGTAGAAAAGGAAATATCTTCGAATAAAACTAGAGAGAATCATTCTCAGCAACCACTTTGGGATGTGTGCGTTCCCCTCACAGAGTTTAACCTTTCTTCTCATAGAGCAGTTTGGAAACACTCTGTTTGTAAAGTCTGCACGTGGATATTTGGACCTCCTTGAGGATTTCTTTGGAAGTGGGATTTCTGCATATAATGCTAGACAGAAGAATTCTCAGTAATTCTTTGGGCTGCGTGTGTTCAACTCACAGAGTTGAACCTTCCATTAGACAGAGCAGATTTGAAACCCTCTTTTTGTGGAATGTACAAGTGGAGATTTCAAGCACTTTGGGGCCTATGGTAGAAAAGGGAATATCTTTGTATAAAAACTAGAGAGAATCATTTTCAGCAACCACTTGGTGATGTGTGCGTTCCACTCACAGAGTTTAACCTTTCTTTTCATAGAGCAGTTTGGAAACACTCTGTTTGTAAAGTCTGCAAGTGGATATTTGGACCTCTTTGAGGATTTCGTTGGAAGAGGGATTTCTGCTTATAACGCTAGACAGAAGAATTCTCAGTAATTCTTTGGGCTGCGTGTGTTCAACTCACAGAGTTGAACATTCCTTTAGACAGAGCAGATTTGGAAACCTCTTTTTGTGGAATTTACAAGTGGAGATTTCAAGCGATTTGGGGCCAACGGTAGAAAAGGAAATATCTTTGTATAAAAATTAGAGAGAATCATTCTCAGCAACCACTTGGTGATGTGTGCATTCCACTCACAGAGTTTAACCTTTCTTTTCATAAGCAGTTTGCAAACACTCTGTTTGTAAAGTCTGCAAGTGGGTATTTGGACCTCTTTGGGTATTTCGCTGGAAACGGGATTTCTGCATCTAACGCTAGACAGAAGAATTCTCAGTAACTTCTTTGGGCTGCGTGTGTTCAACGCACAGAGTTGTACCTTCCTTTAGAAAAAGCAGATTTGAAACCCTCTTTTTGAGGAATTTGCAAGTGGAGATTTCAAGCGCTTTGGAGCCAACTGTAGAAACGGAAATATCTTCGTACAAAAACTAGAGAGAATCATTTTCAGCAACCACTTTGGGATGTGTGCGTTCCACTCACAGAGTTTAACCTTTCTTTTCGTAGAGCAGTTTGGAAACACTCTGTTTGTAAAGTCTGCAAGTGGATATTTGGACCTCCTGGAGGGTTTCGTTGGAAGCGGGATTTCTGCATATAACGCTAGACAGAAGAATTCTCAGTAACTTCTTTGGGCTGTGTGTGTTCAACTCACAGAGTTGAACTTTCCTTTACACAGTGCAGATTTGAACCCACTTTTTGTGGTATTTACAAGTGGAGATTTCAAGCGCTTTGGGGCCAACGGTAGAAAAGGAAATATCTTTGTATAAAAGCTAGAGAGAATCATTCTCAGCAACCACTTTGTGATATGTGCGTTCCACTCACGGAGTTTAACCTTTCTTTTCATAGAGCAGTTTGGAAACACTCTGCATGTAAAGTCTGCAAGTGGATATTTGGATCTCTTTGAGGATTTCGTTGGAAGCGGGATTTCTGCATATAACGCTAGAGAGAAGAATTCTCAGTAACTTCTTTGGGCTGCGTGTGTTCAACTCACAGAGTTGAACCTTCCTTTAGTGAGAGCAGATTTGAAACCCTCTTCTTGTGGAATTTGCAAGTGGAGATTTCAAGCGATTTGGGGCCAACGGTAGAAAAGGAAATATCATCGAATAAAAACTAGAGAGAATCATTCTCAGCAACCACTTTGGGATGTGTGCGTTCCACTCACAGAGTTTAACCTTTCTTTTCATAGAGCAGTTTGCAAACACTCTGTTTGTAAAGTCTGCAAGTGGATATTTTTACCTCTTTGAGTATTTCGTTGGAAACGGGATTTCGGCATATAATGCTAGACAAAAGAATTCTCAGTAACTTCTTTGGGGTGCGTGTGTTCAACTCACAGAGTTGTACCTTCCTTTAGAAAAAGCAGATTTGAAACCCTCTTCTTGAGGAATTTGCAAGTGGATATTTCAAGCGATTTGGGGCCAAAGGTAGAAAAGGGTATATCTTAGAATAAAAACTAGAGAGAATCATTCTCAGCAACCACTATGGGATGTGTGCGTTCCACTCACAGAGTTTAACCTTTCTTTTCATAGAGCAGTTTGGAAACACTCTGTTTGTAAAGTCTGCAAGTGGATATTTGGACCTCCTTGAGGATTTCGTTGGAAGCGGGATTTCTGCATATAATGCTAGACAGAAGAATTCTCAGTAATTCTTTGGGCTGCGTGTGTTCAACTCACAGAGTTGAACCTTCCTTTAGACAGAGCGGATTTGAAACCCTCTTTTTGTGGAATATACAAGTGGAGATTTCAAGCGCTTTGGGGCCAATGGTAGAAAAGGAAATATCTTTGTATAAAAACTAGAGAGAATCATTCTCAGCAACCACTTTGTGATATGTGCGTTCCACTCACAGAGTTTAACCTTTCTTTTCATAGAGCAGTTTGCAAACACTCTGTTTGTAAAGTCTGCAAGTGGATATTTGGACCTCTTTGAGGATTTCGTTGGAAACGGGATTTCTGCATATAAAGCTAGATAGAAGAATTCTCAGTAACTTCTTTGGGGTGCGTGTGTTCAACTCACAGAGTTGTACCTTTCTTTAGAAAGAGCAGATTTGAAACCCTCTTTTTGAGGAATTTGCAAGTGGAGACTTCAAGCGATTTGGGGCCAATGGTAGAAAAGGAAATATCTTCGAATAAAACTAGAGAGAATCATTCTCAGCAACCACTTTGGGATGTGTGCGTTCCCCTCACGGAGTTTAACCTTTCTTTTCATAGAGCAGTTTGGAAACACTCTGTTTGTAAAGTCTGCACGTGGATATTTGGACCTCCTTGAGGATTTCTTTGGAAGCGGGATTTCTGCATATAACGCTAGACAGAAGAATTCTCAGTAATTCTTTGGGCTGCGTGTGTTCAACTCACAGAGTTGAACTTTCCTTTAGACAGAGCAGATTTGAAACCCTCCTTTTGTGGAATATACAAGTGGAGATTTCAAGCGCTTTGGGGCCAACGGTAGAAAAGGAAATATCTTTGTATAAAAACTAGAGAGAATCATTTTCAGCAACCACTTGGTGATGTGTGCGTTCCACTCACAGAGTTTAACCTTTCTTTTCGTAGAGCAGTTTGGAAACACTCTGTTTGTAAAGTCTGCAAGTGGATATTTGGACCTCTTTGAGGATTTCTTTGTAAGAGGTATTTCTGCTTATAACGCTAGACAGAAGAATTCTCAGTAATTCTTTGGGCTGCGTGTGTTCAACTCACAGAGTTGAACCTTCCTTTAGACAGAGCAGATTTGGAAACCTTTTTTGTGGAATTTACAAGTGGAGATTTCAAGCGATTTGGGGCCAACGGTAGAAAAGGAAATATCTTTGTATAAAAATTAGAGAGAATCATTCTCAGCAACCACTTGGTGATGTGTGCATTCCACTCACAGAGTTTAACCTTTCTTTTCATAGAGCAGTTTGCAAACACTCTGTTTGTAAAGTCTGCAAGTGGGTATTTGAACCTCTTTAGGTATTTCGCTGGAAACAGGATTTATGCATCTAACGCTAGACAGAAGAATTCGCAGTAACTTCTTTGGGCTGCGTGTGTTCAACGCACAGAGTTGTACCTTCCTTTAGAAAAAGCAGATTTGAAACCCTCTTTTTGTGGAATTTGCAAGTGGAGATTTCAAGCGCTTTGGGGCCAACTGTAGAAACGGAAATATCTTCGTACAAAAACTAGAGAGAATCATTTTCAGCAACCACTTTGGGATGTGTGCGTTCCACTCACAGAGTTTAACCTTTCTTTTCGTAGAGCAGTTTGGAAACACTCTGTTTGTAAAGTCTGCAAGTGGATATTTGGACCTCCTTGAGGGTTTCGTTGGAAGCGGGATTTCTGCATATAACGCTAGACAGAAGAATTCTCAGTAAGTTCTTTGGGCTGTGTGTGTTCAACTCACAGAGTTGAACTTTCCTTTAGACAGTGCAGATTTGAACCCACTTTTTGTGGAATTTACAAGTGGAGATTTCAAGCGCTTTGGGGCCTACGGTAGAAAAGGAACTATCTTTGTATAAAAACTAGAGAGAATCATTCTCAGCAACCGCTTTGTGATATGTGCGTTCCACTCACGGAGTTTAACCTTTCTTTTCATAGAGCAGTTTGGAAACACTCTGCATGTAAAGTCTGCAAGTGGATATTTGGATCTCTTTGAGGATTTCGTTGGAAGCGGGATTTCTGCATATAACTCTAGACAGAAGAATTCTCAGTAACTTCTTTGGGCTGCGTGTGTTCAACTCACAGAGTTGTACTTTCCTTTAGAGAGAGCAGATTTGAAACCCTCTTCTTGTGGAATTTGCAAGTGGAGATTTCAAGCGATTTGGGGCCAATGGTAGAAAAGGAAATATCATCGAATAAAAACTAGAGAGAATCATACTCAGCAACCACTTTGGGATGTGTGTGTTCCACTCACAGAGTTTAACATTTCTTTTCATAGAGCAGTTTGCAAACACTCTGTTTGTAAAGTCTGCAAGTGGATATTTTTACCTCTTTGAGGATTTCGTTGGAAACGGGATTTCTGCATATAACGCTAGACAGAAGAATTCTCAGTAACTTCCTTGGTCTGTGTGTGTTCAACTCACAGAGTTGAACTTTCCTTTGGACAGTGCAGATTTCAACCCTCTTTTTGTGGAATTTACAAGTGGAGATTTCAAGCACTATGGGGCCAACGGTAGAAAAGGAAATATCTTTGTATAAAAACTAGAGAGAATCATTCTCAGCAACCACTTTGGGATGTGTGCGTTCCACTCACGGAGTTTAACCTCTCTTTTCATAGAGCAGTTTGGAAACACTCTGTTTGTAAAGTCTGCAAGTGGATATTTTGACCTCTTTGAGAATTTCGTTGGAAACGGGATTTCTGCATATAACTCTAGACAGAAGAATTCTCAGTAACTTCTTTGGGGTGCGTGTGTTCAACTCACAGACTTGTACCTTCCTTTAGAAAGAGCAGATTTGAAACCCTCTTCTTGAGGAATTTGCAAGTGGAGATTTCAAGCGATTTGGTGCCAAAGGTAGAAAAGGATATATCTTCGAATAAAAACTAGAGAGAATATTTTTCAGCAACCACTTGGTGATGTGTGCGTTCCACTCACAGAGTTTAACCTTTCTTTTCATAGAGCAGTTTGCAAACACTCTCTTTGTAAAGTCTGCAAGTGGATATTTAGACCTCTTTGAGGATTTCGTTGGAAACGGGATTTCTGCATATAACGCTAGACAGAAGAATTCTCAGTAACTTCTTTGGGCTGCGTGTGTTCAACTCACAGAGTTGTACCTTCCTATAGAAAGAGCAGATTTGACACCTTCTTCTTCTGGAATTTGCAAGTGGAGATTTCAAGCGATTTGGGGACAAAGGTAGAAAAGGATATATCTTCGAATAAAAACAAAAGAGAATAATTTACAGCAACCACTTGGTGATGTGTGCGTTCCACTCACAGAGTTTAACCTTTCTTTTCATAGAGCAGTTTGCAAACACTCTGTTTGTAAAGTCTGCAAGTGGATATTTAGACCTCTTTGAGGATTTCGTTGGAAACGGGATTTCTGCATATAACGCTAGACAGAAGAATTCTCAGTAACTTCTTTGGGCTGCGTGTGTTCAAGTCACAGAGTTGTACCTTCCTATAGAAAGAGCAGATTTGAAACCCTCTTCTTGTGGAATTTGCAAGTGGAGATTTCATGCGATTTGGGGCCAACGGTAGAAAAGGAAATATCATCGAATAAAAACTAGAGAGAATCATTCTCAGCAACCTCTTTGGGATGTGTGCGTTCCACTCACAGAGTTTAACCTTTCTTTTCGTAGAGCAGTTTGCAAACACTCTGTTTGTAGAGTCTGCAAGTGGATATTTTTACCTCTTTGAGGATTTCGTTGGAAAAGGGATTTCTGCGTATAACGGTAGACAGAAGAATTCTCAGTAACTTCTTTGGGCTGTGTGTGTTCAACTCACAGAGTTGAACTTTCCTTTAGGCAGTGCAGATTTGAACCCTCTTTTTGTGGAATTTACAAGTGGACATTTCAAGGGCTTTGGGTCCAACGGTAGAAAAGGAAATATCTTTGTATAAAAACTAGAGAGAATCATTCTCAGCAACCACTTTGTGATATGTGCGTTCCACTCATGGAGTTTATCCTTTCTTTTCATAGAGCAGTTTGGAAACACTCTGTTTGAAAGTCTGCAAGTGGATATTTGGAAATCTTTGAGGATTTCATTGGAAACGGGATTTCTGCATATAATTCTAGACAGAAGAATTCTCAGTAACTTCTTTGGGCTGCGTGTGTTCAACTCACAGAGTTGTACCTTCCTTTAGAAAGAGCAGATTTGAAACCCTCTTCTTGAGGAATTTGCAAGTGGAGATTTCAAGCGATTTGGGGCCAAAGGTAGAAAAGGATATATCTTCGAATAAAAACTAGAGAGAATCATTCTCAGCAACCACTATAGGATGTGTGCGTTCCACTCACAGTGTTTAACCTTTCTTTTCGTAGAGCAGTTTGGAAACACTCTGTTTGTAAAGTCTGCAAGTGGATATTTGGACCTCCTTGAGGATTTCGTTGGAAGCGGGATTTCTGCATATAACGCTAGACAGAAGAATTCTCAGTAATTCTTTGGGCTGCGTGTGTTCAACTCACAGAGTTGAACCTTCCTTTAGACAGAGCAGATTTGAAACCCTCTTTTTGTGGCATATACAAGTGGAGATTTCAAGCGCTTTGGGGCCAACGGTAGAAAAGGAAATATCTTTGTATAAAAACTAGAGAGAATCATTCTCTGCAACCACTTTGTGATATGTGCGTTCCACTCACGGAGTTTAGCCTTTCTTTTCATAGAGCAGTTTGGAAACACTCTGTTTGAAAGTCTGCAAGTGGATATTTGGACATCTTTGAGGATTTCGTTGGAAACGGGATTTCTGCATATAACTCTAGACAGAAGAATTCTCAGTAACTTCTTTGGGCTGCGTGTTTTCAACTCACAGAGTTGTACCTTCCTTTAGAGAGAGCAGATTTGAAACCCTCTTCTTGTGGAATTTGCAAGTGGAGATTTCAAGCGATTTGGGGCCAATGGTAGAAAAGGAAATATCATCGAATAAAAACTAGAGAGAATCACAATCAGCAACCACTTTGGGATGTGTGTGTTCCACTCACAGAGTTTAACATTTCTTTTCATAGAGCAGTTTGCAAACACTCTGTTTGTAAAGTCTGCAAGTGGATATTTTTACCTCTTTGAGGATTTCGCTGGAAACGGGATTTCTGCATATAACGCTAGACAGAAGAATTCTCAGTAACTTCCTTGGTCTGTGTGTGTTCAACTCACAGAGTTGAACTTTCCTTTGGACAGTGCAGATTTCAACCCTCTTTTTGTGGAATTTACAAGTGGAGATTTCAAGCACTATGGGGCCAACGGTAGAAAAGGAAATATCTTTGTATAAAAACTAGAGAGAATCATTCTCAGCAACCACTTTGGGATGTGTGCGTTCCACTCACGGAGTTTAACCTTTCTTTTCATAGAGCAGTTTGGAAACACTCTGTTTGTAAAGTCTGCAAGTGGATATTTGGACCTCTTTGAGGATTTCGTTGGAAACGGGATTTCTGCATATAACTCTAGACAGAAGAATTCTCAGTAACTTCTTTGGGGTGCGTGTGTTCAACTCACAGACTTGTACCTTCCTTTAGAAAGAGCAGATTTGAAACCCTCTTCTTGAGGAATTTGCAAGTGGAGATTTCAAGCGATTTGGTGCCAAAGGTAGAAAAGGATATATCTTCGAATAAAAACTAGAGAGAATAATTTTCAGCAACCACTTGGTGATGTGTGCGTTCCACTCACAGAGTTTAACCTTTCTTTTCATAGAGCAGTTTGCAAACACTCTGTTTGTAAAGTCTGCAAGTGGATATTTAGACCTCTTTGAGGATTTCGTTGGAAACGGGATTTCTGCATATAACGCTAGACAGAAGAATTCTCAGTAACTTCTTTGGGCTGCGTGTGTTCAACTCACAGAGTTGTACCTTCCTATAGAAAGAGCAGATTTGAAACCCTCTTCTTCTGGAATATGCAAGTGGAGATTTCAAGCGATTTGGGGACAAAGGTAGAAAAGGATATATCTTCGAATAAAAACAAAAGAGAATAATTTACAGCAACCACTTGGTGATGTGTGCGTTCCACTCACAGAGTTTAACCTTTCTTTTCATAGAGCAGTTTGCAAACACTCTGTTTGTAAAGTCTGCAAGTGGACATTTAGACCTCTTTGAGGATTTCGTTGGAAACGAGATTTCTGCATATAACGCTAGACAGAAGAATTCTCAGTAACTTCTTTGGGCTGCGTGTGTTCAAGTCACAGAGTTGTACCTTCCTATAGAAAGAGCAGATTTGAAACCCTCTTCTTGTGGAATTTGCAAGTGGAGATTTCAAGCGATTTGGGGCCAACGGTAGAAAAGGAAATATCATCGAATAAAAACTAGAGAGAATCATTCTCAGCAACCACTTTGGGATGTGTGCGTTCCACTCACAGAGTTTAACCTTTCTTTTCGTAGAGCAGTTTGCAAACACTCTGTTTGTAGAGTCTGCAAGTGGATATTTTTACCTCTTTGAGGATTTCGTTGGAAAAGGGATTTCTGCGTATAACGGTAGACAGAAGAATTCTCAGTAACTTCTTTGGGCTGTGTGTGTTCAACTCACAGAGTTGAACTTTCCTTTAGGCAGTGCAGATTTGAACCCTCTTTTTGTGGAATTTACAAGTGGACATTTCAAGGGCTTTGGGTCCAACGGTAGAAAAGGAAATATCTTTGTATAAAAACTAGAGAGAATCATTCTCAGCAACCACTTTGTGATATGTGCGTTCCACTCATGGAGTTTATCCTTTCTTTTCATAGAGCAGTTTGGAAACACTCTGTTTGAAAGTCTGCAAGTGGATATTTGGACATCTTTGAGGATTTCGTTGGAAACGGGATTTCTGCATATAATTCTAGACAGAAGAATTCTCAGTAACTTCTTTGGGCTGCGTGTGTTCAACTCACAGAGTTGTACCTTCCTTTAGAAAGAGCAGATTTGAAACCCTCTTCTTGAGGAATTTGCAAGTGGAGATTTCAAGCGATTTGGGGCCAAAGGTAGAAAAGGATATATCTTCGAATAAAAACTAGAGAGAATCATTCTCAGCAACCACTATAGGATGTGTGCGTTCCACTCACAGTGTTTAACCTTTCTTTTCGTAGAGCAGTTTGGAAACACTCTGTTTGTAAAGTCTGCAAGTGGATATTTGGACCTCCTTGAGGATTTCGTTGGAAGCGGGATTTCTGCATATAACGCTAGACAGAAGAATTCTCAGTAATTCTTTGGGCTGCGTGTGTTCAACTCACAGAGTTGAACCTTCCTTTAGACAGAGCAGATTTGAAACCCTCTTTTTGTGGAATATACAAGTGGAGATTTCAAGCGCTTTGGGGCCAACGGTAGAAAAGGAAATATCTTTGTATAAAAACTAGAGAGAATCATTTTCAGTAACCACTTGGTGATGTGTGCGTTCCACTCACGGAGTTTAACCTTTCTTTTCACAGAGCAGTTTGCAAACACTCTGTTTGTAAAGTCTGCAAGTGGATATTTGGACCTCTTTGAGGATTTCGTTGGAAACGGGATTTCTGCATATAACGCTAGACAGAAGAATTCGCAGTAACTTCTTTGGGGTGCGTGTGTTCAACGCACAGAGTTGTACCTTCCTTTAGAGAGAGCAGATTTGAAACCATCTTCTTGTGGAATTTGCAAGTGGAGATTTCAAGCGATTTGGGGCCAATGGTAGAAAAGGAAATATCATCGAATAAAAACTAGAGAGAATCATTCTCAGCAACCACTTTGGGATGTGTGTGTTCCACTCACAGAGTTTAACCTTTCTTTTCATAGAGCAGTTTGCAAACACTCTGTTTGTAAAGTCTGCAAGTGGATATTTTTACCTCTTTGAGGATTTCGTTGGAAACGGGATTTCTGCATATAACGCTAGACAGAAGAATTCTCAGTAACTTCCTTGGTCTGTGTGTGTTCAACTCACAGAGTTGAACTTTCCTTTAGACAGTGCAGATTTGAACCCTCTTTTTGTGGAATATACAAGTGGAGATTTCAAGCGCTTTGGGGCCAACGGTAGAAAAGGAAATATCTTTGTATAAAAACTAGAGAGAATCATTCTCAGCAACCACTTTGTGATGTGCGCGTTCCACTCACGGAGTTTAACCTTTCTTTTCATAGAGCAGTTTGGAAACACTCTGTTTGTAAAGTCTGCAAGTGGATATTTGGACCTCTTTAGGATTTCGTTGGAAGCGGGATTTCTGCATATAACGCTAGAGAGAAGAATCCTCAGTAATTCTTTGGGCTGCGTGTGTTCAACTCACAGAGTTGAACCTTCCTTTAGACAGAGCAGATTTGAAAACCTCTTTTTGTGGAATTTACAAGTGTAGATTTCAAGCGATTTGGGGCCTACGGTGGAAAAGGAAATATCTTTGTATAAAAACTAGAGAGAATCATTCTCAGCAACCACTTGGTGAATGGTGCGTTCCACTCACAGTTTAACCTTTCTTTTCATAGAGCAGTTTGGAAACACTCTGTTTGTAAAGTCTGCAAGTGGATATTTTGACCTCTTTGAGGATTTCGTTGGAAACGGGATTTCTGCATATAACTCTAGACAGAAGAATTCTCAGTAACTTCTTTGGGGTGCGTGTGTTCAACTCACAGACTTGTACCTTCCTTTAGAAAGAGCAGATTTGAAACCCTCTTCTTGAGGAATTTGCAAGTGGAGATTTCAAGCGATTTGGTGCCAACGGTAGAAAAGGAAATATCATCGAATAAAAACTAGAGAGAATCATTCTCAGCAACCACTTTGGGATGTGTGCGTTCCACTCACAGAGTTTAACCTTTCTTTTCGTAGAGCAGTTTGCAAACACTCTGTTTGTAGAGTCTGCAAGTGGATATTTTTACCTCTTTGAGGATTTCGTTGGAAAAGGGATTTCTGCGTATAACGGTAGACAGAAGAATTCTCAGTAACTTCTTTGGGCTGTGTGTGTTCAACTCACAGAGTTGAACTTTCCTTTAGGCAGTGCAGATTTGAACCCTCTTTTTGTGGAAGTTACAAGTGGACATTTCAAGGGCTTTGGGTCCAACGGTAGAAAAGGAAATATCTTTGTATAAAAACTAGAGAGAATCATTCTCAGCAACCACTTTGTGATATGTGCGTTCCACTCATGGAGTTTATCCTTTCTTTTCATAGAGCAGTTTGGAAACACTCTGTTTGAAAGTCTGCAAGTGGATATTTGGACATCTTTGAGGATTTCGTTGGAAACGGGATTTCTGCATATAATTCTAGACAGAAGAATTCTCAGTAACTTCTTTGGGCTGCGTGTGTTCAACTCACAGAGTTGTACCTTCCTTTAGAAAGAGCAGATTTGAAACCCTCTTCTTGAGGAATTTGCAAGTGGAGATTTCAAGCGATTTGGGGCCAAAGGTAGAAAAGGATATATCTTCGAATAAAAACTAGAGAGAATCATTCTCAGCAACCACTATAGGATGTGTGCGTTCCACTCACAGTGTTTAACCTTTCTTTTCGTAGAGCAGTTTGGAAACACTCTGTTTGTAAAGTCTGCAAGGGGATATTTGGACCTCCTTGAGGATTTCGTTGGAAGCGGGATTTCTGCATATAACGCTAGACAGAAGAATTCTCAGTAATTCTTTGGGCTGCGTGTGTTCAACTCACAGAGTTGAACCTTCCTTTAGACAGAGCAGATTTGAAACCCTCTTTTTGTGGAATATACAAGTGGAGATTTCAAGCGCTTTGGGGCCAACGGTTGAAAAGGAAATATCTTTGTATAAAAACTAGAGAGAATCATTTTCAGCAACCACTTGGTGATGTGTGCGTTCCACTCACAGAGTTTAACCTTTCTTTTCACAGAGCAGTTTGCAAACACTCTGTTTGTAAAGTCTGCAAGTGGATATTTGGACCTCTTTGAGGATTTCGTTGGAAACGGGATTTCTGCATATAACGCTAGACAGAAGAATTCGCAGTAACTTCTTTGGGGTGCGTGTGTTCAACGCACAGAGTTGTACCTTCCTTTAGAGAGAGCAGATTTGAAACCCTCTTCTTGTGGAATTTGCAAGTGGAGATTTCAAGCGATTTGGGGCCAATGGTAGAAAAGGAAATATCATCGAATAAAAACTAGAGAGAATCATTCTCAGCAACCACTTTGGGATGTGTGTGTTCCACTCACAGAGTTTAACCTTTCTTTTCATAGAGCAGTTTGCAAACACTCTGTTTGTAAAGTCTGCAAGTGGATATTTTTACCTCTTTGAGGATTTCGTTGGAAACGGGATTTCTGCATATAACGCTAGACAGAAGAATTCTCAGTAACTTCCTTGGTCTGTGTGTGTTCAACTCACAGAGTTGAACTTTCCTTTAGACAGTGCAGATTTGAACCCTCTTTTTGTGGAATATACAAGTGGAGATTTCAAGCACTTTGGGGCCAACGGTAGAAAAGGAAATATCTTTGTATAAAAACTAGAGAGAATCATTCTCAGCAACCACTTTGTGATGTGCGCGTTCCACTCACAGAGTTTAACCTTTCTTTTCATAGAGCAGTTTGGAAACACTCTGTTTGTAAAGTCTGCAAGTGGATATTTGGACCTCTTTAGGATTTCGTTGGAAGCGGGATTTCTGCATATAACGCTAGAGAGAAGAATCCTCAGTAATTCTTTGGGCTGCGTGTGTTCAACTCACAGAGTTGAACCTTCCTTTAGACAGAGCAGATTTGAAAACCTCTTTTTGTGGAATTTACAAGTGTAGATTTCAAGCGATTTGGGGCCAACGGTGGAAAAGGAAATATCTTTGTATAAAAACTAGAGAGAATCATTCTCAGCAACCACTTGGTGATGGGTGCGTTCCACTCACAGTTTAACCTTTCTTTTCATAGAGCAGTTTGGAAACACTCTGTTTGTAAAGTCTGCAAGTGGATATTTGGACCTCTTTGAGGATTTCGTTGGAAACGGGATTTCTGCATATAACGCTAGACAGAAGAATTCTCAGTAACTTCTTTGGGCTGCGTGTGTTCAACCCACAGAGTTGTACCTTCCTTTACAAAAAGCAGATTTGAAACCCTCTTCTTGTGGAATTTATTAGTGGAGATTTCAAGCGATTTGGGGCCAACGGTAGAAACGGAAATATCTTCGAATAAAAACTAGAGAGAATCATTCTCAGCAACCACTTTGGGATGTGTGCGTTCCACTCACAGAGTTTAACCTTTCTTTTCATAGAGTAGTTTGCAAACACTCTGTTTGTAAAGTCTGCAAGTGGATATTTGGACCTCTTTGAGGATTTCGTTGGAAACGGGATTTCTGCATATAACTCTAGACAGAAGAATTCTCAGTAACTTCTTTGGGCTGCGTGTGTTCAAGTCACAGAGTTGTACCTTCCTATAGAAAGAGCAGATTTGAAACCTCTTTTTGTGGAATTTACAAGTGGACATTTCAAGGGCTTTGGGTCCAACGGTAGAAAAGGAAATATCTTTGTATAAAAACTAGAGAGAATCATTCTCAGCAACCACTTTGTGATATCTGCGTTCCACTCATGGAGTTTATCCTTTCTTTTCATAGAGCAGTTTGCAAACACTCTGTTTGAAAGTCTGCAAGTGGATATTTGGACATCTTTGAGGATTTCGTTGGAAACGGGATTTCTGCATATAATTCTAGACAGAAGAATTCTCAGTAACTTCTTTGGGCTGCGTGTGTTCAACTCACAGAGTTGTACCTTCCTTTAGAAAGAGCAGATTTGAAGCCCTCTTCTTGAGGAATTTGCAAGTGGAGATTTCAAGCGATTTGGGGCCAAAGGTAGAAAAGGATATATCTTCGAATAAAAACTAGAGAGAACCATTCTCAGCAACCACTATAGGATGTGTGCGTTCCACTCACAGTGTTTAACCTTTCTTTTCGTAGAGCAGTTTGGAAACACTCTGTTTGTAAAGTCTGCAAATGGATATTTGGACCTCCTTGAGGATTTCGTTGGAAGCGGGATTTCTGCATATAACGCTAGACAGAAGAATTCTCAGTAATTCTTTGGGCTGCGTGTGTTCAACTCACAGAGTTGAACCTTCCTTTAGACAGAGCAGATTTGAAACCCTCTTTTTGTGGAATATACAAGTGGAGATTTCAAGCGCTTTGGGGCCAACGGTAGAAAAGGAAATATCTTTGTATAAAAACTAGAGAGAATCATTTTCAGCAACCACTTGGTGATGTGTGCGTTCCACTCACAGAGTTTAACCTTTCTTTTCATAGAGCAGTTTGCAAACACTCTGTTTGTAAAGTCTGCAAGTGGATATTTGGACCTCTTTGAGGATTTCGTTGGAAACGGGATTTCTGCATATAACGCTAGACAGAAGAATTCGCAGTAACTTCTTTGGGGTGCGTGTGTTCAACGCACAGAGTTGTACCTTCCTTTAGAGAGAGCAGATTTGAAACCCTCTTCTTGTGGAATTTGCAAGTGGAGATTTCAAGCGATTTGGGGCCAATGGTAGAAAAGGAAATATCATCGAATAAAAACTAGAGAGAATCATTCTCAGCAACCACTTTGGGATGTGTGTGTTCCACTCACAGAGTTTAACCTTTCTTTTCATAGAGCAGTTTGCAAACACTCTGTTTGTAAAGTCTGCAAGTGGATATTTTTACCTCTTTGAGGATTTCGTTGGAAACGGGATTTCTGCATATAACGCTAAAAAGAGGAATTCTCAGTAACTTCCTTGGTCTGTGTGTGTTCAACTCACAGAGTTGAACTTTCCTTTAGACAGTGCAGATTTGAACCCTCTTTTTGTGGAATATACAAGTGGAGATTTCAAGCACTTTGGGGCCAACGGTAGAAAAGGAAATATCTTTGTATAAAAACTAGAGAGAATCATTCTCAGCAACCACTTTGTGATGTGCGCGTTCCACTCACGGAGTTTAACCTTTCTTTTCATAGAGCAGTTTGGAAACACTCTGTTTGTAAAGTCTGCAAGTGGATAATTGGACCTCTTTAGGATTTCGTTGGAAGCGGGATTTCTGCATATAACGCTGGAGAGAAGAATCCTCAGTAATTCTTTGGGCTGCGTGTGTTCAACTCACAGAGTTGAACCTTCCTTTAGACAGAGCAGATTTGAACCCCTCTTCTTGTGGAATTTGCAAGTGGAGATTTCATGCGATTTGGGGCCAACCGTAGAAAAGGAAATATCATCGAATAAAAACTAGAGAGAATCATTCTCAGCAACCACTTTGGGATGTGTGCGTTCCACTCACAGAGTTTAACCTTTCTTTTCGTAGAGCAGTTTGCAAACACTCTGTTTGTAAAGTCTGCAAGTGGATATTTTTACCTCTTTGAGGATTTCGTTGGAAAAGGGATTTCTGCATATAACGGTAGACAGAAGAATTCTCAGTAACTTCTTTGGGCTGTGTGTGTTCAACTCACAGAGTTGAACTTTCCTTTAGGCAGTGCAGATTTGAACCCTCTTTTTGTGGAATTTACAAGTGGACATTTCAAGGGCTTTGGGTCCAACGGTAGAAAAGGAAATATCTTTGTATAAAAACTAGAGAGAATCATTCTCAGCAACCACTTTGTGATATGTGCGTTCCACTCATGGAGTTTATCCTTTCTTTTCATAGAGCAGTTTGGAAACACTCTGTTTGAAAGTCTGCAAGTGGATATTTGGACATCTTTGAGGATTTCGTTGGAAAGGGGATTTCTGCATATAACTCTAGACAGAAGAATTCTCAGTAACTTCTTTGGGCTGCGTGTGTTCAACTCACAGAGTTGTACCTTCCTTTAGAAAGAGCAGATTTGAAACCCTCTTCTTGAGGAATTTGCAAGTGGAGATTTCAAGCGATTTGGGTCCAAAGGTAGAAAAGGATATATCTTCGAATAAAAACTAGAGAGAATCATTCTCAGCAACCACTATGGGATGTGTGCGTTCCACTCACAGTGTTTAACCTTTCTTTTCGTAGAGCAGTTTGGAAACACTCTGTTTGTAAAGTCTGCAAGTGGATATTTGGACCTCCTTGAGGATTTCGTTGGAAGCGGGATTTCTGCATATAACGCTAGACAGAAGAATTCTCAGTAATTCTTTGGGCTGCGTGTGTTCAACTCACAGAGTTGAACCTTCCTTTAGACAGAGCAGATTTGAAACCCTCTTTTTGTGGAATATACAAGTGGAGATTTCAAGCGCTTTGGGGCCAACTGTAGAAATGGAAATATCTTTGTACAAAAACTAGAGAGAATCATTTTCAGCAACCACTTGGTGATGTGTGCGTTCCACTCACAGAGTTTAACCTTTCTTTTCATAGAGCAGTTTGGAAACACTCTGTTTGTAAAGTCTGCAAGTGGATATTTGGACCTCCTTGAGGGTTTCGTTGGAAGAGGGATTTCTGCATATAACGCTACACAGAAGGATTCTCAGTAACTTCTTTGGGCTGTGTGTGTTAAACTCACAGAGTTGCACTTTCCTTTAGACAGTGCAGATTTGAACCCTCTTTTTGTGGAATTTACAAGTGGAGATTTCAAGCGCTTTGTGGCCAACGGTAGAAAAGGAAATATCTTTGTATAAAAACTAGAGAGAATCATTCTCAGCAACCACTTTGGGATGTGTGCGTTCCACTCACAGAGTTTAACCTTTCTTTTCATAGAGTAGTTTGCAAACACTCTGTTTGTAAAGTCTGCAAGTGGATATTTAGACCTCTTTGTGGATTTCGTTGGAAACGGGATTTCTGCATATAACGCTAGACAGAAGAATTCTCAGTAACTTCTTTGGGCTGCGTGTGTTCAACTCACAGAGTTGTACCTTCCTATAGAAAGAGCAGATTTGAAACCCTCTTCTTGTGGAATTTGCAAGTGGAGATTTCAAGCGATTTGGGGCCAATGGTAGAATAGGAAATATCATCGAATAAAAACTAGAGAGAATCATTCTCAGCAACCACTTTGGGATGTGTGCGTTCCACTCACAGAGTTTAACCTTTCTTTTCATAGAGCAGTTTGCAAACACTCTGTTTGTAAAGTCTGCAAGTGGATATTTAGACCTCTTTGAGGATTTCGTTGGAAACGGGATTTCTGCATATAACTCTAGACAGAAGAATTCTCAGTAACTCCTTTGGGCTGCGTGTGTTCAACTCACAGAGTTGTACCTTCCTATAGAAAGAGCAGATTTGAAACCCTCTTCTTGTGGAATTTGCAAGTGGAGATTTCATGCGATTTGGGGCCAACGGTAGAAAAGGAAATATCATCGAATAAAAACTAGAGAGAATCATTCTCAGCAACCACTTTGGGATGTGTGCGTTCCACTCACAGAGTTTAACCTTTCTTTTCGTAGAGCAGTTTGCAAACACTCTGTTTGTAAAGTCTGCAAGTGGATATTTTTACCTCTTTGAGGATTTCGTTGGAAAAGGGATTTCTGCATATAATGGTAGACAGAAGAATTCCAGTAACTTCTTTGGGCTGTGTGTGTTCAACCCACAGAGTTGAACTTTCCTTTAGGCAGTGCAGATTTGAACCCTCTTTTTGTGGAATTTACAAGTGGACATTTCAAGGGCTTTGGGTCCAACGGTAGAAAAGGAAATATCTTTGTATAAAAACTAGAGAGAATCATTCTCAGCAACCACTTTGTGATATGTGCGTTCCACTCATGGAGTTTATCCTTTCTTTTCATAGAGCAGTTTGGAAACACTCTGTTTGAAAGTCTGCAAGTGGATATTTGGACATCTTTGAGGATTTCGTTGGAAACGGGATTTCTGCATATAACTCTAGACAGAAGAATTCTCAGTAACTTCTTTGGGCTGCGTGTGTTCAACTCACAGAGTTGTACGTTCCTTCAGAAAGAGCAGATTTGAAACCCTCTTCTTGAGGAATTTGCAAGTGGAGATTTCAAGCGATTTGGGGCCAAAGGTAGAAAAGGATATATCTTCGAATAAAAACTAGAGAGAATCATTCTCAGCAACCACTATGGGATGTGTGCGTTCCACTCACAGTGTTTAAACTTTCTTTTCGTAGAGCAGTTTGGAAACACTCTGTTTGTAAAGTCTGCAAGTGGATATTTGGACCTCCTTGAGAATTTCGTTGGAAGCGGGATTTCTGCATATAACGCTAGACAGAAGAATTCTCAGTAATTCTTTGGGCTGCGTGTGTTCAACTCACAGAGTTGAACCTTCCTTTAGACAGAGCAGATTTGAAACCCTCTTTTTGTGGAATGTACAAGTGGAGATTTCAAGCGCTTTGGGGCCAACGGTAGAAAAGGAAATATCTTTGTATAAAAACTAGAGAGAATCATTTTCAGCAACCACTTGGTGATGTGTGCGTTCCACTCACAGAGTTTAACCTTTCTTTTCATAGAGCAGTTTGCAAACACTCTGTTTGTAAAGTCTGCAATTGGATATTTGGACCTCTTTGAGGATTTCGTTGGAAACGGGATTTCTGCATATAACGATAGACAGAAGAATTCTCAGTAATTCTTTGGGCTGCGTGTGTTCAACTCACAGAGTTGAACCTTCCTTTAGACAGAGCAGATTTGAAACCCTCTTTTTGTGGAATATACAAGTGGAGATTTCAAGCGCTTTGGGGCCAACGGTAGAAACGGAAATATCTTCGAATAAAAACTAGAGAGAATCATTCTCAGCAACCACTTTGGGATGTGTGCGTTCCACTCACAGAGTTTAACCTTTCTTTTCATAGAGTAGTTTGCAAACACTCTGTTTGTAAAGTCTGCAAGTGGATATTTGGACCTCTTTGAGGATTTCGTTGGAAACGGGATTTCTGCATATTACTCTAGACAGAAGAATTCTCAGTACCTTCTTTGGGCTGCGTGTGTTCAACTCACAGAGTTGTACCATCCTTTAGAAAGAGCAGATTTGAAACCCTCTTCTTGAGGAATTTGCAAGTGGAGATTTCAAGCGATTTGGGGCCAAAGGTAGAAAAGGATATATCTTCGAATAAAAACTAGAGAGAATAATTTTCAGCAACCACTTGGTGATGTGTGCGTTCCACTCACAGAGTTTAACCTTTCTTTTCATAGAGCAGTTTGCAAACACTCTGTTTGTAAAGTCTGCAAGTGGATATTTAGACCTCTTTGAGGATTTCGTTGGAAACGGGATTTCTGCATGTAACGCTAGACAGAAGAATTCTCAGTAACTTCTTTGGGGTGCGTGTGTTCAACTCACAGAGTTGTAACTTCCTATAGAAAGAGCAGATTTGAAACCCACTTCTTGTGGAATTTGCAAGTGGAGATTTCATGCGATTTGGGGCCAACGGTAGAAAAGGAAATATCATCGAATAAAAACTAGAGAGAATCATTCTCAGCAACCACTTTGGGATGTGTGCGTTCCACTCACAGAGTTTAACATTTCTTTTCATAGAGTAGTTTGCAAACACTCTGTTTGTAAAGTCTGCAAGTGGATATTTGGACCTCCTTGAGGATTTCGTTGGAAGCGGGATTTCTGCATATAACGATAGACAGAAGAATTCTCAGTAATTCTTTGGGCTGCGTGTGTTCAACTCACAGAGTTGAACCTTCCTTTAGACAGAGCAGATTTGAAACCCTCTTTTTGTGGAATATACAAGTGGAGATTTCAAGCGCTTTGGGGCCAACGGTAGAAACGGAAATATCTTCATACAAAAACTAGAGAGAATCATTTTCAGCAACCACATTGGGATGTGTGCGTTCCACTCACAGAGTTTAACCTTTCTTTTCATAGAGCAGTTTGGAAACACTCTGTTTGTAAAGTCTGCAAGTGGATATTTGGACCTCCTTGAGGGTTTCGTTGGAAGAGGGATTTCTGCATATAACGCTACACAGAAGGATTCTCAGTAACTTCTTTGGGCTGTGTGTGTTCAACTCACAGAGTTGCACTTTCCTTTAGACAGTGCAGATTTGAACCCTCTTTTTGTGGAATTTACAAGTGGAGATTTCAAGCGCTTTGTGGCCAACGGTAGAAAAGGAAATATCTTTGTATAAAAACTAGAGAGAATCATTCTCAGCAACCACTTTGTGATATGTGCGTTCCACTCACGGAGTTTAACCTTTCTTTTCATAGAGCAGTTTGGAAACACTCTGCATGTAAAGTCTGCAAGTGGATATTTGGACCTCTTTGAGGATTTCGTTGGAAGCGGGATTTCTGCATATAACGCTAGAGAGAAGAATTCTCAGTAATTCTTTGGGCTACGTGTGTTCAACTCACAGAGTTGAACCTTCCTTAAGAAAAAGCAGATTTGAAACCCTCTTCTTGTGGAATTTACTAGTGGAGATTTCAAGCGATTTGGGGCCAACGGTAGAAACGGAAATATCTTCGAATAAAAACTAGAGAGAATCATTCTCAGCAACCACTTTGGGATGTGTGCGTTCCACTCACAGAGTTTAACCTTTCTTTTCATAGAGTAGTTTGCAAACACTCTGTTTGTAAAGTCTGCAAGTGGATATTTAGACCTCTTTGAGGATTTCGTTGGAAACGGGATTTCTGCATATAACGCTAGACAGAAGAATTCTCAGTAACTTCTTTGGGCTGCGTGTGTTCAACTCACAGAGTTGTACCTTCCTATAGAAAGAGCAGATTTGAAACCCTCTTCTTGTGGAATTTGCAAGTGGAGATTTCAAGCGATTTGGGGCCAATGGTAGAATAGGAAATATCATCGAATAAAAACTAGAGAGAATCATTCTCAGCAACCACTTTGGGATGTGTGCGTTCCACTCACAGAGTTTAACCTTTCTTTTCATAGAGCAGTTTGCAAACACTCTGTTTGTAAAGTCTGCAAGTGGATATTTAGACCTCTTTGAGGATTTCGTTGGAAACGGGATTTCTGCATATAACTCTAGACAGAAGAATTCTCAGTAACTCCTTTGGGCTGCGTGTGTTCAACTCACAGAGTTGTACCTTCCTATAGAAAGAGCAGATTTGAAACCCTCTTCTTGTGGAATTTGCAAGTGGAGATTTCATGCGATTTGGGGCCAACGGTAGAAAAGGAAATATCATCGAATAAAAACTAGAGAGAATCATTCTCAGCAACCACTTTGGGATGTGTGCGTTCCACTCACAGAGTTTAACCTTTCTTTTCGTAGAGCAGTTTGCAAACACTCTGTTTCTAAAGTCTGCAAGTGGATATTTTTACCTCTTTGAGGATTTCGTTGGAAACGGGATTTCTGCATATAACTCTAGACAGAAGAATTCTCAGTAACTTCTTTGGGCTGCGTGTGTTCAACTCACAGAGTTGTACGTTCCTTCAGAAAGAGCAGATTTGAAACCCTCTTCTTGAGGAATTTGCAAGTGGAGATTTCAAGCGATTTGGGGCCAAAGGTAGAAAAGGATATATCTTCGAATAAAAACTAGAGAGAATCATTCTCAGCAACCACTATGGGATGTGTGCGTTCCACTCACAGTGTTTAAACTTTCTTTTCGTAGAGCAGTTTGGAAACACTCTGTTTGTAAAGTCTGCAAGTGGATATTTGGACCTCCTTGAGGATTTCGTTGGAAGCGGGATTTCTGCATATAACGCTAGACAGAAGAATTCTCAGTAATTCTTTGGGCTGCGTGTGTTCAACTCACAGAGTTGAACCTTCCTTTAGACAGAGCAGATTTGAAACCCTCTTTTTGTGGAATGTACAAGTGGAGATTTCAAGCGCTTTGGGGCCAACGGTAGAAAAGGAAATATCTTTGTATAAAAACTAGAGAGAATCATTTTCAGCAACCACTTGGTGATGTGTGCGTTCCACTCACAGAATTTAACCTTTCTTTTCATAGAGCAGTTTGCAAACACTCTGTTTGTAAAGTCTGCAAGTGGATATTTGGACCTCTTTGAGGATTTCGTTGGAAACGGGATTTCTGCATATAACGATAGACAGAAGAATTCTCAGTAATTCTTTGGGCTGCGTGTGTTCAACTCACAGAGTTGAACCTTCCTTTAGACAGAGCAGATTTGAAACCCTCTTTTTGTGGAATATACAAGTGGAGATTTCAAGCGATTTGGGGCCAACGGTAGAAACGGAAATATCTTCGAATAAAAACTAGAGAGAATCATTCTCAGCAACCACTTTGGGATGTGTGCGTTCCACTCACAGAGTTTAACCTTTCTTTTCATAGAGTAGTTTGCAAACACTCTGTTTGTAAAGTCTGCAAGTGGATATTTGGACCTCTTTGAGGATTTCGTTGGAAACGGGATTTCTGCATATAACTCTAGACAGAAGAATTCTCAGTACCTTCTTTGGGCTGCGTGTGTTCAACTCACAGAGTTGTACCTTCCTTTAGAAAGAGCAGATTTGAAACCCTCTTCTTGAGGAATTTGCAAGTGGAGATTTCAAGCGATTGGGGGCCAAAGGTAGAAAAGGATATATCTTCGAATAAAAACTAGAGAGAATAATTTTCAGCAACCACTTGGTGATGTGTGCGTTCCACTCACAGAGTTTAACCTTTCTTTTCATAGAGCAGTTTGCAAACACTCTGTTTGTAAAGTCTGCAAGTGGATATTTAGACCTCTTTGAGGATTTCGTTGGAAACGGGATTTCTGCATGTAACGCTAGACAGAAGAATTCTCAGTAACTTCTTTGGGGTGCGTGTGTTCAACTCACAGAGTTGTACCTTCCTATAGAAAGAGCAGATTTGAAACCCTCTTCTTGTGGAATTTGCAAGTGGAGATTTCATGCGATTTGGGGCCAACGGTAGAAAAGGAAATATCATCGAATAAAAACTAGAGAGAATCATTCTCAGCAACCACTTTGGGATGTGTGCGTTCCACTCACAGAGTTTAACCTTTCTTTTCATAGAGTAGTTTGCAAACACTCTGTTTGTAAAGTCTGCAAGTGGATATTTGGACCTCCTTGAGGATTTCGTTGGAAGCGGGATTTCTGCATATAACGATAGACAGAAGAATTCTCAGTAATTCTTTGGGCTGCGTGTGTTCAACTCACAGAGTTGAACCTTCCTTTAGACAGAGCAGATTTGAAACCCTCTTTTTGTGGAATATACAAGTGGAGATTTCAAGCGCTTTGGGGCCAACGGTAGAAACGGAAATATCTTCATACAAAAACTAGAGAGAATCATTTTCAGCAACCACATTGGGATGTGTGCGTTCCACTCACAGAGTTTAACCTTTCTTTTCATAGAGCAGTTTGGAAACACTCTGTTTGTAAAGTCTGCAAGTGGATATTTGGACCTCCTTGAGGGTTTCGTTGGAAGAGGGATTTCTGCATATAACGCTACACAGAAGGATTCTCAGTAACTTCTTTGGGATGTGTGTGTTCAACTCACAGAGTTGCACTTTCCTTTAGACAGTGCAGATTTGAACCCTCTTTTTGTGGAATTTACAAGTGGAGATTTCAAACGCTTTGTGGCCAACGGTAGAAAAGGAAATATCTTTGTATAAAAACTAGAGAGAATCATTCTCAGCAACCACTTTGAGATATGTGCGTTCCACTCACGGAGTTTAACCTTTCTTTTCATAGAGCAGTTTGGAAACACTCTGCATGTAAAGTCTGCAAGTGGATATTTGGACCTCTTTGAGGATTTCGTTGGAAGCGGGATTTATGCATATAACGGTAGACAGAAGAATTCTCAGTAACTTCTTTGGGCTGCGTGTGTTCAACTCACAGAGTTGAACTTTCCTTTAGGCAGTGCAGATTTGAACCCTCTTTTTGTGGAATTTACAAGTGGGCATTTCAAGGGCTTTGGGTGCAACTGTAGAAAAGGAAATATCTTTGTATAAAAACTAGAGAGAATCATTCTCAGCAACCACTTTGTGATATGTGCGTTCCACTCATGGAGTTTATCCTTTCTTTTCATAGAGCAGTTTGGAAACACTCTGTTTGAAAGTCTGCAAGTGGATATTTGGACATCTTTGAGGATTTCGTTGGAAACGGGATTTCTGCATATAACTCTAGACAGAAGAATTCTCAGTAACTTCTTTGGGCTGCGTGTGTTCAACTCACAGAGTTGTACCTTCCTTTAGAAAGAGCAGATTTGAAACCCTCTTCTTGAGGAATTTGCAAGTGGAGATTTCAAGCGATTTGGGGCCAACGGTATAAAAGGATATATCTTCGAATAAAAACTAGAGAGAATCATTCTCAGCAACCACTTTGTGATATGTGCGTTCCACTCACAGAGTTTAACCTTTCTTTTCATAGAGCAGTTTGGAAACACTCTGCATGTAAAGTCTGCAAGTGGATATTTGGACCACTTTGAGGATTTCGTTGGAAGCGGGATTTCTGCATATAACGCTAGAGAGAAGAATTCTCAGTAATTCTTTGGGCTGCGTGTGTTCAACTCACAGAGTTGAACCTTCCTTTAGACAGAGCAGATTTGAAAACCTCTTTTTGTGGAATTTACAAGTGTAGATTTCAAGCGATTTGGGGCCAACGGTGGAAAAGGAAATATCTTTGTATAAAAACTAGAGAGAATCATTCTCAGCAACCACTTGGTGATGGGTGCGTTCCACTCACAGTTTAACCTTTCTTTTCATAGAGCAGTTTGGAAACACTCTGTTTGTAAAGTCTGCAATTGGATATTTGGACCTCTTTGAGGATTTCGTTGGAAACGGGATTTCTGCATATAACGCTAGACAGAAGAATTCTCAGTAACTTCTTTGGGCTGCGTGTGTTCAACCCACAGAGTTGTACCTTCCTTTAGAAAAAGCAGATTTGAAACCCTCTTCTTGTGGAATTTACTAGTGGAGATTTCAAGCGATTTGGGGCCAACGGTAGAAACGGAAATATCTTCGAATAAAAACTAGAGAGAATCATTCTCAGCAACCACTTTGGGATGTGTGCGTTCCACTCACAGAGTTTAACCTTCCTTTTCATAGAGTAGTTTGCAAACACTCTGTTTGTAAAGTCTGCAAGTGGATATTTGGACCTCCTTGAGGATTTCGTTGGAAGCGGGATTTCTGCATATAACGATAGACAGAAGAATTCTCAGTAACTTCTTTGGGCTGCGTGTGTTCAACTCACAGAGTTGTACCTTCCTTTAGAAAGAGCAGATTTGAAACCCTCTTCTTGAGGTATTTGCAAGTGGAGATTTCAAGCGATTTGGGGCCAAAGGTAGAAAAGGATATATCTTCGAATGAAAACTAGAGAGAATAATTTTCAGCAACCACTTGGTGATGTGTGCGTTCCACTCACAGAGTTTAACCTTTCTTTTCATAGAGCAGTTTGCAAACACTCTGTTTGTAAAGTCTGCAAGTGGATATTTAGACCTCTTTGAGGATTTCGTTGGAAACGGGATTTCTGCATATAACGCTAGACAGAAGAATTCTCAGTAACTTCTTTGGGCTGCGTGTGTTCAACTCACAGAGTTGTACCTTCCTATAGAAAGAGCAGATTTGAAACCCTCTTCTTGTGGAATTTGCAAGTGGAGATTTCAAGCGATTTGGGGCCAACGGTAGAAAAGGAAATATCATCGAATAAAAACTAGAGAGAATCATTCTCAGCAACCACTTTGGGATGTGTGCGTTCCACTCACAGAGTTTAACCTTTCTTTTCATAGAGTAGTTTGCAAACACTCTGTTTGTAAAGTCTGCAAGTGGATATTTGGACCTCTTTGAGGATTTCGTTGGAAACGGGATTTCTGCATATAACTCTAGACAGAAGAATTCTCAGTAACTTCTTTGGGCTGCGTGTGTTCAACTCACAGAGTTGAACCTTCCTATAGAAAGAGCAGATTTGAAACCCTCTTCTTGTGGAATTTGCAAGTGGAGATTTCAAGCGATTTGGGGCCAAAGGTAGAAAAGGATATATCTTCGAATAAAAACTAGAGAGAATAATTTTCAGCAACCACTTGGTGATGTGTGCGTTCCACTCACAGAGTTTAACCTTTCTTTTCATAGAGCAGTTTGCAAACACTCTGTTTGTAAAGTCTGCAAGTGGATATTTAGACCTCTTTGAGGATTTCGTTGGAAACGGGATTTCTGCATATAACGCTAGACAGAAGAATTCTCAGTAACTTCTTTGGGCTGCGTGTGTTCAACTCACCGAGTTGTACCTTCCTATAGAAAGAGCAGATTTGAAACCCTCTTCTTGTGGAATTTGCAAGTGGAGATTTCATGCGATTTGGGGCCAACGGTAGAAAAGGAAATATCATCGAATAAAAACTAGAGAGAATCATTCTCAGCAACCACTTTGGGATGTGTGCATTCCACTCACAGAGTTTAACCTTTCTTTTCGTAGAGCAGTTTGCAAACACTCTGTTTGTAAAGTCTGCAAGTGGATATTTTTACCTCTTTGAGGATTTCGTTGGAAAAGGGATTTCTGCATATAACGGTAGACAGAAGAATTCTCAGTAACTTCTTTGGGCTGTGTGTGTTCAACTCACAGAGTTGAACTTTCCTTTAGGCAGTGCAGATTTGAACCCTCTTTTTGTGGAATTTACAAGTGGGCATTTCAAGGGATTTGGGTCCAATGGTAGAAAAGGAAATATCTTTGTATAAAAACTAGAGAGAATCATTCTCAGCAACCACTTTGTGATATGTGCGTTCCACTCATGGAGTTTATCCTTTCTTTTCATAGAGCAGTTTGGAAACACTCTGTTTGAAAGTCTGCAAGTGGATATTTGGACATCTTTGAGGATTTCGTTGGAAACGGGATTTCTGCATATAACTCTAGACAGAAGAATTCTCAGTAACTTCTTTGGGCTGCGTGTGTTCAACTCACAGAGTTGTACCTTCCTTTAGAAAGAGCAGATTTGAAACCCTCTTCTTGAGGAATTTGCAAGTGGAGATTTCAAGCGATTTGGGTCCAAAGGTAGAAAAGGATATATCTTCGAATAAAAACTAGAGAGAATCATTCTCAACAACCACTATGGGATGTGTGCGTTCCACTCACAGTGTTTAACCTTTCTTTTCGTAGAGCAGTTTGGAAACACTCTGTTTGTAAAGTCTGCAAGTGGATATTTGGACCTCCTTGAGGATTTCGTTGGAAGCGGGATTTCTGCATATAACGCTAGACAGAAGAATTCTCAGTAATTCTTTGGGCTGCGTGTGTTCAACTCACAGAGTTGAACCTTCCTTTAGACAGAGCAGATTTGAAACCCTCTTTTTGTGGAATGTACAAGTGGAGATTTCAAGCGCTTTGGGGCCAACGGTAGAAAAGGAAATATCTTTGTATAAAAACTAGAGAGAATCATTTTCAGCAACCACTTGGTGATGTGTGCGTTCCACTCACAGAGTTTAACCTTTCTTTTCATAGAGCAGTTTGCAAACACTCTGTTTGTAAAGTCTGCAAGGGGATATTTGGACCTCTTTGAGGATTTCGTTGGAAACGGGATTTCGGCATATAACGCTAGACATAAGAATTCGCAGTAACTTCTTTGGGGTGCGTGTGTTCAACGCACAGAGTTGTACCTTCCTTTAGAAAAAGCAGATTCTGAAACCCTCTTTTTGTGGAATTTGCAAGTGGAGATTTCAAGCGCTTTGGGGCCAAAGGTAGAAACGGAAATATCTTCATAGAAAAACTAGAGAGAATCATTTTCAGCAACCACATTGGGATGTGTGCGTTCCACTCACAGAGTTTAACCTTTCTTTTCATAGAGCAGTTTGGAAACACTCTGTTTGTAAAGTCTGCAAGTGGATATTTGGACCTCCTTGAGGGTTTCGTTAGAAGAGGGATTTCTGCATATAACGCTACACAGAAGGATTCTCAGTAACTTCTTTGGGCTGTGTGTGTTCAACTCACAGAGTTGCACTTTCCTTTAGACAGTGCAGACTTGAACCCTCTTTTTGTGGAATTTACAAGTGGAGATTTCAAGCGCTTTGTGGCCAACGGTAGAAAAGGAAATATCTTTGTATAAAAACTAGAGAGAATCATTCTCAGCAACCACATTGTGATATGTGCGTTCCACTCACGGAGTTTAACCTTTCTTTTCATAGAGCAGTTTGGAAACACTCTGCATGTAAAGTCTGCAAGTGGATATTTGGACCACTTTGAGGATTTCGTTGGAAGCGGGATTTCTGCATATAACGCTAGAGAGAAGAATTCTCAGTAATTCTTTGGGCTGCGTGTGTTCAACTCACAGAGTTGAACCTTCCTTTAGAGAGAGCAGATTTGAAAACCTCTTTTTGTGGAATTTACAAGTGTAGATTTCAAGCGATTTGGGGCCAACGGTGGAAAAGGAAATATCTTTGTATAAAAACTAGAGAGAATCATTCTCAGCAACCACTTGGTGATGGGTGCGTTCCACTCACAGTTTAACCTTTCTTTTCATAGAGCAGTTTGGAAACACTCTGTTTGTAAAGTCTGCAAGTGGATATTTGGACCTCTTTGAGGATTTCGTTGGAAACGGGATTTCTGCATATAACTCTAGACAGAAGAATTCTCAGTAACTTCTTTGGGCTGCGTGTGTTCAACCCACAGAGTTGTACCTTCCTTTAGAAAAAGCAGATTTGAAACCCTCTTCTTGTGGAATTTACTAGTGGAGATTTCAAGCGATTTGGGGCCAACGGTAGAAACGGAAATATCATCGAATAAAAACTAGAGAGAATCATTCTCAGCAACCACTTTGGGATTTGTGCGTTCCACTCACAGAGTTTAACCTTTCTTTTCATAGAGTAGTTTGCAAACACTCTGTTTGTAAAGTCTGCAAGTGGATATTTGGACCTCTTTGAGGATTTCGTTGGAAACGGGATTTCTGCATATAACTCTAGACAGAAGAATTCTCAGTAACTTCTTTGGGCTGCGTGTGTTCAACTCACAGAGTTGTACCTTCCTTTAGAAAGAGCAGATTTGAAACCCTCTTCTTGAGGAATTTGCAAGTGGAGATTTCAAGCGATTTGGGGCCAAAGGTAGAAAAGGATATATCTTCGAATAAAAACTAGAGAGAATAATTTTCAGCAACCACTTGGTGATGTGTGCGTTCCACTCACAGAGTTTAACCTTTCTTTTCATAGAGCAGTTTGCAAACACTCTGTTTGTAAAGTCTGCAAGTGGATATTTAGACCTCTTTGAGGATTTCGTTGGAAACGGGATTTCTGCATATAACGCTAGACAGAAGAATTCTCAGTAACTTCTTTGGGCTGCGTGTGTTCAACTCACAGAGTTGTACCTTCCTATAGAAAGAGCAGATTTGAAACCCTCTTCTTGTGGAGTTTGCAAGTGGAGATTTCAAGCGATTTGGGGCCAACGGTAGAAAAGGAAATATCATCGAATAAAAACTAGAGAGAATCATTCTCAGCAACCACTTTGGGATGTGTGCGTTCCACTCACAGAGTTTAACCTTTCTTTTCATAGAGTAGTTTGCAAACACTCTGTTTGTAAAGTCTGCAAGTGGATATTTGGACCTCTTTGAGGATTTCGTTGGAAACGGGATTTCTGCATATAACTCTAGACAGAAGAATTCTCAGTAACTTCTTTGGGCTGCGTGTGTTCAACTCATAGAGTTGAACCTTCCTATAGAAAGAGCAGATTTGAAACCCTCTTCTTGTGGAATTTGCAAGTGGAGATTTCAAGCGATTTGGGGCCAAAGGTAGAAAAGGATATATCTTCGAATAAAAACTAGAGAGAATAATTTTCAGCAACCACTTGGTGATGTGTGCGTTCCACTCACAGAGTTTAACCTTTCTTTTCATAGAGCAGTTTGCAAACACTCTGTTTGTAAAGTCTGCAAGTGGATATTTAGACCTCTTTGAGGATTTCGTTGGAAACGGGATTTCTGCATATAACGCTAGACAGAAGAATTCTCAGTAACTTCTTTGGGCTGCGTGTGTTCAACTCACAGAGTTGTACCTTCCTATAGAAAGAGCAGATTTTAAACCCTCTTCTTGTGGAATTTCCAAGTGGAGATTTCATGCGATTTGGGGCCAACGGTAGAAAAGGAAATATCATCGAATAAAAACTAGAGAGAATCATTCTCAGCAACCACTTTGGGATGTGTGTGTTCCACTCACAGAGTTTAACCTTTCTTTTCGTAGAGCAGTTTGCAAACACTCTGTTTGTAAAGTCTGCAAGTGGATATTTTTACCTCTTTGAGGATTTCGTTGGAAAAGGGATTTCTGCATATAACGGTAGACAGAAGAATTCTCAGTAACTTCCTTGGTCTGTGTGAGTTCAACTCACAGAGTTGAACTTTCCTTTAGGCAGTGCAGATTTGAACCCTCTTTTTGTGGAATTTACAAGTGGACATTTCAAGGGCTTTGGGTCCAACGGTAGAAAAGGAAATATCTTTGTATAAAAACTAGAGAGAATCATTCTCAGCAACCACTTTGTGATATGTGCGTTCCACTCACGGAGTTTATCTTTTCTTTTCATAGAGCAGTTTGGAAACACTCTGTTTGAAAGTCTGCAAGTGGATATTTGGACATCTTTGAGGATTTCGTTGGAAACGGGATTTCTGCATATAACTCTAGACAGAAGAATTCTCAGTAACTTCTTTGGGCTGCGTGTGTTCAACTCACAGAGTTGTACCTTCCTTTAGAAAGAGCAGATTTGAAACCCTCTTCTTGAGGAATTTGCAAGTGGAGATTTCAAGCGATTTGGGTCCAAAGGTAGAAAAGGATATATCTTCGAATAAAAACTAGAGAGAATCATTCTCAGCAACCACTATGGGATGTGTGCGTTCCACTCACAGTGTTTAACCTTTCTTTTCGTAGAGCAGTTTGGAAACACTCTGTTTGTAAAGTCTGCAAGTGGATATTTGGACCTCCTTGAGGATTTCGTTGGAAGCGGGATTTCTGCATATAACGCTAGACAGAAGAATTCTCAGTAATTCTTTGGGCTGCGTGTGTTCAACTCACAGAGTTGAACCTTCCTTTAGACAGAGCAGATTTGAAACCCTCTTTTTGTGGAATATACAAGTGGAGATTTGAAGCGCTTTGGGGCCAACTGTAGAAAAGGAAATATCTTTGTATAAAAACTAGAGACAATCATTTTCAGCAACCACTTGGTGATGTGTGCGTTCCACTCACAGAGTTTAACCTTTCTTTTCATAGAGCAGTTTGCAAACACTCTGTTTGTAAAGTCTGCAAGTGGATATTTGGACCTCTTTGAGGATTTCGTTGGAAACGGGATTTCTGCATATAACGCTAGACAGAAGAATTCGCAGTAACTTCTTTGGGGTGCGTGTGTTCAACGCACAGAGTTGTACCTTCCTTTAGAAAAAGCAGATTCTGAAACCCTCTTTTTGTGGAATTTGCAAGTGGAGATTTCAAGCGCTTTGGGGCCAACGGTAGAAACGGAAATATCTTCATACAAAAACTAGAGAGAATCATTTTCAGCAACCACATTGGGATGTGTGCGTTCCACTCACAGAGTTTAACCTTTCTTCTCATAGAGCAGTTTGGAAATACTCTGTTTGTAAAGTCTGCAAGTGGATATTTGGACCTCCTTGAGGGTTTCGTTGGAAGAGGGATTTCTGCATATAACGCTACACAGAAGGATTCTCAGTAACTTCTTTGGGCTGTGTGTGTTCAACTCACAGAGTTGCACTTTCCTTTAGACAGTGCAGATTTGAACCCTCTTTTTGTGGAATTTACAAGTGGAGATTTCAAGTGCTTTGTGGCCAACGGTAGAAAAGGAAATATCTTTGTATAAAAACTAGAGAGAATCATTATCAGCAACCACTTGGTGATGGGTGCGTTCCACTCACAGTTTAACCTTTCTTTTCATAGAGCAGTTTGGAAACACTCTGTTTGTAAATTCTGCAAGTGGATATTTGGACCTCTTTGAGGATTTCGTTGGAAGCGGGATTTCTGCATATAACGCTAGAGAGAAGAATTCTCAGTAATTCTTTGGGCTGCGTGTGTTCAACTCACAGAGTTGAACCTTCCTTTAGACAGAGCAGATTTGGAAACCTCTTTTTGTGGAATTTACAAGTGTAGATTTCAAGCGATTTGGGGCCAACGGTGGAAAAGGAAATATCTTTGTATAAAAACTAGAGAGAATCATTCTCAGCAACCACTTGGTGATGGGTGCGTTCCACTCACAGTTTAACCTTTCTTTTCATAGAGCAGTTTGGAAACACTCTGTTTGTAAAGTCTGCAAGTGGATATTTGGACCTCTTTGAGGATTTCGTTGGAAACGGGATTTCTGCATATAACGCTAGACAGAAGAATTCTCAGTAACGTCTTTGGGCTGCGTGTGTTCAACCCACAGAGTTGTACCTTCCTTTAGAAAAAGCAGATTTGAAACCCTCTTCTTGTGGAATTTACTAGTGGAGATTTCAAGCGATTTGGGGCCAACGGTAGAAACGGAAATATCTTCGAATAAAAACTAGAGAGAATCATTCTCAGCAACCACTTTGGGATGTGTGCGTTCCACTCACAGAGTTTAAACTTTCTTTTCATAGAGTAGTTTGCAAACACTCTGTTTGTAAAGTCTGCAAGTGGATATTTAGACCTCTTTGAGGATTTCGTTGGAAACGGGATTTCTGCATATAACGCTAGACAGAAGAATTCTCAGTAACTTCTTTGGGCTGCGTGTGTTCAAGTCACAGAGTTGTACCTTCCTATAGAAAGAGCAGATTTGAAACCCTCTTCTTGTGGAATTTGCCAGTGGAGATTTCAAGCGATTTGGGGCCAACGGTAGAAAAGGAAATATCATCGAATAAAAACTAGAGAGAATCATTCTCAGCAACCACTTTGGGATGTGTGCGTTCCACTCACAGAGTTTAACCTTTCTTTTCATAGAGTAGTTTGCAAACACTCTGTTTGTAAAGTCTGCAAGTGGATATTTGGACCTCTTTGAGGATTTCGTTGGTAACGGGATTTCTGCATATAACTCTAGACAGAAGAATTCTCAGTAACTTCTTTGGGCTGCGTGTGTTCAACTCACAGAGTTGAACCTTCCTATAGAAAGAGCAGATTTGAAACCCTCTTCTTGTGGAATTTGCAAGTGGAGATTTCAAGCGATTTGGGGCCAAAGGTAGAAAAGGATATCTCTTCGAATAAAAACTAGAGAGAATAATTTTCAGCAACCACTTGGTGATGAGTGCGTTCCACTCACAGAGTTTAACCTTTCTTTTCATAGAGCAGTTTGGAAACACTCTGTTTGTAAAGTCTGCAAGTGGATATTTGGACCTCCTTGAGGGTTTCGTTGGAAGAGGGATTTCTGCATATAACGCTACACAGAAGGATTTTCAGTAACTTCTTTGGGCTGTGTGTGTTCAACTCACAGAGTTGCACTTTCCTTTAGACAGTGCAGATTTGAACCCTCTTTTTGTGGAATTTACAAGTAGAGATTTCAAGCGCTTTGTGGCCAACGGTAGAAAAGGAAATATCTTTGTATAAAAACTAGAGAGAATCATTCTCAGCAACCACTTTGTGATATGTGCGTTCCACTCATGGAGTTTAACCTTTCTTTTCATAGAGCAGTTTGGAAACACTCTGCATGTAAAGTCTGCAAGTGGATATTTGGACCTCTTTGAGGATTTCGTTGGAAGCGGGATTTCTGCATATAACGCTAGAGAGAAGAATTCTCAGTAATTCTTTGGGCTGCGTGTGTTCAACTCACAGAATTGAACCTTCCTTTAGACAGAGCAGATTTGAAAACCTCTTTTTGTGGAATTTACAAGTGTAGATTTCAAGCGATTTGGGGCCAACGGTGGAAAAGGAAATATCTTTGTATAAAAACTAGAGAGAATCATTCTCAACAACCACTTGGTGATGGGTGCGTTCCACTCACAGTATAACCTTTCTTTTCATAGAGCAGTTTGGAAACACTCTGTTTGTAAAGTCTGCAAGTGGATATTTGGACCTCTTTGAAGATTTCGTTGGAAACGGGATTTCTGCATATAACGCTAGACAGAAGAATTCTCAGTAACTTCTTTGGGCTGCGTGTGTTCAACCCACAGAGTTGTACCTTCCTTTAGAAAAAGCAGATTTGAAACCCTCTTCTTGTGGAATTTACTAGTGGAGATTTCAAGCGATTTGGGGCCAACGGTAGAAACGGAAATATCTTCGAAAAAAAACTAGAGAGAATCATTCTCAGCAACCACTTTGGGATGTGTGCGTTCCACTCACAGAGTTTAACCTTTCTTTTCATAGGGTAGTTCGCAAACACTCTGTTTGTAAATTCTGCAAGTGGATATTTGGACCTCTTTGAGGATTTCGTTGGAAACGGGATTTCTGCATATAACTCTAGACAGAAGAATTCTCAGTAACTTCTTTGGGCTGCGTGTGTTCAACTCACAGAATTGTACCTTCCTTTAGAAAGAGCAGGTTTGAAACCCTCTTCTTGAGGAATTTGCAAGTGGAGATTTCAAGCGATTTGGGGCCAAAGGTAGAAAAGGATATATCTTCGAATAAAAACTAGAGAGAATAATTTTCAGCAACCACTTGGTGATGTGTGCGTTCCACTCACAGAGTTTAACCTTTCTTTTCGTAGAGCAGTTTGCAAACACTCTGTTTGTAAAGTCTGCAAGTGGATATTTTTACCTCTTTGAGGATTTCGTTGGAAAAGGTATTTCTGAATATAACGGTAGACAGAAGAATTCTCAGTAACTTCTTTGGGCTGTGTGTGTTCAACTCACAGAGTTGAACTTTCCTTTAGGCAGTGCAGATTTGAACCCTCCTTTTGTGGAATTTACAAGTGGACATTTCAAGGGCTTTGGGTCCAACGGTAGAAAAGGAAATATCTTTGTATAAAAACTGGAGAGAATCATTCTCAGCAACCACTTTGTGATATGTGCGTTCCACTCATGGAGTTTATCCTTTCTTTTCATAGAGCAGTTTGGAAACACTCTGTTTGAAAGTCTGCAAGTGGATATTTGGACATCTTTGAGGATTTCGTTGGAAACGGGATTTCTGCATATAACGCTAGACAGAAGAATTCTCAGTAACTTCTTTGGGCTGCGTGTGTTCAACCCACAGAGTTGTACCTTCCTTTAGAAAAAGCAGATTTGAAACCCTCTTCTTGTGGAATTTACTAGTGGAGATTTCAAGCGATTTGGGGCCAACGGTAGAAACGGAAATATCTTCGAATAAAAACTAGAGAGAATCATTCTCAGCAACCACTTTGTGATATGTGCGTTCTACTCACGGAGTTTATTCTTTCTTTTCATAAAGCAGTTTGGAAACAATCTGTTTGAAAGTCTGCAAGTCGATATTTGGACATCTTTGAGGATTTCGTTGGAAACGGGATTTCTGCATATAACGCTAGACAGAAGAATTCTCAGTAACTTCTTTGGGCTGAGTGTGTTCAACTCACAGAGTTGTACCTTCCTTTAGAAAGAGCAGATTTGAAACCCTCTTCTTGTGGAATTTGCAAGTGGAGATTTCAAGTGATTAGGGGCCAAAGGTAGAAAAGGATATATCTTCGAATAAAAACTAGAGAGAATAATTTTCAGCAACCACTTGGTGATGTGTGCGTTCCACTCACAGAGTTTAACCTTTCTTTTCATAGAGCAGTTTGCAAACACTCTGTTTGTAAAGTCTGCAGGTGGTTATTTAGACCTCTTTGAGGATTTCGTTGGAAACGGGATTTCCGCATATAACGCTAGACAGATGAATTCTCAGTAACTTCTTTGGGCTGCGTGTGTTCAACTCACAGAGTTGTTCCTTCCTTTAGAAAGAGCAGATTTGAAACCCTCTTCTTGTGGAATTTGCAAGTGGAGATTTCAAGCGATTTGGGGCCAACGGTATAAAAGGAAAAATCATCGCATAAAAACTAGAGAGAATCATTCTCAGCAACCACTTTGGGATGTGTGCGTTCCACTCACAGAGTTTAACCTTTCTTTTCGTAGAGCAGTTTGCAAACACTCTGTTTCTAAAGTCTGCAAGTGGATATTTTTACCTCTTTGAGGATTTCGTTGGAAAAGGGATTTCTGCATATAACGGTAGACAGAAGATTTCTCAGGAACTTCTTTGGGATGTGTGTGTTCATCTCACAGAGTTGAACTTTCCTTTAGGCAGTGCAGATTTGAACCCTGTTTTTGTGGAATTTACAAGTGGACATTTCAAGGGCTTTGGGTCCAACGGTAGAAAAGGAAATATCTTTGTATAAAAACTAGAGAGAATCATTCTCAGCAACCACTTTGTGATATGTGCGTTCCACTCACGGAGTTTATCCTTTCTTTTCATAGAGCAGTTTGGAAACACTCTGTTTGAAAGTCTGCAAGTGGATATTTGGACATCTTTGAGGATTTCGTAGGAAACGGGATTTCTGCATATAACTCTAGACAGAAGAATTCTCAGTAACTTCTTTGGGCTGCGTGTGTTCAACTCACAGAGTTGTACCTTCCTTTAGAAAGAGCAGATTTGAAACCCTCTTCTTGAGGAATATGCAAGTGGAGATTTCAAGCGATTTGGGGCCAAAGGTAGAAAAGGATATATCTTCAAATAAAAACTAGAGAGAATCATTCTCAGCAACCACTATGGGATGTGTGCGTTCCACTCACAGAGTTTAACCTTTCTTTTCGTAGAGCAGTTTGGAAACACTCTGTTTGTAAAGTCTGCAAGTGGATATTTGGACCTCCTTGAGGATTTCGTTGGAAGCGGGATTTCTGCATATAACGCTTGACAGAAGAATTCTCAGTAATTCTTTGGGCTGCGTGTGTTCACCTCAGAGAGTTGAACCTTCCTTTAGACAGAGCAGATTTGAAACTCTCTTTTTGTGGAATATACAAGTGGAGATTTCAAGCGCTTTGGGGCCAACGGTAGAAAAGGAAATATTTTGTATAAAAACTAGAGAGAATCATTCTCAGCAACCACTTTGTGATATGTGCGTTCCACTCACGGAGTTTATCTTTCTTTTCATAGAGCAGTTTGGAAACACTCTGTTTGAAAGTCTGCAAGTGGATATTTGGACATCTTTGAGGATTTCTTTGGAAACGGGATTTCTACATATAACTCTAGACAGAAGAATTCTCAGTAACTTCTTTGGGCTGCGTGTGTTCAACTCACAGAGTTGTACCTTCCTTTAGAAAGAGCAGATTTGGAACCCTCTTCTTGTGGAATTTGCAAGTGGAGATTTTTAGCGATTTGGGGCCAACGGTAGAAAAGGAAATATCTTCGAATAAAAACTAGAGAGAATCATTCTCAGAAACCACTTTGGGATGTGTGCGTTCCACTCACAGAGTTTAACCTTTCTTTTCATAGAGCAGTTTGCAAACACTCTGTTTGTAAAGTCTGCAAGTGGATATATTTACCTCTTTGAGGATTTCGTTGTAAACAGGATTTCTGCATATAACGCTTGACAGAAGAATTCTCAGTAACTTCCTTGGTCTGTGTGTGTTCAACTCACAGAGTTGAACTTTCCTTTAGACAGTGCAGATTTGAACCCTCTTTTTGTGGAATTTACAAGTAGAGATTTCAAGCGCTTTGGGGCCAACGGTAGAAAAGGAAATATCTTTGTATAAAAACTAGAGAGAATCATTCTCAGCAACCACTTTGTGATATGTGCGTTCTACTCACGGAGTTTATTCTTTCTTTTCATAAAGCAGTTTGGAAACAATCTGTTTGAAAGTCTGCAAGTCGATATTTGGACATCTTTGAGGATTTCGTTGGAAACGGGATTTCTGCATATAACTCTAGACAGAAGAATTCTCAGTAACTTCTTTGGGCTGCCTGTGTTCAACTCACAGAGTTGTACCTTCCTTTAGAAAGAGCAGATTTGAAACCCTCTTCTTGTGGAATTTCCAAGTGGAGATTTCAAGTGATTAGGGGCCAAAGGTAGAAAAGGATATATCTTCGAATAAAACTAGAGAGAATAATTTTCAGCAACCACTTGGTGATGTGTGCGTTCCACTCACAGAGTTTAACCTTTCTTTTCATAGAGCAGTTTGCAAACACTCTGTTTGTAAAGTCTGCAAGTGGTTATTTAGACCTCTTTGAGGATTTCGTTGGAAACGGGATTTCCGCATATAACGCTAGACAGAAGAATTCTCAGTAACTTCTTTGGGCTGCGTGTGTTCAACTCACAGAGTTGTTCCTTCCTTTAGAAAGAGCAGATTTGAAACCCTCTTCTTGTGGAATTTGCAAGTGGAGATTTCAAGCGATTTGGGGCCAACGGTATAAAAGGAAAAATCATCGCATAAAAACTAGAGAGAATCATTCTCAGCAACCACTTTGGGATGTGTGCGTTCCACTCACAGAGTTTAACCTTTCTTTTCGTAGAGCAGTTTGCAAACACTCTGTTTCTAAAGTCTGCAAGTGGATATTTTTACCTCTTTGAGGATTTCGTTGGAAAAGGGATTTCTGCATATAACGGTAGACAGAAGATTTCTCAGGAACTTCTTTGGGATGTGTGTGTTCAACTCACAGAGTTGAACTTTCCTTTAGGCAGTGCAGATTTGAACCCTCTTTTTGTGGAATTTACAAGTGGACATTTCAAGGGCTTTGGGTCCAACGGTAGAAAAGGAAATATCTTTGTATAAAAACTAGAGAGAATCATTCTCAGCAACCACTTTGTGATATGTGCGTTCCACTCACGGAGTTTATCCTTTCTTTTCATAGAGCAGTTTGGAAACACTCTGTTTGAAAGTCTGCAAGTGGATATTTGGACATCTTTGAGGATTTCGTTGGAAACGGGATTTCTGCATATAACTCTAGACAGAAGAATTCTCAGTAACTTCTTTGGGCTGCGTGTGTTCAACTCACAGAGTTGTACCTTCCTTTAGAAAGAGCAGATTTGAAACCCTCTTCTTGAGGAATATGCAAGTGGAGATTTCAAGCGATTTGGGGCAAAGGTAGAAAAGGATATATCTTCGAATAAAAACTAGAGAGAATCATTCTCAGCAACCACTTTGGGATGTGTGCGTTCCACTCACAGAGTTTAACCTTTCTTCTCATAGAGCAGTTTGGAAACACTCTGTTTGTAAAGTCTGCAAGTGGATATTTGGACCTCCTTGAGGATTTCGTTGGAAGAGGGATTTCTGCATATAACGCTAGACTGAAGAATTCTCAGTAATTCTTTTGGCTGCGTGTGTTCAACTCACAGAGTTGAACCTTCCTTTAGACAGAGCAGATTTGAAACCCTCTTTTTGTGGAATATACAATTGGAGATTTCAAGTGCTTAGGGGCCAACGGTAGAAAAGGAAATATCTTTGTATAAAAACTAGAGAGAATCATTCTCAGCAACCACATTGTAATATGTGCGTTCCACTCACAGAGTTTAACCTTTCTTTTCATAGAGCAGTTTGCAAACACTCTGTTTGTAAAGTCTGCAAGTGGATATTTGGACCTCTTTGAGGATTTCGTTGGAAACGGGATTTCTGCATATAAAGCTAGACAGAAGAATTCTCAGTAACTTCCTTGGTCTGTGTGTGTTCAACTCACAGAGTTGAACTTTCCTTTAGACAGTGCAGATTTCAACCCTCTTTTTGTGGAATTTACAAGTGGAGATTTCAAGCGCTTTGGGGCCAAAGGTAGGAAAGGAAATATCTTTGTATAAAAACTAGAGAGAATCATTCTCAGCAACCACTTTGTGATATGTGCGTTCCACTCACAGAGTTTAACCTTTCTTTTCATAGAGCAGTTTGCAAACACTCTGTTTGTAAAGTCTGCAAGTGGATATTTGGACCTCTTTGAGGATTTCGTTGGAAGAGGGATTTCTGCATATAACGCTAGAGAGAAGAATTCTCAGTAATTCTTTGGGCTGCGTGTGTTCAACTCTCAGAGTTGAACCTTCCTTTAGACAGAGCAGATTTGAAAACCTCTTTTTGTGGAATTTACAAGTGTAGGTTTCAAGCGATTTGGGGCCAACGGTAGAAAAGGAAATATCTTTGTATAAAAACTAGAGAGAATCATTCTCAGCAACCACATGGTGATGGGTGCGTTCCACTCACAGAGTTTAACCTTTCTTTTCATAGAGCAGTTTGCAAACACTCTGTTTGTAAAGTCTGCAAGTGGATGTTTGGACCTCTATGAGGATTTCGTTGGAAACGGGATTTCTGCATATAACGCTAGACAGAAGAATTCTCAGTAACTTCTTTGGGCTGCGTGTGTTCAACCCACAGAGTTGTACCTTCCTTTAGAAAAAGCAGATTTGAAACCTTCTTCTTGTGGAATTTGCTAGTGGAGAATTCAAGCGATTTGGGGCCAACGGTAGAAACGGAAATATCTTCGAATAAAAACTAGAGAGAATCATTCTCAGCAACCACTTTGGGATGTGTGCGTTCCACTCACAGAGTTTAACCTTTCTTTTCATAGAGTAGTTTGCAAACACTCTGTTTGTAAAGTCTTCAAGTGGATATTTGGACCTCTTTGAGGATTTCGTTGGAAAAGGGATTTCTGCATATAACGGTAGACAGAAGAATTCTCAGTAACTTCCTTGGTCTGTGTGTGTTCAACTCACAGAGTTGAACTTTCCTTTAGACAGTGCAGATTTGAACCCTCTTTTTGTGGAATTTACAAGTGGAGATTTCAATCGCTTTGGGGCCAACGGTAGAAAAGGAAATATCTTTGTATAAAAACTAGAGAGAATCATTCTCAGCAACCACTTTGGGATGTGTGCGTTCCACTCACAGAGTTTAACCTTTCTTTTCATAGAGCAGTTTGGAAACACTCTGTTTGTAAAGTCTGCAAGTGGATATTTGGACCTCTTTGAGGATTTCGTTGGAAACGGGATTTGTGCATAGAACGCTAGATAGAAGAATTCTCAGTAACTTCTTTGGGGTGCGTGTGTTCAACTCACAGAGTTGTACCTTCCTTTAGAAAGTGCAGATTTGAAACCCTCTTCTTGAGGAATTTGCAAGTGGAGATTTCAAGTGATTTGGGGCCAAAGGTAGGAAAGGATATATCTTCGAATAAAAACTAGAGAGAATCATTCTCAGCAACCACTATGGGATGTGTGCGTTCCACTCACAGAGATTAACCTTTCTTTTCGTAGAGCAGTTTGCAAACACTCTGTTTGTAAAGTCTGCAAGTGGATATTTGGACCTCCTTGAGGATTTCGTTGGAAGCGGGATTTCTCCATATAACGCTAGACAGAAGAATTCTCAGTAATTCTTTGGGCTGCGTGTGTTCAACTCACAGAGTTGAACCTTCCTTTAGACAGAGCAGATTTGAAACCCTCTTTTTGTGGAATATACAAGAGGAGATTTCATGCGCTTTTGGGCCAACGGTAGAAAAGGAAATATCTTTGTATAAAAACTAGAGAGAATCATTCTCAGCAACCACATTTTGATATGTGCGTTCCACTCACAGAGTTTAACCTTTCTTTTCATAGAGCAGTTTGCAAACACTCTGTTTGTAAAGTCTGCAAGTGGATATTTGGACCTCTTTGAGGATTTGGTTGGAAACGGGATTTCTGCATATAACGCTAGATAGAAGAATTGTCAGTAACTTCTTTGGGGTGCGTGTGTTCAACTCACAGACTTTTACCTTTCTTTAGAAAGAGCAGATTTGAAACCCTCTTTTTGAAGAATTTGCAAGTGGAGATTTCAAGCGATTTGGGGCCAACAGTAGAAAAGGAAATATCCTCGAATAAAAACTAGAGAGAATCATTCTCAGCAACCACTTTGGGATGTGTGCGTTCCACTCACAGAGTTTAACCTTTCTCTTCATAGAGCAGTTTGCAAACACTCTGTTTGTAAAGTCTGCAAGTGGATATTTTTACCTCTTTGAGGATTTCGTTGGAAACGGAATTTCTGCGTATAACGCTAGACAGAAGAATTCTCAGTAACTTCCTTGGTCTGTGTGTGTTCAACTCACAGAGATGAACTTTCCTTTAGACAGTGCAGATTTGCACCCTCTTTTTGTGGAATTTACAAGTGGATATTTCAAGCGCGTTGTGGCCAACGGTAGAAATGGTAATATCTTACTATAAAGACTAGAGAGAATCATTCTCAGCAACCACTTTGGGATGTGTGCGTTCCACTGACAGAGTTTAACCTCTCTTTTCATAGAGCAGTTTGGAAACACACTGTTTGTAAAGTCCGCAAGTGGATATTTGGACCTCTTTGAGGATTTCGTTGGAAACGGGATTTGTGCATATAACGCTAGATAGAAGAATTCTCAGTAACTTCTTTGGGGTGCGTGTGTTCAACTCACAGCGTTGAACCTTCCTTTAGACAGAGCAGATTTGAAACCCTCTTTTTGTGGAATATACAAGTGGAGATTTCAAGCGCTTTGGGGCCAAAGGTAGAAAAGGATATATCTTTGTATAGAAACTAGAGAGAATCATTCTCAGCAACCACTTTGTGATATGTGCGTTCCACTCATAGAGTTTAACCTTTCTTTTCATAGAGCAGTTTGCAAACCTTTCTTTAGAAAGAGCAGATTTGAAACCCTCTTTCTGAGGAATTTGCAAGGGGAGATTTCAAGCGATTTGGGGCCAACGGTAGAAAAGGAAATATCTTCGAATAAAAACTAGAGAGAATCATTCTCAGCCACCACTTTGCGATGTGTGCGTTCCCCTCACAGAGTTTAACCTTTCTTTTCGTAGAGCAGTTTGGAAACACTCTGTTTGTAAATTCTGCACGTGGATATTTGGACCTCCTTGAGGATTTCGTTGGAAGCGGGATTTCTGCATAAAACGCTAGACAGAAGAATTCTCAGTAATTGTTTGGGCTGCGTGTGTTCAACTCACAGAGTTGAACCTTCCTTTAGACAGGACAGATTTGAAACCCTCTTTTTGTGGAATATACCAGTGGAGATTTCAAGCGCTTTGGGGCCAACGGTAGAAAAGGAAATATCTTTGTATAAAAACAAGAGAGAATCATTTTCAGCAACCACTTGGTGCTGTGTGCGTTCCACTCACAGAGTTTAACCTTTCTTTTCATAGAGCAGTTTGCAAACACTCTGTTTGTAAAGTCTGCAAGTGGATATTTGGACCTCTTTGAGGATTTCGTTGGAAACGGGATTTCTGCATATAACGCTAGACAGACGGATTCTCATTAACTTCCTTGGTCTGTGTGTGTTCAACTCACAGAGTTGAACTTTCCTTTAGACAGTGCAGATTTGAACCCTCTTTTTGTGGAATTTACAATTGGAGATTTCAAGCGCTTTGGGCCCAGCATTGGAAAAGGAAATATCTTTGAATAAAAACTAGAGAGAATCATTCTCAGCAACCACTTTGTGATATGTGCCTTCCACTCACGGAGTTTAACCTTTCTATTCATAGAGCAGTTTGGAAACACTCTGCATGTAAAGTCTGCAAGTGGATATTTGGACCTCTTTGAGGATTTCGTTGGAAGCGGGATTTCTGCATATAACGCTAGAGAGAAGAATTCTCAGTAATTCTTTGGGCTGCTTGAGTTCAACTCACAGAGTTGAACCTTCCTTTAGACAGAGCAGATTTGAAAACCTCCTTTTGTGGAATTTACAAGTGTAGATTTCAAGCGATTTGGGGCCAACGGTAGAAAAGGAAATATCTTAGTATAAAAACTAGAGAGAATCATTCTCAGCAACCACTTGGTGATGGGTGCGTTCCACTCACAGAGTTTAACCTTTCTTTTCATAGAGCAGTTTGGAAACACTCTGTTTGTAAATTCTGCAAGTGGATATTTGGACCTCTTTGAGGATTTCGTTGGAAACGGGATTTCTGCATATAACGCTAGACAGAAGAATTCTCAGTAACTTCTTTGGGCTGCGTGTGTTCAACCCACAGAGTTGTACCTTCCTTTAGGAAAAGCAGATTTGAAACCCTCTCCTTGCGGAGTTTGCTAGGGGGGATTTAAAGCGATTTGGGGCCAACGGTAGAAACGGAAATATCTTCGAATAAAAACTAGAGAGAATCATTCTCAGCAACCACTTTGGGATGTGTGCGTTCCACTCACAGAGTTTAACCTTTCTTTTCATAGAGCAGTTTGCAAACACTCTGTTTGTAAAGTCTGCAAGTGGATATATTTACCTCTTTGAGGATTTCGTTGGAAACAGGATTTCTGCATATAACCCTTGACAGAAGAATTCTCAGTAACTTCCTTGGTCTGTGTGTGTTCAACTCACAGAGTTGAACTTTCCTTTAGACAGTGCAGATTTGAACCCTCCTTTTGTGGAATTTACAAGTGGAGATTTCAAGCGCTTTGGGGCCAACGGTAGAAAAGGAAATATCTTTGTTTAAAAACTAGAGAGAATCATTCTCAGCAACCACTTTGGGAAGTGTGCGTTCCACTCACAGAGTTTAACCTTTCTTTTCATAGAGCAGTTTGGAATCACTCTGTTTGTAAAGTCTGCAAGTGGATATTTGGACCTCCTTGAGGATTTCGTTGGAAGAGGGATTTCTGCATATAAAGCTAGACTGAAGAATTCTCAGTAACTTCTTTGGGCTGCGTGTGTTCAACCCACAGAGTTGTACCTTCCTTTAGAAAAAGCAGATTTGAAACCCTCTTCTTGCGGAGTTTGCTAGGTGAGATTTCAAGCTATTTGGGGCCAACGGTAGAAACGGAAATATCTTCGAATAAAAACTAGAGAGAATCATTCTCAGCAACCACTTTGGGATGTGTGCGTTCCACTCACAGAGTTTAACCTTTCTTTTCATAGAGTAGTTTGCAAACACTCTGTTTGTAAAGTCTGCAAGTGGATATTTGGACCTCTTTGAGGATTTCGCTGGAAAAGGGATTTCTGCATATAACGGCAGACAGAAGAATTCTCAGTAACTTCTTTGGGCTGTGTGTGTTCAACTCACAGAGTTGAACTTTCCTTTAGACAGTGCAGATTTGAACCCTCTTTTTGTGGAATTTACAAGTGGACATTTCAAGCGCTTTGGGGCCAACGGTAGAAAAGGAAATATCTTTGTATAAAAACTAGAGAGAATCATTCTCAGCAACCACTTTGTGATATGTGCGTTCCACTCACGGAGTTTAACCTTTCTTTTCATAGAGCAGTTTGGAAACACTCTGTTTGAAAGTCTGCAAGTGGATATTTGGATATCTTTGAGGATTTCGTTGGAAACGGGATTTCTGCATATAAAGCTAGATAGAAGAATTCTCAGTAACTTCTTTGGGCTGCGTGTGTTCAACTCACAGAGTTGTACCTTCCTTTAGAGAGAGCAGATTTGAAACCCTCTTCTTGTGGAATTTGCAAGTGGAGATTTCAAGCGATTTGGGGCCAACGGTAGAAAGGAAATATCATCGAATAAAAACTAGAGAGAATCATTCTCAGCAACCACTTTGGGATGTGTGCATTCCACTCACAGAGTTTAACCTTTCTTTTCATAGAGCAGTTTGCAAACACTCTGTTTGAAAAGTCTGCAAGTGGATATTTTGACCTCTTTGAGGATTTCGTTGGAAACGGGATTTCTGCATATAACGCTAGACAGAAGAATTCTCAGTAACTTCTTTGGGCTGTGTGTGTTCAACTCACAGAGTTGAACTTTCCTTTAGACAGTGCAGGTTTGAACCCTCTTTTTGTGGAATTTACAAGTGGAGATTTCAAGGGCTTTAGTGCCAACACTATAAAAGGAAATATCTTTGTATAAAAACTAGAGAGAATCATTCTCAGCAACCACTTTGTGATATGTGCGTTCCACTCACGGAGTTTAACCTTTCTTTTCATAGAGCAGTTTGGAAACACTCTGCATGTAAAGTCTGCAAGTGGATATTTGGACATCTTTGAGGATTTCGTTGGAAGAGGGATTTCTGCAAATAACGCTAGACAGAACAATTCTCAGTAATTCTTTGGGCTGCGTGTGTTCAACTCACAGAGTTGAACCTTCCTTTAGACAGAGCAGATTTGAAACCCTCTTTTTGTGGAATATACCCACTTTTTCTGGAATATACAAGTGGAGATTTGAAGCGCTTTGGGGCCAACGGTGGAAAAGGAAATATCTCTGTATAAAAACTAGAGAGAATCATTTTCAGCAACCACTTTGTGACGTGTGCGTTCCACTCACAGAGTTTAACCTCTCTTTTCATACAGCAGTTTGCAAACACACTGTTTGTAAAGTCTGCAAGTGGATATTTGGAACTCCATGAGGATTTCGTTGGAAACGGGATTTCTGCATATAACGCTAGTCAGAAGAATTCTCAGTAACTTCTTTGGGGTGCGTGTGTTCAACTAACAGAGTTGTACCTTCCTTTAGAAAGAGCAGATTTGAAACCCTCTTCTTGTGGAATTTGCAAGTGGAGATTTCAAGCGATTTGGGGCCAACGGTAGAAATGGAAATATCTTCGAATAAAAACTAGAGAGAATCATTTTCAGCAACCACTTTGGGATGTGTGCGTTCCACTCACAGAGTTTAACCTTTCTTTTCATAGAGAAGTTTGCAAACACTCTGTTTGTAAAGTCTGCAAGTGGATATTTGGACCTCCTTGAGGATTTCGTTGGAAGCGGGATTTCTGCATGTAACGCTAGACAGAAGAATTCTCAGTAACTTCTTTGGGCTGTGTGTGTTCAACTCACAGAGTTGAACTTTCCTTTAGACAGTGCAGATTTGAACCCTCTTTTTGTGGAATTTACAAGTGGAGATTTCAAGCGCTTTGGGGCCAACGGTAGAAAAGGAAACATCTTTGTATAAAAAATAGAGAGAATCATTCTCAGCAACCACTGTGTGATATGTGCGTTCCACTCACGGAGTTTAACCTTTCTTTTCATAGAGCAGTTTGGAAACTCTCTGTTTGAAAGTCTGCAAGTGGATATTTTGACACCTTTGAGGATTTCATTGGAAACGGGATTTCTGCATATAACGCTAGACAGAAGAATTCTCAGTAACTTCTTTGGGCTGTGTGTGTTCAACTCACAGAGTTGAACTTTCCTTTAGACAGTGCAGATTTGAACTCTCTTTTTGTGGAATTTACAAGTGTAGATTTCAAGGGCTTTGGGGCCATCGGTAGAAAAGGAAATATCTTTGTATAAAAACCAGAGAGAATCATTCTCAGCAACCACTTTGTGATATGTGCGTTCCACTCACGGAGTTTAAACTTTCTTTTCATAGAGCAGTTTGCAAACACTGTGCATGTAATGTCTGCAAGTGGATATTTGGACCTCTTTGAGGATTTTGTTGGAAGAGGGATTTCTGCATATAATGCTAGACAGAAGAATTCTCAGTAATTCTTTGGGCTGCGTGTGTTCAACTCACAGAGTTGAACCTTCCTTTAGACAGAGCAGATTTGAAACCCTCTTTTTGTGGAATATACCCACTTTTTGTGGAATATACAAGTGGAGATTTCAAGCGCTTTGGGGCCAACGGTAGAAAAGGAAATATCTTTGAATAAAAACTAGAGAGAATCATTTTCAGCAACCACTTTCTGATGTGTGCGTTCCACTCACAGAGTTTAACCTTTCTTTTCATAGAGCAGTTAGCAAACACTCTCTTTGTAAAGTCTGCAAGTGGATATTTGGAACTCTTTGAGGATTTCGTTGGAAACGGGATTTCTGCATATAACGCTAGACAGAAGAATTTTCAGTAACTTCTTTGGGCTGCGTGTGTTCAACTCAGAGAGTTGTACCTTCCTTTAGACAGAGCAGATTTGAAACCCTCTTCTTGTGGAATTTGGAAGTGGAGATTTCAAGCGATTTGGGGCCAACGGTAGAAACGGAAATATCTTCGAATAAAAACTAGAGAGAATCATTTTCAGCAACCACTTTGGGATGTGTGCGTTCCACTCACAGAGTTTAACCTTTCTTTTCATAGAGCAGTTTGCAAACACTCTGTTTGTAAAGTCTGCAAGTGGATATTTGGACCTCCTTGAGGATTTCGTTGGAAGCGGGATTTCTGCATATAACGCTAGACAGAAGAATTCTCAGTAACTTCTTTGTGCTGTGTGTGTTCAACTCACGGAGTTGAACATTCCTTTAGACAGTGCAGATTTGAACCCTCTTTTTGTGGAATTTACAAGTGGACATTTCAAGCGCTTTGGGGCCAACGGTAGAAAAGGAAATATCTTTGTATAAAAAATAGAGAGAATCATTCTCAGCAACCACTGTGTGATATGTGCGTTCCACTCACGGAGTTTAACCTTTCTTTTCATAGAGCAGTTTCGAAACTCTCTGTTTGAAAGTCTGCAAGTGGATATTTTGACATCTTTGAGGATTTCGTTGGAAACGGGATTTCTGCATATAACGCTAGACAGAAGAATTCTCAGTAACTTCTTTGGGCTGTGTGTGTTCAACTCACAGAGTTGAACTTTCCTTTAGACAGTGCATATTTGAACTCTCTTTTTGTGGAATTTACAAGTGTAGATTTCAAGGGCTTTGGGGCCATCGGTAGAAAAGGAAATATCTTTGTATAAAAACCAGAGAGAATCATTCTCAGCAAACACTTTTTGATATGTGCGTTCCACTCACGGAGTTTAAACTTTCTTTTCATAGAGCAGTTTGCAAACACTGTGCATGTAATGTCTGAAAGTGGATATTTGGAGCTCTTTGAGGATTTCGTTGGAAGAGGGATTTCTGCATATAATGCTAGACAGAAGAATTCTCAGTAATTCTTTGGGCTGCGTGTGTTCAACTCACAGAGTTCAACCTTCCTTTAGACAGAGCAGATTTGAAACCCTCTTTTTGTGGAATATTCCCACTTTTTGTGGAATATACAAGTGGAGATTTCAAGCGCTTTGGGGCCAACGGTAGAAACGGAAATATCTTCGAATAAAAACTAGAGAGAATCATTTTCAGCAACCACTTTGGGATGTGTGCGTTCCACTCACAGAGTTTAACCTTTCTTTTCATAGAGCAGTTTGCAATCACTCTGTTTGTAAAGTCTGCAAGTGGATATTTGGACCTCCTTGAGGATTTCGTTGGAAGCGGGATTTCTGCATATAACGCTAGACAGAAGAATTCTCAGTAACTTCTTTGTGCTGTGTGTGTTCAACTCACGGAGTTGAACATTCCTTTAGACAGTGCAGATTTGAACCCTCTTTTTGTGGAATTTAGAAGTGGAGATTTCAAGCGCTTTGGGGCCAACGGTAGAAAAGGAAATATCTTTGTATAAAAACTAGAGAGAATCATTCTCAGCAACCACTTTGTGATATGTGCGTTCCACTCACGGAGTTTAACCTTTCTTTTCATAGAGCAGTTTGGAAACACTCTGCATGTAAAGTCTGCAAGTGGATATTTGGACCTCATTGAGGATTCCGTTGGAAGCGGGATTTCTGCATATAACGCTAGAGAGAAGAATTCTCAGTAATTCTTTGGGCTGCCTGTGTTCACTCACAGAGTTGAACCTTCCTTTATACAGAGCAGATTTGAAAACCTCTTTTTGTGGAATTTACAAGTGTAGATTTCAAGCGATTTGGGGCAAACGGTAGAAAAGAAAATATCTTTGTATAAAAACTAGAGAGAATCATTCTCAGCAACCACTTGGTGATGGGTGCGTTCCACTCACAGAATTTAACCTTTCTTTTCATAGAGCAGTTTGCAAACACTCTGTTTGTAATGTCTGCAAGTGCATATTTGGACCTCTTTGAGGATTTCGTTGGAAACGGGATTTCTGCATATAATGCTAGACAGAAGAATTCTCAATAACTTCTTTGGGCTGCGTGTGTTCAACCCACAGAGTTGTACCTTCCTTTAGAAAAAGCAGATTTGAAACCCTCTTCTTGTGGAATTTGCTAGTGGAGATTTCAAGCGATTTGGGGCCAACGGTAGAAACGGAAATATCTTCGAATAAAAACTAGAGAGAATCATTCTCAGCAACCACTTTGGGATGTGTGCGTTCCACTCACAGAGTTTAACCTTTCTTTTCATAGAGCAGTTTGCAAACACTCTGTTTGTAAAGTCTGCAAGTGGATATATTTACCTCTTTGAGGATTTCGTTGGAAAAGGGATTTCTGCATATAACGCTTGACAGAAGAATTCTCAGTAACTTCCTTGGTCTGTGTGTGTTCAACTCACAGAGTTGAACTTTCCTTTAGACAGTGCAGATTTGAACCCTCCTTTTGTGGAATTTACAAGTGGAGATTTCAAGCGCTTTGGGGCCAACGGTAGAAAAGGAAATATCTTTGTATAAAAACTAGAGAGAATCATTCTCAGCAACCACTTTGGGATGTGTGCGTTCCACTCACAGAGTTTAACCTTTCTTTTCATAGAGTAGTTTGCAAACACTCTGTTTGTAAAGTCTGCAAGTGGATATTTGGACCTCTTTGAGGATTTCGCTGGAAAAGGGATTTCTGAATATAACGGCAGACAGAAGAATTCTCAGTAACTTCTTTGGGCTGTGTGTGTTCAACTCACAGAGTTGAACTTTCCTTTAGACAGTGCAGATTTGAACCCTCTTTTTGTGGAATTTACAAGTGGACATTTCAAGCGCTTTGGGGCCAACGGTAGAAAAGGAAATATCTTTGTATAAAAACTAGAGAGAATCATTCTCAGCAACCACTTTGTGATATGTGCGTTCCACTCACGGAGTTTAACCTTTCTTTTCATAGAGCAGTTTGGAAACACTCTGTTTGAAAGTCTGCAAGTGGATAATTGGATATCTTTGAGGATTTCGTTGGAAACGGGATTTCTGCATTTAAAGCTAGATAGAAGAATTCTCAGTAACTTCTTTGGGCTGCGTGTGTTCAACTCACAGAGTTGTACCTTCCTTTAGAGAGAGCAGATTTGAAACCCTCTTCTTGTGGAATTTGCAAGTGGAGATTTCAAGCGATTTGGGGCCAACGGTAGAAAAGGAAATATCCTCGAATAAAAACTAGAGAGAATCATTCTCAGCAACCACTTTGGGATGTGTGCATTCCACTCACAGAGTTTAACCTTTCTTTTCATAGAGCAGTTTGCAAACACTCTGTTTGAAAAGTCTGCAAGTGGATATTTGGACCTCTTTAAGGATTTCGTTGGAAACGGGATTTCTGCATATAACGCTAGACAGAAGAATTCTCAGTAACTTCTTTGGGCTGTGTGTGTTCAACTCACAGAGTTGAACTTTCCTTTAGACAGTGCAGGTTTGAACCCTCTTTTTGTGGAATTTACAAGTGGAGATTTCAAGGGCTTTGGGGCCAACGGTAGAAAAGGAAATATCTTTGTATAAAAACTAGAGAGAATCATTCTCAGCAACCACTTTGTGATATGTGCGTTCCACTCACGGAGTTTAAACTTTCTTTTCATAGAGCAGTTTGGAAACACTCTGCATGTAAAGTCTGCAAGTGGATATTTGGACATCTTTGAGGATTTCGTTGGAAGAGGGATTTCTGCAAATAACGCTAGACAGAACAATTCTCAGTAATTCTTTGGGCTGCGTGTGTTCAACTCACAGAGTTGAACCTTCCTTTAGACAGAGCAGATTTGAACCCTCTTTTTGTGGAATTTACAAGTGTAGATTTCAAGGGCTTTGGGTCCAACGGTAGAAAAGGAAATATCTTTCTATAAAAACTAGAGAGAATCATTCTCAGCAACCACTTTGTGATATGTGCGTTCCACTGACAGAGTTTAGCCTTTCTTTTCATAGAGTAGTTTGGAAACACTCTCTTTGTAAAGTCTGCAAGTGGATATTTGGACCTCCTTGAGGATTTCGTTGGAAGCGGGATTTCTGCATATAACGCTAGGCAGAAGAATTCTCAGTAATTCTTTGGGCTGCGTGTGTTCAACTCACAGAGTTGAACCTTCCTTTAGACAGAGCAGATTTGAAACCCTCTTTTTGTGGAATATACCCACTTTTTGTGGAATATACAAGTGGAGATTTCAAGCGCTTTGGGGCCAACGGTAGAAAAGGAAATATCTTTGTATAAAAACTAGAGAGAATCATTTTCAGCAACCACTTTGTGACGTGTGCATTCCACTCACAGAGTTTAACCTCTCTTTTCATAGAGCAGTTTGCAAACACACTGTTTGTAAAGTCTGCAAGTGGATATTTGGAACTCCTTGAGAATTTCGTTGGAAACGGGATTTCTGCATATAACGCTAGACAGAAGAATTCTCAGTAACTTCTTTGGGTTTTGTGTGTTCAACTCACAGAGTTCAAACTTCCTTTAGACAGAGCAGATTTGAAACCCTCTTCTTGTGGAATTTGGAAGTGGAGATTTCAAGCGATTTGGGGCCAACGGTAGAAACGGAAATATCTTCGAATAAAAACTAGAGAGAATCATTTTCAGCAACCACTTTGGGATGTGTGCGTTCCACTCACAGAGTTTAACCTTTCTTTTCATAGCGCAGTTTGCAAACACTCTGTTTATAAAGTCTGCAAGTGGATATTTGGACCTCCTTGAGGATTTCGTTGGAAGCGGGATTTCTGCATGTAACGCTAGACAGAAGAATTCTCAGTAACTTCTTTGGGCTGTGTGTGTTCAACTCACAGAGTTGAACTTTCCTTTAGACAGTGAAGATTTGAACCCTCTTTTTGTGGAATTTACAAGTGGAGATTTCAAGCGCTTTGGGGCCAACGGTAGAAAAGGAAACATCTTTGTATAAAAAATAGAGAGAATCATTCTCAGCAACCACTGTGTGATATGTGCGTTCCACTCACGGAGTTTAACCTTTCTTTTCATAGAGCAGTTTGGAAACTCTCTGTTTGAAAGTCTGCAACTGGATATTTTGACATCTTTGAGGATTTCTTTGGAAGCGGGATTTCTGCATATAACTCTAGACAGAAGAATTCTCAGTAACTTCTTTGGGCTGTGTGTGTTCAACTCACAGAGTTGAACTTTCCTTTAGACAGTGCAGATTTAAACTCTCTTTTTGTGGAATTTACAAGTGTAGATTTCAAGGGCTTTGGGGCCAACGGTATAAAAGGAAATATCTTTGTATAAAAATTAGAGAGAATCATTCTCAGCAACCACATGGTGATGTGTGCATTCCACTCACAGAGTTTAACCTTTCTCTTCATAGAGTAGTTTGCAAACACTCTGTTTGTAAAGTCTGCAAGTGGGTATTTGGACCTCTTTGGGGATTTCGTTGGAAACGGGATTTCTGCATATAACGCTACACAGAAGAATTCTCAGTAACTTCTTTGGGCTGTGTGTGTTCAACTCACAGAGTTGAACTTTCCTTTAGACAGTGCAGATTTGAACTCTCTTTTTGTGGAATTTACAAGTGTAGATTTCAAGGGCTTTGGGGCCATCGGTAGAAAAGGAAATATCTTTGTATAAAAACCAGAGAGAATCATTCTCAGCAACCACTTTGTGATATGTGCGCTCCACTCACGGAGTTTAAACTTTCTTTTCATAGAGCAGTTTGCAAACACTGTGCATGTAATGCCTGCAAGTGGATATTTGGACCTCTTTGAGGATTTCGTTGGAAGAGGGATTTCTGCATATAATGCTAGACAGAAGAATTCTCAGTAATTCTTTGGGCTGCGTGTGTTCCACTCACAGAGTTCAACCTTCCTTTAGACAGAGCAGATTTGAAACCCTCTTTTTGTGGAATATACCCACTTTTTGTGGAATATACAAGTGGAGATTTCAAGCGCTTTGGGGCCAACGGTAGAAAAGGAAATATCTTTGTATAAAAACTAGAGAGAATCATTTTCAGCAACCACTTTCTGATGTGTGCGTTCCACTCACAGAGTTTAACCTTTCTTTTCATGGAGCAGTTTGCAAACACTCTCTTTGTAAAGTCTGCAAGTGGATATTTGGAACTCTTTGAGGATTTCGTTGGAAACGGGATTTCTGCATATAACGCTAGACAGAAGAATTCTCAGTAACTTCTTTGGGCTGCGTGTGTTCAACTCACAGAGTTGTACCTTCCTTTAGACAGAGCAGATTTGAAACCCTCTTCTTGTGGAATTTGGAAGTGGAGGTTTCAAGCGATTTGGGGCCAACGGTAGAAACGGAAATATCTTGGAATAAAAACTAGAGAGAATCATTTTCAGCAACCACTTTGGGATGTGTGCGTTCCACTCACAGAGTTTAACCTTTCTTTTCATAGAGCAGTTTACAAACACTCTGTTTGTAAAGTCTGCAAGTGGATATTTGGACCTCTTTGAGGATTTCGTTGGAAACGGGATTTCTGCATATAACGCTAGACAGAAGGATTCTCATTAACTTCCTTGGTCTGTGTGTGTTCAACTCACAGAGTTGAACTTTCCTTTAGACAGTGCAGATTTGAACCCTCTTTTTGTGGAATTTACAAGTGGAGATTTCAAGCGCTTTGGGCCCAGCGTTGGAAAAGGAAATATCTTTGTATAAAAACTAGAGAGAATCATTCTCAGCAACCACTTGGTGATGGGTGCGTTCCACTCACAGAATTTAACCTTTCTTTTCATAGAGCAGTTTGCAAACACTCTGTTTGTAATGTCTGCAAGTGCATATTTGGACCTCTTTGAGGATTTCGTTGGAAACGGGATTTCTGCATATAATGCTAGACAGAAGAATTCTCAATAACTTCTTTGGGCTGCGTGTGTTCAACCCACAGAGTTGTACCTTCCTTTAGAAAAAGCAGATTTGAAACCCTCTTCTTGTGGAATTTGCTAGTGGAGATTTCAAGCGATTTGGGGCCAACGGTAGAAACGGAAATATCTTTGAATAAAAACTAGAGAGAATCATTCTCAGCAACCACTTTGAGATGTGTGCGTTCCACTCACAGAGTTTAACCTTTCTTTTCATAGAGCAGTTTGCAAACACTCTGTTTGTAAAGTCTGCAAGTGGATATTTGGACCTCTTTGAGGATTTCGTTGGAAACGGGATTTCTGCATATAACGCTAGACAGAAGGATTCTCATTAACTTCCTTGGTCTGTGTGTGTTCAACTCACAGAGTTGAACTTTCCTTTAGACAGTGCAGATTTGAACCCTCTTTTTGTGGAATTTACAAGTGGAGATTTCAAGCGCTTTGGGCCCAGCGTTGGAAAAGGAAATATCTTTGTATAAAAACTAGAGAGAATCATTCTCAGCAACCACTTTGTGATATGTGCCTTCCACTCACGGAGTTTAACCTTTCTATTCATAGAGCAGTTTGGAAACCCTCTGCATGTAAAGTCTGCAAGTGGATATTTACACCTCTTTGAGGATTTCGTTGGAAGCGGGATTTCTGCATATAACGCTAGAGAGAAGAATTCTCAGTAATTCTTTGGGCTGCGTGTGTTCAACTCACAGAGTTGAACCTTCCTTTAGACAGAGCAGATTTGAAAACCTCCTTTTGTGGAATTTACAAGTGTAGATTTCAAGCGATTTGGGGCCAACGGTAGAAAAGGAAATATCTTAGTATAAAAACTAGAGAGAATCATTCTCAGCAACCACTTGGTGATGGGTGCATTCCACTCACAGAGTTTAACCTTTATTTTCATAGAGCAGTTTGGAAACACTCTGTTTGTAAATTCTGCAAGTGGATATTTGGACCTCTTTGAGGATTTCGTTGGAAACGGGATTTCTGCATATAACGCTAGACAGAAGAATTCTCAGTAACTTCTTTGGGCTGCGTGTGTTCAACCCACAGAGTTGTACCTTCCTTTAGGAAAAGCAGATTTGAAACCCTCTTCTTGCGGAGTTTGCTAGTGGAGATTTCAAGCGATTTGGGGCCAACGGTAGAAACGGAAATATCTTCGAATAAAAACTAGAGAGAATCATTCTCAGCAACCACTTTGGGATGTGTGCGTTCCACTCACAGAGTTTAACCTTTCTTTTCATAGAGCAGTTTGCAAACACTCTGTTTGTAAAGTCTGCAAGTGGATATATTTACCTCTTTGAGGATTTCGTTGGAAAAGGGATTTCTGCATATAACGCTTGACAGAAGAATTCTCAGTAACTTCCTTGGTCTGTGTGTGTTCAACTCACAGAGTTGAACTTTCCTTTAGACAGTGCAGATTTGAACCCTCCTTTTGTGGAATTTACAAGTGGAGATTTCAAGCGCTTTGGGGCCAACGGTAGAAAAGGAAATATCTTTGTATAAAAACTAGAGAGAATCATTCTCAGCAACCCCTTTGGGAAGTGTGCGTTCCACTCACAGAGTTTAACCTTTCTTTTCATAGAGCAGTTTGGAAACACTCTGTTTGTAAAGTCTGCAAGTGGATATTTGGACCTCCTTGAGGATTTCGTTGGAAGAGGGATTTCTGCATATAACGCTAGACTGAAGAATTCTCAGTAACTTCTTTGGGCTGCGTGTGTTCAACCCACAGAGTTGTACCTTCCTTTAGGAAAAGCAGATTTGAAACCCTCTTCTTGCGGAGTTTGCTAGGGGAGATTTCAAGCGATTTGGGGCCAACGGTAGAAACGGAAATATCTTCGAATAAAAACTAGAGAGAATCATTCTCAGCAACCACTTTGGGATGTGTGCGTTCCACTCACAGAGTTTAACCTTTCTTTTCATAGAGTAGTTTGCAAACACTCTGTTTGTAAAGTCTGCAAGTGGATATTTGGACCTCTTTGAGGATTTCGCTGGAAAAGGGATTTCTGCATATAACGGCAGACAGAAGAATTCTCAGTAACTTCTTTGGGCTGTGTGTGTTCAACTCACAGAGTTGAACTTTCCTTTAGACAGTGCAGATTTGAACCCTCTTTTTGTGGAATTTACAAGTGGACATTTCAAGCGCTTTGGGGCCAACGGTAGAAAAGGAAATATCTTTGTATAAAAACTAGAGAGAATCATTCTCAGCAACCACTTTGTGATATGTGCGTTCCACTCACGGAGTTTAACCTTTCTTTTCATAGAGCAGTTTGGAAACACTCTGTTTGAAAGTCTGCAAGTGGATAATTGGATATCTTTGAGGATTTCGTTGGAAACGGGATTTCTGCATATAAAGCTAGATAGAAGAATTCTCAGTAACTTCTTTGGGCTGCGTGTGTTCAACTCACAGAGTTGTACCTTCCTTTAGAGAGAGCAGATTTGAAACCCTCTTCTTGTGGAATTTGCAAGTGGAGATTTCAAGCGATTTGGGGCCAACGGTAGAAAAGGAAATATCCTCGAATAAAAACTAGAGAGAATCATTCTCAGCAACCACTTTGGGATGTGTGCATTCCACTCACAGAGTTTAACCTTTCTTTTCATAGAGCAGTTTGCAAACACTCTGTTTGAAAAGTCTGCAAGTGGATATTTGGACCTCTTTAAGGATTTCGTTGGAAACGGGATTTCTGCATATAACGCTAGACAGAAGAATTCTCAGTAACTTCTTTGGGCTGTGTGTGTTCAACTCACAGAGTTGAACTTTCCTTTAGACAGTGCAGGTTTGAACCCTCTTTTTGTGGAATTTACAAGTGGAGATTTCAAGGGCTTTGGGGCCAACGGTAGAAAAGGAAATATCTTTGTATAAAAACTAGAGAGAATCATTCTCAGCAACCACTTTGTGATATGTGCGTTCCACTCACGGAGTTTAAACTTTCTTTTCATAGAGCAGTTTGGAAACACTCTGCATGTAAAGTCTGCAAGTGGATATTTGGACATCTTTGAGGATTTCGTTGGAAGAGGGATTTCTGCAAATAACGCTAGACAGAACAATTCTCAGTAACTCTTTGGGCTGCGTGTGTTCAACTCACAGAGTTGAACCTTCCTTTAGACAGAGCAGATTTGAACCCTCTTTTTGTGGAATTTACAAGTGTAGATTTCAAGGGCTTTGGGTCCAACGGTAGAAAAGGAAATATCTTTCTATAAAAACTAGAGAGAATCATTCTCAGCAACCACTTTGTGATATGTGCGTTCCACTGACAGAGTTTAGCCTTTCTTTTCATAGAGTAGTTTGGAAACACTCTCTTTGTAAAGTCTGCAAGTGGATATTTGGACCTCCTTGAGGATTTCGTTGGAAGCGGGATTTCTGCATATAACGCTAGGCAGAAGAATTCTCAGTAATTCTTTGGGCTGCGTGTGTTCAACTCACAGAGTTGAACCTTCCTTTAGACAGAGCAGATTTGAAACCCTCTTTTTGTGGAATATACCCACTTTTTGTGGAATATACAAGTGGAGATTTCAAGCGCTTTGGGGCCAACGGTAGAAAAGGAAATATCTTTGTATAAAAACTAGAGAGAATCATTTTCAGCAACCACTTTGTGACGTGTGCATTCCACTCACAGAGTTTAACCTCTCTTTTCATAGAGCAGTTTGCAAACACACTGTTTGTAAAGTCTGCAAGTGGATATTTGGAACTCCTTGAGAATTTCGTTGGAAACGGGATTTCTGCATATAACGCTAGACAGAAGAATTCTCAGTAACTTCTTTGGGTTTTGTGTGTTCAACTCACAGAGTTCAAACTTCCTTTAGACAGAGCAGATTTGAAACCCTCTTCTTGTGGAATTTGGAAGTGGAGATTTCAAGCGATTTGGGGCCAACGGTAGAAACGGAAATATCTTCGAATAAAAACTAGAGAGAATCATTTTCAGCAACCACTTTGGGATGTGTGCGTTCCACTCACAGAGTTTAACCTTTCTTTTCATAGCGCAGTTTGCAAACACTCTGTTTATAAAGTCTGCAAGTGGATATTTGGACCTCCTTGAGGATTTCGTTGGAAGCGGGATTTCTGCATGTAACGCTAGACAGAAGAATTCTCAGTAACTTCTTTGGGCTGTGTGTGTTCAACTCACAGAGTTGAACTTTCCTTTAGACAGTGAAGATTTGAACCCTCTTTTTGTGGAATTTACAAGTGGAGATTTCAAGCGCTTTGGGGCCAACGGTAGAAAAGGAAACATCTTTGTATAAAAAATAGAGAGAATCATTCTCAGCAACCACTGTGTGATATGTGCGTTCCACTCACGGAGTTTAACCTTTCTTTTCATAGAGCAGTTTGGAAACTCTCTGTTTGAAAGTCTGCAACTGGATATTTTGACATCTTTGAGGATTTCTTTGGAAGCGGGGTTTCTGCATATAACTCTAGACAGAAGAATTCTCAGTAACTTCTTTGGGCTGTGTGTGTTCAACTCACAGAGTTGAACTTTCCTTTAGACAGTGCAGATTTAAACTCTCTTTTTGTGGAATTTACAAGTGTAGATTTCAAGGGCTTTGGGGCCAACGGTATAAAAGGAAATATCTTTGTATAAAAATTAGAGAGAATCATTCTCAGCAACCACATGGTGATGTGTGCATTCCACTCACAGAGTTTAACCTTTCTCTTCATAGAGCAGTTTGCAAACACTCTGTTTGTAAAGTCTGCAAGTGGGTATTTGGACCTCTTTGAGGATTTCGTTGGAAACGGGATTTCTGCATATAACGCTACACAGAAGAATTCTCAGTAACTTCTTTGGGCTGTGTGTGTTCAACTCACAGAGTTGAACTTTCCTTTAGACAGTGCAGATTTGAACTCTCTTTTTGTGGAATTTACAAGTGTAGATTTCAAGGGCTTTGGGGCCATCGGTAGAAAAGGAAATATCTTTGTATAAAAACCAGAGAGAATCATTCTCAGCAACCACTTTGTGATATGTGCGCTCCACTCACGGAGTTTAAACTTTCTTTTCATAGAGCAGTTTGCAGACACTGTGCATGTAATGCCTGCAAGTGGATATTTGGACCTCTTTGAGGATTTCGTTGGAAGAGGGATTTCTGCATATAATGCTAGACAGAAGAATTCTCAGTAATTCTTTGGGCTGCGTGTGTTCCACTCACAGAGTTCAACCTTCCTTTAGACAGAGCAGATTTGAAACCCTCTTTTTGTGGAATATACCCACTTTTTGTGGAATATACAAGTGGAGATTTCAAGCGCTTTGGGGCCAACGGTAGAAAAGGAAATATCTTTGTATAAAAACTAGAGAGAATCATTTTCAGCAACCACTTTCTGATGTGTGCGTTCCACTCACAGAGTTTAACCTTTCTTTTCATGGAGCAGTTTGCAAACACTCTCTTTGTAAAGTCTGCAAGTGGATATTTGGAACTCTTTGAGGATTTCGTTGGAAACGGGATTTCTGCATATAACGCTAGACAGAAGAATTCTCAGTAACTTCTTTGGGCTGCGTGTGTTCAACTCACAGAGTTGTACCTTCCTTTAGACAGAGCAGATTTGAAACCCTCTTCTTGTGGAATTTGGAAGTGGAGGTTTCAAGCGATTTGGGGCCAACGGTAGAAACGGAAATATCTTGGAATAAAAACTAGAGAGAATCATTTTCAGCAACCACTTTGGGATGTGTGCGTTCCACTCACAGAGTTTAACCTTTCTTTTCATAGAGCAGTTTACAAACACTCTGTTTGTAAAGTCTGCAAGTGGATATTTGGACCTCCTTGAGGATTTCGTTGGAAGCGGGATATCTGCATATACCGCTAGACAGAAGAATTCTCAGTAACTTCTTTGTGCTGTGTGTGTTCAACTCACGGAGTTGAACATTCCTTTAGACAGTGAAGATTTGAACCCTCTTTTTGTGGAATTTACAAGTGGAGATTTCAAGCGCTTTGGGGCCAACGGTAGAAAAGGAAATATCTTTGTATAAAAAATAGAGAGAATCATTCTCAGCAACCACTTTGTGATATGTGCGTTCCACTCACGGAGTTTAACCTTTCTTTTCATAGAGCAGTTTGGAAACACTCTGCATGTAAAGTCTGCAAGTGGATATTTGGACCTCTTTGAGGATTTCGTTGGAAGCGGGATTTCTGCATATAACGCTAGAGAGAAGAATTCTCAGTAATTCTTTGGGCTGCCTGTGTTCAACTCACAGAGTTGAACCTTCCATTAGAGAGAGCAGATTTGAAAACCTCTTTTTGTGGAATTTACAAGTGTAGATTTCAAGCGATTTGGGGCCAACGGTAGAAAAGAAAATATCTTTGTATAAAAACTAGAGAGAATCATTCTCAGCAACCACTTGGTGATTGGTGCGTTCCACTCACAGAATTTAACCTTTCTTTTCATAGAGCAGTTTGCAAACACTCTGTTTGTAATGTCTGCAAGGGCATATTTGGACCTCTTTGAGGATTTCGCTGGAAACGGGATTTCTGCATATAATGCTAGACAGAAGAATTCTCAATAACTTCTTTGGGCTGCGTGTGTTCAACCCACAGAGTTGTACCTTCCTTTAGAAAAAGCAGATTTGAAACCCTCTTCTTGTGGAATTTGCTAGTGGAGATTTCAAGCGATTTGGGGCCAACGGTAGAAACGGAAATATCTTTGAATAAAAACTAGAGAGAATCATTCTCAGCAACCACTTTGAGATGTGTGCGTTCCACTCAAAGAGTTTAACCTTTCTTTTCATAGAGCAGTTTGCAAACACTCTGTTTGTAAAGTCTGCAAGTGGATATTTGGACCTCTTTGAGGATTTCGTTGGAAACGGGATTTCTGCATATAACGCTAGACAGAAGGATTCTCATTAACTTCCTTGGTCTGTGTGTGTTCAACTCACAGAGTTGAACTTTCCTTTAGACAGTGCAGATTTGAACCCTCTTTTTGTGGAATTTACAAGTGGAGATTTCAAGCGCTTTGGGCCCAGCGTTGGAAAAGGAAATATCTTTGTATAAAAACTAGAGAGAATCATTCTCAGCAACCACTTTGTGATATGTGCCTTCCACTCACGGAGTTTAACCTTTCTATTCATAGAGCAGTTTGGAAACACTCTGCATGTAAAGTCTGCAAGTGGATATTTGGACCTCTTTGAGGATTTCGTTGGAAGCGGGATTTCTGCATATAACGCTAGAGAGAAGAATTCTCAGTAATTCTTTGGGCTGCGTTTGTTCAACTCACAGAGTTGAACCTTCCTTTAGACAGAGCAGATTTGAAAACCTCCTTTTGTGGAATTTACAAGTGTAGATTTCAAGCGATTTGGGGCCAACGGTAGAAAAGAAAATATCTTTGTATAAAAACTAGAGAGAATCATTCTCAGCAACCACTTGGTGATGGGTGCGTTCCACTCACAGAATTTAACCTTTCTTTTCATAGAGCAGTTTGCAAACACTCTGTTTGTAAAGTCTGCAAGTGGGTATTTGGACCTCTTTGGGGATTACGTTGGAAACGGGATTTCTGCATCTAACGCTAGACAGAAGTATTCGCAGTAACTTTTTTGGGCTGTGTGTGTTCAACTCACAGAGTTGAACTTTCCTTTAGACAGTGCAGATTTGAACCCTCTTTTTGTGGAATTTACAAGTGGAGATTTCAAGCGCTTTGGGGCCAACGGTAGAAAAGGAAATATCTTTGCATAAAAACTGGAGAGAATCATTCTCAGCAACCACTTTGTGGTATGTGCGTTCCACTCACGGAGTTTAACCTTTCTTCTCATAGAGCAGTTTGGAAACACTCTGCATGTAAAGTCTGCAAGTGGATATTTGGACATCTTTGAGGATTTCGTTGGAAGCGGGATTTCTGCATATAACGCTAGGCAGAAGAATTCTCAGTAATTCTTTGGGCTGCGTGAGTTCAACTCACAGAGTTGAACCTTCCTTTAGACAGAGCACATTTGAAAACCTCTTTTTGTGGAGTTTACAAGTGTAGATTTCAAGCGATTTGGGGCCAACGGTAGAAAAGGAAATATCTTTGTATAAAAACTAGAGAGAATCATTCTCAGCAACCACTTGGTGATGGGTGCGTTCCACTCACAGAGTTTAACCTTTCTTTTCATAGAGCAGTTAGGAAACACTCTGTTTGTAAAGTCTTCAAGTGGATATTTGGACCTCTTTGAGGATTTCGTTGGAAACAGGATTTCTGCATATAACGCTAGACCGAATAATTCTCAGTAACTTCTTTGGGCTGCGTGTGTTCAACCCACAGAGTTGTACCTTCCTTTAGAAAAAGCAGATTTGAAACCCTCTTCTTGTGGAATTTGCTAGTGGAGATTTCAGGCGATTTGTGGCCAACGGTAGAAACGGAAATAACTTCGAATAAAAACTAGAGAGAATCATTCTCAGCAACCACTTTGGGATGTGTGCGTTCCACTCACAGAGTTTAACCTTTCTTTTCATAGAGTAGTTTGCAAACACTCTGTTTGTAAAGTCTGCAAGTGGATATTTGGACCTCCTTGAGGATTTCGTTGGAAGCGGGATTTCTGCATATAACGCTAGACAGAAGAATTCTCAGTAACTTCTTTGTGCTGTGTGTGTTTATCTCACGGAGTTGAACATTCCTTTAGACAGTGCAGATTTGAACCCACTTTTTGTGGAATTTACAAGTGGAGATTTCAAGCGCTTTGGGGCCAACGGTAGAAAAAGAAATATCTTTGGATAAAAAATAGAATCATTCTCAGCAACCACTTTGTGATATGTGCGTTCCACTCACGGAGTTTAACCTTTCTTTTCATAGAGCAGTTTGGAAACACTCTGCATGTAAAGTCTGCAAGTGGATATTTGGACCTCTTTGAGGATTTCGTTGGAAGCGGGATTTCTGCATATAACGCTAGAGAGAAGAATTCTCAGTAATTCTTTGGGCTGCTTGTGTTCAACTCACAGAGTTGAACCTTCCTTTAGACAGAGCAGATTTGAAAACCTCCTTTTGTGGAATTTACAAGTGTAGATTTCAAGCGATATGGGGCCAACGTTAGAAAAGAAAATATCTTTGTATAAAAACTAGAGAGAATCATTCTCAGCAACCACTTGGTGATGGGTGCGTTCCACTCACAGAGTTTGACCTTTCTTTTCATAGAGCAGTTTGCAAACACTCTGTTTGTAATGTCTGCAAGTGCATATTTGGACCTCTTTGAGGATTTCGTTGGAAACGGGATTTCTGCATATAATGCTATACAGAAGAATTCTCAATATCTTCTTTGGGCTGCGTGTGTTCAACCCACAGAATTGTACCTTCCTTTAGAAAAAGCAGACTTGAAGCCCTCTTCTTGTGGAATTTGCTAGTGGAGATTTCAAGCGATTTGGGGCCAACGGTAGAAACGGAAATATCTTTGAATAAAAACTAGAGACAATCATTCTCAGCAACCACTTTGTGATATGTGCGTTCCACTCACGGAGTTTAAACTTTCTTTTCATAGAGCAGTTTGGAAACACTCTGTTTGTAAAGTCTGCAAGTGGATATTTGGACCTCTATGAGGATTTCGTAGGAAGAGGGATTTCTGCTTATAGCGCTAGACAGAAGAATTCTCAGTAATTCTTTGGGCTGCGTGTGTTCAACTAACAGAGATGTACCTTCCTTTAGACAGAGCAGATTTGAAAACCTCTTTTTGTGGAATTTACAAGTGGAGATTTCAAGCGATTTGGAGCCAACGGTAGAAAACGAAATATCATTGTATAAAAATTAGAGAGAATCATTCTCAGCAACCACATGGTGATGTGTGCATTCCACTCACAGAATTTAACCTTTCTTTTCATAGAGCAGTTTGCAATCACTCTGTTTGTAAAGTCTGCAAGTGGGTATTTGGACGTCTTTCAGGATTTCGTTGGAAACGGGATTTCTGCATCTAACGCTAGACAGAAGAATTCGCAGTAACTTCTTTGGGCTGCGTGTGTTCAACGCACAGAGTTGTACCTTCCTTTAGAAAAAGCAGATTTGAAACCCTCTTTTTGTGGAATTTGAAAGTGGAGATTTCAAGCGCTTTGGGGCCAATGGTAGAAACAGAAATATCTTCGTACAAAAACTAGAGAGAATCATTTTCAGCAACCACTTTGGGATGTGTGCGTTCCACTCACAGAGTTTAACCTTTCTTTTCATAGAGCAGTTTGGAAACACTCTGTTTGTAAAGTGTGCAAGTGGATATTTGGACCTCTTTGAGGATTTCGTTGGAAACGGGATTTCTGCATATAACGCTAGATAGAAGAATTCTCAGTAACTTCTTTGGGGTGCGTGTGTTCAACTCACACAGTTGTACGTACGTTTAGAAAGAGCATATTTGAAACCCTCTTTTGGAGGAATTTGCAAGTGCAGATTTCAAGCGATTTGTGGCCAACGGTAGAAAAGGAAATATCTTCGAATAAAAACTAGAGAGAATCATTCTCAGCAACCACTTTGGGATGTCTGCGTTCCACTCACAGAGTTTAACCTTTTTTTTCTTAGAGCAGTTTGGAAACACTCTGTTTGTAAAGTCTGCAAGTGAATATTTGGACCTCCTTGAGGATTTCGTTGGAAACGGGATTTCTGCATATAACGCTAGACAGAAGAATTCTCAGTAACTTCTTTGGGCTGCGTGTGTTCAACCCACAGAGTTGTACCTTCCTTTAGAAAAAGCTGATTTGAAATCCTCCTTTTGTGGAATTTTCTAGTGGAGATTTCAAGCGATTTGGGTCCAACGATAGAAACGGAAATATCTTCGAATAAAAACTAGAGAGAATCATTCTCAGCAACCACTTTGGGATGTGTGCGTTCCACTCACAGAGTTTAACCTTTCTTTTTATAGAGTAGTTTGCAAACACTCTGTTTGTAAAGTCTGCAAGTGGATATTTTGACATCTTTGAGGATTTCGTTGGAAACGGGATTTCTGCATATAACGGTAGATAGAAGAATTCTCAGTAACTTCCTTGGGATGCGTGTGTTCAGCTCACAGAGTTGTACCTTCCTTTAGAAAGATCAGATTTGAAACCCTCTTCTTGAGGAATTTGCAAGTGGAGATTTCAAGCGATTTGGGGCCAAAGGTAGAAAAGGATATATCTTCGAATAAAAACTAGAGAGAATCATTCTCAGCAACCACTTTGGGATGTGTGCATTCCACTCACAGAGTTTAAACTTTCTTTTCGTAGAGCAGTTTGGAAACACTCTGTTTGTAATGTCTGCAAGTGGATATTTGGACCTCCTTGAGGATTTCGTTGGAAGCGGGATTTCTGCATATAACGCTAGATAGAAGAATTCTCAGTAACTTCTTTGGGGTGTGAGTGTTCAACTCAGAGAGTTGTACCTTCCTTTAGAAAGAGCAGATTTGAAACCCTCTTTTTGAGGAATTTGCAAGTGGAGATTTCAAGCGATTTGGGGCCAACGATTGAAAAGGAAATATCTTAGGATAAAAACTAGAGAGAATCATTCTCAGCAACCACTTTGGGATGTGTGCGTTCCACTCAAAGAGTTTAACCTTTCTTTTCATAGTGTAGTTTGCAAACACTCTGTTTGTAAAGTCTGCAAGTGGATATTTGGACCTCTTTTAGGATTTCGTTGGAAAAGGGATTTCAGCATATAACGCTAGACAGAAGAATTCTCAGTAACTTCTTTTGGCTGTGTGTGTTCAACTCACAGAATTGAACTTTCCTTTAGACAGTGCAGATTTGAACCCTCTTTTTGTGAAATTTACAAGTGGAGATTTCAAGTGCTTTGGGGCCAAGGGTAGAAAAGGAAATATCTTTGTATAAAAACTAGAGAGAATCATTCTCAGCAACCACTTTGTGATATGTGCGTTGCACTCACACAGTTTAACCTTTCTTTTCATAGAGCAGTTTGGAAACAAGCTGCATGTAAAGTCTGCAAGTGGATATTTGGACCTCTATGAGGATTTCGTTGAAAACGGGATTTCTTTATATAACGCTAGAGAGAAGAATTCCCAGTAATTCTTTGGGCTGCGTGTATTCAACTCACAGAGGTGAACCTTCCTTTAGACAGAGCAGATTTGAAACCCTCTTTTTCTGGAATATACCCACTTTTTGTGGAATATACAAGTGGAGGTTTCAAGGGCTTTGGGGCCAACGGTAGAAAAGGAAATATCTTTGTATAAAAACTAGAGAGAATCATTCTCAGCAACCACTTGGTGATGGGTGGGTTCCACTCACAGAATTTAACCTTTCTTTTCATAGAGCAGTTTGCAAACACTCTGTTTGTAATCTCTGCAAGTGGATATTTTGACATCTTTGAGGATTTCGTTGGAAGCGGGATTTCTGCATATAACTCTAGACAGAAGAATTCTCAGTAACTTCTTTGGGCTGCGTGTGTTCAACTCACAGAGTTGTACCTTCCTTTAGAGAGAGCAGATTTGAAACCCTCTTCTTGTGGAATTTGCAAGTGGAGATTTCAAGGGATTTGGGGCCAACGGTAGAAAAGGAAATATCATCGAATGAAAACTAGAGAGAATCATTCTCAGCAACCACTTTGGGATGTGTGCGTTCCACTCACAGAGTTTAACCTTTCTTTTCGTAGAGCAGGTTGGAAACACTCTGTTTGTAAAGTCTGCAAGTGGATATTTGGACCTCCTTGAGGATTTCGTTGGAAGCGGGATTTCTGCATATAATGCTAGGCAGAAGAATTCTCAGTAATTCTTTGAGCTGCGTGTGTTCAACTCACAGAGTTGAACCTTCCTTTAGACAGAGCAGATTTGAAACCCTCTTTTTGTGGAATATACCCACTTTTTGTGGAATATACAAGTGGAGGTTTCAAGCGCTTTGGGGCCAACGGTAGAAAAGGAAATATCTTTGTATAAAAACTAGAGAGAATCATTTTCAGCAACCACTTTGTGACGTGTGCGTTCCACTCACAGAGTTTAACCTTTCTTTTCATAGAGCAGTTTGCAAACACACTGTTTGTAAAGTCTGCAAGTGGATATTTGGAACTCCTTGAGGATTTCGTTGGAAACGGGATTTCTGCATATAACGCTAGACAGAAGAATTCTCAGTAACTTCTTTGGGGTACGTGTGTTCAACTCACAGAGTTGTACCTTCCTTTAGAAAGAGCAGATTTCAAACCCTCTTCTTGTGGAATTTGGAAGTGGAGATTTCAAGCGATTTGGGGCCAACGGTAGAAATGGAAATATCTTCGAATAAAAACTAGAGAGAATCATTTTCAGCAACCACTTTGGGATGTGTGCGTTCCACTCACAGAGTTTAACCTTTCCTTTCATAGAGCAGTTAGGAAACACTCTGTTTGTAAAGTCTTCAAGTGGATATTTTGACCTCTTTGAGGATTTCGTTGGAAACAGGATTTCTGCATATAACGCTAGACAGAAGAATTCTCAGTAACTTCTTTGGGCTGCGTGTGTTCAACGCACAGTGTTGTACCTTCCTTTAGAAAAAGCAGATTTGAAACCCTCTTCTTGTGGAATTTGCTAGTGGAGATTTCAGGCGATTTGTGGCCAACGGTAGAAACGGAAATATCTTCGAATAAAAACTAGAGAGAATCATTCTCAGCAACCACTTTGGGATGTGTGCGTTCCACTCACAGAGTTTAACCTTTCTTTTCGTAGAGTAGTTTGCAAACACTCTGTTTGTAAAGTCTGCAAGTGGATATTTGGACCTCCTTGAGGATTTCGTTGTAAGCGGGATTTCTGCATATAACGCTAGACAGAAGAATTCTCAGTAACTTCTTTGTGCTGTGTGTGTTCAACTCACGGAGTTGAACATTCCTTTAGACAGTGCAGATTTGAACCCTCTTTTTGTGGAATTTACAAGTGGAGATTTCAAGCGCTTTGGGGCCAACGGTAGAAAAGGAAATATCTTTGTATAAAAAATAGAATCATTCTCAGCAACCACTTTGTGATATGTGCGTTCCACTCACCGAGTTTAACCTTTCTTTTCATAGAGCAGTTTGGAAACACTCTGCATGTAAAGTCTGCAAGTGGATATTTGGACCTCTTTGAGGATTTCGTTGGAAGCGGGATTTCTGCATATAACGCTAGAGAGAAGAATTCTCAGTAATTCTTTGGGCTGCGTGTGTTCAACTCACAGAGTTGAACCTTCCTTTAGACAGAGCAGATTTGAAAACCTCTTTTTGTGGAATTTACAAGTGTAGATTTCAAGCGATTTGGGGCCAACGGTAGAAAAGAAAATATCTTTGTATAAAAACTAGAGAGAATCATTCTCAGCAACCACTTGGTGATGGGTGCGTTCCACTCACAGAATTTAACCTTTCTTTTCATAGAGCAGTTTGCAAACACTCTGTTTGTAATGTCTGCAAGTGCATATTTGGACCTCTTTGAGGATTTCGTTGGAAACGGGATTTCTGCATATAATGCTAGACAGAAGAATTCTCAATAACTTCTTTGGGCTGCGTGTGTTCAACCCACAGAGTTGTACCTTCCTTTAGAAAAAGCAGATTTGAAACCCTCTTCTTGTGGAATTTGCTATTGGAGATTTCATGCGATTTGGGGCCAACGGTAGAAACGGAAATATCTTTGAATAAAAACTAGACAGAATCATTCTCAGCAACCACTTTGGGATGTGTGCGTTCCACTCACAGAGTTTAACCTTTCTTTTCATAGAGCAGTTTGCAAGCACTCTGTTTGTAAAGTCTGCAAGTGGATATTTGGACCTCATTGAGGATTTCGTTGGAAACGGGATTTCTGCATATAACGCTAGACAGAAGGATTCTCATTAACTTCCTTGGTCTGTGTGTGTTCAACTCACAGAGTTGAACATTCCTTTAGACAGTGCAGATTTGAACCCTCTTTTTGTGGAATTTACAAGTGGAGATTTCAAGCTCCTTGGGCCCAGCGTTGGAAAAGGAAATATCTTTGTATAAAAAACAGAGAGAATCATTCTCAGCAACCACTGTGTGATATGTGCGTTCCACTCACGGAGTTTAACCTTTCTTTTCATAGAGCAGTTTGGAAACTCTCTGTTTGAAAGTCTGCAACTGGATATTTTGACATCTTTGAGGATTTCGTTGGAAACGGGATTTCTGCATATAACGCTAGACAGAAGAATTCTCAGTAACTTCTTTGGGCTGTGTGTGTTCAACTCACAGAGTTGAACCTTCCTTTAGACAGAGCAGATTTGAACCCTCTTTTTGTGGAATTTACAAGTGTAGATTTCAAGGGCTTTGGGTCCAACGGTAGAAAAGGTAATATCTTTCTATAAAAACTGGAGAGAATCATTCTCAGCAACCACTTTGTGATATGTGCGTTCCACTCACAGAGTTCAGCCTTTCTTTTCATAGAGTAGTTTGGAAACACTCTCTTTGTAAAGTCTGCAAGTGGATATTTGGACCTCCTTGAGGATTTCGTTGGAAGCGGGATTTCTGCATATAACGCTAGGCAGAAGAATTCTCAGTAATTCGTTGGGCTGCGTGTGTTCAACTCTCAGAGTTGAACCTTCCTTTAGACAGAGCAGATTTGAAACCCTCTTTTTGTGGAATATACCCACTTTTTGTGGAATATACAAGTGGAGATTTCAAGCGCTTTGGGGCCAACGGTAGAAAAGGAAATATCTTTGTATAAAAACTAGAGAGAATCATTTTCAGCAACCACTTGGTGATGTGTGCGTTCCACTCACAGAGTTTAACCTTTCTTTTCATAGAGCAGTTTGCAAACACTCTGTTTGTAAAGTCTGCAAGAGGATATTTGGAACTCTTTGAGGATTTCGTTGGAAACGGGATTTCTGCATATAACGCTAGACAGAAGAATTCTCAGTAACTTCTTTGGGGTGCGTGTGTTCAACTCACAGAGTTGTACCTTCCTTTAGAAAGAGCAGATTTGAAACCCTCTTCTTGAGGAATTTGCAAGAGGAAATTTCAAGCGATTTGGGGCCAAAGGTAGAAAAGGATATATCTTTGTATAAAAATTAGAGAGAATCATTCTCAGCAACCACATCGTGATGTGTGCATTCCACTCACAGAGTTTAACCTTTCTTTTCATAGAGTAGTTTGCAAACACTCTGTTTGTAAAGTCTGCAAGCGGGTATTTGGACCTCTTTGGGGATTACGTTGGAAACGGGATTTCTGCATTTAACGCTAGACAGAAGAATTCGCAGTAACTTTTTTGGGCTGTGTGTGTTCAACTCACAGAGTTGAACTTTCCTTTAGACAGTGCAGATTTGAACCCTCTTTTTGTGGAATTTACAAGTGGAGATTTCAAGCGCTTTGGGGCCAACGGTAGAAAAGGAAATATCTTTGTATAAAAACTAGAGAGAATCATTCTCAGCAACCACTTTGTGGTATGTGCGTTCCACTCACGGAGTTTAACCTTTCTTTTCATAGAGCAGTTTGGAAACACTCTGCATGTAAAGTCTGCAAGTGGATATTTGGACTTCTTTGAGGATTTCGTTGGAAGCGGGATTTCTGCATATAACGCTAGGCAGAAGAATTCTCAGTAATTCTTTCGGCTGCGTGTGTTCAACTCACAGAGTTGAACCTTCCTTTAGACAGAGCACATTTGAAAACCTCTTTTTGTGGAATTAACAAGTGTAGATTTCAAGCGATTTGGGGCCAACGGTAGAAAAGGAAATATCTTTGTATAAAAACTAGAGAGAATCATTCTCAGCAACCACTTGGTGATGGGTGAGTTCCACTCACAGAGTTTAACCTTTCTTTTCATAGAGCAGTTTGGAAACACTCTGCATGTAAAGTCTGAAAGTGGATATTTGGATCTCTTTGATGATTTCGTTGGAAACGGGTTTTCTGCATATAACGCTGGACAGGAGAATTCTCAGTAACTTCCTTGGTCTGTGAGTGTTCAACTCACAGAGTTGAACTTTCCTTTAGACAGTGCAGGTTTGAACCCTCTTTTTGTGGAATTTACAAGTGGAGATTTCAAGAGCTTTTGGGCCAACGGTAGAAAAGGAAATATCTTTGTATAAAAACTAGAGAGAATCATTCTCAGCAACCACTTTGTGATATGTGCGTTCCACTCACGGAGTTTAACCTTTCTTTTCATAGAGCAGTTTGGAAACACTCTGCATGTAAAGTCTGCAAGTGGATATTTGGACCTCTTTGAGGATTTCGTTGGAAGCGGGATTTCTGCATATAACGCTAGAGGGAAGAATTCTCAGTAATTCTTTGGGCTGCGTGTGTTCAACTCACAGAGTTGAACCTTCCTTTAGACAGAGCAGATTTGAAAACCTCTTTTTGTGGAATTTACAAGTGTAGATTTCAAGCGATTTGGGTCCAACGGTAGAAAAGGAAATATCTTTGTATAAAAACTAGATAGAATCATTCTCAGCAACCACTTGGTGAGGGGTGCGTTCCACTCACAGTTTTTAACCTTTCTTTTCATAGAGCAGTTTGGAAACACTCAGTTTGTAAAGTCTGCAAGTGGATATTTGGACCTCTTTGAGGATTTCGTTGGAAACGGTATTTCTGCATATAACGCTAGACAGAAGAATTCTCAGTAAGTTCTTTGGGCTGCGTGTGTTCAACCCACAGAGTTGTACCTTCCTTTAGAAAAAGCAGATTTGAAACCCTCTCCTTGTGGAATTTGGAAGTGGAGATTTCAAGCGATATGGGGCCAACGGTAGAAACGGAAATATCTTCGAATAAAAACTAGAGAGAATCATTCTCAGAAACCACTTTGGGATGTGTGCGTTCCACTCACAGAGTTTAACCTTTCTTTTCATAGAGTAGTTTGCAAACACTCTGTTTGTAAAGTCTTCAAGTGGATATTTGGACCTCTTTGAGGATTTCGTTGGAAAACGGATTTCTGCATTTAACGGTAGACAGAAGAATTCTCAGTAACTTCTTTGGGCTGTGGGTGTTCAACTCAAAGAGTTTAACTTTCCTTTAGGCACTGCAGATTTGAACCCTCTTTTTGTGTAATTTACAAGTGGAGATTTCAAGCGCTTTGGGACCAACGGTAGAAAAGGAAATATCTTTGTATAAAAACTAGAGAGAATCATTCTCAGCAACCACTTTGTGATATGTGCGTTCCACTCACGGAGGTTATCCTTTCTTTTCATAGAGCAGTTTGGAAACACTCTGTTTGAAAGTCTGCAGGTGGATATTTGGACATCTTTGAGGATTTCGTTGGAAACGGGATTTCTGCATATAGCTCTAGACAGAAGAATTCTCAGTAACTTCTTTGGGCTGCGTGTGTTCAACTCACAGAGTTGAACCTTCCATTAGTGAGAGCAGATTTGAAACCCTCTTCTTGTGGAATTTGCAAGTGGAGATTTCAAGCCATTTGGGGCCAACGGTAGAAAAGGAAATATCATCGAATAAAAACTAGAGAGAATCATTCTCAGCAACCACTTTGGGATGTGTGCGTTCCACTCTCAGAGTTTAACCTTTCTTTTCATAGAGCAGTTTGCAAACACTCTGTTTGTAAAGTCTGCAAGTGGATATTTTTACCTCTTTGAGTATTTCGTTGGAAACGGGATTTCGGCATATAACGCTAGATAGAAGAATTCTCAGTAACTTCTTTGGGGTGCATGTGTTCAACTCACAGAGTTGTACCTTCCTTTGGAAAAAGCAGATTTGAAACCCTCTTCTTGAGGAATTTGCAAGTGGAGATTTCAAGCGATTTGGGGCCAAAGGTAGAAAAGGGTATATCTTCGAATAAAAACTAGAGAGAATCATTCTCAGCAACCACTATGGGATGTGTGCGTTCCACTCACAGAGTTTAACCTTTCTTTTCATAGAGCAGTTTGGAAACACTCTGTTTGTAAAGTCTGCAAGTGGATATTTGGACCTCCTTGAGGATTTCGTTGGAAGCGGGATTTCTGCATATAATGCTAGACAGAAGAATTCTCAGTAATTCTTTGGGCTGCGTGTGTTCAACTCACAGAGTTGAACCTTCCCTTAGACAGAGCAGATTTGAAACCCTCTTTTTGTGGAATATACAAGTGGAGATTTCAAGCGCTTTGGGGCCAATGGTAGAAAAGGAAATATCTTTGTATAAAAACTAGAGAGAATCATTCTCAGCAACCACTTTGTGATATGTGCGTTCCACTCACAGAGTTTAACCTTTCTTTTCATAGAGCAGTTTGCAAACACTCTGTTTGTAAAATCTGCAAGTGGATATTTGGACGTCTTTGAGGATTTCGTTGGAAACGGGATTTCTGCATATAAAGCAAGACAGAAGAATTCTCAGTAACTTCTTTGCGGTGCGTGTGTTCAACTCACAGAGTTGTACCTTTCTTTAGAAAGAGCAGATTTGAAACCCTCTTTTTGAGGAATTTGCAAGTGGAGATTTCAATTGATTTGGGGCCAACGGTAGAAAAGGAAATATCTTCGAATAAAACTAGAGAGAATCATTCTCAGCAACCACTTTGGGATGTGTGCGTTCCCCTCACAGAGTTTAACCTTTCTTTTCGTAGAGCAGTTTGGAAACACTCTGTTTGTAAAGTCTGCACGTGGATATTTGGACCTCCTTGAGGATTTCGTTGGAAGCGGGATTTCTGCATAAAACGCTAGACAGAAGAATTCTCAGTAATTCTTTGGGCTGCGTGTGTTCAACTCACAGAGTTGAACCTTCCTTTAGACAGAGCAGATTTGAAACCCTCTTTTTGTGGAATATACAAGTGGAGATTTCAAGCGCTTTGGGGCCAACGGTAGAAAAGGATATATCTTTGTATAAAAACTAGAGAGAATCGTTTCAGCAACCACTTGGTGATGTGTGCGTTCCACTCACAGAGTTTAACCTTTCTTTTTGTAGAGCAGTTTGGAAACACTCTGTTTGTAAAGTCTGCAAGTGGATATTTGGACCTCCTTGAGGGTTTGGTTGGAAGAGGGATTTCTGCATATAACGCTAGACAGAAGAATTCTCAGTAACTTCCTTGGGCTGTGTGTGTTCAACTCACAGAGTTGAACTTTCCTTTAGACAGTGCAGATTTGAACCCTCTTTTTGTGGAATTTACAAGTGGAGATTTCAAGCGCTTTGGGGCCAACGGTAGAAAAGGAAATATCTTTGTATAAAAACTAGACAGAATCATTCTCAGCAACCACTTTGTGATATGTGCGTTCCACTCACGGAGTTTAACCTTTCTTTTCATAGAGCAGTTTGGAAACACTCTGCATGTAAAGTCTGCAAGTGGATATTTGGACCTCTTTGAGGATTTCGTTGGAAGTGGGATTTCAGCATATAACGCTAGAGAGAAGAATTCTCCGTAATTCTTTGGCCTGCGTGTGTTCAACTCACAGAGTTGAACCTTCCTTTAGACAGAGCAGATTTGAAAACCTCTTCTTGTGGAATTTACAAGTGTAGATTTCAAGCGATTCGGGGCCAACGGTAGAAAAGGAAATATCTTTGTATAAAAACTAGAGAGAATCATTCTCAGCAAGCACTTTGGGATGTGTGCGTTCCACTCTCAGAGTTTAAACTTTCTTTTCATAGAGCAGTTTGGAAACACTCTGTTTGTAAGGTCTGCAAGTGGATATTTGAACCTCTTTGAGGATTTCGTTGGAAACGGGATTTCTGCGTATAACGCTAGATAGAAGAATTCTCAGTAACTTCTTTAGGGTGCGTGTGTTCAACTCACAGAGTTGTACCTTCCTTTAGAAAGAGCAGATTTGAAATCCTCTTCTTGAGGAATTTGCAAGTGGAGATTTCAAGAGATTTCGGGCCAAAGGTAGAAAAGGATATATCTTCGAATAAAAACTAGAGAGAATCATTCTCAGCAACCACTATGGGATGTGTGCGTCCCACTCACAGAGTTTAACCTTTCTTTTCATAGAGCAGTTTGGAAACACTCTGTTTGTAAAGTCTGCAAGTGGATATTTGGACCTCCTTGAGGATTTCGTTGGAAGTGGGATTTCTGCATATAATGCTAGACAGAAGAATTCTCAGTAACTTCTTTGGGCTGCGTGTGTTCAACGCACAGAGTTGTACCTTCCTTTATACAGTGCAGATTTGAAACCCTCTTTTTGTGGAATTTGCAAGTGGAGATTTCAAGCGATTTGGGGCCAACTGTAGAAACGGAAATATCTTCGTACAAAAACTAGAGAGAATCATTTTCAGCAACCACTTGGTGATGTGTGCGTTCCACTCACAGAGTTTAACCTTTCTTTTCATAGAACAGTTTGGAAACACTCTGTTTGTAAAGTCTGCAAGTGGATATTTGGACCTCTTTGAGGATTTCGTTGGAAGAGGGATTTCTGCTTATAACGCTAGACAGAAGAATTCTCAGTAATTCTTTGGGCTGCGTGTGTTCAACTCACAGAGTTGAACCTTCCTTTAGACAGAGCAGATTTGAAAACCTCTTTTTGTGGAATTTACAAGTGTAGATTTCAAGCGATTTGGGGCCAACGGTAGAAAAGGAAATATCTTTGTATAAAAACTAGATAGAATCATTCTCAGCAACCACTTGGTGATGGGTGCGTTCCACTAACAGTTTTTAACCTTTCCTTTCATAGAGCAGTTTGGAAACACTCAGTTTGTAAAGTCTGCAAGTGGATATTTGGACCTCTTTGAGGATTTCGTTGGAAACGGTATTTCTGCATATAACGCTAGACAGAAGAATTCTCAGTAAGTTCTTTGGGCTGCGTGTGTTCAACCCACAGAGTTGTACCTTCCTTTAGAAAAAGCAGATTTGAAACCCTCTCCTTGTGGAATTTGCTAGTGGAGATTTCAAGCGATATGGGGCCAACGGTAGAAACGGAAATATCTTCGAATAAAAACTAGAGAGAATCATTCTCAGAAACCACTTTGGGATGTGTGCGTTCCACTCACAGAGTTTAACCTTTCTTTTCATAGAGTAGTTTGCAAACACTCTGTTTGTAAAGTCTGCAAGTGGATATTTGGACCTCTTTGAGGATTTCGTTGGAAAACGGATTTCTGCATATAACGGTAGACAGAAGAATTCTCAGTAACTTCTTTGGGCTGTGTGTGTTCAACTCACAGAGTTGAACTTTCCTTTAGGCAGTGCAGATTTGAACCCTCTTTTTGTGGAATTTACAAGTGGAGATTTCAAGCGCTTTGGGTCCAACGGAAGAAAAGGAAATATCTTTGTATAAAAACTAGAGAGAATCATTCTCAGCAACCACTTTGTGATATGTGCGTTCCACTCACGGAGGTTATCCTTTCTTTTCATAGAGCAGTTTGGAAACACTCTGTTTGAAAGTCTGCAGGTGGATATTTGGACATCTTTGAAGATTTCGTTGGAAACGGGATTTCTGCATATAGCTCTAGACAGAAGAATTCTCAGTAACTTCTTTGGGCTGCGTGTGTTCAACTCACTGAGTTGAACCTTCCTTTAGTGAGAGCAGATTTGAAACCCTCTTCTTGTGGAATTTGCAAGTGGAGATTTCAAGCCATTTGGGGCCAACGGTAGAAAAGGAAATATCATCGAATAAAAATTAGAGAGAATCATTCTCAGCAACCACTTTGGGATGTGTGCGTTCCACTCACAGAGTTTAACCTTTCTTTTCATAGAGCAGTTTGCAAACACTCTGTTTGTAAAGTCTGCAAGTGGATATTTTTACCTCTTTGAGTATTTCGTTGGAAACGGGATTTCGGCATATAACGCTAGATAGAAGAATTCTCAGTAACTTCTTTGGGCTGCGTGTGTTCAACTCACAGAGTTGTACCTTCCTTTAGAAAAAGCAGATTTGAAACCCTATTCTTGAGGAATTTGCAAGTGGAGATTTCAAGCGATTTGGGGCCAAAGGTAGAAAAGGGTATATCTTCGAATAAAAATTAGAGAGAATCATTCTCAGCAACCACTATGGGATGTGTGCGTTCCACTCACAGAGTTTAACCTTTCTTTTCATAGAGCAGTTTGGAAACACTCTGTTTGTAAAGTCTGCAAGTGGATATTTGGACCTCCTTGAGGATTTCGTTGGAAGCGGGATTTCTGCATATAATGCTAGACAGAAGAATTCTCAGTAATTCTTTGGGCTGCGTGTGTTCAACTCACAGAGTTGAACATTCCTTTAGACAGAGCAAATTTGAAACCCTCTTTTTGTGGAATATACAAGTGGACATTTTAAACGCTTTGGGGCCAATGGTAGAAAAGGAAATATCTTTGTATAAAAACTAGAGAGAATCATTCTCAGCAACCACTTTGTGATATGTGCGTTCCACTCACAGAGTTTAACCTTTCTTTTCATAGAGCAGTTTGCAAACACTCTGTTTGTAATATCTGGAAGTGGATATTTGGACCTCTTTGAGGATTTCGTTGGAAACGGGATTTCTGCATATAAAGCTAGACATAAGAATTCTCAGTAACTTCTTTGTGGTGCGTGTGTTCAACTCACAGAGTTGTACCTTTCTTTAGAAAGAGCAGATTTGAAACCCTCTTTTTGAGGAATTTGCAAGTGGAGATTTCAATTGATTTGGGGCCAACGGTAGAAAAGGAAATATCTTCGAATAAAACTAGAGAGAATCATTCTCAGCAACCACTTTGGGATGTGTGCGTTCCCCTCACAGAGTTTAACCTTTCTTTTCGTAGAGCAGTTTGGAAACACTCTGTTTGTAAAGTCTGCACGTGGATATTTGGACCTCCTTGAGGATTTCGTTGGAAGCGGGATTTCTGCATAAAACGCTAGACAGAAGAATTCTCAGTAATTCTTTGGGCTGCGTGTGTTCAACTCACAGAGTTGAACCTTCCTTTAGACAGAGCAGATTTGAAACCCTCTTTTTGTGGAATATACAAGTGGAGATTTCAAGCGCTTTGGGGCCAACGGTAGAAAAGGATATATCTTTGTATAAAAACTAGAGAGAATCATTTTCAGCAACCACTTGGTGATGTGTGCGTTCCACTCACAGAGTTTAACCTTTCTCTTTGTAGAGCAGTTTGGAAACACTCTGTTTGTAAAGTCTGCAAGTGGATATTTGGACCTCCTTGAGGGTTTCGTTGGAAGAGGGATTTCTGCATATAACGCTAGACAGAAGAATTCTCAGTAACTTCTTTGGGCTGTGTGTGTTCAACTCACAGAGTTGAACTTTCCTTTAGACAGTGCAGATTTGAACCCTCTTTTTGTGGAATTTACAAGTGGAGATTTCAAGCGCTTTGGGGCCAACGGTAGAAAAGGAAATATCTTTGTATAAAAACTAGACAGAATCATTCTCAGCAACCACTTTGTGATATGTGCGTTCCACTCACGGAGTTTAACCTTTCTTTTCATAGAGCAGTTTGGAAACACTCTGCATGTAAAGTCTGCAAGTGGATATTTGGACCTCTTTGAGGATTTCGTTGGAAGCGGGATTTCAGCATATAACGCTAGAGAGAAGAATTCTCCGTAATTCTTTGGCCTGCGTGTGTTCAACTCACAGAGTTGAACCTTCCTTTAGACAGAGCAGATTTGAAAACCTCTTCTTGTGGAATTTACAAGTGTAGATTTCAAGCGATTCGGGGCCAACGGTAGAAAAGGAAATATCTTTGTATAAAAACTAGAGAGAATCATTCTCAGCAAGCACTTTGGGATGTGTGCGTTCCACTCTCAGAGTTTAAACTTTCTTTTCATAGAGCAGTTTGGAAACACTCTGTTTGTAAAGTATGCAAGTGGATATTTGAACCTCTTTGAGGATTTCGTTGGAAACGGGATTTCTGCGTATAACGCTAGATAGAAGAATTCTCAGTAACTTCTTTAGGGTGCGTGTGTTCAACTCACAGAGTTGTACCTTCCTTTAGAAAGAGCAGATTTGAAATCCTCTTCTTGAGGAATTTGCAAGTGGAGATTTCAAGAGATTTCGGGCCAAAGGTAGAAAAGGATATATCTTCGAATAAAAACTAGAGAGAATCATTCTCAGCAACCACTATGGGATGTGTGCGTTCCACTCACAGAGTTTAACCTTTCTTTTCATAGAGCAGTTTGGAAACACTCTGTTTGTAAAGTCTGCAAGTGGATATTTGGACCTCCTTGAGGATTTCGTTGGAAGTGGGATTTCTGCATATAATGCTAGACAGAAGAATTCTCAGTAACTTCTTTGGGCTGCGTGTGTTCAACGCACAGAGTTGTACCTTCCTTTATACAGTGCAGATTTGAAACCCTCTTTTTGTGGAATTTGCAAGTGGAGATTTCAAGCGATTTGGGGCCAACTGTAGAAACGGAAATATCTTCGTACAAAAACTAGAGAGAATCATTTTCAGCAACCACTTGGTGATGTGTGCGTTCCACTCACAGAGTTTAACCTTTCTTTTCATAGAACAGTTTGGAAACACTCTGTTTGTAAAGTCTGCAAGTGGATATTTGGACCTCTTTGAGGATTTCGTTGGAAGAGGGATTTCTGCTTATAACGCTAGACAGAAGAATTCTCAGTAATTCTTTGGGCTGCGTGTGTTCAACTCACAGAGTTGAACCTTCCTTTAGACAGAGCAGATTTGAAAACCTCTTTTTGTGGAATTTACAAGTGTAGATTTCAAGCGATTTGGGGCCAACGGTAGAAAAGGAAATATCTTTGTATAAAAACTAGATAGAATCATTCTCAGCAACCACTTGGTGATGGGTGCGTTCCACTAACAGTTTTTAACCTTTCCTTTCATAGAGCAGTTTGGAAACACTCAGTTTGTAAAGTCTGCAAGTGGATATTTGGACCTCTTTGAGGATTTCGTTGGAAACGGTATTTCTGCATATAACGCTAGACAGAAGAATTCTCAGTAAGTTCTTTGGGCTGCGTGTGTTCAACCCACAGAGTTGTACCTTCCTTTAGAAAAAGCAGATTTGAAACCCTCTCCTTGTGGAATTTGCTAGTGGAGATTTCAAGCGATATGGGGCCAACGGTAGAAACGGAAATATCTTCGAATAAAAACTAGAGAGAATCATTCTCAGAAACCACTTTGGGATGTGTGCGTTCCACTCACAGAGTTTAACCTTTCTTTTCATAGAGTAGTTTGCAAACACTCTGTTTGTAAAGTCTGCAAGTGGATATTTGGACCTCTTTGAGGATTTCGTTGGAAAACGGATTTCTGCATATAACGGTAGACAGAAGAATTCTCAGTAACTTCTTTGGGCTGTGTGTGTTCAACTCACAGAGTTGAACTTTCCTTTAGGCAGTGCAGATTTGAACCCTCTTTTTGTGGAATTTACAAGTGGAGATTTCAAGCGCTTTGGGTCCAACGGAAGAAAAGGAACTATCTTTGTATAAAAACTAGAGAGAATCATTCTCAGCAACCACTTTGTGATATGTGCGTTCCACTCACGGAGGTTATCCTTTCTTTTCATAGAGCAGTTTGGAAACACTCTGTTTGAAAGTCTGCAGGTGGATATTTGGACATCTTTGAAGATTTCGTTGGAAACGGGATTTCTGCATATAGCTCTAGACAGAAGAATTCTCAGTAACTTCTTTGGGCTGCGTGTGTTCAACTCACTGAGTTGAACCTTCCTTTAGTGAGAGCAGATTTGAAACCCTCTTCTTGTGGAATTTGCAAGTGGAGATTTCAAGCCATTTGGGGCCAACGGTAGAAAAGGAAATATCATCGAATAAAAATTAGAGAGAATCATTCTCAGCAACCACTTTGGGATGTGTGCGTTCCACTCACAGAGTTTAACCTTTCTTTTCATAGAGCAGTTTGCAAACACTCTGTTTGTAAAGTCTGCAAGTGGATATTTTTACCTCTTTGAGTACTTCGTTGGAAACGGGATTTCGGCATATAACGCTAGATAGAAGAATTCTCAGTAACTTCTTTGGGCTGCGTGTGTTCAACTCACAGAGTTGTACCTTCCTTTAGAAAAAGCCGATTTGAAACCCTATTCTTGAGGAATTTGCAAGTGGAGATTTCAAGCGATTTGGGGCCAAAGGTAGAAAAGGGTATATCTTCGAATAAAAATTAGAGAGAATCATTCTCAGCAACCACTATGGGATGTGTGCGTTCCACTCACAGAGTTTAACCTTTCTTTTCATAGAGCAGTTTGGAAACACTCTGTTTGTAAAGTCTGCAAGTGGATATTTGGACCTCCTTGAGGATTTCGTTGGAAGCGGGATTTCTGCATATAATGCTAGACAGAAGAATTCTCAGTAATTCTTTGGGCTGCGTGTGTTCAACTCACAGAGTTGAACATTCCTTTAGACAGAGCAAATTTGAAACCCTCTTTTTGTGGAATATACAAGTGGACATTTTAAACGCTTTGGGGCCAATGGTAGAAAAGGAAATATCTTTGTATAAAAACTAGAGAGAATCATTCTCAGCAACCACTTTGTGATATGTGCGTTCCACTCACAGAGTTTAACCTTTCTTTTCATAGAGCCGTTTGCAAACACTCTGTTTGTAAAATCTGGAAGTGGATATTTGGACCTCTTTGAGGATTTCGTTGGAAACGGGATTTCTGCATATAAAGCTAGACATAAGAATTCTCAGTAACTTCTTTGCGGTGCGTGTGTTCAACTCACAGAGTTGTACCTTTCTTTAGAAAGAGCAGATTTGAAACCCTCTTTTTGAGGAATTTGCAAGTGGAGATTTCAATTGATTTGGGGCCAACGGTAGAAAAGGAAATATCTTCGAATAAAACTAGAGAGAATCATTCTCAGCAACCACTTTGGGATGTGTGCGTTCCCCTCACAGAGTTTAACCTTTCTTTTCGTAGAGCAGTTTGGAAACACTCTGTTTGTAAAGTCTGCACGTGGATATTTGGACCTCCTTGAGGATTTCGTTGGAAGCGGGATTTCTGCATAAAACGCTAGACAGAAGAATTCTCAGTAATTCTTTGGGCTGCGTGTGTTCAACTCACAGAGTTGAACCTTCCTTTAGACAGAGCAGATTTGAAACCCTCTTTTTGTGGAATATACAAGTGGAGATTTCAAGCGCTTTGGGGCCAACGGTAGAAAAGGATATATCTTTGTATAAAAACTAGAGAGAATCATTTTCAGCAACCACTTGGTGATGTGTGCGTTCCACTCACAGAGTTTAACCTTTCTCTTTGTAGAGCAGTTTGGAAACACTCTGTTTGTAAAGTCTGCAAGTGGATATTTGGACCTCCTTGAGGGTTTCGTTGGAAGAGGGATTTCTGCATATAACGCTAGACAGAAGAATTCTCAGTAACTTCTTTGGGCTGTGTGTGTTCAACTCACAGAGTTGAACTTTCCTTTAGACAGTGCAGATTTGAACCCTCTTTTTGTGGAATTTACAAGTGGAGATTTCAAGCGCTTTGGGGCCAACGGTAGAAAAGGAAATATCTTTGTATAAAAACTAGACAGAATCATTCTCAGCAACCACTTTGTGATATGTGCGTTCCACTCACGGAGTTTAACCTTTCTTTTCATAGAGCAGTTTGGAAACACTCTGCATGTAAAGTCTGCAAGTGGATATTTGGACCTCTTTGAGGATTTCGTTGGAAGCGGGATTTCAGCGTATAACGCTAGAGAGAAGAATTCTCAGTAATTCTTTGGGCTGCGTGTGTTCAACTCACAGAGTTGAACCTTCCTTTAGACAGAGCAGATTTGAAAACCTCTTTTTGTGGAATTTACAAGTGTAGATTTCAAGGGATTCGGGGCCAACGGTAGAAAAGGAAATATATTTGTATAAAAACTAGAGAGAATCATTCTCAGCAAGCACTTTGGGATGTGTGCGTTCCACTGTCAGAATTTAACCTTTCTTTTCATAGAGCAGTTTGGAAACACTCTGTTTGTAAAGTCTGCAAGTGGATATTTGGACCTCTTTGAGGATTTCTTTGGAAACGGGATTTCTGCGTATAACGCTAGATAGAAGAATTCTCAGTAACTTCTTTGGGGTGCTTGTGTTCAACTCACAGAGTTGTACCTTCCTTTAGACAGAGCAGATTTGAAACCCTCTTCTTGAGGAATTTGCAAGTGGAGATTTCAAGAGATTTGGGGCCAAAGGTAGAAAAGGATATATCTTCTAATAAAAACTAGAGAGAATCATTCTCAGCAACCACTATGGGATGTGTGCGTTCCACTCACAGAGTTTAACCTTTCTTTTCATAGAGCAGTTTGGAAACACTCTGTTTGTAAAGTCTGCAAGTGGATATTTGGACCTCCTTGTGGATTTCGTTGGAAGTGGGATTTCTGCATATAATGCTAGACAGAAGAATTCTCAGTAACTTCTTTGGGCTGCGTGTGTTCAACGCACAGAGTTGTACCTTCCTTTATACAGTGCAGATTTGAAACCCTCTTTTTGTGGAATTTGCAAGTGGAGATTTCAAGCGCTTTGGGGCCAACTGTAGAAACGGAAATATATTCGTAGAAAAACTAGAGAGAATCATTTTCAGCAACCACTTGGTGATGTGTGCGTTCCACTCACAGAGTTTAACCTTTCTTTTCATAGAGCAGTTTGGAAACACTCTGTTTGTAAAGTCTGCAAGTGGATATTTGGACCTCTTTGAGGATTTCGTTGGAAGAGGGATTTCTGCTTATAACGCTAGACAGAAGAATTCTCAGTAACTTCTTTGAGCTGTGTGTGTTCAACTCACAGAGTTGAACTTTCCTTTACACAGTGCAGATTTGAACCCACTTTTTGTGGAATTTACAAGTGGAGATTTCAAGCGCTTTGGGTCCAACGGTAGAAAAGGAAATATCTTTGTATAAAAGCTAGAGAGAATCATTCTCAGCAACCACTTTGTGATATCTGCGTTCCACTCACGGAGTTTAACCTTTCTTTTCATAGAGCAGTTTGGAAACACTCTGCATGTAAAGTCTGCAAGTGGATATTTGGACCTCTTTGAGGATTTCGTTGGAAGCGGGCTTTCAGCGTATAACGCTAGAGAGAAGAATTCTCAGTAATTCTTTGGGCTGCGTGTGTTCAACTCACAGAGTTGAACCTTCCTTTAGACAGAGCAGATTTGGAAACCTCTTTTTGTGGAATTTACAAGTGGAGATTTCAAGCAATTTGGGACCAACGGTAGAAAAGGAAATATCTTTGTATAAAAATTAGAGAGAATCATTCTCAGCAACCACATGGTGATGTGTGCCTTCCACTCACAGAGTTTAACCTTTGTTTTCATAGAGCAGTTTGCAAACACTCTGTTTGTAAAGTCTGCATGTGGGTATTTGGACCTCTTTGGGGATTTCGCTGGAAACGGGATTTCTGCATCTAACGCTAGACAGAAGAATTCGCAGTAACTTCTTTGGGCTGCGTGTGTTCAACGCACAGAGTTGTACCTTCCTTTAGAAAAAGCAGATTTGAAACCCTCTTTTTGTGGAATTTGCAAGTGGAGATTTCAAGCGCTTTGGGGCCAACGGTAGAAACGTAAATATCTTCGTACAAAAACTAGAGAGAATCATTTTCAGCAACCACTTTGGGATGTATGCGTACCACTCACAGAGTTTAACCTTTCTTTTCATAGAGCAGTTTGGAAACACTCTGTTTGTAAAGTCTGCAAGTGGATATTTGGACCTCCTTGAGGGTTTCGTTGGAAGCGGGATTTCTGCATATAACACTAGACAGAAGAATTCTCAGTAACTTCTTTGGGCTGTGTGTGTTCAACTCACAGAGTTGAACTTTCCTTTAGACAGTGCAGATTTGAACCCTCTTTTTGTGGAATTTACAAGTGGAGATTTCAAGCGCTTTGGGGCCAACGGTAGAAAAGGAAATATCTTTGTATAAAAACTAGAGAGAATCATTCTCAGCAACCACTTTGTGATACGTGCGTTCCACTCACGGAGTTTAACCTTTCTTTTCATAGAGCAGTTTGGAAACACTCTGCATGTACAGTCTGCAAGTGGATATTTGGATCTCTTTGAGGATTTCATTGGAAGCGGGATTTCTGCATATAACGCTAGAGAGAAGAATTCTCAGTAACTTCTTTGGGCTGCGTGTGTTCAACCCACAGAGTTGTACCTTCCTTTAGAAAAAGCAGATTTGAAACCCTCTTCTTGTGGAATTTGCTAGTGGAGATTTCAAGCGATTTGGGGCCAACGGTGCAAACGGAAATATCTTCGAATAAAAACTAGAGAGAATCATTTTCAGCAACCACTTTGGGATGTGTGCGTTCCACTCACAGAGTTTAACCTTTCTTTTCGTAGAGCAGTTTGGAAACACTCTGTTTGTGAAGTCTGCAAGTGGATATTTGGACCTCCTTGAGGGTTTCGTTGGAAGAGGGATTTCTGCATATAACGCTAGACAGAAGAATTCTCAGTAACTTCTTTGGGCTGTGTGTGTTCAACTCACAGAGTTGAACTTTCCTGTAGACAGTGCAGATTTGAACCCTCTTTTTGTTGAATTTACAAGTGGAGATTTCAAGAGCTTTTGGGGCAACGGTAGCAAAGGAAATATCTTTGTATAAAAACTAGAGAGAATCATTCTCAGCAACCACTTTGTGATATGTGCGTTCCACTCACGGAGTTTAAACTTTCTTTTCATAGAGCAGTTTGGAAACACTCTGCATGTAAAGTCTGCAAGTGGATATTTGGACTTCTTTGAGGATTTCGTTGGAAGCGGGATTTCTGCATATAACGCTAGACAGAAGAATTCTCAGTAATACTTTGGGCTGCGTGTGTTCAACTCACAGAGTTGAACCTTCCTTTAGACAGAGCAGATTTGAAAACCTCTTTTTGTGGAATTTACAAGTGTAGATTTCAAGCGATTTGGGGCCAACGGTAGAAAAGGAAATATCTTTGTATAAAAACTAGATAGAATCATTCTCAGCAACCACTTGGTGATGGGTGCGTTCCACTCACAGTGTTTAACCTTTCTTTTCATAGAGCAGTTTGGAAACACTCAGTTTGTAAAGTCTGCAAGTGGATATTTGGACCTCTTTGAGGATTTTGTTGGAAACGGTATTTCTGCATATAATGCTAGACAGAAGAATTCTCAGTAACTTCTTTGGGCTGCGTGTGTTCAACCCACAGAGTTGTACCTTCCTTTAGAAAAAGCAGATTTGAAACCCTCTCCTTGTGGAATTTGGAAGTGGAGATTTCAAGCGATATGGGGCCAACGGTAGAAACGGAAATATCTTCGAATAAAAACTAGAGAGAATCATTCTCAGCAACCACTTTGGGATGTGTGCGTTCCACTCACAGAGTTTAACCTTTCTTTTCATAGATTAGTTTGCAAACACTCTGTTTGTAAAGTCTGCAAGTGGATATTTGGACCTCTTTGAGGATTTCGTTGGAAAAGGGATTTCTGCATATAACGGTAGACAGAAGAATTCTCAGTAACTTCTTTGGGCTGTGGGTGTTCAACTCACAGAGTTGAACTTTCCTTTAGGCACTGCAGATTTGAACCCTCTTTTTGTGGAATTTACAAGTGGAGATTTCAAGCGCTTTGGGTCCAATGGTAGAAAAGGAAATATCTTTGTATAAAAACTAGAGAGAATCATTCTCAGCAACCACTTTGTGATATGTGCGTTCCACTCACGGAGGTTATCCTTTCTTTTCATAGAGCAGTTTGGAAACACTCTGTTTGAAAGTCTGCAGGTGGATATTTGTACATCTTTGAGGATTTCGTTGGAAACGGGAATTCTGCATATAGCTCTAGACAGAAGAATTCTCAGTAACTTCTTTGGGCTGCGTGTGTTCAACTCACAGAGTTGAACCTTCCTTTAGTGAGAGCAGATTTGAAACCCTCTTCTTGTGGAATTTGCAAGTGGAGATTTCAAGCGATTTGGGGCCAACGGTAGAAAAGGAAATATCTTCGAATAAAAACTAGAGAGAATCATTCTCAGCAACCACTTTGGGATGTGTGCGTTCCACTCACAGAGTTTAACATTTCTTTTCATAGAGTAGTTTGCAAACACTCTCTTTGTAAAGTCTTCAAGTGGATATTTGGACCTCTTTGAGGATTTCGTTGGAAAAGGGATTTCTGCATATAACGGTAGACAGAAGAATTCTCAGTAACTTCCTTGGTCTGTGTGTGTTCAACTCACAGAGTTGAACTTTCCTTTAGACAGTGCAGATTTGAACCCTCTTTTTGTGGAATTTACAAGTGGACATTTCAAGTGCTTTGGGGCCAACGGTAGAAAAGGAAATATCTTTGCATAAAAACTAGAGAGAATCATTCTCAGCAACCACTTTGGGATGTGTGCGTTCCACTCACAGAGTTTAACCTTTCTTTTCATAGAGCAGTTTGGAAACACTCTGTTTGTAAAGTCTGCAAGTGGATATTTGGACCTCTTTGAGGATTTCGTTGGAAACGGGATTTCTGCATATAACGCTAGATAGAAGAATACTCAGTAACTTCTTTGGGGTGCGTGTGTTCAACTCACAGAGTTTTACCTTCCTTTAGAAAGAGCAGATTTGAAACCCTCTTCTTGAGGAATTTGCAAGCAGAGATTTCAAGTGATTTGGGGCCAAAGGTAGGAAAGGAAATATCTTTGTATAAAAACTAGAGAGAATCATTCTCAGCAACCACTATGGGAAGTGTGCGTTCCACTCACAGAGATTAACCTTTCTTTCGTAGAGCAGTTTGGAAACACTCTGTTTGTAAAGTCTGCAAGTGGATATTTGGACCTCCTTGAGGATTTCGTTGGAAGCGGGATTTCTGCATATAACGCTAGACAGAAGAATTCTCAGTAATTCTTTGGGTTGCGTGTGTTCAACTCACAGAGTTGAACCTTCCTTTAGACAGAGCAGATTTGAAACCCTCTTTTTGTGGAATATACAAGAGGAGATTTCATGCACTTTTGGGCCAACGGTAGAAAAGGAAATATCTTTGTAAAAACTAGAGAGAATCATTCTCAGCAACCACATTTTGATATGTGCGTTCCACTCACAGAGTTTAACCTTTCTTTTCATAGAGCAGTTTGCAAACACTCTGTTTGTAAAGTCTGCAAGTGGATATTTGGACCTCTTTGAGGATTTCGTTGGAAACGGGATTTCTGCATATAACGCTAGATAGAAGAATTGTCAGTTACTTCTTTGGGGTGCGTGTGTTCAACTCACAGACTTTTACCTTTCTTTAGAAAGAGCAGATTTGAAACCCTCTTTCTGAGGAATTTGCAAGGGGAGATTTCACGCGATTTGGGGCCAACGGTAGAAAAGGAAATATCTTCGAATAAAAACTAGAGAGAATCATTCTCAGCAACCACTTTGGGATGTGTGCGTTCCCCTCACAGAGTTTAACCTTTCTTTTCGTAGAGCAGTTTGGAAACACTCTGTTTGTAAATTCTGCACGTGGATATTTGGACCTCCTTGAGGATTTCATTGGAAGCGGGATTTCTGCATAAAACGCTAGACAGAAGAATTCTCAGTAATTGTTTGGGCTGCGTGTGTTCAACTCACAGAGTTGAACCTTCCTTTAGACAGGACAGATTTGAAACCCTCTTTTTGTGGAATATACAAGTGGAGATTTCAAGCGCTTTGGGGCCAACGGTAGAAAAGGAAATATCTTTGTATAAAAACAAGAGAGAATCATTTTCAGCAACCACTTGGTGATGTGTGCGTTCCACTCAAAGAGTTTAACCTTTCTTTTCATAGAGCAGTTTGGAAACACCCTCTTTGTAAAGTCTGCAAGTGGATATTAGGACCTCTTTGAGGATTTCGTTGGAAACGGGATTTCTGCATATATCACTAGACAGAAGAATTCTCAGTAACTTCTTTGGGCTGTGTGTGTTCAACTCACAGAGTTGAACTTTCCTTTAGACGGTGCAGATTTGAACTCTCTTTTTGTGGAATTTACAAGTGTAGATTTCAAGGGCTTTGGGGCCAACGGTATAAAAGGAAATATCTTTGTATAAAAATTAGAGAGAATCATTCTCAGCAACCACATGGTGATGTGTGCGTTCCACTCACAGAGTTTAACCTTTCTTTTCATAGAGCAGTTTGCAAACACTCTGTTTGTAAGTCTGCAAGTGGGTATTTGGACCTCTTTGAGGATTTCGTTGGAAACGGGATTTCTGCATATAACGCAAGACAGAAGAATTCTCAGTAACTTCTTTGGGCTGCTTGTGTTCAACTCACAGAGTTGTACCTTCCTTTAGAAAGAGCAGATTTGAAACCCTCTTCTTGTGGAATTTGGAAGTGGAGATTTCAAGCGTTTTGGGGCCAACGGTAGAAACGGAAATATCTTCGAATAAAAACTAGACAGAATAATTTTCAGCAACCACTTTGGGTTGTGTGCGTTCCACTCACAGAGTTTAACATTTCTTTTCATGAGCAGTTTGGAAACACTCTGTTTGAAAAGTCTGCAAGTGGATATTTGGACCTCTTTGAGGATTTCGTTGGAAACGGGATTTCTGCATATAACGCTAGACAGAAGAATTCTCAGTAACTTCTTTGGGCTGTGTGTGTTCAACTCACAGAGTTGAACTTTCCTTTAGACAGTGCAGTTTTGAACTCTCTTTTTGTGGAATTTACAAGTGTAGATTTCAAGGGCTTTGGGGCCATCGGTAGAAAAGGAAATATCTTTGTATAAAAACCAGAGAGAATCATTCTCAGCAACCACTTTGTGATATGTGCGTTCCACTCACGGAGTTTAAACTTTCTTTTCATAGAGCAGTTTGCAAACACTGTGCATGTAAGGTCTGCAAGTGGATATTTGGACCTCTTTGAGGATTTCGTTGGAAGAGGGATTTCTGCATATAATGCTAGACAGAAGAATTCTCAGTAATTCTTTGGGCTGCGTGTGTTCAATTCACAGAGTTCATCCTTCCTTTAGACAGAGCAGATTTGAAACCCTCTTTTTGTGGAATATACCCACTTTTTGTGGAATATACAAGTGGAGATTTCAAGCGCTTTGGGGCCAACGGTAGAAAAGGAAATATCTTTGTATAAAAACTAGAGAGAATCATTTTCAGCAACCACTTTCTGATGTGTGCGTTCCACTCACAGAGTTTAACCTTTCTTTTCATAGAGCAGTTTGCAAACACTCTCTTTGTAAAGTCTGCAAGTGGATATTTGGAACTCTTTGAGGATTTCGTTGGAAACGGGATTTCTGCATATAACGCTAGACAGAAGAATTCTCAGTAACTTCTTTGGGCTGTGTGTGTTCAACTCAGAGAGTAGTACCTTCCTTTAGAAAGAGCAGATTTGAAACCCTCTTCTTGAGGAATATGCAAGTGGAGATTTCAAGCGATTTGGGGCCAAAGGTAGAAAAGGATATATCTTCGAATAAAAACTAGAGAGAATCATTCTCAGCAACCACTATGGGATGTGTGCGTTCCACTCACAGAGTTTAACCTTTCTTTTCGTATTGCAGTTTGGAAACATTCTGTTTGTAAAGTCTGCAAGTGGATATTTGGACCTCCTTGAGGATTTCGTTGGAAGCGGGATTTCTGCATATAACGCTTGACAGAAGAATTCTCAGTAATTCTTTGGGCTGCGTGTGTTCAACTCACAGAGTTGAACCTTCCTTTAGACAGAGCAGATTTGAAACCCTCTTTTTGTGGAATATACAAGTGGAGATTTCAAGCGCTTTGGGGCCAACGGTAGAAAAGGAAATATCTTTGTATAAAAACTAGAGAGAATCATTTTCAGCAACCACTTGGTGATGTGTCCGTTCCACTCACAGAGTTTAACCTTTCTTTTCATAGAGCAGTTTGCAAACACTCTGTTTGTAAAGTCTGCAAGTGGATATTTGGACCTCTTTGAGGATTTCGTTTGAAACGGGATTTCTGCATATAACGCTAGACAGAAGAATTCGCAGTAACTTTTTTGGGGTGCGTGTGTTGAACGCACAGAGGTGTACCTACCTTTAGAAAAAGCAGATTTGAAACCCTCTTTTTGTGGAATTTGCAAGTGGAGATTTCAAGCGCTTTGGGGCCAACGGTAGAAACGGAAATATCTTCATACAAAAACTAGAGAGAATCATATTCAGCAACCACATTGGGATGCGTGCGTTCCACTCACAGAGTTTAACCTTTCTTTTCATAGAGCAGTTTGGAAACACTCTGTTTGTAATGTCTGCAAGTGGATATTTGGACCTCCTTGAGGGTTTCGTTGGAAGAGGGATTTCTGCATATAACGCTACACAGAAGAATTCTCAGTAACTTCTTTTGGCTGTGTTTGTTCAAATCACAGAGTTGCACTTTCCTTTAGACAGTGCAGATTTGAACCATCTTTTTGTGGAATTTACAAGTGGAGATTTCAAGCGCTTTGGGGCCAACGGTAGAAAAGGAAATATCTTTGTATAAAAACTAGAGAGAATCATTCTCAGCAACCACTTTGTGATATGTGCGTTCCACTCACGGAGTTTAACCTTTCTTTTCATAGAGCAGTTTGGAAACACTCTGCATGTAAAGTCTGCAAGTGGATATTTGGACCTCTTTGAGGATTTCGTTGGAAGCGGGATTTCTGCATATAACGCTAGAGAGAAGAATTCTCAGTAATTCTTTGGGCTGCGTGTGTTCAACTCACAGAGTTGAACCTTTCTTTAGACAGAGCAGATTTGAAAACCTCTTTTTGTGGAATTTACAAGTGTAGATTTCAAGCGATTTGGGGCCAACGGTAGAAAAGGAAATATCTTTGTATAAAAACTAGAGAGAATCATTCTCAGCAACCACTTGGTGATGGGTGCATTCCACTCACAGTTTAACCTTTCTTTTCATAGAGCAGTTTGGAAACACTCTGTTTGTAAAGTCTGCAAGTGGATATTTGGACCTCTTTGAGGATTTCGTTGGAAACGGGATTTCTGCATATAACGCTTGACAGAAGAATTCTCAGTAACTTCTTTGGGCTGCGTGTGTTCAACCCACAGAGTTGTACCTTCCTTTAGAAAAAGCAGATTTGAAACCCTCTTCTTGTGGAATTTACTAGTGGAGATTTCAAGCGATTTGGGGCCAACGGTAGAAACGGAAATATCTTCGAATAAAAACTAGAGAGAATCATTCTCAGCAACCACTTTGGGATGTGTGCGTTCCACTCACAGAGTTTAACCTTTCTTTTCATAGAGTAGTTTGCAAACACTCTGTTTGTAAAGTCTGCAAGTGGATATTTGGACCTCTTTGAGGATTTCGTTGGAAAAGGGATTTCTGCATATAACGGTAGACAGAAGAATTCTCAGTAACTTCTTTGGGCTTTGTGTGTTCAACTCACAGAGTTGAACTTTCCTTTAGGCAGTGCAGATTTGAACCCTCTTTTTGTGGAATTTACAAGTGGACATTTCAAGCGCTTTGGGTCCAACGGTAGAAAAGGAAATATCTTTGTATAAAAACTAGAGAGAATCATTCTCAGCAACCACTTTGTGATATGTGCGTTCCACTCACGGAGTTTATTCTTTCTTTTCATAAAGCAGTTTGGAAACACTCTGTTTGAAAGTCTGCAAGTCGATATTTGGACATCTTTGAGGATTTCATTGGATACGGGATTTCTGCATATAACGCTAGACAGAAGAATTCTCAGTAACTTCTTTGGGCTGCGTGTATTCAACTCACAGAGTTGTACCTTCCTTTAGAAAGAGCAGATTTGAAACCCTCTTCTTGTGGAATTTGCAAGTGGAGATTTCAAGTGATTAGGGGCCAAAGGTAGAAAAGGATATATCTTCGAATAAAAACTAGAGAGAATAATTTTCAGCAACCACTTGGTGATGGGTGCGTTCCACTCACACAGTTTAACCTTTCTTTTCATAGAGCAGTTTGCAAACACTCTGTTTGTAAAGTCTGCAAGTGGTTATTTAGACCTCTGAGGATTTCGTTGGAAACGGGATTTGAGCATATAACGCTAGACAGAAGAATTCTCAGTAACTTCCTTGGTCTGTGTGTGTTCAACTCACAGAGTTGAACTTTCCTTTAGACAGTGCAGATTTGAACCCTCTTTTTGTGGAATTTACAAGTGGAGATTTCAAGCGCTTTGGGGCCAACGGTAGAAAAGGAAATATCTTTGTATAAAAACTAGAGAGAATCATTCTCAGCAACCACTTTGGGATGTGTGCGTTCCACTCACAGAGTTTAACCTTTCTTTTCATAGAGCAGTTTGGAAACACTCTGTTTGTAAAGTCTGCAAGTGGATATTTGGACCTCCTTGAGGATTTCGTTGGAAGAGGTATTTCTGCATATAACGCTAGACTGAAGAATTCTCAGTAATTCTTTGGGCTGCGTGTGTTCAACTCACAGAGTTGAACCTTCCTTTACACAGAGCAGATTTGAAACCCTCTTTTTGTGGAATATACAATTGGAGATTTCAAGTGCATTGGGGCCAACGGTAGAAAAGGAAATATCTTTGTATGAAAACTAGAGAGAATCATTCTCAGCAACCACTTTGTAATATGTGCGTTCCACTCACAGAGTTTAACCTTTCTTTTCATAGAGCAGTTTGCAAACACTCTGTTTGTAAAGTCTGCAAGTGGATATTTGGACCTCTTTGAGGATTTCGTTGGAAGAGGGATTTCTGCATATAACGCTAGAGAGAAGAATTCTCAGTAATTCTTTGGGCTGCGTGTGTTCAACTCTCAGAGTTGAACCTTCCTTTAGACAGAGCAGATTTGAAAACCTCTTTTTGTGGAATATACAAGTGTAGGTTTCTAGCGATTTGGGGCCAACGGTAGAAAAGGAAATATCTTTGTATAAAAACTACAGAGAATCATTCTCAGCAACCACATGGTGATGGGTGCGTTCCACTCACAGAGTTTAACCTTTCTTTTCATAGAGCAATTTGCAAACACTCTGTTTGTAAAGTCTGCAAGTGGATGTTTGGACCTCTATGAGGATTTCATTGGAAACGGGATTTCTGCATATAACTCTAGACAGAAGAATTCTCAGTAACTTCTTTGGGCTGCGTGTGTTCAACCCACAGAGTTGTACCTTCCTTTAATAAAAGCAGATTTGAAACCTTCTTCTTGTGGAATTTGCTACTGGAGATTTCAAGCGATTTGGGGCCAACGGTAGAAACGGAAATATCTTCGAATAAAAACTAGAGAGAATCATTCTCAGCAACCACTTTGGGATGTGTGCGTTCCACTCACAGAGTTTAACCTTTCTTTTCATAGAGCAGTTTGGAAACACTCTGTTTGTAAAGTCTGCAAGTGGATATTTGGACCTCCTTGAGGGTTTCGTTGGAAGAGGGATTTCTGCATATAACGCTACACAGAAGAATTCTCAGTAACTTCTTTTGGCTGTGTTTGTTCAAATCACAGAGTTGCACTTTCCTTTAGACAGTGCAGATTTGAACCATCTTTTTGTGGAATTTACAAGTGGAGATTTCAAGCGCTTTGGGGCCAACGGTAGAAAAGGAAATATCTTTGTATAAAAACTAGAGAGAATCATTCTCAGCAACCACTTTGTGATATGTGCGTTCCACTCACGGAGTTTAACCTTTCTTTTCATAGAGCAGTTTGGAAACACTCTGCATGTAAAGTCTGCAAGTGGATATTTGGACCTCTTTGAGGATTTCGTTGGAAGCGGGATTTCTGCATATAACGCTAGAGAGAAGAATTCTCAGTAATTCTTTGGGCTGCGTGTGTTCAACTCACAGAGTTGAACCTTTCTTTAGACAGAGCAGATTTGAAAACCTCTTTTTGTGGAATTTACAAGTGTAGATTTCAAGCGATTTGGGGCCAACGGTAGAAAAGGAAATATCTTTGTATAAAAACTAGAGAGAATCATTCTCAGCAACCACTTGGTGATGGGTGCATTCCACTCACAGTTTAACCTTTCTTTTCATAGAGCAGTTTGGAAACACTCTGTTTGTAAAGTCTGCAAGTGGATATTTGGACCTCTTTGAGGATTTCGTTGGAAACGGGATTTCTGCATATAACGCTTGACAGAAGAATTCTCAGTAACTTCTTTGGGCTGCGTGTGTTCAACCCACAGAGTTGTACCTTCCTTTAGAAAAAGCAGATTTGAAACCCTCTTCTTGTGGAATTTACTAGTGGAGATTTCAAGCGATTTGGGGCCAACGGTAGAAACGGAAATATCTTCGAATAAAAACTAGAGAGAATCATTCTCAGCAACCACTTTGGGATGTGTGCGTTCCACTCACACAGTTTAACCTTTCTTTTCATAGAGTAGTTTGCAAACACTCTGTTTGTAAAGTCTGCAAGTGGATATTTGGACCTCTTTGAGGATTTCGTTGGAAAAGGGATTTCTGCATATAACGGTAGACAGAAGAATTCTCAGTAACTTCTTTGGGCTTTGTGTGTTCAACTCACAGAGTTGAACTTTCCTTTAGACAGTGCAGATTTGAACCCTCTTTTTGTGGAATTTACAAGTGGACATTTCAAGCGCTTTGGGTCCAACGGTAGAAAAGGAAATATCTTTGTATAAAAACTAGAGAGAATCATTCTCAGCAACCACTTTGGGATGTGTGCGTTCCACTCACAGAGTTTAACCTTTCTTTTCATAGAGCAGTTTGGAAACACTCTGTTTGTAAAGTCTGCAAGTGGATATTTGGACCTCCTTGAGGGTTTCGTTGGAAGAGGGATTTCTGCATATAACGCTACACAGAAGAATTCTCAGTAACTTCTTTTGGCTGTGTTTGTTCAAATCACAGAGTTGCACTTTCCTTTAGACAGTGCAGATTTGAAACCCTCTTTTTGTGGAATGTACAATTGGAGATTTCAAGTGCATTGGGGCCAACGGTAGAAAAGGAAATATCTTTGTATGAAAACTAGAGAGAATCATTCTCAGCAACCACTTTGTAATATGTGCATTCCACTCACAGAGTTTAACCTTTCTTTTCATAGAGCAGTTTGCAAACACTCTGTTTGTAAAGTCTGCAAGTGGATATTTGGAGCTCTTTGAGGATTTCGTTGGAAACGGGATTTCTGCATATAAAGCTAGACAGAAGAATTCTCAGTAACTTCCTTGGTCTGTGTGTGTTCAACTCACAGAGTTGAACTTTCCTTTAGACAGTGCAGATTTGAACCCTCTTTTTGTGGAATTTACAAGTGGAGATTTCAAGCGCTTTGGGGCCAAAGGTAGGAAAGGAAATATCTTTGTATAAAAACTAGAGAGAATCATTCTCAGCAACCACTTTGTGATATGTGCGTTCCACTCACAGAGTTTAACCTTTCTTTTCATAGAGCAGTTTGCAAACACTCTGTTTGTAAAGTCTGCAAGTGGATATTTGGACCTCTTTGAGGATTTCGTTGGAAGAGGGATTTCTGCATATAACGCTAGAGAGAAGAATTCTCAGTAATTCTTTGGGCTGCGTGTGTTCAACTCTCAGAGTTGAACCTTCCTTTAGACAGAGCAGATTTGAAAACCTCTTTTTGTGGAATATACAAGTGTAGGTTTCTAGCGATTTGGGGCCAACGGTAGAAAAGGAAATATCTTTGTATAAAAACTAGAGAGAATCATTCTCAGCAACCACATGGTGATGGGTGCGTTCCACTCACAGAGTTTAACCTTTCTTTTCATAGAGCAGTTTGCAAACACTCTGTTTGTAAAGTCTGCAAGTGGATGTTTGGACCTCTATGAGGATTTCGTTGGAAACGGGATTTCTGCATATAACTCTAGACAGAAGAATTCTCAGTAACTTCTTTGGGCTGCGTGTGTTCAACCCACAGAGTTGTACCTTCCTTTAATAAAAGCAGATTTGAAACCTTCTTCTTGTGGAATTTGCTACTGGAGATTTCAAGCGATTTGGGGCCAATGGTAGAAACGGAAATATCTTCGAATAAAAACTAGAGAGAATCATTCTCAGCAACCACTTTGGGATGTGTGCGTTCCACTCACAGAGTTTAACCTTTCTTTTCATAGAGTAGTTTGCAAACACTCTGTTTGTAAAGTCTTCAAGTGGATATTTGGACCTCTTTGAGGATTTCGTTGGAAAAGGGATTTCTGCATATAACGGTAGACAGAAGAATTCTCAGTAACTTCCTTGGTCTGTGTGTGTTCAACTCACAGAGTTGAACTTTCCTTTAGACAGTGCAGATTTGAACCCTCTTTTTGTGGAATTTACAAGTGGAGATTTCAAGCGCTTTGGGGCCAACGGTAGAAAAGGAAATATCTTTGTATAAAAACTAGAGAGAATCATTCTCAGCAACCACTTTGGGATGTGTGCGTTCCACTCACAGAGTTGAACCTTTCTTTTCATAGAGCAGTTTGGAAACACTCTGTTTGTAAAGTCTGCAAGTGGATATTTGGACCTCCTTGAGGATTTCGTTGGAAGAGGTATTTCTGCATATAACGCTAGACTGAAGAATTCTCAGTAATTCTTTGGGCTGCGTGTGTTCAACTCACAGAGTTGAACCTTCCTTTACACAGAGCAGATTTGAAACCCTCTTTTTGTGGAATATACAATTGGAGATTTCAAGTGCATTGGGGCCAACGGTAGAAAAGGAAATATCTTTGTATGAAAACTAGAGAGAATCATTCTCAGCAACCACTTTGTAATATGTGCGTTCCACTCACAGAGTTTAACCTTTCTTTTCATAGAGCAGTTTGCAAACACTCTGTTTGTAAAGTCTGCAAGTGGATATTTGGAGCTCTTTGAGGATTTCGTTGGAATCGGGATTTCTGCATATAAAGCTAGACAGAAGAATTCTCAGTAACTTCCTTGGTCTGTGTGTGTTCAACTCACAGAGTTGAACTTTCCTTTAGACAGTGCAGATTTGAACCCTCTTTTTGTGGAATTTACAAGTGGAGATTTCAAGCGCTTTGGGGCCAAAGGTAGGAAAGGAAATATCTTTGTATAAAAACTAGAGAGAATCATTCTCAGCAACCACTTTGTGATATGTGCGTTCCACTCACAGAGTTTAACGTTTCTTTTCATAGAGCAGTTTGCAAACACTCTGTTTGTAAAGTCTGCAAGTGGATATTTGGACCTCTTTGAGGATTTCGTTGGAAGAGGGATTTCTGCATATAACGCTAGAGAGAAGAATTCTCAGTAATTCTTTGGGCTGCGTGTGTTCAACTCTCAGAGTTGAACCTTCCTTTAGACAGAGCAGATTTGAAAACCTCTTTTTGTGGAATATACAAGTGTAGGTTTCTAGCGATTTGGGGCCAACGGTAGAAAAGGAAATATCTTTGTATAAAAACTAGAGAGAATCATTCTCAGCAACCACATGGTGATGGGTGCGTTCCACTCACAGAGTTTAACCTTTCTTTTCATAGAGCAGTTTGCAAACACTCTGTTTGTAAAGTCTGCAAGTGGATGTTTGGACCTCTATGAGGATTTCGTTGGAAACGGGATTTCTGCATATAACTCTAGACAGAAGAATTCTCAGTAACTTCTTTGGGCTGCGTGTGTTCAACCCACAGAGTTGTACCTTCCTTTAATAAAAGCAGATTTGAAACCTTCTTCTTGTGGAATTTGCTACTGGAGATTTCAAGCGATTTGGGGCCAACGGTAGAAACGGAAATATCTTCGAATAAAAACTAGAGAGAATCATTCTCAGCAACCACTTTGGGATGTGTGCGTTCCACTCACAGAGTTTAACCTTTCTTTTCATAGAGTAGTTTGCAAACACTCTGTTTGTAAAGTCTTCAAGTGGATATTTGGACCTCTTTGAGGATTTCGTTGGAAAAGGGATTTCTGCATATAACGGTAGACAGAAGAATTCTCAGTAACTTCCTTGGTCTGTGTGTGTTCAACTCACAGAGTTGAACTTTCCTTTAGACAGTGCAGATTTGAACCCTCTTTTTGTGGAATTTACAAGTGGAGATTTCAAGCGCTTTGGGGCCAACGGTAGAAAAGGAAATATCTTTGTATAAAAACTAGAGAGAATCATTCTCAGCAACCACTTTGGGATGTGTGCGTTCCACTCACAGAGTTGAACCTTTCTTTTCATAGAGCAGTTTGGAAACACTCTGTTTGTAAAGTCTGCAAGTGGATATTTGGACCTCTTTGAGGATTTCGTTGGAAACGGGATTTCTGCATATAACGCTAGATAGAAGAATTCTCAGTAACTTCTTTGGGGTGCGTGTGTTCAACTCACAGAGTTTTACCTTCCTTTAGAAAGAGCAGATTTGAAACCCTCTTCTTGAGGAATTTGCAAGTGGAGATTTCAAGTGATTTGGGGCCAAAGGTAGGAAAGGATATATCTTCGAATAAAAACTAGAGAGAATCATTCTCAGCAACCACTATGGGATGTGTGCGTTCCACTCACAGAGATTAACCTTTCTTTTCGTAGAGCAGTTTGGAAACACTCTGTTTGTAAAGTCTGCAAGTGGATATTTGGACCTCCTTGAGGATTTCGTTGGAAGCGGGATTTCTGCATATAACGCTAGACAGAAGAATTCTCAGTAATTCTTTGGGCTGCGTGTGTTCAACTCACAGAGTTGAACCTTCCTTTAGACAGAGCAGATTTGAAACCCTCTTTTTATGGAATATAAAAGAGGAGATTTCATGCGCTTTTGGGCCAACGGTAGAAAAGGAAATATCTTTGTAAAAACTAGAGAGAATCATTCTCAGCAACCACATTTTGATATGTGCGTTCCACTCACAGACTTTAACCTTTCTTTTCATAGAGCAGTTTGCAAACACTCTGTTTGTAAAGTCTGCAAGTGGATATTTGGACCTCTTTGAGGATTTTGTTGGAAACGGGATTTCTGCATATAACGCTAGATAGAAGAATTGTCAGTAACTTCTTTGGGGTGCGTGTGTTCAACTCACAGAGTTTTACCTTTCTTTAGAAAGAGCAGATTTGAAACCCTCTTTTTGAAGAATTTGCAAGTGGAGATTTCAAGCGATTTGGGGCCAACGGTAGAAAAGGAAATATCCTCGAATAAAAACTAGAGAGAATCATTCTCAGCACCCACTTTGGGATGTGTGCGTTCCACTCACAGTGTTTAACCTTTCTTTTCATAGAGCAGTTTGCAAACACTCTGTTTGTAAAGTCTGCAAGTGGATATTTTTACCTCTTTGAGGATTTCGTTGGAAACGGAATTTCTGCATATAACGCTAGACAGAAGAATTCTCAGTAACTTCCTTGGTCTGTGTGTGTTCAACTCAGAGAGTTGAACTTTCCTTTAGACAGTGCAGATTTGAACCCTCTTTTTGTGGAATTTACAAGTGGATATTTCAAGCGCGTTGGGGCCATTGGTAGAAATGGTAATATCTTACTATAAAGACTAGAGAGAATCATTCTCAGCAACCACTTTGGGATGTGTGCGATCCACTCACAGAGTTTAACCTCTCTTTTCATAGAGCAGTTTGGAAACACACTGTTTGTAAAGTCTGCAAGTGGATATTTGGACCTCTTTGAGGATTTCGTTGGAAACGGGATTTGTGCATATAACGCTAGATAGAAGAATTCTCAGTAACTTCTTTGGGGTGCGTGTGTTCAACTCACAGAGTTGAACCTTCCTTTAGACAGAGCAGATTTGAAACCCTCTTTTTGTGGAATATACAAGTGGAGATTTCATGCGCTTTGGGGCCAAAGGTAGAAAAGGAGATATCTTTGTATAGAAACTAGAGAGAATCATTCTCAGCAACCACTTTGTGATATGTGCGTTCCACTCATAGAGTTTAACCTTTCTTTTCATAGAGCAGTTTGCAAACCTTTCTTTAGAAAGAGCAGATTTGAAACCCTGTTTCTGAGGAATTTGCAAGGGGAGATTTCAAGCGATTTGGGGCCAACGGTAGAAAAGGAAATGTCTTCGAATAAAAACTAGAGAGAATCATTCTCAGCAACCACTTTGGGATGTGTGCGTTCCCCTCACAGAGTTTAACCTTTCTTTTTGTAGAGCAGTTTGCAAACACTCTGTTTGTAAATTGTGCACGTGGATATTTGGACCTCCTTGAGGATTTCGTTGGAAGCGGGATTTCTGCATAAAACGCTAGACAGAAGAATTCTCAGTAATTGTTTGGGCTGCGTGTGTTCAACTCACAGAGTTGAACCTTCCTTTAGACAGGACAGATTTGAAACCCTCTTTTTGTGGAATATACAAGTGGAGATTTCAAGCGCTTTGGGGCCAACGGTAGAAAAGGAAATATCTTTGTATAAAAACAAGAGAGAATCATTTTCAGCAACCACTTGGTGATGTGAGCGTTACACTCACAGAGTTTAACCTTTCTTTTCATAGAGCAGTTTGGAAACACCCTGTTTGTAAAGTCTGCAAGTGGATATTTGGACCTCTTTGAGGATTTCGTTGGAAACGGGATTTCTGCATATATCACTAGACAGAAGAATTCTCAGTAACTTCTTTGGGCTGTGTGTGTTCAACTCACAGAGTTGAACTTTCCTTTAGACAGTGCAGATTTGAACTATCTTTTTGTGGAATTTACAAGTGTAGATTTCAAGGGCTTTGGGGCCAACGGTATAAAAGGAAATATCTTTGTATAAAAATTAGAGAGAATCATTCTCAGCAACCACATGGTGATGTGTGCATTCCACTCACAGAGTTTAACCTTTCTCTTCATAGAGCAGTTTGGAAACACTCTGTTTGAAAGTCTGCAAGTGGGTATTTGGACCTCTTTGAGGATTTCGTTGGAAACGGGATTTCTGCATATAACGCTAGACAGAAGAATTCTCAGTAACTTCTTTGGGCTGCTTGTGTTCAACTCACAGAGTTGTACCTTCCTTTAGAAAGAGCAGATTTGAAACCCTCTTCTTGTGGAATTTGGAAGTGGAGATTTCAAGCGTTTTGGGGCCAACGGTAGAAACGGAAATATCTTCGAATAAAAACTAGACAGAATCATTTTCAGCAACCACTTCGGGATGTGTGCGTTCCACTCACAGAGTTTAACATTTCTTTTCATGAGCAGTTTGGAAACACTCTGTTTGAAAAGTCTGCAAGTGGATATTTGGACCTCTTTGAGGATTTCGTTGGAAACGGGATTTCTGCATATAAAGCTAGACAGAAGAATTCTCAGTAACTTCTTTGGGCTGTGTGTGTTCAACTCACAGAGTTGAACTTTCCTTTAGACAGTGCAGATTTGAACTCTCTTTTTGTGGAATTTACAAGTGTAGATTTCAAGGGCTTTGGGGCCATCGGTAGAAAAGGAAATATCTTTGTATAAAAACCAGAGAGAATCATTCTCAGCAACCACTTTGTGATATGTGCGTTCCACTCACGGAGTTTAAACTTTCTTTTCATAGAGCAGTTTGCAAGCACTGTGCATGTAATGTCTGCAAGTGGATATTTGGACCTCTTTGAGGATTTCGTTGGAAGAGGGATTTCTGCATATAATGCTAGACAGAAGAATTCTCAGTAATTCTTTGGGCTGCGCGTGTTCAATTCACAGAGTTCATCCTTCATTTAGACAGAGCAGATTTGAAACCCTCTTTTTGTGGAATATACCCACTTTTTGTGGAATATACAAGTGGAGATTTCAAGCGCTTTGGGGCCAACGGTAGAAAAGGAAATATCTTTGTATAAAAACTAGAGAGAATCATTTTCAGCAACCACTTTCTGATGTGTGCGTTCCACTCACAGAGTTTAACCTTTCTTTTCATAGAGCAGTTTGCAAACACTCTCTTTGTAAAGTCTGCAAGTGGATATTTGGACCTCTTTGAGGATTTCGTTGGAAACGGGATTTCTGCATATAACGCTAGACAGAAGAATTCTCAGAAACTTTTTGGGCTGCGTGTGTTCAACTCAGAGAGTTGTACCTTCCTTTAGACAGAGCAGATTTGAAACCCTCTTCTTGTGGAATTTGGAAGTGGAGATTTCAAGCGATTTGGGGCCAACGGTAGAAACGGAAATATCTTCGAATAAAAACTAGAGAGAATCATTTTCAGCAACCACTTTGGGATGTGTGCGTTCCACTCACAGAGTTTAACCTTTCTTTTCATAGAGCAGTTTGCAAACACTCTGTTTGTAAAGTCTGCAATTGGATATTTGGACCTCCTTGAGGATTTCGTTGGAAGCGAGATTTCTGCATATAACGCTTGACAGAAGAATTCTCAGTAACTTCTTTGTGCTGTGTGTGTTCAACTCACGGAGTTGAACATTCCTTTAGACAGTGCAGATTGGAACCCTCTTTTTGTGGAATTTACAAGTGGAGATTTCAAGCGCTTTGGGGCCCACGGTAGAAAAGGAAATATCTTTGTATAAAAAATAGAGAGAATCATTCTCAGCAACCACTTTGTGATATGTGCGTTCCACTCACAGAGTTTAACCTTTCTTTTCATAGAGCAGTTTGGAAACACTCTGCATGTAAAGTCTGCAAGTGGATATTTGGACCTCTTTGAGGATTTCGTTGGAAGCGGGATTTCTGCATATAACGCTAGAGAGAAGAATTCTCAGTAATTCTTTGGGCTGCCTGTGTTAAACTCACAGAGTTGAACCTTCCTTTAGACAGAGCAGATTTGAAAACCTCTTTTTGTGGAATTTACAAGTGTAGATTTCAAGCGATTTGGGGCCAACGGTAGAAAAGAAGATATCTTTGTATAAAAAATAGAGAGAATCATTCTCAGCAACCACTTGGTGATGGGTGCGTTCCACTCACAGAATTTAACCTTTCTTTTCATAGAGCAGTTTGCAAACACTCTGTTTGTAATGGCTGCAAGTGCATATTTGGACCTCTTTGAGGATTTCATTGGAAACGGGATTTCTGCATATAATGCTAGACAGAAGAATTCTCAATAACTTCTTTGGGCTGCGTGTGTTCAACCCACAGAGTTGTACCTTCCTTTAGAAAAAGCAGATTTGAAACCCTCTTCTTGTGGAATTTGCTAGTGGAGATTTCAAGCGATTTGGGGCCAACGGTAGAAACGGAAATATCTTTGAATAAAAACTAGAGAGAATCATTCTCAGCAACCACTTTGAGATGTGTGCGTTCCACTCACAGAGTTTAACCTTTGTTTTCATAGAGCAGTTTGCAAACACTCTGTTTGTAAAGTCTGCAAGTGGTTATTTAGACCTCTGAGGATTTCGTTGGAAACGGGATTTGAGCATATAACGCTAGACAGAAGAATTCTCAGTAACTTCTTTGGGCTGCGTGTGTTCAACTCACAGAGTTGTACCTTCCTTTAGAAAGAGCAGATTTGAAACCCTCTTCTTGTGGAATTTGCAAGTGGAGATTTCAAGCGATTTGGGGCCAAATGTAGAAAAGGATATATCTTCGAATAAAAACTAGAGAGAATCATTCTCAGCAACCACTATGGGATGAGTGCGTTCCACTCACAGAGTTTAACCTTTCTTTTCGTAGAGCAGTTTGGAAACACTCTGTTTGTAAAGTCTGCAAGTGGATATTTGGACCTCCTTGAGGATTTCGTTGGAAGCGGGATTTCTGCATATAACGCTTGACAGAAGAATTCTCAGTAATTCTTTGGGCTGCGTGTGTTCACCTCACAGAGTTGAACCTTCCTTTAGACAGAGCAGATTTGAAACCCTCTTTTTGTGGAATGTACAAGTGGAGATTTCAAGCGCTTTGGGGCCAACGGTAGAAAAGGAAATATCTTTGTATAAAAACTAGAGAGAATCATTTTCAGCAACCACTTGGTGATGTGTGCGTTCCACTCACAGAGTTTAACCTTTCTTTTCATAGAGCAGTTTGTACACACTCTGTTTCTAAAGTCTGCAAGTGGATATTTGGACCTCTTTGTGGACTTCGTTGGAAACGGGATTTCTGCATATAACGCTAGACAGAAGAATTCTCAGTAACTACTTTGGGCTGCGTGTGTTCAACCCACAGAGTTGTACCTTCCTTTAGAAAAAGCAGATTTGAAACCCTCTTCTTGTGGAATTTACTAGTGGAGATTTCAAGCGATTTGGGGCCAACGGTAGAAAAGGAAATATCTTCGAATAAAAACTAGACAGAATCATTCTCAGCAACCACTTTGGGATGTGTGCGTTCCACTCAGAGAGTTTAACCTTTCTTTTCATAGAGTAGTTTGCAAACACTCTGTTTGTAAAGTCTGCAAGTGGATATTTGGACCTCTTTGAGGATTTCGTTGGAAAAGGGATTTCTGCATATATCGGTAGACAGAAGAATTCTCAGTAACTTCTTTGGGCTGTGTGTGTTCAACTCACAGAGTTGAACTTTCCTTTAGACAGTGCAGATTTGAACCCTCTTTTTGTGGAATTTACAAGTGGACATTTCAAGCGCTTTGGGTCCAACGGTAGAAAAGGAAATATGTTTGTATAAAAACTAGAGAGAATCATTCTCAGCAACCACTTTGTGATATGTACGTTCCACTCACGGAGTTTATACTTTCTTTTCATAGAGCAGTTTGGAAACACTCTGTTTGAAAGTCTGCAAGTGGATATTTGGACATCTTTGAGGATTTCTTTGGAAACGGGATTTCTGCATATAACTCTAGACAGAAGAATTCTCAGTAACTTCTTTGGGCTGCGTGTGTTCAACTCACAGAGTTGTACCTTCCTTTAGAAAGAGCAGATTTGGAACCCTCTTCTTGTGGAATTTGCAAGTGGAGATTTCAAGCGATTTGGGGCCAACGGTAGAAAAGGAAATATCATCGAATAAAAACTAGAGAGAATCATTGTCAGCAACCACTTTGGGATGTGTGCGTTCCACTCACACAGTTTAAACTTTCTTTTCATAGAGCAGTTTGCAAACACTCTGTTTGTAAAGTCTGCAAGTGGATATATTTTCCTCTTTGAGGATTTCGTTAGAAACAGGATTTCTGCATATAACGCTAGACAGAAGAATTCGCAGTAACTTCTTTTGGCTGCATGTGTTCAACGCACAGAGTTGTACCTTCCTTTAGAAAAAGCAGATTTGAAACCCTGTTTTTGTGGAATTTGCAAGTGGAGATTTCAAGCGCTTTGGGGCCAACGGTAGTAACGGAAATATCTTCATACAAAACTAGAGAGAATCATTTTCAGCAACCACATTGGGATGCGTGCGTTCCACTCACAGAGTTTAACCTTTCTTTTCATAGAGCAGTTTGGAAACACTCTGTTTGTAAAGTCTGCAAGTGGATATTTGGACCTCCTTGAGGGTTTCGTTGGAAGAGGTATTTCTGCATATAACGCTACACATAAGAATTCTCAGTAACTTCTTTGGGCTGTGTTTGTTCAAATCACAGAGTTGCACTTTCCTTTAGACAGTGCAGATTTGAACCCTCTTTTTGTGGAATTTACAAGTGGAGATTTCATGCGCTTTGGGGCCAACGGTAGAAAAGGAAATATCTTTGTATAAAAACTAGAGAGAATCATTCTCAGCAACCACTTTGTGATATGTGCGTTCCACTCACGGAGTTTAACCTTTCTTTTCATAGAGCAGTTTGGAAACACTCTGCATGTAAAGTCTGCAAGTGGATATTTGGACCTCTCTGAGGATTTCGTTGGAAGCGGGATTTCTGCATATAACGCTAGAGAGAAGAATTCTCAGTAATTCTTTGGGCTGCGTGTGTTCAACTCACAGAGTTGAACCTTTCTTTAGACAGAGCAGATTTGAAAACCTCTTTTTGTGGAATGTACAAGTGGAGATTTCAAGCGATTTGGGGCCAACGGTAGAAAAGGAAATATCTTTGTATAAAAACTAGAGAGAATCATTCTCAGCAACCACTTGGTGATGGCTGCGTTCCACTCACAGTTTAACCTTTCTTTTCATAGAGCAGTTTGGAAACACTCTGTTTGTAAAGTCTGCAAGTGGATATTTGGACCTCTTTGAGGATTTCGTTGGAAACGGGATTTCTGCATATAACGCTAGACAGAAGAATTCTCAGTAACTTCTTTGGGCTGCGTGTGTTCAACCCACAGAGTTGTACCTTCCTTTAGAAAAACCAGATTTGAAACCCTCTTCTTGTGGAATTTACTAGTGGAGATTTCAAGCGATTTGGGGCCAACGGTAGAAACGGAAATATCTTCGAATAAAAACTAGAGAGAATCATTCTCAGCAACCACTTTGGGATGTGTGCGTTCCACTCACAGAGTTTAACCTTTCTTTTCATAGAGTAGTTTGCAAACACTCTGTTTGTAAAGTCTGCAAGTGGATATTTGGACCTCTTTGAGGATTTCGTTGGAAAAGGGATTTCTGCATATAACGGTAGACAGAAGAATTCTCAGTAACTTCTTTGGGCTTTGTGTGTTCAACTCACAGAGTTGAACTTTCCTTTAGGCAGTGCAGATTTGAACCCTCTTTTTGTGGAATTTACAAGTGGACATTTCAAGGGCTTTGGGTCCAACGGTAGAAAAGGAAATATCTTTGTATAAAAACTAGAGAGAATCATTCTCAGCAACCACTTTGTGATATGTGCGTTCCACTCACGGAGTTTATCCTTTCTTTTCATAGAGCAGTTTGGAAACACTCTGTTTGAAAGTCTGCAAGTGGATATTTGGACCTCCTTGAGGATTTCATTGGAAGTGGGATTTCTGCATATAACGCTTGACAGAAGAATTATCAGTAATTTTTTGGGCTGCGTGTGTTCAACTCACAGAGTTGAACCTTCCTTTAGACAGAGCAGATTTGAACCCTCTTTTTGTGGAATTTACAAGTGGAGATTTCAAGCGCTTTGGGGCCAACGGTAGAAAAGGAAATATCTTTGTATAAAAACTAGAGAGAATCATTCTCAGCAACCACATTGGGATGTGTGAGTTCCACTCACAGAGTTTAACCTTTCTTTTCATAGAGCAGTTTGGAAACACTCTGTTTGTAAAGTCTGCAAGTGGATATTTGGACCTCCTTGAGGGTTTCGTTGGAAGAGGGATTTCTGCATATAACCCTACACAGAAGAATTCTCAGTAACTTCTTTGGGCTGTGTGTGTTCAACTCACAGAGTTGCACTTTCCTTTAGACAGTGCAGATTTGAACCCTCTTTTTGTGGAATTTACAAGTGGAGATTTGAAGCGCTTTGGGGCCAACGGTAGAAAAGGAAATATCTTTGTATAAAAACTAGAGAGAATCATTCTCAGCAACCACTTTGTGATATGTGCGTTCCACTCACGGAGTTTAACCTTTATTTTCATAGAGCAGTTTGGAAACACTCTGCATGTAAAGTCTGCAAGTGGATATTTGGACCTCTTTGAGGATTTCGTTGGAAGCGGGATTTCTGCATATAACGCTAGAGAGAAGAATTCTCAGTAATTCTTTGGGCTGCATGTGTTCAACTCACAGAGTTGAACCTTCCTTTAGACAGAGCAGATTTGAAAACCTCTTTTTGTGGAATTTACAAGTGTAGATTTCAAGCGATTTGGGGCCAATGGTAGAAAAGGAAATATCTTTGTATAAAAACTAGAGAGAATCATTCTCAGCATCCACTTGGTGATGGGTGCGTTCCACTCACAGTTTAACCTTTCTTTTCATGGAGCAGTTTGGAAACACTCTGTTTGTAAAGTCTGCAAGTGGATATTTGGACCTCTTTGAGGATTTCGTTGGAAAAGGGATTTCTGCATATAACGCTAGACAGAAGAATTCTCAGTAACTTCTTTGGGCTGCGTGTGTTCAACCCACAGAGTTGTACCTTCCTTTAGAAAAAGCAGATTTGAAACCCTCTTCTTGTGGAATTTACTAGTGGAGATTTCAAGCGATTTGGGGCCAACGGTAGAAACGGAAATATCTTCGAATAAAAACTAGAGAGAATCATTCTCAGCAACCACTTTGGGATGTGTGCGTTCCACTCACAGAGTTTAACCTTTCTTTTCATAGAGTAGTTTGCAAACACTCTGTTTGTAATGTCTGCAAGTGGATATTTGGACCTCTTTGAGGATTTCGTTGGAAAAGGGATTTCTGCATATAACGGTAGACAGAAGAATTCTCAGTAACTTCTTTGGGCTTTGTGTGTTCAACTCACAGAGTTGAACTTTCCTTTAGGCAGTGCAGATTTGAACCCTCTTTTTGTGGAATTTACAAGTGGACATTTCAAGCGCTTTGGGTCCAACAGTAGAAAAGGAAATATCTTTGTATAAAAACTAGAGAGAATCATTCTCAGCAACCACTTTGTGATATGTGCGTTCCACTCACGGAGTTTATTCTTTCTTTTCATAAAGCAGTTTGGAAACACTCTGTTTGAAAGTCTGCAAGTGGATATTTGGACATCTTTGAGGATTTCGTTGGAAATGGGATTTCTGCATATAACGCTAGACAGAAGAATTCTCAGTAACTTCTTTGGGCTGCGTGTGTTCAACTCACAGAGTTGTACCTTCCTTTAGAAAGAGCCGATTTGAAACCCCCTTCTTGAGGAATTTGCAAGTAGAGATTTCAAGTGATTTGGGGCCAAAGGTAGAAAAGGATATATCTTCGAATAAAAACTAGAGAGAATAATTTTCAGCAACCACTTGGTGATGTGTGCGTTCCACTCACAGAGTTTAACCTTTCTTTTCATAGAGCAGTTTGCAAACACTCTGTTTGTAAAGTCTGCAAGTGGATATTTAGACCTCTTTGAGGATTTCGTTGGAAACGGGATTTCTGCATATAACGCTAGACAGAAGAATTCTCAGTAACTTCTTTGGGCTGCGTGTGTTCAACTCACAGAGTTGTACCTTCCTTTAGAAAGAGCAGATTTGAAACCCTCTTCTTGTGGAATTTGCAAGTGGAGATTTCAAGCGATTTGGGGCCAACGGTAGAAAAGGAAAAATCATCGCATAAAAACTAGAGAGAATCATTCTCAGCAACCACTTTGGGATGTGTGTGTTCCACTCACAGAGTTTAACCTTTCTTTTCGTAGAGCAGTTTGCAAACACTCTGTTTCTAAAGTCTGCAAGTGGATATTTTTACCTCTTTGAGGATTTCGTTGGAAAAGGGATTTCTGCATATAACGGTAGACAGAAGAATTCACAGTAACTTCTTTGGGATGTGTGTGTTCAACCTACAGAGTTGAACTTTCCTTTAGGCAGTGCAGATTTGAACCCTCTTTTTGTGGAATTTACAAGTGGACATTTCAAGGGCTTTGGGTCCAACGGTAGAAAAGGAAATATCTTTGTATAAAAACTAGAGAGAATCATTCTCAGCAACCACTTTGTGATATGTGCGTTCCACTCACGGAGTTTATCCTTTCTTTTCATAGAGCAGTTTGGAAACACTCTGTTTGAAAGTCTGCAAGTGGATATTTGGACATCTTTGAGGATTTCGTTGGAAATGGGATTTCTGCATATAACTCTAGACAGAAGAATTCTCAGTAACTTCTTTGGGCTGCGTGTGTTCAACTCACAGAGTTGTACCTTCCTTTAGAAAGAGCAGATTTGAAATCCTCTTCTTGAGGAATATGCAAGTGGAGATTTCAAGCGATTTGGGGCCAAAGGTAGAAAAGGATATATCTTCGAATAAAAACTAGAGAGAATCATTCTCAGCAACCACTATGGGATGTGTGCGTTCCACTCACAGAGTTTAACCTTTCTTTTCGTAGAGCAGTTTGGAAACACTCTGTTTGTAAAGTCTGCAAGTGGATATTTGGACCTCCTTGAGGATTTCGTTGGAAGCGGGATTTCTGCATATAACGCTTGACAGAAGAATTCTCAGTAATTCTTTGGGCTGCGTGTGTTCACCTCACAGAGTTGAACCTTCCTTTAGACAGAGCAGATTTGAAACCCTCTTTTTGTGGAATATACAAGTGGAGATTTCAAGCGCTTTGGGGCCAACGGTAGAAAAGGAAATATCTTTGTATAAAAACTAGAGAGAATCATTTTCAGCAACCACTTGGTGATGTGTGCGTTCCACTCACAGAGTTTAACCTTTCTTTTCATAGAGCAGTTTACAAACACTCTGTTTGTAAAGTCTGCAAGTGGATATTTGGACCTCTTTGAGGATTTCGTTGGAAAAGGGATTTCTGCATATAACGGTAGACAGAAGAATTCTCAGTAACTTCTTTGGGATGTGTGTGTTCAACTCACAGAGTTGAACTTTCCTTTAGGCTGTGCAGATTTGAACCCTCTTTTTGTGGAATTTACAAGTGGACATTTCAAGGGCTTTGGGTCCAAAGGTAGAAAAGGAAATATCTTTGTATAAAAACTAGAGAGAATCATTCTCAGCAACCACTTTGTGATATGTGCGTTCCACTCACGGAGTTTATCCTTTCTTTTCATAGAGCAGTTTGCAAACACTCTGTTTGTAAAGTCTGCAAGTGGATATTTGGACCTCTTTGAGGATTTCGTTGGAAACGGGATTTCTGCATATAACGCTAGACAGAAGAATTCGCAGTAACTTCTTTGGGCTGCGTGCGTTCAACGCACAGAGTTGTACCTTCCTTTAGAAAAAGCAGATTTGAAACCCTCTTTTTGTGGAATTTCCAAGTGGAGATTTCAAGCTTTTTGGGGCCAACGGTAGAAACGGAAATATCTTCATACAAAAACTAGAGAGAATCATTTTCAGCAACCACTTTGGGATGTGTGCGTTCCACTCACAGAGTTTAACCTTTCTTTTCATAGAGCAGTTTGGAAACACTCTGTTTGTAAAGTCTGCAAGTGGATATTTGGACCTCCTTGAGGGTTTCGTTGGAAGAGGGATTTCTGCATATAACGCTACACAGAAGAATTCTCAGTAACTTCTTTGTGCTGTGTTTGTTCAACTCACAGAGTTGCACTTTCCTTTAGACAGTGCAGATTTGAACCCTCTTTTTGTGGAATTTACAAGTGGAGATTTCAAGCGCTTTGGGGCCAATGGTAGAAAAGGAAATATCTTTGTATAAAAACTAGAGAGAATCATTCTCAGCAACCACTTTGTGATATGTGCGTTCCACTCACGGAGTTTAACCTTTCTTTTCATAGAGCAGTTTGGAAACACTCTGCATGTAAAGTCTGCAAGTGGATATTTGGACCTCTTTGAGGATTTCGTTGGAAGCGGGATTTCTGCATATAACGCTAGGGAGAAGAATTCTCAGTAATTCTTTGGGCTGCGTGTGTTCAACTCACAGAGTTGAACCTTCCTTTAGACAGAGCAGATTTGAAAACCTCTTTTTGTGGAATTTACAAGTGTAGATTTCAAGCGATTTGGGGCCAACGGTAGAAAAGGAAATATCTTTGTATAAAAAATAGAGAGAATCATTCTCAGCAACCACTTGGTGATGGGTGCGTTCCACTCACAGAGTTTAACCTTTCTTTTCATAGAGCAGTTTGGAAACACTCTGTTTGTAAAGTCTGCAAGTGGATATTTGGACTTCTTTGAAGATTTCGTTGGAAACGGGATTTCTGCATATAACGCTAGACAGAAGAATTCTCAGTAATTACTTTGGGCTGCGTGTGTTCAACCCACAGAGTTGTACCTTCCTTTAGAAAAAGCAGATTTGAAACCCTCTTCTTGTGGAATTTACTAGTGGAGATTTCAAGCGATTTGGGGCCAACGGTAGAAACGGAAATATCTTCGAATAAAAACTAGACAGAATCATTCTCAGCAACCACTTTGGGATGTGTGCGTTCCACTCACAGAGTTTAACCTTTCTTTTCATAGAGTAGTTTGCAAACACTCTGTTTGTAAAGTCTGCAAGTGGATATTTGGACCTCTTTGAGGATTTCGTTGGAAAAGGGATTTCTGCATATAACGGTAGACAGAAGAATTCTCAGTAACTTCTTTAGGCTGTGTGTGTTCAACTCACAGAGTTGAACTTTCCTTTAGACAGTGCAGATTTGAACCCTCTTTTTGTGGAATTTACAAGTGGACATTTCAAGGGCTTTGGGTCCAACGGTAGAAAAGGAAATATCTTTGTATAAAAACTAGAGAGAATCATTCTCAGCAACCACTTTGTGATATGTGCGTTCCACTCACGGAGTTTATCCTTTCTTTTCATAGAGCAGTTTGGAAACACTCTGTTTGAAAGTCTGCAAGTGGATATTTGGACATCTTTGAGGATTTCTTTGGAAACGGGATTTCTGCATATAACTCTAGACAGAAGAATTCTCAGTAACTTCTTTGGGCTGCGTGTGTTCAACTCACAGAGTTGTACCTTCCTTTAGAAAGAGCAGATTTGGAACCCTCTTCTTGTGGAATTTGCAAGTGGAGATTTCAAGCGATTTGGGGCCAACGGTAGAAAAGGAAATATCATCGAATAAAAACTAGAGAGAATCATTCTCAGCAACCACTTTGGGATGTGTGCGTTCCACTCACAGAGTTTAACCTTTCTTTTCATAGAGCAGTTTGCAAACACTCTGTTTGTAAAGTCTGCAAGTGGATATATTTACCTCTTTGAGGATTTCGTTGGAAACAGGATTTCTGCATATAACGCTTGACAGAAGAATTCTCAGTAACTTTCTTGGTCTGTGTGTGTTCAACTCACAGAGTTGATCTTTCCTTTAGACAGTGCAGATTTGAACCCTCTTTTTGTGGAATTTACAAGTGGAGATTTGAAGCGCTTTGGGGCCAACGGTAGAAAAGGAAATATCTTTGTATAAAAACTAGAGAGAATCATTCTCAGCAACCACTTTGTGATATGTGCGTTCCACTCACGGAGTTTATTCTTTCTTTTCGTAAAGCAGTTTGGAAACACTCTGTTTGAAAGTCTGCAAGTCGATATTTGGACCTCTTTGAGGATTTCGTTGGAAACGGGATTTCTGCATATAACGCTAGACAGAAGAATTCTCCGTAACTTCTTTGGGCTGCGTGTGTTCAACTCACAGAGTTGTACCTTCCTTTAGAAAGAGCAGATTTGAAACCCTCTTCTTGTGGAATTTGCAAGTGGAGATTTCAAGTGATTAGGGGCCAAAGGTAGAAAAGGATATATCTTCGAATAAAAACTAGAGAGAATAATTTTCAGCAACCACTTGGTGATGTGTGTGTTCCACTCACAGAGTTTAACCTTTCTTTTCATAGAGCAGTTTGCAAACACTCTGTTTGTAAAGTCTGCAAGTGGTTATTTAGACCTCTGAGGATTTCATTGGAAACGGGATTTGAGCATATAACGCTAGACAGAAGAATTCTCAGTAATTTCTTTGGGCTGCGTGTGTTCAACTCACAGAGTTGTACCTTCCTTTAGAAAGAGCAGATTTGAAACCCTCTTCTTGTGGAATTTGCAAGTGGAGATTTCAAGCGATTTGGGGCCAACGGTAGAAAAGGAAAAATCATCGCATAAAAACTAGAGAGAATCATTCTCAGCAACCACTTTGGGATGTGTGCGTTCCACTCACAGAGTTTAACCTTTCTTTTCGTAGAGCAGTTTGCAAACACTCTGTTTGTAAAGTCTGCAAGTGGATATTTTTACCTCTTTGAGGATTTCGTTGGAAAAGGGATTTCTGCATATAACGGTAGACAGAAGAATTCTCAGTAACTTCTTTGGGATGTGTGTGTTCAACTCACAGAGTTGAACTTTCCTTTAGGCAGTGCAGATTTGAACCCTCTTTTTGTGGAATTTACAAGTGGACATTTCAAGGGCTTTGGGTCCAACGGTAGAAAAGGAAATATCTTTGTATAAAAACTAGAGAGAATCATTCTCAGCAACCACTTTGTGATATGTGCGTTCCACTCACGGAGTTTATCCTTTCTTTTCATAGAGCAGTTTGGAAACACTCTGTTTGAAAGTCTGCAAGTGGATATTTGGACATCTTTGAGGATTTCGTTGGAAACGGGATTTCTGCATATAACTCTAGACAGAAGAATTCTCAGTAACTTCTTTGGGCTGCGTGTGTTCAACTCACAGAGTTGTACCTTCCTTTAGAAAGAGCAGATTTGAAACCCTCTTCTTGAGGAATATGCAAGTGGAGATTTCAAGCGATTTGGGGCCAAAGGTAGAAAAGGATATATCTTCGAATAAAAACTAGAGAGAATCATTCTCAGCAACCACTATGGGATGTGTGCGTTCCACTCACAGAGTTTAACCTTTCTTTTCGTAGAGCAGTTTGGAAACACTCTGTTTGTAAAGTGTGCAAGTGGATATTTGGACCTCCTTGAGGATTTCGTTGGAAGCGGGATTTCTGCATATAACGCTTGACAGAAGAATTCTCAGTAATTCTTTGGGCTGCGTGTGTTCACCTCACAGAGTTGAACCTTCCTTTAGACAGAGCAGATTTGAAACCCTCTTTTTGTGGAATATACAAGTGGAGATTTCAAGCGCTTTGGGGCCAACGGTAGAAAAGGAAATATCTTTGTATAAAAACTAGAGAGAATCATTTTCAGCAACCACTTGGTGATGTGTGCGTTCCACTCACAGAGTTTAACCTTTCTTTTCATAGAGCAGTTTGCAAACACTCTGTTTGTAAAGTCTGCAAGTGGATATTTGGACCTCTTTGAGGATTTCGTTGGAAAAGGGATTTCTGCATATAACGGTAGACAGAAGAATTCTCAGTAACTTCTTTGGGATGTGTGTGTTCAACTCACAGAGTTGAACTTTCCTTTAGGCAGTGCAGATTTGAACCCTCTTTTTGTGGAATTTACAAGTGGACATTTCAAGGGCTTTGGGTCCAACGGTAGAAAAGGAAATATCTTTGTATAAAAACTAGAGAGAATCATTCTCAGCAACCACTTTGTGATATGTGCGTTCCACTCACGGAGTTTATCCTTTCTTTTCATAGAGCAGTTTGGAAACACTCTGTTTGAAAGTCTGCAAGTGGATATTTGGACATCTTTGAGGATTTCGTTGGAAACGGGATTTCTGCATATAACTCTAGACAGAAGAATTCTCAGTAACTTCTTTGGGCTGCGTGTGTTCAACTCACAGAGTTGTACCTTCCTTTAGAAAGAGCAGATTTGAAACCCTCTTCTTGAGGAATATGCAAGTGGAGATTTCAAGCGATTTGGGGCCAAAGGTACAAAAGGATATATCTTTGAATAAAAACTAGAGAGAATCATTCTCAGCAACCACTATGGGATGTGTGCGTTCCACTCACAGAGTTTAACCTTTCTTTTCGTAGAGCAGTTTGGAAACACTCTGTTTGTAAAGTGTGCAAGTGGATATTTGGACCTCCTTGAGGATTTCGTTGGAAGCGGGATTTCTGCATATAACGCTTGACAGAAGAATTCTCAGTAATTCTTTGGGCTGCGTGTGTTCACCTCACAGAGTTGAACCTTCCTTTAGACAGAGCAGATTTGAAACCCTCTTTTTGTGGAATATACAAGTGGAGATTTCAAGCGCTTTGGGGCCAACGGTAGAAAAGGAAATATCTTTGTGTAAAAACTAGAGAGAATCATTTTCAGCAACCACTTGGTGATGTGTGCGTTCCACTCACAGAGTTTAACCTTTCTTTTCATAGAGCAGTTTTCAAACACTCTGTTTGTAAAGTCTGCAAGTGGATATTTGGACCTCTTTGAGGATTTCGTTGGAAACGGGATTTCTGCATATAACGCTAGACAGAAGAATTCGCAGTAACTTCTTTGGGCTGCGTGCGTTCAACGCACAGAGTTGTACCTTCCTTTAGAAAAAGCAGATTTGAAACCCTCTTTTTGTGGAATTTGCAAGTGGAGATTTCAAGCGCTTTGGGGCCAACGGTAGAAACGGAAATATCTTCATACAAAAACTAGAGAGAATAATTTTCAGCAACCACTTTGGGATGTGTGCGTTCCACTCACAGAGTTTAACCTTTCTTTTCATAGAGCAGTTTGGAAACACTCTGTTTGTAAAGTCTGCAAGTGGATATTTGGACCTCCTTGAGGGTTTCGTTGGAAGAGGGATTTCTGCATATAACGCTACACAGAAGAATTCTAAGTAACTTCTTTGGGCTGTGTTTGTTCAACCCACAGAGTTGAACTTTCCTTTAGGCAGTGCAGATTTGAACCCTCTTTTTGTGGAATTTACAAGTGGAGATTTCAAGCGCTTTGGGGCCAACGGTAGAAAAGGAAATATCTTTGTATAAAAACTAGAGAGAATCATTCTCAGCAACCACTTTGGGATGTGTGCGTTCCACTCACAGAGTTTAACCTTTCTTTTCATAGAGCAGTTTGGAAACACTCTGTTTGTAAAGTCTGCAAGTGGATATTTGGACCTCCTTGAGGATTTCGTTGGAAGAGGGATTTCTGCATATAACGCTAGACTGAAGAATTCTCAGTAATTCTTTGGGCTGCGTGTGTTCAACTCACAGAGTTGAACCTTCCTATAGACAGAGCAGATTTGAAACCCTCTTTTTGTGGAATATACAATTGGAGGTTTCAAGTGCTTTGGGGCCAACGGTAGAAAAGGAAATATCTTTGTATGAAAACTAGAGAGAATCATACTCAGCAACCACTTTGTAATATGTGCGTTCCACTCACAGAGTTTAACCTTTCTTTTCATAGAGCAGTTTGCAAACACTCTGTTTGTAAAGTCTGCAAGTGGATATTTGGACCTCTTTGAGGATTTCGTTGGAAACAGGATTTCTGCATATAACGCTTGACAGAAGAATTCTCAGTAACTTCCTTGGTCTGTGTGTGTTCAACTCACAGAGTTGAACTTTCCTTTAGACAGTGCAGATTTGAACCCTCTTTTTGTGGAATTTACAAGTGGAGATTTCAAGCGCTTTGGGGCCAAAAGTAGGAAAGGAAATATCTTTGTATAAAAGCTAGAGAGAATCATTCTCAGCAACCACTTTGTGATATGTGCGTTCCACTCACAGAGTTTAACCTTTCTTTTCATAGAGCAGTTTGCAAACACTCTGTTTGTAAAGTCTGCAAGTGGATATTTGGACCTCTTTGAGGATTTCGTTGGAAGAGGGATTTCTGCATATAACGCTAGAGAGAAGAATTCTCAGTAATTCTTTGGGCTGCGAGTGTTCAACTCTCACAGTTGAACCTTCCTTTAGACAGAGCAGATTTGAAAACCTCTTTTTGTGGAATTTACAAGTGTAGGTTTCAAGCGATTTGGGGCCAACGGTAGAAAAGGAAATATCTTTGTATAAAAACTAGAGAGAATCATTCTCAGCAACCACATGGGGATGGGTGCGTTCCACTCACAGAGTTTAACCTTTCTTTTCATAGAGCAGTTTGGAAACACTCTGTTTGTAAAGTCTGCAAGTGGATATTTGGACCTCCTTGAGGGTTTCGTTGGAAGAGGGATTTCTGCATATAACGCTAGACAGAAGAATTCGCAGTAACTTCTTTGGGCTGCGTGTGTTCAACCCACAGAGTTGTACCTTCCTTTAGAAAAAGCAGATTTGAAACCTTCTTCTTGTGGAATTTGCTAGTGGAGATTTCAAGCGATTTGGGGCCAACGGTAGAAACGGAAATATCTTCGAATAAAAACTAGAGAGAATCATTCTCAGCAACCACTTTGGGATGTGTGCGTTCCACTCACAGAGTTTAACCTTTCTTTTCATAGAGTAGTTTGCAAACACTCTGTTTGTAAAGTCTTCAAGTGGATATTTGGACCTCTTTGAGGATTTCGTTGGAAAAGGCATTTCTGCATATAACGGTAGACAGAAGAATTCTCAGTAACTTCCTTGGTCTGTGTGTGTTCAACTCACAGAGTTGAACTTTCCTTTAGACAGTGCAGATTTGAACCCTCTTTTTGTGGAATTTACAAGTGGAGATTTCAAGCGCTTTGGGGCAAACGGTAGAAAAGGAAATATCTTTGTATAAAAACTAGAGAGAATCATTCTCAGCAACCACTTTGGGATGTGTGCGTTCCACTCACAGAGTTGAACCTTTCTTTTCATAGAGCAGTTTGGAAACACTCTGTTTGTAAAGTCTGCAAGTGGATATTTGGACCTCTTTGAGGATTTCGTTGGAAACGGGATTTCTGCATATAACGCTAGATAGAAGAATTCTCAGTAACTTCTTTGGGGTGCGTGTGTTCAACTCACAGAGTTTTACCTTCCTTTAGAAAGAGCAGATTTGAAACCCTCTTCTTGAGGAATTTGCAAGTGGAGATTTCAAGTGATTTGGGGCCAAATGTAGGAAAGGATATATCTTCGAATAAAAACTAGAGAGAATCATTCTCAGCAACCACTATGGGATGTGTGCGTTCCACTCACAGAGATTAACCTTTCTTTTCGCAGAGCAGTTTGGAAACACTCTGTTTGTAAAGTCTGCAAGTGGATATTTGGACCTCCTTGAGGATTTCGTTGGAAGAGGGATTTCTGCATATAACGCTAGACAGAAGAATTCTCAGTAATTCTTTGGGCTGCGTGTGTTCAACTCACAGAGTTGAACCTTCCTTTAGACCGAGCAGATTTGAAACCCTCTTTTTGTGGAATATACAAGAGGAGATTTCATGCGCTTTTGGGCCAACGGTAGAAAAGGAAATATCTTTGTATAAAAACTAGAGAGAATCATTTTCAGCAACCACTTGGTGATGTGTCCGTTCCACTCACAGAGTTTAACCTTTCTTTTCATAGAGCAGTTTGCAAACACTCTGTTTGTAAAGTCTGCAAGTGGATATTTGGACCTCTTTGAGGATTTCGTTGGAAACGGGATTTCTGCATATAACGCTAGACAGAAGAATTCGCAGTAACTTTTTTGGGGTGCGTGTGTTGAACGCACAGAGGTGTACCTACCTTTAGAAAAAGCAGATTTGAAACCCTCTTTTTGTGGAATATACAAGAGGAGATTTCATGCGCTTTGGGGCCAACGGTAGAAACGGAAATATCTTCATACAAAAACTAGAGAGAATCATTTTCAGCAACCACATTGGGATGCGTGCGTTCCACTCACAGAGTTTAACCTTTCCTTTCATAGAGCAGTTTGGAAACACTCTGTTTGTAAAGTCTGCAAGTGGATATTTGGACCTCCTTGAGGGTTTCGTTGGAAGAGGGATTTCTGCATATAACGCTACACAGAAGAATTCTCAGTAACTTCTTTGGGCTGTGTTTGTTCAAATCACAGAGTTGCACTTTCCTTTAGACAGTGCAGATTTGAACCCTCTTTTTGTGGAATTTACAAGTGGAGATTTCAAGCGCTTTGGGGCCAACGGTAGAAAAGGAAATATCTTTGTATAAAAACTAGAGAGAATCATTCTCAGCAACCACTTTGTGATATGTGCGTTCCACTCACGGAGTTTAACCTTTCTTTTCATAGAGCAGTTTGGAAACACTCTGCATGTAAAGTCTGCAAGTGGATATTTGCAACTCTTTGAGGATTTCGTTGGAAGCGGGATTTCTGCATATAACGCTAGAGAGAAGAATTCTCAGTAATTCTTTGGGCTGCGTGTGTTCAACTCACAGAGTTGAACCTTTCTTTAGACAGAGCAGATTTGAAAACCTCTTTTTGTGGAATTTACAAGTGTAGATTTCAAGCGATTTGGGGCCAACGGTAGAAAAGGATATATCTTTGTATAAAAACTAGAGAGAATCATTCTCAGCAACCACTTGGTGATGGGTGCGTTCCACTCACAGTTTAACCTTTCTTTTCATAGAGCAGTTGGGAAACACTCTGTTTGTAAAGTCTGCAAGTGGATATTTGGACCTCTTTGAGGATTTCGTTGGAAAAGGGATTTCTGCATATAACGCTAGACAGAAGAATTCTCAGTAACTTCTTTGGGCTGCGTGTGTTCAACCCACAGAGTTGTACCTTCCTTTAGAAAAAGCAGATTTGAAACCCTCTTCTTGTGGAATTTACTAGTGGAGATTTCAAGCGATTTGGGGCCAACGGTAGAAACGGAAATATCTTCGAATAAAAACTAGAGAGAATCATTCTCAGCAACCATTTTGTGATATGTGCGTTCCACTCACAGAGTTTATTCTTTCTTTTCATAAAGCAGTTTGGAAACACTCTGTTTGAAAGTCTGCAAGTCGATATTTGGACATCTTTGAGGATTTCGTTGGAAACGGGATTTCTGCATATAACGCTAGACAGAAGAATTCTCAGTAACTTCTTTGGGCTGCGTGTGTTCAACTCACAGAGTTGTACCTTCCTTTAGAAAGAGCAGATTTGAAACTCTCTTCTTGTTGGATTTGCAAGTGGAGATTTCAAGCGATTTGGGGCCAACGGTAGAAAAGGAAAAATCATCGCATAAAAACTAGAGAGAATCATTCTCAGCAACCACTTTGGGATGTGTGCGTTCCACTCACAGAGTTTAACCTTTCTTTTCGTAGAGCAGTTTGCAAACACTCTGTTTCTAAAGTCTGCAAGTGGATATTTTTACCTCTTTGAGGATTTCGTTGGAAAAGGGATTTCTGCATATAACGGTAGACAGAAGAATTCTCAGTAAGTTCTTTGGGATGTGTGTGTTCAACTCACAGAGTTGAACTTTCCTTTAGGCAGTGCAGATTTGAACCCTCTTTTTGTGGAATTTACAAGTGGACATTTCAAGGGCTTTGGGTCCAACGGTAGAAAAGGAAATATCTTTGTATAAAAACTAGAGAGAATCATTCTCAGCAACCACTTTGGGATGTGTGCGTTCCACTCACAGAGTTTAACCTTTCTTTTCATAGAGCAGTTTGCAAACCTCTCTTTAGAAAGAGCAGATTTGAACCCCTCTTTCTGAGGAATTTGCAAGGGGAGATTTCAAGCGATTTGGGGCCAACGGTAGAAAAGGAAATATCTTCGAATAAAAACTAGAGAGAATCATTCTCAGCAACCACTTTGGGATGTGTGCGTTCCGCTCACAGAGTTTAACCTTTCTTTTCATAGAGCAGTTTGGAAACACTCTGTTTGTAAATTCTGCACGTGGATATTTGGACCTCCTTGAGGATTTCGTTGGAAGCGGGATTTCTGCATAAAACGCTAGACAGAAGAATTCTCAGTAATTGTTTGGGCTGCGTGTGTTCAACTCACAGAGTTGAACCTTTCTTTAGACAGAGCAGATTTGAAACCCTCTTTTTGTGGAATATACAAGTGGAGATTTCAAGCGCTTTGGGGCCAACGGTAGAAAAGGAAATATCTTTGTATAAAAACAAGAGAGAATCATTTTCAGCAACCACTTGGTGATGTGTGCGTTCCACTCACAGAGTTTAACCTTTCTTTTCATAGAGCAGTTTGGAAACACCCTGTTTGTAAAGTCTGCAAGTGGATATTTGGACCTCTTTGAGGATTTCGTTGGAAACGGGATTTCTGCATATATCACTAGACAGAAGAATTCTCAGTAACTTCTTTGGGCTGTGTGTGTTCAACTCACAGAGTTGAACTTTCCTTTAGACAGTGCAGATTTGAACTCTCTTTTTGTGGAATTTACAAGTGTAGATTTCAAGGGCTTTGGGGCCAACGGTATAAAAGGAAATATCTTTGTATAAAAATTAGAGAGAATCATTCTCAGCAACCACATGGTGATGTGTGCATTCCACTCACAGAGTTTAACCTTTCTCTTCATAGAGCAGTTTGCAAACACTCTGTTTGTAAGTCTGCAAGTGGGTATTTGGACCTCTTTGAGGATTTCATTGGAAACGGGATTTCTGCATATAACGCTAGACAGAAGAATTCTCAGTAACTTCTTTGGGCTGCTTGTGTTCAACTCAGAGAGTTGCACCTTCCTTTAGAAAGAGCAGATTTGAAACCCTCTTCTTGTGGAATTTGGAAGTGTAGATTTCAAGCGTTTTGGGGCCAACGGTAGAAACGGAAATATCTTCGAATAAAAACTAGACAGAATCATTTTCAGCAACCACTTCGGGATGTGTGCGTTCCACTCACAGAGTTTAACCTTTCTTTTCATGAGCAGTTTGGAAACACTCTGTTTGAAAAGTCTGCAAGTGGATATTTGGACCTCTTTGAGGATTTCGTTGGAAACGGGATTTCTGCATATAACGCTAGACAGAAGAATTCTCAGTAACTTCTTTGGGCTGTGTGTGTTCAACTCACAGAGTTGAACTTTCCTTTAGACAGTGCAGATTTGAACTCTCTTTTTGTGGAATTTACAAGTGTAGATTTCAAGGGCTTTGGGGCCATCGGTAGAAAAGGAAATATCTTTGTATAAAAACCAGAGAGAATCATTCTCAGCAACCACTTTGTGATATGTGCGTTCCACTCACGGAGTTTAAACTTTCTTTTCATAGAGCAGTTTGCAAACACTGTGCATGTAATGTCTGCAAGTGGATATTTGGACCTCTTTGAGGATTTCGTTGGAAGAGGGATTTCTGCATATAATGCAAGACAGAAGAATTCTCAGTAATTGTTTGGGCTGCGTGTGTTCAACTCACAGAGTTCAACCTTCCTTTAGACAGAGCAGATTTGAAACCCTCTTTTTGTGGAATATACCCACTTTTTGTGGAATATACAAGTGGAGATTTCAAGCGCTTTGGGGCCAACGGTAGAAACGGAAATATCTTCGAATAAAAACTAGAGAGAATCATTTTCAGCAACCACTTTGGGATGTGTGCGTTCCACTCACAGAGTTTAACCTTTCTTTTCATAGAGTAGTTTGCAAACACTCTGTTTGTAAAGTCTGCAAGTGGATATTTGGAACTCTTTGAGGATTTCGTTGGAAACGGGATTTCTGCATATAACGCTAGACAGAAGAATTCTCAGTAACTTCTTTGGGCTGCGTGTGTTCAACTCAGAGAGTTGTACCTTCCTTTAGACAGAGCAGATTTGAAACCCTCTTCTTGTGGAATTTGGAAGTGGAGATTTCAAGCGATTTGGGGCCAACGGTAGAAACGGAAATATCTTCGAATAAAAACTAGAGAGAATCATTTTCAGCAACCACTTTGGGATGTGTGCGTTCCACTCACAGAGTTTAACCTTTCTTTTCATAGAGCAGTTTGGAAACACTCTGTTTGTAAAGTCTGCAAGTGGATATTTGGACCTCCTTGAGGGTTTCGTTGGAAGAGGGATTTCTGCATATAACGCTACACAGAAGAATTCTCAGTAACTTCTTTGGGCTGTGTTTGTTCAACTCACAGAGTTGAACTTTCCTTTAGACAGTGCAGATGTGAACCCTCTTTTTGTGGAATTTACAAGTGGAGATTTCAAGCGCTTTGGGGCCAACGGTAGAAAAGGAAATATCTTTGTATAAAAACTAGAGAGAATTATTCTCAGCAACCACTTTGTGATATGTGCGTTCCACTCACGGAGTTTAACCTTTCTTTTCATAGAGCAGTTTGGAAACACTCTGCATGTAAAGTCTGCAAGTGGATATTTGGACCTCTTTGAGGATTTCGTTGGAAGCGGGATTTCTTCATATAACGCTAGGGAGAAGAATTCTCAGTAATTCTTTGGGCTGCGTGTGTTCAACTCACAGAGTTGAACCTTCCTTTAGACAGACAGATTTGAAAACCTCTTTTTGTGGAATTTACAAGTGTAGATTTCAAGCGATTTAGGGCCAACGGTAGAAAAGGAAATATCTTTGTATAAAAACTAGAGAGAATCATTCTCAGCAACCACTTGGTGATGGGTGCGTTCCACTCACAGAGTTTAACCTTTCTTTTCATAGAGCAGTTTGGAAACACTCTGTTTGTAAAGTCTGCAAGTGGATATTTGGACCTCTTTGAGGATTTCGTTGGAAACGGGTTTTCTGCATATAACGCTAGACAGAAGAATTCTCAGTAACTACTTTGGGCTGCGTGTGTTCAACCCACAGAGTTGTACCTTCCTTTAGAAAAAGCAGATTTAAACCCTCTTCTTGTGGAATTTACTAGTGGAGATTTCAAGCGATTTGGGGCAAACGGTAGAAACGGAAATATCTTCGAATAAAAACTAGACAGAATCATTCTCAGCAACCACTTTGGGATGTGTGCGTTCCACTCACAGAGTTTAACCTTTCTTTTCATAGAGTAGTTTGCAAACACTCTGTTTGTAAAGTCTGCAAGTGGATATTTGGACCTCTTTGAGGATTTCGTTGGAAAAGGGATTTCTGCATATAACGGTAGACAGAAGAATTCTCAGTAACTTCTTTGGGCTGTGTGTGTTCAACTCACAGAGTTGAACTTTCCTTTAGACAGTGCAGATTTGAACCCTCTTTTTGTGGAATTTACAAGTGGAGATTTCAAGCGCTTTGGGTCCAACGGTAGAAAAGGAAATATCTTTGTATAAAAACTAGAGAGAATCTTTCTCAGCAACCACTTTGTGATATGTGCGTTCCACTCACGGAGTTTATCCTTTCTTTTCATAGAGCAGTTTGGAAACACTCTGTTTGAAAGTCTGCAAGTGGATATTTGGACATCTTTGAGGATTTCTTTGGAAACGGGATTTCTGCATATAACTCTAGACTGAAGAATTCTCAGTAACTTCTTTGGGCTGCGTGTGTTCAACTCACAGAGTTGTACCTTCCTTTAGAAAGAGCAGATTTGGAACCCACTTCTTGTGGAATTTGCAAGTGGAGATTTCAAGCGATTTGGGGCCAACGGTAGAAAAGGAAATATCATCGAATAAAAACTAGAGAGAATCATTCTCAGCAACCACTTTGGGATGTGTGCGTTCCACTCACAGAGTTTAACCTTTCTTTTCATAGAGCAGTTTGCAAACACTCTGTTTGTAAAGTCTGCAAGTGGATATTTGGACCTCTTTGAGGATTTCGTTGGAAGAGGGATTTCTGCATATAACGCTAGAGAGAAGAATTCTCAGTAATTCTTTGGGCTGCGTGTGTTCAACTCTCAGAGTTGAACCTTCCTTTAGACAGAGCAGATTTGAAAACCTCTTTTTGTGGAATTTACAAGTGTAGGTTTCAAGCGATTTGGGGCCAACGGTAGAAAAGGATATATCTTTGTATAAAAACTAGAGAGAATCATTCTCAGCAACCACAAGGTGATGGGTGCGTTCCACTCACAGAGTTTAACCTTTCTTTTCAAAGAGCAGTTTGCAAACACTCTGTTTGTAAAGTCTGCAAGTGGATGTTTGGACCTCTATGAGGATTTCGTTGGAAACGGGATTTCTGCATATAACGCTAGACAGAAGAATTCTCAGTAACTACTTTGGGCTGCGTGTGTTCAACCCACAGAGTTTTACCTTCCTTTAGAAAAAGCAGATTTGAAACCTTCTTCTTGTGGAATTTGCTAGTGGAGATTTCAAGCGATTTGGTGCCATCGGTAGAAACGGAAATATCTTCGAATAAAAACTAGAGAGAATCATTCTCAGCAACCACTTTGGGATGTGTGCGTTCCACTCACAGAGTTTAACCTTTCTTTTCATAGAGTAGTTTGCAAACACTCTGTTTGTAAAGTCTTCAAGTGGATATTTGGACCTCTTTGAGGATTTCGTTGGAAAAGGGATTTCTGCATATAACGGTAGACAGAAGAATTCTCAGTAACTTCCTTGGTCTGTGTGTGTTCAACTCACAGAGTTGAACTTTCCTTTAGACAGTGCAGATTTGAACCCTCTTTTTGTGGAATTTACAAGTGGAGATTTCAAGCGCTTTGGGGCCAACGGTAGAAAAGGAAATATCTTTGTATAAAAACTAGAGAGAATCATTCTCAGCAACCACTTTGGGATGTGTGCGTTCCACTCACAGAGTTTAACCTTTCTTTTCATAGAGCAGTTTGGAAACACTCTGTTTGTAAAGTCTGCAAGTGGATATTTGGACCTCTTTGAGGATTTCATTGGAAACGGGATTTCTGCATATAACGCTAGATAGAAGAATTGTCAGTAACTTCTTTGGGGTGCGTGTGTTCAACTCACAGAGTTTTACCTTTCTTTAGAAAGAGCAGATTTGAAACCCTCTTTTTGAAGAATTTGCAAGTGGAGATTTCAAGCGATTTGGGGCCAACGGTAGAAAAGGAAATATCCTCGAATAAAAACTAGAGAGAATCATTCTCAGCAACCACTTTGGGATGTGTGCGTTCCACTCACAGAGTTTAACCTTTCTTTTCATAGAGCAGTTTGCAAACACTCTGTTTGTAAAGTCTGCAAGTGGATATTTTTACCTCTTTGAGGATTTCGTTGGAAACGGAATTTCTGCATATAACGCTAGACAGAAGAATTCTCAGTAACTTCCTTGGTCTGTGTGTGTTCAACTCACAGAGTTGAACTTTCCTTTAGACAGTGCAGATTTGAACCCTCTTTTTGTGGAATTTACAAGTGGATATTTCAAGCGCGTTGGGGCCAACGGTAGAAATGGTAATATCTTACTATAAAGACTAGAGAGAATAATTCTCTGCAACCACTTTGGGATGTGTGCGATCCACTCACAGAGTTTAACCTCTCTTTTCATAGAGCAGTTTGGAAACACACTGTTTGTAAAGTCTGCAAGTGGATATTTGGACCTCTTTGAGGATTTCGTTGGAAACGGGATTTGTGCATATAACGCTAGATAGAAGAATTCTCAGTAACTTCTTTGGGGTGCGTGTGTTCAACTCACAGAGTTGAACCTTCCTTTAGACAGAGCAGATTTGAAACCCTCTTTTTGTGGAATATACAAGTGTAGATTTCAAGCGATTTGGGGCCAAAGGTAGAAAAGGAGATATCTTTGTATAGAAACTAGAGAGAAACATTCTCAGCAACCACTTTGTTATATGTGCGTTCCACTCATAGAGTTTAACCTTTCTTTTCATAGAGCAGTTTGCAAAGCTTTCTTTAGAAAGAGCAGATTTGAAACCCTCTTTCTGAGGAATTTGCAAGGGGAGATTTCAAGCGATTTGGGGCCAACGGTAGAAAAGGAAATATCTTCGAATAAAAACTAGAGAGAATCATTCTCAGCAACCACTTTGGGATGTGTGCGTTCCCCTCACAGAGTTTAACCTTTCTTTTCGTAGAGCAGTTTGGAAACACTCTGTTTGTAAAGTCTGCACGTGGATATTTGGACCTCCTTGAGGATTTCGTTGGAAGCGGGATTTCTGCATAAAACGCTAGACAGAAGAATTCTCAGTAATTGTTTGGGCTGCGTGTGTTCAACTCACAGAGTTGAACCTTCCTTTAGACAGGACAGATTTGAAACCCCCTTTTTGTGGAATATACAAGTGGAGATTTCAAGCGCTTTGGGGCCAACGGTAGAAAAGCAAATATCTTTGTATAAAAACAAGAGAGAATCATTTTCAGCAACCACATGGTGATGTGTGCGTTCCACTCACAGAGTTTAACCTTTCTTTTCATAGAGCAGTTTGGAAACACCCTGTTTGTAAATTCTGCAAGTGGATATTTGGACCTCTTTGAGGATTTCGTTGGAAACGGGATTTCTGCATATATCACTAGACAGAAGAATTCTCAGTAACTTCTTTGGGCTGTGTGTGTTCAACTCACAGAGTTGAACTTTCCTTTAGACAGTGCAGATTTGAACTCTCTTTTTGTGGAATTTACAAGTGTAGATTTCAAGGGCTTTGGGGCCAACGGTATAAAAGGAAATATCTTTGTATAAATATTAGAGAGAATCATTCTCAGCAACCACATGGTGATGTGTGCATTCCACTCACAGAGTTTAACCTTTCTCTTCATAGAGCAGTTTGCAAACACTCTGTTTGTAAGTCTGCAAGTGGGTATTTGGACCTCTTTGAGGATTTCGTTGGAAACGGGATTTCTGCATATAACGCTAGACAGAAGAATTCTCAGTAACTTCTTTGGGCTGCTTGTGTTCAACTCACAGAGTTGTACCTTCCTTTAGAAAGAGCAGATTTGAAACCCTCTTCTTGTGGAATTTGGAAGTGTAGATTTCAAGCGTTTTGGGGCCAACGGTAGAAACGGAAATATCTTCGAATAAAAACTAGACAGAATCATTTTCAGCAACCACTTCGGGATGTGTGCGTTCCACACACAGAGTTTAACCTTTCTTTTCATGAGCAGTTTGGAAACACTCTGTTTGAAAAGTCTGCAAGTGGATATTTGGACCTCTTTGAGGATTTCGTTGGAAACGGGATTTCTGCATATAACGCTAGACAGAAGAATTCTCAGTAACTTCTTTGGGCTGTGTGTGTTCAACTCACAGAGCTGAACTTTCCTTTAGACAGTGCAGATTTGAACTCTCTTTTTGTGGAATTTACAAGTGTAGATTTCAAGGGCTTTGGGGCCATCGGTAGAAAAGGAAATATCTTTGTATAAAAACCAGAGAGAATCATTCTCAGCAACCACTTTGTGATATGTGTGTTCCACTCACGGAGTTTAAACTTTCTTTTCATAGAGCAGTTTGCAAACACTGTGCATGTAATGTCTGCAAGTGGATATTTGGACCTCTTTGAGGATTTCGTTGGAAGAGGGATTTCTGCATATAATGCTAGACAGAAGAATTCTCAGTAACTTCTTTGGGCTGCGTGTGTTCAACTCACAGAGTTCAACCTTCCTTTAGACAGAGCAGATTTGAAACCCTCTTTTTGTGGAATATACCCACTTTTTGTGGAATATACAAGTGGAGATTTCAAGCGCTTTGGGGCCAACGGTAGAAACGGAAATATCTTCGAATAAAAACTAGAGAGAATCATTTTCAGCAACCACTTTGGGATGTGTGCGTTCGACTCACAGAGTTTAACCTTTCTCTTCATAGAGCAGTTTGGAAACACTCTGCATGTAAAGTCTGCAAGTGGATATTTGGACCTCTTTGAGGATTTCGTTGGAAACGGGATTTCTGCATATAACGCTAGACAGAAGGATTCTCATTAACTTCCTTGGTCTGTGTGTGTTCAACTCACAGAGTTGAACTTTCCTTTAGACAGTGCAGATTTGAACCCTCTTTTTGTGGAATTTACAAGTGGAGATTTCAAGCGCTTTGGGCCCAGCGTTGGAAAAGGAAATATCTTTGTATAAAAACTAGAGAGAATCATTCTCAGCAACCACTTTGTGATATGTGCCTTCCACTCACGGAGTTTAACCATTCTATTCATAGAGCAGTTTGGAAACACTCTGCATGTAAAGTCTGCAAGTGGATATTTGGACCTCTTTGAGGAATTCGTTGGAAGCGGGATTTCTGCATATAACGCTAGAGAGAAGAATTCTCAGTAATACTTTGGGCTGCGTGTGTTCAACTCACAGAGTTGAACCTTCCTTTAGACAGAGCAGATTTGAAAACCTCCTTCTGTGGAATTTACAAGTGTAGATTTCAAGCGATTTGGGGCCAACGGTAGAAAAGAAAATATCTTTGTATAAAAACTAGAGAGAATCATTCTCAGCAACCACTTGGTGATGGGTGCGTTCCACTCACAGAATTTAACCTTTCTTTTCATAGAGCAGTTTGCAAACACTCTGTTTGTAAAGTCTGCAAGTGTGTATTTGGACCTCTTTGGGGATTACGTTGGAAACGGGATTTCTGCATCTAACGCTAGACAGAAGAATTCGCAGTAACTTTTTTGGGCTGTGTGTGTTCAACTCACAGAGTTGAACTTTCCTTTAGACAGTGCAGATTTGAACCCTCTTTTTGTGGAATTTACAAGTGGAGATTTCAAGCGCTTTGGGGCCAACGGTAGAAAAGGAAATATCTTTGTTTAAAAATTAGAGAGAATCATTCTCAGCAACCACTTGGTGATGGGTGCGTTCCACTCACAGAGTTTAACCTTTCTTTTCATAGAGCAGTTAGGAAACACTCTGTTTGTAAAGTCTTCAAGTGGATATTTGGACCTCTTTGAGGATTTCGTTGGAAACAGGATTTCTGCATATAACGCTAGACAGAAGAATTCTCAGTAACTTCTTTGGGCTGCGTGTGTTTAACCCGCAGAGTTGTACCTTCCTTTAGAAAAAGCAGATTTGAAACCCTCTTCTTGTGGAATTTGCTAGTGGAGATTTCAGGCGATTTGTGGCCAACGGTAGAAACGGAAATAACTTCGAATAAAAACTAGAGAGAATCATTCTCAGCAACCACTTTGGGATGTGTGCGTTCCACTCACAGAGTTTAACCTTTCTTTTCATAGAGTAGTTTGCAAACACTCTGTTTGTAAAGTCTGCAAGTGGATATTTGGACCTCCTTGAGGATTTCGTTGGAAGCGGGATTTCTGCATATAACGCTAGACAGAAGAATTCTCAGTAACTTCTTTGTGCTGTGTGTGTTCAACTCACGGAGTTGAACTTTCCTTTAGACAGTGCAGATTTGAACGTTCTTTTTGTGGAATTTACAAGTGGAGATTTCAAGCGCTTTGGGGCCAACGGTAGAAAAGGAAATATCTTTGTATAAAAAATAGAATCATTCTCAGCAACCACTTTGTGATATGTGCGTTCCACTCACGGGGTTTAACCTTTCTTTTCATAGAGCAGTTTGGAAACACTCTGCATGTAAAGTCTGCAAGTGGATATTTGGACCTCTTTGAGGATTTCGTTGGAAGCGGGATTTCTGCATATAACGCTAGGGAGAAGAATTCTCAGTAATTCTTTGCGCTGCGTGTGTTCAACTCACAGAGTTGAACCTTCCTTTAGACAGAGCAGATTTGAAAACCTCTTTTTGTGGAATTTACAAGTGTAGATTTCAAGCGATTTGGGGCCAATGGTAGAAAAGGAAATATCTTTGTATAAAAACTAGAGAGAATCATTCTCAGCAACCACTTGGTGATGGGTGCGTTCCACTCACAGAGTTTAACCTTTCTTTTCATAGAGCAGTTTGGAAACACTCTGTTTGTAAAGTCTGCAAGTGGATATTTGGACCTCTTTGAGGATTTCGTTGGAAACGGGATTTCTGCATATAACGCTAGACAGAAGAATTCTCAGTAACTTCTTTGGGCTGCGTGTGTTCAACTCACAGAGTTCAACCTTCCTTTAGACAGAGCAGATTTGAAACCCTCTTTTTGTGGAATATACCCACTTTTTGTGGAATATACAAGTGGAGATTTCAAGCGCTTTGGGGCCAACGGTAGAAACGGAAATATCTTCGAATAAAAACTAGAGAGAATCATTTTCAGCAACCACTTTGGGATGTGTGCGTTCGACTCACAGAGTTTAACCTTTCTTTTCATAGAGCAGTTTGGAAACACTCTGCATGTAAAGTCTGCAAGTGGATATTTGGACCTCTTTGAGGATTTCGTTGGAAACGGGATTTCTGCATATAACGCTAGACAGAAGGATTCTCATTAACTTCCTTGGTCTGTGTGTGTTCAACTCACAGAGTTGAACTTTCCTTTATACAGTGCAGATTTGAACCCTCTTTTTGTGGAATTTACAAGTGGACATTTCAAGCGCTTTGGGGCCAACGGTAGAAAAGGAAATATCTTTGTATAAAAACTAGAGAGAATCATTCTCAGCAACCACTTGGTGATATGTGCGTTCCACTCACGGAGTTTATCCTTTCTTTTCATAGAGCAGTTTGGAAACACTCTGTTTGAAAGTCTGCAAGTGGATATTTGGACATCTTTGAGGATTTCTTTGGAAACGGGATTTCTGCATATAACTCTAGACTGAAGAATTCTCAGTAACTTCTTTGGGCTGCGTGTGTTCAACTCACAGAGTTGTCCCTTCCTTTAGAAAGAGCAGATGTGGAACCCTCTTCTTGTGGAATTTGCAAGTGGAGATTTCAAGCGATTTGGGGCCAACGGTAGAAAAGGAAATATCATCGAATAAAAACTAGAGAGAATCATTCTCAGCAACCACTTTGGGATGTGTGCGTTCCACTCACAGAGTTTAACCTTTCTTGTCATAGAGCAGTTTGCAAACACTCTGTTTGTAAAGTCTGCAAGTGGATATTTGGACCTCTTTGAGGATTTCGTTGGAAGAGGGATTTCTGCATATAACGCTAGAGAGAAGGATTCTCAGTAATTCTTTGGGCTGCGTGTGTTCAACTCTCAGAGTTGAACCTTCCTTTAGACAGAGCAGATTTGAAAACCTCTTTTTGTGGAATTTACAAGTGTAGGTTTCAAGCGATTTGGGGCCAACGGTAGAAAAGGAAATATCTTTGTATAAAAACTAGAGAGAATCATTCTCAGCAACCACAAGGTGATGGGTGCGTTCCACTCACAGAGTTTAACCTTTCTTTTCATAGAGCAGTTTGCAAACACTCTGTTTGTAAAGTCTGCAAGTGGATGTTTGGACCTCTATGAGGATTTCGTTGGAAACGGGATTTCTGCATATAACGCTAGACAGAAGAATTCTCAGTAACTTCTTTGGGCTGCGTGTGTTCAACCCACAGAGTTGTACCTTCCTTTAGAAAAAGCAGATTTGAAACCTTCTTCTTGTGGAATTTGCTAGTGGAGATTTCAAGCGATTTGGGGCCAACGGTAGAAACGGAAATATCTTCGAATAAAAACTAGAGAGAATCATTCTCAGCAACCACTTTGGGATGTGTGCGTTCCACTCACAGAGTTTAACCTTTCTTTTCATAGAGCAGTTTGCAAACACTCTGTTTGTAAAGTCTTCAAGTGGATATTTGGACCTCTTTGAGGATTTCGTTGGAAAAGGGATTTCTGCATATAACGGTAGACAGAAGAATTCTCAGTAACTTCCTTGGTCTGTGTGTGTTCAACTCACAGAGTTGAACTTTCCTTTAGACAGTGCAGATTTGAACCCTCTTTTTGTGGAATTTACAAGTGGAGATTTCAAGCGCTTTGGGGCCAACGGTAGAAAAGGAAATATCTTTGTATAAAAACTAGAGAGAATCATTCTCAGCAACCACTTTGGGATGTGTGCGTTCCACTCACAGAGTTTAACCTTTCTTTTCATAGAGCAGTTTGGAAACACTCTGTTTGTAAAGTCTGCAAGTGGATATTTGGACCTCTTTGAGGATTTCGTTGGAAACGGGATTTCTGCATATAACGCTAGATAGAAGAATTTTCAGTAACTTCTTTGGGGTGCGTGTGTTCAACTCACAGACTTTTACCTTCCTTTAGAAAGAACAGATTTGAAACCCTCTTCTTGAGGAATTTGCAAGTGGAGATTTCAAGTGATTTGGGGCCAAAGGTAGGAAAGGATATATCTTCGAATAAAAACTAGAGAGAATCATTCTCAGCAACCACTATGGGATGTGTGCGTTCCACTCACAGAGATTAACCTTTCTTTTCGTAGAGCAGTTTGGAAACACTCTGTTTGTAAAGTCTGCAAGTGGATATTTGGACCTCCTTGAGGATTTCGTTGGAAGCGGGATTTCAGCATATAACGCTAGACAGAAGAATTCTCAGTAATTCTTTGGGCTGCGTGTGTTCAACTCACAGAGTTGAACCTTCCTTTAGACTGAGCAGATTTGAAACCCTCTTTTTGTGGAATATACAAGAGGAGATTTCATGCGCTTTTGGGCCAACGGTAGAAAAGGAAATATCTTTGTAAAAACTAGAGAGAATCATTCTCAGCAACCACATTTTGATATGTGCGTTCCACTCACAGAGTTTAACCTTTCTTTTCATAGAGCAGTTTGCAAACACTCTGTTTGTAAAGTCTGCAAGTGGATATTTGGACCTCTTTGAGGATTTCGTTGGAAACGGGATTTCTGCATATAATGCTAGATAGAAGAATTGTCAGTAACTTCTTTGGGGTGCGTGTGTTCAACTCACAGAGTTTTACCTTTCTTTAGAAAGAGCAGATTTGAAACCCTCTTTTTGAAGAATTTGCAAGTGGAGATTTCAAGCGATTTGGGGCCAACGGTAGAAAAGGAAATATCCTCGAATAAAAACTAGAGAGAATCATTCTCAGCAACCACTTTGGGATGTGTGCGTTCCACTCACAGAGTTTAACCTTTCTTTTCATAGAGCAGTTTGCAAACACTCTGTTTGTAAAGTCTGCAAGTGGATATTTTTACCTCTTTGAGGATTTCGTTGGAAACGGAATTTCTGCATATAACGCTAGACAGAAGAATTCTCAGTAACTTCCTTGGTCTGTGTGTGTTCAACTCACAGAGTTGAACTTTCCTATAGACAGTGCAGATTTGAACCCTCTTTTTGTGGAATTTACAAGTGGATATTTCAAGCGCGTTGGGGCCAACGGTAGAAATGGTAATATCTTACTATAAAGACTAGAGAGAATCATTCTCAGCAACCACTTTGGGATGTGTGCGATCCACTCACAGAGTTTAACCTCACTTTTCATAGAGCAGTTTGGAAACACACTGTTTGTAAAGTCTGCAAGTGGATATTTGTACCTCTTTGAGGATTTCGTTGGAAACGGGATTAGTGCATATAACGCTAGATAGAATAATTCTCAGTAACTTCTTTGGGGTGCGTGTGTTCAACTCACAGAGTTGAACCTTCCTTTAGACAGAGCAGATTTGAAACCCTCTTTTTGTGGAATATACAAGTGGAGATTTCATGCGCTTTGGGGCCAAAGGTAGAAAAGGAGATATCTTTGTATAGAAACTAGAGAGAATCATTCTCAGCAACCACTTTGTGATATGTGCGTTCCACTCATAGAGTTTAACCTTTCTTTTCATAGAGCAGTTTGCAAAGCTTTCTTTAGAAAGAGCAGATTTGAAACCCTCTTTCTGAGGAATTTGCAAGGGGAGATTTCAAGCGATTTGGGGCCAACGGTAGAAAAGGAAATATCTTCGAATAAAAACTAGAGAGAATCATTCTCAGCAACCACTTTGGGATGTGTGCGTTCCCCTCACAGAGTTTAACCTTTCTTTTCGTAGAGCAGTTTGGAAACACTCTGTTTGTAAATTCTGCACGTGGATATTTGGACCTCCTTGAGGATTTCGTTGGAAGCGGGATTTCTGCATAAAACGCTAGACAGAAGAATTCTCAGTAATTGTTTGGGCTGCGTGTGTTCAACTCACAGAGTTGAACCTTCCTTTAGACAGGACAGATTTGAAACCCCCTTTTTGTGGAATATACAAGTGGAGATTTCAAGCGCTTTGGGGCCAACGGTAGAAAAGCAAATATCTTTGTATAAAAACAAGAGAGAATCATTTTCAGCAACCACATGGTGATGTGTGCGTTCCACTCACAGAGTTTAACCTTTCTTTTCGTAGAGCAGTTCGGGAACACCCTGTTTGTAAATTCTGCAAGTGGATATTTGGACCTCTTTGAGGATTTCGTTGGAAACGGGATTTCTGCATATATCACTAGACAGAAGAATTCTCAGTAACTTCTTTGGGCTGTGTGTGTTCAACTCACAGAGTTGAACTTTCCTTTAGACAGTGCAGATTTGAACTCTCTTTTTGTGGAATTTACAAGTGTAGATTTCAAGGGCTTTGGGGCCAACGGTATAAAAGGAAATATCTTTGTATAAATATTAGAGAGAATCATTCTCAGCAACCACATGGTGATGTGTGCATTCCACTCACAGAGTTTAACCTTTCTCTTCATAGAGCAGTTTGCAAACACTCTGTTTGTAAGTCTGCAAGTGGGTATTTGGACCTCTTTGAGGATTTCGTTGGAAACGGGATTTCTGCATATAACGCTAGACAGAAGAATTCTCAGTAACTTCTTTGGGCTGCTTGTGTTCAACTCACAGAGTTGTACCTTCCTTTAGAAAGAGCAGATTTGAAACCCTCTTCTTGTGGAATTTGGAAGTGTAGATTTCAAGCGTTTTGGGGCCAACGGTAGAAACGGAAATATCTTCGAATAAAAACTAGACAGAATCATTTTCAGCAACCACTTCGGGAGGTGTGCGTTCCACTCACAGAGTTTAACCTTTCTTTTCATGAGCAGTTTGGAAACACTCTGTTTGAAAAGTCTGCAAGTGGATATTTGGACCTCTTTGAGGATTTCGTTGGAAACGGGATTTCTGCATATAACGCTAGACAGAAGAATTCTCAGTAACTTCTTTGGGCTGTGTGTGTTCAACTCACAGAGTTGAACTTTCCTTTAGACAGTGCAGATTTGAACTCTCTTTTTGTGCAATTTACAAGTGTAGATTTCAAGGGCTTTGGGGCCATCGGTAGAAAAGGAAATATCTTTGTATAAAAACCAGAGAGAATCATTCTCAGCAACCACTTTGTGATATGTGCGTTCCACTCACGGAGTTTAAACTTTCTTTTCATAGAGCAGTTTGCAAACACTGTGCATGTAATGTCTGCAAGTGGATATTTGGACCTCTTTGAGGATTTCGTTGGAAGAGGGATTTCTGCATATAATGCTAGACAGAAGAATTCTCAGTAATTCTTTGGGCTGCGTGTGTTCAACTCACAGAGTTCAACCTTCCTTTAGACAGAGCACATTTGAAACCCTCTTTTTGTGGAATATACCCACTTTTTGTGGAATATACAAGTGGAGATTTCAAGCGCTTTGGGGCCAACGGTAGAAACGGAAATATCTTCGAATAAAAACTAGAGAGAATCATTTTCAGCAACCACTTTGTGATGTGTGCGTTCCACTCACAGAGTTTAACCTTTCTTTTCATAGAGCAGTTTGCAAACACTCTGTTTGAAAAGTCTGCAAGTGGATATTTGGACCTCTTTGAGGATTTCGTTGGAAACGGGATTTCTGCATATAACGCTAGACAGAAGAATTCTCAGTAACTTCTTTGGGCTGCGTGTGTTCAACTCAGAGAGTTGTACCTTCCTTTACACAGAGCAGATTTGAAACCCTCTTCTTGTGGAATTTGGAAGTGGAGATTTCAAGCGATTTGGGGCCAACGGTAGAAACGGATACATCTTCGAATAAAAACTAGAGAGAATCATTTTCAGCAACCACTTTGGGATGAGTGCGTTCCGCTCACAGAGTTTAACCTTTCTTTTCATAGAGCAGTTTGCAAACAGTCTGTTTGTAAAGTCTGCAATTGGATATTTGGACCTCCTTGAGGATTTCATTGGAAGCGGGATTTCTGCATATAACGCTAGAGAGAAGAATTCTCAGTAATACTTTGGGCTGCCTGTGTTCAACTCACAGAGTTGAACCTTCCATTAGACAGAGCAGATTTGAAAACCTCTTTTTGTGGAATTTACAAGTGTAGATTTCAAGCGATTTGGGGCCAACGGTAGAAAAGAAAATATCTTTGTATAAAAACTAGAGAGAATCATTCTCAGCAACCACTTGGTGATGGGTGCGTTCCACTCACAGAATTTAACCTTTCTTTTCATAGAGCAGTTTGCAAACACTCTGTTTGTAATGTCTGCAAGTGCATATTTGGACCTCTTTGAGGATTTCGTTGGAAACGGGATTTCTGCATATAACGCTAGACAGAAGGATTCTCATTAACTTCCTTGGTCTGTGTGTGTTCAACTCACAGAGTTGAACTTTCCTTTAGACAGTGCAGATTTGAACCCTCTTTTTGTGGAATTTACAAGTGGAGATTTCAAGCGCTTTGGGCCCAGCGTTGGAAAAGGAAATATCTTTGTATAAAAACTAGAGAGTTGGATTCCTAGGTATTTTATTCTCTTTGAAGCAATTGTGAATGGGAGTTCACTCATGATTTGGCTCTCTGTTTGTCTGTTGTTGGTGTATAAGAATGCTTGTGATTTTTGTACATTGATTTTGTATCCTGAGACTTTGCTGAAGTTGCTTATCAGCTTAAGGAGATTTTGGGCTGAGACAATGGGGTTTTCTAGATAAACAATCATGTCGTCTGCAAACAGGGACAATTTGACTTCCTCTTTTCCTAATTGAATACCCTTTATTTCCTTCTCCTGCCTGATTGCCCTGGCCAGAACTTCCAACACTATGTTGAATAGGATGTGAAGGACCTCTTCAAGGAGAACTACAAACCACTGCTCAAGGAAATAAAAGAGGATACAAACAAATGGAAGAACATTCCATGCTCATGGGTAGGAAGAATCAATATCGTGAAAATGGCCATACTGCCCAAGGTAATTTACAGATTCAATGCCATCCCCATCAAGCTACCAATGACTTTCTTCACAGAATTGGAAAAAACTACTTTAAAGTTCATATGGAACCAAAAAAGAGCCCGCATTGCCAAGTCAATCCTAAGCCAAAAGAACAAAGCTGGAGGCATCACACTACCTGACTTCAAACTATACTACAAGGCTACAGTAACAAAAACAGCATGGTACTGGTACCAAAACAGAGATATAGATCAATGGAACAGAACAGAGCCCTCAGAAATAACGCCGCATACCTACAACTATCTGATCTTTGACAAACCTGAGAAAAACAAACAATGGGGAAAGGATTCCCTATTTAATAAATGGTGCTGGGAAAACTGGCTAGCCATATGTAGAAAGCTGAAACTGGATCCCTTCCTTACACCTTATACAAAAATCAATTCAAGATGGATTAAAGATTTAAACGTTAGACCTAAAACCATAAAAACCCTAGAAGAAAACCTAGGCATTACCATTCAGGACATAGGCGTGGGCAAGGACTTCATGTCCAAAACACCAAAAGCAATGGCAACAAAAGCCAAAATTGACAAATGGGATCTAATTAAACTAAAGAGCTTCTGCACAGCAAAAGAAACTACCATCAGAGTGAACAGGCAACCTACAACATGGGAGAAAATTTTCGCAACCTACTCATCTGACAAAGGGCTAATATCCAGAATCTACAATGAACTCAAACAAATTTACAAGAAAAAAACAAACAACCCCATCAAAAAGTGGGCAAAGGACATGAACAGACACTTCTCAAAAGAAGACATTTATGCAGCCAAAAAACACATGAAAAAATGCTCATCATCACTGGCCATCAGAGAAATGCAAATCAAAACCACTATGAGATATCATCTCACACCAGTTAGAATGGCAATCATTAAAAAGTCAGGAAACAACAGGTGCTGGAGAGGATGTGGAGAAATAGGAACACTTTTACACTGTTGGTGGGACTGTAAACTAGTTCAACCATTGTGGAAGTCAGTGTGGCGATTCCTCAGGGATCTAGAACTAGAAATACCATTTGACCCAGCCATCCCATTACTGGGTATATACCCAAAGGACTATAAATCATGCTGCTATAAAGACACATGCACACGTATGTTTATTGCGGCATTATTCACAATAGCAAAGACTTGGAACCAACCCAAATGTCCAACAATGATAGACTGGATTAAGAAAATGTGGCACATATACACCATGGAATACTATGCAGCCATAAAAAATGATGAGTTCATGTCCTTTGTAGGGACATGGATGAAATTGGAAACCATCATTCTCAGTAAACTATCGCAAGAACAAAAAACCAAACACCGCATATTCTCACTCATAGGTGGGAACTGAACAATGAGATCACATGGACACAGGAAGGGGAATATCACACTCTGGGGACTGTTGTGGGGTGGGGGGAGGGGGGAGGGATAGCATTGGGAGATATACCACCAGCATGGCACATGTATACATATGTAACTAACCTGCACAATGTGCACATGTACCCTAAAACTTAAAGTATAATAAAAAAAAAAAAAAAAAAAAAAAAAAACTAGAGAGAATCATTCTCAGCAACCACTTTGTGATATGTGCCTTCCACTCACGGAGTTTAACCTTTCTATTCATAGAGCAGTTTGGAAACACTCGGCATGTAAAGTCTGCAAGTGGATATTTGGACATCTTTGAGGATTTCGTTGGAAGCGGGATTTCTGCATATAACGCTAGAGAGAAGAATTCTCAGTAATTCTTTGGGCTGCGTGTGTTCAACTCACAGAGTTGAACTTTCCTTTAGACAGAGCAGATTTGAAAACCTCCTTTTGTGGAATTTACAAGTGTAGATTTCAAGCGATTTGGGGCCAACGGTAGAAAAGAAAATATCTTTGTATAAAAACTAGAGAGAATCATTCTCAGCAACCACTTGGTGATGGGTGCGTTCCACTCACAGAATTTAACCTTTCTTTTCATAGAGCAGTTTGCAAACACTCTGTTTGTAAAGTCTGCAAGTGGGTATTTGGACCTCTTTGGGGATTACGTTGGAAACGGGATTTCTGCATCTAACGCTAGACAGAAGAATTCGCAGTAACTTTTTTGGGCTGTGTGTGTTCAACTCACAGAGTTGAACTTTCCTTTAGACAGTGCAGATTTGAACCCTCTTTTTGTGGAATTTACAAGTGGAGATTACAAGCGCTTTGGGGCCAACGGTAGAAAAGGAAATATCTTTGTATAAAAACTAGAATCATTCTCAGCAACCACTTTGTGGTATGTGCGTTCCACTCACAGAGTTTAACCTTTCTTCTCATAGAGCAGTTTGGAAACACTCTGCATGTAAAGTCTGCAAGTGGATATTTGGACATCTTTGAGGATTTCGTTGGAAGCGGGATTTCTGCATATAACGCTAGGCAGAAGAATTCTCAGTAATTCTTTGGGCTGCGTGAGTTCAACTCACAGAGTTGAACCTTCCTTTAGACAGAGCACATTTGAAAACCTCTTTTTGTGGAGTTTACAAATGTAGATTTCAAGCGATTTGGGGCCAACGGTAGAAAAGGAAATATCTTTGTATAAAAACTAGAGAGAATCATTCTCAGCAACCACTTGGTGATGGGTGCGTACCACTCACAGAGTTTAACCTTTCTTTTCATAGAGCAGTTAGGAAACACTCTGTTTGTAAAGTCTTCAAGTGGATATTTGGACCTCTTTGAGGATTTCGTTGGAAACAGGATTTCTGCATATAACGCTAGACAGAAGAATTCTCAGTAACTTCTTTGGGCTGCGTGTGTTTAACCCACAGAGTTGTACCTTCCTTTAGAAAAAGCAGATTTGAAACCCTCTTCTTGTGGAATTTGCTAGTGGAGATTTCAGGCGATTTGTGGCCAACGGTAGAAACGGAAATAACTTCGAATAAAAACTAGAGAGAATCATTCTCAGCAACCACTTTGGGATGTGTGCGTTCCACTCACAGAGTTTAACCTTTCTTTTCATAGAGCAGTTTGCAAACACTCTGTTTGTAAAGTCTGCAAGTGGATATTTGGACCTCCTTGAGGATTTCGTTGGAAGCGGGATTTCTGCATATAACGCTAGACAGAAGAATTCTCAGTAACTTCTTTGTGCTGTGTGTGTTCAACTCACGGAGTTGAACATTCCTTTAGACAGTGCAGATTTGAACCCTCTTTTTGTGGAATTTACAAGTGGAGATTTCAAGCGCTTTGGGCCCAGCGTTGGAAAAGGAAATATCTTTGTATAAAAACTAGAGAGAATCATTCTCAGCAACCAATTTGTGATATGTGCCTTCCACTCACGGAGTTTAACCTTTCTATTCATAGAGCAGTTTGGAAGCACTATGCATGTAAAGTCTGCAAGTGGATATTTGGACCTCTTTGAGGATTTCGTTGGAAGCGGGATTTCTGCATATAACGCTAGAGAGAAGAATTCTCACTAATTCTTTGGGCTGCGTGTGTTCAACTCACAGAGTTGAACCTTCCTTTAGACAGAGCAGATTTGAAAACCTCCTTTTGTGGAATTTACAAGTGTAGATTTCAAGCGATTTGGGGCCAACGGTAGAAAAGAAAATATCTTTGTATAAAAACTAGAGAGAATCATTCTCAGCAACCACTTTGAGATGTGTGCGTTCCACTCACAGAGTTTAACCTTTCTTTTCATAGAGCAGTTTGCAAACACTCTGTTTGTAAAGTCTGCAAGTGGAAATTTGGACCTCTTTGAGGATTTCGTTGGAAACGGGATTTCAGCATATAACGCTAGACAGAAGAATTCTCAGTAACTTCTTTGGGCTGCGTGTGTTCAACCCACAGAGTTGTACCTTCCTTTAGAAAGAACAGATTTGAAATCCTCTTTTTGAGGAATTTGCAAGCGGAGATTTCAAGCGATTTGGGGCCAACGGTAGAAATGGAAATATCTTCGAATAAAAACTAGAGAGAATAATTCTCAGCAACCACTTTGGGATGTGTGCGTTCCACTCACAGAGTTTAATCTTACTTTTCATAGAGCAGTTTGGAAACACTCTCTTTGAAAAGTCTGCAAGTGGATATTTGGACCTCTTTGAGGATTTCGTTGGAAACGGGATATCTGCATATAACGCTAGGCGGAAGAATTCTCAGTAACTTCTTTGGGCTGTGTGTGTTCAACTCCCAGAGTTGAACTTTCCTTTAGACAGTGCAGATTTGAACCCTCTTTTTTGTGGAATTTACAAGTGGAGATTTCAAGGGCTTTGGGGCCAACGGTAGAAAAGGAAACATCTTTGTATAAAACTAGAGAGAATCATTCTCAGCAACCACTTTGTGATATGTGCGTTCCACTCACGGACTTTAAACTTTCTTTTCATAGAGCAGTTTGGAAACACTCTGCATGTAAAGTCTGCAAGTGGATATTTGGACCTCTATGAGGATTTCGTAGGAAGAGGGATTTCTGCTTATAGCGCTAGACAGAAGAATTCTCAGTAATTCTTTGGGCTGTGTGTGTTCAACTCACAGAGTTGTACCTTCCTTTAGACAGAGCAGATTTGAAAACCTCTTTTTGTGGAATTTACAAGTGGAGATTTCAAGCGATTTGGAGCCAACGGTAGAAAACGAAATATCATTATATAAAAATTAGAGAGAATCATTCTCAGCAACCACATGGTGATGTGTGCATTCCACTCACAGAATTTAAACTTTCTTTTCATAGAGCAGTTTGCAATCACTCTGTTTGTAAAGTCTGCAAGTGGGTATTTGGACGTCTTTGAGGATTTCGTTGGAAACGGGATTTTTGCATCTAACGCTAGACAGAAGAATTCGCAGTAACTACTTTGGGCTGCGTGTGTTCAACGCACAGAGTTGTACCTTCCTTTAGAAAAAGCAGATTTGAAACCCTCTTTTTGTGGAATTTGAAAGTGGAGATTTCAAGCGCTTTGGGGCCAATGGTAGAAACGGAAATATCTTCGTACAAAAACTAGAGAGAATCATTTTCAGCAACCACTTTGGGATGTGTGCGTTCCACTCTCAGAGTTTAACCTTTCTTTTCATAGAGCAGTTTGGAAACACTCTGTTTGTAAAGTGTGCAAGTGGATATTTGGACCTCTTTGAGGATTTCGTTGGAATCGGGATTTCTGCATATAACGCTGGATAGAAGAATTCTCAGTAATTCTTTGGGCTGCGTGTGTTCAACTCACAGAGTTGTACCTTCCTTTAGAAAGGGCAGATTTGAAACCCTCTTTTGGAGGAATTTGCAAGTGGAGATTTCAAGCGATTTGTGGCCAACGGTAGAAAAGGAAATATCTTCGAATAAAAACTAGAGAGAATCATTCTCAGCAACCACTTTGGGATGTCTGCGTTCCACTCACAGAGTTTAACCTTTTTTTTCATAGATCAGTTTGGAAACACTCTGTTTGTAAATTCTGCAAGTGGATATTTGGACCTCCTTGACGATTTCGTTGGAAACGGGATTTCTGCATATAACGCTAGACAGAAGAATTCTCAGTAACTTCTTTGGGCTGCATGTGTTCAACCCACAGAGTTGTACCTTCCTTTAGAAAAAGCTGATTTGAAACCCTCCTTTTGTGGAATTTTCTAGTGCAGATTTCAAGCGATTTGGGTCCAACGATAGAAACGGAAATATCTTCGAATAAAAACTAGAGAGAATCATTCTCAGCAACCACTTTGGGATATGTGCGTTCCACTCACGGAGTTTAACCTTTCTTTTTATTGAGTAGTTTGCAAAGACTCTGTTTGTAAAGTCTGCAAGTGGATATTTGGACATCTTTGAGGATTTCGTTGGAAACGGGATTTCTGCATAGAACGCTAGATAGAAGAATTCTCAGTAACTTCTTTGGGATGCGTGTGTTCAACTCACAGAGTTGTACCTTCCTTTAGAAAGAGCAGATTTGAAACCCTCTTCTTGAGGAATTTGCAAGTGGAGATTTCAAGCGATTTGGGGCCAAAGGTAAAAAAGGATATATCTTCGAATAAAAACTAGAGAGAATCATTCTCAGCAACCACTTTGGGATGTGTGCATTCCACTCACAGAGCTTCAACTTTCTTTTCGTAGAGCAGTTTGGAAACACTCTGTTTGTAATGTCTGCAAGTGGATATTTGGACCTCCTTGAGGATTTCGTTGGAAGCGGGATTTCTGCATATAACGCTAGACAGAATAATTCTCAGTAATTCTTTGGGCTGCGTGTGTTCAACTCACAGAGTTGAACCTTCCTTTAGACAGAGCAGATTTGAAACCCTCTTTTTGTGGAATATACCAGTGGAGATTTCAAGAGCTTTGGGGCCAACGGTAGAAAAGGAGGTATCTTTGTATAAAAACTAGAGAGAATCATTTTCAGCAACCACTTGGTGATGTGTGCGTTCCACTCACAGAGTTTAACCTTTCTTTTCATAGAGCAGTGTGCAAACACTCTGTTTGTAAAGTCTGCAAGTGGATATTTGGACCTCTTTGAGGATTTCGTTGGAAACGGGATTTCTGCATATAACTCTAGAGAGAAGAATTCTCAGTAACTTCTTTGGGCTGCGTGTGTTCAACTCAGAGAGTTGTACCTTCCTTTAGACAGAGCAGATTTGAAACCCTCTTCTTGTGGAATTTGGAAGTGGAGATTTCAAGCGATTTGGGGCCAACGGTAGAAACGGAAATATCTTCGAATAAAAACTAGAGAGAATCATTTTCAGCAACCACTTTGGGATGTGTGCGTTCCACTCACAGAGTTTAACCTTTCTTTTCATAGAGCAGTTTGCAAACAGTCTGTTTGTAAAGTCTGCAAGTGGATATTTGGACCTCCTTGAGGATTTCGTTGGAAGCGGGATTTCTGCATATAACGCTAGACAGAAGAATTCTCAGTAACTTCTTTGTGCTGTGTGTGTTCAACTCACGGAGTTGAACATTCCTTTAGACAGTGCAGATTTGAACCCTCTTTTTGTGGAATTTACAAGTGGAGATTTCAAGCGCTTTGGGGCCAACGGTAGAAAAGGAAATATCTTTGTATAAAAAATAGAGAGAATCATTCTCAGCAACCACTTTGTGATATGTGCGTTCCACTCACGGAGTTTAACCTTTCCTTTCATAGAGCAGTTTGGAAACACTCTGCATGTAAAGTCTGCAAGTGGATATTTGGACCTCTTTGAGGATTTCGTTGGAAGCGGGATTTCTGCATATAACGCTAGAGAGAACAATTCTCAGTAATTCTTTGGGCTGCCTGTGTTCAACTCACAGAGTTGAACCTTCCATTAGACAGAGCAGATTTGAAAACCTCTTTTTGTGGAATTTACAAGTGTAGATTTCAAGCGATTTGGGGCCAACGGTAGAAAAGAAAATATTTTTGTATAAAAACTAGAGAGAATCATTCTCAGCAACCACTTGGTTTTGGGTGCGTTCCACTCACAGAATTTAACCTTTCTTTTCATAGAGCAGTTTGCAAACACTCTGTTTGTAATGTCTGCAAGTGCATATTTGGACCTCTTTGAGGATTTCGTTGGAAACGGGATTTCTGCATATAATGCTAGACAGAAGAATTCTCAATAACTTCTTTGGGCTGCGTGTGTTCAACCCACAGAGTTGTACCTTCCTTTAGAAAAAGCAGATTTGAAACCCTCTTCTTGTGGAATTTGCTAGTGGAGATTTCAAGCGATTTGGGGCCAACGGTAGAAACGGAAATATCTTTGAATAAAAACTAGAGAGAATCATTCTCAGCAACCACTTTGAGATGTGTGCGTTCCACTCACAGAGTTTAACCTTTCTTTTCATAGAGCAGTTTGCAAACACTCTGTTTGTAAAGTCTGCAAGTGGATATTTGGACCTCTTTGAGGATTTCGTTGGAAACGGGATTTCTGCATATAACGCTAGACAGAAGGATTCTCATTAACTTCCTTGGTCTGTGTGTGTTCAACTCACAGAGTTGAGCTTTCCTTTAGACAGTGCAGATTTGAACCCTCTTTTTGTGGAATTTACAAGTGGAGATTTCAAGCGCTTTGGGGCCAACGGTAGAAAAGGAAATACCTTTGTATAAAAAATAGAATCATTCTCAGCAACCACTTTGTGATATGTGCGTTCCATTCACGGAGTTTAACCTTTCTTTTCATAGAGCAGTTTGGAAACACTCTGCATGTAAAGTCTGCAAGTGGATATTTGGACTTCTTGGAGGATTTCGTTGGAAGCGGGATTTCTGCATATAACGCTAGAGAGAAGAATTCTCAGTAATTCTTTGGGCTGCCTCTGTTCAACTCACAGAGTTGAAACTTCCTTTAGACAGAGCAGATTTGAAAACCTCTTTTTGTGGAATTTACAAGTGTAGATTTCAAGCGATTTGGGGCCAACGGTAGAAAAGAAAATATCTTTGTATAAAAACTAGAGAGAATCATTCTCAGCAACCACTTGGTGATGGGTGCGTTCCACTCACAGAATTTAACCTTTCTTTTCATACAGCAGTTTGGAAACACTCTGTTTGTAATGTCTGCAAGTGCATATTTGGACCTCTTTGAGGATTTCGTTGGAAACGGGATTTCTGCATATAATGCCAGACAGAAGAATTCTCAATAACTTCTTTGGGCTGCGTGTGTTCAACCCACAGAGTTGTACCTTCCTTCAGAAAAAGCAGATTTGAAACCCTCTTCTTGTGGAATTTGCTAGTGGAGATTTCAAGCGATTTGGGGCCAACGGTAGAAACGGAAATATCTTTCAATAAAAACTAGAGAGAATCATTCTCAGCAACCACTTTGAGATGTGTGCGTTCCACTCACAGAGTTTAACCTTTCTTTTCATAGAGCAGTTTGCAAACACTCTGTTTGTAAAGTCTGCAAGTGGATATTTGGACCTCTTTGAGGATTTCGTTGGAAACGGGATTTCAGCATATAACGCTAGACAGAAGAATTCTCAGTAACTTCTTTGGGCTGCGTGTGTTCAACCCACAGGGTTGTACATTCCTTTAGAAAGAAGAGATTTGAAATCCTCTTTTTGAGGAATTTGAAAGCGGAGATTTCAAGCGATTTGGGGCCAACAGTAGAAATGGAAATATCTTCGAATAAAAACTAGAGAGAATAATTCTCAGCAACCACTTTGGGATGTGTGCGTTCCACTCACAGAGTTTAATCTTTCTTTTCATAGAGCAGTTTGGAAACACTCTCTTTGAAAAGTCTGCAAGTGGATATTTGGACCTCTTTGAGGATTTCGTTGGAAACGGGATTTCTGCATATAACGCTAGGCAGAAGAATTCTCAGTAACTTCTTTGGGCTGTGTGTGTTCAACTCCCAGAGTTGAACTTTCCTTTAGACAGTGCAGATTTGAACCCTCTTTTTTGTGGAATTTACAAGTGGAGATTTCAAGGGCTTTGGGGCCAACGGTAGAAAAGGAAACATCTTTGTATAAAACTAGAGAGAATCATTCTCAGCAACCACTTTGTGATATGTGCGTTCCACTCACGGAGTTTAAACTTTCTTTTCATAGAGCAGTTTGGAAACACTCTGCATGTAAAGTCTGCAAGTGGATATTTGGACCTCTATGAGGATTTCGTAGGAAGAGGGATTTCTGCTTATAGCGCTAGACAGAAGAATTCTCAGCAATTCTTTGGGCTGCGTGTGTTCAACTCACAGAGTTGTACCTTCCTTTAGACAGAGCAGATTTGAAAACCTCTTTTTGTGGAATTTACAAGTGGAGATTTCAAGCGATTAGGAGCCAACGGTAGAAAACGAAATATCATTGTATAAAAATTAGAGAGAATCATTCTCAGCAACCACATGGTGATGTGTGCATTCCACTCACAGAATTTAACCTTTCTTTTCATAGAGCAGTTTGCAATCACTCTGTTTGTAAAGTCTGCAAGTGGATATTTGGACGTCTTTGAGGATTTCGTTGGAAACGGGATTTCTGCATCTAACACTAGACAGAAGAATTCGCAGTAACTTCTTTGGGCTGCATGTGTTCAACGCACAGAGTTGTACCTTCCTTTAGGAAAAGCAGATTTGAAACCCTCTTCTTGTGGAATTTGAAAGTGGAGATTTCAAGCGCTTTGGGGCCAATGGTAGAAACGGAAATATCTTCGTACAAAAACTAGAGAGAATCATTTTCAGCAACCACTTTGGGATGTGTGCGTTCCACTCACAGAGTTTAACCTTTCTTTTCATAGAGCAGTTTGGAAACACTCTGTTTGCAAAGTGTGCAAGTGGATATTTGGACCTCTTTGAGGATTTCGTTGGAAACGGGATTTCTGCATATAACGCTAGATAGAAGAATTCTCAGTAACTTCTTTGGGGTGCGTGTGTTCAACTCACAGAGTTGTACCTACGTTTAGAAAGAGCAGATTTGAAACCCTCTTTTGGAGGAATTTGCAAGTGCAGATTTCAAGCGATTTGTGGCCAACGGTAGAAAAGGAAATATCTTCGAATAAAAACTAGAGAGAATCATTCTCAGCAACCACTTTGGGATGTCTGCGTTCCACTCACAGAGTTTAACCTTTTTTTTCTTAGAGCAGTTTGGAAACACTCTGTTTGTAAAGTCTGCAAGTGAATATTTGGACCTTCTTGAGGATTTCGTTGGAAACGGGATTTCTGCATATAACGCTAGACAGAAGAATTCTCAGTAACTTCTTTGGGCTGCGTGTGTTCAACCCACAGAGTTGTACCTTCCTTTAGAAAAAGCTGATTTGAAACCCTCCTTTTGTGGAATTTTCTAGTGCAGATTTCAAGCGATTTGGGTCCAACGATAGAAACGGAAATATCTTCGAATAAAAACTAGAGAGAATCATTCTCAGCAACCACTTTGGGATGTGTGCGTTCCACTCACAGAGTTTAACCTTTCTTTTTATAGAGTAGTTTGCAAACACTCTGTTTGTAAAGTCTGCAAGTGGATATTTGGACATCTTTGAGGATTTCGTTGGAAACGGGATTTCTGCATATAACGCTAGATAGAAGAATTCTCAGTAACTTCTTTGGGGTGCGTGTGTTCAACTCAGAGAGTTGTACCTTCCTTTAGAAAGAGCAGATTTGAAACCCTCTTCTTGAGGAATTTGCAAGTGGAGATTTCAAGCGATTTGGGGCCAAAGGTAAAAAAGGATATATCTTCGAATAAAAACTAGAGAGAATCATTCTCAGCAACCACTTTGGGATGTGTGTATTCCACTCACAGAGCTTAAACTTTCTTTTCGTAGAGCAGTTTGGAAACACTCTGTTTGTAATGTCTGCAAGTGGATATTTGGACCTCCTTGAGGATTTCGTTGGAAGCGGGATTTCTGCATATAACGCTAGACAGAAGAATTCTCAGTAATTCTTTGGGCTGCGTGTGTTCAACTCACAGAGTTGAACCTTCCTTTAGACAGAGCAGAATTGAAACCCTCTTTTTGTGGAATATACCAGTGGAGATTTCAAGAGCTTTGGGGCCAACGGTAGAAAAGGAGATATCTTTGTATAAAAACTAGAGAGAATCATTCTCAGCAACCACTTTGTGATATGTGCGTTCCACTCACGGAGTTTAACCTTTCTTTTCATAGAGCAGTTTGGAAACACTCTGCATGTAAAGTCTGCAAGTGGATATTTGGACCTCATTGAGGATTCCGTTGGAAGCGGGATTTCTGCATATAACGCTAGAGAGAAGAATTCTCAGTAACTCTTTAGGCTCCCTGTGTTCAACTCACAGAGTTGAACCTTCCTTTAGACAGAGCAGATTTGAAAACCTCTTTTTGTGGAATTTACAAGTGTAGATTTCAAGCGATTTGGGGCCAACGGTAGAAAAGAAAATATCTTTGTATAAAAACTAGAGAGAATCATTCTCAGCAACCACTTGGTGATGGGTGCGTTCCACTCACAGAATTTAACCTTTCTTTTCATAGAGCAGTTTGCAAACACTCTGTTTGTAATGTCTGCAAGTGCATATTTGGACCTCTTTGAGGATTTCGTTGGAAACGGGATTTCTGCATATAATGCTAGACAGAAGAATTCTCAATAACTTCTTTGGGCTGCGTGTGTTCAACCCACAGAGTTGTACCTTCCTTTAGAAAAAGCAGATTTGAAACCCTCTTCTTGTGGAATTTGCTAGTGGAGATTTCAAGCGATTTGGGGCCAACGGTAGAAACGGAAATATCTTTGAATAAAAACTAGAGAGAATCATTCTCAGCAACCACTATGGGATGTGTGCGTTCCACTCACAGAGTTTAACCTTTCTTTTCATAGAGCAGTTTGCAAACACTCTGTTTGTAAAGTCTGCAAGTGGATATTTGGACCTCTTTGAGGATTTCGTTGGAAACGGGATTTCTGCATATAACGCTAGACAGAAGGATTCTCATTAACTTCCTTGGTCTGTGTGTGTTCAACTCACAGAGTTGAACTTTCCTTTAGACAGTGCAGATTTGAACCCTCTTTTTGTGGAATTTACAAGTGGAGATTTCAAGCGCTTTGGGCCCAGCGTTGGAAAAGGAAATATCTTTGTATAAAAACTAGAGAGAATCATTCTCAACAACCACTTTGTGATATGTGCCTTCCACTCACGGAGTTTAACCTTTCTATTCATAGAGCAGTTTGGAAACACTCTGTTTGAAAGTCTGCAAGTGGATATTTGGATATCTTTGAGGATTTCGTTGGAAACGGGATTTCTGCATATAAAGCTAGATAGAAGAATTCTCAGTAACTTCTTTGGGCTGCGTGTGTTCAACTCACAGAGTTGTACCTTCCTTTAGAGAGAGCAGATTTGAAACCCTCTTCTTGTGGAATTTGCAAGTGGAGATTTCAAGCGATTTGGGGCCAACGGTAGAAAAGGAAATATCATCGAATAAAAACTAGAGAGAATCATTCTCAGCAACCACTTTGGGATGTGTGCATTCCACTCACAGAGTTTAACCTTTCTTTTCATAGAGCAGTTTGCAAACACTCTGTTTGAAACGTCTGCAAGTCGATATTTGGACCTCTTTGAGGATTTCGTTGGAAACGGGATTTCTGCATATAACGCTAGACAGAAGAATTCTCAGTAACTTCTTTGGGCTGTGTGTGTTCAACTCACAGAGTTGAACTTTCCTTTAGACAATGCAGATTTGAACCCTCTTTTTTTGGAATTTACAAGTGGAGATTTCAAGGGCTTTGGGGCCAACGGTAGAAAAGGAAATATCTTTGTATAAAAACTAGAGAGAATCATTCTCAGCAACCACTTTGTGATATGTGCGTTCCACTCACGGAGTTGAACCTTTCTTTTCATAGAGCAGTTTGGAAACTCTCTGTTTGAAAGTCTGCAAGTGGATATTTTGACATCTTTGAGGATTTCGTTGGAAGTGGGATTTCTGCATATAACCCTAGACAGAAGAATTCTCAGTAACTTCTTTGGGCTGTGTGTGTTCAACTCACAGAGTAGAACTTTCCTTTAGACAGTGCAGATTTGAACTCTCTTTTTGTGGAATTTACAAGTGTAGATTTCAAGGGCTTTGGGGCCAACGGTATAAAAGTAAATATCTTTGTATAAAAATTAGAGAGAATCATTCTCAGCAACCACATGGTGATGTGTGCATTCCACTCACAGAGTTTAACCTTTCTCTTCATAGAGCAGTTTGCAAACACTCTGTTTGTAAAGTCTGCAAGTGGGTATTTGGACCTCTTTGAGGATTTCGTTGGAAACGGGATTTCTGCATATAACGCTAGACAGAAGAATTCTCAGTAACTTCTTTGGGCAGCTTGTGTTCAACTCACAGAGTTGTACATTCCTTTAGAAAGAGCAGATTTGAAACCCTCTTCTTGTGGAATTTTGAAGTGGAGATTTCAAGCGTTTTGGGGCCAACGGTAGAAACGGAAATATCTTCGAATAAAAACTAGACAGAATCATTTTCAGCAACCACTTCGGGATGTGTGCGTTCCACTCACAGAGTTTAACCTTTCTTTTCATGAGCAGTTTGGAAACACTCTGTTTGAAAAGTCTGCAAGTGGATATTTGGACCTCTTTGAGGATTTCGTTGGAAACGGGATTTCTGCATATAACGCTAGACAGAAGAATTCTCAGTAACTTCTTTGGGCTGTGTGTGTTCAACTCACAGAGTTGAACTTTCCTTTAGACAGTGCAGATTTGAACTCTCTTTTTGTGGAATTTACAAGTGTAGATTTCAAGGGCTTTGGGGCCATCGGTAGAAAAGGAAATATCTTTGTATAAAAACCAGAGAGAATCATTCTCAGCAACCACTTTGTGATATGTGCGTTCCACTCACGGAGTTTAAACTTTCTTTTCATAGAGCAGTTTGCAAACACTGTGCATGTAATGTCTGCAAGTGGATATTTGGACCTCTTTGAGGATTTCGTTGGAAGAGGGATTTCTGCATATAATGCTAGACAGAAGAATTCTCAGTAATTCTTTGGGCTGCGTGTGTTCAACTCACAGAGTTCAACCTTCCTTTAGACAGAGCAGATTTGAAACCCTCTTTTTGTGGAATATACCCACTTTTTGTGGAATATACAAGTGGAGATTTCAAGCGCTTTGGGGCCAACGGTAGAAACGGAAATATCTTCATACAAAAACTAGAGAGAATCATTTTCAGCAACCACATTGGGATGTGTGCGTTCCACTCACAGAGTTTAACCTTTCTTTTCATAGAGCAGTTTGGAAACACTCTGTTTGTAAAGTCTGCAAGTGGATATTTGGACCTCCTTGAGGGTTTCGTTGGAAGAGGGATTTCTGCATATAACGCTACACAGAAGAATTCCCAGTAACTTCTTTGGGCTTTGTTTGTTCAACTCACAGAGTTGCACTTTCCTTTAGACAGTGCAGATTTGAACCCTCTTTTTGTGGAATTTACAAGTGGAGATTTCAAGCGCTTTGGGGCCAACTGTAGAAAAGGAAATATCTTTGTATAAAAACTAGAGAGAATCATTCTCAGCAACCGCTTTGTGATATGTGCGTTCCACTCACGGAGTTTAACCTTTCTTTTCATAGAGCAGTTTGGAAACACTCTGCATGTAAAGTCTGCAAGTGGATATTTGGACCTCTTTGAGGATTTCGTTGGAAGCGGGATTTCTGCATATAACGCTAGGGAGAAGAATTCTCAGTAATTCTTTGGGCTGCGTGTGTTCAACTCACAGAGTTGAACCTTCCTTTAGACAGAGCAGATTTGAATACCTCTTTTTGTGGAATTTACAAGTGTAGATTTCAAGCGATTTGGGGCCAACTGTAGAAAAGGAAATATCTTTGTATAAAAACTAGAGAGAATCATTCTCAGCAACCACTTGGTGATGGGTGCGTTCCACTCACAGAGTTTAACCTTTCTTTTCATAGAGCAGTTTGGAAACACTCTGTTTGTAAAGTCTGCAAGTGGATATTTGGACCTCTTTGAGGATTTCGTTGGAAACAGGATTTCTGCATATAACGCTAGACAGAAGAATTCTCAGTAACTTCTTTGGGCTGCGTGTGTTTAACCCACAGAGTTGTACCTTCCTTTAGAAAAAGCAGGTTTGAAACCCTCTTCTTGTGGAATTTGCTAGTGGAGATTTCAGGCGATTTGTGGCCAACGGTAGAAACGGAAATAACTTCGAATAAAAACTAGAGAGAATCATTCTCAGCAACCACTTTGGGATGTGTGCGTTCCACTCACAGAGTTTAACCTTTCTTTTCATAGAGCAGTTTGCAAACACTCTGTTTGTAAAGTCTGCAATTGGATATTTGGACCTCATTGAGGATTTCGTTGGAAGCGGGATTTCTGCATATAACGCTACACAGAAGAATTCTCAGTAACTTCTTTGTGCTGTGTGTGTTCAACTCATGGAGTTGAACATTCCTTTAGACAGTGCAGATTTGAACCCTCTTTTTGTGGAATTTACAAGTGGAGATTTCAAGCGCTTTGGGTCCAACGGTAGAAAAGGAAATATCTTTGTATAAAAAATAGAGAGAATCATTCTCAGCAACCACTTTGTGATATGTGCATTCCACTCACGGAGTTTAACCTTTCTTTTCATAGAGCAGTTTGGAAACACTCTGCATGTAAAGTCTGCAAGTGGATATTTGGACCTCTTTGAGGATTTCGTTGGAAGCGGGATTTCTGCATATAACGCTAGAGAGAAGAATTCTCAGTAATTCTTTGGGCTGCCTGTGTTCAACTCACAGTGTTGAACCTTCCTTTAGACAGAGCAGATTTGAAAACCTCTTTTTGTGGAATTTACAAGTGTAGATTTCAAGCGATTTGGGGCCAACGGTAGAAAAGAAAATATCTTTGTATAAAAACTAGAGAGAATCATTCTCAGCAACCACTTGGTGATGGGTGCGTTCCACTCACAGAATTTAACCTTTCTTTTCATAGAGCAGTTTGCAAACACTCTGTTTGTAATGGCTGCAAGTGCATATTTGGACCTCATTGAGGATTTCGTTGGAAACGGGATTTCTGCATATAATGCTAGACAGAAGAATTCTCAATAACTTCTTTGGGCTGCGTGTGTTCAACCCACAGAGTTGTACCTTCCTTTAGAAAAAGCAGATTTGAAACCCTCTTCTTGTGGAATTTGCTAGTGGAGATTTCAAGCGATTTGGGGCCAACGGTAGAAACGGGAATATCTTTGAATAAAAACTAGAGAGAATCATTCTCAGCAACCACTTTGAGATGTGTGCGTTCCACTCACAGAGTTTAACCTTTCTTTTCATAGAGCAGTTTGCAAACACTCTGTTTGTAAAGTCTGCAAGTGGATATTTGGACCTCTTTGAGGATTTCGTTGGAAACGGGATTTCTGCATATAACGCTAGACAGAAGGATTCTCATTAACTTCCTTGGTCTGTGTGTGTTCAACTCACAGAGTTGAACTTTCCTTTAGACAGTGCAGATTTGAACCCTCTTTTTGTGGAATTTACAAGTGGAGATTTCAAGCGCTTTGGGCCCAGCGTTGGAAAAGGAAATATCTTTGTATAAAAACTAGAGAGAATCATTCTCAGCAACCACTTTGTGATATGTGCCTTCCACTCACGGAGTTTAACCTTTCTATTCATAGAGCAGTTTGGAAACACTCTGCATGTAAAGTCTGCAAGTGGATATTTGGACCTCTTTGAGGATTTCGTTGGAAGCGGGATTTCTGCATATAACGCTAGAGAGAATTCTCAGTAATTCTTTGGGCTGCGTGTGTTCAACTCACAGAGTTGAACCTTCCTTTAGACAGAGCAGATTTGAAAACCTCCTTTTGTGGAATTTACAAGTGTAGATTTCAAGCGATTTGGGGCCAACGGTAGAAAAGGAAATATCTTAGTATAAAAACTAGAGAGAATCATTCTCAGCAACCACTTGGTGATGGGTGCGTTCCACTCACAGAGTTTAACCTTTCTTTTCATACAGCAGTTTGGAAACACTCTGTTTGTAAATTCTGCAAGTGGATATTTGGAAATCCTTGAGGATTTCGTTGGAAGAGGGATTTCTGCATATAATGCTAGACTGAAGAATTCTCAGTAATTCTTTGGGCTGCGTGTGTTCAACTCACAGAGTTGAACCTTCCTTTAGACAGTGCAGATTTGAAACCCTCTTTTTGTGGAGTATACAATTGGAGATTTCAAGTGCTTTGGGGCCAACGGTAGAAAAGGAAATATCTTTGTATAAAAACTAGAGAGAATCATTCTCAGCAACCACTTGGTGATGGGTGGGTTCCACTCACAGAATTTAACCTTTCTTTTCATAGAGCAGTTTGCAAACACCCTGTTTGTAATGGCTGCAAGTGCATATTTGGACCTCTTTGAGGATTTCGTTGGAAACGGGATTTCTGCATATAATGCTAGACAGAAGAATTCTCAATAACTTCTTTGGGCTGCGTGTGTTCAACCCACAGAGTTGTACCTTCCTTTAGAAAAAGCAGATTTGAAACCCTCTTCTTGTGGAATTTGCTAGTGGAGATTTCAAGCGATTTGGGGCCAACGGTAGAAACGGGAATATCTTTGAATAAAAACTAGAGAGAATCATTCTCAGCAACCACTTTGAGATGTGTGCGTTCCACTCACAGAGTTTAACCTTTCTTTTCATAGAGCAGTTTGCAAACACTCTGTTTGTAAAGTCTGCAAGTGGATATTTGGACCTCTTTGAGGATTTCGTTGGAAACGGGATTTCTGCATATAACGCTAGACAGAAGGATTCTCATTAACTTCCTTGGTCTGTGTGTGTTCAACTCACAGAGTTGAACTTTCCTTTAGACAGTGCAGATTTGAACCCTCTTTTTGTGGAATTTACAAGTGGAGATTTCAAGCGCTTTGGGCCCAGCGATGGAAAAGGAAATATCTTTGTATAAAAACTAGAGAGAATCATTCTCAGCAACCACTTTGTGATATGTGCCTTCCACTCACGGAGTTTAACCTTTCTATTCATAGAGCAGTTTGGAAACACTCTGCATGTAAAGTCTGCAAGTGGATATTTGGACCTCTTTGAGGATTTCGTTGGAAGCGGGATTTCTGCATATAACGCTAGAGAGAATTCTCAGTAATTCTTTGGGCTGCGTGTGTTCAACTCACAGAGTTGAACCTTCCTTTAGACAGAGCAGATTTGAAAACCTCCTTTTGTGGAATTTACAAGTGTAGATTTCAAGCGATTTGGGGCCAACGGTAGAAAAGGAAATATCTTAGTATAAAAACTAGAGAGAATCATTCTCAGCAACCACTTGGTGATGGGTGCGTTCCACTCACAGAGTTTAACCTTTCTTTTCATAGAGCAGTTTGGAAACACTCTGTTTGTAAATTCTGCAAGTGGATATTTCGACCTCCTTGAGGATTTCGTTGGAAGAGGGATTTCTGCATATAACGCTAGACTGAAGAATTCTCAGTAATTCTTTGGGCTGCGTGTGTTCAACTCACAGAGTTGAACCTTCCTTTAGACAGTGCAGATTTGAAACCCTCTTTTTGTGGAATATACAATTGGAGATTTCAAGTGCTTTGGGGCCAACGGTAGAAAAGGAAATATCTTTGTATAAAAACTAGAGAGAATCATTCTCAGCAACCACTTTGTGATATGTGCGTTCCACTCACGGAGTTTATTCTTTCTTTTCATAAAGCAGTTTGGAAACACTCTGTTTGAAAGTCTGCAAGTCGATATTTGGACATCTTTGAGGATTTCGTTGAAAACGGGATTTCTGCATATAACGCTAGACAGAAGAATTCTCAGTAACTTCTTTGGGCTGCGTGTGTTTAACCCACAGAGTTGTACCTTCCTTTAGAAAAAGCAGATTTGAAACCCTCTTCTTGTGGAATTTGCTAGTGGAGATTTCAGGCGATTTGTGGCCAACGGTAGAAACGGAAATAACTTCGAATAAAAACTAGAGAGAATCATTCTCAGCAACCACTTTGGGATGTGTGCGTTCCACTCACAGAGTTTAACCTTTCTTTTCATAGAGCAGTTTGCAAACACTCTGTTTGTAAAGTCTGCAATTGGATATTTGGACCTCCTTGAGGATTTCGTTGGAAGCGGGATTTCTGCATATAACGCTAGACAGAAGAATTCTCAGTAACTTCTTTGTGCTGTGTGTGTTCAACTCACGGAGTTGAACATTCCTTTAGACAGTGCAGATTTGAACCCTCTTTTTGTGGAATTTACAAGTGGAGATTTCAAGCGCTTTGGGGCCAACGGTAGAAAAGGAAATATCTTTGTATAAAAAATAGAGAGAATCATTCTCAGCAACCACTTTGTGATATGTGCGTTCCACTCACGGAGTTTAACCTTTCTTTTCATAGAGCAGTTTGGAAACACTCTGCATGTAAAGTCTGCAAGTGGATATTTGGACCTCTTTGAGGATTTCGTTGGAAGCGGGATTTCTGCATATAACGCTAGAGAGAAGAATTCTCAGTAATTCTTTGGGCTGCCTGTGTTCAACTCACAGTGTTGAACCTTCCTTTAGACAGAGCAGATTTGAAAACCTCTTTTTGTGGAATTTACAAGTGTAGATTTCAAGCGATTTGGGGCCAACGGTAGAAAAGAAAATATCCTTGTATAAAAACTAGAGAGAATCATTCTCAGCAACCACTTGGTGATGGGTGCGTTCCACTCACAGAATTTAACCTTTCTTTTCATAGAGCAGTTTGCAAACACTCTGTTTGTAATGGCTGCAAGTGCATATTTGGACCTCTTTGAGGATTTCGTTGGAAACGGGATTTCTGCATATAATGCTAGACAGAAGAATTCTCAATAACTTCTTTGGGCTGCGTGTGTTCAACTCACAGAGTTGTACCTTCCTTTAGAAAGAGCAGATTTGAATCCCTCTTCTTGTGGAATTTGCCAGTGGAGATTTCAAACGATTTGGGGCCAACGGTAGAAAAGGAAAAATCATCGCATAAAAACTAGAGAGAATCATTCTCAGCAACCACTTTGGGATGTGTGCGTTCCACTCACAGAGTTTAACCTTTCTTTTCGTAGAGCAGTTTGCAAACACTCTGTTTCTAAAGTCTGCAAGTGGATATTTTTACCTCTTTGAGGATTTCGTTGGAAAAGGGATTTCTGCATATAACGGTAGACAGAAGAATTCTCATTAACTTCTTTGGGATGTGTGTGTTCAACTCACAGAGTTGAAATTTCCTTTAGGCAGTGCAGATTTGAACCCTCTTTTTGTGGAATTTACAAGTGGACATTTCAAGGGCTTTGGGTCCAACGGTAGAAAAGGAAATATCTTTGTATAAAAACTAGAGAGAATCATTCTCAGCAACCACTTTGTGATATGTGCGTTCCACTCACGGAGTTTATCCTTTCTTTTCATAGAGCAGTTTGGAAACACTCTGTTTGAAAGTCTGCAAGTGGATATTTGGACATCTTTGAGGATTTCGTTGGAAACGGGATTTCTGCAAATAACTCTAGACAGAAGAATTCTCAGTAACTTCTTTGGGCTGCGTGTGTTCAACTCACAGAGTTGTACCTTCCTTTAGAAAGAGCAGATTTGAAACCCTCTTCTTGAGGAATATGCAAGTGGAGATTTCAAGCGATTTGGGGCCAAAGGTAGAAAAGGATATATCTTCGAATAAAAACTAGAGAGAATCATTCTCAGCAACCACTATGGGATGTGTGTGTTCCACTCACAGAGTTTAACCTTTCTTTTCGTAGAGCAGTTTGGAAACACTCTGTTTGTAAAGTCTGCAAGTGGATATTTGGACCTCCTTGAGGAATTCGTTGGAAGCGGGATTTCTGCATGTAACGCTTGACAGAAGAATTCTCAGTAATTCTTTGGGCTGCGTGTGTTCACCTCACAGAGTTGAACCTTCCTTTAGACAGAGCAGATTTGAAACCCTCTTTTTGTGGAATATACAAGTGGAGATTTCAAGCGCTTTGGGGCCAACGGTAGAAAAGGAAATATCTTTGTATAAAAACTAGAGAGAATCATTTTCAGCAACCACTTGGTGATGTGTGCGTTCCACTCACAGAGTTTAACCCTTCTTTTCATAGAGCAGTTTGCAAACACTCTGTTTGTAAAGTCTGCAAGTGGATATTTGGACCTCTTTGAGGATTTCGTTGGAAACGGGATTTCTGCATATAATGCTAGACAGAAGAATTCGCAGTAACTTCTTTCGGCTGTGTGCGTTCAACGCACAGAGTTGTACCTTCCTTTAGAAAAAGCAGATATGAAACCCTCTTTTTGTGGAATTTGCAAGTGGAGATTTCAAGCGCTTTGGGGCCAACGGTAGAAACGGAAATATCTTCATACAAAAACTAGAGAGAATCATTTTCAGCAACCACATTGGGATGTGTGCGTTCCACTCACAGAGTTTAACCTTTCTTTTCATAGAGCAGTTTGCAAACACTCTGTTTGTAAAGTCTGCAAGTGGATATTTGGACCTCCTTGAGGGTTTCGTTGGAAGAGGGATTTCTGCATATAACGCTACACAGAAGAATTCTCAGTAACTTCTTTGGGCTGCGTTTGTTCAACTCACAGAGTTGCTCTTTCCTTTAGACAGTGCCGATTTGAACCCTCTTTTTGTGGAATTTACAAGTGGAGATTTCAAGCGCTTTGGGGCCAACGGTAGAAAAGGAAATATCTTTGTATAAAAACTAGAGAGAATCATTCTCAGCAACCACTTTGTGATATGTGCGTTCCACTCACGGAGTTTAACCTTTCTTTTCATAGAGCAGTTTGGAAACACTCTGCATGTAAAGTCTGCAAGTGGATATTTGGACCTCTTTGAGGATTTCGTTGGAAGCGGGATTTCTGCATATAACGCTAGGCAGAAGAATTCTCAGTAATACTTTGGGCTGCGTGAGTTCAACTCACAGAGTTGAACCTTCCTTTAGACAGAGCACATTTGAAAACCTCTTTTTGTGGAGTTTACAAATGTAGATTTCAAGCAATTTGGGGCCAACGGTAGAAAAGGAAATATCTTTGTATAAAAACTAGAGAGAATCATTCTCAGCAACCACTTGGTGATGGGTGCGTTCCACTCACAGAGTTTAACCTTTCTTTTCATAGAGCAGTTAGGAAACACTCTGTTTGTAAAGTCTTCAAGTGGATATTTGGACCTCTTTGAGGATTTCGTTGGAAACAGGATTTCTGCATATAACGCTAGACAGAAGAATTCTCAGTAACTTCTTTGGGCTGCGTGTGTTTAACCCACAGAGTTGTACCTTCCTTTAGAAAAAGCAGATTTGAAACCCTCTTCTTGTGGAATTTGCTAGTGGAGATTTCAGGCGATTTGTGGCCAACGGTAGAAACGGAAATAACCTCGAATAAAAACTAGAGAGAATCATTCTCAGCAACCACTTTGGGATGTGTGCGTTCCACTCACAGAGTTTAACCTTTCTTTTCATAGAGCAGTTTGCAAACACTCTGTTTGTAAAGTCTGCAATTGGATATTTGGACCTCCTTGAGGATTTCGTTGGAAGCGGGATTTCTGCATATAACGCTAGACAGAAGAATTCTCAGTAACTTCTTTGTGCTGTGTGTGTTCAACTCACGGAGTTGAACATTCCTTTAGACAGTGCAGATTTGAACCCTCTTTTTGTGGAATTTACAAGTGGAGATTTCAAGCGCTTTGGGGCCAACGGTAGAAAAGGAAATATCTTTGTATAAAAAATAGAGAGAATCATTCTCAGCAACCACTTTGTGATATGTGCGTTCCACTCACGGAGTTTAACCTTTCTTTTCATAGAGCAGTTTGGAAACACTCTGCATGTAAAGTCTGCAAGTGGATATTTGAACCTCTTTGAGGATTTCGTTGGAAGCGGGATTTCTGCATATAACACTAGAGAGAAGAATTCTCAGTAATTCTTTGGGCTGCCTGTGTTCAACTCACAGTGTTGAACCTTCCTTTAGACAGAGCAGATTTGAAAACCTCTTTTTGTGGAATTTACAAGTGTAGATTTCAAGCGATTTGGGGCCAACGGTAGAAAAGAAAATATCTTTGTATAAAAACTAGAGAGAATCATTCTCAGCAACCACTTGGTGATGGGTGCGTTCCACTCACAGAATTTAACCTTTCTTTTCATAGAGCAGTTTGCAAACACTCTGTTTGTAATGGCTGCAAGTGCATATTTGGACCTCTTTGAGGATTTCGTTGGAAACGGGATTTCTGCATATAATGCTAGACAGAAGAATTCTCAATAACTTCTTTGGGCTGCGTGTGTTCAACCCACAGAGTTGTACCTTCCTTTAGAAAAAGCAGATTTGAAACCCTCTTCTTGTGGAATTTGCTAGTGGAGATTTCAAGCGATTTGGGGCCAACGGTAGAAACGGAAATATCTTTGAATAAAAACTAGAGAGAATCATTCTCAGCAACCACTTTGAGATGTGTGCGTTCCACTCACAGAGTTTAACCTTTCTTTTCATAGAGCAGTTTGCAAAAACTCTGTTTGTAAAGTCTGCAAGTGGATATTTGGACCTCTTTGAGGATTTCGTTGGAAACGGGATTTCTGCATATAACGCTAGACAGAAGGATTCTCATTAACTTCCTTGGTCTGTGTGTGTTCAACTCACAGAGTTGAACTTTCCTTTACACAGTGCAGATTTGAACCCTCTTTTTGTGGAATTTACAAGTGGAGATTTCAAGCGCTTTGGGCCCAGCGATGGAAAAGGAAATATCTTTGTATAAAAACTAGAGAGAATCATTCTCAGCAACCACTTTGTGATATGTGCCTTCCACTCACGGAGTTTAACCTTTCTATTCATAGAGCAGTTTGGAAACACTCTGCATGTAAAGTCTGCAAGTGGATATTTGGACCTCTTTGAGGATTTCGTTGGAAGCGGGATTTCTGCATATAACGCTAGAGAGAATTCTCAGTAATTCTTTGGGCTGCGTGTGTTCAACTCACAGAGTTGAACCTTCCTTTAGACAGAGCAGATTTGAAAACCTCCTTTTGTGGAATTTACAAGTGTAGATTTCAAGCGATTTGGGGCCAACGGTAGAAAAGGAAATATCTTAGTATAAAAACTAGAGAGAATCATTCTCAGCAACCACTTGGTGATGGGTGCGTTCCACTCACAGAGTTTAACCTTTCTTTTCATAGAGCAGTTTGGAAACACTCTGTTTGTAAATTCTGCAAGTGGATATTTCGACCTCCTTGAGGATTTCGTTGGAAGAGGGATTTCTGCATATAACGCTAGACTGAAGAATTCTCAGTAATTCTTTGGGCTGCGTGTGTTCAACTCAAAGAGTTGAACCTTCCTTTAGACAGTGCAGATTTGAAACCCTCTTTTTGTGGAATATACAATTGGAGATTTCAAGTGCTTTGGGGCCAACGGTAGAAAAGGAAATATCTTTGTATAAAAACTAGAGAGAATCATTCTCAGCAACCACTTTGTGATATGTGCGTTCCACTCATGGAGTTTATTCTTTCTTTTCATAAAGCAGTTTGGAAACACTCTGTTTGAAAGTCTGCAAGTCGATATTTGGACATCTTTGAGGATTTCGTTGAAAACGGGATTTCTGCATATAACGCTAGACAGAAGAATTCTCAGTAACTTCTTTGGGCTGCGTGTATTCAACTCACAGAGTAGTACCTTCCTTTAGAAAGAGCAGATTTGAAACCCTCTTCTTGTGGAATTTGCAAGTGGAGATTTCAAGTGATTAGGGGCCAAAGGTAGAAAAGGATATATTTTCGAATAAAAACTAGAGAGAATAATTTTCAGCAACCACTTGGTGATGTGTGCGTTCCACTCACAGAGTTTAACCTTTCTTTTCATAGAGCAGTTTGCAAACACTCTGTTTGTAAAGTCTGCAAGTGGTTATTTAGACCTCTGAGGATTTCGTTTGAAACGGGATTTGAGCATATAACGCTAGGGAGAAGAATTGTCAGTAATTTTTTGGGCTGCGTGTGTTCAACTCACAGAGTTGAACCTTCCTTTAGACAGAGCAGATTTGAAAACCTCTTTTTGTGGAATTTACAAGTGTAGATTTCAAGCGATTTGGGGCCAACGGTAGAAAAGGAAATATCTTTGTATAAAAACTAGAGAGAATCATTCTCAGCAACCACTTGGTGATGGGTGCGTTCCACTCACAGAGTTTAACCTTTCTTTTCATAGAGCAGTTTGGAAACACTCTGTTTGTAAAGTCTGCAAGTGGATATTTGGACCTCTTTGAGGATTTCGTTGGAAACAGGATTTCTGCATATAACGCTAGACAGAAGAATTCTCAGTAACTTCTTTGGGCTGCGTGTGTTTAACCAACAGAGTTGTACCTTCCTTTAGAAAAAGCAGATTTGAAACCCTCTTCTTGTGGAATTTGCTAGTGGAGATTTCAGGAGATTTGTGGCCAACGGTAGAAACGGAAATAACTTCGAATAAAAACTAGAGAGAATCATTCTCAGCAACCACTTTGGGATGTGTGCGTTCCACTCACAGAGTTTAACCTTTCTTTTCATAGAGCAGTTTGCAAACACTCTGTTTGTAAAGTCTGCAATTGGATATTTGGACCTCCTTGAGGATTTCGTTGGAAGCGGGATTTCTGCATATAACGCTAGACAGAAGAATTCTCAGTAACTTCTTTGTGCTGTGTGTGTTCAACTCACGGAGTTGAACATTCCTTTAGACAGTGCAGATTTGAACCCTCTTTTTGTGGAATTTACAAGTGGAGATTTCAAGCGCTTTGGGGCCAACGGTAGAAAAGGAAATATCTTTGTATAAAAAATAGAGAGAATCATTCTCAGCAACCACTTTGTGATATGTGCGTTCCACTCACGGAGTTTAACCTTTCTTTTCATAGAGCAGTTTGGAAACACTCTGCATGTAAAGTCTGCAAGTGGATATTTGGACCTCTTTGAGGATTTCGTTGGAAGCGGGATTTCTGCATATAACGCTAGAGAGAAGAATTCTCAGTAACTTCTTTGGGCTGCCTGTGTTCAACTCACAGTGTTGAACCTTCCTTTAGACAGAGCAGATTTGAAAACCTCTTTTTGTGGAATTTACAAGTGTAGATTTCAAGCGATTTGGGGCCAACGGTAGAAAAGAAAAATATCTTTGTATAAAAACTAGAGAGAATCATTCTCAGCAACCACTTGGTGATGGGTGCGTTCCACTCACAGAATTTAACCTTTCTTTTCATAGAGCAGTTTGCAAACACTCTGTTTGTAATGGCTGCAAGTGCATATTTGGACCTCATTGAGGATTTCGTTGGAAACGGGATTTCTGCATATAATGCTTGACAGAAGAATTCTCAATAACTTCTTTGGGCTGCGTGTGTTCAACTCACAGAGTTGTACCTTCCTTTAGAAAGAGCAGATTTGAAACCCTCTTCTTGTGGAATTTGCAAGTGGAGATTTCAAGCGATTTGGGGCCAACGGTAGAAAAGGAAAAATCATCGCATAAAAACTAGAGAGAATCATTCTCAGCAACCACTTTGGGATGTGTGCGTTCCACTCACAGAGTTTAACCTTTCTTTTCGTAGAGCAGTTTGCAAACACTCTGTTTCTAAAGTCTGCAAGTGGATATTTTTACCTCTTTGAGGATTTCGTTGGAAAAAGGGATTTCTGCATATAACGGTAGACAGAAGAATTCTCAGTAACTTCTTTGGGATGTGTGTGTTCAACTCACAGAGTTGAACTTTCCTTTATACAGTGCAGATTTGAACCCTCTTCTTGTGGAATTTACAAGTGGACATTTCAAGGGCTTTGGGTCCAACGGTAGAAAAGGAAATATCTTTGTATAAAAACTAGAGAGAATCATTCTCAGCAACCACTTTGTGATATGTGCGTTCCACTCACGGAGTTTATCCTTTCTTTTCATAGAGCAGTTTGGAAACACTCTGTTTGAAAGTCTGCAAGTGGATATTTGGACATCTTTGAGGATTTCGTTGGAAACGGGATTTCTGCATATAACTCTAGACAGAAGAATTCTCAGTAACTTCTTTGGGCTGCGTGTGTTCAATTCACAGAGTTGTACCTTCCTTTAGAAAGAGCAGATTTGAAACCCTCTTCTTGAGGAATATGCAAGTGGAGATTTCAAGCGATTTGGGGCCAAAGGTTGAAAAGGATATATCTTCGAATAAAAACTAGAGAGAATCATTCTCAGCAACCACTATGGGATGTGTGCGTTCCACTCACAGAGTTTAACCTTTCTTTTCGTAGAGCAGTTTGGAAACACTCTGTTTGTAAAGTCTGCAAGTGGATATTTGGACCTCCTTGAGGATTTCGTTGGAAGCGGGATTTCTGCATGTAACGCTTGACAGAAGAATTCTCAGTAATTCTTTGGGCTGCGTGTGTTCACCTCACACAGTTGAACCTTCCTTTAGACAGAGCAGATTTGAAACCCTCTTTTTGTGGAATATACAAGTGGAGATTTCAAGCGCTTTGGGGCCAACGGTAGAAAAGGAAATATCTTCATACAAAAACTAGAGAGAATCATTTTCAGCAACCACATTGGGATGTGTGCGTTCCACTCACAGAGTTTAACCTTTCTTTTCATAGAGCAGTTTGGAAACACTCTGTTTGTAAAGTCTGCAAGTGTATATTTGGACCTCCTTGAGGGCTTCGTTGGAGGAGGGATTTATGCATATAACGCTACACAGAAGAATTCTCAGTAACTTCTTTGGGCTGTGTCTGTTCAACTCACAGAGTTGCACTTTCCTTTAGACAGTGCAGATTTGAACCCTCTTTTTGTGGAATTTACAAGTGGAGATTTCAAGCGCTTTGGGGCCAACGGTAGAAAAGGAAATATCTTTGTATAAAAACTAGAGAGAATCACTCTCAGCAACCACTTTGTGATATGTGCGTTCCACTCACGGAGTTTAACCTTTCTTTTCATAGAGCAGTTTGGAAACACTCTGCATGTAAAGTCTGCAAGTGGATATTTGGACCTCTTTGAGGATTTCGTTGGAAGCGGGATTTCTGCATATAACGCTAGGGAGAAGAATTCTCAGTAATTCTTTGGGCTGCGTGTGTTCAACTCACAGAGTTGAACCTTTAGACAGAGGAGATTTGAAAACCTCTTTTTGTGGAATTTACAATTGTAGATTTCAAGCGATTTGGGGCCAACGGTAGAAAAGGAAATATCTTTGTATAAAAACTAGAGAGAATCATTCTCAGCAACCACTTGGTGATGGGTGCGTTCCACTCACAGAGTTTAACCTTTCTTTTCATAGAGCAGTTTGGAAACACTCTGTTTGTAAAGTCTGCAAGTGGATATTTGGACCTCTTTGAGGATTTCGTTGGAAGCGGGATTTCTGCATATAACGCTAGAGAGAAGAATTCTCAGTAATTCTTTGGGCTGCCTGTGTTCAACTCACAGTGTTGAACCTTCCTTTAGACAGAGCAGATTTGAAAACCTCTTTTTGTGGAATTTACAAGTGTAGATTTCAAGCGATTTGGGGCCAACGGTAGAAAAGAAAATATCTTTGTGTAAAAACTAGAGAGAATCATTCTCAGCAACCACTTGGTGATGGGTGCGTTCCACTCACAGAATTTAACCTTTCTTTTCATAGAGCAGTTTGCAAACACTCTGTTTGTAATGGCTGCAAGTGCATATTTGGACCTCTTTGAGGATTTCGTTGGAAACGGGATTTCTGCATATAATGCTAGACAGAAGAATTCTCAATAACTTCTTTGGGCTGCGTGTGTTCAACCAACAGAGTTGTACCTTCCTTTAGAAAAAGCAGATTTGAAACCCTCTTCTTGTGGAATTTGCTAGTGGAGATTTCAAGCGATTTGGGGCCAACGGCAGAAACGGAAATATCTTTGAATAAAAACTAGAGAGAATCATTCTCAGCAACCACTTTGAGATGTGTGCGTTCCACTCACAGAGTTTAACCTTTCTTTTCATAGAGCAGTTTGCAAACACTCTGTTTGTAAAGTCTGCAAGTGGATATTTGGACCTCTTTGAGGATTTCGTTGGAAACGGGATTTCTGCATATAACGCTAGACAGAAGGATTCTCATTAACTTCCTTGGTCTGTGTGTGTTCAACTCACAGAGTTGAACTTTCCTTTAGACAGTGCAGATTTGAACCCTCTTTTTGTGGAATTTACAAGTGGAGATTTCAAGCGCTTTGGGCCCAGCGTTGGAAAAGGAAATATCTTTGTATAAAAACTAGAGAGAATCATTCTCAGCAACCACTTTGTGATATGTGCCTTCCACTCACGGAGTTTAACCTTTCTATTCATAGAGCAGTTTGGAAACACTCTGCATGTAAAGTCTGCAAGTGGATATTTGGACCTCTTTGAGGATTTCGTTGGAAGCGGGATTTCTGCATATAACGCTAGAGAGAATTCTCAGTAATTCTTTGGGCTGCGTGTGTTCAACTCACAGAGTTGAACCTTCCTTTAGACAGAGCAGATTTGAAAACCTCCTTTTGTGGAATTTACAAGTGTAGATTTCAAGCGATTTGGGGCCAACGGTAGAAAAGGAAATATCTTAGTATAAAAACTAGAGAGAATCATTCTCAGCAACCACTTGGTGATGGGTGTGTTCCACTCACAGAGTTTAACCTTTCTTTTCATAGAGCAGTTTGGAAACACTCTGTTTGTAAATTCTACAAGTGGATATTTGGACCTCCTTGAGGATTTCGTTGGAAGAGGGATTTCTGCATATAACGCTAGACTGAAGAATTCTCAGTAATTCTTTGGGCTGCGTGTGTTCAACTCACAGAGTTGAACCTTCCTTTAGACAGTGCAGATTTGAAACCCTCTTTTTGTGGAATATACAATTGGAGATTTCAAGTGCTTTGGGGCCAACGGTAGAAAAGGAAATATCTTTGTATAAAAACTAGAGAGAATCATTCTCAGCAACCACTTTGTGATATGTGCGTTCCACTCACGGAGTTTATTCTTTCTTTTCATAAAGCAGTTTGGAAACACTCTGTTTGAAAGTCTGCAAGTCGATATTTGGACATCTTTGAGGATTTCGTTGGAAACGGGATTTCTGCATATAACGCTAGACAGAAGAATTCTCCGTAACTTCTTTGGGCTGCGTGTATTCAACTCACAGAGTTGTACCTTCCTTTAGACAGAGCAGATTTGAAACCCTCTTCTTGTGGAATTTGCAAGTGGAGATTTCAAGTGATTAGGGGCCAAAGGTAGAAAAGGATATATCTTCGAATAAAAACTAGAGAGAATAATTTTCAGCAACCACTTGGTGATGTGTGCGTTCCACTCACAGAGTTTAACCTTTCTTTTCATAGAGCAGTTTGCAAACACTCTGTTTGTAAAGTCTGCAAGTGGTTATTTAGACCTCTGAGGATTTCGTTGGAAACGGGATTTGAGCATATAACGCTAGGGAGAAGAATTCTCAGTAATTTTTGGGCTGCGTGTGTTCAACTCACAGAGTTGAACCTTCCTTTAGACAGAGCAGATTTGAAAACCTCTTTTTGTGGAATTTACAAGTGTAGATTTCAAGCGATTTGGGGCCAACGGTAGAAAAGGAAATATCTTTGTATAAAAACTAGAGAGAATCATTCTCAGCAACCACTTGGTGATGGGTGCGTTCCACTCACAGAGTTTAACCTTTCTTTTCATAGAGCAGTTTGCAAACACTCTGTTTCTAAAGTCTGCAAGTGGATATTTTTACCTCTTTGAGGATTTCGTTGGAAAAGGGATTTCTGCATATAACGGTAGACAGAAGAATTCTCAGTAACTTCTTTGGGATGTGTGTGTTCAACTCACAGAGTTGAACTTTCCTTTAGACAGCGCAGATTTGAACCCTCTTTTTGTGGAATTTACAAGTGGACATTTCAAGGGCTTTGGGTCCAACGGTAGAAAAGGAAATATCTTTGTATAAAAACTAGAGAGAATCATTCTCAGCAACCACTTTGTGATATGTGCGTTCCACTCACGGAGTTTATCCTTTCTTTTCATAGAGCAGTTTGGAAACACTCTGTTTGAAAGTCTGCAAGTGGATATTTGGACATCTTTGAGGATTTCGTTGGAAACGGGATTTCTGCATATAACTCTAGACAGAAGAATTCTCAGTAACTTCTTTGGGCTGCGTGTGTTCAACTCACAGAGTTGTACCTTCCTTTAGAAAGAGCAGATTTGAAACCCTCTTCTTGAGGAATATGCAAGTGGAGATTTCAAGCGATTTGGGGCCAAAGGTAGAAAAGGATATATCTTCGAATAAAAACTAGAGAGAATCATTCTCAGCAACCACTATGGGATGTGTGCGTTCCACTCACAGAGTTTAACCTTTCTTTTCGTAGAGCAGTTTGGAAACACTCTGTTTGTAAAGTCTGCAAGTGGATATTTGGACCTCCTTGAGGATTTCGTTGGAAGCGGGATTTCTGCATGTAACGCTTGACAGAAGAATTCTCAGTAATTCTTTGGGCTGTGTGTGTTCACCTCACAGAGTTGAACCTTCCTTTAGACAGAGCAGATTTGAAACCCTCTTTTTGTGGAATATACAAGTGGAGATTTCAAGCGCTTTGGGGCCAACGGTAGAAAAGGAAATATCTTTGTATAAAAACTAGAGAGAATCATTTTCAGCAACCACTTGGTGATGTGTGTGTTCCACTCACAGAGTTTAACCTTTCTTTTCATAGAGCAGTTTGCAAACACTCTGTTTGTAAAGTCTGCAAGTGGATATTTGGACCTCTTTGAGGATTTCGTTGGAAACGGGATTTCTGCATATAACGCTAGACAGAAGAATTCACAGTAACTTCTTTCGGCTGCGTGCGTTCAACGCACAGAGTTGTACCTTCCTTTAGAAAAAGCAGATTTGAAACCCTCTTTTTGTGGAATTTGCAAGTGGAGATTTCAAGCGCTTTGGGGCCAACGGTAGAAACGGAAATATCTTCATACAAAAACTAGAGAGAATCATTTTCAGCAACCACATTGGGATGTGTGCGTTCCACTCACAGAGTTTAACCTTTCTTTTCATAGAGCAGTTTGGAAACACTCTGTTTGTAAAGTCTGCAAGTGGATATTTGGACCTCCTTGAGGGTTTCGTTGGAAGAGGGATTTCTGCATATAACGCTACACAGAAGAATTCTCAGTAACTTCTTTGTGCTGTGTTTGTCCAACTCACAGAGTTGCACTTTCCTTTAGACAGTGCAGATTTGAACCCTCTTTTTGTGTAATTTACAAGTGGAGATTTCAAGCGCTTTGGGGCCAACGGTAGAAAAGGAAATATCTTTGTATAAAAACTAGAGAGAATCATTCTCAGCAACCACTTTGTGATATGTGCGTTCCACTCACGGAGTTTAACCTTTCTTTTCATAGAGCAGTTTGGAAACACTCTGCATGTAAAGTCTGCAAGTGGATATTTGGACCTCTTTGAGGATTTCGTTGGAAGCGGGATTTCTGCATATAGCGCTAGGGAGAAGAATTCTCAGTAATTCTTTGGGCTGCGTGTGTTCAACTCACAGAGTTGAACCTTCCTTTAGACAGAGCAGATTTGAAAACCTCTTTTTGTGGAATTTACAAGTGTAGATTTCAAGCGATTTGGGGCCAACGGTAGAAAAGGAAATATCTTTGTATAAAAACTAGAGACAATCATTCTCAGCAACCACTTGGTGATGGGTGCGTTCCACTCACAGAGTTTAACCTTTCTTTTCATAGAGCAGTTTGCAAACACTCTGTTTGTAAAGTCTGCAAGTGGATATAAGGACCTCTTTGAGGATTTCGTTGGAAACGGGATTTCTGCATATAACGCTAGACAGAAGAATTCTCAGTAACTACTTTGGGCTGCGTGTGTTCAACCCACAGAGTTGTACCTTCCTTTAGAAAAAGCAGATTTGAAACCCTCTTCTTGTGGAATTTACTAGTGGAGATTTCAAGCGATTTGGGGCCAACGGTAGAAACGGAAATATCTTCGAATAAAAACTAGACAGAATCATTCTCAGCAACCACTTTGGGATGTGTGCGTTCCACTCACAGGGTTTAACCTTTCTTTTCATAGAGTAGTTTGCAAACACTCTGTTTGTAAAGTCTGCAAGTGGATATTTGGACCTCTTTGAGGACTTCGTTGGAAAAGGGATTTCTGCATATAACGGTAGACAGAAGAATTCTCAGTAACTTCTTTGGGCTGTGTGAGTTCAACTCACAGAGTTGAACTTTCCTTTAGACAGTGCAGATTTGAACCCTCTTTTTGTGGAATTTACAAGTGGAGATTTCAAGCGCTTTGGGGCCAAATGTAGGAAAGGAAATATCTTTGTATAAAAACTAGAGAGAATCATTCTCAGCAACCACTTTGTGATATGTGCGTTCCACTCACAGAGTTTAACCTTTCTTTTCATAGAGCAGTTTGGAAACACTCTGCATGTAAAGTCTGCAAGTGGATATTTGGACCTCCTTGAGGATTTCGTTGGAAGAGTGATTTCTGCATATAACGCTAGAGAGAAGAATTCTCAGTAATTCTTTGGGCTGCGTGTGTTCAACTCTCAGAGTTGAACCTTCCTTTAGACAGAGCAGATTTGAAAACCTCTTTTTGTGGAATTTACAAGTGTAGGTTTCAAGCGATTTGGGGCCAACGGTAGAAAAGGAAATATCTTTGTATAAAAACTAGAGAGAATCATTCTCAGCAACCACATGGTGATGGGTGCGTTCCACTCACAGAGTTTAACCTTTCTTTTCATAGAGCAGTTTGCAAACACTCTGTTTGTAAAGTCTGCAAGTGGATGTTTGGACCTCTATGAGGATTTCGTTGGAAACGGGATTTCTGCATATAACGCTAGACAGAAGAATTCTCAGTAACTTCTTTGGGCTGCGTGTATTCAACTCACAGAGTTGTACCTTCCTTTAGAAAGAGCAGATTTGAAATCCTCTTCTTGTGGAATTTGCAAGTGGAGATTTCAAGTGATTAGGGGCCAAAGGTAGAAAAGGATATATCTTCGAATAAAAACTAGAGAGAATCATTCTCAGCAACCACTTGGTGATGTGTGCATTCCACTCACAGAGTTTAACCTTTCTTTTCATAGAGCAGTTTGCAAACACTCTGTTTGTAAAGTCTGCAAGTGGATATATTTACCTCTTTGAGGATTTCGTTGGAAACAGGATTTCTGCATATAACGCTTGACAGAAGAATTCTCAGTAACTTCCTTGGTCTGTGTGTGTTCAACTCACAGAGTTGAACTTTCCTTTAGACAGTGCAGATTTCAACCCTCTGTTTGTGGAATTTACAAGTGGAGATTTGAAGCTCTTTGGGGCCAACGGTAGAAAAGGAAATATCTTTGTATAAAAACTAGAGAGAATCATTCTCAGCAACCACTTTGGGATGTGTGCGTTCCACTCACAGAGTTTAACCTTTCTTTTCATAGAGCAGTTTGGAAACACTCTGTTTGTAAAGTCTGCAAGTGGATATTTGGACCTCCTTGAGGATTTCGTTGGAAGAGGGATTTCTGCATATAACGCTAGACTGAAGAATTCTCAGTAATTCTTTGGGCTGCGTGTGTTCAACTTGCAGAGTTGAACCTTCCTTTAGACAGAGCAGATTTGAAACCCTCTTTTTGTGGAATATAGAATTGGAGAATTCAAGTGCTTTGGGGCCAACGGTAGAAAAGGAAATATCTTTGTATGAAAACTAGAGAGAATCATTCTCAGCAACCACTTTGTAATATGTGCGTTCCACTCACAGAGTTTAACCTTTCTTTTCATAGAGCAGTTTGCAAACACTCTTTTTGTAAAGTCTGCAAGTGGATATTTGGACCTCTTTGAGGATTTCGTTGGAAACGGGATTTCTGCATATAAAGCTAGACAGAAGAATTCTCAGTAACTTCCTTGGTCTGTGTGTGTTCAACTCACAGAGTTGAACTTTCCTTTAGACAGTGCAGATTTGAACCCTCTTTTTGTGGAATTTACAAGTGGAGATTTCAAGCGCTTTGGGGCCAAAGGTAGGAAAGGAAATATCTTTGTATAAAAACTAGAGAGAATCATTCTCAGCAACCACTTTGTGATATGTGCGTTCCACTCACAGAGTTTAACCTTTCTTTTCATAGAGCAGTTTGCAAACACTCTGTTTGTAAAGTCTGCAAGTGGATATTTGGACCTCTTTGAGGATTTCGTTGGAAGAGGGATTTCTGCATATAACGCTAGAGAGAAGAATTCTCAGTAATACTTTGGGCTGCGTGTGTTCAACTCTCAGAGTTGAACCTTCCTTTAGACAGAGCAGATTTGAAAACCTCTTTTTGTGGAATTTACAAGTGTAGGTTTCAAGCGATTTGGGGCCAACGGTAGAAAAGGAAATATCTTTGTATAAAAACTAGAGAGAATCATTCTCAGCAACCACATGGTGATGGGTGCGTTCCACTCACAGAGTTTAACCTTTCTTTTCATAGAGCAGTTTGGAAACACTCTGTTTGTAAAGTCTGCAAGTGGATGTTTGGACCTCTATGAGGATTTCGTTGGAAACGGGATTTCTGCATATAACGCTAGACAGAAGAATTCTCAGTAACTTCTTTGGGCTGCGTGTGTTCAACCCACAGAGTTGTACCTTCCTTTAGAAAAAGCAGATTTGAAACCTTCTTCTTGTGGAATTTGCTAGTGGAGATTTCAAGCGATTTGGGGCCAACGGTAGAAACGGAAATATCTTCGAATAAAAACTAGAGAGAATCTTTCTCAGCAACCACTTTGGGATGTGTGCGTTCCACTCACAGAGTTTAACCTTTCTTTTCATAGAGTAGTTTGCAAACACTCTGTTTGTAAAGTCTTCAAGTGGATATTTGGACCTCTTTGAGGATTTCGTTGGAAAAGGGATTTCTGCATATAACGGTAGACAGAAGAATTCTCAGTAACTTCCTTGGTCTGTGTGTGTTCAACTCACGGAGTTGAACTTTCCTTTAGACAGTGCAGATTTGAACCCTCTTTTTGTGGAATTTACAAGTGGAGATTTGAAGCGCTTTGGGGCCCACGGTAGAAAAGGAAATATCTTTGTATAAAAACTAGAGAGAATCATTCTCAGCAACCACTTTGGGATGTGTGCCTTCCACTCACAGAGTTTAACCTTTCTTTTCATAGAGCAGTTTGGAAACACTCTGTTTGTAAAGTCTGCATGTGGATATTTGGACCTCTTTGAGGATTTCGTTGGAAACGGGATTTCTGCATATAACGCTAGATAGAAGAATTCTCAGTAACTTCTTTGGGGTGCGTGTGTTCAACTCACAGAGTTTTACCTTCCTTTAGAAAGAGCAGATTTGAAACCCTCTTCTTGAGGAATTTGCAAGTGGAGATTTCAAGTGATTTGGGGCCAAAAGTAGGAAAGGATATATCTTCGAATAAAAACTAGAGAGAATCATTCTCAGCAACCACTATGGGATGTGTGCGTTCCACTCACAGAGATTAACCTTTCTTTTCGTAGAGCAGTTTGGAAACACTCTGTTTGTAAAGTCTGCAAGTGGATATTTGGACCTCCTTGAGGATTTCGTTGGAAGCGGGATTTCTTCATATAACGCTAGACAGAAGAATTCTCAGTAATTCTTTGGGCTGCGTGTGTTCAACTCACAGAGTTGAACCTTCCTTTAGACAGAGCAGATTTGAACCCTCTTTTTGTGGAATTTACAAGTGGAGATTTGAAGCGCTTTGGGGCCAACGGTAGAAAAGGAAATATCTTTGTAAAAACTAGAGAGAATCATTCTCAGCAACCACATTTTGATATGTGCGTTCCACTCACAGAATTTAACCTTTCTTTTCATAGAGCAGTTTGCAAACACTCTGTTTGTAATGTCTGCAAGTGCATATTTGGACCTCTTTGAGGATTTCGTTGGAAACGGGATTTCTGCATATAATGCTAGACAGAAGAATTCTCAATAACTTCTTTGGGCTCTGTGTGTTCAACCCACAGAGTTGTACCTTGCTTTAGAAAAAGCAGATTTGAAACCCTCTTCTTGTGGAATTTGCTAGTGGAGATTTCAAGCGATTTGGGGCCAACGGTAGAAACGGAAATATCTTTGAATAAAAACTAGAGAGAATCATTCTCAGCAACCACTTTGAGATGTGTGCGTTCCACTCACAGAGTTTAACCTTTCTTTTCATAGAGCAGTTTGCAAACACTCTGTTTGTAAAGTCTGCAAGTGGATATTTGGACCTCTTTGAGGATTTCGTTGGAAACGGGATTTCTGCATATAACGCTAGACAGAAGAATTCGCAGTAACTTTTTTGGGCTGTGTGTGTTCAACTCACAGAGTTGAACTTTCCTTTAGACAGTGCAGATTTGAACCCTCTTTTTGTGGAATTTACAAGTGGAGATTTCAAGCGCTTTGGGGCCAACGGTAGAAAAGGAAATATCTTTGTATAAAAACTAGAGAGAATCATTCTCAGCAACCACTTTGTGGTATGTGCGTTCCACTCACGGAGTTTAACCTTTCTTCTCATAGAGCAGTTTGGAAACACTCTGCATGTAAAGTCTGCCAGTGGATATTTGGACATCTTTGAGGATTTCGTTGGAAGCGGGATCTCTGCAGATAACGCTAGGCAGAAGAATTCTGAGTAATTCTTTGGACTGCGTGAGTTCAACTCACAGAGTTGAACCTTCCTTTAGACAGAGCACATTTGAAAACCTCTTTTTGTGGAATTTACAAATGTAGATTTCAAGCGATTTGGGGCCAACGGTAGAAAAGGAAATATCTTTGTATAAAAACTAGAGAGAATCATTCTCAGCAACCACTTGGTGATGGGTGCGTTCCACTCACAGAGTTTAACCTTTCTTTTCATAGAGCAGTTAGGAAACACTCTGTTTGTAAAGTCTTCAAGTGGATATTTGGACCTCTTTGAGGATTTCGTTGGAAACAGGATTTCTGCATATAACGCTAGACAGAAGAATTCTCAGTAACTTCTTTGGGCTGCGTGTGTTTAACCCACAGAGTTGTACCTTCCTTTAGAAAAAGCAGATTTGAAACCCTCTTCTTGTGGAATTTGCTAGTGGAGATTTCAGGCGATTTGTGGCCAACGGTAGAAACGGAAATAACTTGGAATTAAAACTAGAGAGAATCATTCTCAGCAACCACTTTGGGATGTGTGCGTTCCACTCACAGAGTTTAACCTTTCTTTTCATAGAGTAGTTTGCAAACACTCTGTTTGTAAAGTCTGCAAGTGGATATTTGGACCTCCTTGAGGATTTCGTTGGAAGCGGGATTTCTGCATATAACGCTAGACAGAAGAATTCTCAGTAACTTCTTTGTGCTGTGTGCGTTCAACTCACGGAGTTGAACATTCCTTTAGACAGTGCAGATTTGAACCCTCTTTTTGTGGAATTTACAAGTGGAGATTTCAAGCGCTTTGGGGCCAACGGTAGAAAAGGAAATATCTTTGTATAAAAAATAGAGAGAATCATTCTCAGCAACCACTTTGTGATATGTGCGTTCCACTCACGGAGTTTAACCTTTCTTTTCATAGAGCAGTTTGGAAACACTCTGCATGTAAAGTCTGCAAGTGGATATTTGGACCTCTTTGAGGATTTCGTTGGAAGCGGGATTTCTGCATATAACGCTAGAGAGAAGAATTCTCAGTAATTCTTTGGGCTGCCTGTGTTCAACTCACAGAGTTGAACCTTCCTTTAGACAGAGCAGATTTGAAAACCTCTTTTTGTGGAATTTACAAGTGTAGATTTCAAGCGATTTGGGGCCAACGGTAGAAAAGAAAATATCTTTGTATAAAAACTAGAGGGAATCATTCTCAGCAACCACTTGGTGATGGGTGCGTTCCACTCACAGAATTTAACCTTTCTTTTCACAGAGCAGTTTGCAAACACTCTGTTTGTAATGTCTGCAAGTGCATATTTGGACTTCTTTGAGGATTTGGTTGGAAACGGGATTTCTGCATATAATGCTAGAGAGAAGAATTCTCAATAACTTCTTTGGGCTGCGTGTGTTCAACCCACAGAGTTGTACCTTCCTTTAGAAAAAGCAGATTTGAAACCCTCTTCTTGTGGAATTTGCTAGTGGAGATTTCAAGCGATTTGGGGCCAACGGTAGAAACGGAAACATCTTTGAATAAAACTAGAGAGAATCATTCTCAGCAACCACTTTGAGATGTGTGCGTTCCACTCACAGAGTTTAACCTTTCTTTTCATAGAGCAGTTTGCAAACACTCTGTTTGTAAAGTCTGCAAGTGGGTATTTGGACCTCTTTGGGGATTACGTTGGAAACGGGATTTCTGCATCTAACGCTAGACAGAAGAATTCGCAGTAACTTTTTTGGGCTGTGTGTGTTCAACTCACAGAGTTGAACTTTCCTTTAGACAGTGCAGATTTGAACCCTCTTTTTGTGGAATTTACAAGTGGAGATTTCCAGCGCTTTGGGGCCAACGGTAGAAAAGGAAATATCTTTGTATAAAAACTAGAGAGAATCATTCTCAGCAACCACTTTGTGGTATGTGCGTTCCACTCACGGAGTTTAACCTTTCTTCTCATAGAGCAGTTTGGAAACACTGTGCATGTAAAGTCTGCAAGTGGATATTTGGACATCTTTGAGGATTTCGTTGGAAGCGGGATTTCTGCAGATAACGCTAGGCAGAAGAATTCTGAGTAATTCTTTGGGCTGCGTGAGTTCAACTCACAGAGTTGAACCTTCCTTTAGACAGAGCACATTTGAAAACCTCTTTTTGTGGAGTTTACAAATGTAGATTTCAAGCGATTTGGGGCCAACGGTAGAAAAGGAAATATCTTTGTATAAAAACTAGAGAGAATCATTCTCAGCAACCACTTGGTGATGGGTGCGTTCCACTCACAGAGTTTAACCTTTCTTTTCATAGAGCAGTTAGGAAACACTCTGTTTGTAAAGTCTTCAAGTGGATATTTGGACCTCTTTGAGGATTTCGTTGGAAACAGGATTTCTGCATATAACGCTAGACAGAAGAATTCTCAGTAACTTCTTTGGGCTGCGTGTGTTTAACCCACAGAGTTGTACCTTCCTTTAGAAAAAGCAGATTTGAAACCCTCTTCTTGTGGAATTTGCTAGTGGAGATTTCAGGCGATTTGTGGCCAACGGTAGAAACGGAAATAACTTCGAATAAAAACTAGAGAGAATCATTCTCAGCAACCACTTTGGGATGTGTGCGTTCCACTCACAGAGTTTAACCTTTCTTTTCATAGAGTAGTTTGCAAACACTCTGTTTGTAAAGTCTGCAAGTGGATATTTGGACCTCCTTGAGGGTTTCGTTGGAAGCGGGATTTCTGCATATAACGCTAGACAGAAGAATTCTCAGTAACTTCTTTGTGCTGTGTGTGTTCAACTCACGGAGTTGAACATTCCTTTAGACAGTGCAGATTTGAACCCTCTTTTTGTGGAATTTACAAGTGGAGATTTCAAGCGCTTTGGGGCCAACGGTAGAAAAGGAAATATCTTTGTATAAGAAATAGAATCATTCTCAGCATCCACTTTGTGATATGTGCGTTCCACTCACGGAGTTTAACCTTTCTTTTCATAGAGCAGTTTGGAAACACTCTGCATGTAAAGTCTGCAAGTGGATATTTGGACCTCTTTGAGGATTTCGTTGGAAGCGGGATTTCTGCATATAACGCTAGAGAGAAGAATTCTCAGTAATTCTTTGGGCTGCCTGTGTTCAACTCACAGAGTTGAACTTTCCTTTAGACAGAGCAGATTTGAAAACCTCTTTTTGTGGAATATACCCACTTTTTGTGGAATATACAAGTGGAGATTTCAAGCGCTTTGGGGCCAACTGTAGAAACGGAAATATCTTCGAATAAAAACTAGAGAGAATCATTCTCAGCAACCACTTTGGGATGTGTGCGTTCCACTCCCAGAGTTTAACCTTTCTTTTCATAGAGTAGTTTGCAAACACTCTGTTTGTAAAGTCTGCAAGTGGATATTTGGACCTCTTTGAGGATTTCGCTGGAAAAGGGATTTCGGCATATAACGGCAGACAGAAGAATTCTCAGTAACTTCTTTGGGCTGTGTGTGTTCAACTCACAGAGTTGAACTTTCCTTTAGACAGTGCAGATTTGAACCCTCTTTTTGTGGAATTTACAAGTGGACATTTCAAGCGCTTTGGGTCCAACGGTAGAAAAGGAAATATCTTTGTATAAAAACTAGAGAGAATCATTCTCAGCAACCACTTTGTGATATGTGCGTTCCACTCACGGAGTTTAACCTTTCTTTTCATAGAGCAGTTTGGAAACACTCTGTTTGAAAGTCTGCAAGTGGATATTTGGATATCTTTGAGGATTTCGTTGGAAACGGGATTTCTGCATTTAAAGCAAGATAGAAGAATTCTCAGTAACTTCTTTGGGCTGCGTGTGTTCAACTCACAGAGTTGTACCTTCCTTTAGAGAGAGCAGATTTGAAACCCTCTTCTTGTGGAATTTGGAAGCGGAGATTTCAAGCGATTTGGGGCCAACGGTAGAAAAGGAAATATCATCGAATAAAAACTAGAGAGAATCATTCTCAGCAACCACTTTGGGATGTGTGCATTCCACTCACAGAGTTTAACCTTTCTTTTCATAGAGCAGTTTGCAAACACTCTGTTTGAAAAGTCTGCAAGTGGATATTTGGACCTCTTTGAGGATTTCGTTGGAAACGGGATTTCTGCATATAACGCTAGACAGAAGAATTCTCAGTAACATCTTTGGGCTGTGTGTGTTCAACTCACAGAGTTGAACTTTCCTTTAGACAGTGCAGATTTGAACCCTCTTTTTGTGGAATTTACAAGTGGAGATTTCAAGCGCTTTGGGGCCAACGGTAGAAAAGGAAATATCTTTGTATAAAAACTAGAGAGAATCATTCTCAGCAACCACCTTGTGATATGTGCGTTCCACTCACGGAGTTTAAACTTTCTTTTCATAGAGCAGTTTGGAAACACTCTGCATGTAAAGTCTGCAAGTGGATATTTGAACATCTTTGAGGATTTCGTTGGAAGAGGGATTTCTGCAAATAACGCTAGACAGAACAATTCTCAGTAATTCTTTGGGCTGCGTGTGTTCAACTCACAGAGTTGAACCTTCCTTTAGACAGAGCAGATTTGAACCCTCTTTTTGTGGAATTTACAAGTGTAGATTTCAAGGGCTTTGGGTCCAACGGTAGAAAAGGAAACATCTTTCTGTAAAAACTAGAGAGAATCATTTTCAGCAACCACTTTGTGACGTGTGCGTTCCACTCACAGAGTTTAACCTCTCTTTTCATAGAGCAGTTTGCAAACACACTGTTTGTAAAGTCTGCAAGTGGATATTTGGAACTCCTTGAGGATTTCGTTGGAAAAGGGATTCTGCATATAACGCTAGACAGAAGAATTCTCAGTAACTTCTTTGGGGTGCGTGTGTTCAACTAACAGAGTTGTACCTTCCTTTAGACAGAGCAGATTTGAAACCCTCTTCTTGTGGAATTTGAAAGTGGAGATTTCAAGCGTTTTGGGGCCAAAGGTAGAAACGGAAATATCTTCGAATAAAAACTAGACAGAATCATTTTCAGCAACCACTTCGGGATGTGTGCGTTCCACTCACAGAGTTTAACCTTTCTTTTCATGAGCAGTTTGGAAACACTCTGTTTGAAAAGTCTGCAAGTGGATATTTGGACCTCTTTGAGGATTTCGTTGGAAACGGGATTTCTGCATATAACGCTAGACAGAAGAATTCTCAGTAACTTCTTTGGGCTGTGTGTGTTCAACTCACAGAGTTGAACTTTCCTTTAGACAGTGCAGATTTGAACTCTCTTTTTGTGCAATTTACAAGTGTAGATTTCAAGGGCTTTGGGGCCATCGGTAGAAAAGGAAATATCTTTGTATAAAAACCAGAGAGAATCATTCTCAGCAACCACTTTGTGATACTTGCGTTCCACTCACGGAGTTTAACCTTTCTTTTCATAGAGCAGTTTGCAAACACTCTGTTTGTAAAGTCTGCAAGAGGATATTTGGAACTCTTTGAGGATTTCGTTGGAAACGGGATTTCTGCATATAACGCTAGACAGAAGAATTCTCAGTAACTTCTTTGGGGTGCGTGTGTTCAACTCACAGAGTTGTACCTTCCTTTAGAAAGAGCAGATTTGAAACCCTCTTCTTGAGGAATTTGCAAGAGGAAATTTCAAGCGATTTGGGGCCAAAGGTAGAAAAGGATATATCTTTGTATAAAAATTAGGGAGAATCATTCTCAGCAACCACATCGTGATGTGTGCATTCCACTCACAGAGTTTAACCTTCCTTTTCATAGAGCAGTTTGCAAACACTCTGTTTGTAAAGTCTGCAAGCGGGTATTTGGACCTCTTTGGGGATTACGTTGGAAACGGGATTTCCGCATCTAACGCTAGACAGAAGAATTCGCAGTAACTTTTTTGGGCTGTGTGTGTTCAACTCACAGAGTTGAACTTTCCTTTAGACAGTGCAGATTTGAACCCTCTTTTTGTGGAATTTACAAGTGGAGATTTCAAGCGCTTTGGGGCCAACGGTAGAAAAGGAAATATCTTTGTATAAAAACTAGAGAGAATCATTCTCAGCAACCACTTTGTGGTATGTGCGTTCCACTCACGGAGTTTAACCTTTCTTTTCATAGAGCAGTTTGGAAACACTCTGTTTGAAAGTCTGCAAGTGGATATTTGGACATCTTTGAGGATTTCGTTCGAAGAGGGATTTCTGCATATAACGCTAGGCAGAAGAATTCTCAGTAATTCTTTGGGCTGCGTGTGTTCAACTCACAGAGTTGAACCTTCCTTTAGACAGAGCAGATGAGAAACCCTCTTTTTCTGGAATATACACAGTTTTTGTGGAATATACAAGTGGAGATTTCAAGCGCTTTGGGGCCAACGGTAGAAAAGGAAATATCTTTGTATAAAAACTAGAGAGAATCATTTTCAGCAACCACTTTGTGACGTGTGCGTTCCACTCACAGAGTTTAACCTTTCTTTTCATAGAGCAGTTTGCAAACACTCTGTTTGTAAAGTCTGCAAGAGGATATTTGGAACTCTTTGAGGATTTCTTTGGAAACGGGATTTCTGCATATAACGCTAGACAGAAGAATTCTCAGTAACTTCTTTGGGGTGCGTGTGTTCAACTCACAGAGTTGTACCTTCCTTTAGAAAGAGCAGATTTGAAACCCTCTTCTTGAGGAATTTGCAAATGGAGATTTCAAGCGATTTGTGGCCAAAGGTAGTAAAGGATATATCTTTGTATAAATATTAGAGAGAATCATTCTCAGCAACCACATCTTGATGTGTGCATTCCACTCACAGAGTTTAACCTTTCTTTTCATAGAGCAGTTTGCAAACACTCTGTTTGTAAAGTCTGCAAGTGGGTATTTGGACCTCTTTGGGGATTACGTTGGAAACGGAATTTCTGCATCTAACGCTAGACAGAAGAATTCGCAGTAACTTTTTTGGGCTGTGTGTGTTCAACTCACAGAGTTGAACTTTCCTTTAGACAGTGCAGATTTGAACCCTCTTTTTGTGGAATTTACAAGTGGAGATTTCAAGCGCTTTGGGGCCAACGGTAGAAAAGGAAATATCTTTGTATAAAAACTAGAGAGAATCATTCTCAGCAACCACTTTGTGGTATGTGCGTTCCACTCACGGAGTTTTACCTTTCTTCTCATAGAGCAGTTTGGAAACCCTCTGCATGTAAAGTCTGCATGTGGATATTTGGACCTCTTTGAGGATTTCGTTGGAATCGGGATTTCTGCATATAACGCTAGAGAGAAGAATTCTCAGTAATTCTTTGGGCTGCGTGTGTTCAACTCACAGAGTTGAACCTTCCTTTAGACAGAGCAGATTTGAAAACCTCCTTTTGTGGAATTTACAAGTGTAGATTTCAAGCGATTTGGGGCCAACGGTAGATAAGAAAATATCTTTGTATAAAAACTAGAGAGAATCATTCTCAGCAACCACTTGGTGATGGGTGCGTTCCACTCACAGAATTTAACCTTTCTTTTCATAGAGCAGTTTGCAAACACTCTGTTTGTAATGTCTGCAAGTGCATATTTGGACCTCTTTGAGGATTTCGTTGGAAACGGGATTTCTGCATATAATGCTAGACAGAAGCATTCTCAATAACTTCTTTGGGCTGCGTGTGTTCAACCCACAGAGTTGTACCTTCCTTTAGAAAAAGCAGATTTGAAACCCTCTTCTTGTGGAATTTGCTAGTGGAGATTTCAAGCGATTTGGGGCCAACGGTAGAAACGGAAATATCTTTGAATAAAAACTAGAGAGAATCATTCTCAGCAACCACTTTGAGATGTGTGCGTTCCACTCACAGAGTTTAACCTTTCTTTTCATAGAGCAGTTTGCAAAAACTCTGTTTGTAAAGTCTGCAAGTGGATATTTGGACCTCTTTGAGGATTTCGTTGGAAACGGGATTTCTGCATATAACGCTAGACAGAAGGATTCTCATTAACTTCCTTGGTCTGTGTGTGTTCAACTCACAGAGTTGAACTTTCCTTTAGACAGTGCAGATTTGAACCCTCTTTTTGTGGAATTTACAAGTGGAGATTTCAAGCGCTTTGGGCCCAGCGTTGGAAAAGGAAATATCTTTTTATAAAAACTAGAGAGAATCATTCTCAGCAACCACTTTGTGATATGTGGGTTCCACTCACGGAGTTTAAACTTTCTTTTCATAGAGCAGTTTGGAAACACTCTGCATGTAAAGTCTGCAAGTGGATATTTGGACCGCCCTGAGGATTTCGTTGGAAGCAGGATTTCTGCATATAACGCTACGCAGAAAAATTCTCAGTAATTCTTTGGGCTGTGTGTGTTCAACTCACAGAGTTGAACCTTCCTTTAGACAGAGGAGATTTGAAACCCTCTTTTTGTGGAATATACCCACTTTTTGTGGAATATACAAGTGGAGGTTTCAAGAGCTTTGGGGCCAACGGTAGAAAAGGAAATATCTTTGTATAAAAACTAGAGAGAATCATTTTCAGCAACCACTTTGTGACGTGTGCGTTCCACTCACAGAGTTTAACCTTTCTTTTCATAGAGCAGTTTGCAAACACACTGTTTGTAAAGTCTGCAAGTGGATATTTGGAACTCCTTGAGGATTTCGTTGGAAACGGGATTTCTGCATATAACGCTAGACAGAAGAATTCTCAGTAACTTCTTTGGGGTGCGTGTGTTCAACTCACAGAGTTGTACCTTCCTTTAGAAAGAGCAGATTTGAAACCCTCTTCTTGAGGAATTTGGAAGTGGAGATTTCAAGCGATTTGGGGCCAACGGTAGAAATGGAAACATCTTCGAATAAAAACTAGAGAGAATAATTTTCAGCAACCACTTTGGGATGTGTGTATTCCACTCACAGAGTTTAACCTTTCTTTTCATAGAGCAGTTTGCAAACACTCTGTTTGTAAAGTCTACAAGTGGATATTTGGACCTCCTTGAGGATTTCGTTGGAAGCTGGATTTCTGCATGTAACGCTAGACAGAAGAATTCTCAGTAACTTCTTTGTGCTGTGTGTGTTCAACTCACAGAGTTGAACTTTCCTTTAGACAGTGCAGATTTGAACCCTCTTTTTGTGGAGTTTACATGTGTAGATTTCAAGCGATTTGGGGCCAACGGTAGAAAAGGAAATATCTTTGTATAAAAACTAGAGAGAATCATTCTCAGCAACCACTTGGTGATGGGTGCGTTCCACTCACAGAGTTTAACCTTTCTTTTCATAGAGCAGTTAGGAAACACTCTGTTTGTAAAGTCTTCAAGTGGATATTTGGACCTCTTTGAGGATTTCGTTGGAAACGGGATTTCTGCATATAACGCTAGACAGAAGAATTCTCAGTAACTTCTTTGGGCTGCGTGTGTTCAACCCACAGAGTTGTACCTTCCTTTAGAGAGAGCAGATTTGAAACCCTCTTCTTGTGGAATTTGCAAGTGGAGATTTCAAGCGATTTGGGGCCAACGGTAGAAAAGGAAATATCATCGAATAAAAACTAGAGAGAATCATTCTCAGCAACCACTTTGGGATGTGTGCGTTCCACTCACAGAGTTTAACCTTTCTTTTCATAGAGCAGTTTGGAAACACTCTGTTTGTAAAGTCTGCAAGTGGATATTTGGACCTCCTTGAGGATTTCGTTGGAAGCGGGATTTCTGCATATAATGCTAGGCAGAAGAATTCTCAGTAATTCTTTGGGCTGAGTGTGTTCAACTCACAGAGTTGAACCTTCCTTTAGACAGAGCAGATTTGAAACCCTCTTTTTGTGGAATATACCCACTTTTTGTGGAATATACAAGTGGAGGTTTCAAGCGCTTTGGGGCCAACAGTAGAAAAGGAAATATCTTTGTATAAAAACTAGAGAGAATCATTTTCAGCAACCACTTGGTGATGTGTGCGTTCCACTCACAGAGTTTAACCTTTCTTTTCATAGAGCAGCTTGCAAACACTCTGTTTGTAAAGTCTGCAAGAGGATATTTGGAACTCTTTGAGGATTTCGTTGGAAACGGGATTTCTGCATATAACGCTAGACAGAAGAATTCTCAGTAACTTCTTTGGGGTGCGTGTGTTCAACTCACAGAGTTGTACCTTCCTTTAGAAAGAGCAGATTTGAAACCCTCTTCTTGAGGAATTTGCAAGAGGAAATTTCAAGCGATTTGGGGCCAAAGGTAGAAAAGGATATATCTTTGTATAAAAATTAGGGAGAATCATTCTCAGCAACCACATCGTGATGTGTGCATTCCACTCACAGAGTTTAACCTTTCTTTTCATAGAGCAGTTTGCAAACACTCTGTTTGTAAAGTCTGCAAGCGGGTATTTGGACCTCTTTGGGGATTACGTTGGAAACGGGATTTCCGCATCTAACGCTAGACAGAAGAATTCGCAGTAACTTTTTTGGGCTGTGTGTGTTCAACTCACAGAGTTGAACTTTCCTTTAGACAGAGCAGATTAGAACCCTCTTTTTGTGGAATTTACAAGTGGAGATTTCAAGCGCTTTGGGGCCAACGGTAGAAAAGGAAATATCTTTGTATAAAAACTAGAGAGAATCATTCTCAGCAACCACTTTGTGGTATGTGCGTTCCACTCACGGAGTTTAACCTTTCTTTTCATAGAGCAGTTTGGAAACACTCTGCTTGAAAGTCTGCAAGTGGATATTTGGACATCTTTGAGGATTTCGTTCGAAGAGGGATTTCTGCATATAACGCTAAGCAGAAGAATTCTCAGTAATTCTTTGGGCTGCGTGTGTTCAACTCACAGAGTTGAACCTTCCTTTAGACAGAGCAGATTAGAAACCCTCTTTTTGTGGAATATACCCACTTTTTGTGGAATATACAAGTGGAGATTTCAAGCGCTTTGGGGCCAACGGTAGAAAAGGAAATATCTTTGTATAAAAACTAGAGAGAATCATTTTCAGCAACCACTTTGTGACTTGTGCGTTCCACTCACAGAGTTTAACCTTTCTTTTCATAGAGCAGTTTGCAAACACACTGTTTGTAAAGTCTGCAAGTGGATATTTGGAACTCCTTGAGGATTTCGTTGGAAACGGGATTTCTGCATATAACGTTAGACAGAAGAATTCTCAGTAACTTCTTTGGGGTACGAGTGTTCAACTCACAGAGTTGTACCTTCCTTTAGAAAGAGCAGATTTGAAACCCTCTTCTTGTGGAATTTGGAAGTGGAGATTTCAAGCGATTTGGGGCCAACGGTAGAAATGGAAACATCTTCGAATAAAAACTAGAGAGAATAATTTTCAGCAACCACTTTGGGATGTGTGCATTCCACTCACAGAGTTTAACCTTTCTTTTCATAGAGCAGTTTGCAAACACTCTGTTTGTAAAGTCTGCAAGTGGATATTTGGACCTCCTTGAGGATTTCGTTGGAAGCTGGATTTCTGCATGTAACGCTAGACAGAAGAATTCTCAGTAACTTCTTTGTGCTGTGTGTGTTCAACTCACAGAGTTGAACTTTCCTTTAGACAGTGCAGATTTGAACCCTCTTTTTGTGGAGTTTACAAGTGTTGATTTCAAGCGATTTGGGGCCAACGGTAGAAAAGGAAATATCTTTGTATAAAAACTAGAGAGAATCATTCTCAGCAACCACTTGGTGATGGGTGCGTTCCACTCACAGAGTTTAACCTTTTTTTTCAAAGAGCAGTTAGGAAACACTCTGTTTGTGAAGTCTTCAAGTGGATATTTGGACCTCTTTGAGGATTTCGTTGGAAACAGGATTTCTGCTTATAACGCTAGACAGAAGAATTCTCAGTAACTTCTTTGGGCTGCGTGTGTTCAACCCACAGAGTTGTACCTTCCTTTAGAGAGAGCAGATTTGAAACCCTCTTCTTGTGGAATTTGCAAGTGGAGATTTCAAGCGATTTGGGGCCAACGGTAGAAAAGGAAATATCATCGAATAAAAACTAGAGAGAATCATTCTCAGCAACCACTTTGGGATGTGTGCGTTCCACTCACAGAGTTTAACTTTCTCTTCATAGAGCAGTTTGGAAACACTCTGTTTGTAAAGTCTGCAAGTGGATATTTGGACCTCCTTGAGGATTTCGTTGTAAGCGGGATTTCTGCATATAATGCTAGGCAGAAGAATTCTCAGTAATTCTTTGGGCTGCGTGTGTTCAACTCACAGAGTTGAACCTTCCTTTAGACAGAGCAGATTTGAAACCCTCTTTTTGTGCAATATACCCACTTTTTGTGGAATATACAAGTGGAGGTTTCAAGCGCTTTGGGGCCAACGGTAGAAAAGGAAATATCTTTGTATAAAAACTAGAGAGAATAATTTTCAGCAACCACTTGGTGATGTATGCGTTCCACTCACAGAGTTTAACCTTTCTTTTCATAGAGCAGTTTGCAAACACTCTGTTTGTAAAGTCTGCAAGAGGATATTTGGAACTCTTTGAGGATTTCGTTGGAAACGGGATTTCTGCATATAACGCTAGACAGAAGAATTCTCAGTAATTCTTTGGGCTGCGTGTGTTCAACTCACAGAGTTCAACCTTCCTTTAGACAGAGCAGATTTGAAAACCTCCTTTTGTGGAATTTACAAGTGTAGATTTCAAGCGATTTGGGGCCAACGGTAGAAAAGGAAATATCTTTGTATAAAAACTAGAGAGAATCATTCTCAGCAACCACTTGGTGATGGGTGCGTTCCACTCACAGAGTTTAACCTTTCTTTTCATAGAGCAGTTTGGAAACACTCTGTTTGTAAATTCGGCAAGTGGATATTTGGACCACTTTGAGGATTTCGTTGGAAACGGGATTTCTGCATATAACCCTAGACAGAAGAATTCTCAGTAACTTCTTTGGGCTGCGTGTGTTCAACCCACGGAGTTGTACCTTCCTTTAGGGAAAGCAGATTTGAAACCCTCTTCTTGCGGAGTTTGCTAGGGGAGATTTCAAGCGATTTGGGGCCAACGGTAGAAACGGAAATATCTTCGAATAAAAACTAGAGAGAATCATTCTCAGCAACCACTTTGGGATGTGTGCGTTCCACTCACGGAGTTTAACCTTTCTTTTCATAGAGCAGTTTGGAAACACTCTGTTTGAAAGTCTGCAAGTGGATATTTGGATATCTTTGAGGATTTCGTTTGAAACGGGATTTCTGCATATAAAGCTAGATAGAAGAATTCTCAGTAACTTCTTTGGGCTGCGTGTGTTCAACTCACAGAGTTGTACCTTCCTTTAGAGAGAGCAGATTTGAAACCCTCTTCTTGTGGAATTTGCAAGTGGAGATTTCAAGCGATTTGGGGCCAATGGTAGAAAAGGAAATATCTTTGTATAAAAACTAGAGAGAATCATTCTCAGCAACCACTTGGTGATGGGTGCGTTCCACTCACAGAGTTTAACCTTTCTTTTCATAGAGCAGTTAGGAAACACTCTGTTTGTGAAGTCTTCAAGTGGATATTTGGACCTCTTTGAGGATTTCGTTGGAAACAGGATTTCTGCATATAACGCTAGACAGAAGAATTCTCAGTAACTTCTTTGGGCTGCGTGTGTTCAACCCACAGAGTTGTACCTTCCTTTAGAGAGAGCAGATTTGAAGCCCTCTTCTTGTGGAATTTGCAAGTGGAGATTTCAAGCGATTTGGGGCCAACGGTTGAAAAGGAAATATCATCGAATAAAAACTAGAGAGAATCATTCTCAGCAACCACTTTGGGATGTGTGCGTTCCACTCACAGAGTTTAACCTTTCTCTTCATAGAGCAGTTTGGAAACACTCTGTTTGTAAAGTCTGCAAGTGGATATTTGGACCTCCTTGAGGATTTCGTTGTAAGCGGGATTTCTGCATATAATGCTAGGCAGAAGAATTCTCAGTAATTCTTTGGGCTGCGTGTGTTCAACTCACAGAGTTGAACCTTCCTTTAGACAGAGCAGATTGGAAACCCTCTTTTTGTGGAATATACCCACTTTTTGTGGAATATACAAGTGGAGGTTTCAAGCGCTTTGGGGCCAACGGTAGAAAAGGAAATATCTTTGTATAAAAACTAGAGAGAATAATTTTCAGCAACCACTTGGTGATGTGTGCGTTCCACTCACAGAGTTTAACCTTTCTTTTCATAGAGCAGTTTGCAAACACTCTGTTTGTAAAGTCTGCAAGAGGATATTTGGAACTCTTTGAGGATTTCGTTGGAAACGGGATTTCTGCATATAACGCTAGACAGAAGAATTCTCAGTAACTTCTTTGGGGTGCGTGTGTTCAACTCACAGAGTTGTACCTTCCTTTAGAAAGAGCAGATTTGAAACCCTCTTCTTGAGGAATTTGCAAGAGGAAATTTCAAGCGATTTGGGGCCAAAGGTAGAAAAGGATATATCTTTGTATAAAAATTAGGGAGAATCATTCTCAGCAACCACATCGTGATGTGTGCATTCCACTCACAGAGTTTAACCTTTCTTTTCATAGAGCAGTTTGCAAACACTCTGTTTGTAAAGTCTGCAAGCGGGTATTTGGACCTCTTTGGGGATTACGTTGGAAACGGGATTTCCGCATCTAACGCTAGACAGAAGAATTCGCAGTAACTTTTTTGGGCTGTGTGTGTTCAACTCACAGAGTTGAACTTTCCTTTAGACAGTGCAGATTTGAACCCTCTTTTTGTGGAATTTACAAGTGGAGATTTCAAGCGCTTTGGGGCCAACGGTAGAAAAGGAAATATCTTTGTATAAAAACTAGAGAGAATCATTCTCAGCAACCACTTTGTGGTATGTGCGTTCCACTCACGGAGTTTAACCTTTCTTTTCATAGAGCAGTTTGGAAACACTCTGTTTGAAAGTCTGCAAGTGGATATTTGGACATCTTTGAGGATTTCGTTCGAAGAGGGATTTCTGCATATAACGCTAGGCAGAAGAATTCTCAGTAATTCTTTGGGCTGCGTGTGTTCAACTCACAGAGTTGAACCTTCCTTTAGACAGAGCAGATTAGAAACCCTCTTTTTGTGGAATATACCCACTTTTTGTGGAATATACAAGTGGAGATTTCAAGCGCTTTGGGGCCAACGGTAGAAAAGGAAATATCTTTGTATAAAAACTAGAGAGAATCATTTTCAGCGACCACTTTGTGACGTGTGCGTTCCACTCACAGAGTTTAACCTTTCTTTTCATAGAGCAGTTTGCAAACACACTGTTTGTAAAGTCTGCAAGTGGATATTTGGAACTCCTTGAGGATTTCGTTGGAAACGGGATTTCTGCATATAACGCTAGACAGAAGAATTCGCAGTAACTTCTTTGGGGTGCGTGTGTTCAACTCACAGAGTTGTACCTTCCTTTAGAGAGAGCAGATTTGAAACCCTCTTCTTGTGGAATTTGGAAGTGGAGATTTCAAACGATTTGGGGCCAATGGTAGAAATGGAAATATCTTCGAATAAAAACTAGAGAGAATCATTTTCAGCAACCACTTTGGGATGTGTGCGTTCCACTCACAGAGTTTAACCTTTCTTTTCATAGAGCAGTTTGCAAACACTCTGTTTGTAAAGTCTGCAAGTGGATATTTGGACCTCCTTGAGGATTTCGTTGGAAGCGGGATTTCTGAATATAACGCTAGACAGAAGAATTCTCAGTAACTTCTTTGGGCTGTGTGTGTTCAACTCACAGAGTTGAACTTTCCTTTAGACAGTGCAGATTTGAACCCTCTTTTTGTGGAATTTACAAGTGGAGATTTCAAGCGCTTTGGGGCCAACGGTAGAAAAGGAAACACCTTTGTATAAAAAATAGAGAGAATCATTCTCAGCAACCACTTTGTGATATGTGCGTTCCACTCACGGAGTTTAACCTTTCTTTTCATAGAGCAGTTTGGAAACACTCTGCATGTAAAGTCTGCAAGTGGATATTTGGACCTCTTTGAGGATTTCGTTGGAAGCGGGATTTCTGCATATAACTCTAGAGAGAAGAATTCTCAGTAATTCTTTGGGCTGCCTGTGTTCAACTCACAGAGTTGAACCTTCCTTTAGACAGAGCAGATTTGAAAACCTCTTTTTGTGGAATTTACAAGTGGAGATTTCAAGCGCTTTGGGGCCAACGGTAGAAAAGGAAATATCTTTGTATAAAAACTAGATAGAATCATTTTCAGCAACCACTTGGTGATGTGTGCGTTCCACTCACAGAGTTTAACCTTTCTTTTCATAGAGCAGTTTGCAAACACTCAGTTTGTAATGTCTGCAAGAGGATATTTGGAACTCTTTGAGGATTTCGTTGGAAACGGGATTTCTGCATATAACGCTAGACAGAAGAATTCTCAGTAACTTCTTTGGGGTGCGTGTGTTCAACTCACAGAGTTGTACATTCCTTTAGAAAGAGCAGATTTGAAACTCTCTTCTTGAGGAATTTGGAAGTGGAGATTTCAAGCGATTTGTGGCCAAAGGTAGTAAAGGATATATCTTTGTATAAATATTAGAGAGAATCATTCTCAGCAACCACATGTTGATGTGTGCATTCCACTCACAGAGTTTAACCTTTCTTTTCATAGAGCAGTTTGCAAACACTCTGTTTGTAAAGTCTGCAAGTGGGTATTTGGACCTCTTTGGGGATTACGTTGGAAACGGGATTTCTGCATCTAACGCTAGACAGAAGAATTCGCAGTAACTTTTTTGGGCTGTGTGTGTTCAACTCACAGAGTTGAACTTTCCTTTAGACAGTGCAGATTTGAACCCTCTTTTTCTGGAATTTACAAGTGGAGATTTCAAGCGCTTTGGGGCCAACGGTAGAAAAGGAAATATCTTTGTATAAAAACTAGAGAGAATCATTCTCAGCAACCACTTTGTGGTATGTGCGTTCCACTCACGGAGTTTAACCATTCTTCTCATAGAGCAGTTTGGAAACACTCTGCATGTAAAGTCTGCAAGTGGATATTTGGACATCTTTGAGGATTTCGTTGGAAGCGTGATTTCTGCATATAACGCTAGGCAGAAGAATTCTCAGTAATTCTTTGGGTTGCGTGTGTTCAACTCACAGAGTTGAACCTTCCTTTAGACAGAGCACATTTGAAAACCTCTTTTTGTGGAATTTACAAGTGTAGATTTCAAGCGATTTTGGGCCAACGGTAGAAAAGGAAATATCTTTGTATGAAAACTAGAGAGAATCATTCTCAGCAACCACTTGGTGATGGGTGCGTTCCACTCACAGAGTTTAACCTTTCTTTTCATAGAGCAGTCTGGAAACACTCTGTTTGTAAAGTCTTCAAGTGGATATTTGGACCTCTTTGAGGATTTCTTTGGAAACGGGATTTCTGCATATAACGCTAGACAGAATAATTCTCAGTAACTTCTTTGGGCTGCGTGTGTTCAACCCACAGAGTTGTACCTTCCTTTAGAAAAAGCAGATTTGAAACCCTCTTCTTGTGGAATTTGCTAGTGGAGATTTCAGGCGATTTGTGGCCAACGGTAGAAACGGAAATATCTTCGAATAAAAACTAGAGAGAATCATTCTCAGCAACCACTTTGGGATGTGTGCGTTCCACTCACAGAGTTTAACCTTTCTTTTCATAGAGCAGTTTGCAAACACTCTGTTTGTAAAGTCTGCAAGTGGATATTTTTACCTCTTTGAGGATTTCGTTGGAAAGGGGATTTCTGCATATAACGCTAGACAGAAGAATTCTCAGTAACTTCTTTGGGCTGTGTGTGTTCAACTCACAGAGTTGAACTTTCCTTTAGACAGTGCAGATTTGAACCCTCTTTTTGTGGAATTTACAACTGGAGATTTCAAACGCTTTGGGGCCAACGGTAGAAAAGGAAACATCTTTGTATAAAAAATAGAGAGAATCATTCTCAGCAACCACTTTGTGATATGTGCGTTCCACTCACGGAGTTTAACCTTTCTTTTCATAGAGCAGTTTGGAAACACTCTGCATGTAAAGTCTGCAAGTGGATATTTGGACCTCTTTGAGGATTTCGTTGGAAGCGGGATTTCTGCATATAACTCTAGAGAGAAGAATTCTCAGTAATTCTTTGGGCTGCCTGTGTTCAACTCACAGAGTTGAACCTTCCTTTAGACAGAGCAGATTCGAAAACCTCTTTTTGTGGAATTTACAAGTGGAGATTTCAAGCGCTTTGGGGCCAACGGTAGAAAAGGAAATATCTTTGTATAAAAACTAGATAGAATCATTTTCAGCAACCACTTGGTGATGTGTGCGTTCCACTCACAGAGTTTAACCTTTCTTTTCATAGAGCAGTTTGCAAACACTCAGTTTGTAAAGTCTGCAAGAGGATATTTGGAACTCTTTGAGGATTTCGTTGGAAACGGGATTTCTGCATATACAGCTAGACAGAAGAATTCTCAGTAACTTCTTTGGGGTGCGTGTGTTCAACTCACAGAGTTGTACATTCCTTTAGAAAGAGCAGATTTGAAACTCTCTTCTTGAGGAATTTGGAAGTGGAGATTTCAAGCGATTTGTGGCCAAAGGTAGTAAAGGATATATCTTTGTATAAATATTACAGAGAATCATTCTCAGCAACCACTTGGTGATGGGTGCGTTCCACTCACAGAGTTTAACCTTTCTTTTCATAGAGCAGTTTGCAATCACTCTGTTTGTAAAGTCTGCAAGTGGGTATTTGGACCTCTTTGGGGATTACGTTGGAAACGGGATTTCTGCATCTAACGCTAGACAGAAGAATTCGCAGTAACTTTTTTGGGCTGTGTGTGTTCAACTCACAGAGTTGAACTTTCCTTTAGACAGTGCAGATTTGAACCCTCTTTTTCTGGAATTTACAAGTGGAGATTTCAAGCGCTTTGGGGCCAACAGTAGAAAAGGAAATATCTTTGTATAAAAACTAGAGAGAATCATTCTCAGCAACCACTTTGTGGTATGTGCGTTCCACTCACGGAGTTTAACCTTTCTTCTCATAGAGCAGTTTGGAAACACTCTGCATGTAAAGTCTGCAAGTGGATATTTGGACATCTTTGAGGATTTCGTTGGAAGCGGGATTTCTGCATATAACGCTAGGCAGAAGAATTCTCAGTAATTCTTTGGGCTGCGTGTGTTCAACTCACAGAGTTGAACCTTCCTTTAGACAGAGCACATTTGAAAACCTCTTTTTGTGGAATTTATAAGTGTAGATTTCAAGCGATTTTGGGCCAACGGTAGAAAAGGAAATATCTTTGTATGAAAACTAGAGAGAATCATTCTCAGCAACCACTTGGTGATGGGTGCGTTCCACTCACAGAGTTTAACCTTTCTTTTCATAGAGCAGTTTGGAAACACTCTGTTTGTAAAGTCTTCAAGTGGATATTTGGACCTCTTTGAGGATTTCTTTGGAAACGGGATTTCTGCATATAACGCTAGACAGAATAATTCTCAGTAACTTCTTTGGGCTGCGTGTGTTCAACCCACAGAGTTGTACCTTCCTTTAGAAAAAGCAGATTTGAAACCCTCTTCTTGTGGAATTTGCTAGTGGAGATTTCAGGCGATTTGTGGCCAACGGTAGAAACGGAAACATCTTCGAATAAAAACTAGAGAGAATCATTCTCAGCAACCACTTTGGGATGTGTGCGTTCCACTCACAGAGTTTAGCCTTTCTTTTCATAGAGCAGTTTGGAAACACTCTCTTTGTAAAGTCTGCAAGTGGATATTTGGACCTCCTTGAGGATTTCGCTGGAAGCGGGATTTCTGCATATAACGCTAGGCAAAAGAATTCTCAGTAATTCTTTGGGCTGCGTGTGTTCAACTCACAGAGTTGAACCTTCCTTTAGACAGAGCAGATTTGAAACCCTCTTTTTGTGGAATATACCCACTTTTTGTGGAATATACAAGTGGAGATTTCAAGCGCTTTGGGGCCAATGGTAGAAATGGAAATATCTTCGAATAAAAATTAGAGAGAATCATTTTCAGCAACCACTTTGGGATGTGTGCGTCCAACTCACAGAGTTTAACCTTTCTTTTCATAGAGCAGTTTGCAAACACTCTGTTTGTAAAGTCTGCAAGTGGATATTTGGACCTCCTGGAGGATTTAGTTGGAAGCGGGTTTTCTGCATGTAACGCTAGACAGAAGAATTCTCAGTAACTTCTTTGGGCTGTGTGTGTTCAACTCACAGAGTTGAACTTTCCTTTAGACAGTGCAGATTTGAACCCTCTTTTTGTGGAATTTACAAGTGGAGATTTCAAGCGCTTTGGGGCCAACGGTAGAAAAGGAAACATCTTTGTATAAAAAATAGAGAGAATCATTCTCAGCAACCACTGTGTGATATGTGCGTTCCTCTCACGGAGTTTAACCTTTCTTTTCATAGAGCACTTTGGAAACTCTCTGTTTGAAAGTCTGCAAGTGGATATTTTGACATCTTTGAGGATTTCGTTGGAAGCGGGATTTCTGCATATAACTCTTGACAGAAGAATTCTCAGTAACTTCTTTGGGCTGCGTGTGTTCAACTCACTGAGTTGTACCTTCCGTTAGAGAGAGCAGATTTGAAACCCTCTTCTTGTGGAATTTGCAAGTGGAGGTTTCAAGCGATTTGGGGCCAACGGTAGAAAAGGAAATATCATCGAATAAAAACTAGAGAGAATCATTCTCAGCAACCACTTTGGGATGTGTGCGTTCCACTCACAGAGTTTAACCTTTCTTTTCATAGAGCAGTTTGGAAACACTCTGTTTGTAAAGTCTGCAAGTGGATATTTTTACCTCTTTGAGGATTTCGTTGGAAACGGGATTTCTGCATATAACGCTAGACAGAAGAATTCTCAGTAACTTCCTTGGTCTGTGTGTGTTCAACTCACAGAGTTGAACTTTCCTTTAGACAGTGCAGATTTGAACCCTCTTTTTGTGGAATTTACAAGTGGAGATTTCAAGCGCTTTGGGGCCAACTGTAGAAATTAAATATCTTTGTATAAAAACTAGAGAGAATCATTCTCAGCAACCACTTTGGGATGTGTGCATTCCACTCACAGAGGTTAACCATTCTTTTCATAGAGCAGTTTGGAAACACTCTGTTTGTAAAGTCTGAAAGTGGATATTTGGACCTCTTTGAGGATTTCGTTGGAAACGGGATTTCTGTATATAACGCTAGGTAGAAGAATTCTCAGCAACTTCTTTGGGGTGTGTGTGTTCAACTCACAGAGTTGTACCTTCCTTTAGAAAGAGCAGATTTGAAACCCTCTTCTTGAGGGATTTGCAAGTGGAGACTTCAAGCGATTTGGGGCCAAAGGTAGAAAATGATATATCTTCGAATAAAAACTAGAGAGAATCATTCTCAGCAACCGCTGTGGGATGTGTGCGTTCCAGTCACAGAGTTTAACCTTTCTTTTCGTAGAGCAGTTTGGAAACACTCTGTTTGTAAAGTCTGCATGTGGATATTTGGACTTCCTTGAGGATTTCGTTGGAAGCGGGATTTCTGCATATAACGCTAGACAGAAGAATTCTCAGTAATTCTTTGGGCTGCGTGTGTTCAACTCACAGAGTTGAACCTTCCTTAAGACAGAGCAGATTTGAAAAAATCTTTTTGATGAATATACAAGTGGAGATTTCAAGCGCTTTGGGGCCAACAGTAGAAAAGGAAATATCTTTGAATAAAAACTACAGAGAATCATTTTCAGCAACCACTTGGTGAAGTGTGCGTTCCACTCACAGAGTTTAACCTTTCTTTTCATAGAGCAGTTTGGAAACACTCTGTTTGTAAAGTCTGCAAGTGGATATTTGGACCTCTTAGAGGATTTCGTTGGAAGACGGATTTATGCTTATAACGCTAGACAGAAGAATTCTCAGTAATTCTTTGGGCTGCGTGTGTTCAACTCACAGAGTCGAACCTTCCTTTAGACAGAGCCGATTTGAAAACCTCTTTTTGTGGAATTTACAAGTGGAGATTTCAAGCGATTTGGGGCCAACGGTAGAAAAGGAAATATCTTTGTATAAAAATTAGAGAGAATCATTCTCAGCAACCACATCGTGATGTGTGCATTCCACTCACAGAATTTAACCTTTCTTTTCATAGAGCAGCTTGCAAACACTCTGTTTGTAAAGTCTGCAAGTGGGTATTTGGACCTCTTTGAGGATTTCGTTGGAAACGGGATTTCTGCATATAACGCTAGACAGAAGAATTCTCAGTAACTTCTTTGGGCTGTGTGTGTTCAACTCACAGAGTTGAACTTTCCTTTAGACAGTGCAGATTTGAACCCTCTTTTTGTGGAATTTACAAGTGGATATTTCAAGGGCTATGGGGCCAACGGTAGAAAAGGAAATATCTTTGTAAAAAACTAGAGAGAATCATTCTCAGCAACCACTTTGTGATATGTGCGTTCCACTCACGGAGTTTAACCTTTCTTCTCAGAGAGCAGTTTGGAAACACTCTGCATGTAAAGTCTGCAAGTGGATATTTGGACATCTTTGAGGATTTCGTAGGAAGAGGGATTTCTGCAAATAACGCTAGACAGAACAATTCTCAGTAATTCTTTGGGCTGTGTGTGTTCAACTCACAGAGTTGAACCTTCCTTTAGACAGAGCAGATTTGAACTCTCTTTTTGTGGAATTTACAAGTGTAGATTTCAAGGGCTTTGGGTCCAACGGTAGAAAAGGAAATATCTTTCTATAAAAACTAGAGAGAATCATTCTCAGCAACCACTTTGTGATATGTGCGTTCCACTCACAGAGTTTAGCCTTTCTTTTCATAGAGTAGTTTGGAAACACTCTCTTTGTAAAGTCTGCAAGTGGATATTTGGACCTCCTTGAGGATTTCGTTGGAAGCGGGATTTCTGCATATAACGCTAGGCAGAAGAATTCTCAGTAATTCTTTGGGCTGCGTGTGTTCAACTCACAGAGTTGAACCTTCCTTTAGACAGAGCAGATTTGAAACCCTCTTTTTGTGGAATATACCCACTTTTTGTGGAATATACAAGTGGAGATTTCAAGCGCTTTGGGGCCAACGGTAGAAAAGGAAATATCTTTGTATAAAAACTAGAGAGAATCATTTTCAGCAACAACTTTGTGACGTGTGCGTTCCACTCACAGAGTTTAACCTCTCTTCTCATAGAGCAGTTTGCAAACACACTGTTTGTAAAGTCTGCAAGTGGATATTTGGAACACCTTGAGGATTTCGTTGGAAACGGGATTTCTGCATATAACGCTAGACAGAAGAATTCTCAGTAACTTCTTTGGGGTGCGTGTGTTCAACTAACAGAGTTGTACCTTCCTTTAGAAAGAGCAGATTTGAAACCCTCTTCTTGAGGAATTTGGAAGTGGAGATTTCAAGCGATTTGGGGCCAACGGTACAAATGGAAATATCTTCGAATAAAAATTAGAGAGAATCATTTTCAGCAACCACTTTGGGATATGTGCGTTCCACTCACAGAGTTTAACCTTTCTTTTCATAGAGCAGTTTGCAAACACTCTGTTTGTAAAGTCTGCAAGTGGATATTTGGACCTCCTTGAGGATTTCGTTGGAAGCGGGATTTCTGCATCTAACGCTAGACAGAAGTATTCGCAGTGACTTTTTTGGGCTGTGTGTGTTCAACTCACAGAGTTGAACTTTCCTTTAGACAGTGCAGATTTGAACCCTCTTTTTGTGGAATTTACAAGTGGACATTTCAAGCGCTTTGGGGCCAACGGTAGAAAAGGAAATATCATTGTATAAAAACTAGAGAGAATCATTCTCAGCAACCACTTTGTGATATGTGCGTTCCACTCACGGAGTTTAACATTTCTTTTCATAGAGCAGTTTGGAAACACTCTGTTTGAAAGTCTGCAAGTGGATATTTGGACATCTTTGAGGATTTCGTTCGAAGAGGGATTTCTGCATATAACGCTAGGCAGAAGAATTCTCAGTAATTCTTTGGGCTGCGTCTGTTCAACTCACAGAGTTGAACCTTCCTTTAGACAGAGCAGATTAGAAACCCTCTTTTTGTGGAATATACCCACTTTTTGTGGAATATACAAGTGGAGATTTCAAGCGCTTTGGGGCCAACGGTAGAAAAGGAAATATCTTTGTATAAAAACTAGAGAGAATCATTTTCAGCGACCACTTTGTGACGTGTGCGTTCCACTCACAGAGTTTAACCTTTCTTTTCATAGAGCAGTTTGCAAACACACTGTTTGTAAAGTCTGCAAGTGGATATTTGGAACTCCTTGAGGATTTCGTTGGAAACGGGATTTCTGCATATAACGCTAGACAGAAGAATTCTCAGTAACTTCTTTGGGGTGCGTGTGTTCAACTCACAGAGTTGTACCTTCCTTTAGAGAGAGCAGATTTGAAACCCTCTTCTTGTGGAATTTGGAAGGGGAGATTTCAAGCGATTTGTGGCCAATGGTAGAAATGGAAATATCTTTGAATAAAAACTAGAGAGAATCATTTTCAGCAACCACTTTGGGATGTGTGAGTTCCACTCACAGAGTTTAACCTTTCTTTTCATAGAGCAGTTTGCAAACACTCTGTTTGTAAAGTCTGCAAGTGGATATTTGGATCTCCTTGAGGATTTCGTTGGAAGCGGGATTTCTGCATATAACGCTTGACCGAAGAATTCTCAGTAACTTCTTTGGGCTGTGTGTGTTCAACTCACAGAGTTGAACTTTCCTTTAGACAGTGCAGATTAGAACCCTCTTTTTGTGGAATTTACAAGTGGAGATTTCAAGCGCTTTGGGTCCAACGGTAGAAAAGGAAATATCTTTGTATAAAAACTAGAGAGAATCATTTTCAACAACCACTTGGTGATGTGTGCGTTCCACTCACAGAGTTTAACCTTTCTTTTCATAGAGCAGTTTGGAAACACTCTGTTTGTAAATTCTGCAAGTGGATATTTGGACCTCTTTGAGGATTTCGTTGGAAGAGGGATTTCTGATTATAACGCTAGACAGAAGAATTCTCAGTAATTCTTTGGGCTGCGAGTGTTCAACTCACAGAGTAAAACTTCCTTTAGACAGAGCAGATTTGAAAACCTCTTTTTGTGGAATTTACAAGTGGAGATTTCAAGCGATTTGGGCCCAACGGTAGAAAAGGAAATATCTTTGTATAAAAATTAGAGAGAATCATTCTCAGCAACCACATGGTGATGTGTGCATTCCACTCACAGAGTTTCACCTTTCTTTTCATAGAGCAGTTTGCAAACACTCTGTTTGTAAAGTCTGCAAGTGGATATTTGGACCTCTTTGGGGATTTCGTTGGAAACGGGATTTCTGCATCTAATGCTAGACAGAAGAATTCGCAGTAACTTCTTTGGGCTGCTTGTGTTCAACGCACAGAGTTTTACCTTCCTTTAGAAAAAGCAGATTTGAAACCCTCTTTTTAGGGAATTTAAAAGTGGAGATTTCAAGCGCTTTGGGTCCAACGGTAGAAATGGTAATATCTTACTATAAAGACTAGAGAGAATCATTCTCAACAACCACTTTGGGATGTGTGCGATCCACTCACAGAGTTTAACCTCTCTTTTCACAGAGCAGTTTGGAAACGCACAGTTTGTAAAGTCTGCAAGTGGATATTTGGACCTCTTTGAGGATTTCATTGGAAACGGGATTTCTGCATATAACGCTAGATAGAAGAATTCTCAGTAACTTCTTTGGGCTGTGTGTGTTCAACTCACAGAGTTGTACCTTCCTTTTGAAAAAGCAGATTTGAAACCCTCTTCTTAAGGAACTTGCAAGTGGAGATTTCAAGCGATTTGGGGCCAAAGGTAGAAAAGGATATATCTTCGAATCAAAATTAGAGAGAATCATTCTCAGCAACCACTATGGGATATGTGCGTTCCACTCACAGAGTTTAACCTTTCTTTTCGTAGAGGAGTTTGGAAACACTCTGTTTGTAAAGTCTGCAAGTGGATATTTGGACCTCCTTGAGGATTTCGTTGGAAGCGGGATTTCTGCATATAACGCTAGACAGAAGAATTCTCAGTAATTCTTTGGGCTGCGTGTGTTGAACTCACAGAGTTGAACCTACCTTTAGACAGAGCAGATTTGAAAACCAATTTTTGTGGAATTTACAAGTGGAGATTTCAAGCGATTTGAGGCCAACGGTAGAAAAGGAAATATCTTCGAATAAAAACTAGAGAGAATCATTCTCAGCAACCACATGGTGATGTGTGCTTTCCACTCACAGAGTTTAACCTGTCTTTTCATACAGCAGTTTGCAAACACTCTGTTTGTAAAGTCTGCAAGCGGGTATTTGGACCTCTTTGAGGTTTTCACTGGAAACGGGATTTCTGCATATAGCGCTAGACAAAAGAATTCTCAGTAACTTCTTTGGGAAATGTGTGTTGAACTGACAGAGTTGAACCTTCCTTTAGACAGAGCAGATTTGAAACCCTCTTTTTGTGGAATTTGCAAGTGGAGATTTCAGGCGCTTTGGGGCCAAAGGTAGAAATGGAAATATCTTCGTATAAAGACTAGAGAGAATCATTCTCAGCAACCACTTGGTGATGGGTGCGTTCCACTCACAGAGTTTAACCTTTCATTTCAAAGAGCAGTTTGGAAACACCCTGTTTGTAAAGTCTGCAAGTGGATATTTGGACCTCTTTGAGGATTTCGTTGGAAACGGGATTTCTGCATATATCGTTGGCAGAAGAATTCTCAGTAACTTCTTTGGGCTGTGTGTGTTCAACACACAGAGTTGATCTTTCTTTTAGACAGTGCAGATTTAACCCCTCTTTCTGTGGAATTTACAAGTGGAGATTTTAAGCGCTTTGGGGCCTACGTTAGAAAAGGAAACATCTTTGTATAAAAACTAGAGAGAATCATTCTCAGCAACCACTTTGTGAGATGTGCGTTCCACTCACGGAGTTTCACCTTTCTTTTCATAGAGCAGTTTGGAAACACTCTGTTTGTACTGTCTTCAAGTGGATATTTGGACCTCTTTGAGGATTTCGTTGGAAACGGGATTTCTGCATATAACACTAGACAGAAGAATTCTCAGTAATTCTTTGTGCTGCGTGTGTTCAACTCACAGAGTTGAAACTTACTTTAGACAGAGCAGATTTGAAACCCTCTTTTTGTGGAATTTGCAAGTGGAGATTTCAAGCGCTTTGGGGCCAACGGTAGAAAGGGAAATATCTTCGTATAAAAAGTAGAGAGAATCATTCTCAGCAACCACTTGGTGATGTGTGCATTCCACTCACAGAGTTTAACCTTTCTTTTCATAGAGAAGTTTGGAAACACTCTGTTTGTACTGTCTTCAAGTGGATATTTGGACCACTTTGAGGATTTCGTTGGACTTTCTTTTCATAGAGCAGTTTGGATACACTCTATTTGTAAAGTCTGCAAGTGGATATTTGGACCTCTTTTAGGATTTCGTTGGAAACGGCATTTCTGCATATAACGCTAGACAGAACAATTCCCAGTAACTTCTTAGGGCTGTGTGTGTTCAACTCACAGAGTTGAACTTTCCTTTAGACAGTGCAGATTTGCGCCCTCTTTTTGTGGAATTTACAAGTGGAGATTTCAAGCGATATGGGGCCAACGGTAGAAACGGAAATATCTTCGAATAAAACTAGAGAGAAACATTTTCAGCAACCACTTTTGGATGTGTGCGTTCCACTCTCAGAGTTTAACCTTTCTTTTCATAGAGCAGTGTGGAAACACTCTGTTTGAAATGTCTGCAAGTGGATATTTATACCTCTTTGAGGATTTCGATGGAAACGGGATTTCTGCATATAACGCTAAACAGAAGAATTCTCAGTAACTCTTTGGGCTGCGTGTGTTCAACTCACGGAGTTGAAGCTTCCTTTAGACAGAGCAGATTTGAAAACCTCTTGTTGTGGAATTTACAAGTGTAGACTTCAGGCGATTTGGGGCCAACGGTAGAAAAGGAAATATCTTTGTATAAAAACTAGAGAGAATCATTCTCAGCAGCCACATGGTGATGTGTGCGTTCCACTCACAGAGTTTAACCTTTCTTTTCATAGAGCAGTTGTAAACACTCTGATTGAAAAGTCTGCAAGTGGATATTAGGACCTCTTTGAGGATTTCGTTGGAAACGGGATTTCTGCATCTAACGCTAGACAGAAGAATTCTCAGTAACTTCTTTGGGCTGCGTGTGTTCCACTCACAGAGTTGAACCTTCCTTTAGACAGAGCAGATTTGTAACCCTCTTTTTGTGGAATTTGCAATTGGAGATTTCAAGCGTTTTGGGGCCAACGGTAGAAAAGGAAATATATTTGTATAAAAAGTAGAGAGAATCATTCTCAGCAACCACTTGGTGATGTGACCTTTCCACTCACAGAGTTTAACCTTTCTTTTCAGAGGGCAGTTTGGAAACACTCTGTTTGTAAAGTCTGCAAGTGGATATTTGGACCTCGTTGAGGATTTTGAAGGAAAAGGGATTTCTGCATCTGACGCTAGACAGAAGAATTCTCAGTAACTTCTTTGGGCTGCTTGTGTTCAACTCACAGAGTTCAACCTTCCCTTAGAAAGAGCAGATTTGTAACCCTCTTTTTGTGGAATTTGCAATTGGAGATTTCAAGCGATTTGGGGCCAGCGGTAGAAAAGGAAATATCTTTGAATAAAAACTAGAGAGAATCATTTTCAGCAACCACTTGGTGATGTGTGCGTTCCACTCACAGAGTTTAACCTTTCTTTTCATAGAGCAGTTTGGAAACACTCTGTTTGTAAAGTCTGCAAGTGGATATTTGGACCTCTTTGAGGATTTCGTTGGAAACGGGATTTCTGAATATAACGCTAGACAGAAGAATTCTCAGTAACTTCTTGGGGCTGCGTGTGTTCATCCCACAGACTTGTACCTTCCTTTAGAAAAAGCAGATTTGAAACCCTCTTTTTGTGGAATTTGCAAGTGTTGATTTCAAGCGATTTGGGGCCAACGGTAGAAAAGGAAATATCTTTGTAGAAAAACTAGAGAGAATCATTCTCAGCAACCACTTTGGGATGTGTGCGTTCCACTCACAGAGTTTAACCTTTCTTTTCATAGAGCAGCTTGGAAACAGTCTCTTTGTAAAGTCTGCAAGTGGATATTTGGACCTCTTTGAGGATTTCGTTGGAAACGGGATTTCTGCATATAACAATAGACAGAAGAATTCTCAGTAACTTCTTTGGGGTGCGTGTGTTCAACTCACAGAGTTGTACCTTCCTTTACACAGAGCAGATTTGAAACCCTCTTTTGTGGAATTTGCAAGTGGAGATTTCAAGCGATTTGGGGCCAATTTTAGAAAAGGAAATATCTTCGAATAAAAACTAGAGAGAATCATTCTCAGCAAACACTTTGGGATGTGTGCGTTCCACTCACAGATTTTAAACTTTCTTTTCATAGAGCAGTTTGGAAACACTCTGTTTGTAAAGTCTGCAACTGGATATTTGGACATCTTTGAGGATTTAGTTGGAAACGGGATTTCTGCATATAACGCTAGACAGAAGAATTCTCAGTAACTTCTTTGGGCTGTGTGTGTTCAACTCACAGAGTTGAACCTTCCTTTAGACAGAGCAGATATGAAACCCTCTTTTTGTCGAATTTGCAAGTGGAGATTTCAAGCGATTTGGGGCCAGCGGTAGAAAAGGAAATATCTTTGAATAAAAAGTAGAGAGAATCATTTCCAGCAACCACTTGGTGATGTGTGCGTTCCACTCACAGAGTTTAACCTTTCTTTTCATAGAGTAGTTTGCAATCACTCTGTTTGCAAAGTCTGCAAGTGGATATTTGGACCTCTTTGAGGATTTCGTTGGAAACGGGATTTCTGCATATAATGGTAGAGAGAAGAATTCTCAGTAACTTCTTTGGGCTGCGTGTGTTCCACTCACAGAGTTGAACCTTCCTTTAGACAGAGCAGATTTGAACTCTCTTTTTGTGGAATTTACAAGTGTAGATTTCAAGGGCTTTGGGTCCAACGGTAGAAAAGGAAATATCTTTCTATAAAAACTAGAGAGAATCATTCTCAGCAACCACTTTGTGATATGTGTGTTCCACTCACGGAGTTTAACCTTTCTTTTCATAGAGCAGTTTGGAAACACTCTGTTTGAAAGTCTGCAAGTGGATATTTGGACATCTTTGAGGATTTCGTTCGAAGAGGGATTTCTGCATATAACGCTAGGCAGAAGAATTCTCAGTAATTCTTTGGGCTGCGTCTGTTCAACTCACAGAGTTGAACCTTCCTTTAGACAGAGCAGATTAGAAACCCTCTTTTTGTGGAATATACCCACTTTTTGTGGAATATACAAGTGGAGATTTCAAGCGCTTTGGGGCCAACGGTAGAAAAGGAAATATCTTTGTATAAAAACTAGAGAGAATCATTTTCAGCGACCACTTTGTGACGTGTGCGTTCCACTCACAGAGTTTAACCTTTCTTTTCATAGAGCAGTTTGCAAACACACTGTTTGTAAAGTCTGCAAGTGGATATTTGGAACTCCTTGAGGATTTCGTTGGAAACGGGATTTCTGCATATAACGCTAGACAGAAGAATTCTCAGTAACTTCTTTGGGGTGCGTGTCTTCAACTCACAGAGTTGTACCTTCCTTTAGAGAGAGCAGATTTGAAACCCTCTTCTTGTGGAATTTGGAAGGGGAGATTTCAAGCGATTTGGGGCCAATGGTAGAAATGGAAATATCTTTGAATAAAAACTAGAGAGAATCATTTTCAGCAACCACTTTGGGATGTGTGAGTTCCACTCACAGAGTTTAACCTTTCTTTTCATAGAGCAGTTTGCAAACACTCTGTTTGTAAAGTCTGCAAGTGGATATTTGGATCTCCTTGAGGATTTCGTTGGAAGCGGGATTTCTGCATATAACGCTTGACCGAAGAATTCTCAGTAACTTCTTTGGGCTGTGTGTGTTCAACTCACAGAGTTGAACTTTCCTTTAGACAGTGCAGATTAGAACCCTCTTTTTGTGGAATTTACAAGTGGAGATTTCAAGCGCTTTGGGTCCAACGGTAGAAAAGGAAATATCTTTGTATAAAAACTAGAGAGAATCATTTTCAACAACCACTTGGTGATGTGTGCGTTCCACTCACAGAGTTTAACCTTTCTTTTCATAGAGCAGTTTGGAAACACTCTGTTTGTAAATTCTGCAAGTGGATATTTGGACCTCTTTGAGGATTTCGTTGGAAGAGGGATTTCTGATTATAACGCTAGACAGAAGAATTCTCAGTAATTCTTTGGGCTGCGAGTGTTCAACTCACAGAGTAAAACTTCCTTTAGACAGAGCAGATTTGAAAACCTCTTTTTGTGGAATTTACAAGTGGAGATTTCAAGCGATTTGGGCCCAACGGTAGAAAAGGAAATATCTTTGTATAAAAATTAGAGAGAATCATTCTCAGCAACCACATGGTGATGTGTGCATTCCACTCACAGAGTTTCACCTTTCTTTTCATAGAGCAGTTTGCAAACACTCTGTTTGTAAAGTCTGCAAGTGGATATTTGGACCTCTTTGGGGATTTCGTTGGAAACGGGATTTCTGCATCTAATGCTAGACAGAAGAATTCGCAGTAACTTCTTTGGGCTGCTTGTGTTCAACGCACAGAGTTTTACCTTCCTTTAGAAAAAGCAGATTTGAAACCCTCTTTTTAGGGAATTTAAAAGTGGAGATTTCAAGCGCTTTGGGTCCAACGGTAGAAATGGTAATATCTTACTATAAAGACTAGAGAGAATCATTCTCAACAACCACTTTGGGATGTGTGCGATCCACTCACAGAGTTTAACCTCTCTTTTCACAGAGCAGTTTGGAAACGCACAGTTTGTAAAGTCTGCAAGTGGATATTTGGACCTCTTTGAGGATTTCATTGGAAACGGGATTTCTGCATATAACGCTAGATAGAAGAATTCTCAGTAACTTCTTTGGGCTGTGTGTGTTCAACTCACAGAGTTGTACCTTCCTTTTGAAAAAGCAGATTTGAAACCCTCTTCTTAAGGAACTTGCAAGTGGAGATTTCAAGCGATTTGGGGCCAAAGGTAGAAAAGGATATATCTTCGAATCAAAATTAGAGAGAATCATTCTCAGCAACCACTATGGGATATGTGCGTTCCACTCACAGAGTTTAACCTTTCTTTTCGTAGAGGAGTTTGGAAACACTCTGTTTGTAAAGTCTGCAAGTGGATATTTGGACCTCCTTGAGGATTTCGTTGGAAGCGGGATTTCTGCATATAACGCTAGACAGAAGAATTCTCAGTAATTCTTTGGGCTGCGTGTGTTGAACTCACAGAGTTGAACCTACCTTTAGACAGAGCAGATTTGAAAACCAATTTTTGTGGAATTTACAAGTGGAGATTTCAAGCGATTTGAGGCCAACGGTAGAAAAGGAAATATCTTCGAATAAAAACTAGAGAGAATCATTCTCAGCAACCACATGGTGATGTGTGCTTTCCACTCACAGAGTTTAACCTGTCTTTTCATACAGCAGTTTGCAAACACTCTGTTTGTAAAGTCTGCAAGCGGGTATTTGGACCTCTTTGAGGTTTTCACTGGAAACGGGATTTCTGCATATAGCGCTAGACAAAAGAATTCTCAGTAACTTCTTTGGGAAATGTGTGTTGAACTGACAGAGTTGAACCTTCCTTTAGACAGAGCAGATTTGAAACCCTCTTTTTGTGGAATTTGCAAGTGGAGATTTCAGGCGCTTTGGGGCCAAAGGTAGAAATGGAAATATCTTCGTATAAAGACTAGAGAGAATCATTCTCAGCAACCACTTGGTGATGGGTGCGTTCCACTCACAGAGTTTAACCTTTCATTTCAAAGAGCAGTTTGGAAACACCCTGTTTGTAAAGTCTGCAAGTGGATATTTGGACCTCTTTGAGGATTTCGTTGGAAACGGGATTTCTGCATATATCGTTGGCAGAAGAATTCTCAGTAACTTCTTTGGGCTGTGTGTGTTCAACACACAGAGTTGATCTTTCTTTTAGACAGTGCAGATTTAACCCCTCTTTCTGTGGAATTTACAAGTGGAGATTTTAAGCGCTTTGGGGCCTACGTTAGAAAAGGAAACATCTTTGTATAAAAACTAGAGAGAATCATTCTCAGCAACCACTTTGTGAGATGTGCGTTCCACTCACGGAGTTTCACCTTTCTTTTCATAGAGCAGTTTGGAAACACTCTGTTTGTACTGTCTTCAAGTGGATATTTGGACCTCTTTGAGGATTTCGTTGGAAACGGGATTTCTGCATATAACACTAGACAGAAGAATTCTCAGTAATTCTTTGTGCTGCGTGTGTTCAACTCACAGAGTTGAAACTTACTTTAGACAGAGCAGATTTGAAACCCTCTTTTTGTGGAATTTGCAAGTGGAGATTTCAAGCGCTTTGGGGCCAACGGTAGAAAGGGAAATATCTTCGTATAAAAAGTAGAGAGAATCATTCTCAGCAACCACTTGGTGATGTGTGCATTCCACTCACAGAGTTTAACCTTTCTTTTCATAGAGAAGTTTGGAAACACTCTGTTTGTACTGTCTTCAAGTGGATATTTGGACCACTTTGAGGATTTCGTTGGACTTTCTTTTCATAGAGCAGTTTGGATACACTCTATTTGTAAAGTCTGCAAGTGGATATTTGGACCTCTTTTAGGATTTCGTTGGAAACGGCATTTCTGCATATAACGCTAGACAGAACAATTCCCAGTAACTTCTTAGGGCTGTGTGTGTTCAACTCACAGAGTTGAACTTTCCTTTAGACAGTGCAGATTTGCGCCCTCTTTTTGTGGAATTTACAAGTGGAGATTTCAAGCGATATGGGGCCAACGGTAGAAACGGAAATATCTTCGAATAAAACTAGAGAGAAACATTTTCAGCAACCACTTTTGGATGTGTGCGTTCCACTCTCAGAGTTTAACCTTTCTTTTCATAGAGCAGTGTGGAAACACTCTGTTTGAAATGTCTGCAAGTGGATATTTATACCTCTTTGAGGATTTCGATGGAAACGGGATTTCTGCATATAACGCTAAACAGAAGAATTCTCAGTAACTCTTTGGGCTGCGTGTGTTCAACTCACGGAGTTGAAGCTTCCTTTAGACAGAGCAGATTTGAAAACCTCTTGTTGTGGAATTTACAAGTGTAGACTTCAGGCGATTTGGGGCCAACGGTAGAAAAGGAAATATCTTTGTATAAAAACTAGAGAGAATCATTCTCAGCAGCCACATGGTGATGTGTGCGTTCCACTCACAGAGTTTAACCTTTCTTTTCATAGAGCAGTTGTAAACACTCTGATTGAAAAGTCTGCAAGTGGATATTAGGACCTCTTTGAGGATTTCGTTGGAAACGGGATTTCTGCATCTAACGCTAGACAGAAGAATTCTCAGTAACTTCTTTGGGCTGCGTGTGTTCCACTCACAGAGTTGAACCTTCCTTTAGACAGAGCAGATTTGTAACCCTCTTTTTGTGGAATTTGCAATTGGAGATTTCAAGCGTTTTGGGGCCAACGGTAGAAAAGGAAATATATTTGTATAAAAAGTAGAGAGAATCATTCTCAGCAACCACTTGGTGATGTGACCTTTCCACTCACAGAGTTTAACCTTTCTTTTCAGAGGGCAGTTTGGAAACACTCTGTTTGTAAAGTCTGCAAGTGGATATTTGGACCTCGTTGAGGATTTTGAAGGAAAAGGGATTTCTGCATCTGACGCTAGACAGAAGAATTCTCAGTAACTTCTTTGGGCTGCTTGTGTTCAACTCACAGAGTTCAACCTTCCCTTAGAAAGAGCAGATTTGTAACCCTCTTTTTGTGGAATTTGCAATTGGAGATTTCAAGCGATTTGGGGCCAGCGGTAGAAAAGGAAATATCTTTGAATAAAAACTAGAGAGAATCATTTTCAGCAACCACTTGGTGATGTGTGCGTTCCACTCACAGAGTTTAACCTTTCTTTTCATAGAGCAGTTTGGAAACACTCTGTTTGTAAAGTCTGCAAGTGGATATTTGGACCTCTTTGAGGATTTCGTTGGAAACGGGATTTCTGAATATAACGCTAGACAGAAGAATTCTCAGTAACTTCTTGGGGCTGCGTGTGTTCATCCCACAGACTTGTACCTTCCTTTAGAAAAAGCAGATTTGAAACCCTCTTTTTGTGGAATTTGCAAGTGTTGATTTCAAGCGATTTGGGGCCAACGGTAGAAAAGGAAATATCTTTGTAGAAAAACTAGAGAGAATCATTCTCAGCAACCACTTTGGGATGTGTGCGTTCCACTCACAGAGTTTAACCTTTCTTTTCATAGAGCAGCTTGGAAACAGTCTCTTTGTAAAGTCTGCAAGTGGATATTTGGACCTCTTTGAGGATTTCGTTGGAAACGGGATTTCTGCATATAACAATAGACAGAAGAATTCTCAGTAACTTCTTTGGGGTGCGTGTGTTCAACTCACAGAGTTGTACCTTCCTTTACACAGAGCAGATTTGAAACCCTCTTTTGTGGAATTTGCAAGTGGAGATTTCAAGCGATTTGGGGCCAATTTTAGAAAAGGAAATATCTTCGAATAAAAACTAGAGAGAATCATTCTCAGCAAACACTTTGGGATGTGTGCGTTCCACTCACAGATTTTAAACTTTCTTTTCATAGAGCAGTTTGGAAACACTCTGTTTGTAAAGTCTGCAACTGGATATTTGGACATCTTTGAGGATTTAGTTGGAAACGGGATTTCTGCATATAACGCTAGACAGAAGAATTCTCAGTAACTTCTTTGGGCTGTGTGTGTTCAACTCACAGAGTTGAACCTTCCTTTAGACAGAGCAGATATGAAACCCTCTTTTTGTCGAATTTGCAAGTGGAGATTTCAAGCGATTTGGGGCCAGCGGTAGAAAAGGAAATATCTTTGAATAAAAAGTAGAGAGAATCATTTCCAGCAACCACTTGGTGATGTGTGCGTTCCACTCACAGAGTTTAACCTTTCTTTTCATAGAGTAGTTTGCAATCACTCTGTTTGCAAAGTCTGCAAGTGGATATTTGGACCTCTTTGAGGATTTCGTTGGAAACGGGATTTCTGCATATAATGGTAGAGAGAAGAATTCTCAGTAACTTCTTTGGGCTGTGTGTGTTCCACTCACAGAGTTGAACTTTCCTTTAGGCAGTGCAGATTTGAAGCCTCTTATTGTGGAAATTACAAGTGGACATTTCAAGCGCTTTGGGGCCAACGGTAGAAAAGGAAATATCTTTGTATAAAAACTAGAGAGAATCATTCTCAGCAACCACTTTGTGATATGTGCGTTCCACTCACGGAGTTTAACCTTTCTTTTCATAGAGCAGTTTGGAAACACTGTGTTTGAAAGTCTGCAAGTGGATATTTGGACATCTTTGAGGATTTCATTGGAAACGGGATTTCTGCATATAACTCTAGACAGAAGAATTCTCAGTAACTTCTTTGGGCTGCGTGTGTTCAACTCACAGAGTTGTACATTCCTTTAGAGAGAGCAGTTTTGAAACCCTCTTCTTGTGGAATTTGCAAGTGGAGATTTCAAGCAATTTGGGGCCAACGGTAGAAAAGGAAATATCATCGAATAAAAACTAGAGAGAATCATTCTCAGCAACCACTTTGGGATGTGTGCGTTCCACTCACAGAGTTTAACGTTTCTTTTCATAGAGCAGTTTGCAAACACTCTGTTTGTAAAGTCTGCAAGTGGATATTTTTACCTCTTTGAGGAGTTCGTTGGAAACGGGATTTCTGCATATAACGCTAGACAGAAGAATTCTCAGTAACTTCCTTGGTCTGTGTGAGTTCAACTCTCAGAGTTGAACTTTTCTTTAGACAGTGCAGATTTGAACCCACTTATTGTGGAATTTACAAGTGGAGATTTCAAGCGCTTTGGGGCCAACGGTAGAAAAGGAAATATCTTTGTAGAAAAACTAGAGAGAATCATTCTCAGCAACCACTTTGGGATGTGTGCGTTCCACTCACAGAGTTTAACTTTTCTTTTCATGGAGCAGTTTGGAAACACTCTGTTTGTAAAGTCTGCAAGTGGATATTTGGACCTCTTTGAGGATTTCGTTGGAAACGGGATTTCTGCATATAACGCTAGATTGAAGAATTCTCAGTAACTTCTTTGGGGTGCGTGTGTTCAACTCACAGAGTTGTACCTTCCTTTAGAAAGAGCAGATTTGAAAGCCTCTTCTTGAGGAATTTACAAGTGGAGATTTCAAGCGATTTGGGGCCAAAGGTAGAAAAGGATATATCTTCGAATAAAAACTAGAGAGAATCATTCTCAGCAACCACTATGGGATGTGTGCGTTCCACTCACAGAGTTTAACCTTTCTTTTCATAGAGCAGTTTGGAAACACTCTGTTTGTAAAGTCTGCAAGTGGATATTTGGACCTCCTTGAGGATTTCGTTGGAAGCGGGATTTCTGCATATAACGCTAGACAGAAGAATTCTCAGTAATTCTTTGGGCTGCGTGTGTTCAACTCACAGAGTTGAACCTTTCTTTAGACAGAGCAGATTTGAAACCCTCTTTTTGTGGAATATACAAGTGGAGATTTCAAGCGTTTTGGGGCCAACGGTAGAAAAGGAAATATTTTTGTATAAAAACTAGAGAGAATCATTCTCACCAACCACTTTGCGATATGTGCGTTCCACTCACAGAGTTTAAACTTTCTTTTCATAGAGCAGTTTGCAAACACTCTGTTTGTAAAGTCTGCAAGTGGATATTTGGACCTCTTTGAGGATTTCGTTGGAAACGGGATTTCTGCATATAAAGCTAGATAGAAGAATTCTCAGTAACTTCTTTGGGGTGTGTGTGTTCAACTCACAGAATTGTACCTTTCTTTAGAAAGAGCAGATTTGAAACCCTCTTTTTGAGGAATTTGCAAGTGGAGATTTCAAGCGATTTGGGGCCAACGGTAGAAAAGGAAATATCTTTGTATAAAAACTAGAGAGAATCATTCTCAGCAACCACTTTGGGATGTGTGCGTTCCACTCACAGAGTTTAACCTTTCTTTTCATAGAGCAGTTTGCAAACACTCTGTTTGTAAAGTCTGCAAGTGGATATTTGGACCTCTTTGAGGATTTCGTTGGAAACGGGATTTCTGCATATAACGCTAGACAGAAGAATTCTCAGCAACTTCTTTGGGCTGCGTGTGTTCAACTCACAGAGTTGTACCTTTCTTTAGAAAGAGCAGATTTGAAACCCTCTTTTTGTGGAATTTGCAAGTGGAGATTTCAAGCGCTTTGGGGCCAACGGTAGAAATGGTAATATCTTCCTGTAAAAACTAGAGAGAATCATTCTCAGCAACCACTTTGGGATGTGTGCGTTCCACTCACAGAGTTTAACCTTTCTTTTCATAGAGCAGTTTGCAAACACTCTGTTTGTAAAGTTTGCAAGTGGATATTTGGACCTCTTTGAGGATTTCATTGGAAACGGGATTTCTGCATATAACGCTAGACAGAAGAATTGTCAGTAACTTCTTTGGGCTGCGTGTGTTCAACCCACAGAGTTGTAACTTCCTTTAGAAAAAGCAGATTTGAAACCCTCTTCTTGTGGAATTTGCTAGTGGAGATTTCAAGCGATTTGTGGCCAACGGTAGAAACGGAAATTTCTTCGAATAAAAACTAGAGAGAATCATTCTCAGCAACCACTTTGGGATGTGTGCGTTCCACTCACAGAGTTTAACCTTTCTTTTCATAGAGTAGTTTGCAATCACTCTGTTTGCAAAGTCTGCAAGTGGATATTTGGTCCTCTTTGAGGATTTCGTTGGAAACGGGATTTCTACATATAACGGTAGAGAGAAGAATTCTCAGTAACTTCTTTGGGCTGTGTTTGTTCAACTCACAGAGTTGAACTTTCCTTTAGGCAATGCAGATTTGAAGCCTCTTATTGTGGAAATTACAAGTGGACATTTCAAGCGCTTTGGGGCCAACGGTAGAAAAGGAAACATCTTCGTATAAAAACTAGAGAGAATCATTCTCAGCAACCACTTTGTGATATGTGCGTTCCACTCACGGAGTTTAACCTTTCTTTTCATAGAGCAGTTTGGAAACACTGTGTTTGAAAGTCTGCAAGTGGATATTTGGACATCTTTGAGGATTTCGTTGGAAACGGGATTTCTGCATATAACTGTAGACAGAAGAATTCTCAGTAACTTCTTTGGGCTGCGTGTGTTCAACTCACAGAGTTGTACATTCCTTTAGAGAGAGCAGATTTGAAACCCTCTTCTTGTGGAATTTGCAAGTGGAGATTTCAAGCAATTTGGGGCCAACGGTAGAAAAGGAAATATCATCGAATAAAAACTAGAGAGAATCATTCTCAGCAACCACTTTGGGATGTGTGCGTTCCACTCACAGAGTTTAACTTTTCTTTTCATGGAGCAGTTTGGAAACACTGTGTTTGTAAAGTCTGCAAGTGGATATTTGGACCTCTTTGAGGATTTCGTTGGAAACGGGATTTCTGCATATAACGCTAGATTGAAGAATTCTCAGTAACTTCTTTGGGGTGCGTGTGTTCAACTCACAGAGTTGTACCTTCCTTTAGAAAGAGCAGATTTGAAAGCCTCTTCTTGAGGAATTTACAAGTGGAGATTTCAAGCGATTTGGGGCCAAAGTTAGAAAAGGATATATCTTCGAATAAAAACCAGAGAGAATCATTCTCAGCAACCACTTTGTGATGGGTGCGTTCCACTCACAGAGTTTAACCTTTCTTTTCATAGAGCAGATTGGAAACACCCTGTTTGTAAAGTCAGCAAGTGGATATTTGGACCTCTTTGAGGATTTCGTTGGAAACGGGATTTCTGCATATATCGCTAGACAGAAGAATTCTCAGTAATTCTTTGGGCTGCGTGTGTTCAACTCACAGAGTTGGACCTTTCTTTAGACAGAGCAGATTTGAAACCCTCTTTTTGTGGAATATACAAGTGGAGATTTCAAGCGCTTTGGGGCCAACGGTAGAAAAGGAAACATTTTTGTATAAAAACTAGAGAGAATCATTCTCACCAACCACTTTGTGATATGTGCGTTCCACTCGCAGAGTTTAAACTTTCTTTTCATAGAGTAGTTTGCAAACACTCTGTTTGTAAAGTCTGCAAGTGGATATTTGGACCTCTTTGAGGATTTCGTTGGAAACGGGATTTCTGCCTATAACGGTAGAGAGAAGAATTCTCAGTAACTTCTTTGGGCTGTGTGTGTTCAACTCACAGAGTTGAACTTTCCTTTAGGCAGTGCAGATTTGAAGCCTCTTATTGTGGAAATTACAAGTGGACATTTCAAGCGCTTTGGGGCCAACGGTAGAAAAGATATATCATCGAATAAAAACTAGAGAGTATCATTCTCAGCAACCACTTTGTGATATGTGCGTTCCACTCACGGAGTTTAACCTTTCTTTTCATAGAGCAGTTTGGAAACACTGTGTTTGAAAGTCTGCAAGTGGATATTTGGACATCTTTGAGGATTTCGTTGGAAACGGGATTTCTGCATATAACTAGACAGAAGAATTCTCAGTAACTACTTTGGGCTGCGTGTGTTCAACTCACAGAGTTGTACATTCCTTTAGAGAGAGCAGATTTGAAACCCTCTTCTTGTGGAATTTGCAAGTGGAGATTTCAAGCAATTTGGGGCCAACGGTAGAAAAGGAAATATCATCGAATAAAAACTAGAGAGAATCATTCTCAGCAACCACTTTGGGATGTGTGCGTTCCACTCACGCAGTTTAACCTTTCTTTTCATAGAGCAGTTTGGAAACAATCTGCATGTAAAGTCTGCAGGTGGATATTTGGACCTCTTTGAGGATTTCGTTGGAAACGTGATTTCTGCATCTAACGCTAGACAGAAGAATTCTCAGTAACTTCTTTGGGCTGTGTGTGTTCAACTCACAGAGTTGTACCTTCCTTTAGACAGAGCAGATTTGAAACCCTCTTTTTGTGGAATTTACAAGTGGAGATTTCAAGCGCTTTGGGGCCAACGGTAGAAATGGTAATATCTTCCTATAAAAACTAGAGAGAATCATTCTCATCAACCACTATGGGATATGTGCGTTCCACTCACAGAGTTTAACTTTTCTTTTCATAGAGCAGTTTGGAAACACTCTGTTTGTAAAGTCTGCAAGTGGATATTTGGACCTCCTTGAGGATTTCGTTGGAAGCGGGATTTCTGCATATAACGCTAGACAGAAGAATTCTCAGTAATTCTTTGGGCTGCATGTGTTCAACTCACAGAGTTGAACCTTTCTTTAGACTGAGCAGATTTGAAACCCTCTTTTTGTGGAATATACAAGTGGAGATTTCAAGCGCTTTGGGGCCAACGGTAGAAAAGAAAATATCTTTGTGTAAAAACTAGAGAGAATCATTCTCAGCAACCACTTGGTGATGGGTGCGTTCCACTCACAGAATTTAACCTTTCTTTTCATAGAGCAGTTTGCAAACACTCTGTTTGTAATGGCTGCAAGTGCATATTTGGACCTCTTTGAGGATTTCGTTGGAAACGGGATTTCTGCATATAATGCTAGACAGAAGAATTCTCAATAACTTCTTTGGGCTGCGTGTGTTCAACCCACAGAGTTGTACCTTCCTTTAGAAAAAGCAGATTTGAAACCCTCTTCTTGTGGAATTTGCTAGTGGAGATTTCAAGCGATTTGGGGCCAACGGTAGAAACGGAAATATCTTTGAATAAAAACTAGAGAGAATCATTCTCAGCAACCACATTGAGATGTGTGCGTTCCACTCACAGAATTTAACCTTTCTTTTCATAGAGCAGTTTGCAAACACTCTGTTTGTAAAGTCTGCAAGTGGATATTTGGACCTCTTTGAGGATTTCGTTGGAAACGGGATTTCTGCATATAACGCTAGACAGAAGGATTCTCATTAACTTCCTTGGTCTGTGTGTGTTCAACTCACAGAGTTGAACTTTCCTTTACACAGTGCAGATTTGAACCCTCTTTTTGTGGAATTTACAAGTGGAGATTTAAAGCGCTTTGGGCCCAGCGTTGGAAAAGGAAATATCTTTGTATAAAAACTAGAGAGAATCATTCTCAGCAACCACTTTGTGATATGTGCCTTCCACTCACGGAGTTTAACCTTTCTATTCATAGAGCAGTTTGGAAACACTCTGCATGTAAAGTCTGCAAGTGGATATTTGGACCTCTTTTAGGATTTCGTTGGAAGCGGGATTTCTGCATATAACGCTAGAGAGAATTCTCAGTAATTCTTTGGGCTGCGTGTGTTCAACTCACAGAGTTGAACCTTCCTTTAGACAGAGCAGATTTGAAAACCTCCTTTTGTGGAATTTACAAGTGTAGATTTCAAGCGATTTGGGGCCAACAGTAGAAAAGGAAATATCTTAGTATAAAAACTAGAGAGAATCATTCTCAGCAACCACTTGGTGATGGGTGCGATCCACTCACAGAGTTTAACCTTTCTTTTCATAGAGCAGTTTGGAAACACTCGGTTTGTAAATTCTGCAAGTGGATATTTGGACCTCCTTGAGGATTTCGTTGGAAGAGGGATTTCTGCATATAACGCTAGACTGAAGAATTCTCAGTAATTCTTTGGGCTGCGTGTGTTCAACTCACAGAGTTGAACCTTCCTTTAGACAGTGCAGATTTGAAACCCACTTTTTGTGGAATATACAATTGGAGATTTCAAGGGCTTTGGGGCCAATGGTAGAAAAGGAAATATCTTTGTATAAAAACTAGAGAGAATCATTCTCAGCAACCACTTTGTGATATGTGCGTTCCACTCACGGAGTTTATTCTTTCTTTTCATAAAGCAGTTTGGAAACACTCTGTTTGAAAGTCTGCAAGTCGATATTTGGACATCTTTGAGGATTTCGTTGGAAACGGGATTTCTGCATATAACGCTAGACAGAAGAATTCTCAGTAACTTCTTTGGGCTGCGTGTATTCAACTCACAGAGTTGTACCTTCCTTTAGACAGAGCAGATTTGAATCCCTCTTTTTGAGGAATTTGCAAGTGGAGATTTCAAGCGCTTTGGGGCCAAAGGTAGAAAAGGATATATCTTCGAATAAAAACTAGAGAGAATCATTCTCAGCAACCACTACGGGATGTGTGCGTTCCACTCACAGAGTTTAACCTTTCTTTTCATAGAGCAGTTTGGAAACACTCTGTTTGTAAAGTCTGCAAGTGGATATTTGGACCTCCTTGAGGATTTCTTTGGAAGCGGGATTTCTGCATATAACGCTAGACAGAAGAATTCTCAGTAATTCTTTGGGCTGCGTGTGTTCACCTCACAGAGTTGGACCTTTCTTTAGACAGAGCAGATTTGAAACCCTCTTTTTGTGGAATATACAAGTGGAGATTTCAAGCGCTTTGGGGCCAACGGTAGAAAAGGAAACATTTTTGTATAAAAACTAGAGAGAATCATTCTCACCAACCACTTTGTGATATGTGCGTTCCACTCGCAGAGTTTAAACTTTCTTTTCATAGAGTAGTTTGCAAACACTCTGTTTGTAAAGTCTGCAAGTGGATATTTGGACCTCTTTGAGGATTTCGTTGGAAACGGGATATCTGCCTATAACGGTAGAGAGAAGAATTCTCAGTAACTTCTTTGGGCTGTGTGTGTTCAACTCACAGAGTTGAACTTTCCTTTAGGCAGTGCAGATTTGAAGCCTCTTATTGTGGAAATTACAAGTGGACATTTCAAGCGCTTTGGGGCTAACGGTAGAAAAGATATATCATCGAATAAAAACTAGAGAGTATCATTCTCAGCAACCACTTTGTGATATGTGCGTTCCACTCACGGAGTTTAACCTTTCTTTTCATAGAGCAGTTTGGAAACACTGTGTTTGAAAGTCTGCAAGTGGATATTTGGACATCTTTGAGGATTTCGTTGGAAACGGGATTTCTGCATATAACTAGACAGAAGAATTCTCAGTAACTACTTTGGGCTGCGTGTGTTCAACTCACAGAGTTGTACATTCCTTTAGAGAGAGCAGATTTGAAACCCTCTTCTTGTGGAATTTGCAAGTGGAGATTTCAAGCAATTTGGGGCCAACGGTAGAAAAGGAAATATCATTGAATAAAAACTAGAGAGAATCATTCTCAGCAACCACTTTGGGATGTGTGCGTTCCACTCACGCAGTTTAACCTTTCTTTTCATAGAGCAGTTTGGAAACAATCTGCATGTAAAGTCTGCAGGTGGATATTTGGACCTCTTTGAGGATTTCGTTGGAAACGTGATTTCTGCATCTAACGCTAGACAGAAGAATTCGCAGTAACTTCTTTGGGCTGTGTGTGTTCAACTCACAGAGTTGTACCTTCCTTTAGACAGAGCAGATTTGAAACCCTCTTTTTGTGGAATTTACAAGTGGAGATTTCAAGCGCTTTGGGGCCAACGGTAGAAATGGTAATATCTTCCTATAAAAACTAGAGAGAATCATTCTCATCAACCACTATGGGATATGTGCGTTCCACTCACAGAGTTTAACTTTTCTTTTCATAGAGCAGTTTGGAAACACTCTGTTTGTAAAGTCTGCAAGTGGATATTTGGACCTCCTTGAGGATTTCGTTGGAAGCGGGATTTCTGCATATAACGCTAGACAGAAGAATTCTCAGTAATTCTTTGGGCTGCGTGTGTTCAACTCACAGAGTTGAACCTTTCTTTAGACAGAGCAGATTTGAAACCCTCTTTTTGTGGAATATACAAGTGGAGATTTCAAGCGCTTTGGGGCCAACGTTAGAAAAGAAAATATCTTTGTGTAAAAACTAGAGAGAATCATTCTGAGCAACCACTTGGTGATGGGTGCGTTCCACTCACAGAATTTAACCTTTCTTTTCATAGAGCAGTTTGCAAACACTCTGTTTGTAATGGCTGCAAGTGCATATTTGGACCTCTTTGAGGATTTCGTTGGAAACGGGATTTCTGCATATAATGCTAGACAGAAGAATTCTCAATAACTTCTTTGGGCTGCGTGTGTTCAACCCACAGAGTTGTACCTTCCTTTAGAAAAAGCAGATTTGAAACCCTCTTCTTGTGGAATTTGCTAGTGGAGATTTCAAGCGATTTGGGGCCAACGGTAGAAACGGAAATATCTTTGAATAAAAACTAGAGAGAATCATTCTCAGCAACCACTTTGAGATGTGTGCGTTCCACTCACAGAGTTTAACCTTTCTTTTCATAGAGCAGTTTGCAAACACTCTGTTTGTAAAGTCTACAAGTGGATATTTGGACCTCTTTGAGGATTTCGTTGGAAACGGGATTTCTGCATATAACGCTAGACAGAAGGATTCTCATTAACTTCCTTGGTCTGTGTGTGTTCAACTCACAGAGTTGAACTTTCCTTTACACAGTGCAGATTTGAACCCTCTTTTTGTGGAATTTACAAGTGGAGATTTAAAGCGCTTTGGGCCCAGCGTTGGAAAAGGAAATATCTTTGTATAAAAACTAGAGAGAATCATTCTCAGCAACCACTTTGTGATATGTGCCTTCCACTCACGGAGTTTAACCTTTCTATTCATAGAGCAGTTTGGAAACACTCTGCATGTAAAGTCTGCAAGTGGATATTTGGACCTCTTTTAGGATTTCGTTGGAAGCGGGATTTCTGCATATAACGCTAGAGAGAATTCTCAGTAATTCTTTGGGCTGCGTGTGTTCAACTCACAGAGTTGAACCTTCCTTTAGACAGAGCAGATTTGAAAACCTCCTTTTGTGGAATTTACAAGTGTAGATTTCAAGCGATTTGGGGCCAACAGTAGAAAAGGAAATATCTTAGTATAAAAACTAGAGAGAATCATTCTCAGCAACCACTTGGTGATGGGTGCGATCCACTCACAGAGTTTAACCTTTCTTTTCATAGAGCAGTTGGGAAACACTCTGTTTGTAAATTCTGCAAGTGGATATTTGGACCTCCTTGAGGATTTCGTTGGAAGAGGGATTTCTGCATATAACGCTAGACTGAAGAATTCTCAGTAATTCTTTGGGCTGCGTGTGATCAACTCACAGAGTTGAACCTTCCTTTAGACAGTGCAGATTTGAAACCCACTTTTTGTGGAATATACAATTGGAGATTTCAAGTGCTTTGTGGCCAATGGTAGAAAAGGAAATATCTTTGTATAAAAACTAGAGAGAATCATTCTCAGCAACCACTTTGTGATATGTGCGTTCCACTCACGGAGTTTATTCTTTCTTTCCATAAAGCAGTTTGGAAACACTCTGTTTGAAAGTCTGCAAGTCGATATTTGGACATCTTTGAGGATTTCGTTGGAAACGGGATTTCTGCATATAACGCTAGACAGAAGAATTCTCAGTAACTTCTTTGGGCTGCGTGTATTCAACTCACAGAGTTGTACCCTCCTTTAGAAAGAGCAGATTTGAAACCCTCTTCTTGTGGAATTTGCAAGTGGAGATTTCAAGTGATTAGGGGCCAAAGGTAGAAAAGGATATATCTTCGAATAAAAACTAGAGAGAATCATTCTCAGCAACCACTATGGGATGTGTGCGTTCCACTCACAGAGTTTAACCTTTCTTTTCGTAGAGCAGTTTGGAAACACTCTGTTTGTAAAGTCTGCAAGTGGATATTTGGACCTCCTTGAGGATTTCGTTGGAAGCGGGATTTCTGCATGTAACGCTTGACAGAAGAATTCTCAGTAATTCTTTGGGCTGCGTGTGTTCACCTCACAGAGTTGAACCTTCCTTTAGACAGAGCAGATTTGAAACCCTCTTTTTGTGGAATATACAAGTGGAGATTTCAAGCGCTTTGGGTCCAACGGTAGAAAAGGAAATATCTTTGTATAAAAACTAGAGAGAATCATTTTCAGCAACCACTTGGTGATGTGTGCGTTCCACTCACAGAGTTTAACCTTTCTTTTCATAGAGCAGTTTGCAAACACTCTGTTTGTAAAGTCTGCAAGTGGATATTTGGACCTCTTTGAGGATTTCGTTGGAAACGGGATTTCTGCATATAACGCTAGACAGAAGAATTCGCAGTAACTACTTTCGGCTGCGTGCGTTCAACGCACAGAGTTGTACCTTCCTTTAGAAAAAGCAGATTTGAAACCCTCTTTTTGTGGAATATACAATTGGAGAATTCAAGTGCTTTGGGGCCAATGGTAGAAAAGGAAATATCTTTGTATGAAAACTAGAGAGAATCATTCTCAGCAACCACTTTGTAATATGTGCGTTCCACTCACAGAGTTTAACCTTTCTTTTCATAGAGCAGTTTGCAAACACTCTGTTTGTAAAGTCTGCAAGTGGATATTTGGACCTCTTTGAGGATTTCGTTGGAAACGGGATTTCTGCATATAAAGCTAGACAGAAGAATTCTCAGTAACTTCCTTGGTCTGTGTGTGTTCAACTCACAGAGTTGAACTTTCCTTTAGACAGTGCAGATTTGAACCCTCTTTTTGTGGAATTTACAAGTGGAGATTTCAAGCGCTTTGGGGCCAAAGGTAGGAAAGGAAATATCTTTGTATAAAAACTAGAGAGAATCATTCTCAGCAACCACTTTGTGATATGTGCGTTCCACTCACAGAGTTTAACCTTTCTTTTCATAGAGCAGTTTGCAAACACTCTGTTTGTAAAGTCTGCAAGTGGATATTTGGACCTCTTTGAGGATTTCGTTGGAAGAGGGATTTCTGCATATAACGCTAGAGAGAAGAATTCTCAGTAATTCTTTGGGCTGCGTGTGTTCAACTCTCAGAGTTGAACCTTCCTTTAGACAGAGCAGATTTGAAAACCTCTTTTTGTGGAATTTACAAGTGTAGGTTTCAAGCGATTTGGGGCCAACGGTAGAAAAGGAAATATCTTTGTATAAAAACTAGAGAGAATCATTCTCAGCAACCACATGGTGATGGGTGCGTTCCACTCACAGAGTTTAACCTTTCTTTTCATAGAGCAGTTTGGAAACACTCTGTTTGTAAAGTCTGCAAGTGGATGTTTGGACCTCTATGAGGATTTCGTTGGAAACGGGATTTCTGCATATAACGCTAGACAGAAGAATTCTCAGTAACTTCTTTGGGCTGCGTGTGTTCAACCCACAGAGTTGTACCTTCCTTTAGAAAAAGCAGATTTGAAACCTTCTTCTTGTGGAATTTGCTAGTGGAGATTTCAAGCGATTTGGGGCCAACGGTAGAAACGGAAATATCTTCGAATAAAAACTAGAGAGAATCATTCTCAGCAACCACTTTGGGATGTGTGCGTTCCACTCACAGAGTTTAACCTTTCTTTTCATAGAGTAGTTTGCAAACACTCTGTTTGTAAAGTCTTCAAGTGGATATTTGGACCTCTTTGAGGATTTCGTTGGAAAAGGGATTTCTGCATATAACGGTAGACAGAAGAATTCTCAGTAACTTCCTTGGTCTGTGTGTGTTCAACTCACAGAGTTGAACTTTCCTTTAGACAGTGCAGATTTGAACCCTCTTTTTGTGGAATTTACAAGTGGAGATTTGAAGCGCTTTGGGGCCAACGGTAGAAAAGGAAATATCTTTGTATAAAAACTAGAGAGAATCATTCTCAGCAACCACTTTGGGATGTGTGCGTTCCACTCACAGAGTTTAACCTTTCTTTTCATAGAGCAGTTTGGAAACACTCTGTTTGTAAAGTCTACAAGTGGATATTTGGACCTCTTTGAGGATTTCGTTGGAAACGGGATTTCTGCATATAACGCTAGATAGAAGAATTCTCAGTAACTTCTTTGGGGTGCGTGTGTTCAACTCACAGAGTTTTACCTTCCTTTAGAAAGAGCAGATTTGAAACCCTCTTCTTGAGGAATTTGCAAATGGAGATTTCAAGTGATTTGGGGCCAAAAGTAGGAAAGGATATATCTTCGAATAAAAACTAGAGAGAATCATTCTCAGCAACCACTATGGGATGTGTGCGTTCCACTCACAGAGATTAACCTTTCTTTTCGTAGAGCAGTTTGGAAACACTCTGTTTGTAAAGTCTGCAAGTGGATATTTGGACCTCCTTGAGGATTTCGTTGGAAGCGGGATTTCTTCATATTACGCTAGACAGAAGAATTCTCAGTAATTCTTTGGGCTGCGTGTGTTCAACTCACAGAGTTGAACCTTCCTTTAGACAGAGCAGATTTGAAACCCTCTTTTTGTGGAATATACAAGAGGAGATTTCATGCGCTTTTGGGCCAACGGTAGAAAAGGAAATATCTTTGTAAAAACTAGAGAGAATCATTCTCAGCAACCACATTTTGATATGTGCGTTCCACTCACAGAGTTTAACCTTTCTTTTCATAGACCAGTTTGCAAACACTCTGTTTGTAAAGTCTGCAAGTGGATATTTGGACCTCTTTGAGGATTTCGTTTGAAACGGGATTTCTGCATATAACGCTAGATAGAAGAATTGTCAGTAACTTCTTTGGGGTGCGTGTGTTCAACTCACAGAGTTTTACCTTTCTTTAGAAAGAGCAGATTTGAAACCCTCTTTTTGAAGAACTTGCAAGTGGAGATTTCAAGCGATTTGGGGCCAACGGTAGAAAAGGAAATATCCTCGAATAAAAACTAGAGAGAATCATTCTCAGCAACCACTTTGGGATGTGTGTGTTCCACTCACAGAGTTTAACCTTTCTTTTCATAGAGCAGTTTGCAAACACTCTGTTTGTAAAGTCTGCAAGTGGATATTTTTACCTCTTTGAGGATTTCGTTGGAAACGGAATTTCTGCATATAACGCTAGACAGAAGAATTCTCAGTAACTTCCTTGGTCTGTGTGTGTTCAACTCACAGAGTTGAACCTTCCTTTAGACAGTGCAGATTTGAACCCTCTTTTTGTGGAATTTACAAGTGGATATTTCAAGCGCGTTGGGGCCAACGGTAGAAATGGTAATATCTTACTATAAAGACTAGAGAGAATCATTCTCTGCAACCACTTTGGGATGTGTGCGATCCACTCACAGAGTTTAACCTCTCTTTTCATAGAGCAGTTTGGAAACACACTGTTTGTAAAGTCTGCAAGTGGATATTTGGACCTCTTTGAGGATTTCGTTGGAAACGGGATTTGTGCATATAACGCTAGATAGAAGAATTCTCAGTAACTTCTTTGGGGTGCGTGTGTTCAACTCACAGAGTTGAACCTTCCTTTAGACAGAGCAGATTTGAAACCCTCTTTTTGTGGAATATACAAGTGGAGATTTCATGCGCTTTGGGGCCAAAGGTAGAAAAGGAGATATCTTTGTATAGAAACTAGAGAGAATCATTCTCAGCAACCACTTTGTGATATGTGCGTTCCACTCATAGAGTTTAACCTTTCTTTTCATAGAGCAGTTTGCAAACATTTCTTTAGAAAGAGCAGATTTGAAACCCTCTTTCTGAGGAATTTGCAAGGGGAGATTTCCAGCGATTTGGGGCCAACGGTAGAAAAGGAAATATCTTCGAATAAAAACTAGAGAGAATCATTCTCAGCAACCACTTTGGGATGTGTGCGTTCCCCTCACAGAGTTTAACCTTTCTTTTCGTAGAGCAGTTTGGAAACACTCTGTTTGTAAATTCTGCACGTGGATATTTGGACCTCCTTGAGGATTTCGTTGGAAGTGGGATTTCTGCATAAAACGCTAGACAGAAGAATTCTCAGTAATTGTTTGGGCTGCGTGTGTTCAACTCACAGAGTTGAACCTTCCTTTAGACAGGACAGATTTGAAACCCTCTTTTTGTGGAATATACAAGTGGAGATTTCAAGCGCTTTGGGGCCAACGGTAGAAAAGGAAATATCTTTGTATAAAAACAAGAGAGAATCATTTTCAGCAACCACTTGGTGATGTGTGCGTTCCACTCACAGAGTTTAACCTTTCTTTTCATAGAGCAGTTTGGAAACACCCTGTTTGTAAAGTCTGCAAGTGGATATTTGGACCTCTTTGAGGATTTCGTTGGAAACGGGATTTCTGCATATGTCACTAGACAGAAGAATTCTCAGTAACTTCTTTGGGCTGTGTGTGTTCAACTCACAGAGTTGAACTTTCCTTTAGACAGTGCAGATTTGAACTCTCTTTTTGTGGAATTTACAAGTGTAGATTTCAAGGGCTTTGGGGCCAATGGTATAAAAGGAAATATCTTTGTATAAAAATTAGAGAGAATCATTCTCAGCAACCACATGGTGATGTGTGCATTCCACTCACAGAGTTTAACCTTTCTCTTCATAGAGCAGTTTGCAAACACTCTGTAAGTCTGCAAGTGGGTATTTGGACCTCTTTGGGGATTACGTTGGAAACGGGATTTCTGCATCTAACGCTAGACAGAAGAATTCGCAGTAACTTTTTTGGGCTGTGTGTGTTCAACTCACAGAGTTAAACTTTCCTTTAGACAGTGCAGATTTGAACCCTCTTTTTGTGGAATTTACAAGTGGAGATTTCAAGTGCTTTGGGGCCAACGGTAGAAAAGGAAATATCTTTGTATAAAAACTAGAGAGAATCATTCTCAGCAACCACTTTGTGGTATGTGCGTTCCACTCACGGAGTTTAACCTTTCTTCTCATAGAGCAGTTTGGAAACACTCTGTTTGAAAGTATGCAAGTGGATATTTGGACATCTTTGAGGATTTCGTTGGAAGCGGGATTTCTGCATATAACGCTAGGCAGAAGAATTCTGAGTAATTCTTTGGGCTGCGTGAGTTCAACTCACAGAGTTGAACCTTCCTTTAGACAGAGCACATTTGAAAACCTCTTTTTGTGGAGTTTACAAATGTAGATTTCAAGCGATTTGGGGCCAACGGTAGAAAAGGAAATATCTTTGTATAAAAACTAGAGAGAATCATTCTCAGCAACCACTTGGTGATGGGTGCGTTCCACTCACAGAGTTTAACCTTTCTTTTCATAGAGCAGTTAGGAAACACTCTGTTTGTAAAGTCTTCAAGTGGATATTTGGACCTCTTTGAGGATTTCATTGGAAACAGGATTTCTGCATATAACGCTAGACAGAAGAATTCTCAGTAACTTCTTTGGGCTGCGTGTGTTTAACCCACAGAGTTGTACCTTCCTTTAGAAAAAGCAGATTTGAAACCCTCTTCTTGTGGAATTTGCTAGTGGAGATTTCAGGCGATTTGTGGCCAACGGTAGAAACGGAAATAACTTGGAATAAAAACTAGAGAGAATCATTCTCAGCAACCACTTTGGGATGTGTGCGTTCCACTCACAGAGTTTAACCTTTCTTTTCATAGAGCAGTTTGCAAACACTCTGTTTGTAAAGTCTGCAAGTGGATATTTGGACCTCCTTGAGGATTTCGTTGGAAGCGGGATTTCTGCATATAACGCTAGACAGAAGAATTCTCAGTAACTTCTTTGTGCTGTGTGTGTTCAACTCACGGAGTTGAACATTCCTTTAGACAGTGCAGATTTGAACCCTCTTTTTGTGGAATTTACAAGTGGAGATTTCAAGCGCTTTGGGGCCAATGGTAGAAAAGGAAATATCTTTGTATAAAAAATAGAATCATTCTCAGCAACCACTTTGTGATATGTGCGTTCCACTCACGGAGTTTAACCTTTCTTTTCATAGAGCAGTTTGGAAACACTCTGCATGTAAAGTCTGCAAGTGGATATTTGGACCTCTTTGAGGATTTCGTTGGAAGCGGGATTTCTGCATATAACGCTAGAGAGAAGAATTCTCAGTAATTCTTTGGGCTGCCTGTGTTCAACTCACAGAGTTGAACCTTCCTTTAGACAGAGCAGATTTGAAACCCTCTTCTTGTGGAATTTACAAGTGTAGATTTCAAGCGATTTGGGGCCAACGGTAGAAGAGAAAATATCTTTGTATAAAAACTAGAGAGAATCATTCTCAGCAACCACTTGGTAATGGGTGCGTTCCACTCACAGAATTTAACCTTTCTTTTCATAGAGCAGTTTGAAAACACTCTGTTTGTAATGTCTGCAAGTGCATAGTTGGACCTCTTTGAGGATTTGGTTGGAAACGGGATTTCTGCATATAATGCTAGAGAGAAGAATTCTCAATAACTTCTTTGGGCTGCGTGTGTTCAACCCACAGAGTTGTACCTTCCTTTAGAAAAAGCAGATTTGAAACCCTCTTCTTGTGGAATTTGCTAGTGGAGATTTCAAGCGATTTGGGGCCAACGGTAGAAACGGAAATATCTTTGAATAAAAACTAGAGAGAATCATTCTCAGCAACCACTTTGAGATGTGCGCGTTCCACTCACAGAGTTTAACCTTTCTTTTCATAGAGCAGTTTGCAAACACTCTGTTTGTAAAGTCTGCAAGTGGGTATTTGGACCTCTTTGGGGATTACGTTGGAAACGGGATTTCTGCATCTAACGCTAGACAGAAGAATTCGCAGTAACTTTTTTGGGCTGTGTGTGTTCAACTCACAGAGTTGAACTTTCCTTTAGACAGTGCAGATTTGAACCCTCTTTTTGTGGAATTTACAAGTGGAGATTTCAAGCGCTTTGGGGCCAACGGTAGAAAAGGAAATATCTTTGTATAAAAACTAGAGAGAATCATTCTCAGCAACCACTTTTTGGTATGTGCGTTCCACTCACGGAGTTTAACCTTTCTTCTCATAGAGCAGTTTGGAAACACTCTGCATGTAAAGTCTGCAAGTGGATATTTGGACATCTTTGAGGATTTCGTTGGAAGCGGGATTTCTGCAGATAACGCTAGGCAGAAGAATTCTGAGTAATTCTTTGGGCTGCGTGAGTTCAACTCACAGAGTTGAACCTTCCTTTAGACAGAGCACATTTGAAAACCTCTTTTTGTGGAGTTTACAAATGTAGATTTCAAGCGATTTGGGGCCAACTGTAGAAAAGGAAATATCTTTGTATAAAAACTAGAGAGAATCATTCTCAGCAACCACTTGGTGATGGGTGCGTTCCACTCACAGAGTTTAACCTTTCTTTTCATAGAGCAGTTAGGAAACACTCTGTTTGTAAAGTCTTCAAGTGGATATTTGGACCTCTTTGAGGATTTCATTGGAAACAGGATTTCTGCATATAACGCTAGACAGAAGAATTCTCAGTAACTTCTTTGGGCTGCGTGTGTTTAACCCACAGAGTTGTACCTTCCTTTAGAAAAAGCAGATTTGAAACCCTCTTCTTGTGGAATTTGCTAGTGGAGATTTCAGGCGATTTGTGGCCAACGGTAGAAACGGAAATAACTTGGAATAAAAACTAGAGAGAATCATTCTCAGCAACCACTTTGGGATGTGTGCGTTCCACTCACAGAGTTTAACCTTTCTTTTCATAGAGCAGTTTGCAAACACTCTGTTTGTAAAGTCTGCAAGTGGATATTTGGACCTCCTTGAGGATTTCGTTGGAAGCGGGATTTCTGCATATAACGCTAGACAGAAGAATTCTCAGTAACTTCTTTGTGCTGTGTGTGTTCAACTCACGGAGTTGAACATTCCTTTAGACAGTGCAGATTTGAACCCTCTTTTTGTGGAATTTACAAGTGGAGATTTCAAGCGCTTTGGGGCCAATGGTAGAAAAGGAAATATCTTTGTATAAAAAATAGAATCATTCTCAGCAACCACTTTGTGATATGTGCGTTCCACTCACGGAGTTTAACCTTTCTTTTCATAGAGCAGTTTGGAAACACTCTGCATGTAAAGTCTGCAAGTGGATATTTGGACCTCTTTGAGGATTTCGTTGGAAGCGGGATTTCTGCATATAACGCTAGAGAGAAGAATTCTCAGTAATTCTTTGGGCTGCCTGTGTTCAACTCACAGAGTTGAACCTTCCTTTAGACAGAGCAGATTTGAAACCCTCTTCTTGTGGAATTTACAAGTGTAGATTTCAAGCGATTTGGGGCCAACGGTAGAAGAGAAAATATCTTTGTATAAAAACTAGAGAGAATCATTCTCAGCAACCACTTGGTGATGGGTGCGTTCCACTCACAGAATTTAACCTTTCTTTTCATAGAGCAGTTTGAAAACACTCTGTTTGTAATGTCTGCAAGTGCATAGTTGGACCTCTTTGAGGATTTGGTTGGAAACGGGATTTCTGCATATAATGCTAGAGAGAAGAATTCTCAATAACTTCTTTGGGCTGCGTGTGTTCAACCCACAGAGTTGTACCTTCCTTTAGAAAAAGCAGATTTGAAACCCTCTTCTTGTGGAATTTGCTAGTGGAGATTTCAAGCGATTTGGGGCCAAGTGTAGAAACGGAAATATCTTTGAATAAAAACTAGAGAGAATCATTCTCAGCAACCACTTTGAGATGTGCGCGTTCCACTCACAGAGTTTAACCTTTCTTTTCATAGAGCAGTTTGCAAACACTCTGTTTGTAAAGTCTGCAAGTGGGTATTTGGACCTCTTTGGGGATTACGTTGGAAACGGGATTTCTGCATCTAACGCTAGACAGAAGAATTCGCAGTAACTTTTTTGGGCTGTGTGTGTTCAACTCACAGAGTTGAACTTTCCTTTAGACAGTGCAGATTTGAACCCTCTTTTTGTGGAATTTACAAGTGGAGATTTCAAGCGCTTTGGGGCCAACGGTAGAAAAGGAAATATCTTTGTATAAAAACTAGAGAGAATCATTCTCAGCAACCGCTTTTTGGTATGTGCGTTCCACTCACGGAGTTTAACCTTTCTTCTCATAGAGCAGTTTGGAAACACTCTGCATGTAAAGTCTGCAAGTGGATATTTGGACATCTTTGAGGATTTCGTTGGAAGCGGGATTTCTGCAGATAACGCTAGGCAGAAGAATTCTCAGTAATTCTTTGGGCGGCGTGAGTTCAACTCACAGAGTTGAACCTTCCTTTAGACAGAGCACATTTGAAAACCTCTTTTTGTGGAGTTTACAAATGTAGATTTCAAGCGATTTGGGGCCAACGGTAGAAAAGGAAATATCTTTGTATAAAAACTAGAGAGAATCATTCTCAGCAACCACTTGGTGATGGGTGCGTTCCACTCACAGAGTTTAACCTGTCTTTTCATAGAGCAGTTAGGAAACACTCTGTTTGTAAAGTCTTCAAGTGGATATTTGGACCTCTTTGAGGATTTCGTTGGAAACAGGATTTCTGCATATAACGCTAGACAGAAGAATTCTCAGTAACTTCTTTGGGCTGCGTGTGTTTAACCCACAGAGTTGTACCTTCCTTTAGAAAAAGCAGATTTGAAACCCTCTTCTTGTGGAATTTGCTAGTGGAGATTTCAGGCGATTTGTGGCCAACGGTAGAAACGGAAATAACTTGGAATAAAAACTAGAGAGAATCATTCTCAGCAACCACTTTGGGATGTGTGCGTTCCACTCACAGAGTTTAACCTTTCTTTTCATAGAGCAGTTTGCAAACACTCTGTTTGTAAAGTCTGCAAGTGGATATTTGGACCTCCTTGAGGATTTCGTTGGAAGCGGGATTTCTGCATATAACGCTAGTCAGAAGAATTCTCAGTAACTTCTTTGTGCTGTGTGTGTTCAACTCACGGAGTTGAACATTCCTTTAGACAGTGCAGATTTGAACCCTCTTTTTGTGGAATTTACAAGTGGAGATTTCAAGCGCTTTGGGGCCAATGGTAGAAAACGAAATATCTTTGTATAAAAAATAGAATCATTCTCAGCAACCACTTTGTGATATGTGCGTTCCACTCACGGAATTTAACCTTTCTTTTCATAGAGCAGTTTGGAAACACTCTGCATGTAAAGTCTGCAAGTGGATATTTGGACCTCTTTGAGGATTTCGTTGGAAGCGGGATTTCTGCATATAACGCTAGAGAGAAGAATTCTCAGTAATTCTTTGGGCTGCCTGTGTTCAACTCACAGAGTTGAACCTTCCTTTAGACAGAGCAGATTTGAAACCCTCTTCTTGTGGAATTTACAAGTGTAGATTTCAAGCGATTTGGGGCCAACGGTAGAAGAGAAAATATCTTTGTATAAAAACTAGAGAGAATCATTCTCAGCAACCACTTGGTGATGGGTGCGTTCCACTCACAGAGTTTAACCTTTCTTTTCATAGAGCAGTTAGGAAACACTCTGTTTGTAAAGTCTTCAAGTGGATATTTGGACCTCTTTGAGGATTTCATTGGAAACAGGATTTCTGCATATAACGCTAGACAGAAGAATTCTCAGTAACTTCTTTGGGCTGCGTGTGTTTAACCCACAGAGTTGTACCTTCCTTTAGAAAAAGCAGATTTGAAACCCTCTTCTTGTGGAATTTGCTAGTGGAGATTTCAGGCGATTTGTGGCCAACGGTAGAAACGGAAATAACTTGGAATAAAAACTAGAGAGAATCATTCTCAGCAACCACTTTGGGATGTGTGCGTTCCACTCACAGAGTTTAACCTTTCTTTTCATAGAGCAGTTTGCAAACACTCTGTTTGTAAAGTCTGCAAGTGGGTATTTGGACCTCTTTGGGGATTACGTTGGAAACGGGATTTCTGCATCTAACGCTAGACAGAAGAATTCGCAGTAACTTTTTTGGGCTGTGTGTGTTCAACTCACAGAGTTGAACTTTCCTTTAGACAGTGCAGATTTGAACCCTCTTTTTGTGGAATTTACAAGTGGAGATTTCAAGCGCTTTGGGGCCAACGGTAGAAAAGGAAATATCTTTGTATAAAAGCTAGAGAGAATCATTCTCAGCAACCACTTTTTGGTATGTGCGTTCCACTCACGGAGTTTAACCTTTCTTCTCATAGAGCAGTTTGGAAACACTCTGCATGTAAAGTCTGCAAGTGGATATTTGGACATCTTTGAGGATTTCGTTGGAAGCGGGATTTCTGCAGATAACGCTAGGCAGAAGAATTCTCAGTAATTCTTTGGGCGGCGTGAGTTCAACTCACAGAGTTGAACCTTCCTTTAGACAGAGCACATTTGAAAACCTCTTTTTGTGGAGTTTACAAATGTAGATTTCAAGCGATTTGGGGCCAACGGTAGAAAAGGAAATATCTTTGTATAAAAACTAGAGAGAATCATTCTCAGCAACCACTTGGTGATGGGTGCGTTCCACTCACAGAGTTTAACCTGTCTTTTCATAGAGCAGTTAGGAAACACTCTGTTTGTAAAGTCTTCAAGTGGATATTTGGACCTCTTTGAGGATTTCGTTGGAAACAGGATTTCTGCATATAACGCTAGACAGAAGAATTCTCAGTAACTTCTTTGGGCTGCGTGTGTTTAACCCACAGAGTTGTACCTTCCTTTAGAAAAAGCAGATTTGAAACCCTCTTCTTGTGGAATTTGCTAGTGGAGATTTCAGGCGATTTGTGGCCAACGGTAGAAACGGAAATAACTTCGAATAAAAACTAGAGAGAATCATTCTCAGCAACCACTTTGGGATGTGTGCGTTCCACTCACAGAGTTTAACCTTTCTTTTCATTGAGTAGTTTGCAAACACTCTGTTTGTAAAGTCTGAAAGTGGATATTTGGACCTCCTTGAGGGTTTCGATGGAAGCGGGATTTATGCATATAACGCTAGACAGAAGAATTCTCTGTAACTTCTTTGTGCTGTGTGTGTTCAACTCACGGAGTTGAACATTCCTTTAGACAGTGCAGATTTGAACCCTCTTTTTGTGGAATTTACAAGTGGAGGTTTCAAGCGCTTTGGGGCCAACAGTAGAAAAGGAAATATCTTTGTATAAAAAATAGAATCATTCTCAGCAACCACTTTGTGATATGTGCGTTCCACTCACGGAGTTTAACCTTTCTTTTCATAGAGCAGTTTGGAAACACTCTGCATGTAAAGTCTGCAAGTGGATATTTGGACCTCTTTGAGGATTTCGTTGGAAGCGGGATTTCTGCATATAACGCTAGAGAGAAGAATTCTCAGTAATTCTTTGGGCTGCCTGTGTTCAACTCACAGAGTTGAACCTTCCTTTAGACAGAGCAGATTTGAAAACCTCTTTTTGTGGAATTTACAAGTGTAGATTTCAAGCGATTTGGGGCCAACGGTAGAAAAGAAAATATCTTTGTATAAAAACTAGAGAGAATCATTCTCAGCAACCACTTGGTGATGGGTGCGTTCCACTCACAGAATTTAACCTTTCTTTTCATAGAGCAGTTTGCAAACACTCTCTTTGTAATGTCTGCAAGTGCATATTTGGACCTCTTTGAGGATTTCGTTGGAAACGGGATTTCTGCATATAATGCTAGACAGAAGAATTCTCAATAACTTCTTTGGGCTGCGTGTGTTCAACTCACAGAGTTGTACCTTCCTTTAGAAAAAGCACATTTGAAACCCTCTTCTTGTGGAATTTGCTAGTGGAGATTTCAAGCGATTTGTGGCCAACGGTAGAAACGGAAATATCTTTGAATAAAAACTAGAGAGAATCATTCTCCGCAACCACTTTGAGATGTGTGCGTTCCACTCACAGAGTTTAACCTTTCTTTTCATAGAGCAGTTTGCAAACACTCTGTTTGTAAAGTCTGCAAGTGGATATTTGGACCTCTTTGAGGATTTCGTTGGAAACGGGATTTCAGCATATAACGCTAGACAGAAGAATTCTCAGTAACTTCTTTGGGCTGCGTGTGTTCAACCCACAGAGTTGTACCTTCCTTTAGAAAGAACAGATTTGAAATCCTCTTTTTGAGGAATTTGCAAGCGGAGATTTCAAGCAATTTGGGGCCAACGGTAGAAATGGAAATATCTTCGAATAAAAACTAGAGGGAATCATTCTCAGCAACCACTTTGGGATGTGTGCGTTCCACTCACAGAGTTTAACCTTTGTTTTTATAGAGTAGTTTGCAAACACTCTGTTTGTAAAGTCTGCAAGTGGATATTTGGACATCTTTGAGGATTTCGTTGGAAACGGGATTTCTGCATATAACGCTAGATAGAAGAATTCTCAGTAACTTCTTTGGGGTGTGTGTGTTCAACTCAGAGAGTTGTACCTTCCTTTAGAAAGAGCAGATTTGAAACCCTCTTTTTGTGGAATTTGCAAGTGGAGATTTCAAGCGATTTGTGGCCAACGGTAGAAAAGGAAATATCTTCGAATAAAAACTAGAGAGAATCATTCTCAGCAACCACTTTGGGATGTCTGCGTTCCACTCACAGAGTTTAACCTTTTTTTTCATAGATCAGTTTGGAAACACTCTGTTTGTAAATTCTGCAAGTGGATATTTGGACCTCCTTGGGGATTTCGTTGGAAACGGGATTTCTGCATATAACGCTAGACAGAAGAATTCTCAGTAACTTCTTTGGGCTGCATGTGTTCAACCCACACCGTTGTACCTTCCTTTAGAAAAAGCTGATTTGAAACCCTCCTTTTGTGGAATTTTCTAGTGCAGATTTCAAGCGATTTGGGTCCAACGATAGAAACGGAAATATCTTCGAATAAAAACTAGAGAGAATCATTCTCAGCAACCACTTTGGGATGTGTGCGTTCCACTCACTGAGTTTAACCTTTCTTTTTATAGAGTAGTTTGCAAAGACTCTCTTTGTAAAGTCTGCAAGTGGATATTTGGACATCTTTGAGGATTTCGTTGGAAACGGGATTTCTGCATATAACGCTAGATAGAAGAATTCTCAGTAACTTCTTTGGGATGCGTGTGTTCAACTCACAGAGTTGTACCTTCCTTTAGAAAGAGCAGATTTGAAGCCCTCTTCTTGAGGAATTTGCAGGTGGAGATTTCAAGCGATTTGGGGCCAAAGGTAAAAAAGGATATATCTTCGAATAAAAACTAGAGAGAATCATTCTCAGCAACCACTTTGGGATGTGTGCATTCCACTCACAGAGCTTAAACTTTCTTTTCGTAGAGCAGTTTGGATACACTCTGTTTGTAATGTCTGCAAGTGGATATTTGGACCTCCTTGAGGATTTCGTTGGAAGCGGGATTTCTGCATATAACGCTAGACAGAAGAATTCTCAGTAATTCTTTGGGCTGCGTGTGTTCAACTCACAGAGTTGAACCTTCCTTTAGACAGAGCAGATTTGAAAACCTCTTTTTGTGGAATATACCCACTTTTTGTGGAATATACAAGTGGAGATTTCAAGCGCTTTGGGGCCAACTGTAGAAACGGAAATATCTTCGAATAAAAACTAGAGAGAATCATTTTCAGCAACCACTTTGGGATGTGTGCGTTCCACTCACGGAGTTTAACCTTTCTTTTCATAGAGCAGTTTGCAAACACTCTGTTTGTAAAGTCTGCAAGTGGATATTTGGACCTCCTTGAGGATTTCGTTGGAAGCGGGATTTCTGCATATAACGCTAGACAGAAGAATTCTCAGTAACTTCTTTGTGCTGTGTGTGTTCAACTCACGGAGTTGAACATTCCTTTAGACAGTGCAGATTTGAACCCTCTTTTTGTGGAATTTACAAGTGGAGATTTCAAGCGCTTTGGGGCCAATGGTAGAAAAGGAAATATCTTTGTATAAAAAATATAGAGAATCATTCTCAGCAACCACTTTGTGATATGTGCCTTCCACTCACGGAGTTTAACCTTTCTATTCATAGAGCAGTTTGGAAACACTCTGCATGTAAAGTCTGCAAGTGGATATTTGGACCTCTTTGAGGATTTCGTTGGAAGCGGGATTTCTGCATATAACGCTAGAGAAAAGAATTCTCATTAATTCTTTGGGCTGCGTGTGTTCAAGTCACAGAGTTGAACCTTCCTTTAGACAGAGCAGATTTGAAAACCTCCTTTTGTGGAATTTACAAGTGTAGATTTCAAGCGATTTGGGGCCAACGGTAGAAAAGGAAATATCTTTGTATAAAAACTAGAGAGAATCATTCTCAGCAACCACTTGGTGATGGGTGCGTTCCACTCACAGAGTTTAACCTTTCTTTTCATAGAGCAGTTTGGAAACACTCCGTTTGTAAATTCTGCTAGTAGATATTTGGACCTCTTTGAGGATTTCGTTGGAAACGGGATTTCTGCATATAAAGCAAGATAGAAGAATTCTCAGTAACTTCTTTGGGCTGCGTGTGTTCAACTCACAGAGTTGTACCTTCCTTTAGAGAGAGCAGATTTGAAACCCTCTTCTTGTGGAATTTGCAAGTGGAGATTTCAAGCGATTTGGGGCCAACGGTAGAAAAGGAAATATCATCGAATAAAAACTAGAGAGAATCATTCTCAGCAACCACTTTGGGATGTGTGCATTCCACTCACAGAGTTTAACCTTTCTTTTCATAGAGCAGTTTGCAAACACTCTGTTTGAAAAGTCTGCAAGTGGATATTTGGACCTCTTTGAGGATTTCGTTGGAAACGGGATTTCTGCATATAACGCTAGACAGAAGAATTCTCAGTAACTTCTTTGGGCTGTGTGTGTTCAACTCACAGAGTTGAACTTTCCTTTAGACAGTGCAGATTTGAACCCTCTTTTTGTGGAATTTACAAGTGGAGATTTCAAGCGCTTTGGGGCCAACGGTAGAAAAGGAAATATCTTTGTATAAAAACTAGAGAGAATCATTCTCAGCAACCACCTTGTGATATGTGCGTTCCACTCACGGAGTTTAAACTTTCTTTTCATAGAGCAGTTTGGAAACACTCTGCATGTAAAGTCTGCAAGTGGATATTTGGACATCTTTGAGGATTTCGTTGGAAGAGGGATTTCTGCAAATAACGCTAGACAGAAAAATTCTCAGTAATTCTTTGGGCTGCGTGTGTTCAACTCACAGAGTTGAACCTTCCTTTAGACAGAGCAGATTTGAACCCTCTTTTTGTGGAATTTACAAGTGTAGATTTCAAGGGCTTTGGGTCCAACGGTAGAAAAGGAAACATCTTTCTATAAAAACTAGAGAGAATCATTCTCAGCAACCACTTTATGATATGTGCGTTCCACTAACAGAGTTTAGCCTTTCTTTTCATAGAGTAGTTTGGAAACACTCTCTTTGTAAAGTCTGCAAGTGGATATTTGGACCTCTTTGAGGATTTCGTTGGAAACGGGATTTCTGCATATAATGCTAGACAGAAGAATTCTCAATAACTTCTTTGGGCTGCGTGTGCTCAACCCACAGAGTTGTACCTTCCTTTAGAAAAAGCAGATTTGAAACCCTCTTCTTGTGGAATTTGCTAGTGGAGATTTCAAGCGATTTGGGGCCAACGGTAGAAACGGAAATATCTTTGAATAAAAACTAGAGAGAATCATTCTCAGCAACCACTTTGAGATGTGTGCGTTCCACTCACAGAGTTTAACCTTTCTTTTCATAGAGCAGATTGCAAACACTCTGTTTGTAAAGTCTGCAAGTGGATATTTGGACCTCTTTGAGGATTTCGTTGGAAACGGGATTTCTGCATATAACGCTAGACAGAAGGATTCTCATTAACTTCCTTGGTCTGTGTGTGTTCAACTCACAGAGTTGAACTTTCCTTTAGACAGTGCAGATTTGAACCCTCTTTTTGTGGAATTTACAAGTGGAGAATTCAAGCGCTTTGGGCCCAGCATTGGAAAAGGAAATATCTTTGTATAAAAACTAGAGAGAATCATTCTCAGCAACCACTTTGTGATATGTGCCTTCCACTCACGGAGTTTAACCTTTCTATTCATAGAGCAGTTTGGAAACACTCTGCATGTAAAGTCTGCAAGTGGATATTTGGACCTCTTTGAGGATTTCGTTGGAAGCGGGATTTCTGCATATAACGCTAGAGAGAAGAATTCTCAGTAATTCTTTGGGCTGCGTGTGTTCCACTCACAGAGTTGAACCTTCCTTTAGACAGAGCAGATTTGAAAACCTCCTTTTGTGGAATTTACAAGTGTAGATTTCAAGCGATTTGGGGCCAACGGTAGAAAAGAAAATATCTTTGTATAAAAAATAGAGAGAATCATTCTCAGCAACCACTTGGTGATGGGTGCGTTCCACTCACAGAGTTTAACCTTTCTTTTCGTAGAGCAGTTTGCAAACACTCTGTTTGTAAAGTCTGCAAGTGGATATTTGGACCTCTTTGAGGATTTCTTTGTAAACGGGATTTCTGCATATAACGCTAGAGAGAAGAATTCTCAGTAACTTCTATGGGCTGCGTGTGTTCAACCCACACAGTTGTACCTTCCTTTAGAAAAAGCAGATTTGAAACCCTCTTTTTGTGGAATTTGCTAGTGGAGATTTCAAGCGATTTGGGTCCAACAGTAGAAACGGAAATATCTTCGAATAAAAACTAGAGAGAATCATTCTCAGCAACCACTTTGGGATGTGTGCGTTCCACTCACAGAGTTTAACCTTTCTTTTCATAGTGCAGTTTGCAAACACTCTGTTTGTAAAGTCTGCAAGTGGATATTTGGACCTCTTTGAGGATTTCGTTGGAAAAGGGATTTCTGCATATAACGCTAGACAGAAGAATTCTCAGTAACTTCTTTTGGCTGTGTGTGTTCAACTCACAGAATTGAACTTTCCTTTAGACAGTGCAGATTTGAACCCTCTTTTTGTGGAATTTACAAGTGGAGATTTCAAGCGCTTTGGGGCCAAGTGTAGAAAAGGAAATATCTTTGTATAAAAACTAGAGAGAATCATTCTCAGCAACCACTTTGTGATATGTGCGTTCCACTCACACAGTTTAACCTTTCTTTTCATAGAGCAGTTTGGAAACAATCTGCATGTAAAGTCTGCAAGTGGATATTTGGACCTCTATGAGGATTTCGTTGGAAACGGGATTTCTGCATATAACGCTAGACAGAAGAATTCTCAGTAACTTCTTTGGGCTGCGTGTGTTCAACCCACAGAGTTGTACCTTCCTTTAGAAAAAGCAGATTTGAAACCCTCTTCTTGCGGAGTTTGCTAGGGGAGATTTCAAGCGATTTGGGGCCAACGGTAGAAACGGAAATATCTTCGAATAAAAACTAGAGAGAATCATTCTCAGCAACCACTTTGGGATGTGTGCGTTCCACTCACAGAGTTTAACCATTCTTTTCATAGAGTAGTTTGCAAACACTCTGTTTGTAAAGTCTGCAAGTGGATATTTGGACCTCTTTGAGGATTTCGCTGGAAAAGGGATTTCTGCATATAACGGCAGACAGAAGAATTCTCAGTAACTTCTTTTGGCTGTGTGTGTTCAACTCACAGAGTTGAACTTTCCTTTAGACAGTGCAGATTTGAACCCTCTTTTTGTGGAATTTACAAGTGGACATTTCAAGCGCTTTGGGGCCCACGGTAGAAAAGGAAATATCTTTGTATAAAAACTAGAGAGAATCATTCTCAGCAACCACTTTGTGATATGTGCGTTCCACTCACGGAGTTTAACCTTTCTTTTCATAGAGCAGTTTGGAAACACTCTGTTTGAAAGTCTGCAAGTGGATATTTGGATATCTTAGAGGATTTCGTTGGAAACGGGATTTCTGCATATAAAGCTAGATAGAAGAATTCTCAGTAACTTCTTTGGGCTGCGTGTGTTCAACTCACAGAGTTGTACCTTCCTTTAGAGAGAGCAGATTTGAAACCCTCTTCTTGTGGAATTTGCAATTGGAGATTTCAAGCGATTTGGGGCCAACGGTAGAAAAGGAAATATCATCGAATAAAAACTAGAGAGAATCATTCTCAGCAACCACTTTGGGATGTGTGCATTCCACTCACAGAGTTTAACCTTTCTTTTCATAGAGCAGTTTGCAAACACTCTGTTTGAAAAGTCTGCAAGTGGATATTTGGACCACTTTGAGGATTTCGTTGGAAACGGGATTTCTGCATATAACGCTAGACAGAAGAATTCTCAGTAACTTCTTTGGGCTGTGTGTGTTCAACTCACAGAGTTGAACTTTCCTTTAGACAGTGCAGATTTGAACCCTCTTTTTGTGGAATTTACAAGTGGAGATCTCAAGGGCTTTGGGGCCAACGGTAGAAAAGGAAATATCTTTGTATAAAAACTAGAGAGAATCATTCTCAGCAACCACTTTGTGATATGTGCGTTCCACTCACGGAGTTTAAACTTTCTTCTCACAGAGCAGTTTGGAAACACTCTGCATGTAAAGTCTGCAAGTCGATATTTGGACCTCCTTGAGGATTTCGTTGGAAGCGGGATTTCTGCATATAACGCTAGGCAGAAGTATTCTCAGTAATTCTTTGGGCTGCGTGTGTTCAACTCACAGAGTTGAACCTTCCTTTAGACAGAGCAGATTTGAAACCCTCTTTTTGTGGAATATACCCACTTTTTGTGGAATATACAAGTGGAGGTTTCAAGCGCTTTGGGGCCAACGGTAGAAAAGGAAATATCTTTGTATAAAAACTAGAGAGAATCATTTTCAGCAACCACTTTGTGACGTGTGCGTTCCACTCACAGAGTTTAGCCTTTCTTTTCATAGAGCAGTTTGCAAACACACTGTTTGTAAAGTCTGCAAGTGGATATTTGGAACTCCTTGAGGATTTCGTTGGAAACGGGATTTCTGCATATAACGCTAGGCAGAAGAATTCTCAGTAACTTCTTTTGGGTACGTGTGTTCAACTCACAGAGTTGTACCTTCCTTTAGAAAGAGCAGATTTGAAACCCTCTTCTTGTGGAATTTGGAAGTGGAGATTTCAAGCGTTTTGGGGCCAACGGTAGAAATGGAAATATCTTCGAATAAAAACTAGAGAGAATAATTTTCAGCAACCACTTTGGGATGTGTGCGTTCCACTCACAGAGTTTAACCTTTCTTTTCATAGAGCAGTTTGCAAACACTCTGTTTGTAAAGTCTGCAAGTGGATATTTGGACCTCCTTGAGGATTTCGTTGGAAGCTGGATTTCTGCATGTAACGCTAGACAGAAGAATTCTCAGTAACTTCTTTGTGCTGTGTGTGTTCAAGTCACAGAGTTGAACTTTCCTTTAGACCGTGCAGATTTGAACCCTCTTTTTGTGGAATTTACAAGTGGAGATTTCAAGCGCTTTGGGGCCAACGGTAGAAAAGGAAACATCTTTGTATAAAAAATAGAGAGAATCATTCTCAGCAACCACTGTGTGATATGTGCGTTCCACTCACGGAGTTTAACCTTTCTTTTCATAGAGCACTTTGGAAACTCTCTGTTTGAAATTCCGCAAGTGGATATTTTGACATCTTTGAGGATTTCGTTGGAAGCGGGATTTCTGCATATAACTCTAGACAGAAGAATTCTCAGTAACTTCTTTGGGCTGCGTGTGTTCAACTCACAGAGTTGTACCTTCCTTTAGAGAGAGCAGATTTGAAACCCTCTTCTTGTGGAATTTGCAAGTGGAGGTTTCAAGCGATTTGGGGCCAACGGTAGAAAAGGAAATATCATCGAATAAAAACTAGAGAGAATCATTCTCAGCAACCACTTTGTGATATGTGCGTTCCACTCACGGAGTTTAACCTTTCTTTTCATAGAGCAGTTTGGAAACACTCTGCATGTAAAGTCTGCAAGTGGATATTTGGACCTCTTTGAGGATTTCGTTGGAAGCGGGATTTCTGCATATAACTCTAGAGAGAAGAATTCTCAGTAATTCTTTGGGCTGCCTGTGTTCTACTCACAGAGTTGAACCTTCCTTTAGACAGAGGAGATTTGAAAACCTCTTTTTGTGGAATTTACAAGTGGAGATTTCAAGCGCTTTGGGGCCAACGGTAGAAAAGGAAATATCTTTGTATAAAAACTAGATAGAATTATTTTCAGCAACCACTTGGTGATGTGTGCGTTCCACTCACAGAGTTTAACCTTTCTTTTCATAGAGCAGTTTGCAAACACTCTGTTTGTAAAGTCTGCAAGAGGATATTTGGAACTCTTTGAGGATTTCTTTGGAAACGGGATTTCTGCATATAACGCTAGACAGAAGAATTCTCAGTAACTTCTTTGGGGTGCGTGTGTTCAACTCACAGAGTTGTACCTTCCTTTAGAAAGAGCAGATTTGAAACCCTCTTCTTGAGGAATTTGCAAGTGGAGATTTCAAGCGATTTGTGGCCAAAGGTAGTAAAGGATATATCTTTGTATAAATATTAGAGAGAATCATTCTCAGCAACCACATCTTGATGTGTGCATTCCACTCACAGAGTTTAACCTTTCTTCTCATAGAGCAGTTTGGAAACACTCTGCATGTAAAGTCTGCAAGTGGATATTTGGACCTCTTTGAGGATTTCGTTGGAATCGGGATTTCTGCATATAACGCTAGAGAGAAGAATTCTCAGTAATTCTTTGGGCTGCGTGTGTTCAACTCACAGAGTTGAACCTTCCTTTAGACAGAGCAGATTTGAAAACCTCCTTTTGTGGAATTTACAAGTGTAGATTTCAAGCGATTTGGGGCCAACGTTAGATAAGAAAATATCTTTGTATAAAAACTAGAGAGAATCATTCTCAGCAACCACTTGGTGATGGGTGCGTTCCACTCACAGAATTTAACCTTTCTTTTCATAGAGCAGTTTGCAAACACTCTGTTTGTAATGTCTGCAAGTGCATATTTGGACCTCTTTGAGGATTTCGTTGGAAACGGGATCTCTGCATATAATGCTAGACAGAAGAATTCTCAATAACTTCTTTGGGCTGCGTGTGTTCAACCCACAGAGTTGTACCTTCCTTTAGAAAAAGCAGATTTGAAACCCTCTTCTTGTGGAATTTGCTAGTGGATATTTCAAGCGATTTGGGGCCAACGGTAGAAACGGAAATATCTTTGAATAAAAACTAGAGAGAATCATTCTCAGCAACCACTTTGAGATGTGTGCGTTCCACTCACAGAGTTTAACCTTTCTTTTCATAGAGCAGTTTGCAAACACTCTGTTTGTAAAGTCTGCAAGTGGATATTTGGACCTCTTTGAGGATTTCGTTGGAAACGGGATTTCTGCATATAAAGCTAGACAGAAGGATTCTCATTAACTTCCTTGGTCTGTGTGTGTTCAACTCACAGAGTTGAACTTTCCTTTAGACAGTGCAGATTTGAACCCTCTTTTTGTGGAATTCACAAGTGGAGATTTCAAGCGCTTTGGGCCCAGCGTTGGAAAAGGAAATATCTTTGTATAAAAACTAGAGAGAATCATTCTCAGCAACCACTTTGTGATATGTGCCTTCCACTCACGGAGTTTAACCTTTCTATTCATAGAGCAGTTTGGAAACACTCTGCATGTAAAGTCTGCAAGTGGATATTTGGACCTCTTTGAGGATTTCGTTGGAAACGGGATTTCTGCATATAACGCTAGACAGAAGAATTCTCAGTAACTTCTTTGGGCTGTGTGTGTTCAACTCACAGAGTTGAACTTTCCTTTAGAAAGTGCAGATTTGAACCCTCTTTTTGTGGAATTTACAAGTGGAGATTTCAAGGGCTTTGGGGCCAACGGTAGAAAAGGAAATATCTTTGTATAAAAACTAGAGAGAATCATTCTCAGCAACCACTTTGTGATATGTGGGTTCCACTCACGGAGTTTAAGCTTTCTTTTCATAGAGCACTTTGGAAACACTCTGCATGTAAAGCCTGCAAGTGGATATTTGGACCGCCCTGAGGATTTCGTTGGAAGCGGGATTTCTGCATATAACGCTAGGCAGAAAAATTCTCAGTAATTCTTTGGGCTGTGTGTGTTCAACTCACAGAGTTGAACCTTCCTTTAGACAGAGGAGATTTGAAACCCTCTTTTTGTGGAATATACCCACTTTTTGTGCAATATACAAGTGGAGGTTTCAAGCGCTTTGGGGCCAACGGTAGAAAAGGAAATATCTTTGTATAAAAACTAGAGAGAATCATTCTCAGCAACCACTTGGTGATGGGTGCGTTCCACTCACAGAGTTTAACCTTTCTTTTCATAGAGCAGTTTGGAAACACTCTGTTTGTAAAGTCTGCAAGTGGATATTTGGACCTCCTTGAGGATTTCGTTGGAAGAGGGATTTATGCATATAACGCTAGACTGAAGAATTCTCAGTAACTTCTTTGGGCTGTGTGTGTTCAACTCACAGAGTTGAACTTTCCTTTAGAAAGTGCAGATTTGAAACCCTCTTCTTGTGGAATTTGGAAGTGGAGATTTCAAGCGATTTGGGGCCAACGGTAGAAATGGAAACATCTTCGAATAAAAACTAGAGAGAATAATTTTCAGCAACCACTTTGGGATGTGTGCATTCCACTCACAGAGTTTAACCTTTCTTTTCATAGAGCAGTTTGCAAACACTCTGTTTGTAAAGTCTGCAAGTGGATATTTGGACCTCCTTGAGGATTTCGTTGGAAGCTGGATTTCTGCATGTAACGCTAGACAGAAGAATTCTCAGTAACTTCTTTGTGCTGTGTGTGTTCAACTCACAGAGTTGAACTTTCCTTTAGACAGTGCAGATTTGAACCCTCTTTTTGTGGAGTTTACAAGTGTAGATTTCAAGCGATTTGGGGCCAACGGTAGAAAAGGAAATATCTTTGTATAAACACTAGAGAGAATCATTCTCAGCAACCACTTGGTGATGGGTGCGTTCCACTCACAGAGTTTAACCTTTCTTTTCATAGAGCAGTTTGCAAACACTCTGTTTGTGAAGTCTTCAAGTGGATATTTGGACCTCTTTGAGGATTTCGTTGGAAACAGGATTTCTGCATATAACGCTAGACAGAAGAATTCTCAGTAACTCCTTTGGGCTGCGTGTGTTCAACACACAGAGTTGTACCTTCCTTTATAGAGAGCAGATTTGAAACCCTCTTCTTGTGGAATTTGCAAGTGGAGATTTCAAGCGATTTGGGGCCTACGGTAGAAAAGGAAATATCATCGAATAAAAACTAGAGAGAATCATTCTCAGCAACCACTTTGGGAAGTGTGCGTTCCACTCACAGAGTTTAACCTTTCTCTTCATAGAGCAGTTTGGAAACACTCTGTTTGTAAAGTCTGCAAGTGGATATTTGGACCTCATTGAGGATTTCGTTGTAAGCGGGATTTCTGCATATAATGCTAGGCAGAAGAATTCTCAGTAATTCTTTGGGCTGCGTGTGTTCAACTCACAGAGTTGAACCTTCCTTTAGACAGAGCAGATTTGAAACCCTCTTTTTGTGGAATATACCCACTTTTTGTGGAATATACAAGTGGAGGTTTCAAGCGCTTTGGGGCCAACGGTAGAAAAGGAAATATCTTTGTATAAAAACTAGAGAGAATAATTTTCAGCAACCACTTGGTGATGTGTGCGTTCCACTCACAGAGTTTAACCTTTCTTTTCATAGAGCAGTTTGCAAACACTCTGTTTGTAAAGTCTGCAAGAGGATATTTGGAACTCTTTGAGGATTTCGTTGGAAACGGGATTTCTGCATATAACGCTAGACAGAAGAATTCTCAGTAACTTCTTTGGGGTGCGTGTGGTCAACTCACAGAGTTGTACCTTCCTTTAGAAAGAGCAGATTTGAAACCCTCTTCTTGAGGAATTTGCAAGAGGAAATTTCAAGCGATTTTGGGCCAAAGGTAGAAAAGGATATATCTTTGTATAAAAATTAGGGAGAATCATTCTCAGCAACCACATCGTGATGTGTGCATTCCACTCACAGAGTTTAACCTTTCTTTTCATAGAGCAGTTTGCAAACACTCTGTTTGTAAAGTCTGCAAGCGGGTATTTGGACCTCTTTGGGGATTACGTTGGAAACGGGATTTCCGCATCTAACGCTAGACAGAAGAATTCGCAGTAACTTTTTTGGGCTGTGTGTGTTCAACTCACAGAGTTGAACTTTCCTTTAGACAGTGCAGATTTGAACCCTCTTTTTGTGGAATTTACAAGTGGAGATTTCAAGCGCTTTGGGTCCAACGGTAGAAAAGGAAATATCTTTGTATAAAAACTAGAGAGAATCATTCTCAGCAACCACTTTGTGGTATGTGCGTTCCACTCACGGAGTTTAACCTTTCTTTTCATAGAGCAGTTTGGAAACACTGTGTTTGAAAGTCTGCAAGTGGATATTTGGACATCTTTGAGGATTTCGTTCGAAGAGGGATTTCTGCATATAAAGCTAGGCAGAAGAATTCTCAGTAATTCTTTGGGCTGCGTGTGTTCAACTCACAGAGTTGAACCTTCCTTTAGACAGAGCAGATTAGAAACCCTCTTTTTGTGGAATATACCCACTTTTTGTGGAATATACAAGTGGAGATTTCAAGGGCTTTGGGGCCAACGGTAGAAAAGGAAATATCTTTGTATAAAAACTAGAGAGAATCATTTTCAGCGACCACTTTGTGACGTGTGCGTTCCACTCACAGAGTTTAACCTTTCTTTTCATAGAGCAGTTTGCAAACACACTGTTTGTAAAGTCTGCAAGTGGATATTTGGAACTCCTTGAGGATTTCGTTGGAAACGGGATTTCTGCATATAACGCTAGACAGAAGAATTCTCAGTAACTTCTTTGGGGTGCGTGTGTTCAACTCACAGAGTTGTACCTTCCTTTAGAGAGAGCAGATTTGAAACCCTCTTCTTGTGGAATTTGGAAGTGGAGATTTCAAACGATTTGGGGCCAATGGTAGAAATGGAAATATCTTCGAATAAAAACTAGACAGAATCATTTTCAGCAACCACTTTGGGATGTGTGCGTTCCACTCACAGAGTTTAACCTTTCTTTTCATAGAGCAGTTTGCAAACACTCTGTTTGTAAAGTCTGCAAGTGGATATTTGGACCTCCTTGAGGATTTCGTTGGAAGCGGGATTTCTGAATATAACGCTAGACAGAAGAATTCTCAGTAACTTCTTTGGGCTGTGTGTGTTCAACTCACAGAGTTGAACTTTCCTTTAGACAGTGCAGATTTGAACCCTCTTTTTGTGGAATTTACAAGTGGAGATTTCTAGCGCTTTGGGGCCAACGGTAGAAAAGGAAACATCTTTGTATAAAAAATAGAGAGAATCATTCTCAGCAACCACTTTGTGATATGTGCGTTCCACTCACGGAGTTTAACCTTTCTTTTCATAGAGCAGTTTGGAAACACTCTGCATGTAAAGTCTGCAAGTGGATATTTGGACCTCTTTGAGGATTTCGTTGGAAACGGGATTTCTGCATATAACTCTAGAGAGAAGAATTCTCAGTAATTCTTTGGGCTGCCTGTGTTCAACTCACAGAGTTTAACCTTCCTTTAGACAGAGCAGATTTGAAAACCTCTTTTTGTGGAATTTACAAGTGGAGATTTCAAGCGCTTTGGGGCCAACGGTAGAAAAGGAAATATCTTTGTATAAAAACTAGATAGAATCAATTTCAGCAACCACTTGGTTATGTGTGCGTTCCACTCACAGAGTTTAACCTTTCTTTTCATAGAGCAGTTTGCAAACACTCAGTTTGTAAAGTCTGCAAGAGGATATTTGGAACTCTTTGAGGATTTCGTTGGAAACGGGATTTCTGCATATAACGCTAGACAGAAGAATTCTCAGTAACTTCTTTGGGGTGCGTGTGTTCAACTCACAGAGTTGTACATTCCTTTAGAAAGAGCAGATTTGAAACTCTCTTCTTGAGGAATTTGCAAGTGGAGATTTCAAGCGATTTGTGGCCAAAGGTAGTAAAGGATATATCTTTGTATAAATATTAGAGAAAATCATTCTCAGCAACCACATCTTGATGTGTGCATTCCACTCACAGAGTTTAACCTTTCTTTTCATAGGGCAGTTTGCAAACACTCTGTTTGTAATGTCTGCAAGTGCATATTTGGACCTCTTTGAGGATTTCGTTGGAAACGGGATTTCTGCATATAATGCTAGACAGAAGAATTCTCAATAACTTCTTTGGGCTGCGTGTGTTCAACCCACAGAGTTGTACCTTCCTTTAGAAAAAGCAGATTTGAAACCCTCTTCTTGTGGAATTTGCTAGTGGAGATTTCAAGCAATTTGGGGCCAACGGTAGAAACGGAAATATCTTTGAATAAAAACTAGAGAGAATCATTCTCAGCAACCACTTTGAGATGTGTGCGTTCCACTCACAGAGTTTAACCTTTCTTTTCATAGAGCAGTTTGCAAACACTCTGTTTGTAAAGTCTGCAAGTGGATATTTGGACCTCTTTGAGGATTTCGTTGGAAACGGGATTTCTGCATATAACGCTAGACAGAAGGATTCTCATTAACTTCCTTGGTCTGTGTGTGTTCAACTCACAGAGTTGAACTTTCCTTTCGACAGTGCAGATTTGAACCCTCTTTTTGTGGAATTTACAAGTGGAGATTTCAAGCGCTTTGGGCCCAGCGTTGGAAAAGGAAATATCTTTTTATAAAAACTAGAGAGAATCATTCTCAGCAACCACTTTGTGATATGTGCCTTCCACTCACGGAGTTTAACCTTTCTATTCATAGAGCAGTTTGGAAACACTCTGCATGTAAAGTCTGCAAGTGGATATATGGACCTCTTTGAGGATTTTGTTGGAAGCGGGATTTCTGCATATAACGCTAGAGAGAAGAATTCTCAGTAATTCTTTGGGCTGCGTGTGTTCAACTCACAGAGTTGAACCTTCCTTTAGACAGAGCAGATTTGAAAACCTCCTTTTGTGGTATTTACAAGTGTAGATTTCAAGCGATTTGGGGCCAACGGTAGAAAAGGAAATATCTTTGTATAAAAACTAGACAGAATCATTCTCAGCAACCTCTTGGTGATGGGTGCGTTCCACTCACAGAGTTTAACCTTTCTTTTCATAGAGCAGTTTGGAAACACTCTGTTTGTAAAGTCTGCAAGTGGATATTTGGACCACTTTGAGGATTTCGTTGGAAACGGGATTTCTGCATATAACCCTAGACAGAAGAATTCTCAGTAACTTCTTTGGGCTGCGTGTGTTCAACCCACGGAGTTGTACCTTCCTTTAGGAAAAGCAGATTTGAAACCCTCTTCTTGCGGAGTTTGCTAGGGGAGATTTCAAGCGATTTGGGGCCAACGGTAGAAAAGGAAATATCTTCGAATAAAAACTAGAGAGAATCATTCTCAGCAACCACTTTGGGATGTGTGCGTTCCACTCACGGAGTTTAACCTTTCTTTTCATAGAGCAGTTTGGAAACACTCTGTTTGAAAGTCTGCAAGTGGATATTTGGATATCTTTGAGGATTTCGTTGGAAACGGGATTTCTGCATATAAAGCTAGATAGAAGAATTCTCAGTAACTTCTTTGGGCTGCGTGTGTTCAACTCACAGAGTTGTACCTTCCTTTAGAGAGAGCAGATTTGAAACCCTCTTCTTGTGGAATTTGCAAGTGGAGATTTCAAGCGATTTGGGGCCAACGGTAGAAAAGGAAATATCATCCAATAAAAACTAGAGAGAATCATTCTCAGCAACCACTTTGGGATGTGTGCATTCCACTCACAGAGTTTAACCTTTCTTTTCATAGAGCAGTTTGCAAACACTCTGTTTGAAAAGTCTGCAAGTGGATATTTGGACCTCTTTGAGGATTTCGTTGGAAACGGGATTTCTGCATATAACGCTAGACAGAAGAATTCTCAGTAACTTCTTTGGGCTGTGTGTGTTCAACTCACAGAGTTGAACTTTCCTTTAGACAGTGCAGATTTGAACCCTCTTTTTGTGGAATTTACAAGTGGAGATTTCAAGGGCTTTGGGGCCAACGGTAGAAAAGGAAATATCTTTGTATAAAAACTAGAGAGAATCATTCTCAGCAACCACTTTGGGATATGTGGGTTCCACTCACGGAGTTTAAACTTTCTTTTCATAGAGCAGTTTGGAAACACTCTGCATGTAAAGTCTGCAAGTGGATATTTGGACATCTTTGAGGATTTCGTTGGAAGAGGGATTTCTGCAAATAACGCTAGACAGAACAATTCTCAGTAATTCTTTGGGCTGCGTGTGTTCCACTCACAGAGTTGAACCTTCCTTTAGACAGAGCAGATTTGAACCCTCTTTTTGTGGAATTTACAAGTGTAGATTTCAAGGGCTTTGGGTCCAACGGTAGAAAAGGAAACATCTATCTATAAACACTAGAGAAAATAATTCTCAGCAACCACTTTGTGATATGTGCGTTCCACTCACAGAGTTTAGCCTTTCTTTTCATAGAGCAGTTTGGAAACACTCTCTTTGTAAAGTCTGCAAGTGGATATTTGGACCTCCTTGAGGATTTCGTTGGAAGCGGGATTTCTGCATATAACGCTAGGCAGAAGAATTCTCAGTAATTCTTTGGGCTGCGTGTGTTCAAATCACAGAGTTGAACCTTCCTTTAGACAGAGCAGATTTGAAACCCTCTTTTTGTGGAATATACCCACTTTTTGTGGAATATACAAGTGGAGATTTCAAGCGCTTTGGGGCCAACGGTAGAAAAGGAAATATCTTTGTATAAAAACTAGAGAGAATCATTTTCAGCAACCACTTTGTGACGTGTGCGTTCCACTCACAGAGTTTAACCTCTCTTTTCATAGAGCAGTTTGCAAACAGACTGTTTATAAAGTCTGCAAGTGGATATTTGGAACTCCTTGAGGATTTCGTTGGAAACGGGATTTCTGCATATAACGCTAGACAGAAGAATTCTCAGTAACTTCTTTGGGGTGCGTGTGTTCAACTAACAGAGTTGTACCTTCCTTTAGAAAGAGCAGATTTGAAACCCTCTTCTTGTGGAATTTGGAAGTGGAGATTTCAAGCGATTTGGGTCCAACGGTAGAAATGGAAATATCTTCGAATAAAAATTAGAGAGAATAATTTTCAGCAACCACTTTGGGATGTGTGCGTCCAACTCACAGAGTTTAACCTTTCTTTTCATAGAGCAGTTTGCAAACACTCTGTTTGTAAAGTCTGCAAGTGGATATTTGGACCTCCTGGAGGATTTCGTTGGAAGCGGGTTTTCTGCATGTAACGCTAGACAGAAGAATTCTCAGTAACTTCTTTGGGCTGTGTGTGTTCAACTCACAGAGTTGAACTTTCCTTTAGACAGTGCAGATTTGAACCCTCTTTTTGTGGAATTTACAAGTGGAGATTTCAAGCGCTTTGGGGCCAACGGTAGAAAAGGAAACATCTTTGTATAAAAAATAGAGAGAATCATTCTCAGCAACCACTGTGTGATATGTGCGTTCCACTCACGGAGTTTAACCTTTCTTTTCATAGAGCACTTTGGAAACTCTCTGTTTGAAAGTCTGCAAGTGGATATTTTGACGTCTTTGAGGATTTCGTTGGAAGCGGGATTTCTGCATATAACTCTAGACAGAAGAATTCTCAGTAACTTCTTTGGGCTGCGTGTGTTCAACTCACTGAGTTGTACCTTCCGTTAGAGAGAGCAGATTTGAAACCCTCTTCTTGTGGAATTTGCAAGTGGAGGTTTCAAGCGATTTGGGGCCAACGGTAGAAAAGGAAATATCATCGAATAAAAACTAGAGAGAATCATTCTCAGCAACCACTTTGGGATGTGTGCGTTCCACTCACAGAGTTTAACCTTTCTTTTCATAGAGCAGTTTGGAAACACTCTGTTTGTAAAGTCTGCAAGTGGATATTTGGACCGCCCTGAGGATTTCGTTGGAAGCGGGATTTCTGCATGTAACGCTAGGCAGAAAAATTCTCAGTAATTCTTTGGGCTGTGTGTGTTCAACTCACAGAGTTGAACCTTCCTTTAGACAGAGCAGATTTGAAACCCTCTTTTTGTGGAATACACCCACTTTTTGTGGAATATACAAGTGGAGGTTTCAAGCGCTTTGGGGCCAACGGTAGAAAAGGAAATATCTTTGCATAAAAACTAGAGAGAATCATTTTCAGCAACCACTTTGTGACGTGTGCGTTCCACTCACAGAGTTTAACCTTTCTTTTCATAGAGCAGTTTGCAAACACACCGTTTGTAATGTCTTCAAGTGGATATTTGGAACTCCTTGAGGATTTCGTTGGAAACGGGATTTCTGCATATAACGCTAGACAGAAGAATTCTCAGTAACTTCTTTGGGGTACATGTGTTCAACTCACAGAGTTGTACCTTCCTTTAGAAAGAGCAGATTTGAAACCCTCTTCTTGTGGAATTTGGAAGTGGAGATTTCAAGCGATTTGGGGCCAACGGTAGAAATGGAAACATCTTCGAATAAAAACTAGAGAGAATAATTTTCAGGAACCACTTTGGGATGTGTGCATTCCACTCACAGAGTTTAACCTTTCTTTTCATAGAGCAGTTTGCAAACACTCTGTTTGTAAAGTCTGCAAGTGGATATTTGGACCTCCTTGAGGATTTCGTTGGAAGCTGGATTTCTGCATGTAACGCTAGACAGAAGAATTCTCCGTAACTTCTTTGTGCTGTGTGTGTTCAACTCACAGAGTTGAACTTTCCTTTAGACAGTGCAGATTTGAACCCTCTTTTTGTGGAGTTTACAAGTGTAGATTTCAAGCGATTTGGGGCCAACGGTAGAAAAGGAAATATCTTTGTATAAAAACTAGAGAGAATCATTCTCAGCAACCACTTGGTGATGGGTGCGTTCCACTCACAGAGTTTAACGTTTCTCTTCATAGAGCAGTTAGGAAACACTCTGTTTGTAAAGTCTTCAAGTGGATATTTGGACCTCTTTGAGGATTTCGTTGGAAACAGGATTTCTGCATATAACGCTAGACAGAAGAATTCTCAGTAACTTCTTTGGGCTGCGTGTGTTCAACCCACAGAGTTGTACCTTCCTTTAGAGAGAGCAGATTTGAAACCCTCTTCTTGTGGAATTTGCAAGTGGAGATTTCAAGCGCTTTGGGGCCAACGGTAGAAAAGGAAATATCATCGAATAAAAACTAGAGAGAATCATTCTCAGCAACCACTTTGGGATGTGTGCGTTCCACTCACAGAGTTTAACCTTTCTTTTCATAGAGCAGTTTGGAAACACTCTGTTTGTAAAGTCTGCAAGTGGATATTTGGACCTCCTTGAGGATTTCGTTGTAAGCGGGTTTTCTGCATATAATGCTAGGCAGAAGAATTCTCAGTAATTCTTTGGGCTGCGTGTGTTCAACTCACAGAGTTGAACCTTCCTTTAGACAGAGCAGATTTGAAACCCTCTTTTTGTGGAATATACCCACTTTTTGTTGAATATACAAGTGGAGGTTTCAAGCGCTTTGGGGCCAACGGCAGAAAAGGAAATATCTTTGTATAAAAACTAGAGAGAATCATTTTCAGCAACCACTTGGTGATGTGTGCGTTCCACTCACAGAGTTTAACCTTTCTTTTCATAGAGCAGTTTGCAAACACTCTGTTTGTAAAGTCTGCAAGAGGATATTTGGAACTCTTTGAGGATTTCGTTGGAAACGGGATTTCTGCATATATCGCTAGACAGAAGAATTCTCAGTAACTTCTTTGGGGTGCGTGTGTTCAACTCACAGAGTTGTACCTTCCTTTAGAAAGAGCAGATTTGAAACCCTCTTCTTGAGGAATTTGCAAGAGGAAATTTCAAGCGATTTGGGGCCAAAGGTAGAAAAGGATATATCTTTGTATAAAAATTAGGGAGAATCATTCTCAGCAACCACATCGTGATGTGTGCATTCCACTCACAGAGTTTAACCTTTCTTTTCATAGAGCAGTTTGCAAACACTCTGTTTGTAAAGTCTGCAAGCGGGTATTTGGACCTCTTTGGGGATTACGTTGGAAAAGGGATTTCCGCATCTAACGCTAGACAGAAGAATTCGCAGTAACTTTTTTGGGCTGTGTGTGTTCAACTCACAGAGTTGAACTTTCCTTTAGACAGTGCAGATTTGAACCCTCTTTTTGTGGAATTTACAAGTGGAGATTTCAAGCGCTTAGGAGCCAATGGTAGAAAAGGAAATATCTTTGTATAAAAACTAGAGAGAATCATTCTCAGCAACCACTTTGTGGTATGTGCGTTCCACTCACGGAGTTTAACCTTTCTTTTCATAGAGCAGTTTGGAAACACTCTGTTTGAAAGTCTGCAAGTGGATATTTGGACATCTTTGAGGATTTCGTTCGAAGAGGGATTTCTGCATATAACGCTAGGCAGAAGAATTCTCAGTAATTCTTTGGGCTGCGTGTGTTCAACTCACAGAGTTGAACCTTCCTTTAGACAGAGCAGATTAGAAACCTTCTTTTTGTGGAATATACCCACTTTTTGTGGAATATACAAGTGGAGATTTCAAGCGCTTTGGGGCCAACGGTAGAAAAGGAAATATCCTTGTATAAAAACTAGAGAGAATCATTTTCAGCGACCACTTTGTGACGTGTGCGTTCCACTCACAGAGTTTAACCTTTCTTTTCATAGAGCAGTTTGCAAACACACTGTTTGTAAAGTCTGCAAGTGGATATTTGGAACTCCTTGAGGATTTCGTTGGAAACGGGATTTCTGCATATAACGCTAGACAGAAGAATTCTCAGTAACTTCTTTGGGGTGCGTGTGTTCAACTCACAGAGTTGTACCTTCCTTTAGAGAGAGCAGATTTGAAACCCTCTTCTTGTGGAATTTGGAAGTGGAGATTTCAAGCGATTTGGGGCCAATGGTAGAAATGGAAATATCTTCGAATAAAAACTAGAGAGAATCATTTTCAGCAACCACTTTGGGATGTGTGCGTTCCACTCACAGAGTTTAACCTTTCTTTTCATAGAGCAGTTTGCAAACACTCTGTTTGTAATGTCTGCAAGTGGATATTTGGACCTCCTTGAGGATTTCGTTGGAAGCGGGATTTCTGCAAATAACGCTAGACAGAAAAATTCTCAGTAATTCTTTGGGCTGCGTGTGTTCAACTCACAGAGTTGAACCTTCCTTTAGACAGAGCAGATTTGAACCCTCTTTTTGTGGAATTTACAAGTGTAGATTTCAAGGGCTTTGGGTCCAACGGTAGAAAAGGAAATATCTTTCTATAAAAACTAGCGAGAATCATTCTCAGCAACCACTTTGTGATATGTGCGTTCCACTCACAGAGTTTAGCCTTTCTTTTCATAGAGTAGTTTGGAAACACTCTCTTTGTAAAGTCTGCAAGTGGATATTTGGACCTCCTTGAGGATTTCGTTGGAAGCGGGATTTCTGCATATAACGCTAGAGAGAAGAATTCTCAGTAATTCTTTGGGCTGCGTGTGTTCAACTCACAGAGTTGAACCTTCCTTTAGACAGAGCAGATTTGAAACCCTCTTTTTGTGGAATATACCCACTTGTTGTGGAATATACAAGTGGAGATTTCAAGCGCTTTGGGGCCAACGGTAGAAAAGGAAATATCTTTGTATAAAAACTAGAGAGAATCATTTTCAGCAACCACTTTGTGACGTGTGCGTTCCACTCACAGAGTTTAACCTCTCTTTTCATAGAGCAGTTTGCAAACACACTGTTTGTAAAGTCTGCAAGTGGATATTTGGAACTCCTTGAGGATTTCGTTGGAAACGGGATTTCTGCATATAACGCTAGACAGAAGAATTCTCAGTAACTTCTTTGGGGTGCGTGTGTTCAACTAACAGAGTTGTACCTTCCTTTAGAAAGAGCAGATTTGAAACCCTCTTCTTGAGGAATTTGGAAGTGGAGATTTCAAGCGATTTGGGGCCAACGGTAGAAATGGAAATATCTTCGAATAAAAATTAGAGAGAATCATTTTCAGCAACCACTTTGGGATATGTGCGTTCCACTCACAGAGTTTAACCTTTCTTTTCATAGAGCAGTTTGCAAACACTCTGTTTGTAAAGTCTGCAAGTGGATATTTGGACCTCCTTGAGGATTTCGTTCGAAGCGGGATTTCTGCATCTAACGCTAGACGGAAGAATTCGCAGTAACTTTTTTGGGCTGTGTGTGTTCAACTCACAGAGTTGAACTTTCCTTTAGACAGTGCAGATTTGAACCCTCTTTTTGTGGAATTTACAAGTGGAGATTTCAAGCGCTTTGGGGCCAACGGTAGAAAAGGAAATATCTTTGTATAAAAACTAGAGAGAATCATTCTCAGCAACCACTTTGTGGTATGTGCGTTCCACTCAAGGAGTTTAACCTTTCTTCTCATAGAGCAGTTTGGAAACACTCTGCATGTAAAGTCTGCAAGTGGATATTTGGACATCTTTGAGGATTTCGTTGGAAGCGGGATTTCTGCATATAACGCTAGGCAGAAGGATTCTCAGTAATTCTTTGGGCTGCGTGTGTTCAACTCACAGAGTTGGACCTTTCTTTAGACAGAGCAGATTTGAAACCCTCTTTTTGTGGAATATACAAGTGGAGATTTCAAGCGCTTTGGGGCCAACGGTAGAAAAGGAAACATTTTTGTATAAAAACTAGAGAGAATCATTCTCAGCAACCACTTTGTGATATGTGCGTTCCACTCACAGAGTTTAAACTTTCTTTTCATAGAGTAGTTTGCAAACACTCTGTTTGTAAAGTCTGCAAGTGGATATTTGGACCTCTTTGAGGATTTCGTTGGAAACGGGATTTCTGCCTATAATGGTAGAGAGAAGAATTCTCAGTAACTTCTTTGGGCTGTGTGTGTTCAACTCACAGAGTTGAACTTTCCTTTAGGCAGTGCAGATTTGAAGCCTCTTATTGTGGAAATTACAAGTGGACATTTCAAGCGCTTTGGGGCCAACGGTAGAAAAGATATATCATCGAATAAAAACTAGAGAGTATCATTCACAGCAACCACTTTGTGATATGTGCGTTCCACTCACGGAGTTTAACCTTTCTTTTCATAGAGCAGTTTGGAAACACTGTGTTTGAAAGTCTGCAAGTGGATATTTGGACATCTTTGAGGATTTCGTTGGAAACGGGATTTCTGCATATAACTAGACAGAAGAATTCTCAGTAACTACTTTGGGCTGCGTGTGTTCAACTCACAGAGTTGTACATTCCTTTAGAGAGAGCAGATTTGAAACCCTCTTCTTGTGGAATTTGCAAGTGGAGATTTCAAGCAATTTGGGGCCAACGGTAGAAAAGGAAATATCATGGAATAAAAACTAGAGAGAATCATTCTCAGCAACCACTTTGGGATGTGTGCGTTCCACTCACGCAGTTTAACCTTTCTTTTCATAGAGCAGTTTGGAAACAATCTGCATGTAATGTCTGCAGGTGGATATTTGGACCTCTTTGAGGATTTCGTTGGAAACGTGATTTCTGCATCTAACGCTAGACAGAAGAATTCTCAGTAACTTCTTTGGGCTGTGTGTGTTCAACTCACAGAGTTGTACCTTCCTTTAGACAGAGCAGATTTGAAACCCTCTTTTTGTGGAATTTACAAGTGGAGATTTCAAGCGCTTTGGGGCCAACGGTAGAAATGGTAATATCTTCCTATAAAAACTAGAGAGAATCATTCTCAGCAACCACTATGGGATATGTGCGTTCCACTCACAGAGTTTAACTTTTCTTTTCATAGAGCAGTTTGGAAACACTCTGTTTGTAAAGTCTGCAAGTGGATATTTGGACCTCCTTGAGGATTTCGTTGGAAGCGGGATTTCTGCATATAACGCTAGACAGAAGAATTCTCAGTAATTCTTTGGGATGCGTGTGTTCAACTCACAGAGTTGAACCTTTCTTTAGACAGAGCAGATTTGAAACCCTCTTTTTCTGGAATATACAAGTGGAGATTTCAAGCGCTTTGGGGCCAACGGTAGAAAAGGAAATATTTTTGTATAAAAACTAGAGAGAATCATTCTCAGCAACCACTTTGTGATATGTGCGTTCCACTCACAGAGTTTAAACTTTCTTTTCATAGAGCAGTTTGCAAACACTCTGTTTGTAAAGTCTGCAAGTGGATATTTGGACCTCTTTGAGGATTTCGTTGGAAACGGGATTTCTGCATATAAAGCTAGATAGGAGAATTCTCAGTAACTTCTTTGGGGTGCGTGTGTTCAACTCACAGAGTTTTACCTTTCTTTAGAAAGAGCAGATTTGAAACCCTCTTTTTGAGGAATTTGCAAGTGGAGATTTCAAGCGATTTGGGGCCAACGGTAGAAAAGGAAATATCTTTGTATAAAAACTAGAGAGAATCATTCTCAGCAACCACTTTGGGATGTGTGCGTTCCACTCACAGAGCTTAACCTTTCTTTTCATAGAGCAGTTTGCAAACACTCTGTTTGTAAAGTCTGCAAGTGGATATTTGGACCTCTTTGAGGATTTCGTTGGAAACGGGATTTCTGCATATAACGCTAGACAGAAGAATTCTCAGTAACTTCTTTGGGCTGCGTGTGTTCAACCCACAGAGTTGTAACTTCCTTTAGAAAAAGCAGATTTGAAACCCTCTTCTTGAGGAATTTGCTAGTGGAGATTTCAAGCGATTTGGGGCCAACGGTAGAAACGGAAATATCTTCGAATAAAAACTAGAGAGAATCATTCTCAGCAACCACTTTGGGATGTGTGCGTTCCACTCACAGAGTTTAACCTTTCTTTTCATAGAGTAGTTTGCAATCACTCTGTTTGCAAAGTCTGCAAGTGGATATTTGGACCTCTTTGAGGATTTCGTTGGAAACGGGATTTCTGCATATAACGGTAGAGAGAAGAATTCTCAGTAACTTCTTTGGGCTGTGTGTGTTCAACTCACAGAGTTGAACTTTCCTTTAGGCAGTGCAGATTTGAAGCCTCTTATTGTGGAAATTACAAGTGGACATTTCAAGCCCTTTGGGGCCAACGGTAGAAAAGGAAATATCTTTGTATAAAAACTAGAGAGAATCATTCTCAGCAACCACTTTGTGATATGTGCGTTCCACTCACGGAGTTTAACCTTTCTTTTCATAGAGCAGTTTGGAAACACTGTGTTTGAAAGTCTGCAAGTGGATATTTGGACATCTTTGAGGATTTCGTTGGAAACGGGATTTCTGCATATAACTCTAGACAGAAGAATTCTCAGTAACTTCTTTGGGCTGCGTGTGTTCAACTCACAGAGTTGTACATTCCTTTAGAGAGAGCAGATTTGAAACCCTCTTCTTGTGGAATTTGCAAGTGGAGATTTCAAGCAATTTGGGGCCAACGGTAGAAAAGGAAATATCATCGAATAAAAACTAGAGAGAATCATTCTCAGCAACCACTTTGGGATGTGTGCGTTCCACTCACAGAGTTTAACCTTTCTTTTCAAAGAGCAGTTTGCAAACACTCTGTTTGTAAAGTCTGCAAGTGGATATTTTTACCTCTTTGAGGAGTTCGTTGGAAACGGGATTTCTGCATATAACGCTAGACAGAAGAATTCTCAGTAACTTCCTTGGTCTGTGTGAGTTCAACTCTCAGAGTTGAACTTTTCTTTAGACAGTGCAGATTTGAACTCACTTATTGTGGAATTTACAAGTTGAGATTTCAAGCGCTTTGGGGCCAACAGTAGAAAAGGAAATATCTTTGTAGAAAAACTAGAGAGAATCATTCTCAGCAACCACTTTGGGATGTGTGCGTTCCACTCACAGAGTTTAACTTTTCTTTTCATGGAGCAGTTTGGAAACACTCTGTTTGTAAAGTCTGCAAGTGGATATTTGGACCTCTTTGAGGATTTCGTTGGAAACGGGATTTCTGCATATAACGCTAGATTGAAGAATTCTCAGTAACTTCTTTGGGGTGCGTGTGTTCAACTCACAGAGTTGTACCTTCCTTTAGAAAGAGCAGATTTGAAAGCCTCTTCTTGAGGAATTTACAAGTGGAGATTTCAAGCGATTTGGGGCCAAAGGTAGAAAAGGATATATCTTCGAATAAAAACTAGAGAGAATCATTCTCAGCAACCACTATGGGATGTGTGCGTTCCACTCACAGAGTTTAACCTTTCTTTTCGTAGAGCAGTTTGGAAACACTCTGTTTGTAAAGTCTGCAAGTGGATATTTGGACCTCCTTGAGGATTTCGTTGGAAGCGGGATTTCTGCATATAACGCTAGACAGAAGAATTCTCAGTAATTCTTTGGGCTGCGTGTGTTCAACTCACAGAGTTGAACCTTTCTTTAGACAGAGCAGATTTGAAACCCTCTTTTTGTGGAATATACAAGTGGAGATTTCAAGCGTTTTGGGGCCAACGGTAGAAAAGGAAATATTTTTGAATAAAAACTAGAGAGAATCATTCTCAGCAACCACTTTGTGATATGTGCGTTCCACTCACAGAGTTTAAACTTTCTTTTCATAGAGCAGTTTGCAAACACTCTGTTTGTAAAGCCTGCAAGTGGATATTTGGACCTCTTTGAGTATTTCGTTGGAAACGGGATTTCTGCATATAAAGCTAGATAGAAGAATTCTCAGTAACTTCTTTGGGGTGCGTGTGTTCAACTTACAGAGTTGTACCTTTCTTTAGAAAGACAAGATTTGAAACCCTCTTTTTGAGGAATTTGCAAGTGGAGATTTCAAGCGATTTGGGGCCAACGGTAGAAAAGGAAATATCTTTGTATAAAAACTAGAGAGAATCATTCTCAGCAACCACTTTGGGATGTGTGCGTTCCACTCACAGAGTTTAACCTTTCTTTTCATAGAGCAGTTTGCAAACACTCTGTTTGTAAAGTCTGCAAGTGGATATTTGGACCTCTTTGAGGATTTCGTTGGAAACGGGATTTCTGCATATAACGCTAGACAGAAGAATTCTCAGTAACTTCTTTGGGCTGCGTGTGTTCAACTCACAGAGTTGTACCTTTCTTTAGAAAGAGCAGATTTGAAACCCTCTTTTTGTGGAATTTGCAAGTGGAGATTTCAAGCGCTTTGGGGCCAACGGTAGAAATTGTAATATCTTCCTGTAAAAACTAGAGAGAATCATTCTCAGCAACCACTTTGGGATGTGTGCGTTCCACTCACAGAGTTTAACCTTTCTTTTCATAGAGCAGTTTGCAAACACTCTGTTTGTAAAGTCTGCAAGTGGATATTTTTACCTCTTTGAGGAGTTCGTTGGAAACGGGATTTCTGCATATAACGCTAGACAGAAGAATTCTCAGTAACTTCCTTGGTCTGTGTGAGTTCAACTCTCAGAGTTGAACTTTTCTTTAGACAGTGCAGATTTGAACTCACTTATTGTGGAATTTACAAGTGGAGATTTCAAGCGCTTTTGGGCCAACGGTAGAAAAGGAAATATCTTTGTAGAAATACTAGAGAGAATCATTCTCAGCAACCACTTTGTGATGGGTGCGTTCCACTCACAGAGTTTAACCTTTCTTCTCATAGAGCAGATTGGAAACACCCTGTTTGTAAAGTCTGCAAGTGGATATTTGGACCTCTTTGAGGATTTCGTTGGAAACGGGATTTCTGCATATATCGCTAGACAGAAGAATTCTCAGTAACTTCTTTGGGCTGTGTGTGTTCAACTCACAGAGTTGAACTTTCCTTTAGGCAGTGCAGATTTGAAGCCTCTTATTGTGGAAATTACAAGTGGACATTTCAAGCCCTTTGGGGCCAACGGTAGAAAAGGAAATATCTTTGTATAAAAACTAGAGAGAATCATTCTCAGCAACCACTTTGTGATATGTGCGTTCCACTCACGGAGTTTAACCTTTCTTTTCATAGAGCAGTTTGGAAACACTGTGTTTGAAAGTCTGCAAGTGGATATTTGGACATCTTTGAGGATTTCGTTGGAAACGGGATTTCTGCATATAACTCTAGACAGAAGAATTCTCAGTAACTTCTTTGGGCTGCGTGTGTTCAACTCACAGAGTTGTACATTCCTTTAGAGAGAGCAGATTTGAAACCCTCTTCTTGTGGAATTTGCAAGTGGAGATTTCAAGCAATTTGGGGCCAACGGTAGAAAAGGAAATATCATCGAATAAAAACTAGAGAGAATCATTCTCAGCAACCACTTTGGGATGTGTGCGTTCCACTCACAGAGTTTAACCTTTCTTTTCATAGAGCAGTTTGCAAACACTCTGTTTGTAATGTCTGCAAGTGGATATTTTTACCTCTTTGAGGAGTTCGTTGGAAACGGGATTTCTGCATATAACGGTAGAGAGAAGAATTCTCTGTAACTTCCTTGGTCTGTGTGAGTTCAACTCACAGAGTTGAACTTTCCTTTAGACAGTGCAGATTTGAACTCATTTTTTGTGGAATTTACAAGTGGAGATTTCAAGCGCTTTGGGGCCAACGGTAGAAAAGGAAATATCTTCGAATAAAAACTAGAGAGAATCATTCTCAGCAACCACTATGGGATGTGTGCGTTCCACTCACAGAGTTTAACCTTTCTTTTCGTAGAGCAGTTTGGAAACACTCTGTTTGTAAAGTCTGCAAGTGGATATTTGGACCTCCTTGAGGATTTCGTTGGAAGAGGGATTTCTGCATATAACGCTAGACAGAAGAATTCTCAGTAATTCTTTGGGCTGCGTGTGTTCAACTCACAGAGTTGAACCTTCCTTTAGACAGAGCAGATTTGAAACTCTCTTTTTGTGGAATTTGCAAGTGGAGATTTCAAGCGCTTTGGGGCCAATGGTAGAAATGGAAATATCTTCGCATAAAGACTAGAAAGAATCATTCTCAGCAACCACTTTGTGATGGGTGCGTTCCACTCACAGAGTTATCCTTTCTTTTCATAGAGCAGATTGGAAACACCCTGTTTGTAAAGTCTGCAAGTGGATATTTGGACCTCTTTGAGGATTTCGTTGGAAAGGGGATTTTTGCGTATATCGCTAGACAGAAGAATTCTCAGTAACTTCTTTGGGCTGTGTGGGTTCAACACACAGAGTTGATCTTTCCTTTAGACAGTGCAGATTTGACCCCTCTTTTTGTGGAATTTACAAGTGGAGATTTCAAGCGCTTTCGGGCCAACGGTAGAAAAGGAAACATCTTTGAATAAAAACTAGAGAGAATCATTCTCAGCAACCACTTTGTGATATGTGCGTTCCACTCACGGAGTTTAACCTTTCTTTTCATAGAGCAGTTTGGAAACAATCTGCATGTAAAGTCTGCAGGTGGATATTTGGACCTCTTTGAGGATTTCGTTGGAAACGGGATTTCTGCATCTAACGATAGACAGAAGAATTCTCAGTAACTTCTTTGGGCTGTGTGTGTTCAACTCACAGAGTTGAACCTTACTTTAGACAGAGCAGATTTGTAACCCTCTTTTTGAGGAATTTGCAAGTGGAGATTTAAAGCGCTTTGGGGCCAACGGTAGAAAAGGAAACATCTTTGAATAAAAACTAGAGAGAATCATTCTCAGCAACCACTATGGGATGTGTGCGTTCCTCTCACAGAGTTTAACCTTTCTTTTCGTAGAGCAGTCTGGAAACACTCTGTTTGTAAAGTCTGCAAGTGGATATTTGGACCTCCTTGAGGATTTCGTTGGAAGCGGGATTTCTGCATATAACGCTAGACAGAAGAATTCTCAGTAATTCTTTGGGCTGCGTGTGTTCAACTCACAGGGTTGAACCTTTCTTTAGACAGAGCAGATTTGAAACCCTCTTTTTGTGGAATATACAAGTGGAGATTTCAAGCGTTTTGGGGCCAACGGTAGAAAAGGAAATATTTTTGTATAAAAACTAGAGAGAATCATTCTCAGCAACCACTTTGTGATATGTGCGTTCCACTCACAGAGTTTAAACTTTCTTTTCATAGAGCAGTTTGCAAACACTCTGTTTGTAAATTCTGCAAGTGGATATTTGGACCTCTTTGAGGATTTCGTTGGAAACGGGATTTCTGCATATAAAGCTAGATAGAAGAATTCTCAGTAACTTCTTTGGGGTGCGTGTGTTCAACTCACAGAGTTGTACCTTTCTTTAGAAAGAGCAGATTTGAAACCCTCTTTTTGAGGAATTTGCAAGTGGAGATTTCAAGCGATTTGGGGCCAACGGTAGAAAAGGAAATATATTTTTATAAAAACTAGAGAGAATCATTCTCAGCAACCACTTTGGGATGTGTGCGTTCCACTCACAGAGTTTAACCTTTCTTTTCGTAGAGCAGTTTGCAAACACTCTGTTTGTAAAGTCTGCAAGTGGATATTTGGACCTCTTTGAGGATTTCGTTGGAAACGGGATTTCTGCATATAACGCTAGACAGAAGAATTCTCAGTAATTCTTTGGGCTGCGTGTGTTCAACTCACAGAGTTGGACCTTTCTTTAGACAGAGCAGATTTGAAACCCTCTTTTTGTGGAATATACAAGTGGAGATTTCAAGCGCTTTGGGGCCAACGGTAGAAAAGGAAACATTTTTGTATAAAAACTAGAGAGAATCATTCTCAGCAACCACTTTGTGATATGTGCGTTCCACTCACAGAGTTTAAACTTTCTTCTCATAGAGTAGTTTGCAAACACTCTGTTTGTAAAGTCTGCAAGTGGATATTTGGACCTCTTTGAGGATTTCGTTGGAAACGGGATTTCTGCCTATAATGGTAGAGAGAAGAATTCTCAGTAACTTCTTTGGGCTGTGTGTGTTCAACTCACAGAGTTGAACTTTCCTTTAGGCAGTGCAGATTTGAAGCCTCTTATTTTTAAATTACAAGTGGACATTTCAAGCGCTTTGGGGCCAACGGTAGAAAAGATATATCATCGAATAAAAACTAGAGAGTATCATTCACAGCAACCACTTTGTGATATGTGCGTTCCACTCACGGAGTTTAACCTTTCTTTTCATAGAGCAGTTTGGAAACACTGTGTTTGAAAGTCTGCAAGTGGATATTTGGACATCTTTGAGGATTTCGTTGGAAACGGGATTTCTGCATATAACTAGACAGAAGAATTCTCAGTAACTACTTTGGGCTGCGTGTGTTCAACTCACAGAGTTGTACATTCCTTTAGAGAGAGCAGATTTGAAACCCTCTTCTTGTGGAATTTGCAAGTGGAGATTTCAAGCAATTTGGGGCCAACGGTAGAAAAGGAAATATCATCGAATAAAAACTAGAGAGAATCATTCTCAGCAACCACTTTGGGATGTGTGCGTTCCACTCACGCAGTTTAACCTTTCTTTTCATAGAGCAGTTTGGAAACAATCTGCATGTAAAGTCTGCAGGTGGATATTTGGACCTCTTTGAGGATTTCGTTGGAAACGGGATTTCTGCATATAACTCTAGACAGAAGAATTCTCAGTAACTTCTTTGGGCTGCGTGTGTTCAACTCACAGAGTTGTAAATTCCTTTAGAGAGAGCAGATTTGAAACCCTCTTCTTGTGGAATTTGCAAGTGGAGATTTCAAGCAATTTGGGGCCAACGGTAGAAAAGGAAATATCATCGAATAAAAACTAGAGAGAATCATTCTCAGCAACCACTTTGGGATGTGTGCGTTCCACTCACAGAGTTTAACCTTTCTTTTCATAGAGCAGTTTGCAAACACTCTGTTTGTAAAGTCTGCAAGTGGATATTTTTACCTCTTTGAGGAGTTCGTTGGAAACGGGATTTCTGCATATAACGCTAGACAGAAGAATTCTCAGTAACTTCCTTGGTCTGTGTGAGTTCAACTCTCAGAGTTGAACTTTTCTTTAGACAGTGCAGATTTGAACTCACTTATTGTGGAATTTACAAGTGGAGATTTCAAGCGCTTTGGGGCCAACGGTAGAAAAGGAAATATCTTTGTAGAAAAACTAGAGAGAATCATTCTCAGCAACCACTTTGGGATGTGTCCGTTCCACTCACAGAGTTTAACTTTTCTTTTCATGGAGCAGTTTGGAAACACTCTGTTTGTAAAGTCTGCAAGTGGATATTTGGACCTCTTTGAGGATTTCGTTGGAAACGGGATTTCTGCATATAACGCTAGATTGAAGAATTCTCAGTAACTTCTTTGGGGTGCGTGTGTTCAACTCACAGAGTTGTACCTTCCTTTAGAAAGAGCAGATTTGAAAGCCTCTTCTTGAGGAATTTACAAGTGGAGATTTCAAGCGATTTGGGGCCAAAGGTAGAAAAGGATATATCTTCGAATAAAAACTAGAGAGAATCATTCTCAGCAACCACTATGGGATGTGTGCATTCCACTCACAGAGTTTAACCTTTCTTTTCGTAGAGCAGTTTGGAAACACTCTGTTTGTAAAGTCTGCAAGTGGATATTTGGACCTCTTTGAGGATTTCGTTGGAAACGGGATTTCTGCATATAAAGCTAGATAGAAGAATTCTCAGTAACTTCTTTGGGGTGCGTGTGTTCAACTCACAGAGTTTTACCTTTCTTTAGAAAGAGCAGATTTGAAACCCTCTTTTTGAGGAATTTGCAAGTGGAGATTTCAAGCGATTTGGGGCCAACGGTAGAAAAGGAAATATCTTTGTATAAAAACTAGAGAGAATCATTCTCAGCAACCACTTTGGGATGTGTGCGTTCCACTCACAGAGCTTAACCTTTCTTTTCATAGAGCAGTTTGCAAACACTCTGTTTGTAAAGTCTGCAAGTGGATATTTGGACCTCTTTGAGGATTTCGTTGGAAACGGGATTTCTGCATATAACGCTAGACAGAAGAATTCTCAGTAACTTCTTTGGGCTGCGTGTGTTCAACCCACAGAGTTGTAACTTCCTTTAGAAAAAGCAGATTTGAAACCCTCTTCTTGAGGAATTTGCTAGTGGAGATTTCAAGCGATTTGGGGCCAACGGTAGAAACGGAAATATCTTCGAATAAAAACTAGAGAGAATCATTCTCAGCAACCACTTTGGGATGTGTGCGTTCCACTCACAGAGTTTAACCTTTCTTTTCATAGAGTAGTTTGCAATCACTCTGTTTGCAAAGTCTGCAAGTGGATATTTGGACCTCTTTGAGGATTTCGTTGGAAACGGGATTTCTGCATATAACGGTAGAGAGAAGAATTCTCAGTAACTTCTTTGGGCTGTGTGTGTTCAACTCACAGAGTTGAACTTTCCTTTAGGCAGTGCAGATTTGAAGCCTCTTATTGTGGAAATTACAAGTGGACATTTCAAGCCCTTTGGGGCCAACGGTAGAAAAGGAAATATCTTTGTATAAAAACTAGAGAGAATCATTCTCAGCAACCACTTTGTGATATGTGCGTTCCACTCACGGAGTTTAACCTTTCTTTTCATAGAGCAGTTTGGAAACACTGTGTTTGAAAGTCTGCAAGTGGATATTTGGACATCTTTGAGGATTTCGTTGGAAACGGGATTTCTGCATATAACTCTAGACAGAAGAATTCTCAGTAACTTCTTTGGGCTGCGTGTGTTCAACTCACAGAGTTGTAAATTCCTTTAGAGAGAGCAGATTTGAAACCCTCTTCTTGTGGAATTTGCAAGTGGAGATTTCAAGCAATTTGGGGCCAACGGTAGAAAAGGAAATATCATCGAATAAAAACTAGAGAGAATCATTCTCAGCAACCACTTTGGGATGTGTGCGTTCCACTCACAGAGTTTAACCTTTCTTTTCATAGAGCAGTTTGCAAACACTCTGTTTGTAAAGTCTGCAAGTGGATATTTTTACCTCTTTGAGGAGTTCGTTGGAAACGGGATTTCTGCATATAACGCTAGACAGAAGAATTCTCAGTAACTTCCTTGGTCTGTGTGAGTTCAACTCTCAGAGTTGAACTTTTCTTTAGACAGTGCAGATTTGAACTCACTTATTGTGGAATTTACAAGTGGAGATTTCAAGCGCTTTGGGGCCAACGGTAGAAAAGGAAATATCTTTGTAGAAAAACTAGAGAGAATCATTCTCAGCAACCACTTTGGGATGTGTCCGTTCCACTCACAGAGTTTAACTTTTCTTTTCATGGAGCAGTTTGGAAACACTCTGTTTGTAAAGTCTGCAAGTGGATATTTGGACCTCTTTGAGGATTTCGTTGGAAACGGGATTTCTGCATATAACGCTAGATTGAAGAATTCTCAGTAACTTCTTTGGGGTGCGTGTGTTCAACTCACAGAGTTGTACCTTCCTTTAGAAAGAGCAGATTTGAAAGCCTCTTCTTGAGGAATTTACAAGTGGAGATTTCAAGCGATTTGGGGCCAAAGGTAGAAAAGGATATATCTTCGAATAAAAACTAGAGAGAATCATTCTCAGCAACCACTATGGGATGTGTGCATTCCACTCACAGAGTTTAACCTTTCTTTTCGTAGAGCAGTTTGGAAACACTCTGTTTGTAAAGTCTGCAAGTGGATATTTGGACCTCCTTGAGGATTTCGTTGGAAGCGGGATTTCTGCATATAACGCTAGACAGAAGAATTCTCAGTAATTCTTTGGGCTGCGTGTGTTCAACTCACAGAGTTGAACCTTTCTTTAGACAGAGCAGATTTGAAACCCTCTTTTTGTGGAATATACAAGTGGAGATTTCAAGCGTTTTGGGGCCAACGGTAGAAAAGGAAATATTTTTGTATAAAAACTAGAGAGAATCATTCTCAGCAACCACTTTGTGATATGTGCGTTCCACTCACAGAGTTTAAACTTTCTTTTCATAGAGCAGTTTGCAAACACTCTGTTTGTAAAGCCTGCAAGTGGATATTTGGACCTCTTTGAGGATTTCGTTGGAAACGGGATTTCTGCATATAAAGCTAGATAGAAGAATTCTCAGTAAATTCTTTGGGGTGCGTGTGTTCAACTCACAGAGTTGTACCTTTCTTTAGAAAGACCAGATTTGAAACCCTCTTTTTGAGGAATTTGCAAGTGGAGATTTCAAGCGATTTGGGGCCAACGGTAGAAAAGGAAATATCTTTGTATAAAAACTAGAGAGAATCATTCTCAGCAACCACTTTGGGATGTGTGCGTTCCACTCACAGAGTTTAAACTTTCTTTTCATAGAGCAGTTTGCAAACACTCTGTTTGTAAAGTCTGCAAGTGGATATTTGGACCTCTTTGAGGATTTCGTTGGAAACGGGATTTCTGCATATAACGCTAGACAGAAGAATTCTCAGTAACTTCTTTGGGCTGCGTGTGTTCAACTCACAGAGTTGTACCTTTCTTTAGAAAGAGCAGATTTGAAACCCTCTTTTTGTGGAATTTGCAAGTGGAGATTTCAAGCGCTTTGGGGCCAACGGTAGAAATTGTAATATCTTCCTGTAAAAACTAGAGAGAATCATTCTCAGCAACCACTTTGGGATGTGTGCGTTCCACTCACAGAGTTTAACCTTTCTTTTCATAGAGCAGTTTGCAAACACTCTGTTTGTAAAGTCTGCAAGTGGATATTTTTACCTCTTTGAGGATTTCGTTGGAAACGGGATTTCTGCATATAACGCTAGACAGAAGAATTCTCAGTAACTTCCTTGGTCTGTGTGAGTTCAACTCTCAGAGTTGAACTTTTCTTTAGACAGTGCAGATTTGAACTCACTTATTGTGGAATTTAGAAGTGGAGATTTCAAGCGCTTTGGGGCCAACGGTAGAAAAGGAAATATCTTTGTAGAAAAACTAGAGAGAATCATTCTCAGCAACCACTTTGGGATGTGTGCGTTCCACTCACAGAGTTTAACTTTTCTTTTCATGGAGCAGTTTGGAAACACTCTGTTTGTAAAGTCTGCAAGTGGATATTTGGACCTCTTTGAGGATTTCGTTGGAAACGGGATTTCTGCATATAACGCTAGATTGAAGAATTCTCAGTAACTTCTTTGGGGTGCGTGTGTTCAACTCACAGAGTTGTACCTTCCTTTAGAAAGAGCAGATTTGAAAGCCTCTTCTTGAGGAATTTACAAGTGGAGATTTCAAGTGATTTGGGGCCAAAGGTTGAAAAGGATATATCTTCGAATAAAAACTAGAGAGAATCATTCTCAGCAACCACTATGGGATGTGTGCGTTCCACTCACAGAGTTTAACCTTTCTTTTCATAGAGCAGTTTGGAAACACTCTGTTTGTAAAGTCTGCAAGTGGATATTTGGACCTCCTTGAGGATTTCGTTGGAAGCGGGATTTCTGCATATAACGCTAGACAGAAGAATTCTCAGTAATTCTTTGGGCTGCGTGTGTTCAACTCACAGAGTTGAACCTTCCTATAGACAGAGCAGATTTGAAACCCTCTTTTTGTGGAATATACAAGTGGAGATTTCAAGCGCTTTGGGGCCAACGGTAGAAAAGGAAATATTTTTGTATAAAAACTAGAGAGAATCATTCTCAGCAACCACTTTGTGATGGGTGCGTTCCACTCACAGAGTTTAACCTTTCTTCTCATAGAGCAGATTGGAAACACCCTGTTTGTAAAGTCTGCAAGTGGATATTTGGACCTCTTTGAGGATTTCGTTGGAAACGGGATTTCTGCATATATCGCTAGACAGAAGAATTCTCAGTAACTTCTTTGGGCTGTGTGTGTTCAACACACAGAGTTGATCTTTCCTTTAGACAGTGCAGATTTGACCCCTCTTTTTGTGGAATTTACCAGTGGAGATTTCAAGCGCTTTCGGGCCAACGGTAGAAAAGGAAACATCTTTGAATAAAAACTAGAGAGAATCACTCTAAGCAACCACTTTGTGATATGTGCGTTCCACTCACGCAGTTTAACCTTTCTTTTCATAGAGCAGTTTGGAAACAATCTGCATGTAAAGTCTGCAGGTGGATATTTGGACCTCTTTGAGGATTTCGTTGGAAACGGGATTTCTGCATCTAACACTAGACAGAAGAATTCTCAGTAACTTCTTTGGGCTGTGTGTGTTCAACTCACAGAGTTGTACCTTCCTTTAGACAGAGCAGATTTGAAACCCTCTTTTTGAGGAATTTGCAAGTGGAGATTTCAAGCGCTTTGGGGCCAACGGTAGAAATGGTAATATCTTCCTATAAAAACTAGAGAGAATCATTCTCAGCAACCACTATGGGATATGTGCGTTCCACTCACAGAGTTTAACTTTTCTTTTCATAGAGCAGTTTGGAAACACTCTGTTTGTAAAGTCTGCAAGTGGATATTTGGACCTCCTTGAGGATTTCGTTGGAAGCGGGATTTCTGCATATAACGCTAGACAGAAGAATTCTCAGTAATTCTTTGGGCTGCGTGTGTTCAACTCACAGAGTTGGACCTTTCTTTAGACAGAGCAGATTTGAAACCCTCTTTTTGTGGAATATACAAGTGGAGATTTCAAGCGCTTTGGGGCCAACGGTAGAAAAGGAAACATTTTTGTATAAAAACTAGAGAGAATCATTCTCAGCAACCACTTTGTGATATGTGCGTTCCACTCGCAGAGTTTAAACTTTCTTTTCATAGAGTAGTTTGCAAACACTCTGTTTGTAAAGTCTGCAAGTGGATATTTGGACCTCTTTGAGGATTTCGTTGGAAACGGGATTTCTGCCTATAACGGTAGAGAGAAGAATTCTCAGTAACTTCTTTGGGCTGTGTGTGTTCAACTCACAGAGTTGAACTTTCCTTTAGGCAGTGCAGATTTGAAGCCTCTTATTGTGGAAATTACAAGTGGACATTTCAAGCGCTTTGGGGCCAACGGTAGAAAAGATATATCATCGAATAAAAACTAGAGAGTATCATTCTCAGCAACCACTTTGTGATATGTGCGTTCCACTCACGGAGTTTAACCTTTCTTTTCATAGAGCAGTTTGGAAACACTGTGTTTGAAAGTCTGCAAGTGGATATTTGGACATCTTTGAGGATTTCGTTGGAAACGGGATTTCTGCATATAACTAGACAGAAGAATTCTCAGTAACTACTTTGGGCTGCGTGTGTTCAACTCACAGAGTTGTACATTCCTTTAGAGAGAGCAGATTTGAAACCCTCTTCTTGTGGAATTTGCAAGTGGAGATTTCAAGCAATTTGGGGCCAACGGTAGAAAAGGAAATATCATCGAATAAAAACTAGAGAGAATCATTCTCAGCAACCACTTTGGGATGTGTGCGTTCCACTCACGCAGTTTAACCTTTCTTTTCATAGAGCAGTTTGGAAACAATCTGCATGTAAAGTCTGCAGGTGGATATTTGGACCTCTTTGAGGATTTCGTTGGAAACGTGATTTCTGCATCTAATGCTAGACAGAAGAATTCTCAGTAACTTCTTTGGGCTGTGTGTGTTCAACTCACAGAGTTGTACCTTCCTTTAGACAGAGCAGATTTGAAACCCTCTTTTTGTGGAATTTACAAGTGGAGATTTCAAGGGCTTTGGGGCCAACGGTAGAAATGGTAATATCTTCCTATAAAAACTAGAGAGAATCATTATCATCAACCACTATGGGATATGTGCGTTCCACTCACAGAGTTTAACTTTTCTTTTCATAGAGCAGTTTGGAAACACTCTGTTTGTAAAGTCTGCAAGTGGATATTTGGACCTCCTTGAGGATTTCGTTGGAAGTGGGATTTCTGCATATAACGCTAGACAGAAGAATTCTCAGTAATTCTTTGGGCTGCGTGTGTTCAACTCACAGAGTTGAACCTTTCTTTAGACAGAGCAGATTTGAAACCCTCTTTTTCTGGAATATACAAGTGGAGATTTCAAGCGCTTTGGGGCCAACGGTAGAAAAGGAAATATTTTTGTATAAAAACTAGAGAGAATCATTCTCAGCAACCACTTTGTGATATGTGCGTTCCACTCACAGAGTTTAAACTTTCTTTTCATAGAGCAGTTTGCAAACACTCTGTTTGTAAAGTCTGCAAGTGGATATTTGGACCTCTTTGAGGATTTCGTTGGAAACGGGATTTCTGCATATAACGCTAGACAGAAGAATTCTCAGTAACTACTTTGGGCTGCGTGTGTTCAACCCACAGAGTTGTAACTTCCTTTAGAAAAAGCAGATTTGAAACCCTCTTCTTGTGGAATTTGCTAGTGGAGATTTCAAGCGATTTGGGGCCAACTGTAGAAACGGAAATATCTTCGAATAAAAACTAGAGAGAATCATTCTCAGCAACCACTTTGGGATGTGTGCGTTCCACTCACAGAGTTTAACCTTTCTTTTCATAGAGTAGTTTGCAATCACTCTGTTTGCAAAGTCTGCAAGTGGATATTTGGACCTCTTTGAGGATTTCGTTGGAAACGGGATTTCTGCATATAACGGTAGAGAGAAGAATTCTCAGTAACTTCTTTGGGCTGTGTGTGTTCAACTCACAGAGTTGAACTTTCCTTTAGGCAGTGCAGATTTGAAGCCTCTTATTGTGGAAATTACAAGTGGACATTTCAAGCCCTTTGGGGCCAACGGTAGAAAAGGAAATATCTTTGTATAAAAACTAGAGAGAATCATTCTCAGCAACCACTTTGTGATATGTGCGTTCCACTCACGGAGTTTAACCTTTCTTTTCATAGAGCAGTTTGGAAACACTGTGTTTGAAAGTCTGCAAGTGGATATTTGGACATCTTTGAGGATTTCGTTGGAAACGGGATTTCTGCATATAACTCTAGACAGAAGAATTCTCAGTAACTTCTTTGGGCTGCGTGTGTTCAACTCACAGAGTTGTACATTCCTTTAGAGAGAGCAGATTTGAAACCCTCTTCTTGTGGAATTTGCAAGTGGAGATTTCAAGCAATTTGGGGCCAACGGTAGAAAAGGAAATATCATCGAATAAAAACTAGAGAGAATCATTCTCAGCAACCACTTTGGGATGTGTGCGTTCCACTCACAGAGTTTAACCTTTCTTTTCATAGAGCAGTTTGCAAACACTCTGTTTGTAATGTCTGCAAGTGGATATTTTTACCTCTTTGAGGAGTTCGTTGGAAACGGGATTTCTGCATATAACGGTAGAGAGAAGAATTCTCTGTAACTTCCTTGGTCTGTGTGAGTTCAACTCACAGAGTTGAACTTTCCTTTAGACAGTGCAGATTTGAACTCACTTTTTGTGGAATTTACAAGTGGAGATTTCAAGCGCTTTGGGGCCAACGGTAGAAAAGGAAATATCTTCGAATAAAAACTAGAGAGAATCATTCTCAGCAACCACTATGGGATGTGTGCGTTCCACTCACAGAGTTTAACCTTTCTTTTCGTAGAGCAGTTTGGAAACACTCTGTTTGTAAAGTCTGCAAGTGGATATTTGGACCTCCTTGAGGATTTCGTTGGAAGCGGGATTTCTGCATATAACGCTAGACAGAAGAATTCTCAGTAATTCTTTGGGCTGCGTGTGTTCAACTCACAGAGTTGAACCTTCCTTTAGACAGAGCAGATTTGAAACCCTCTTTTTGTGGAATTTGCAAGTGGAGATTTCAAGCGCTTTGGGGCCAATGGTAGAAATGGAAATATCTTCGCATAAAGACTAGAAAGAATCATTCTCAGCAACCACTTTGTGATGGGTGCGTTCCACTCACAGAGTTATCCTTTCTTTTCATAGAGCAGATTGGAAACACCCTGTTTGTAAAGTCTGCAAGTGGATATTTGGACCTCTTTGAGGATTTCGTTGGAAACGGGATTTTTGCGTATATCGCTAGACAGAAGAATTCTCAGTAACTTCTTTGGGCTGTGTGGGTTCAACACACAGAGTTGATCTTTCCTTTAGACAGTGCAGATTTGACCCCTCTTTTTGTGGAATTTACAAGTGGAGATTTCAAGCGCTTTCGGGCCAACGGTAGAAAAGGAAACATCTTTGAATAAAAACTAGAGAGAATCATTCTCAGCAACCACTTTGTGATATGTGCGTTCCACTCACGGAGTTTAACCTTTCTTTTCATAGAGCAGTTTGGAAACAATCTGCATGTAAAGTCTGCAGGTGGATATTTGGACCTCTTTGAGGATTTCGTTGGAAACGTGATTTCTGCATCTAACGATAGACAGAAGAATTCTCAGTAACTTCTTTGGGCTGTGTGTGTTCAACTCACAGAGTTGTACCTTCCTTTAGAAAGAGCAGATTTGTAACCCTCTTTTTGAGGAATTTGCAAGTGGAGATTTCAAGCGCTTTGGGGCCAACGGTAGAAAAGGAAATATCTTCCTCTAAAAACTAGAGAGAATCATTCTCAGCAACCACTATGGGATATGTGCGTTCCACTCACAGAGTTTAACTTTTCTTTTCATAGAGCAGTTTGCAAACACTCTGTTTGTAAAGTCTGCAAGTGGATATTTGGACCTCTTTGAGGATTTCGTTGGAAACGGGATTTCTGCGTATATTGCTAGACAGAAGAATTCTCAGTAACTTCTTTGGGCTGTGTGTGTTCAACACACAGAGTTGATCTTTCCTTTAGACAGTGCAGATTTGACCCCTCTTTTTGTGGAATTTACAAGTGGAGATTTCAAGCGCTTTCGGGCCAACGGTAGAAAAGGAAACATCTTTGAATAAAAACTAGAGAGAATCATTCTCAGCAACCACTTTGTGATATGTGCGTTCCACTCACGGAGTTTAACCTTTCTTTTCATAGAGCAGTTTGGAAACAATCTGCATGTAAAGTCTGCAGGTGGATATTTGGACCTCTTTGAGGATTTCGTTGGAAACGTGATTTCTGCATCTAACGATAGACAGAAGAATTCTCAGTAACTTCTTTGGGCTGTGTGTGTTCAACTCACAGAGTTGTACCTTCCTTTAGACAGAGCAGATTTGTAACCCTCTTTTTGAGGAATTTGCAAGTGGAGATTTCAAGCGCTTTGGGGCCAACGGTAGAAAAGGAAATATCTTCCTCTAAAAACTAGAGAGAATCATTCTCAGCAACCACTATGGGATATGTGCGTTCCACTCACAGAGTTTAACTTTTCTTTTCATAGAGCAGTTTGCAAACACTCTGTTTGTAAAGTCTGCAAGTGGATATTTGGACCTGTTTGAGGATTTCGTTGGAAACGGGATTTCTGCATATAAAGCTAGATAGAAGAATTCTCAGTAACTTCTTTGGGGTGCGTGTGTTCAACTCACAGAGTTGTACATTCCTTTAGAGAGAGCAGATTTGAAACCCTCTTCTTGTGGAATTAGCAATTGGAGATTTCAAGCAATTTGGGGCCAACGGTAGAAAAGGAAATATCATCGAATAAAAACTAGAGAGAATCATTCTCAGCAACCACTTTGGGATGTGTGCGTTCCACTCACAGAGTTTAACCTTTCTTTTCATAGAGCAGTTTGCAAACACTCTGTTTGTAAAGTCTGCAAGTGGATATTTTTACCTCTTTGAGGAGTTCGTTGGAAACGGGATTTCTGCATATAACGCTAGACAGAAGAATTCTCAGTAACTTCCTTGGTCCGTGTGAGTTCAACTCTCAGAGTTGAACTTTTCTTTAGACAGTGCAGATTTGAACTCACTTATTGTGGAATTTACAAGTGGAGATTTCAAGCGCTTTGGGGCCAACGGTAGAAAAGGAAATATCTTTGTAGAAAAACTTGAGAGAATCATTCTCAGCAACCACTTTGTGATATGTGCGTTCCACTCACAGAGTTTAAACTTTCTTTTCATAGAGCAGTTTGCAAACACTCTGTTTGTAAAGTCTGCAAGTGGATATTTGGACCTCTTTGAGGATTACGTTGGAAACGGGATTTCTGCATATAAAGCTAGATAGAAGAATTCTCAGTAACTTCTTTGGGGTGCGTGTGTTCAACTCACAGAGTTTTACCTTTCTTTAGAAAGAGCAGATTTGAAACCCTCTTTTTGAGGAATTTGCAAGTGGGGATTTCAAGCGATTTGGGGCCAACGGTAGAAAAGGAAATATCTTTGTATAAAAACTAGAGAGAATCATTCTCAGCAACCACTTTGGGATGTGTGCGTTCCACTCACAGAGTTTAACCTTTCTTTTCATAGAGCAGTTTGCAAACACTCTGTTTGTAAAGTCTGCAAGTGGATATTTGGACCTCTTTGAGGATTTCGTTGGAAACGGGATTTCTGCATATAACGCTAGACAGAAGAATTGTCAGTAACTTCTTTGGGCTGCGTGTGTTCAACCCACAGAGTTGTAACTTCCTTTAGAAAAAGCAGATTTGAAACCCTCTTCTTGTGGAATTTGCTAGTGGAGATTTCAAGCGATTTGTGGCCAATGGTAGAAACGGAAAATTCTTCGAATAAAAACTAGAGAGAATCATTCTCAGCAACCACTTTGGGATGTGTGCGTTCCACTCACAGAGTTTAACCTTTCTTTTCATAGAGTAGTTTGCAATCACTCTGTTTGCAAAGTCTGCAAGTGGATATTTGGACCTCTTTGAGGATTTCGTTGGAAACGGGATTTCTGCATATAACGGTAGATAGAAGAATTCTCAGTAACTTCTTTGGGCTGTGTGTGTTCAACTCACAGCGTTGAACTTTCCTTTAGGCAGTGCAGATTTGAAGCCTCTTATTGTGGAAATTACAAGTGGACATTTCAAGCGCTTTGGGGCCAACGGTAGAAAAGGAAACATCTTCGTATAAAAACTAGAGAGAATCATTCTCAGCAACCACTTTGTGATATGTGCGTTCCACTCACGGAGTTTAACCTTTCTTTTCATAGAGCAGTTTGGAAACACTGTGTTTGAAAGTCTGCAAGTGGATATTTGGACATCTTTGAGGATTTCGTTGGAAACGGGATTTCTGCATATAACTCTAGACAGAAGAATTCTCAGTAACTTCTTTGGGCTGCGTGTGTTCAACTCACAGAGTTGTACATTCCTTTAGAGAGAGCAGATTTGAAACCCTCTTCTTGTGGAATTTGCAAGTGGAGATTTCAAGCAATTTGGGGCCAACGGTAGAAAAGGAAATATCATCGAATAAAAACTAGAGAGAATCATTCTCAGCAACCACTTTGGGATGTGTGCGTTCCACTCACAGAGTTTAACCTTTCTTTTCATAGAGCAGTTTGCAAACACTCTGTTTGTAAAGTCTGCAAGTGGATATTTTTACCTCTTTGAGGAGTTCGTGGGAAACGGGATTTCTGCATATAACGCTAGACAGAAGAATTCTCAGTAACTTCCTTGGTCTGTGTGAGTTCAACTCACAGAGTTGAACTTTCCTTTAGACAGTGCAGATTTGAACCCACTTTTTGTGGAATTTACAAGTGGAGATTTCAAGCGCTTTGGGGCCAACGGTAGAAATGGAAATATCTTTGTAGAAAAACTAGAGAGAATCATTCTCAGCAACCACTTTGGGATGTGTGCGTTCCACTCACAGAGTTTAACTTTTCTTTTCATGGAGCAGTTTGGAAACACTGTGTTTGTAAAGTCTGCAAGTGGATATTTGGACCTCTTTGAGGATTTCGTTGGAAACGGGATTTCTGCATATAACGCTAGATTGAAGAATTCTCAGTAACTTCTTTGGGGTGCGTGTGTTCAACTCACAGAGTTGTACCTTCCTTTAGAAAGAGCAGATTTGAAAGCCTCTTCTTGAGGAATTTACAAGTGGAGATTTTAAGCGATTTGGGGCCAAATGTAGAAAAGGATATATCTTCGAATAAAAACTAGAGAGAATCATTCTCAGCAACCACTATGGGATGTGTGCGTTCCACTCACAGAGTTTAACCTTTCTTTTCATAGAGCAGTTTGGAAACACTCTGTTTGTAAAGTCTGCAAGTGGATATTTGGACCTCCTTGAGGATTTTGTTGGAAGCGGGATTTCTGCATATAACGCTAGACAGAAGAATTATCAGTAATTCTTTGGGCTGCGTGTGTTCAACTCACAGAGTTGAACCTTCCTATAGACAGAGCAGATTTGAAACCCTCTTTTTGTGGAATTTGCAAGTGGAGATTTCAAGCGCTTTGCGGCCAACGGTAGAAAAGGAAATATTTTTGTATAAAAACTAGAGAGAATCATTCTCAGCAACCACTTTGTGATGGGTGCGTTCCACTCACAGAGTTTAACCTTTCTTTTCATAGAGCAGATTGGAAACACCCTGTTTGTAAAGTCTGCAAGTGGATATTTGGACCTCTTTGAGGATTTCGTTGGAAACGGGATTTCTGCATATATCGCTAGACAGAAGAATTCTCAGTAACTTCTTTGGGCTGTGTGTGTTCAACTCACAGAGTTGTACATTCCTTTAAAGAGAGCAGATTTGAAACCCTCTTCTTGTGGAATTTGCAAGTGGAGATTTCAAGCAATTTGGGGCCAATGGTAGAAAAGGAAATATCATCGAATAAAAACTAGAGAGAATCATTCTCAGCAACCACTTTGGGATGTGTGCGTTCCACTCACGCAGTTTAACCTTTCTTTTCATAGAGCAGTTTGGAAACAATCTGCATGTAAAGTCTGCAGGTGGATATTTGGACCTCTTTGAGGATTTCGTTGGAAACGTGATTTCTGCATCTAACGCTAGACAGAAGAATTCTCAGTAACTTCTTTGGGCTGTGTGTGTTAAACTCACAGAGTTGGACCTTCCTTTAGACAGAGCAGATTTGAAACCCTCTTTTTGTGGAATTTACAAGTGGAGATTTCAAGCGCTTTGGGGCCAACGGTAGAAATGGTAATATCTTCCTATAAAAACTAGAGAGAATCATTCTCATCAACCACTATGGGATATGTGCGTTCCACTCACAGAGTTTAACTTTTCTTTTCATAGAGCAGTTTCGAAACACTCTGTTTGTAAAGTCTGCAAGTGGATATTTGGACCTCCTTGAGGATTTCGTTGGAAGCGGGATTTCTGCATATAACGCTAGACAGAAGAATTCTCAGTAATACTTTGGGCTGCGTGTGTTCAACTCACAGAGTTGAACCTTTCTTTAGACAGAGCAGATTTGAAACCCTCTTTTTCTGGAATATACAAGTGGAGATTTCAAGCGCTTTGGGGCCAACGGTAGAAAAGGAAATATTTTTGTATAAAAACAAGAGAGAATCATTCTCAGCAACCACTTTGTGATATGTGCGTTCCACTCACAGAGTTTAAACTTTCTTTTCATAGAGCAGTTTGCAAACACTCTGTTTGTAAAGTCTGCAAGTGGATATTTGGACCTCTTTGAGGATTTCGTTGGAAACGGGATTTCTGCATATAAAGCTAGATAGAAGAATTCTCAGTAACTTCTTTGGGGTGCGTGTGTTCAACTCACAGAGTTTTACCTTTCTTTAGAAAGAGCACATTTGAAACCCTCTTTTTGAGGAATTTGCAAGTGGAGATTTCAAGCGATTTGGGGCCAACGGTAGAAAAGGAAATATCTTTGTATAAAAACTAGAGAGAATCATTCTCAGCAACCACTTTGGGATGTGTGCGTTCCACTCACAGAGCTTAACCTTTCTTTTCATAGAGCAGTTTGCAAACACTCTGTTTGTAAAGTCTGCAAGTGGATATTTGGACCTCTTTGAGGATTTCGTTGGAAACGGGATTTCTGCATATAACGCTAGACAGAAGAATTCTCAGTAACTTCTTTGGGCTGCGTGTGTTCAACCCAGAGAGTTGTAACTTCCTTTAGAAAAAGCAGATTTGAAACCCTCTTCTTGTGGAATTTGCTAGTGGAGATTTCAAGCGATTTGGGGCCAACGGTAGAAACGGAAATATCTTCGAATAAAAACTAGAGAGAATCATTCTCAGCAACCACTTTGGGATGTGTGCGTTCCACTCACAGAGTTTAACCTTTCTTTTCATAGAGTAGTTTGCAATCACTCTGTTTGCAAAGTCTGCAAGTGGATATTTGGACCTCTTTGAGGATTTCGTTGGAAACGGGATTTCTGCATATAACGGTAGAGAGAAGAATTCTCAGTAACTTCTTTGGGCTGTGTGTGTTCAACTCACAGAGTTGAACTTTCCTTTAGGCAGTGCAGATTTGAAGCCTCTTATTGTGGAAATTACAAGTGGACATTTCAAGCCCTTTGGGGCCAACGGTAGAAAAGGAAATATCTTTGTATAAAAACTAGAGAGAATCATTCTCAGCAACCACTTTGTGATATGTGCGTTCCACTCACGGAGTTTAACCTTTCTTTTCATAGAGCAGTTTGGAAACACTGTGTTTGAAAGTCTGCAAGTGGATATTTGGACATCTTTGAGGATTTCGTTGGAAACGGGATTTCTGCATATAACTTTAGACAGAAGAATTCTCAGTAACTTCTTTGGGCTGCGTGTGTTCAACTCACAGAGTTGTACATTCCTTTAGAGAGAGCAGATTTGAAACCCTCTTCTTGTGGAATTTGCAAGTGGAGATTTCAAGCAATTTGGGGCCAACGGTAGAAAAGGAAATATCATCGAATAAAAACTAGAGAGAATCATTCTCAGCAACCACTTTGGGATGTGTGCATTCCACTCACAGAGTTTAACCTTTCTTTTCATAGAGCAGTTTGCAAACACTCTGTTTGTAATGTCTGCAAGTGGATGTTTTTACCTCTTTGAGGAGTTCGTTGGGAACTGGATTTCTGCATATAACGGTAGAGAGAAGAATTCTCTGTAACTTCCTTGGTCTGTGTGAGTTCAACTCACAGAGTTGAACTTTCCTTTAGACAGTGCAGATTTGAACTCACTTTTTGTGGAATTTACAAGTGGAGATTTCAAGCGCTTTGGGGCCAACGGTAGAAAAGGATATATCTTCGACTAAAAACTAGAGAGAATCATTCTCAGCAACCACTATGGGATGTGTGCGTTCCACTCACAGAGTTTAACCTTTCTTTTCGTAGAGCAGTTTGGAAACAGTCTGTTTGTAAAGTCTGCAAGTGGATATTTGGACCTCCTTGAGGATTTCGTTGGAAGCGGGATTTCTGCATATAACGCTAGACAGAAGAATTCTCAGTAATTCTTTGGGCTGCGTGTGTTCAACTCACAGAGTTGAACCTTCCTTTAGACAGAGCAGATTTGAAACCCTCTTTTTGTGGAATTTGCAGGTGGAGATTTCAAGCGCTTTGGGGCCAATGGTAGAAATGGAAATATCTTCGCATAAAGACTAGAAAGAATCATTCTCAGCAACCACTTTGTGATGGGTGCGTTCCACTCACAGAGTTATCCTTTCTTTTCATAGAGCAGATTGGAAACACCCTGTTTGTAAAGTCTGCAAGTGGATATTTGGACCTCTTTGAGGATTTCGTTGGAAACGGGATTTCTGCGTATATCGCTAGACAGAAGAATTCTCAGTAACTTCTTTGGGCTGTGTGTGTTCAACACACAGAGTTGATCTTTCCTTTCGACAGTGCAGATTTGACCCCTCTTTTTGTGGAATTTACAAGTGGAGATTTCAAGCGCTTTCGGGCCAACGGTAGAAAAGGAAACATCTTTGAATAAAAACTAGAGAGAATCATTCTCAGCAACCACTTTGTGAAATGTGCGTTCCACTCACGGAGTTTAACCTTTCTTTTCATAGAGCAGTTTGGAAACAATCTGCATGTAAAGTCTGCAGGTGGATATTTGGACCTCTTTGAGGATTTCGTTGGAAACGTGATTTCTGCATCTAACGATAGACAGAAGAATTCTCAGTAACTTCTTTGGGCTGTGTGTGTTCAACTCACAGAGTTGTACCTTCCTTTAGACAGAGCAGATTTGTAACCCTCTTTTTGAGGAATTTGCAAGTGGAGATTTCAAGCGCTTTGGGGCCAACGGTAGAAAAGGAAATATCTTCCTCTAAAAACTAGAGAGAATCATTCTCAGCAACCACTATGGGATATGTGCGTTCCACTCACAGAGTTTAACTTTTCTTTTCATAGAGCAGTTTGCAAACACTCTGTTTGTAAAGTCTGCAAGTGGATATTTGGACCTCTTTGAGGATTTCGTTGGAAAAGGGATTTCTGCATATAAAGCTAGATAGAAGAATTCTCAGTAACTTCTTTGGGCTGCGTGTGTTCAACTCACAGAGTTGTACCTTTCTTTAGAAAGAGCAGATTTGAAACCCTCTTTTTGAGGAATTTGCAAGTGGAGATTTCAAGCGATTTGGGGCCAACGGTAGAAAAGGAAATATCATCGAATAAAAACTAGAGAGAATCATTCTCAGCAACCACTTTGGGATGTGTGCGTTCCCCTCACAGAGCTTAACCTTTCTTTTCGTAGAGCAGTTTGGAAACACTCTGTTTGTAAAGTCTGCACTTGGATATTTGGACCTCCTTGAGGATTTCGTTGGAAACGGGATTTCTGCATAAAACGCTATACAGAAGAATTCTCAGTAATTCTTTGGGCTGCGTGTGTTCAACTCACCGAGTTGAACCTTCCTTTAGACAGAGCAGATTTGAAACCCTCTTTTTGTGGAATATACAAGTGGAGATTTCAAGCGCTTTGGGGCCAACGGTAGAAAAGGAAATATCTTTGTATAAAAACTAGAGAGAATCATTTTCAGCAACCTCTTGGTGATGTGTGCGTTCCACTCACAGAGTTTAACCTTTCTTTTCATAGAGCAGTTTGCAAACACTCTGTTCGTAAAGTCTGCAAGTGGATATTTTTACCTCTTTGAGGAGTTCGTTGGAAACGGGATTTCTGCATATAACGCTAGACAGAAGAATTCTCAGTAACTTCCTTGGTCTGTGTGAGTTCAACTCTCAGAGTTGAACTTTTCTTTAGACAGTGCAGATTTGAACTCACTTATTGTGGAATTTACAAGTGGAGATTTCAAGCGCTTTGGGGCCAACGGTAGAAAAGGAAATATCTTTGTAGAAAAACTAGAGAGAATCATTCTCAGCAACCACTTTGGGATGTGTGCGTTCCACTCACAGAGTTTAACTTTTCTTTTCATGGAGCAGTTTGGAAACACTCTGTTTGTAAAGTCTGCAAGTGGATATTTGGACCTCTTTGAGGATTTCGTTGGAAACGGGATTTCTGCATATAACGCTAGATTGAAGAATTCTCAGTAACTTCTTTGGGTGCGTGTGTTCAACTCACAGAGTTGTACCTTCCTTTAGAAAGAGGAGATTTGAAAGCCTCTTCTTGAGGAATTTACAAGTGGAGATTTCAAGCCATTTGGGGCCAAAGGTAGAAAAGGATATATCTTCGAATAAAAACTAGAGAGAATCATTCTCAGCAACCACTATGGGATGTGTGCATTCCACTCACAGAGTTTAAACTTTCTTTTCATAGAGCAGTTTGCAAACACTCTGTTTGTAAAGTCTGCAAGTGGATATTTGGACCTCTTTGAGGATTACGTTGGAAACGGGATTTCTGCATATAAAGCTAGATAGAAGAATTCTCAGTAACTTCTTTGGGGTGCGTGTGTTCAACTCACAGAGTTGTACCTTTCTTTAGAAAGAGCAGATTTGAAACCCTCTTTTTGAGGAATTTGCAAGTGGAGATTTCAAGCGATTTGGGGCCAACGGTAGAAAAGGAAATATCTTTGTATAAAAACTAGAGAGAATCATTCTCAGCAACCACTTTGGGATGTGTGCGTTCCACTCACAGAGCTTAACCTTTCTTTTCATAGAGCAGTTTGCAAACACTCTGTTTGTAAGTCTGCAAGTGGATATTTGGACCTCTTTGAGGATTTCGTTGGAAACGGGATTTCTGCATATAACGCTAGACAGAAGAATTCTCAGTAACTTCTTTGGGCTGCGTGTGTTCAACCCACAGAGTTGTAACTTCCTTTAGAAAAAGCAGATTTGAAACCCTCTTCTTGTGGAATTTGCTAGTGGAGATTTCAAGCGATTTGGGGCCAACGGTAGAAACGGAAATATCTTCGAATAAAAACTAGAGAGAATCATTCTCAGCAACCACCTTGGGATGTGTGCGTTCCACTCACAGAGTTTAACCTTTCTTTTCATAGAGTAGTTTGCAATCACTCTGTTTGCAAAGTCTGCAAGTGGATATTTGGACCTCTTTGAGGATTTCGTTGGAAACGGGATTTCTGCATATAACGGTAGAGAGAAGAATTCTCAGTAACTTCTTTGGGCTGTGTGTGTTCAACTCACAGAGTTGAACTTTCCTTTAGGCAGTGCAGATTTGAAGCCTCTTATTGTGGAAATTACAAGTGGACATTTCAAGCCCTTTGGGGCCAACGGTAGAAAAGGAAATATCTTTGTATAAAAACTAGAGAGAATCATTCTCAGCAACCACTTTGTGATATGTGCGTTCCACTCACGGAGTTTAACCTTTCTTTTCATAGAGCAGTTTGGAAACACTGTGTTTGAAAGTCTGCAAGTGGATATTTGGACATCTTTGAGGATTTCGCTGGAAACGGGATTTCTGCATATAACTCTAGACAGAAGAATTCTCAGTAACTTCTTTGGGCTGCGTGTGTTCAACTCACAGAGTTGTACATTCCTTTAGAGAGAGCAGATTTGAAACCCTCTTCTTGTGGAATTTGCAAGTGGAGATTTCAAGCAATTTGGGGCCAACGGTAGAAAAGGAAATATCATCGAATAAAAACTAGAGAGAATCATTCTCAGCAACCACTTTGGGATGTGTGCGTTCCACTCACAGAGTTTAACCTTTCTTTTCATAGAGCAGTTTGCAAACACTCTGTTTGTAATGTCTGCAAGTGGATATTTTTACCTCTTTGAGGAGTTCGTTGGAAACGGGATTTCTGCATATAACGGTAGAGAGAAGAATTCTCTGTAACTTCCTTGGTCTGTGTGAGTTCAACTCACAGAGTTGAACTTTCCTTTAGACAGTGCAGATTTGAACTCACTTTTTGTGGAATTTACAAGTGGAGATTTCAAGCGCTTTGGGGCCAACGGTAGAAAAGGATATATCTTCGAATAAAAACTAGAGAGAATCATTCTCAGCAACCACTATGGGATGTGTGCGTTCCACTCACAGAGTTTAACCTTTCTTTTCGTAGAGCAGTTTGGAAACACTCTGTTTGTAAAGTCTGCAAGTGGATATTTGGACCTCCTTGAGGATTTCGTTGGAAGCGGGATTTCTGCATATAACGCTAGACAGAAGAATTCTCAGTAATTCTTTGGGCTGCGTGTGTTCAACTCACAGAGTTGAACCTTCCTTTAGACAGAGCAGATTTGAAACCCTCTTTTTGTGGAATTTGCAAGTGGAGATTTCAAGCGCTTTGGGGCCAATGGTAGAAATGGAAATATATTCGCATAAAGACTAGAAAGAATCATTCTCAGCAACCACTTTGTGATGGGTGCGTTCCACTCACAGAGTTATCCTTTTTTTTCATAGAGCAGATTGGAAACACCCTGTTTGTAAAGTCTGCAAGTGGATATTTGGACCTCTTTGAGGATTTCGTTGGAAACGGGATTTCTGCGTATATCGCTAGACAGAAGATTTCTCAGTAACTTCTTTGGGCTGTGTGTGTTCAACACACAGAGTTGATCTTTCCTTTAGACAGTGCAGATTTAACCCCTCTTTTTGTGGAATTTACAAGTGGAGATTTCAAGCGCTTTCGGGCCAACGGTAGAAAAGGAAACATCTTTGAATAAAAACTAGAGAGAATCATTCTCAGCAACCACTTTGTGATATGTGCGTTCCACTCACGGAGTTTAACCTTTCTTTTCATAGAGCAGTTTGGAAACAATCTGCATGTAAAGTCTGCAGGTGGATATTTGGACCTCTTTGAGGATTTCGTTGGAAACGTGATTTCTGCATCTAACGATAGACAGAAGAATTCTCAGTAATTCTTTGGGCTGCGTGTGTTCAACTCACAGAGTTGAACCTTTCTTTAGACAGAGCAGATTTGAAACCCTCTTTTTGTGGAATATACAAGTGGAGATTTCAAGCGCTTTGGGGCCAACGGTAGAAAAGGAAATATTTTTGTATAAAAACTAGAGAGAATCATTCTCAGCAACCACTTTGTGATATGTGCGTTCCACTCACAGAGTTTAAACTTTCTTTTCATAGAGTAGTTTGCAAACACTCTGTTTGTAAAGTCTGCAAGTGGATATTTGGACCTCTTTGAGGATTTCGTTGGAAACGGGATTTCTGCCTATAACGGTAGAGAGAAGAATTCTCAGTAACTTCTTTGGGCTGTGTGTGTTCAACTCACAGAGTTGAACTTTCCTTTAGGCAGTGCAGATTTGAAGCCTCTTATTGTGGAAATTACAAGTGGACATTTCAAGCGCTTTGGGGCCAACGGTAGAAAAGGAAATATCATCGAATAAAAACTAGAGAGTATCATTCTCAGCAACCACTTTGTGATATGTGCATTCCACTCACGGAGTTTAACCTTTCTTTTCATAGAGCAGTTTGGAAACACTGTGTTTGAAAGTCTGCAAGTGGATATTTGGACATCTTTGAGGATTTCGTTGGAAACGGGATTTCTGCATATAACTCTAGACAGAAGAATTCTCAGTAACTTCTTTGAGCTGCGTGTGTTCAACTCACAGAGTTGTACATTCCTTTAGAGAGAGCAGATTTGAAACCCTCTTCTTGTGGAATTTGCAAGTGGAGATTTCAAGCAATTTGGGGCCAACGGTAGAAAAGGAAATATCATCGAATAAAAACTAGAGAGAATCATTCTCAGCAACCACTTTGGGATGTGTGCGTTCCACTCACGCAGTTTAACCTTTCTTTTCATAGAGCAGATTGGAAACAATCTGCATGTAAAGTCTGCAGGTGGATATTTGGACCTCTTTGAGGATGTCGTTGGAAACGGGATTTCTGCATCTAACGCTAGACAGAAGAATTCTCAGTAACTTCTTTGGGCTGTGTGTGTCCAACTCACAGAGTTGTACCTTCCTTTAGACAGAGCAGATTTGAAACCATCTTTTTGTGGAATATGCAAGTGGAGATTTCAAGCGCTTTGGGGCCAACGGTAGAAATGGTAATATCTTCCTATAAAAACTAGAGAGAATCATTCTCAGCAACCACTATGGGATATGTGCGTTCCACTCACAGAGTTTAACTTTTCTTTTCATAGAGCAGTTTGGAAACACTCTGTTTGTAAAGTCTGCAAGTGGATGTTTGGACCTCCTTGAGGATTTCGTTGGAAACGGGATTTCTGCATATAACGCTAGACAGAAGAATTCTCAGTAATTCTTTGGGCTGCGTGTGTTCAACTCACAGAGTTGAACCTTTCTTTAGACAGAGCAGATTTGAAACCCTCTTTTTGTGGAATATACAAGTGGAGATTTCAAGCGCTTTGGGGCCAACGGTAGAAAAGGAAATATTTTTGTATAAAAACTAGAGAGAATCATTCTCAGCAACCACTTTGTGATATGTGCGTTCCACTGACAGAGTTTAAACTTTCTTTTCATAGAGCAGTTTGCAAACACTCTGTTTGTAAAGTCTGCAAGTGGATATTTGGACCTCTTTGAGGATTTCGTTGGAAACGGGATTTCTGCATATAAAGCTAGATAGAAAAATTCTCAGTAACTTCTTTGGGGTGCGTGTGTTCAACTCACAGAGTTGTACCTTTCTTTAGAAAGAGCAGATTTGAAACCCTCTTTTTGAGGAATTTGCAAGTGGAGATTTCAAGCGATTTGGGGCCAACGGTAGAAAAGGAAATATCTTTGTATAAAAACTAGAGAGAATCATTCTCAGCAACCACTTTGGGATGTGTGCGTTCCACTCACAGAGCTTAACCTTTCTTTTCATAGAGCAGTTTGCAAACACTCTGTTTGTAAAGTCTGCAAGTGGATATTTGGACCTCTTTGAGGATTTCGTTGGAAACGGGATTTCTGCATATAACGCTAGACAGAAGAATTCTCAGTAACTTCTTTGGGCTGCGTGTGTTCAACTCACAGAGTTGTACCTTCCTTTAGAAAGAGCAGATTTGAAACCCTCTTTTTGTGGAATTTGCAAGTGGAGATTTCAAGCGCTTTGGGGCCAACGGTTGAAATGGTAATATCTTCCTGTAAAAACTAGAGAGAATCATTCTCAGCAACCACTTTGGGATGTGTGCGTTCCACTCACAGAGTTTAACCTTTCTTTTCATAGAGCAGTTTGCAAACACTCTGTTTGTAAAGTCTGCAAGTGGATATTTGGACCTCTTTGAGGATTTCGTTGGAAACGGGATTTCTGCATATAACGCTAGAAAGAAGAATTGTCAGTAACTTCTTTGGGCTGCGTGTGTTCAACCCACAGATTTGTAACTTCCTTTAGAAAAAGCAGATTTGAAACCCTCTTCTTGTGGAATTTGCTAGTGGAGATTTCAAGCGATTTGGGGCCAACGGTAGAAACGGAAATATCTTCGAATAAAAACTAGAGAGAATCATTCTCAGCAACCACTTTGGGATGTGTGCGTTCCACTCACAGAGTTTAACCTTTCTTTTCATAGAGCAGTTTGCAAACACTCTGTTTGTAAAGTCTGCAAGTGGATATTTGGACCTCTTTGAGGAGTTCGTTGGAAACGGGATTTCTGCATATAACGGTAGAGAGAAGAATTCTCTGTAACTTCCTTGGTCTGTGTGAGTTCAACTCACAGAGTTGAACTATCCTTTAGACAGTGCAGATTTGAACTCACTTTTTGTGGAATTTACAAGTGGAGATTTCAAGCGATTTGGGGCCAACGGTAGAAAAGGATATATCTTCGGATAAAAACTAGAGAGAATCATTCTCAGCAACCACTATGGGATGTGTGGGTTCCACTCACAGAGTTTAACCTTTCTTTTCGTAGAGCAGTTTGGAAACACTCTGTTTGTAAAGTCTGCAAGTGGATATTTGGACCTCCTTGAGGATTTCGTTGGAAGCGGGATTTCTGCATATAACGCTAGACAGAAGAATTCTCAGTAATTCTTTGGGCTGCGTGTGTTCAACTCACAGAGTTGAACCTTCCTTTAGACAGAGCAGATTTGAAACCCTCTTTTTGTGGAATTTGCAAGTGGAGATTTCAAGCGCTTTGGGGCCAATGGTAGAAATGGAAATATCTTCGCATAAAGACTAGAGAGAATCATTCTCAGCAACCACTTTGTGATGGGTGCGTTCCACTCACAGAGTTTAACCTTTCTTTTCATAGAGCAGATTTGAAACACCCTGTTTGTAAAGTCTGCAGGTGGATATTTGGACCTCTTTGAGCATTTCGTTGGAAACGGGATTTCTGCGTATATCGCTAGACAGAAGAATTCTCAGTAACTTCTTTGTGCTGTGTGTGTTCAACACACAGAGTTGATCTTTCCTTTCGACAGTGCAGATTTGACCCCTCTTTTTGTGGAATTTACAAGTGGAGATTTCAAGCGCTTTCGGGCCAACGGTAGAAAAGGAAACATCTTTGTATAAAAAATAGAGAGAATCATTCTCAGCAACCACTTTGTGATATGTGCGTTGCACTCACGGAGTTTAACCTTTCTTTTCATAGAGCAGTTTGGAAACACTCTGCTTGTAAAGTCTGCAAGTGGATATTTGGACATCTTTGAGGATTTCGTTGGAAGAGGGATTTCTGCAAATAACGCTAGACAGAACAATTCTCAGTAATTCTTTGGGCTGCGTGTGTTCAACTCACAGAGTTGTACATTCCTTTAGAGAGAGCAGATTTGAAACCCTCTTCTTCTGGAATTTGCAAGTGGAGATTTCAAGCAATTTGGGGCCAACGGTAGAAAAGGAAATATCATCGAATAAAAACTAGAGAGAATCATTCTCAGCAACCACTTTGGGATGTGTGCGTTCCACTCACGCAGTTTAACCTTTCTTTTCATAGAGCAGTTTGGAAACAATCTGCATGTAAAGTCTGCAGGTGGATATTTGGACCTCTTTGAGGATTTCGTTGGAAACGTGATTTCTGCATCTAACGCTAGACAGAAGAATTCTCAGTAACTTCTTTGGGCTGTGTGTGTTCAACTCACAGAGTTGGACCTTCCTTTAGACAGAGCAGATTTGAAACCCTCTTTTTGTGGAATTTACAAGTGGAGATTTCAAGCGCTTTGGGGCCAACGGTAGAAATGGTAATATCTTCCTATAAAAACTAGAGAGAATCATTCTCAGCAACCACTATGGGATATGTGCGTTCCACTCACAGAGTTTAACTTTTCTTTTCATAGAGCAGTTTGGAAACACTCTGTTTGTAAAGTCTGCAAGTGGATATTTGGACCTCCTTGAGGATTTCGTTGGAAGCGGGATTTCTGCATATAACGCTAGACAGAAGAATTCTCAGTAATTCTTTGGGCTGTGTGTGTTCAACTCACAGAGTTGAACCTTTCTTTAGACAGAGCAGATTTGAAACCCTCCTTTTGTGGAATATACAAGTGGAGATTTCAAGCGCTTTGGGGCCAACGGTAGAAAAGGAAATATTTTTGTATAAAAACTAGAGAGAATCATTCTCAGCAACCACTTTGTGATATGTGCGTTCCACTCACAGAGTTTAAACTTTCTTTTCATAGAGCAGTTTGCAAACACTCTGTTTGTAAAGTCTGCAAGTGGATATTTGGACCTCTTTGAGGATTTCGTTGGAAACGGGATTTCTGCATATAAAGCTAGATATAAGAATTCTCAGTAACTTCTTTGGGGTGCGTGTGTTCAACTCACAGAGTTTTACCTTTCTTTAGAAAGAGCACATTTGAAACCCTCTTTTTGAGGAATTTGCAGGTGGAGATTTCAAGCGATTTGGGGCCAACGGTAGAAAAGGAAATATCTTTGTATAAAAACTAGAGAGAATCATTCTCAGCAACCACTTTGGGATGTGTGAGTTCCACTCACAGAGCTTAACCTTTCTTTTCATAGAGCAGTTTGCAAACACTCTGTTTGTAAAGTCTGCAAGTGGATATTTGGACCTCTTTGAGGATTTCGTTGGAAACGGGATTTCTGCATATAACGCTAGACAGAAGAATTCTCAGTAACTTCTTTGGGCTGCGTGTGTTCAACCCACAGAGTTGTAACTTCCTTTAGAAAAAGCAGATTTGAAACCCTCTTCTTGTGGAATTTGCTAGTGGAGATTTCAAGCGATTTGCGGCCAACGGTAGAAACGGAAATATCTTCGAATAAAAACTAGAGAGAATCATTCTCAGCAACCACTTTGGGATGTGTGCGTTCCACTCACAGAGTTTAACCTTTCTTTTCATAGAGTAGTTTGCAATCACTCTGTTTGCAAAGTCTGCAAGTGGATATTTGGACCTCTTTGAGGATTTCGTTGGAAACGGGATTTCTGCATATAACGCTAGACAGAAGAATTCTCAGTAACTTCTTTGGGCTGTGTGTGTTCAACTCACAGAGTTGAACTTTCCTTTAGGCAGTGCAGATTTGAAGCCTCTTATTGTGGAAATTACAAGTGGAGATTTCAAGCGCTTTGGGGCCAACGGTAGAAAAGGAAATATCTTTGTATAAAAACTAGAGAGAATCATTCTCAGCAACCACTTTGTGATATGTGCGTTCCACTCACGGAGTTTAACCTTTCTTTTCATAGAGCAGTTTGGAAACACTGTGTTTGAAAGTCTGCAAGTGGATATTTGGACATCTTTGAGGATTTCGTTGGAAACGGGATTTCTGCATATAACTCTAGACAGAAGAATTCTCAGTAACTTCTTTGGGCTGCGTGTGTTCAACTCACAGAGTTGTACATTCCTTTAGAGAGAGCAGATTTGAAACCCTCTTCTTGTGGAATTTGCAAGTGGAGATTTCAAGCAATTTGGGGCCAACGGTAGAAAAGGAGATATCATCGAATAAAAACTAGAGAGAATCATTCTCAGCAACCACTTTGGGATGTGTGCGTTCCACTCACAGAGTTTAACCTTTCTTTTCATAGAGCAGTTTGCAAACACTCTGTTTGTAATGTCTGCAAGTGGATATTTTTACCTCTTTGAGGAGTTCGTTGGAAACGGGATTTCTGCATATAACGGTAGAGAGAAGAATTCTCAGTAACTTCCTTGGTCTGTGTGAGTTCAACTCACAGAGTTGAACTTTCCTTTAGACAGTGCAGATTTGAACTCACTTTTTGTGGAATTTACAAGTGGAGATTTCAAGCGCTTTGGGGCCAACGGTAGAAAAGGATATATCTTCGACTACAAACTAGAGAGAATCATTCTCAGCAACCACTATGGGATGTGTGCGTTCCACTCACAGAGTTTAACCTTTCTTTTCGTAGAGCAGTTTGGAAACACTCTGTTTGTAAAGTCTGCAAGTGGATATTTGGACCTCCTTGAGGATTTCGTTGGAAGCGGGATTTCTGCATATAACGCTAGACAGAAGAATTCTCAGTAATTCTTTGGGCTGCGTGTGTTCAACTCACAGAGTTGAACCTTCCTTTAGACAGAGCAGATTTGAAACCCTCTTTTTGTGGAATTTGCAGGTGGAGATTTCAAGCGCTTTGGGGCCAATGGTAGAAATGGAAATATCTTCGCATAAAGACTAGAAAGAATCATTCTCAGCAACCACTTTGTGATGGGTGCGTTCCACTCACAGAGTTATCCTTTCTTTTCATAGAGCAGATTGGAAACACCCTGTTTGTAAAGTCTGCAAGTGGATATTTGGACCTCTTTGAGGATTTCGTTGGAAACGGGATTTCTGCGTATATCGCTAGACAGAAGAATTCTCAGTAACTTCTTTGGGCTGTGTGTGTTCAACACACAGAGTTGATCTTTCCTTTCGACAGTGCAGATTTGACCCCTCTTTTTGTGGAATTTACAAGTGGAGATTTCAAGCGCTTTCGGGCCAACGGTAGAAAAGGAAACATCTTTGAATAAAAACTAGAGAGAATCATTCTCAGCAACCACTTTGTGAAATGTGCGTTCCACTCACGGAGTTTAACCTTTCTTTTCATAGAGCAGTTTGGAAACAATCTGCATGTAAAGTCTGCAGGTGGATATTTGGACCTCTTTGAGGATTTCGTTGGAAACGTGATTTCTGCATCTAACGATAGACAGAAGAATTCTCAGTAACTTCTTTGGGCTGTGTGTGTTCAACTCACAGAGTTGTACCTTCCTTTAGACAGAGCAGATTTGTAACCCTCTTTTTGAGGAATTTGCAAGTGGAGATTTCAAGCGCTTTGGGGCCAACGGTAGAAAAGGAAATATCTTCCTCTAAAAACTAGAGAGAATCATTCTCAGCAACCACTATGGGATATGTGCGTTCCACTCACAGAGTTTAACTTTTCTTTTCATAGAGCAGTTTGCAAACACTCTGTTTGTAAAGTCTGCAAGTGGATATTTGGACCTCTTTGAGGATTTCGTTGGAAACGGGATTTCTGCATATAAAGCTAGATAGAAGAATTCTCAGTAACTTCTTTGGGGTGCGTGTGTTCAACTCACAGAGTTGTACCTTTCTTTAGAAAGAGCAGATTTGAAACCCTCTTTTTGAGGAATTTGCAAGTGGAGATTTCAAGCGATTTGGGGACAACGGTAGAAAAGGAAATATCATCGAATAAAAACTAGAGAGAATCATTCTCAGCAACCACTTTGGGATGTGTGCGTTCCCCTCACAGAGCTTAACCTTTCTTTTCGTAGAGCAGTTTGGAAACACTCCGTTTGTAAAGTCTGCACTTGGATATTTGGACCTCCTTGAGGATTTCGTTGGAAGCGGGATTTCTGCATAAAACGCTAGACAGAAGAATTCTCAGTAATTCTTTGGCCTGCGTGTGTTCAACTCACCGAGTTGAACCTTCCTTTAGACAGAGCAGATTTGAAACCCTCTTTTTGTGGAATATACAAGTGGAGATTTCAAGCGCTTTGGGGCCAACGGTAGAAAAGGAAATATCTTTGTATAAAAACTAGAGAGAATCATTTTCAGCAACCTCTTGGTGATTTGTGCGTTCCACTCACAGAGTTTAACCTTTCTTTTCATAGAGCAGTTTGCAAACACTCTGTTTGTAAAGTCTGCAAGTGGATATTTGGACCTCTTTGAGGATTTCGTTGGAAACGGGATTTCTGCATATAACGGTAGAGAGAAGAATTCTCAGTAACTTCTTTGGGCTGTGCGTGTTCAACTCACAGAGTTGAACTTTCCTTTAGGCAGTGCAGATTTGAAGCCTCTTATTGTGGAAATTACAAGTGGACATTTCAAGCGCTTTGGGGCCAACAGTAGAAAAGGAAATATCTTTGTATAAAAACTAGAGAGAATCATTCTCAGCAACCACTTTGTGATATGTGCGTTCCACTCACGGAGTTTAACCTTTCTTTTCATAGAGCAGTTTGGAAACACTGTGTTTGAAAGTCTGCAAGTGGATATTTGGACATCTTTGAGGATTTCGTTGGAAACGGGATTTCTGCATATAACTCTAGACAGAAGAATTCTCAGTAACTTCTTTGGGCTGCGTGTGTTCAACTCACAGAGTTGTACATTCCTTTAGAGAGAGCAGATTTGAAACCCTCTTCTTGTGGAATTTGCAAGTGGAGATTTCAAGCAATTTGGGGCCAACGGTGGAAAAGGAAATATCATCGAATAAAAACTAGAGAGAATCATTCTCAGCAACCACTTTGGGATGTGTGCATTCCACTCACAGAGTTTAACCTTTCCTTTCATAGGGCAGTTTGCAAACACTCTGTTTGTAAAGTCTGCAAGTGGATATTTTTACCTCTTTGAGGAGTTCGTTGGAAACGGGATTTCTGCATATAACGCTAGACAGAAGAATTCTCAGTAACTTCCTTGGTCTGTGTGAGTTCAACTCACAGAGTTGAACTTTCCTTTAGACAGTGCAGATTTGAACCCACTTTTTGTGGAATTTACAAGTGGAGATTTCAAGCGCTTTGGGGCCAACGGTAGAAAAGGAAATATCTTTGTAGAAAAACTAGAGAGAATCATTCTCAGCAACCACTTTGGGATGTGTGCGTTCCACTCACAGAGTTTAACTTTTCTTTTCATGGAGCAGTTTGGAAACACTCTGTTTGTAAAGTCTGCAAGTGGATATTTGGACCTCTTTGAGGATTTCGTTGGAAACGGGATTTCTGCATATAAAGCTAGATAGAAGAATTCTCAGTAACTTCTTTGGGGTGCGTGTGTTCAACTCACAGAGTTTTACCTTTCTTTAGAAAGAGCACATTTGAAACCCTCTTTTTGAGGAATTTGCAAGTGGAGATTTCAAGCGATTTGGGGCCAACGGTAGAAAAGGAAATATCTTTGTATAAAAACTAGAGAGAATCATTCTCAGCAACCACTTTGGGATGTGTGCATTCCACTCACAGAGCTTAACCTTTCTTTTCATAGAGCAGTTTGCAAACACTCTGTTTGTAAAGTCTGCAAGTGGATATTTGGACCTCTTTGAGGATTTCGTTGGAAACGGGATTTCTGCATATAACGCTAGACAGAAGAATTCTCAGTAACTTCTTTGGGCTGCGTGTGTTCAACCCACAGAGTTGTAACTTCCTTTAGAAAAAGCAGATTTGAAACCCTCTTCTTGTGGAATTTGCTAGTGGAGATTTCAAGCGATTTGGGGCCAACGGTAGAAACGGAAATATCTTCGAATAAAAACTAGAGAGAATCATTCTCAGCAACCACTTTGGGATGTGTGCGTTCCACTCACAGAGTTTAACCTTTCTTTTCATAGAGTAGTTTGCAATCACTCTGTTTGCAAAGTCTGCAAGTGGATATTTGGACCTCTTTGAGGATTTCGTTGGAAACGGGATTTCTGCATATAACGGTAGAGAGAAGAATTCTCAGTAACTTCTTTGGGCTGTGTGTGTTCAACTCACAGAGTTGAACTTTCCTTTAGGCAGTGCAGATTTGAAGCCTCTTATTGTGGAAATTACAAGTGGACATTTCAAGCCCTTTGGGGCCAACGGTAGAAAAGGAAATATCTTTGTATAAAAACTAGAGAGAATCATTCTCAGCAACCACTTTGTGATATGTGCGTTCCACTCACGGAGTTTAACCTTTCTTTTCATAGAGCAGTTTGGAAACACTGTGTTTGAAAGTCTGCAAGTGGATATTTGGACATCTTTGAGGATTTCGTTGGAAACGGGATTTCTGCATATAACTCTAGACAGAAGAATTCTCAGTAACTTCTTTGGGCTGCGTGTGTTCAACTCACAGAGTTGTACATTCCTTTAGAGAGAGCAGATTTGAAACCCTCTTCTTGTGGAATTTGCAAGTGGAGATTTCAAGCAATTTGGGGCCAACGGTAGAAAAGGAAATATCATCGAATAAAAACTAGAGAGAATCATTCTCAGCAACCACTTTGGGATGTGTGCGTTCCACTCACAGAGTTTAACCTTTCTTTTCATAGAGCAGTTTGCAAACACTCTGTTTGTAATGTCTGCAAGTGGATATTTTTACCTCTTTGAGGAGTTCGTTGGAAACGGGATTTCTGCATATAACGGTAGAGAGAAGAATTCTCAGTAACTTCCTTGGTCTGTGTGAGTTCAACTCACAGAGTTGAACTTTCCTTTAGACAGTGCAGATTTGAACTCACTTTTTGTGGAATTTACAAGTGGAGATTTCAAGCGCTTTGGGGCCAACGGTAGAAAAGGATATATCTTCGACTACAAACTAGAGAGAATCATTCTCAGCAACCACTATGGGATGTGTGCGTTCCACTCACAGAGTTTAACCTTTCTTTTCGTAGAGCAGTTTGGAAACACTCTGTTTGTAAAGTCTGCAAGTGGATATTTGGACCTCCTTGAGGATTTCGTTGGAAGCGGGATTTCTGCATATAACGCTAGACAGAAGAATTCTCAGTAATTCTTTGGGCTGCGTGTGTTCAACTCACAGAGTTGAACCTTCCTTTAGACAGAGCAGATTTGAAACCCTCTTTTTGTGGAATTTGCAGGTGGAGATTTCAAGCGCTTTGGGGCCAATGGTAGAAATGGAAATATCTTCGCATAAAGACTAGAAAGAATCATTCTCAGCAACCACTTTGTGATGGGTGCGTTCCACTCACAGAGTTATCCTTTCTTTTCATAGAGCAGATTGGAAACACCCTGTTTGTAAAGTCTGCAAGTGGATATTTGGACCTCTTTGAGGATTTCGTTGGAAACGGGATTTCTGCGTATATCGCTAGACAGAAGAATTCTCAGTAACTTCTTTGGGCTGTGTGTGTTCAACACACAGAGTTGTTCTTTCCTTTCGACAGTGCAGATTTGACCCCTCTTTTTGTGGAATTTACAAGTGGAGATTTCAAGCGCTTTCGGGCCAACGGTAGAAAAGGAAACATCTTTGAATAAAAACTAGAGAGAATCATTCTCAGCAACCACTTTGTGAAATGTGCGTTCCACTCACGGAGTTTAACCTTTCTTTTCATAGAGCAGTTTGGAAACAATCTGCATGTAAAGTCTGCAGGTGGATATTTGGACCTCTTTGAGGATTTCGTTGGAAACGTGATTTCTGCATCTAACGATAGACAGAAGAATTCTCAGTAACTTCTTTGGGCTGTGTGTGTTCAACTCACAGAGTTGTACCTTCCTTTAGACAGAGCAGATTTGTAACCCTCTTTTTGAGGAATTTGCAAGTGGAGATTTCAAGCGCTTTGGGGCCAACGGTAGAAAAGGAAATATCTTCCTCTAAAAACTAGAGAGAATCATTCTCAGCAACCACTATGGGATATGTGCGTTCCACTCACAGAGTTTAACTTTTCTTTTCATAGAGCAGTTTGCAAACACTCTGTTTGTAAAGTCTGCAAGTGGATATTTGGACCTCTTTGAGGATTTCGTTGGAAACGGGATTTCTGCATATAAAGCTAGATAGAAGAATTCTCAGTAACTTCTTTGGGGTGCGTGTGTTCAACTCACAGAGTTGTACCTTTCTTTAGAGAGAGCAGATTTGAAACCCTCTTTTTGAGGAATTTGCAAGTGGAGATTTCAAGCGATTTGGGGACAACGGTAGAAAAGGAAATATCATCGAATAAAAACTAGAGAGAATCATTCTCAGCAACCACTTTGGGATGTGTGCGTTCCCCTCACAGAGCTTAACCTTTCTTTTCGTAGAGCAGTTTGGAAACACTCTGTTTGTAAAGTCTGCACTTGGATATTTGGACCTCCTTGAGGATTTCGTTGGAAGCGGGATTTCTGCATAAAACGCTAGACAGAAGAATTCTCAGTAATTCTTTGGGCTGCGTGTGTTCAACTCACCGAGTTGAACCTTCCTTTAGACAGAGCAGATTTGAAACCCTCTTTTTGTGGAATATACAAGTGGAGATTTCAAGCGCTTTGGGGCCAACGGTAGAAAAGGAAATATCTTTGTATAAAAACTAGAGAGAATCATTTTCAGCAACCTCTTGGTGATGTGTGCGCTCCACTCACAGAGTTTAACCTTTCTTTTCATAGAGCAGTTTGCAAACACTCTGTTTGTAAAGTCTGCAAGTGGATATTTGGACCTCTTTGAGGATTTCGTTGGAAACGGGATTTCTGCATATAACGGTAGAGAGAAGAATTCTCAGTAACTTCTTTGGGCTGTGCGTGTTCAACTCACAGAGTTGAACTTTCCTTTAGGCAGTGCAGATTTGAAGCCTCTTATTGTGGAAATTACAAGTGGACATTTCAAGCGCTTTGGGGCCAACAGTAGAAAAGGAAATATCTTTGTAAAAAAACTAGAGAGAATCATTCTCAGCAACCACTTTGTGATATGTGCGTTCCACTCACGGAGTTTAACCTTTCTTTTCATAGAGCAGTTTGGAAACACTGTGTTTGAAAGTCTGCAAGTGGATATTTGGACATCTTTGAGGATTTCGTTGGAAACGGGATTTCTGCATATAACTCTAGACAGAAGAATTCTCAGTAACTTCTTTGGGCTGCGTGTGTTCAACTCACAGAGTTGTACATTCCTTTAGAGAGAGCAGATTTGAAACCCTCTTCTTGTGGAATTTGCAAGTGGAGATTTCAAGCAATTTGGGGCCAACGGTGGAAAAGGAAATATCATCGAATAAAAACTAGAGAGAATCATTCTCAGCAACCACTATGGGATGTGTGCGTTCCACTCACAGAGTTTAACCTTTCTTTTCGTAGAGCAGTTTGGAAACACTCTGTTTGTAAAGTCTGCAAGTGGATATTTGGACCTCCTTGAGGATTTCGTTGGAAGCGGGATTTCTGCATATAACGCTAGACAGAAGAATTCTCAGTAATTCTTTGGGCTGCGTGTGTTCAACTCACAGAGTTGAACCTTCCTTTAGACAGAGCAGATTTGAAACCCTCTTTTTGTGGAATTTGCAGGTGGAGATTTCAAGCGCTTTGGGGCCAATGGTAGAAATGGAAATATCTTCGCATAAAGACTAGAAAGAATCATTCTCAGCAACCACTTTGTGATGGGTGCGTTCCACTCACAGAGTTATCCTTTCTTTTCATAGAGCAGATTGGAAACACCCTGTTTGTAAAGTCTGCAAGTGGATATTTGGACCTCTTTGAGGATTTCGTTGGAAACGGGATTTCTGCGTATATCGCTAGACAGAAGAATTCTCAGTAACTTCTTTGGGCTGTGTGTGTTCAACACACAGAGTTGATCTTTCCTTTAGACAGTGCAGATTTGACCCCTCTTTTTGTGGAATTTACAAGTGGAGATTTCAAGCGCTTTCGGGCCAACGGTAGAAAAGGAAACATCTTTGAATAAAAACTAGAGAGAATCATTCTCAGCAACCACTTTGTGAAATGTGCGTTCCACTCACGGAGTTTAACCTTTCTTTTCATAGAGCAGTTTGGAAACAATCTGCATGTAAAGTCTGCAGGTGGATATTTGGACCTCTTTGAGGATTTCGTTGGAAACGTGATTTCTGCATCTAACGATAGACAGAAGAATTCTCAGTAACTTCTTTGGGCTGTGTGTGTTCAACTCACAGAGTTGTACCTTCCTTTAGACAGAGCAGATTTGTAACCCTCTTTTTGAGGAATTTGCAAGTGGAGATTTCAAGCGCTTTGGGGCCAACGGTAGAAAAGGAAATATCTTCCTCTAAAAACTAGAGAGAATCATTCTCAGCAACCACTATGGGATATGTGCGTTCCACTCACAGAGTTTAACTTTTCTTTTCATAGAGCAGTTTGCAAACACTCTGTTTGTAAAGTCTGCAAGTGGATATTTGGACCTCTTTGAGGATTTCGTTGGAAACGGGATTTCTGCATATAAAGCTAGATAGAAGAATTCTCAGTAACTTCTTTGGGGTGCGTGTGTTCAACTCACAGAGTTGTACCTTTCTTTAGAAAGAGCAGATTTGAAACCCTCTTTTTGAGGAATTTGCAAGTGGAGATTTCAAGCGATTTGGGGACAACGGTAGAAAAGGAAATATCATCGAATAAAAACTAGAGAGAATCATTCTCAGCAACCACTTTGGGATGTGTGCGTTCCCCTCACAGAGCTTAACCTTTCTTTTCGTAGAGCAGTTTGGAAACACTCTGTTTGTAAAGTCTGCACTTGGATATTTGGACCTCCTTGAGGATTTCGTTGGAAGCGGGATTTCTGCATAAAACGCTAGACAGAAGAATTCTCAGTAATTCTTTGGGCTGCGTGTGTTCAACTCACCGAGTTGAACCTTCCTTTAGACAGAGCAGATTTGAAACCCTCTTTTTGTGGAATATACAAGTGGAGATTTCAAGCGCTTTGGGGCCAACGGTAGAAAAGGAAATATCTTTGTATAAAAACTAGAGAGAATCATTTTCAGCAACCTCTTGGTGATGTGTGCGCTCCACTCACAGAGTTTAACCTTTCTTTTCATAGAGCAGTTTGCAAACACTCTGTTTGTAAAGTCTGCAAGTGGATATTTGGACCTCTTTGAGGATTTCGTTGGAAACGGGATTTCTGCATATAACGGTAGAGAGAAGAATTCTCAGTAACTTCTTTGGGCTGTGCGTGTTCAACTCACAGAGTTGAACTTTCCTTTAGGCAGTGCAGATTTGAAGCCTCTTATTGTGGAAATTACAAGTGGACATTTCAAGCGCTTTGGGGCCAACAGTAGAAAAGGAAATATCTTTGTAAAAAAACTAGAGAGAATCATTCTCAGCAACCACTTTGTGATATGTGCGTTCCACTCACGGAGTTTAACCTTTCTTTTCATAGAGCAGTTTGGAAACACTGTGTTTGAAAGTCTGCAAGTGGATATTTGGACATCTTTGAGGATTTCGTTGGAAACGGGATTTCTGCATATAACTCTAGACAGAAGAATTCTCAGTAACTTCTTTGGGCTGCGTGTGTTCAACTCACAGAGTTGTACATTCCTTTAGAGAGAGCAGATTTGAAACCCTCTTCTTGTGGAATTTGCAAGTGGAGATTTCAAGCAATTTGGGGCCAACGGTGGAAAAGGAAATATCATCGAATAAAAACTAGAGAGAATCATTCTCAGCAACCACTTTGGGATGTGTGCGTTCCACTCACAGAGTTTAACCTTTCCTTTCATAGGGCAGTTTGCAAACACTCTGTTTGTAAAGTCTGCAAGTGGATATTTTTACCTCTTTGAGGAGTACGTTGGAAACGGGATTTCTGCATATAACGCTAGACAGAAGAATTCTCAGTAACTTCCTTGGTCTGTGTGAGTTCAACTCACAGAGTTGAACTTTCCTTTAGACAGTGCAGATTTGAACCCACTTTTTGTGGAATTTACAAGTGGAGATTTCAAGCGCTTTGGGGCCAACGGTAGAAAAGGAAATATCTTTGTAGAAAAACTAGAGAGAATCATTCTCAGCAACCACTTTGGGATGTGTGCGTTCCACTCACAGAGTTTAACTTTTCTTTTCATGGAGCAGTTTGGAAACACTCTGTTTGTAAAGTCTGCAAGTGGATATTTGGACCTCTTTGAGGATTTCGTTGGAAACGGGATTTCTGCATATAACGCTAGATTGAAGAATTCTCAGTAACTTCTTTGGGGTGCGTGTGTTCAACTCACAGAGTTGTACCTTCCTTTAGAAAGAGCAGATTTGAAACCCTCTTCTTGAGGAATTTGCAAGTGGAGATTTCAAGCGATTTGGGGCCAAAGGTAGAAAAGGATATAACTTCGAATAAAAACTAGAGAGAATCATTCTCAGCAACCAATTTGGGATGTGTGCGTTCCGCTCACATAGTTTACCCTTTCTTTTCGTAGAGCAGTTTGGAAACACTCTGTTTGTAAAGTCTGCAAGTGGATATTTGGACCTCCTTGAGGATTTCGTTGGAAGCGGGATTTCTGCATATAACGCTAGACAGAAGAATTCTCAGTAATTCTTTGGGCTGCGTGTGTTCATCTCACAGAGTTGAAACTTCCTATAGACAGAGCAGATTTGAAACCCTCTTTTTGTGGAATTTGCAAGTGGAGGTTTCACGCGCTTTGGGGCCAACGGTAGAAAAGGAAGTATTTTTGTATAAAAACTAGAGAGAATCATTCTCAGCAACCACTTTGTGATGGGTGCGTTCCACTCACAGAGTTTAACCTTTCTTTTCATAGAACAGATTGGAAACACCCTGTTTGTAAAGTCTGCAAGTGGATATTTGGACCTCTTTGAGGATTTCGTTGGAAACGGGATTTCTGCATATATCGCTAGACAGAAGAATTCTCAGTAACTTCTTTGGGCTGTGTGTGTTCAACACACAGAGTTGATCTTTCCTTTAGACAGTGCAGATTTGACCCCTCTTTTTGTGGAATTTACCAGTGGAGATTTCAAGCGCTTTCGGGCCAACGGTAGAAAAAGAAACATCTTTGAATAAAAACTAGAGAGAATCATTCTCAGCAACCACTTTGTGATATGTGCGTTCCACTCACGCAGTTTAACCTTTCTTTTCATAGAGCAGTTTGGAAACAATCTGCATGTAAAGTCTGCAGGTGGATATTTGGACCTCTTTGAGGATTTCGTTGGAAGCGGGATTTCTGCATATAACGCTAGACAGAAGAATTCTCAGTAATTCTTTGGGCTGCGTGTGTTCAACTCACAGAGTTGAACCTTTCTTTAGACAGAGCAGATTTGAAACCCTCTTTTTGTGGAATTTACAAGAGGAGATTTCAAGCGCTTTGGGGCCAACGGTAGAAAAGGAAATATTTTTGTATAAAAACTAGAGAGAATCATTCTCAGCAACCACTTTGTGATAAGTGCGTTCCACTCGCAGAGTTTAAACTTTCTTTTCATAGAGTAGTTTGCAAACACTCTGTTTGTAAAGTCTGCAAGTGGATATTTGGACCTCTTTGAGGATTTCGTTGGAAACGGGATTTCTGCCTATAACGGTAGAGAGAAGAATTCTCAGTAACTTCATTGGGCTGTGTGTGTTCAACTCACAGAGTTGAACTTTCCTTTAGGCAGTGCAGATTTGAAGCCTCTTATTGTGGAAATTACAAGTGGACATTTCAAGCGCTTTGGGGCCAACGGTAGAAAAGGAAATATCATCGAATAAAAACTAGAGAGTATCATTCTCAGCAACCACTTTGGGATGTGTGCGTTTCACTCACGCAGTTTAACCTTTCTTTTCATAGAGCAGTTTGGAAACAATCTGCATGTAAAGTCTGCAGGTGGATATTTGGACCTCTTTGAGGATGTCGTTGGAAACGGGATTTCTGCATCTAACGCTAGACAGAAGAATTCTCAGTAACTTCTTTGGGCTGTGTGTGTTCAACTCACAGAGTTGTACCTTCCTTTAGACAGAGCAGATTTGAAACCATCTTTTTGTGGAATTTGCAAGTGGAGATTTCAAGCGCTTTGGGGCCAACGGTAGAAATGGTTATATCTTCCTATAAAAACTAGAGAGAATCATTCTCAGCAACCACTATGGGATATGTGCATTCCACTCACAGAGTTTAACTTTTCTTTTCATAGAGCAGTTTGGAAACACTCTGTTTGTAAAGTCTGCAAGTGGATGTTTGGACCTCCTTGAGGATTTCGTTGGAAACGGGATTTCTGCATATAACGCTAGACAGAAGAATTCTCAGTAATTCTTTGGGCTGCGTGTGTTCAACTCACAGAGTTGAACCTTTCTTTAGACAGAGCAGATTTGAAACCCTCTTTTTGTGGAATATACAAGTGGAGATTTCAAGCGTTTTGGGGTCAACGGTAGAAAAGGAAATATTTTTGTATAAAAACTAGAGAGAATCATTCTCAGCAACCACTTTGTGATATGTGCGTTCCACTCACAGAGTTTAAACTTTCTTTTCATAGAGCAGTTTGCAAACACTCTGTTTGTAAAGTCTGCAAGTGGATATTTGGACCTCTTTGAGGATTTCGTTGGAAACGGGATTTCTGCATATAAAGCTAGATAGAAGAATTCTCAGTAACTTCTTTGGGGTGCGTGTGTTCAACTCACAGAGTTGTAACTTTCTTTAGAAAGAGCAGATTTGAAACCCTCTTTTTGAGGAATTTGCAAGTGGAGATTTCAAGCGATTTGGGGCCAACGGTAGAAAAGGAAATATCTTTGTATAAAAACTAGAGAGAATCATTCTCAGCAACCACTTTGGGATGTGTGCGTTCCACTCACAGAGCTTAACCTTTCTTTTCATAGAGCAGTTTGCAAACACTCTGTTTGTAAAGTCTGCAAGTGGATATTTGGACCTCTTTGAGGATTTCGTTGGAAACGGGATTTCTGCATATAACGCTAGACAGAAGAATTGTCAGTAACTTCTTTGGGCTGCGTGTGTTCAACTCACAGAGTTGTATCTTCCTTTAGAAAGAGCAGATTTGAAACCCTCTTTTTGTGGAATTTGGAAGTGGAGATTTCAAGCGCTTTGGGGCCAACGGTAGAAATGGTAATATCTTCCTGTAAAAACTAGAGAGAATCATTCTCAGCAACCACTTTGGGATGTGTGCGTTCCACTCACAGAGTTTAACCTTTCTTTTCATAGAGCAGTTTGCAAACACTCTGTTTGTAAAGTCTGCAAGTGGATATTTGGACCTCTTTGAGGATTTCGTTGGAAACGGGATTTCTGCATATAACGCTAGACAGAAGAATTGTCAGTAACTTCTTTGGGCTGCGTGTGTTCAACCCACAGATTTGTAACTTCCTTTAGAAAAAGCAGATTTGAAACCCTCTCCTTGTGGAATTTGCTAGTGGAGATTTCAAGCGATTTGGGGCCAACGGTAGAAACGGAAATATCTTCGAATAAAAACTAGAGAGAATCATTCTCAGCAACCACTTTGGGATGAGTGCGTTCCACTCACAGAGTTTAACCTTTCTTTTCATAGAGCAGTTTGCAAACACTCTGTTTGTAAAGTCTGCAAGTGGATATTTGGACCTCTTTGAGGAGTTCGTTGGAAACGGGATTTCTGCATATAACGGTAGAGAGAAGAATTCTCTGTAACTTCCTTGGTCTGTGTGAGTTCAACTCACAGAGTTGAACTATCCTTTAGACAGTGCAGATTTGAACTCACTTTTTGTGGAATTTACAAGTGGAGATTTCAAGCGCTTTGGGGCCAACGGTAGAGAAGGATATATCTTCGGATAAAAACTAGAGAGAATCATTCTCAGCAACCACTATGGGATGTGTGGGTTCCACTCACAGAGTTTAACCTTTCTTTTCGTAGAACAGTTTGGAAACACTCTGTTTGTAAAGTCTGCAAGTGGATATTTGGACCTCCTTGAGGATTTCGTTGGAAGCGGGATTTCTGCATATAACGCTAGACAGAAGAATTCTCAGTAATTCTTTGGGCTGCGTGTGTTCAACTCACAGAGTTGAACCTTCCTTTAGACAGAGCAGATTTGAAACCCTCTTTTTGTGGAATTTGCAAGTGGAGATTTCAAGCGCTTTGGGGCCAATGGTAGAAATGGAAATATCTTCGCATAAAGACTAGAGAGAATCATTCTCAGCAACCACTTTGTGATGGGTGCGTTCCACTCACAGAGTTTAACCTTTCTTTTCATAGAGCAGATTGGAAACACCCTGTTTATAAGGTCTGCAGGTGGATATTTGGACCTCTTTGAGCATTTCGTTGGAAACGGGATTTCTGCGTATATCGCTAGACAGAAGAATTCTCAGTAACTTCTTTGGGCTGTGTGTGTTCAACAGACAGAGTTGATCTTTCCTTTCGACAGTGCAGATTTGACCCCTCTTTTTGTGGAATTTACAAGTGGAGATTTCATGCGCTTTCGGGCCAACGGTAGAAAAGGAAACATCTTTGTATAAAAAATAGAGAGAATCATTCTCAGCAACCACTTTGTGATATGTGCGTTCCACTTACGGAGTTTAAAATTTCTTTTCATAGAGCAGTTTGGAAACACTCTGCATGTAAAGTCTGCAAGTGGATATTTGGACATCTTTGAGGATTTCGTTGGAAGAGGGATTTCTGCAAATAACGCTAGACAGAACAATTCTCAGTAATTCTTTGGGCTGCGAGTGTTCAACTCACAGAGTTGTACATTCCTTTAGAGAGAGCAGATTTGAAACCCTCTTCTTGTGGAATTTGCAAGTGGAGATTTCAAGCAATTTGGGGCCTACGGTAGAAAAGGAAATATCATCGAATAAAAACTAGAGAGAATCATTCTCAGCAACCACTTTGGGATGTGTGCGTTCCACTCACGCAGTTTAACCTTTCTTTTCATAGAGCAGTTTGGAAACAATCTGCATGTAAAGTCTGCAGGTGGATATTTGGACCTCTTTGAGGATTTCGTTGGAAACGTGATTTCTGCATCTAACGCTAGACAGAAGAATTCTCAGTAACTTCTTTGGGCTGTGTGTGTTCAACTCACAGAGTTGGACCTTCCTTTAGACAGAGCAGATTTGAAACCCTCTTTTTGTGGAATTTACAAGTGGAGATTTCAAGCGCTTTGGGGCGAACGGTAGAAATGGTAATATCTTCCTATAAAAACTAGAGAGAATCATTCTCAGCAACCACTATGGGATATGTGCGTTCCACTCACAGAGTTTAACTTTTCTTTTCATAGAGCAGTTTGGAAACACTCTGTTTGTAAAGTCTGCAAGTGGATATTTGGACCTCCTTGAGGATTTCGTTGGAAGCGGGATTTCTGCATATAACGCTAGACAGAAGAATTCTCAGTAATTCTTTGGGCTGCCTGTGTTCAACTCACAGAGTTGAACCTTTCTTTAGACAGAGCAGTTTTGAAACCCTCTTTTTGTGGAATTTGCAAGTGGAGATTTCAAGCGCTTTGGGGCCAATGGTAGAAATGGAAATATCTTCGCATAAAGACTAGAGAGAATCATTCTCAGCAACCACTTTGTGATGGGTGCGTTCCACTCACAGAGTTTAACCTTTCTTTTCATAGAGCAGATTGGAAACACCCTGTTTGTAAAGTTTGCAAGAGAATATTTGGACCTCTTTGAGGATTTCGTTGGAAACGGGATTTCTGCGTATATCGCTAGACAGAAGAATTCTCAGTAACTTCTTTGGGCTGTGTGTGTTCAACACACAGAGTTGATCTTTCCTTTAGACAGTGCAGATTTGACCCCTCTTTTTGTGGAATTTACAAGTGGAGATTTCAAGCGCTTTCGGGCCAACGGTAGAAAAGGAAACATCTTTGAATAAAAACTAGAGAGAATCATTCTCAGCAACCACTTTGTGATATGTGCGTTCCACTCACGGAGTTTAACCTTTCTTTTCATAGAGCAGTTTGGAAACAATCTGCATGTAAAGTCTGCCGGTGGATATTTGGACCTCTTTGAGGATTTCGTTGGAAACGTGATTTCTGCATCTAACGATAGACAGAAGAATTCTCAGTAACTTCTTTGGGCTGTGTGTGTTCAACTCACAGAGTTGTACCTTCCTTTAGACACAGCAGATTTGTAACCCTCTTTTTGAGGAATTTGCAAGTGGAGATTTCAAGCGCTTTGGGGCCAACGGTAGAAAAGGAAATATCTTCCTCTAAAAACTAGAGAGAATCATTCTCAGCAACCACTATGGGATATGTGCGTTCCACTCACAGAGTTTAACTTTTCTTTTCATAGAGCAGTTTGCAAACACTCTGTTTGTAAAGTCTGCAAGTGGATATTTGGACCTGTTTGAGGATTTCGTTGGAAACGGGATTTCTGCATATAAAGCTAGATAGAAGAATTCTCAGTAACTTCTTTGGGGTGCGTGTGTTCAACTCACAGAGTTGTACCTTTCTTTAGAAAGAGCAGATTTGAAACCCTCTTTTTGAGGAATTTGCAAGTGGAGATTTCAAGCGATTTGGGGACAACGGTAGAAAAGGAAATATCATCGAATAAAAACTAGAGAGAATCATTCTCAGCAACCACTTTGGGATGTGTGCGTTCCCCTCACAGAGCTTAACCTTTCTTTTCGTAGAGCAGTTTGGAAACACTCTGTTTGTAAAGTCTGCACTTGGATATTTGGACCTCCTTGAGGATTTCGTTGGAAGCGGGATTTCTGCATAAAACGCTAGACAGAAGAATTCTCAGTAATTCTTTGGGCTGCGTGTGTTCAACTCACCGAGTTGAACCTTCCTTTAGACAGAGCGGATTTGAAACCCTCTTTTTGTGGAATATACAAGTGGAGAATTCAAGCGCTTTGGGGCCAACGGTAGAAAAGGAAACATTTTTGTATAAAAACTAGATAGAATCATTCTCAGCAACCACTTTGTGATATGTGCGTTCCACTCGCAGAGTTTAAACTTTCTTTTCATAGAGTAGTTTGCAAACACTCTGTTTGTAAAGTCTGCAAGTGGATATTTGGACCTCTTTGAGGATTTCGTTGGAAACGGGATTTCTGCATATAAAGCTAGATAGAAGAATTCTCAGTAACTTCTTTGGGGTGCGTGTGTTCAACTCACAGAGTTTTACCTTTCTTTAGAAAGAGCACATTTGAAACCCTCTTTTTGAGGAATTTGCAAGTGGAGATTTCAAGCGATTTGGGGCCAATGGTAGAAAAGGAAATATCTTTGTATAAAAACTAGAGAGAATCATTCTCAGCAACCACTTTGGGATGTGTGCGTTCCACTCACAGAGCTTAACCTTTCTTTTCATAGAGCAGTTTGCAAACACTCTGTTTGTAAAGTCTGCAAGTGGATATTTGGACCTCTTTGAGGATTTCGTTGGAAACGGGATTTCTGCATATAACGCTAGACAGAAGAATTCTCAGTAACTTCTTTGGGCTGCGTGTGTTCAACCCACAGAGTTGTAACTTCCTTTAGAAAAAGCAGATTTGAAACCCTCTTCTTGTGGAATTTGCTAGTGGAGATTTCAAGCGATTTGGGGCCAACGGTAGAAACGGAAATATCTTCGAATAAAAACTAGAGAGAATCATTCTCAGCAACCACTTTGGGATGTGTGCGTTCCACTGACAGAGTTTAACCTTTCTTTTCATAGAGTAGTTTGCAATCACTCTGTTTGCAAAGTCTGCAAGTGGATATTTGGACCTCTTTGAGGATTTCGTTGGAAACGGGATTTCTGCATATAACGGTAGAGAGAAGAATTCTCAGTAACTTCTTTGGGCTGTGTGTGTTCAACTCACAGAGTTGAACTTTCCTTTAGGCAGTGCAGATTTGAAGCCTCTTATTGTGGAAATTACAAGTGGACATTTCAAGCCCTTTGGGGCCAACGGTAGAAAAGGATATATCTTTGTATAAAAACTAGAGAGAATAATTCTCAGCAACCACTTTGTGATATGTGCGTTCCACTCACGGAGTTTAACCTTTCTTTTCATAGAGCAGTTTGGAAACACTGTGTTTGAAAGTCTGCAAGTGGATATTTGGACATCTTTGAGGATTTCGTTGGAAACGGGATTTCTGCATATAACGCTAGACAGAAGAATTCTCAGTAACTTCTTTGGGCTGCGTGTGTTCAACTCACAGAGTTGTACATTCCTTTAGAGAGAGCAGATTTGAAACCCTCTTCTTGTGGAATTTGCAAGTGGAGATTTCAAGCAATTTGGGGCCAAAGGTAGAAAAGGAAATATCATCGAATAAAACTAGAGAGAATCATTCTCAGCAACCACTTTGGGATGTGTGCGTTCCACTCACAGAGTTTAACCTTTCTTTTCATAGAGCAGTTTGCAAACACTCTGTTTGTAAAGTCTACAAGTGGATATTTGGATCTCTTTGAGGAGTTCGTTGGAAACGGGATTTCTTCATATAACGGTAGAGAGAAGAATTCTCTGTAACTTCCTTGGTCTGTGTGAGTTCAACTCACAGAGTTGAACTTTCCTTTAGACAGTGCAGATTTGAACTCACTTTTTGTGGAATTTACAAGTGGAGATTTCAAGCGATTTGGGGCCAACGGTAGAAAAGGGTATATCTTCGAATAAAAACTAGAGAGAATCATTCTCAGCAACCACTATGGGATGTGTGCGTTCCACTCACAGAGTTTAACCTTTCTTTTTGTAGAGCAGTTTGGAAACACTCTGTTTGTAAAGTCTGCAAGTGGATATTTGGACCTCCTTGAGGATTTCGTTGGAAGCGGGATTTCTGCATATAACGCTAGACAGAAGAATTCTCAGTAATTCTTTGGGCTGCGTGTGTTCAACTCACCTAGTTGAACCTTCCTTTAGACAGAGCAGATTTGAAACCCTCTTTTTGTGGAATATACAAGTGGAGATTTCAAGCGCTTTGGGGCCAACGGTAGAAAAGGAAATATCTTTGTATAAAAACTAGAGAGAATCATTTTCAGCAACCTCTTGGTGATGTGTGCGTTCCACTCACAGAGTTTAACCTTTCTTTTCATAGAGCAGTTTGCAAACACTCTGTTTGTAAAGTCTGCAAGTGGATATTTGGACCTCTTTGAGGATTTCGTTGGAAACGGGATTTCTGCATATAACGGTAGAGAGAAGAATTCTCAGTAACTTCTTTGGGCTGTGTGTGTTCAACTCACAGAGTTGAACTTTCCTTTAGGCAGTGCAGATTTGAAGCCTCTTATTGTGGAAATTACAAGTGGACATTTCAAGCGCTTTGGGGCCAACGGTAGAAAAGGAAATATCTTTGTACAAAAACTAGAGAGAATCATTCTCAGCAACCACTTTGTGATATGTGCGTTCCACTCACGGAGTTCAACCTTTCTTTTCATAGAGCAGTTTGGAAACACTGTGTTTGAAAGTCTGCAAGTGGATATTTGGACATCTTTGAGGATTTCGTTGGAAACGGGATTTCTGCATATAACTCTAGACAGAAGAATTCTCAGTAACTTCTTTGGGCTGCGTGTGTTCAACTCACAGAGTTGTACATTCCTTTAGAGAGAGCAGATTTGAAACCCTCTTCTTGTGGAATTTGCAAGTGGAGATTTCAAGCAATTTGCGGCCAACGGTAGAAAAGGAAATATCATCGAATAAAAACTAGAGAGAATCATTCTCAGCAACCACTTTGGGATGTGTGCGTTCCACTCACAGAGTTTAACCTTTCCTTTCATAGGGCAGTTTGCAAACACTCTGTTTGTAAAGTCTGCAAGTGGATATTTTTACCTCTTTGAGGAGTTCGTTGGAAACGGGATTTCTGCATATAACGCTAGACAGAAGAATTCTCAGTAACTTCCTTGGTCTGTGTGAGTTCAACTCACAGAGTTGAACTTTCCTTTAGACAGTGCAGATTTCACCCCACTTTTTGTGAAATTTACAAGTGGAGATTTCAAGCGCTTTGGGGCCTACGGTAGAAAAGGAAATATCTTTGTAGAAAAACTAGAGAGAATCATTCTCAGCAACCACTTTGGGATGTGTGCGTTCCACTCACAGAGTTTAACTTTTCTTTTCATGGAGCAGTTTGGAAACACTCTGTTTGTAAAGTCTGCAAGTGGATATTTGGACCTCTTTGAGGATTTCGTTGGAAATGGGATTTCTGCATATAACGCTAGATTGAAGAATTCTCAGTAACTTCTTTGGGGTGCGTGTGTTCAACTCACAGAGTTGTACCTTCCTTTAGAAAGAGCAGATTTGAAACCCTCTTCTTGAGGAATTTGCAAGTGGAGATTTCAAGCGATATGGGGCCAAAGGTAGAAAAGGATATAACTTCGAATAAAAACTAGAGAGAATCATTCTCAGCAACCACTATGGGATGTGTGCGTTCCACTCACAGAGTTTAACCTTTCTTTTCGTAGAGCAGTTTGGAAACACTCTGTTTGTAAAGTCTGCAAGTGGATATTTGGACCTCCTTGAGGATTTCGTTGGAAGCGGGATTTCAGCATATAACGCTAGACAGAAGAATTCTCAGTAATTCTTTGGGCTGCGTGTGTTCAACTCACAGAGTTGAAACTTCCTATAGACAGAACAGATTTGAAACCCTCTTTTTGTGGAATTTGCAAGTGGAGATTTCAAGCGCTTTGGGGCCAACGGTAGAAAAGGAAATATTTTTGTATAAAAACTAGAGAGAATCATTCTCAGCAACCACTTTGTGATGGGTGCGTTCCACTCACAGAGTTTAACCTTTCTTTTCATAGAGCAGATTGGAAACACCCTGTTTGTAAAGTCTGCAAGTGGATATTTGGACCTCTTTGAGGATTTCGTTGGAAACGGGATTTCTGCATATATCGCTAGACAGAAGAATTCTCAGTAACTTCTTTGGGCTGTGTGTGTTCAACACACAGAGTTGATCTTTCCTTTAGACAGTGCAGATTTGACCCCTCTTTTTGTGGAATTTACCAGTGGAGATTTCAAGCGCTTTCGGGCCAACGGTAGAAAAGGAAACATCTTTGAATAAAAACTAGAGAGAATCATTCTCAGCAACCACTTTGTGATATGTGCGTTCCACTCACGCAGTTTAACCTTTCTTTTCATAGAGCAGTTTGGAAACAATCTGCATGTAAAGTCTGCAGGTGGATATTTGGACCTCTTTGAGGATTTCGTTGGAAGCGGGATTTCTGCATATAACGCTAGACAGAAGAATTCTCAGTAATTCTTTGGGCTGCGTGTGTTCAACTCACAGAGTTGAACCTTTCTTTAGACAGAGCAGATTTGAAACCCTCTTTTTGTGGAATATACAAGTGGAGATTTCAAGCGCTTTGGGGCCAACGGTAGAAAAGGATATATTTTTGTATAAAAACTAGAGAGAATCATTCTCAGCAACCACTTTGTGATATGTGCGTTCCACTCGCAGAGTTTAAACTTTCTTTTCATAGAGTAGTTTGCAAACACTCTGTTTGTAAAGTCTGCAAGTGGATATTTGGACCTCTTTGAGGATTTCGTTGGAAACGGGATTTCTGCCTATAACGGTAGAGAGAAGAAATCTCAGTAACTTCTTTGGGCTGTGTGTGTTCAACTCACAGAGTTGAACTTTCCTTTAGGCAGTGCAGATTTGAAGCCTCTTATTGTGGAAATTACAAGTGGACATTTCAAGCGCTTTGGGGCCAACGGTAGAAAAGGAAATATCATCGAATAAAAACTAGAGAGTATCATTCTCAGCAACCACTTTGTGATATGTGCATTCCACTCACGGAGTTTAACCTTTCTTTTCATAGAGCAGTTTGGAAACACTGTGTTTGAAAGTCTGCAAGTGGATATTTGGACCTCTTTTAGGATTTCGTTGGAAACGGGATTTCTGCATATAACTCTAGACAGAAGAATTCTCAGTAACTTCTTTGGGCTGCGTGTGTTCAACTCACAGAGTTGAACCTTTCTTTAGACAGAGCAGATTTGAAACCCTCTTTTTGTGGAATATACAAGTGGAGATTTCAAGCGCTTTGGGGCCAACGGTAGAAAAGGAAATATTTTTGTATAAAAACTAGAGAGAATCATTCTCAGCAACCACTTTGTGATATGTGCGTTCCACTCACAGAGTTTAAACTTTCTTTTCATAGAGCAGTTTGCAAACACTCTGTTTGTAAAGTCTGCAAGTGGATATTTGGACCTCTTTGAGGATTTCGTTGGAAACGGGATTTCTGCATATAAAGCTAGATAGAAAAATTCTGAGTAACTTCTTTGGGGTGCGTGTGTTCAACTCACAGAGTTGTACCTTTCTTTAGAAAGAGCAGATTTGAAACCCTCTTTTTGAGGAATTTGCAAGTGGAGATTTCAAGCGATTTGGGGCCAACGGTAGAAAAGGAAATATCTTTGTATAAAAACTAGAGAGAATCATTCTCAGCAACCACTTTGGGATGTGTGCGTTCCACTCACAGAGCTTAACCTTTCTTTTCATAGAGCAGTTTGCAAACACTCTGTTTGTAAAGTCTGCAAGTGGATATTTGGACCTCTTTGAGGATTTCGTTGGAAACGGGATTTCTGCATATAACGCTAGACAGAAGAATTCTCAGTAACTTCTTTGGGCTGCGTGTGTTCAACTCACAGAGTTGTACCTTCCTTTAGACAGAGCAGATTTGAAACCCTCTTTTTGTGGAATTTGCAAGTGGAGATTTCAAGCGCTTTGGGGCCAACGGTAGAAATGGTAATATCTTCCTGTAAAAACTAGAGAGAATCATTCTCAGAAACCACTTTGGGATGTGTGCGTTCCACTCACAGAGTTTAACCTTTCTTTTCATAGAGCAGTTTGCAAACACTCTGTTTGTAAAGTCTGCAAGTGGATATTTGGACCTCTTTGAGGAGTTCGTTGGAAACGGGATTTCTGCATATAACGCTAGACAGAAGAATTGTCAGTAACTTCTTTGGGCTGCGTGTGTTCAACCCACAGATTTGTAACTTCCTTTAGAAAAAGCAGATTTGAAACCCTCTTCTTGTGGAATTTGCTAGTGGAGATTTCAAGCGATTTGGGGCCAACGGTAGAAACGGAAATATCTTCGAATAAAAACTAGAGAGAATCATTCTCAGCAACCACTTTGGGATGTGTGCGTTCCACTCACAGAGTTTAACCTTTCTTTTCATAGAGCAGTTTGCAAACACTCTGTTTGTAAAGTCTGCAAGTGGATATTTGGACCTCTTTGAGGAGTTCGTTGGAAACGGGGTTTCTGCATATAACGGTAGAGAGAAGAATTCTCTGTAACTTCCTTGGTCTGTGTGAGTTCATCTCACAGAGTTGAACTATCCTTTAGACAGTGCAGATTTGAACTCACTTTTTGTGGAATTTACAAGTGGAGATTTCAAGCGCTTTGGGGCCAACGGTAGAAAAGGATATATCTTCGGATAAAAACTAGAGAGAATCATTCTCAGCAACCACTATGGGATGTGTGGGTTCCACTCACAGAGTTTAACCTTTCTTTTCGTAGAGCAGTTTGGAAACACTCTGTTTGTAAAGTCTGCAAGTGGATATTTGGACCTCCTTGAGGATTTCGTTGGAAGCGGGATTTCTGCATATAACGCTAGACAGAAGAATTCTCAGTAATTCTTTGGGCTGCGTGTGTTCAACTCACAGAGTTGAACCTTCCTTTAGACAGAGCAGATTTGAAACCCTCTTTTTGTGGAATTTGCAAGTGGAGATTTCAAGCGCTTTGGGGCCAATGGTAGAAATGGAAATATCTTCGCATAAAGACTAGAGAGAATCATTCTCAGCAACCACTTTGTGATGGGTGCGTTCCACTCACAGAGTTTAACCTTTCTTTTCATAGAGCAGATTGGAAACACCCTGTTTGTAAACTCTGCAGGTGGATATTTGGACCTCTTTGAGGATTTCGTTGGAAACGGGATTTCTGCGTATATCGCTAGACAGAAGAATTCTCAGTAACTTCTTTGGGCTGTGTGTGTTTAACACACAGAGTTGATCTTTCCTTTCGACAGTGCAGATTTGACCCCTCTTTTTGTGGAATTTACAAGTGGAGATTTCAAGCGCTTTCGGGCCAACGGTAGAAAAGGAAACATCTTTGTATAAAAAATAGAGAGAATCATTCTCAGCAACCACTTTGTGATATGTGCGTTCCACTCACGGAGTTTAACCTTTCTTTTCATAGAGCAGTTTGGAAACACTCTGCATGTAAAGTCTGCAAGTGGATATTTGGACATCTTTGAGGATTTCGTTGGAAGAGGGATTTCTGCAAATAACGCTAGACAGAACAATTCTCAGTAATTCTTTGGGCTGCGTGTGTTCAACTCACAGAGTTGTACATTCCTTTAGAGAGAGCAGATTTGAAACCCTCTTCTTGTGGAATTTGCAAGTGGAGATTTCAAGCAATTTGGGGCCAACGGTAGAAAAGGAAATATCATCGAATAAAAACTAGAGAGAATCATTCTCAGCAACCACTTTGGGATGTGTGCGTTCCACTCACGCAGTTTAACCTTTCTTTTCATAGAGCAGTTTGGAAACAATCTGCATGTAAAGTCTGCAGGTGGATATTTGGACCTCTTTGAGGATTTCGTTGGAAACGTGATTTCTGCATCTAACGCTAGACAGAAGAATTCTCAGTAACTTCTTTGGGCTGTGTGTGTTCAACTCACAGAGTTGGACCTTCCTTTAGACAGAGCAGATTTGAAACCCTCTTTTTGTGGAATTTACAAGTGGAGATTTCAAGCGCTTTGGGGCCAACGGTAGAAATGGTAATATCTTCGAATAAAAACTAGAGAGAATCATTCTCAGCAACCACTATGGGATATGTGCGTTCCACTCACAGAGTTTAACTTTTCTTTTCATAGAGCAGTTTGGAAACACTCTGTTTGTAAAGTCTGCAAGTGGATATTTGGACCTCCTTGAGGATTTCGTTGGAAGCGGGATTTCTGCATATAACGCTAGACAGAAGAATTCTCAGTAATTCTTTGGGCTGCGTGTGTTCAACTCACAGAGTTGAACCTTTCTTTAGACAGAGCAGATTTGAAACCCTCTTTTTGTGGAATATACAAGTGGAGATTTCAAGCGCTTTGGGGCCAACGATAGAAAAGGAAATATTTTTGTATAAAAACTAGAGAGAATCATTCTCAGCAACCACTTTGTGATATGTGCGTTCCACTCACAGAGTTTAAACTTTCTTTTCATAGAGCAGTTTGCAAACACTCTGTTTGTAAAGTCTGCAAGTGGATATTTGGACCTCTTTGAGGATTTCGTTGGAAACGGGATTTCTGCATATAAAGCTAGATAGAAGAATTCTCAGTAACTTCTTTGGGGTGCGTGTGTTCAACTCACAGAGTTTTACCTTTCTCTAGAAAGAGCACATTTGAAACCCTCTTTTTGAGGAATTTGCAAGTGGAGATTTCAAGCGATTTGGGGCCAACGGTAGAAAAGGAAATATCTTTGTATAAAAACTAGAGAGAATCATTCTCAGCAACCACTTTGGGATGTGTGCGTTCCCCTCACAGAGCTTAACCTTTCTTTTCGTAGAGCAGTTTGGAAACACTCTGTTTGTAAAGTCTGCACTTGGATATTTGGACCTCCTTGAGGATTTCGTTGGAAGCGGGATTTCTGCATAAAACGCTTGACAGAAGAATTCTCAGTAATTCTTTGGGCTGCGTGTGTTCAACTCACCGAGTTGAACCTTCCTTTAGACAGAGCAGATTTGAAACCCTCTTTTTGTGGAATATACAAGTGGAGAATTCAAGCGCTTTGGGGCCAACGGTAGAAAAGGAAATATCTTTGTATAAAAACTAGAGAGAATCATTTTCAGCAACCTCTTGGTGATGTGTGCGTTCCACTCACAGAGTTTAACCTTTCTTTTCATAGAGCAGTTTGCACACACTCTGTTTGTAAAGTCTGCAAGTGGATATTTGGACCTCTTTGAGGATTTCGTTGGAAACGGGATTTCTGCATATAACGGTAGAGAGAAGAATTCTCAGTAACTACTTTGGGCTGTGTGTGTTCAACTCACAGAGTTGAACTTTCCCTTAGGCAGTGCAGATTTGAAGCCTCTTATTGTGGAAATTACAAGTGGACATTTCAAGCGCTTTGGGGCCAACGGTAGAAAAGGAAATATCTTTGTATAAAAACTAGAGAGAATCATTCTCAGCAACCACTTTGTGATATGTGCGTTCCACTCACGGAGTTTAACCTTTCTTTTCATAGAGCAGTTTGGAAACACTGTGTTTGAAAGTCTGCAAGTGGATATTTGGACATCTTTGAGGATTTCGTTGGAAACGGGATTTCTGCATATAACTCTAGACAGAAGAATTCTCAGTGACTTCTTTGGGCTGCGTGTGTTCAACTCACAGAGTTGTACATTCCTTTACAGAGAGCAGATTTGAAACCCTCTTCTTGTGGAATTTGCAAGTGGAGATTTCAAGCAATTTGGGGCCAACGGTAGAAAAGGAAATATCATCGAATGAAAACTAGAGAGAATCATTCTCAGCAACCACTTTGGGATGTGTGCGTTCCACTCACAGAGTTTAACCTTTCTTTTCATAGAGCAGTTTGCAAACACTCTGTTTGTAAAGTCTGCAAGTGGATATTTGGACCTCTTTGAGGATTTCGTTGGAAACGGGATTTCTGCATATAACGCTAGACAGAAGAATTGTCAGTAACTTCTTTGGGCTGCGTGTGTTCAACCCACAGATTTGTAACTTCCTTTAGAAAAAGCAGATTTGAAACCCTCTTCTTGTGGAATTTGCTAGTGGAGATTTCAAGCGATTTGGGGCCAACGGTAGAAACGGAAATATCTTCGAATAAAAACTAGAGAGAATCATTCTCAGCAACCACTTTGGGATGTGTGCGTTCCACTCACAGAGTTTAACCTTTCTTTTCATAGAGCAGTTTGCAAACACTCTGTTTGTAAAGTCTGCAAGTGGATATTTGGACCTCTTTGAGGAGTTCGTTGGAAACGGGATTTCTGCATATAACGGTAGAGAGAAGAATTCTCTGTAACTTCCTTGGTCTGTGTGAGTTCAACTCACAGAGTTGAACTATCCTTTAGACAGTGCAGATTTGAACTCACTTTTTGTGGAATTTACAAGTGGAGATTTCAAGCGCTTTGGGGCCAACGGTAGAAAAGGATATATCTTCGGATAAAAACTAGAGAGAATCATTCTCAGCAACCACTATGGGATGTGTGGGTTCCACTCACAGAGTTTAACCTTTCTTTTCGTAGAGCAGTTTGGAAACACTCTGTTTGTAAAGTCTGCAAGTGGATATTTGGACCTCCTTGAGGATTTCGTTGGAAGCGGGATTTCTGCATATAACGCTAGACAGAAGAATTCTCAGTAATTCTTTGGGCTGCGTGTGTTCAACTCACAGAGTTGAACCTTCCTTTAGACAGAGCAGATTTGAAACCCTCTTTTTGTGGAATTTGCAAGTGGAGATTTCAAGCGCTTTGGGGCCAATGGTAGAAATGGAAATATCTTCGCATAAAGACTAGAGAGAATCATTCTCAGCAACCACTTTGTGATGGGTGCGTTCCACTCACAGAGTTTAACCTTTCTTTTCATAGAGCAGATTGGAAACACCCTGTTTGTAAAGTCTGCAGGTGGATATTTGGACCTCTTTGAGGATTTCGTTGGAAACGGGATTTCTGCGTATATCGCTAGACAGAAGAATTCTCAGTAACTTCTTTGGGCTGTGTGTGTTCAACACACAGAGTTGATCTTTCCTTTCGACAGTGCAGATTTGACCCCTCTTTTTGTGGAATTTACAAGTGGAGATTTCAAGCGCTTTCGGGCCAACGGTAGAAAAGGAAACATCTTTGTATAAAAAATAGAGAGAATCATTCTCAGCAACCACTTTGTGATATGTGCGTTCCACTCACGGAGTTTAACCTTTCTTTTCATAGAGCAGTTTGGAAACACTCTGCATGTAAAGTCTGCAAGTGGATATTTGGACATCTTTGAGGATTTCGTTGGAAGAGGGATTTCTGCAAATAACGCTAGACAGAACAATTCTCAGTAATTCTTTGGGCTGCGTGTCTTCAACTCACAGAGTTGTACATTCCTTTAGAGAGAGCAGATTTGAAACCCTCTTCTTGTGGAATTTGCAAGTGGAGATTTCAAGCAATTTGGGGCCAACGGTAGAAAAGGAAATATCATCGAATAAAAACTAGAGAGAATCATTCTCAGCAACCACTTTGGGATGTGTGCGTTCCACTCACGCAGTTTAACCTTTCTTTTCATAGAGCAGTTTGGAAACAATCTGCATGTAAAGTCTGCAGGTGGATATTTGGACCTCTTTGAGGATTTCGTTGGAAACGTGATTTCTGCATCTAACGCTAGACAGAAGAATTCTCAGTAACTTCTTTGGGCTGTGTGTGTTCAACTCACAGAGTTGGACCTTCCTTTAGACAGAGCAGATTTGAAACCCTCTTTTTGTGGAATTTACAAGTGGAGATTTCAAGCGCTTTGGGGCCAACGGTAGAAATGGTAATATCTTCCTATAAAAACTAGAGAGAATCATTCTAAGCAACCACTATGGGATATGTGCGTTCCACTCACAGAGTTTAACTTTTCTTTTCATAGAGCAGTTTGGAAACACTCTGTTTGTAAAGTCTGCAAGTGGATATTTGGACCTCCTTGAGGATTTCGTTGGAAACGGGATTTCTGCATATAAAGCTAGATAGAAGAATTCTCAGTAACTTCTTTGGGGTGCGTGTGTTCAACTCACAGAGTTTTACCTTTCTTTAGAAAGAGCACATTTGAAACCCTCTTTTTGAGGAATTTGCAAGTGGAGATTTCAAGCGATTTGGGGCCAACGGTAGAAAAGGAAATATCTTTGTTTAAAAATTAGAGAGAATCATTCTCAGCAACCACTTTGGGATGTGTGCGTTCCCCTCACAGAGCTTAACCTTTCTTTTCGTAGAGCAGTTTGGAAACACTCTGTTTGTAAAGTCTGCACTTGGATATTTGGACCTCCTTGAGGATTTCGTTGGAAGCGGGATTTCTGCATAAAACGCTAGACAGAAGAATTCTCAGTAATTCTTTGGGCTGCGTGTGTTCAACTCACCGAGTTGAACCTTCCTTTAGACAGAGCAGATTTGAAACCCTCTTTTTGTGGAATATACAAGTGGAGAATTCAAGCGCTTTGGGGCCAACGGTAGAAAAGGAAATATCTTTGTATAAAAACTAGAGAGAATCATTTTCTGCAACCTCTTGGTGATGTGTGCGTTCCACTCACAGAGTTTAACCTTTCTTTTCATAGAGCAGTTTGCACACACTCTGTTTGTAAAGTCTGCAAGTGGATATTTGGACCTCTTTGAGGATTTCGTTGGAAACGGGATTTCTGCATATAACGGTAGAGAGAAGAATTCTCAGTAACTTCTTTGGGCTGTGTGTGTTCAACTCACAGAGTTGAACTTTCCTTTAGGCAGTGCAGATTTGAAGCCTCTTATTGTGGAAATTACAAGCGGACATTTCAAGCGCTTTGGGGCCAACGGTAGAAAAGGAAATATCTTTGTATAAAAACTAGAGAGAATCATTCTCAGCAACCACTTTGTGATATGTGCGTTCCACTCACGGAGTTTAACCTTTCTTTTCATAGAGCAGTTTGGAAACACTGTGTTTGAAAGTCTGCAAGTGGATATTTGGACATCTTTGAGGATTTCGTTGGAAACGGGATTTCTGCATATAACTCTAGACAGAAGAATTCTCAGTAACTTCTTTGGGCTGCCTGTGTTCAACTCACAGAGTTGTACACTCCTTTAGAGAGAGCAGATTTGAAACCCTCTTCTTGTGGAATTTGCAAGTGGAGATTTCAAGCAATTTGGGGCCAACGGTAGAAAAGGAAATATCATCGAATAAAAACTAGAGAGAATCATTCTCAGCAACCACTTTGGGATGTGTGCGTTCCACTCACAGAGTTTAACCTTTCCTTTCATAGGGCAGTTTGCAAACACTCTGTTTGTAAAGTCTGCAAGTGGATATTTTTACCTCTTTGAGGAGTTCGTTGGAAACGGGATTTCTGCATATAACGCTAGACAGAAGAATTCTCAGTAACTTCCTTGGTCTGTGTGAGTTCAACTCACAGAGTTGAACTTTCCTTTAGACAGTGCAGATTTGAACCCACTTTTTGTGGAATTTACAAGTGGAGATTTCAAGCGCTTTGGGGCCAACGGTAGAAAAGGAAATATCTTTGTAGAAAAACTAGAGAGAATCATTTTCAGCAACCACTTGGTGATGTGTGCGTTCCACTCACAGAGTTTAACCTTTCTTTTCATAGAGCAGTTTGCAAACACTCTGTTTGTAAAGTCTGCAAGAGGATATTTGGAACTCTTTGAGGATTTCGTTGGAAACGGGATTTCTGCATATAACGCTAGACAGAAGAATTCTCAGTAACTTCTTTGGGGTGCGTGTGTTCAACTCACAGAGTTGTACCTTCCTTTAGAAAGAGCAGATTTGAAACCCTCTTCTTGAGGAATTTGCAAGTGGAGATTTCAAGCGATTTGTGGCCAAAGGTAGTAAAGGATATATCTTTGTATAAATATTAGAGAGAATCATTCTCAGCAACCACATCTTGATGTGTGCATTCCACTCACAGAGTTTAACCTTTCTTTTCATAGAGCAGTTTGCAAACACTCTGTTTGTAAAGTCTGCAAGTGGGTATTTGGACCTCTTTGGGGATTACGTTGGAAACGGAATTTCTGCATCTAACGCTAGACAGAAGAATTCGCAGTAACTTTTTTGGGCTGTGTGTGTTCAACTCACAGAGTTGAACTTTCCTTTAGACAGTGCAGATTTGAACCCTCTTTTTCTGGAATTTACAAGTGGAGATTTCAAGCGCTTTGGGGCCAACGGTAGAAAAGGAAATATCTTTGTATAAAAACTAGAGAGAATCATTCTCAGCAACCACTTTGTGATATGTGCGTTCCACTCACGGAGTTTAACCTTTCTTCTCATAGAGCAGTTCGGAAACACTCTGCATGTAAAGTCTGCAAGTGGATATTTGGACATCTTTGAGGATTTCGTTGGAAGCGGGATTTCTGCATATAACGCTAGGCAGAAGAATTCTCAGTAATTCTTTGGGCTGCGTGTGTTCAACTCACAGAGTTGAACCTTCCTTTAGACAGAGCACATTTGAAAACCTCTTTTTGTGGAATTTACAAGTGTAGATTTCAAGCCATTTTGGGCCAACGGTAGAAAAGGAAATATCTTTGTATGAAAACTAGAGAGAATCATTCTCAGCAACCACTTTGTGATATGTGCGTTCCACTCACGGAGTTCAACCTTTCTTTTCATAGAGCAGTTTGGAAACACTGTGTTTGAAAGTCTGCAAGTGGATATTTGGACATCTTTGAGGATTTCGTTGGAAACGGGATTTCTGCATATAACTCTAGACAGAAGAATTCTCAGTAACTTCTTTGAGCTGCGTGTGTTCAACTCACAGAGTTGTACATTCCTTTAGAGAGAGCAGATTTGAAACCCTCTTCTTGTGGAATTTGCAAGTGGAGATTTCAAGCAATTTGGGGCCAACGGTAGAAAAGGAAATATCATCGAATAAAAACTAGAGAGAATCATTGTCAGCAACCACTTTGGGATGTGTGCGTTCCACTCACGCAGTTTAACCTTTCTTTTCATAGAGCAGTTTGGAAACAATCTGCATGTAAAGTCTGCAGGTGGATATTTGGACCTCTTTGAGGATGTCGTTGGAAACGTGATTTCTGCATCTAACGCTAGACAGAAGAATTCTCAGTAACTTCTTTGGGCTGTGTGTGTTCAACTCACAGAGTTGTACCTTCCTTTAGACAGAGCAGATTTGAAACCCTCTTTTTGTGGAATTTGCAAGTGGAGATTTCAAGCGCTTTGGGGCCAACGGTAGAAATGGTAATATCTTCCTATAAAAACTAGAGAGAATCATTCTCAGCAACCACTATGGGATATGTGCGTTCCACTCACAGAGTTTAACTTTTCTTTTCATAGAGCAGTTTGGAAACACTGTTTGTAAAGTCTGCAAGTGGATGTTTGGACCTCCTTGAGGATTTCGTTGGAAACGGGATTTCTGCATATAACGCAAGACAGAAGAATTCTCAGTAATTCTTTGGGCTGCGTGTGTTCAACTCACAGAGTTGAACCTTTCTTTAGACAGAGCAGATTTGAAACCCTCTTTTTGTGGAATATACAAGTGGAGATTTCAAGCGCTTTGGGGCCAACGGTAGAAAAGGAAATATTTTTGTATAAAAACTAGAGAGAATCATTCTCAGCAACCACTTTGTGATATGTGCGTTCCACTCACAGAGTTTAAACTTTCTTTTCATAGATCAGTTTGCGAACACTCTGTTTGTAAAGTCTGCAAGTGGATATTTGGACCTCTATGAGGATTTCGTTGGAAACGGGATTTCTGCATATAAAGCTAGATAGAAAAATTCTCAGTAACTTCTTTGGGGTGCGTGTGTTCAACTCACAGAGTTGTACCTTTCTTTAGAAAGAGCAGATTTGAAACCCTCTTTTTGAGGAATTTGCAAGTGGAGATTTCAAGCGATTTGGGGCCAACGGTAGAAAAGGAAATATCTTTGTATAAAAACTACAGAGAATCATTCTCAGCAACCACTTTGGGATGTGTGCGTTCCACTCACAGAGCTTAACCTTTCTTTTCATAGAGCAGTTTGGAAACACTCTGTTTGTAAAGTCTGCAAGTGGATATTTGGACCTCTTTGAGGATTTCGTTGGAAACGGGATTTCTGCATATAACGCTAGACAGAAGAATTCTCAGTAGCTTCTTTGGGCTGCGTGTGTTCAACTCACAGAGTTGTACCTTCCTTTAGAAAGAGCAGATTTGAAACCCTCTTTTTGTGGAATTTGCAAGTGGAGATTTCAAGCGCTTTGGGGCCAACGGTAGAAATGGTAATATCTTCCTGTAAAAACTAGAGAGAATCATTCTCAGCAACCATTTTGGGATGTGTGCGTTCCACTCACAGAGTTTAACCTTTCTTTTCATAGAGCAGTTTGCAAACACTCTGTTTGTAAAGTCTGCAAGTGGATATTTGGACCTCTTTGAGGATTTCGTTGGAAACGGGATTTCTGCATATAACGCTAGACAGAAGAATTGTCAGTAACTTCTTTGGGCTGCGTGTGTTCAACCACAGATTTGTAACTTCCTTTAGAAAAAGCAGATTTGAAACCCTCTTCTTGTGGAATTTGCTAGTGGAGATTTCAAGCGATTTGGCGCCAACGGTAGAAATGGAAATATCTTCGAATAAAAACTAGAGAGAATCATTCTCAGCAACCACTTTGGGATGTGTGCGTTCCACTCACAGAGTTTAACCTTTCTTTTCATAGAGCAGTTTGCAAACACTCTGTTTGTAAAGTCTGCAAGTGGATATTTGGACCTCTTTGAGGAGTTCGTTGGAAACGGGATTTCTGCATATAACGGTAGAGAGAAGAATTCTCTGTAACTTCCTTGGTCTGTGTGAGTTCAACTCACGGAGTTGAACTATCCTTTAGACAGTGCAGATTTGAACTCACTTTTTGTGGAATTTACAAGTGGAGATTTCAAGCGCTTTGGGGCCAACGGTAGAAAAGGATATATCTTCGGATAAAAACTAGAGAGAATCATTCTCAGCAACCACTATGGGATGTGTGGGTTCCACTCACAGAGTTTAACCTTTCTTTTCGTAGAGCAGTTTGGAAACACTCTGTTTGAAAAGTCTGCAAGTGGATATTTGGACCTCCTTGAGGATTTCGTTGGAAGCGGGATTTCTGCATATAACGCTAGACAGAAGAATTCTCAGTAATTCTTTGGGCTGCGTGTGTTCAACTCACAGAGTTGAACCTTCCTTTAGACAGAGCAGATTTGAAACCCTCTTTTTGTGGAATTTGCAAGTGGAGATTTCAAGCGCTTTGGGGCCAATGGTAGAAATGGAAATATCTTCGCATAAAGACTAGAGAGAATCATTCTCAGCAACCACTTTGTGATGGGTGCGTTCCACTCACAGAGTTTAACCTTTCTTTTCATAGAGCAGATAGGAAACACCCTGTTTGTAAAGTCTGCAGGTGGATATTTGGACCTCTTTGAGGATTTCGTTGGAAACGGGATTTCTGCGTATATCGCTAGACAGAAGAATTCTCAGTAACTTCTTTGGGCTGCGTGTGTTCAACTCACAGAGTTGTACATTCCTTTAGAGAGAGCAGATTTGAAACCCTCTTCTTGTGGAATTTGCAAGTGGAGATTTCAAGCAATTTGGGGCCAACGGTAGAAAAGGAAATATCATCGAATAAAAACTAGAGAGAATCATTCTCAGCAACCACTTTGGGATGTGTGCGTTCCACTCACGCAGTTTAACCTTTCTTTTCATAGAGCAGTTTGGAAACAATCTGCATGTAAAGTCTGCAGGTGGATATTTGGACCTCCTTGAGGATTTCGTTGGAAGCGGGATTTCTGCATATAATGCTAGACAGAAGAATTCTCAGTAATTCTTTGGGCTGCGTGTGTTCAACTCACAGAGTTGAACCTTTCTTTAGACAGAGCAGATTTGAAACCCTCTTTTTGTGGAATATACAAGTGGAGATTTCAAGCGCTTTGGGGCCAACGGTAGAAAAGGAAATATTTTTGTATAAAAACTAGAGAGAATCATTCTCAGCAACCACTTTGTGATATGTGCGTTCCACTCACAGAGTTTAAACTTTCTTTTCATAGAGCAGTTTGCAAACACTCTGTTTGTAAAGTCTGCAAGTGGATATTTGGACCTCTTTGAGGATTTCGTTGGAAACGGGAATTCTGCATATAAAGCTAGATAGAAGAATTCTCAGTAACTTCTTTGGGGTGCGTGTGTTCAACTCACAGAGTTTTACCTTTCTTTAGAAAGAGCACATTTGAAACCCTCTTTTTGAGGAATTTGCAAGTGGAGATTTCAAGCGATTTGGGGCCAACGGTAGAAAAGGAAATATCTTTGTATAAAAACTAGAGAGAATCATTCTCAGCAACCACTTTGGGATGTGTGCGTTCCCCTCACAGAGCTTAACCTTTCTTTTCGTAGAGCAGTTTGGAAACACTCTGTTTGTAAAGTCTGCACTTGGATATTTGGACCTCCTTGAGGATTTCGTTGGAAGCGGGATTTCTGCATAAAACGCTAGACAGAAGAATTCTCAGTAATTCTTTGGGCTGCGTGTGTTCAACTCACCGAGTTGAACCTTCCTTTAGACAGAGCAGATTTGAAACCCTCTTTTTGTGGAATATACAAGTGGAGAATTCAAGCGCTTTGGGGCCAACGGTAGAAAAGGAAATATCTTTGTATAAAAACTAGAGAGAATCATTTTCAGCAACCTCTTGGTGATGTGTGCGTTCCACTCACAGAGTTTAACCTTTCTTTTCATAGAGCAGTTTGCACACACTCTGTTTGTAAAGTCTGCAAGTGGATATTTGGACCTCTTTGAGGATTTCGTTGGAAACGGGATTTCTGCATATAACGCTAGACAGAAGAATTCTCAGTAACTTCTTTAGGCTGTGTGTGTTCAACTCACAGAGTTGAACTTTCCTTTAGGCAGTGCAGATTTGAAGCCTCTTATTGTGGAAATTACAAGTGGACATTTCAAGCGCTTTGGGGCCAACGGTAGAAAAGGAAATATCTTTGTATAAAAACAAGAGAGAATCATTCTCAGCAACCACTTTGTGATATGTGCGTTCCACTCACGGAGTTTAACCTTTCTTTTCATAGAGCAGTTTGGAAACACTCTGTTTGAAAGTCTGCAAGTGGATATTTGGACATCTTTGAGGATTTCGTTGGAAACGGGATTTCTGCATATAACTCTAGACAGAAGAATTCTCAGTAACTTCTTTGGGCTGCGTGTGTTCAACTCACAGAGTTGTACATTCCTTTAGAGAGAGCAGATTTGAAACCCTCTTCTTGTGGGATTTGCAAGTGGAGATTTCAAGCAATTTGGGGCCAACGGTAGAAAAGGAAATATCATCGAATAAAAACTAGAGAGAATCATTCTCAGCAACCACTTTGGGATGTGTGTGTTCCACTCACAGAGTTTAACCTTTCCTTTCATAGGGCAGTTTGCAAACACTCTGTTTGTAAAGTCTGCAAGTGGATATTTTTACCTCTTTGAGGAGTTCGTTGGAAACGGGATTTCTGCATATAACGCTAGACAGAAGAATTCTCAGTAACTTCCTTGGTCTGTGTGAGTTCAACTCACAGAGTTGAACTTTCCTTTAGACAGTGCAGATTTGAACCCACTTTTTGTGGAATTTACAAGTGGAGATTTCAAGCGCTTTGGGGCCAACGGTAGAAAAGGAAATATCTTTGTAGAAAAACTAGAGAGAATCATTCTCAGCAACCACTTTGGGATGTGTGCGTTCCACTCACAGAGTTTAACTTTTCTTTTCATGGAGCAGTTTGGAAACACTCTGTTTGTAAAGTCTGCAAGTGGATATTTGGACCTCTTTGAGGATTTCGTTGGAAACGGGATTTCTGCATATAACGCTAGATTGAAGAATTCTCAGTAACTTCTTTGGGGTGCGTGTGTTCAACTCACAGAGTTGTACCTTCCTTTAGAAAGAGCAGATTTGAAACCCTCTTTTTGTGGAATTTGCAAGTGGAGATTTCAAGCGCTTTGGGGCCAACGGTAGAAATGGTAATATCTTCCTGTAAAAACTAGAGAGAATCATTCTCAGCAACCACTTTGGGATGTGTGCGTTCCACTCACAGAGTTTAACCTTTCTTTTCATAGAGCAGTTTGCAAACACTCTGTTTGTAAAGTCTGCAAGTGGATATTTGGACCTCTTTGAGGATTTCGTTGGAAACGGGATTTCTGCATATAACGCTAGACAGAAGAATTGTCAGTAACTTCTTTGGGCTGCGTGTGTTCAACCCACAGATTTGTAACTTCCTTTAGAAAAAGCAGATTTGAAACCCTCTTCTTGTGGAATTTGCTAGTGGAGATTTCAAGCGATTTGGGGCCAACGGTAGAAACGGAAATATCTTCGAATAAAAACTAGAGAGAATCATTCTCAGCAACCACTTTGGGATGTGTGCGTTCCACTCACAGAGTTTAACCTTTCTTTTCATAGAGCAGTTTGCAAACACTCTGTTTGTAAAGTCTGCAAGTGGAAATTTGGACCTCTTTGAGGAGTTCGTTGGAAACGGGATTTCTGCATATAACGGTAGAGAGAAGAATTCTCTGTAACTTCCTTGGTCTGTGTGAGTTCAACTCACAGAGTTGAACTATCCTTTAGACAGTGCAGATTTGAACTCACTTTTTGTGGAATTTACAAGTGGAGATTTCAAGCGCTTTGGGGCCAACGGTAGAAAAGGATATATCTTCGGATAAAAACTAGAGAGAATCATTCTCAGCAACCACTATGGGATGTGTGGGTTCCACTCACAGAGTTTAACCTTTCTTTTCGTAGAGCAGTTTGGAAACACTCTGTTTGTAAAGTCTGCAAGTGGATATTTGGAACTCCTTGAGGATTTCGTTGGAAGCGGGATTTCTGCATATAACGCTAGACAGAAGAATTCTCAGTAATTCTTTGGGCTGCATGTGTTCAACTCACTGAGTTGAACCTTCCTTTAGACAGAGCAGATTTGAAACCCTCTTTTTGTGGAATTTGCAAGTGGAGATTTCAAGCGCTTTGGGGCCAATGGTAGAAATGGAAATATCTTCGCATAAAGACTAGAGAGAATCATTCTCAGCAACCACTTTGTGATGGGTGCGTTCCATTCACAGAGTTTAACCTTTCTTTTCATAGAGCAGATTGGAAACACCCGGTTTGTAAAGTCTGCAGGTGGATATTTGGACCTCTTTGAGGATTTCGTTGGAAACGGGATTTCTGCGTATATCGCTAGACAGAAGAATTCTCAGTAACTTCTTTGGGCTGCGTGTGTTCAACCCACGGAGTTGTACCTTCCTTTAGGAAAAGCAGATTTGAAACCCTCTTCTTGCGGAGTTTGCTAGGGGAGATTTCAAGCGATTTGGGGCCAATGGTAGAAACGGAAATATCTTCGAATAAAAACTAGAGAGAATCATTCTCAGCAACCACTTTGGGATGTGTGTGTTACACTCACGGAGTTTAACCTTTCTTTTCATAGAGCAGTTTGGAAACACTCTGTTTGAAAATCTGCAAGTGGATATTTGGATATCTTTCAGGATTTCGTTGGAAACGGGATTTCTGCATATAAAGCTAGATAGAAGAATTCTCAGTAACTTCTTTGGGCTGCGTGTGTTCAACTCACAGAGTTCAACTTTCCTTTAGACAGAGCAGATTAGAAACCCTCTTTTTGTGGAATATACCCACTTTTTGTGGAATATACAAGTGGAGATTTCAAGCGCTTTGGGGCCAACGGTAGAAAAGGAAATATTTTTGTTTAAAACTAGAGAGAATCATTCTCAGCAACCACTTTGTGATATGTGCGTTCCACTCACAGAGTTTAAACTTTCTTTTCATAGAGCAGTTTGCAAACACTCTGTTTGTAAAGTCTGCAAGTGGATATTTGGACCTCTATGAGGATTTCGTTGGAAACGGGATTTCTGCATATAAAGCTAGATAGAAAAATTCTCAGTAACTTCTTTGGGGTGCGTGTGTTCAACTCACAGAGTTGTACCTTTCTTTAGAAAGAGCAGATTTGAAACCCTCTTTTTGAGGAATTTGCAAGTGGAGATTTCAAGCGATTTGGGGCCAACGGTAGAAAAGGAAATATCTTTGTATAAAAACTAGAGAGAATCATTCTCAGCAACCACTTTGGGATGTGTGCGTTCCACTCACAGAGCTTAACCTTTCTTTTCATAGAGCAGTTTGCAAACACTCTGTTTGTAAAGTCTGCAAGTGGATATTTGGACCTCTTTGAGGATTTCGTTGGAAACGGGATTTCTGCATATAACGCTAGACAGAAGAATTCTCAGTAACTTCTTTGGGCTGCGTGTGTTCAACTCACAGAGTTGTACCTTCCCTTAGAAAGAGCAGATTTGAAACCCTCTTTTTGTGGAATTTGCAAGTGGAGATTTCAAGCGCTTTGGGGCCAACGGTAGAAATGGTAATATCTTCCTGTAAAAACTAGAGAGAATCATTCTCAGCAACCACTTTGGGATGTGTGCGTTCCACTCACAGAGTTTAACCTTTCTTTTCATAGAGCAGTTTGCAAACACTCTGTTTGTAAAGTCTGCAAGTGGATATTTGGACCTCTTTGAGGATTTCGTTGGAAACGGGATTTCTGCATATAACGCTAGACAGAAGAATTGTCAGTAACTTCTTTGGGCTGCGTGTGTTCAACCACAGATTTGTAACTTCCTTTAGAAAAAGCAGATTTGAAACCCTCTCCTTGTGGAATTTGCTAGTGGAGATTTCAAGCGATTTGGGGCCAACGGTAGAAACGGAAATATCTTTGTATAAAAACTAGAGAGAATCATTCTCAGCAACCACTTTGGGATGTGTGCGTTCCACTCACAGAGTTTAACCTTTCTTTTCATAGAGCAGTTTGCAAACACTCTGTTTGTAAAGTCTGCAAGTGGATATTTGGACCTCTTTGAGGAGTTCGTTGGAAACGGGATTTCTGCATATAACGGTAGAGAGAAGAATTCTCTGTAACTTCCTTGGTCTGTGTGAGTTCAACTCACAGAGTTGAACTATCCTTTAGACAGTGCAGATTTGAACTCACTTTTTGTGGAATTTACAAGTGGAGATTTCAAGCGCTTTGGGGCCAACGGTAGAAAAGGATATATCTTCGGATAAAAACTAGAGAGAATCATTCTCAGCAACCACTATGGGATGTGTGGGTTCCACTCACAGAGTTTAACCTTTCTTTTCGTAGAGCAGTTTGGAAACACTCTGTTTGTAAAGTCTGCAAGTGGATATTTGGACCTCCTTGAGGATTTCGTTGGAAGCGGGATTTCTGCATATAACGCTAGACAGAAGAATTCTCAGTAATTCTTTGGGCTGCGTGTGTTCAACTCACAGAGTTGAACCTTCCTTTAGACAGAGCAGATTTGAAACCCTCTTTTTGTGGAATTTGCAAGTGGAGATTTCAAGCGCTTTGGGGCCAATGGTAGAAATGGAAATATCTTCGCATAAAGACTAGAGAGAATCATTCTCAGCAACCACTTTGTGATGGGTGCGTTCCACTCACAGAGTTTAACCTTTCTTTTCATAGAGCAGATTGGAAACACCCTGTTTGTAAAGTCTGCAGGTGGATATTTGGACCTCTTTGAGGATTTCGTTGGAAACGGGATTTCTGCGTATATCGCTAGACAGAAGAATTCTCAGTAACTTCTTTGGGCTGTGTGTGTTCAACACACAGAGTTGATCTTTCCTTTCGACAGTGCAGATTTGACCCCTCTTTTTGTGGAATTTACAAGTGGAGATTTCAAGCGCTTTCGGGCCAACGGTAGAAAAGGAAACATCTTTGTATAAAAAATAGAGAGAATCATTCTCAGCAACCACTTTGTGATATGTGCGTTCCACTCACGGAGTTTAACCTTTCTTTTCATAGAGCAGTTTGGAAACACTCTGCATGTAAAGTCTGCAAGTGGATATTTGGACATCTTTGAGGATTTCGTTGGAAGAGGGATTTCTGCAAATAACGCTAGACAGAACAATTCTCAGTAATTCTTTGGGCTGCGTGTGTTCAACTCACAGAGTTGTACATTCCTTTAGAGAGAGCAGATTTGAAACCCTCTTCTTGTGGAATTTGCAAGTGGAGATTTCAAGCAATTTGGGGCCAACGGTAGAAAAGGAAATATCATCGAATAAAAACTAGAGAGAATCATTCTCAGCAACCACTTTGGGATGTGTGCGTTCCACTCACGCAGTTTAACCTTTCTTTTCATAGAGCAGTTTGGAAACAATCTGAATGTAAAGTCTGCAGGTGGATATTTGGACCTCTTTGAGGATTTCGTTGGAAACGTGATTTCTGCATCTAACGCTAGACAGAAGAATTCTCAGTAACTTCTTTGGGCTGTGTGTGTTCAACTCACAGAGTTGGACCTTCCTTTAGACAGAGCAGATTTGAAACCCTCTTTTTGTGGAATTTACAAGTGGAGATTTCAAGCGCTTTGGGGCCAACGGTAGAAATGGTAATATCTTCCTATAAAAACTAGAGAGAATCATTCTCAGCAACCACTATGGGATATGTGCGTTCCACTCACAGAGTTTAACTTTTCTTTTCATAGAGCAGTTTGGAAACACTCTGTTTGTAAAGTCTGCAAGTGGATATTTGGACCTCCTTGAGGATTTCGTTGGAAGCGGGATTTCTGCATATAACGCTAGACAGAAGAATTCTCAGTAATTCTTTGGGCTGCGTGTGTTCAACTCACAGAGTTGAACCTTTCTTTAGACAGAGCAGATTTGAAACCCTCTTTTTGTGGAATATACAAGTGGAGATTTCAAGCGCTTTGGGGCCAACGGTAGAAAAGGAAATATTTTTGTATAAAAACTAGAGAGAATCATTCTCAGCAACCACTTTGTGATATGTGCGTTCCACTCACAGAGTTTAAACTTTCTTTTCATAGAGCAGTTTGCAAACACTCTGTTTGTAAAGTCTGCAAGTGGATATTTGGACCTCTTTGAGGATTTCGTTGGAAACGGGATTTCTGCATATAAAGCTAGATAGAAGAATTCTCAGTAACTTCTTTGGGGTGCGTGTGTTCAACTCACAGAGTTTTACCTTTCTTTAGAAAGAGCACATTTGAAACCCTCTTTTTGAGGAATTTGCAAGTGGAGATTTCAAGCGATTTGGGGCCAACGGTAGAAAAGGAAATATCTTTGTATAAAAACTAGAGAGAATCATTCTCAGCAACCACTTTGGGATGTGTGCGTTCCCCTCACAGAGCTTAACCTTTCTTTTCGTAGAGCAGTTTGGAAACACTCTGTTTGTAAAGTCTGCACTTGGATATTTGGACCTCCTTGAGGATTTCGTTGGAAGCGGGATTTCTGCATAAAACGCTAGACAGAAGAATTCTCAGTAATTCTTTGGGCTGCGTGTGTTCAACTCACCGAGTTGAACCTTCCTTTAGACAGAGCAGATTTGAAACCCTCTTTTTGTGGAATATACAAGTGGAGAATTCAAGCGCTTTGGGGCCAACGGTAGAAAAGGAAATATCTTTGTATAAAAACTAGAGAGAATCATTTTCAGCAACCTCTTGGTGATGTGAGCGTTCCACTCACAGAGTTTAACCTTTCTTTTCATAGAGCAGTTTGCACACACTCTGTTTGTAAAGTCTGCAAGTGGATATTTGGACCTCTTTGAGGATTTCGTTGGAAACGGGATTTCTGCATATAACGCTAGACAGAAGAATTCTCAGTAACTTCTTTGGGCTGTGTGTGTTCAACTCACAGAGTTGAACTTTCCTTTAGGCAGTGCAGATTTGAAGCCTCTTATTGTGGAAATTACAAGTGGACATTTCAAGCGCTTTGGGGCCAACGGTAGAAAAGGAAATATCTTTGTATAAAAACTAGAGAGAATCATTCTCAGCAACCACTTTGTGATATGTGCGTTCCACTCACGGAGTTTAACCTTTCTTTTCATAGAGCAGTTTGGAAACACTGTGTTTGAAAGTCTGCAAGTGGATATTTGGACATCTTTGAGGATTTCGTTGGAAAGGGGATTTCTGCATATAACTCTAGACAGAAGAATTCTCAGTAACTTCTTTGGGCTGCGTGTGTTCAACTCACAGAGTTGTACATTCCTTTAGAGAGAGCAGATTTGAAACCCTCTTCTTGTGGAATTTGCAAGTGGAGATTTCAAGCAATTTGGGGCCAACGGTAGAAAAGGAAATATCATCGAATAAAAACTAGAGAGAATCATTCTCAGCAACCACTTTGGGATGTGTGCGTTCCACTCACAGAGTTTAACCTTTCCTTTCATAGGGCAGTTTGCAAACACTCTGTTTGTAAAGTCTGCAAGTGGATATTTTTACCTCTTTGAGGAGTTCGTTGGAAACGGGATTTCTGCATATAACGCTAGACAGAAGAATTCTCAGTAACTTCCTTGGTCTGTGTGAGTTCAACTCACAGAGTTGAACTTTCCTTTAGACAGTGCAGATTTGAACCCACTTTTTGTGGAATTTACAAGTGGAGATTTCAAGCGCTTTGGGGCCAACGGTAGAAAAGGAAATATCTTTGTAGAAAAACTAGAGAGAATCATTCTCAGCAACCACTTTGGGATGTGTGCGTTCCACTCACAGAGTTTAACTTTTCTTTTCATGGAGCAGTTTGGAAACACTCTGTTTGTAAAGTCTGCAAGTGGATATTTGGACCTCTTTGAGGATTTCGTTGGAAACGGGATTTCTGCATATAACGCTAGATTGAAGAATTCTCAGTAACTTCTTTGGGGTGCGTGTGTTCAACTCACAGAGTTGTACCTTCCTTTAGAAAGAGCAGATTTGAAACCCTCTTTTTGTGGAATTTGCAAGTGGAGATTTCAAGCGCTTTGGGGCCAACGGTAGAAATGGTAATATCTTCCTGTAAAAACTAGAGAGAATCATTCTCAGCAACCACTTTGGGATGTGTGCGTTCCACTCACAGAGTTTAACCTTTCTTTTCATAGAGCAGTTTGCAAACACTCTGTTTGTAAAGTCTGCAATTGGATATTTGGACCTCTTTGAGGATTTCGTTGGAAACGGGATTTCTGCATATAACGCTAGACAGAAGAATTGTCAGTAACTTCTTTGGGCTGCGTGTGTTCAACCCACAGATTTGTAACTTCCTTTAGAAAAAGCAGATTTGAAACCCTCTTCTTGTGGAATTTGCTAGTGGAGATTTCAAGCGATTTGGGGCCAACGGTAGAAACGGAAATATCTTCGAATAAAAACTAGAGAGAATCATTCTCAGCAACCACTTTGGGATGTGTGCGTTCCACTCACAGAGTTTAACCTTTCTTTTCATAGAGCAGTTTGCAAACACTCTGTTTGTAAAGTCTGCAAGTGGAAATTTGGACCTCTTTGAGGAGTTCGTTGGAAACGGGATTTCTGCATATAACGGTAGAGAGAAGAATTCTCTGTAACTTCCTTGGTCTGTGTGAGTTCAACTCACAGAGTTGAACTATCCTTTAGACAGTGCAGATTTGAACTCACTTTTTGTGGAATTTACAAGTGGAGATTTCAAGCGCTTTGGGGCCAACGGTAGAAAAGGATATATCTTCGGATAAAAACTAGAGAGAATCATTCTCAGCAACCACTATGGGATGTGTGGGTTCCACTTACAGAGTTTAACCTTTCTTTTCGTAGAGCAGTTTGGAAACACTCTGTTTGTAAAGTCTGCAAGTGGATATTTGGAACTCCTTGAGGATTTCGTTGGAAGCGGGATTTCTGCATATAACGCTAGACAGAAGAATTCTCAGTAATTCTTTGGGCTGCGTGTGTTCAACTCACTGAGTTGAACCTTCCTTTAGACAGAGCAGATTTGAAACCCTCTTTTTGTGGAATTTGCAAGTGGAGATTTCAAGCGCTTTGGGGCCAATGGTAGAAATGGAAATATCTTCGCATAAAGACTAGAGAGAATCATTCTCAGCAACCACTTTGTGATGGGTGCGTTCCACTCACAGAGTTTAACCTTTCTTTTCATAGAGCAGATTGGAAACACCCGGTTTGTAAAGTCTGCAGGTGGATATTTGGACCTCTTTGAGGATTTCGTTGGAAACGGGATTTCTGCGTATATCGCTAGACAGAAGAATTCTCAGTAACTTCTTTGGGCTGCGTGTGTTCAACCCACGGAGTTGTACCTTCCTTTAGGAAAAGCAGATTTGAAACCCTCTTCTTGCGGAGTTTGCTAGGGGAGATTTCAAGCGATTTGGGGCCAACGGTAGAAACGGAAATATCTTCGAATAAAAACTAGAGAGAATCATTCTCAGCAACCACTTTGGGATGTGTGTGTTACACTCACGGAGTTTAACCTTTCTTTTCATAGAGCAGTTTGGAAACACTCTGTTTGAAAATCTGCAAGTGGATATTTGGATATCTTTCAGGATTTCGTTGGAAACGGGATTTCTGCATATAAAGCTAGATAGAAGAATTCTCAGTAACTTCTTTGGGCTGCGTGTGTTCAACTCACAGAGTTCAACTTTCCTTTAGACAGAGCAGATTAGAAACCCTCTTTTTGTGGAATATACCCACTTTTTGTGGAATATACAACTGGAGATTTCAAGCGCTTTGGGGCCAACGGTAGAAAAGGAAATATTTTTGTATAAAAACTAGAGAGAATCATTCTCAGCAACCACTTTGTGATATGTGCGTTCCACTCACAGAGTTTAAACTTTCTTTTCATTGAGCAGTTTGCAAACACTCTGTTTGTAAAGTCTGCAAGTGGATATTTGGACCTCTATGAGGATTTCGTTGGAAACGGGATTTCTGCATATAAAGCTAGATAGAAAAATTCTCAGTAACTTCTTTGGGGTGCGTGTGTTCAACTCACAGAGTTGTACCTTTCTTTAGAGAGAGCAGATTTGAAACCCTCTTTTTGAGGAATTTGCAAGTGGAGATTTCAAGCGATTTGGGGCCAACGGTAGAAAAGGAAATATCTTTGTATAAAAAATAGAGAGAATCATTCTCAGCAACCACTTTGTGATATGTGCGTTCCACTCACGGAGTTTAACCTTTCTTTTCATAGAGCAGTTTGGAAACACTCTGCATGTAAAGTCTGCAAGTGGATATTTGGACATCTTTGAGGATTTCGTTGGAAGAGGGATTTCTGCAAATAACGCTAGACAGAACAATTCTCAGTAATTCTTTGGGCTGCGTGTGTTCAACTCACAGAGTTGTACATTCCTTTAGAGAGAGCAGATTTGAAACCCTCTTCTTGTGGAATTTGCAAGTGGAGATTTCAAGCAATTTGGGGCCAACGGTAGAAAAGGAAATATCATCGAATAAAAACTAGAGAGAATCATTCTCAGCAACCACTTTGGGATGTGTGCGTTCCACTCACGCAGTTTAACCTTTCTTTTCATAGAGCAGTTTGGAAACAATCTGCATGTAAAGTCTGCAGGTGGATATTTGGACCTCTTTGAGGATTTCGTTGGAAACGGGATTTCTGCATATAACGCTAGACAGAAGAATTGTCAGTAACTTCTTTGGGCTGCGTGTGTTCAACCACAGATTTGTAACTTCCTTTAGAAAAAGCAGATTTGAAACCCTCTCCTTGTGGAATTTGCTAGTGGAGATTTCAAGCGATTTGGGGCCAACGGTAGAAACGGAAATATCTTTGTATAAAAACTAGAGAGAATCATTCTCAGCAACCACTTTGGGATGTGTGCGTTCCACTCACAGAGTTTAAACTTTCTTTTCATAGAGCAGTTTGCAAACACTCTGTTTGTAAAGTCTGCAAGTGGATATTTGGACCTCTTTGAGGAGTTCGTTGGAAACGGGATTTCTGCATATAACGGTAGAGAGAAGAATTCTCTGTAACTTCCTTGGTCTGTGTGAGTTCAACTCACAGAGTTGAACTATCCTTTAGACAGTGCAGATTTGAACTCACTTTTTGTGGAATTTACAAGTGGAGATTTCAAGCGCTTTGGGGCCAACTGTAGAAAAGGATATATCTTCGGATAAAAACTAGAGAGAATCATTCTCAGCAACCACTATGGGATGTGTGGGTTCCACTCACAGAGTTTAACCTTTCTTTTCGTAGAGCAGTTTGGAAACACTCTGTTTGTAAAGTCTGCAAGTGGATATTTGGACCTCCTTGAGGATTTCGTTGGAAGCGGGATTTCTGCATATAACGCTAGACAGAAGAATTCTCAGTAATTCTTTGGGCTGCGTGTGTTCAACTCACAGAGTTGAACCTTCCTTTAGACAGAGCAGATTTGAAACCCTCTTTTGTGGAATTTGCAAGTGGAGATTTCAAGCGCTTTGGGGCCAATGGTAGAAATGGAAATATCTTCGCATAAAGACTAGAGAGAATCATTCTCAGCAACCACTTTGTGATGGGTGCGTTCCACTCACAGAGTTTAACCTTTCTTTTCATAGAGCAGATTGGAAACACCCTGTTTGTAAAGTCTGCAGGTGGATATTTGGACCTCTTTGAGGATTTCGTTGGAAACGGGATTTCTGCGTATATCGCTAGACAGAAGAATTCTCAGTAACTTCTTTGGGCTGTGTGTGTTCAACACACAGAGTTGATCTTTCCTTTCGACAGTGCAGATTTGACCCCTCTTTTTGTGGAATTTACAAGTGGAGATTTCAAGCGCTTTCGGGCCAACGGTAGAAAAGGAAACATCTTTGTATAAAAAATAGAGAGAATCATTCTCAGCAACCACTTTGTGATATGTGCGTTCCACTCACGGAGTTTAACCTTTCTTTTCATAGAGCAGTTTGGAAACACTCTGCATGTAAAGTCTGCAAGTGGATATTTGGACATCTTTGAGGATTTCGTTGGAAGAGGGATTTCTGCAAATAACGCTAGACAGAACAATTCTCAGTAATTCTTTGGGCTGCGTGTGTTCAACTCACAGAGTTGTACATTCCTTTAGAGAGAGCAGATTTGAAACCCTCTTCTTGTGGAATTTGCAAGTGGAGATTTCAAGCAATTTGGGGCCAACGGTAGAAAAGGAAATATCATCGAATAAAAACTAGAGAGAATCATTCTCAGCAACCACTTTGGGATGTGTGCGTTCCACTCACGCAGTTTAACCTTTCTTTTCATAGAGCAGTTTGGAAACAATCTGCATGTAAAGTCTGCAGGTGGATATTTGGACCTCTTTGAGGATTTCGTTGGAAACGTGATTTCTGCATCTAACGCTAGACAGAAGAATTCTCAGTAACTTCTTTGGGCTGTGTGTGTTCAACTCACAGAGTTGGACCTTCCTTTAGACAGAGCAGATTTGAAACCCTCTTTTTGTGGAATTTACAAGTGGAGATTTCAAGCGCTTTGGGGCCAACGGTAGAAATGGTAATATCTTCCTATAAAAACTAGAGAGAATCATTCTCAGCAACCACTATGGGATATGTGCGTTCCACTCACAGAGTTTAACTTTTCTTTTCATAGAGCAGTTTGGAAACACTCTGTTTGTAAAGTCTGCAAGTGGATATTTGGACCTCCTTGAGGATTTCGTTGGAAGCGGGATTTCTGCATATAACGCTAGACAGAAGAATTCTCAGTAATTCTTTGGGCTGCGTGTGTTCAACTCACAGAGTTGAACCTTTCTTTAGACAGAGCAGATTTGAAACCCTCTTTTTGTGGAATATACAAGTGGAGATTTCAAGCGCTTTGGGTCCAACGGTAGAAAAGGAAATATTTTTGTATAAAAACTAGAGAGAATCATTCTCAGCAACCACTTTGTGATATGTGCGTTCCACTCACAGAGTTTAAACTTTCTTTTCATAGAGCAGTTTGCAAACACTCTGTTTGTAAAGTCTGCAAGTGGATATTTGGACCTCTTTGAGGATTTCGTTGGAAACGGGATTTCTGCATATAAAGCTAGATAGAAGAATTCTCAGTAACTTCTTTGGGCTGCGTGTGTTCAACTCACAGAGTTTTACCTTTCTTTAGAAAGAGCACATTTGAAACCCTCTTTTTGAGGAATTTGCAAGTGGAGATTTCAAGCGATTTGGGGCCAACGGTAGAAAAGGAAATATCTTTGTATAAAAACTAGAGAGAATCATTCTCAGCAACCACTTTGGGATGTGTGCGTTCCCCTCACAGAGCTTAACCTTTCTTTTCGTAGAGCAGTTTGCAAACACTCTGTTTGTAAAGTCTGCAAGTGGATATTTGGACCTCTTTGAGGATTTCGTTGGAAACGGGATTTCTGCATATAACGCTAGACAGAAGAATTCTCAGTAACTTCTTTGGGCTGCGTGTGTTCAACTCACAGAGTTGTACCTTCCCTTAGAAAGAGCAGATTTGAAACCCTCTTTTTGTGGAATTTGCAAGTGGAGATTTCAAGCGCTTTGGGGCCAATGGTAGAAATGGAAATATCTTCGCATAAAGACTAGAGAGAATCATTCTCAGCAACCACTTTGTGATGGGTGCGTTCCACTCACAGAGTTTAACCTTTCTTTTCATAGAGCAGATTGGAAACACCCTGTTTGTAAAGTCTGCAGGTGGATATTTGGACCTCTTTGAGGATTTCGTTGGAAACGGGATTTCTGCGTATATCGCTAGACAGAAGAATTCTCAGTAACTTCTTTGGGCTGTGTGTGTTCAACACACAGAGTTGATCTTTCCTTTCGACAGTGCAGATTTGACCCCTCTTTTTGTGGAATTTACAAGTGGAGATTTCAAGCGCTTTCGGGCCAACGGTAGAAAAGGAAACATCTTTGTATAAAAAATAGAGAGAATCATTCTCAGCAACCACTTTGTGATATGTGCGTTCCACTCACGGAGTTTAACCTTTCTTTTCATAGAGCAGTTTGGAAACACTCTGCATGTAAAGTCTGCAAGTGGATATTTGGACATCTTTGAGGATTTCGTTGGAAGAGGGATTTCTGCAAATAACGCTAGACAGAACAATTCTCAGTAATTCTTTGGGCTGCGTGTGTTCAACTCACAGAGTTGTACATTCCTTTAGAGAGAGCAGATTTGAAACCCTCTTCTTGTGGAATTTGCAAGTGGAGATTTCAAGCAATTTGGGGCCAACGGTAGAAAAGGAAATATCATCGAATAAAAACTAGAGAGAATCATTCTCAGCAACCACTTTGGGATGTGTGCGTTCCACTCACGCAGTTTAACCTTTCTTTTCATAGAGCAGTTTGGAAACAATCTGCATGTAAAGTCTGCAGGTGGATATTTGGACCTCTTTGAGGATTTCGTTGGAAACGGGATTTCTGCATATAACGCTAGACAGAAGAATTGTCAGTAACTTCTTTGGGCTGCGTGTGTTCAACCACAGATTTGTAACTTCCTTTAGAAAAAGCAGATTTGAAACCCTCTCCTTGTGGAATTTGCTAGTGGAGATTTCAAGCGATTTGGGGCCAACGGTAGAAACGGAAATATCTTTGTATAAAAACTAGAGAGAATCATTCTCAGCAACCACTTTGGGATGTGTGCGTTCCACTCACAGAGTTTAAACTTTCTTTTCATAGAGCAGTTTGCAAACACTCTGTTTGTAAAGTCTGCAAGTGGATATTTGGACCTCTTTGAGGAGTTCGTTGGAAACGGGATTTCTGCATATAACGGTAGAGAGAAGAATTCTCTGTAACTTCCTTGGTCTGTGTGAGTTCAACTCACAGAGTTGAACTATCCTTTAGACAGTGCAGATTTGAACTCACTTTTTGTGGAATTTACAAGTGGAGATTTCAAGCGCTTTGGGGCCAACTGTAGAAAAGGATATATCTTCGGATAAAAACTAGAGAGAATCATTCTCAGCAACCACTATGGGATGTGTGGGTTCCACTCACAGAGTTTAACCTTTCTTTTCGTAGAGCAGTTTGGAAACACTCTGTTTGTAAAGTCTGCAAGTGGATATTTGGACCTCCTTGAGGATTTCGTTGGAAGCGGGATTTCTGCATATAACGCTAGACAGAAGAATTCTCAGTAATTCTTTGGGCTGCGTGTGTTCAACTCACAGAGTTGAACCTTCCTTTAGACAGAGCAGATTTGAAACCCTCTTTTGTGGAATTTGCAAGTGGAGATTTCAAGCGCTTTGGGGCCAATGGTAGAAATGGAAATATCTTCGCATAAAGACTAGAGAGAATCATTCTCAGCAACCACTTTGTGATGGGTGCGTTCCATTCACAGAGTTTAACCTTTCTTTTCATAGAGCAGATTGGAAACACCCTGTTTGTAAAGTCTGCAGGTGGATATTTGGACCTCTTTGAGGATTTCGTTGGAAACGGGATTTCTGCGTATATCGCTAGACAGAAGAATTCTCAGTAACTTCTTTGGGCTGTGTGTGTTCAACACACAGAGTTGATCTTTCCTTTCGACAGTGCAGATTTGACCCCTCTTTTTGTGGAATTTACAAGTGGAGATTTCAAGCGCTTTCGGGCCAACGGTAGAAAAGGAAACATCTTTGTATAAAAAATAGAGAGAATCATTCTCAGCAACCACTTTGTGATATGTGCGTTCCACTCACGGAGTTTAACCTTTCTTTTCATAGAGCAGTTTGGAAACACTCTGCATGTAAAGTCTGCAAGTGGATATTTGGACATCTTTGAGGATTTCGTTGGAAGAGGGATTTCTGCAAATAACGCTAGACAGAACAATTCTCAGTAATTCTTTGGGCTGCGTGTGTTCAACTCACAGAGTTGTACATTCCTTTAGAGAGAGCAGATTTGAAACCCTCTTCTTGTGGAATTTGCAAGTGGAGATTTCAAGCAATTTGGGGCCAACGGTAGAAAAGGAAATATCATCGAATAAAAACTAGAGAGAATCATTCTCAGCAACCACTTTGGGATGTGTGCGTTCCACTCACGCAGTTTAACCTTTCTTTTCATAGAGCAGTTTGGAAACAATCTGCATGTAAAGTCTGCAGGTGGATATTTGGACCTCTTTGAGGATTTCGTTGGAAACGTGATTTCTGCATCTAACGCTAGACAGAAGAATTCTCAGTAACTTCTTTGGGCTGTGTGTGTTCAACTCACAGAGTTGGACCTTCCTTTAGACAGAGCAGATTTGAAACCCTCTTTTTGTGGAATTTACAAGTGGAGATTTCAAGCGCTTTGGGGCCAACGGTAGAAATGGTAATATCTTCCTATAAAAACTAGAGAGAATCATTCTCAGCAACCACTATGGGATATGTGCGTTCCACTCACAGAGTTTAACTTTTCTTTTCATAGAGCAGTTTGGAAACACTCTGTTTGTAAAGTCTGCAAGTGGATATTTGGACCTCCTTGAGGATTTCGTTGGAAGCGGGATTTCTGCATATAACGCTAGACAGAAGAATTCTCAGTAATTCTTTGGGCTGCGTGTGTTCAACTCACAGAGTTGAACCTTTCTTTAGACAGAGCAGATTTGAAACCCTCTTTTTGTGGAATATACAAGTGGAGATTTCAAGCGCTTTGGGTCCAACGGTAGAAAAGGAAATATTTTTGTATAAAAACTAGAGAGAATCATTCTCAGCAACCACTTTGTGATATGTGCGTTCCACTCACAGAGTTTAAACTTTCTTTTCATAGAGCAGTTTGCAAACACTCTGTTTGTAAAGTCTGCAAGTGGATATTTGGACCTCTTTGAGGATTTCGTTGGAAACGGGATTTCTGCATATAAAGCTAGATAGAAGAATTCTCAGTAACTTCTTTGGGCTGCGTGTGTTCAACTCACAGAGTTTTACCTTTCTTTAGAAAGAGCACATTTGAAACCCTCTTTTTGAGGAATTTGCAAGTGGAGATTTCAAGCGATTTGGGGCCAACGGTAGAAAAGGAAATATCTTTGTATAAAAACTAGAGAGAATCATTCTCAGCAACCACTTTGGGATGTGTGCGTTCCCCTCACAGAGCTTAACCTTTCTTTTCGTAGAGCAGTTTGGAAACACTCTGTTTGTAAAGTCTGCACTTGGATATTTGGACCTCCTTGAGGATTTCGTTGGAAGCGGGATTTCTGCATAAAACGCTAGACAGAAGAATTCTCAGTAATTCTTTGGGCTGCGTGTGTTCAACTCACCGAGTTGAACCTTCCTTTAGACAGAGCAGATTTGAAACCCTCTTTTTGTGGAATATACAAGTGGAGAATTCAAGCGCTTTGGGGCCAACGGTAGAAAAGGAAATATCTTTGTATAAAAACTAGAGAGAATCATTTTCAGCAACCTCTTGGTGATGTGTGCGTTCCACTCACAGAGTTTAACCTTTCTTTTCATAGAGCAGTTTGCACACACTCTGTTTGTAAAGTCTGCAAGTGGATATTTGGACCTCTTTGAGGATTTCGTTGGAAACGGGGTTTCTGCATATAACGGTAGAGAGAAGAATTCTCAGTAACTTCTTTGGGCTGTGTGTGTTCAACTCACAGAGTTGAACTTTCCTTTAGGCAGTGCAGATTTGAAGCCTCTTATTGTGGAATTTGCAAGTGGAGATTTCAAGCAATTTGGGGCCAACGGTAGAAAAGGAAATATCATCGAATAAAAACTAGAGAGAATCATTTTCAGCAACCACTTTGGGATGTGTGCGTTCCACTCACGCAGTTTAACCTTTCTTTTCATAGAGCAGTTTGGAAACAATCTGCATGTAAAGTCTGCAGGTGGATATTTGGACCTCTTTGAGGATGTCACTGGAAACGTGATTTCTGCATCTAACGCTAGACAGAAGAATTCTCAGTAACTTCTTTGGGCTGTGTGTGTTCAACTCACAGAGTTGTACCTTCCTTTAGACAGAGCAGATTTGAAACCCTCTTTTTGTGGAATTTGCAAGTGGAGATTTCAAGCGCTTTGGGGCCAACGGTAGAAATGGTAATATCTTCCTATAAAAACTAGAGAGAATCATTCTCAGCAACCACTATGGGATATGTGCGTTCCACTCACAGAGTTTAACTTTTTTTTAATAGAGCAGTTTGGAAACACTGTTTGTAAAGTCTGCAAGTGGATGTTTGGACCTCCTTGAGGATTTCGTTGGAAACGGGATTTCTGCATATAACGCTAGACAGAAGAATTCTCAGTAATTCTTTGGGCTGCGTGTGTTCAACTCACAGAGTTGAACCTTTCTTTAGACAGAGCAGATTTGAAACCCTCTTTTTGAGGAATATACAAGTGGAGATTTCAAGCGCTTTGGGGCCAATGGTAGAAAAGGAAATATTTTTGTATAAAAACTAGAGAGAATCATTCTCAGCAACCACTTTGTGATATGTGCGTTCCACTCACAGAGTTTAAACTTTCTTTTCATAGAGCAGTTTGCGAACACTCTGTTTGTAAAGTCTGCAAGTGGATATTTGGACCTCTATGAGGATTCCGTTGGAAACGGGATTTCTGCATATAAAGCTAGATAGAAAAATTCTCAGTAACTTCTTTGGGGTGCGTGTGTTCAACTCACAGAGTTGTACCTTTCTTTAGAAAGAGCAGATTTGAAACCCTCTTTTTGAGGAATTTGCAAGTGGAGATTTCAAGCGATTTGGGGCCAACTGTAGAAAAGGAAATATCTTTGTATAAAAACTACAGAGAATCATTCTCAGCAACCACTTTGGGATGTGTGCGTTCCACTCACAGAGCTTAACCTTTCTTTTCATAGAGCAGTTTGCAAACACTCTGTTTGTAAAGTGTGCAAGTGGATATTTGGACCTCTTTGAGGATTTCGTTGGAAACGGGATTTCTGCATATAACGCTAGACAGAAGAATTCTCAGTAACTTCCTTGGTCTGTGTGAGTTCAACTCACAGAGTTGAACTATCCTTTAGACAGTGCAGATTTGAACTCACTTTTTGTGGAATTTACAAGTGGAGATTTCAAGCGCTTTGGAGCCAACGGTAGAAAAGGATATATCTTCGGATAAAAACTAGAGAGAATCATTCTCAGCAACCACTATGGGATGTGTGGGTTCCACTCACAGAGTTTAACCTTTCTTTTCGTAGAGCAGTTTGGAAACACTCTGTTTGTAAAGTCTGCAAGTGGATATTTGGACCTCCTTGAGGATTTCGTTGGAAGCGGGATTTCTGCATATAACGCTAGACAGAAGAATTCTCAGTAATTCTTTGGGCTGCGTGTGTTCAACTCACAGAGTTGAATCTTCCTTTAGACAGAGCAGATTTGAAACCCTCTTTTTGTGGAATTTGCAAGTGGAGATTTAAAGCGCTTTGGGGCCAATGGTAGAAATGGAAATATCTTCGCATAAAGACTAGAGAGAATCATTCTCAGCAACCACTTTGTGATGGGTGAGTTCCACTCACAGAGTTTAACCTTTCTTTTCATAGAGCAGATTGGAAACACCCTGTTTGTAAAGTCTGCACTTGGATATTTGGACCTCCTTGAGGATTTCGTTGGAAGCGGGATTTCTGCGTATATCGCTAGATAGAAGAATTCTCAGTAACTTCTTTGGGGTGCGTGTGTTCAACTCACAGAGTTGAACCTTTCTTTAGACAGAGCAGATTTGAAACCCTCTTTTTGTGGAATATACAAGTGGAGATTTCAAGCGCTTTGGGGCCAACGGTAGAAAAGGAAATATTTTTGTATAAAAACTAGACAGAATCATTCTCAGCAACCACTTTGTGATATGTGCGTTCCACTCACAGAGTTTAAACTTTCTTTTCATAGAGCAGTTTGCAAACACTCTGTTTGTAAAGTCTGCAAGTGGATATTTGGACCTCTTTGAGGATTTCGTTGGAAACGGGATTTCTGCATATAAAGCTAGATAGAAGAATTCTCAGTAACTTCTTTGGGGTGCGTGTGTTCAACTCACAGAGTTTTACCTTTCTTTAGAAAGAGCACATTTGAAACCCTCTTTTTGAGGAATTTGCAAGTGGAGATTTCAAGCGATTTGGGGCCAACGGTAGAAAAGGAAATATCTTTGTATAAAAACTAGAGAAAATCATTCTCAGCAACCACTTTGGGATGTGTGCGTTCCCCTCACAGAGCTTAACCTTTCTTTTCGTAGAGCAGTTTGGAAACACTCTGTTTGTAAAGTCTGCACTTGGATATTTGGACCTCCTTGAGGATTTCGTTGGAAGCGGGATTTCTGCATAAAACGCTAGACAGAAGAATTCTCAGTAATTCTTTGGGCTGCGTGTGTTCAACTCACCGAGTTGAACCTTCCTTTAGACAGAGCAGATTTGAAACCCTCTTTTTGTGGAATATACAAGTGGAGAATTCAAGCGCTTTGGGGCCAACGGTAGAAAAGGAAATATCTTTGTATAAAAACTAGAGAGAATCATTTTCAGCAACCTCTTCGTGATGTGTGCGTTCCACTCACAGACTTTAACCTTTCTTTTCATAGAGCAGTTTGCACACACTCTGTTTGTAAAGTCTGAAAGTGGATATTTGGACCTCTTTGAGGATTTCGTTGGAAACGGGATTTCTGCATATAACGGTAGAGAGAAGAATTCTCAGTAACTTCTTTGGGCTGTGTGTGTTCAACTCACAGAGTTGAACTTTCCTTTAGGCAGTGCAGATTTGAAGCCTCTTATTGTGGAAATTACAAGTGGACATTTCAAGCGCTTTGGGGCCAACGGTAGAAAAGGAAATATCTTTGTATAAAAACTAGAGAGAATCATTCTCAGCAACCACTTTGTGATATGTGCGTTCCACTCACGGAGTTTAACCTTTCTTTTCATAGAGCAGTTTGGAAACACTGTGTTTGAAAGTCTGCAAGTGGATATTTGGACATCTTTGAGGATTTCGTTGGAAACGGGATTTCTGCATATAACTCTAGACAGAAGAATTCTCAGTAACTTCTTTGGGCTGCGTGTGTTCAACTCACAGAGTTGTACATTCCTTTAGAGAGAGCAGATTTGAAACCCTCTTCTTGTGGAATTTGCAAGTGGAGATTTCAAGCAATTTGGGGCCAACGGTAGAAAAGGAAATATCATCGAATAAAAACTAGAGAGAATCATTCTCAGCAACCACTTTGGGATGTGTGCGTTCCACTCACAGAGTTTAACCTTTCCTTTCATAGGGCAGTTTGCAAACACTCTGTTTGTAAAGTCTGCAAGTGGATATTTTTACCTCTTTGAGGAGTTCGTTGGAAACGGGATTTCTGCATATAACGCTAGACAGAAGAATTCTCAGTAACTTCCTTGGTCTGTGTGAGTTCAACTCACAGAGTTGAACTTTCCTTTAGACAGTGCAGATTTGAACCCACTTTTTGTGGAATTTACAAGTGGAGATTTCAAGCGCTTTGGGGCCAACGGTAGAAAAGGAAATATCTTTGTAGAAAAACTAGAGAGAATCATTCTCAGCAACCACTTTGGGATGTGTGCGTTCCACTCACAGAGTTTAACTTTTCTTTTCATGGAGCAGTTTGGAAACACTCTGTTTGTAAAGTCTGCAAGTGGATATTTGGACCTCTTTGAGGATTTCTTTGGAAACGGGATTTCTGCATATAACGCTAGATTGAAGAATTCTCAGTAACTTCTTTGGGGTGCGTGTGTTCAACTCACAGAGTTGTACCTTCCTTTAGAAAGAGCAGATTTGAAACCCTCTTCTAGAGGAATTTGCAAGTGGAGATTTCAAGCGATTTGGGGCCAAATGTAGAAAAGGATATAACTTCGAATAAAAACTAGAGAGAATCATTCTCAGCAACCACTATGGGATGTGTGCGTTCCACTCACAGAGTTTAACCTTTCTTTTCGTAGAGCAGTTTGGAAACACTCTGTTTGTAAAGTCTGCAAGTGGATATTTGGACCTCCTTGAGGATTTCGTTGGAAGCGGGATTTCTGCATATAACGCTAGACAGAAGAATTCTCAGTAATTCTTTGGGCTGCGTGTGTTCAACTCACAGAGTTGAAACTTCCTATAGACAGAACAGATTTGAAACCCTCTTTTTGTGGAATTTGCAAGTGGAGATTTCAAGCGCTTTGGGGCCAACGGTAGAAAAGGAAATATTTTTGTATAAAAACTGGAGAGAATCATTCTCAGCAACCACTTTGTGATGGGTGCGTTCCACTCACAGAGTTTAACCTTTCTTTTCATAGAGCAGATTGGAAACACCCTGTTTGTAAAGTCTGCAAGTGGATATTTGGACCTCTTTGAGGATTTCGTTGGAAACGGGATTTCTGCATATATCGCTAGACAGAAGAATTCTCAGTAACTTCTTTGGGCTGTGTGTGTTCAACACACAGAGTTGATCTTTCCTTTAGACAGTGCAGATTTGACCCCTCTTTTTGTGGAATTTACCAGTGGAGATTTCAAGCGCTTTCGGGCCAACGGTAGAAAAGGAAACATCTTTGAATAAAAACTAGAGAGAATCATTCTCAGCAACCACTTTGTGATATGTGCGTTCCACTCACGCAGTTTAACCTTTCTTTTCATAGAGCAGTTTGGAAACAATCTGCATGTAAAGTCTGCAGGTGGATATTTGGACCTCTTTGAGGATTTCGTTGGAAGCGGGATTTCTGCATATAACGCTAGACAGAAGAATTCTCAGTAATTCTTTGGGCGGCGTGTGTTCAACTCACAGAGTTGAACCTTTCTTTAGACAGAGCAGATTTGAAACCCTCTTTTTGTGGAATATACAAGTGGAGACTTCAAGCGCTTTGGGGCCAACGGTAGAAAAGGAAATATTTTTGTATAAAAACTAGAGGAATCATTCTCAGCAACCACTTTGTGATATGTGCGTTCCACTCGCAGAGTTTAAACTTTCTTTTCATAGAGTAGTTTGCAAACACTCTGTTTGTAAAGTCTGCAAGTGGATATTTGGACCTCTTTGAGGATTTCGTTGGAAACGGGATTTCTGCCTATAACGGTAGAGAGAAGAATTCTCAGTAACTTCTTTGGGCTGTGTGTGTTCAACTCACAGAGTTGAACTTTCCTTTAGGCAGTGCAGATTTGAAGGCTCTTATTGTGGAAATTAGAAGTGGACATTTCAAGCGCTTTGGGGCCAACGGTAGAAAAGGAAATATCATCGAATAAAAACTAGAGAGTATCATTCTCAGCAACCACTTTGTGATATGTGCATTCCACTCACGGAGTTTAACCTTTCTTTTCATAGAGCAGTTTGGAAACACTGTGTTTGAAAGTCTGCAAGTGGATATTTGGACATCTTTGAGGATTTCGTTGGAAACGGGATTTCTGCATATAACGCTAGACAGAAGAATTCTCAGTAACTTCTTTGAGCTGCGTGTGTTCAACTCACAGAGTTGTACATTCCTTTAGAGAGAGCAGATTTGAAACCCTCTTCTTGTGGAATTTGCAAGTGGAGATTTCAAGCAATTTGGGGCCAACGGTAGAAAAGGAAATATCATCGAATAAAAACTAGAGAGAATCATTCTCAGCAACTACTTTGGGATGTGTGCGTTCCACTCACGCAGTTTAACCTTTCTTTTCATAGAGCAGTTTGGAAACACTGTGTTTGAAAGTCTGCAAGTGGATATTTGGACATCTTTGAGGATTTCGTTGGAAACGGGATTTCTGCATATAACGCTAGACAGAAGAATTCTCAGTAACTTCTTTGAGCTGCGTGTGTTCAACTCACAGAGTTGTACATTCCTTTAGAGAGAGCAGATTTGAAACCCTCTTCTTGTGGAATTTGCAAGTGGAGATTTCAAGCAATTTGGGGCCAACGGTAGAAAAGGAAATATCATCGAATAAAAACTAGAGAGAATCATTCTCAGCAACTACTTTGGGATGTGTGCGTTCCACTCACGCAGTTTAACCTTTCTTTTCATAGAGCAGTTTGGAAACACTGTGTTTGAAAGTCTGCAAGTGGATATTTGGACCTCTTTGCTGATTTCGTTGGAAACGTGATTTCTGCATCTAACGCTAGACAGAAGAATTCTCAGTAACTTCTTTGGGCTGTGTGTGTTCAACTCACAGAGTTGTACCTTCCTTTAGACAGAGCAGATTTGAAACCCTCTTTTTGTGGAATTTGCAAGTGGAGATTTCAAGCGCTTTGGGGCCAACGGTAGAAATGGTAATATCTTCCTATAAAAACTAGAGAGAATCATTCTCAGCAACCACTATGGGATATGTGCGCTCCACTCACAGAGTTTAACTTTTCTTTTCATAGAGCAGTTTGGAAACACTCTGTTTGTAAAGTCTGCAAGTGGATGTTTGGACCTCCTTGAGGATTTCGTTGGAAACGGGATTTCTGCATATAACGCTAGACAGAAGAATTCTCAGTAATTCTTTGGGCTGCGTGTGTTCAACTCACAGAGTTGAACCTTTCTTTAGACAGAGCAGATTTGAAACCCTCTTTTTGTGGAATATACAAGTGGAGATTTCAAGCGCTTTGGGGCCAACGGTAGAAATGGTAATATCTTCCTGTAAAAACTAGAGAGAATCATTCTCAGCAACCACTTTGGGATGTGTGCGTTCCACTCACAGAGTTTAACCTTTCTTTTCATAGAGCAGTTTGCAAACACTCTGTTTGTAAAGTCTGCAAGTGGATATTTGGACCTCTTTGAGGATTTCGTTGGAAACGGGATTTCTGCATATAACGCTAGACAGAAGAATTGTCAGTAACTTCTTTGGGCTGCGTGTGTTCAACCCACAGATTTGTAACTTCCTTTAGAAAAAGCAGATTTGAAACCCTCTTCTTGTGGAATTTGCTAGTGGAGATTTCAAGCGATTTGGGGCCAACGGTAGAAACGGAAATATCTTCGAATAAAAACTAGAGAGAATCATTCTCAGCAACCACTTTGGGATGTGTGCGTTCCACTCACAGAGTTTAACCTTTCTTTTCATAGAGCAGTTTGCAAACACTCTGTTTGTAAAGTCTGCAAGTGGAAATTTGGACCTCTTTGAGGAGTTCGTTGGAAACGGGATTTCTGCATATAACGGTAGAGAGAAGAATTCTCTGTAACTTCCTTGGTCTGTGTGAGTTCAACTCACAGAGTTGAACTATCCTTTAGACAGTGCAGATTTGAACTCACTTTTTGTGGAATTTACAAGTGGAGATTTCAAGCGCTTTGGGGCCAACGGTAGAAAAGGATATATCTTCGGATAAAAACTAGAGAGAATCATTCTCAGCAACCACTATGGGATGTGTGGGTTCCACTCACAGAGTTTAACCTTTCTTTTCGTAGAGCAGTTTGGAAACACTCTGTTTGTAAAGTCTGCAAGTGGATATTTGGACCTCCTTGAGGATTTCGTTGGAAGCGGGATTTCTGCATATAACGCTAGACAGAAGAATTCTCAGTAATTCTTTGGGCTGCGTGTGTTCAACTCTCAGAGTTGAACCTTCCTTTAGACAGAGCAGATTTGAACCCTCTTTTTGTGGAATTTACAAGTGTAGATTTCAAGGGCTTTGGGTCCAACGGTAGAAAAGGAAACATCTTTCTATAAAAACTAGAGAGAATCATTCTCAGCAACCACTTTGTGATATGTGCGTTCCACTCACAGAGTTTAGCCTTTCTTTTCATAGAGTAGTTTGGAAACACTCTCTTTGTAAAGTCTGCAAGTGGATATTTGGACCTCCTTGAGGATTTCGTTGGAAGCGGGATTTCTGCATATAACGCTAGGCAGAAGAATTCTCAGTAATTCTTTGGGCTGCGTGTGTTCAACTCACAGAGTTGAACCTTCCTTTAGACAGAGCAGATTTGAAACCCTCTTTTTGTGGAATATACCCACTTTTTGTGGAATATACAAGTGGAGATTTCAAGCGCTTTGGGGCCAACGGTAGAAAAGGAAATATCTTTGTATAAAAACTAGAGAGAATCATTTTCAGCGACCACTTTGTGACGTGTGCGTTCCACTCACAGAGTTTAACCTTTCTTTTCATAGAGCAGTTTGCAAACACACTGTTTGTAAAGTCTGCAAGTGGATATTTGGAACTCCTTGAGGATTTCGTTGGAAACGGGATTTCTGCATATAACGGTAGAGAGAAGAATTCTCAGTAACTTCTTTGGGGTGCGTGTGTTCAACTCACAGAGTTGTACCTTCCTTTAGAGAGAGCAGATTTCAAACCCTCTTCTTGTGGAATTTGGAAGTGGAGATTTCAAGCGATTTGGGGCCAATGGTAGAAATGGAAATATCTTCGAATAAAAACTAGAGAGAATCATTTTCAGCAACCACTTTGGGATGTGTGCGTTCCACTCACAGAGTTTAACCTTTCTTTTCATAGAGCAGTTTGCAAACACTCTGTTTGTAAAGTCTGCAAGTGGATATTTGGACCTCCTTGAGGATTTCGTTGGAAGCTGGATTTCTGAATATAACGCTAGACAGAAGAATTCTCAGTAACTTCTTTGGGCTGTGTGTGTTCAACTCACAGAGTTGAACTTTCCTTTAGACAGTGCAGATTTGAACCCTCTTTTTGTGGAATTTACAAGTGGAGATTTCAAGCGCTTTTGGGCCAACGGTAGAAAAGGAAACATCTTTGTATAAAAAATAGAGAGAATCATTCTCAGCAACCACTTTGTGATATGTGCGTTCCACTCACGGAGTTTAACCTTTCTTTTCATAGAGCAGTTTGGAAACACTCTGCATGTAAAGTCTGCAAGTGGATATTTGGACCTCTTTGAGGATTTCGTTGGAAGCGGGATTTCTGCATATAACTCTAGAGAGAAGAATTCTCAGTAATTCTTTGGGCTGCCTGTGTTCAACTCACAGTGTTGAACCTTCCTTTAGACAGAGCAGATTTGAAAACCTCTTTTTGTGGAATTTACAAGTGGAGATTTCAAGCGCTTTGGGGCCAACGGTAGAAAAGGAAATATCTTTGTATAAAAACTAGATAGAATCATTTTCAGCAACCACTTGGTGATGTGTGCGTTCCACTCACAGAGTTTAACCTTTCTTTTCATAGAGCAGTTTGCAAACACACTGTTTGTAAAGTCTGCAAGTGGATATTTGGAACTCCTTGAGGATTTCGTTGGAAACGGGATTTCTGCATATAACGCTAGACAGAAGAATTCTCAGTAACTTCTTTGGGGTGCGTGTGTTCAACTCACAGAGTTGTACCTTCGTTTAGAAAGAGCAGATTTGAAACCCTCTTCTTGAGTAATTTGCAAGTGGAGATTTCAAGCGATTTGTGGCCAAAGGTAGTAAAGGATATATCTTTGTATAAATATTAGAGAGAATCATTCTCAGCAACCACATCTTGATGTGTGCATTCCACTCACAGAGTTTAAACTTTCTTTTCATAGAGCAGCTTGCAAACACTCTGTTTGTAAAGTCTGCAAGTGGCTATTTGGACCTCTTTGGGGATTACTTTGGAAACGGAATTTCTGCATCTAACGCTAGACAGAAGAATTCGCAGTAACTTTTTTGGGCTGTGTGTGTTCAACTCACAGAGTTGAACTTTCCTTTAGACAGTGCAGATTTGAACCCTCTTTTTGTGGAATTTACAAGTGGAGATTTCAAGCGCTTTGGGGCCAACTGTAGAAAAGGAAATATCTTTGTATAAAAACTAGAGAGAATCATTCTCAGCAACCACTTTGTGGTATGTGCGTTCCACTCACGGAGTTTAACCTTTCTTCTCATAGAGCAGTTTGGAAACACTCTGCATGTAAAGTCTGCAAGTGGATATTTGGACATCTTTGAGGATTTCGTTGGAAGCGGGATTTCTGCATATAACGCTAGGCAGAAGAATTCTCAGTAATTCTTTGGGCTGCGTGTGTTCAACTCACAGAGTTGAACCTTCCTTTAGACAGAGCACATTTGAAAACCTCTTTTTGTGGAATTTACAAGTGTAGATTTCAAGCGATTTTGGGCCAACGGTAGAAAAGGAAATATCTTTGTATGAAAACTATAGAGAATCATTCTCAGCAACCACTTGGTGATGGGTGCGTTCCACTCACAGAGTTTAACCTTTCTTTTCATAGAGCAGTTTGGAAACACTCTGTTTGTAAAGTCTTCAAGTGGATATTTGGACCTCTTTGAGGATTTCTTTGGAAACGGGATTTCTGCATATAACGCTAGACAGGAGAATTCTCAGTAACTTCTTTGGGGTGCGTGTGTTCAACTCACAGAGTTGTACCTTCCTTTAGAAAAAGCAGATTTGAAACCCTCTTCTTGTGGAATTTGCTAGTGGAGATTTCAGGCGATTTGTGGCCAACGGTAGAAACGGAAATATCTTCGAATAAAAACTAGAGAGAATCATTCTCAGCAACCACTTTGGGATGTGTGCGTTCCACTCACAGAGTTTAACCTTTCTTTTCATAGAGCAGTTTGCAAACACTCTGTTTGTAAAGTCTGCAAGTGGATATTTTTACCTCTTTGAGGATTTCGTTGGAAACGGGATTTCTGCATGTAACGCTAGACAGAAGAATTCTCAGTAACTTCCTTGGTCTGTGTGTGTTCAACTCACAGAGTTGAACTTTCCTTTAGACAGTGCAGATTTGAACCCTCTTTTTGTGGAATTTACAAGTGGAGATTTCAAGCGCTTTGGGGCCAACAGTTGAAAAGGAATTATCTTTGTATAAAAACTAGAGAGAATCTATCTCAGCAACCACTTTGGGATGTGTGCGTTCCACTCACAGAGTTTAACCATTCTTTTCATAGAGCAGTTTGGAAACACTCTGTTTGTAAAGTCTGAAAGTGGATATTTGGACCTCTTTGAGGATTTCGTTGGAAACGGGATTTCTGTATATAACGCTAGGTAGAAGAATTCTCAGCAACTTCTTTGGGGTGCGTGTGTTCAACTCACAGAGTTGTACCTTCCTTTAGAGAGAGCAGATTTGAAACCCTCTTCTTGTGGAATTTGGAAGTGGAGATTTCAAGCGATTTGGGGCCAATGGTAGAAATGGAAATATCTTCGAATAAAAACTAGAGAGAATCATTTTCAGCAACCACTTTGGGATGTGTGCGTTCCACTCACAGAGTTTAACCTTTCTTTTCATAGAGCAGTTTGCAAACACTCTGTTTGTAAAGTCTGCAAGTGGATATTTGGACCTCCTTGAGGATTTCGTTGGAAGCGGGATTTCTGAATATAACGCTAGACAGAAGAATTCTCAGTAACTTCTTTGGGCTGTGTGTGTTCAACTCACAGAGTTGAACTTTCCTTTAGACAGTGCAGATTTGAACCCTCTTTTTGTGGAATTTACAAGTGGAGATTTCAAGCGCTTTGGGGCCAACGGTAGAAAAGGAAACATCTTTGTATAAAAAATAGAGAGAATCATTCTCAGCAACCACTTTGTGATATTTGCGTTCCACTCACGGAGTTTAACCTTTCTTTTCATAGAGCAGTTTGGAAACACTCTGCATGTAAAGTCTGCAAGTGGATATTTGGACCTCTTTGAGGATTTCATTGGAAGCCGGATTTCTGCATATAACTCTAGAGAGAAGAATTCTCAGTAATTCTTTGGGCTGCCTGTGTTCAACTCACAGTGTTGAACCTTCCTTTAGACAGAGCAGATTTGAAAACCTCTTTTTGTGGAATTTACAAGTGGAGATTTCAAGCGCTTTGGGGCCAACGGTAGAAATGGTAATATCTTCCTGTAAAAACTAGAGAGAATCATTCTCAGCAACCACTTTTGGATGTGTGCCTTCCACTCACAGAGTTTAACCTTTCTTTTCATAGAGCAGTTTGCAAACACTCTGTTTGTAAAGTCTGCAAGTGGATATTTGGACCTCTTTGAGTATTTCGTTGGAAACGGGATTTCTGCATATAACGCTAGACAGAAGGATTCTCATTAACTTCCTTGGTCTGTGTGTGTTCAACTCACAGAGTTGAACTTTCCTTTAGACAGTGCAGATTTGAACCCTCTTTTTGTGGAATTTACAAGTGGAGATTTCAAGCACTTTGGGCCCAGCATTGGAAAAGGAAATATCTTTTTATAAAAACTAGAGAGAATCATTCTCAGCAACCACTTTGTGATATGTGCCTTCCACTCACGGAGTTTAACCTTTCTATTCACAGAGCAGTTTGGAAACACTCTGCATGTAAAGTCTGCAAGTGGATATTTGGACCTCTTTGAGGATTTCGTTGGAAGCGGGATTTCTGCATATAACGCTAGAGAGAAGAATTCTCAGTAATTCTTTGGGCTGCGTGTGTTCAACTCACAGAGTTGAACCTTCCTTTAGACAGAGCAGATTTGAAAACCTCCTTTTGTGGAATTTACAAGTGTAGATTTCAAGCGATTTGGGGCCAACGGTAGAAAAGGAAATATCTTTGTATAAAAACTAGAGAGAATCATTCTCAGCAACCACTTGGCGATGGGTGCGTTCCACTCACAGAGTTTAACCTTTCTTTTCATAGAGCAGTTTGGAAACACTCTGTTTGTAAATTCTGCAAGTGGATATTTGGACCACTTTGAGGATTTCGTTGGAAACGGGATTTCTGCATATAACCCTAGACAGAAGAATTCTCAGTAACTTCTTTGGGCTGCGTGTGTTCAACCCACGGAGTTGTACCTTCCTTTAGGAAAAGCAGATTTGAAACCCTCTTCTTGCGGAGTTTGCTAGGGGAGATTTCAAGCGATTTGGGGCCAACGGTAGAAACGGAAATATCTTCGAATAAAAACTAGAGAGAATCATTCTCAGCAACCACTTTGGGATGTGTGCGTTCCACTCACGGAGTTTAACCTTTCTTTTCATAGAGCAGTTTGGAAACACTCTGTTTGAAAGTCTGCAAGTGGATATTTGGATATCTTTGAGGATTTCGTTGGAAACGGGATTTCTGCATATAAAGCTAGATAGAAGAATTCTCAATAACTTCTTTGGGCTGCGTGTGTTCAACTCACAGAGTTGTACCTTCCTTTAGAGAGAGCAGATTTGAAACCCTCTTCTTGTGGAATTTGCAAGTGGAGATTTCAAGCGATTTGGGGCCAACGGTAGAAAAGGAAATATCATCCAATAAAAAGTAGAGAGAATCATTCTCAGCAACCACTTTGGGATGTGTGCATTCCACTCACAGAGTTTAACCTTTCTTTTCATAGAGCAGTTTGGAAACACTGTGTTTGAAAGTCTGCAAGTGGATATTTGGACCTCTTTGAGAATTTCGTTGGAAACTGGATTTCTGCATATAACGCTAGACAGAAGAATTCTCAGTAACTTCTTTGGGCTGTGTGTGTTCAAGTCACAGAGTTGAACTTTCCTTTAGACAGTGCAGATTTGAACCCTCTTTTTGTGGAATTTACAAGTGGAGATTTCAAGGGCTTTGGGGCCAACAGTAGAAAAGGAAATATCTTTTTATAAAAACTAGAGAGAATCATTCTCAGCAACCACTTTGTGATATGTGGGTTCCACTCACGGAGTTTAAACTTTCTTTTCATAGAGCAGTTTGGAAACACTCTGCATGTAAAGTCTGCAAGTGGATATTTGGACATCTTTGAGGATTTCGTTGGAAGAGGGATTTCTGCAAATAACGCTAGACAGAACAATTCTCAGTAATTCTTTGGGCTGCGTGTGTTCAACTCACAGAGTTGAACCTTCCTTTAGACAGAACAGATTTGAACCCTCTTTTTGTGGAATTTACAAGTGTAGATTTCAAGGGCTTTGGGTCCAACGGTAGAAAAGGAAACATCTTTCTATAAAAACTAGAGAGAATCATTCTCAGCAACCACTTTGTGATATGTGCGTTCCACTCACAGAGTTTAGCCTTTCTTTTCATAGAGTAGTTTGGAAACACTCTCTTTGTAAAGTCTGCAAGTGGATATTTGGACCTCCTTGAGGATTTCGTTGGAAGCGGGATTTCTGCATATAACGCTAGGCAGAAGAATTCTCAGTAATTCTTTGGGCTGCGTGTGTTCAACTCACAGAGTTGAACCTTCCTTTAGACAGAGCAGATTTGAAACCCTCTTTTTGTGGAATATACCAAATTTTGGGGAATATACAAGTGGAGATTTCAAGCGCTTTGGGGCCAACGGTAGGAAATGGAATATTTTTGTATAAAAACTAGAGAGAATCATTCTCAGCAACCACTTTGTGATATGTGCGTTCCACTCACAGAGTTTAAACTTTCTTTTCATAGAGCAGTTTGCAAACACTCTGTTTGTAAAGTCTGGAAGTGGATAATTGGACCTCTTTGAGGATTTCATTGGAAACGGGATTTCTGCATATAAAGCTAGATAGAAGAATTCTCAGTAACTTCTTTGGGGTTCGTGTGTTCAACTAACAGAGTTGTACCTTTCTTTTGAAAGAGCAGATTTGAAACCCTCTTTTTGAGGAATTTGCAAGTGGAGATTTCAAGCGATTTGGGGCCAACGGTAGAAAAGGAAATATCTTTGTATAAAAACTAGAGAGAATCATTCTCAGCAACCACTTTGGGATGTGTGCGTTCCACTCACAGAGTTTAACCTTTCTTTTCATAGAGCAGTTTGCAAACACTCTGTTTGTAAAGTCTGCAAGGGGATATTTGGACCTCTTTGAGGATTTCGTTGGAAACGGGATTTCTGCATATAACGCTAGACAGAAGAATTCTCAGTAACTTCTTTTGGCTGGGTGTGTTCAACTCACAGAGTTGTACCTTCCTTTAGAAAGAGCAGATTTGAAACCCTCTTTTTGTGGAATTTGCAAGTGGAGATTTCAAGCGCTTTGGGACCAACGGTAGAAATGGTAATATCTTCCCGTAAAAACTAGAGAGAATCATTCTCAGCAACCACTTTGGGATGTGTTCGTTCCACTCACAGAGTTTAACCTTTCTTTTCATAGAGCAGTTTGCAAACACTCTGTTTGTAAAGTCTGCAAGTGGATATTTGGACCTCTTTGAGGATTTCGTTGGAAACGGGATTTCTGCATATAACGCTAGACAGAAGAATTGTCAGTAACTTCTTTGGGCTGCGTGTGTTCAACCCACAGAGTTGTAACTTCCTTTAGAAAAAGCAGATTTGAAACCCTCTTCTTGTGGAATTTGCTAGTGGAGATTTCAAGCGATTTGGGGCCAACGGTAGAAACGGAAATATCTTCGAATAAAAACTAGAGAGAATCATTCTCTCCAACCACTTTGTGATATGTGCGTTTCACTCACAGAGTTTAACCTTTCTTTTCATAGAGTAGTTTGCAATCACTCTGTTTGTAAAGTCTGCAAGTGGATATTTGGACCTCTTTGAGGATTTCGTTGGAAACGGGATTTCTGCATATAACGGTAGAGAGAAGAATTCTCAGTAACTTCTTTGGGCTGTGTGTGTTCCACTCACAGAGTTGAACTTTCCTTTAGGCAGTGCAGATTTGAAGCCTCTTATTGTGGAAATTACAAGTGGACATTTCAAGCGCTTTGGGGCCAACGGTAGAAAAGGAAATATCTTTGTATAAAAACTAGAGAGAATCATTCTCAGCAACCACTTTGTGATATGTGCGTTCCACTCACGGAGTTTAACCTTTCTTTTCATAGAGCAGTTTGGAAACACTGTGTTTGAAAGTCTGCAAGTGGATATTTGGACATCTTTGAGGATTTCGTTGGAAACTGGATTTCTGCATATAACTCTAGACAGAAGAATTCTCAGTAACTTCTTTGGGCTGCGTGTGTTCAACTCACAGAGTTGTACATTCCTTTAGAGAGAGCAGATTTGAAACCCTCTTCTTGTGGAATTTGCAAGTGGAGATTTCAAGCAATTTGGGGCCAACGGTAGAAAAGGAAATATCATCGAATAAAAACTAGAGAGAATCATTCTCAGCAACCACTTTGGGATGTGTGCGTTCCACTCACAGAGTTTAACCTTTCTTTTCATAGAGCAGTTTGCAAACACTCTGTTTGTAAAGTCTGCAAGTGGATATTTTTACCTCTTTGAGGAGTTCGTTGGAAACGGGATTTCTGCATATAACGCTAGACAGAAGAATTCTCAGTAACTTCCTTGGTCTGTGTGAGTTCAACTCTCAGAGTTGAACTTTCCTTTAGACAGTGCAGATTTGAACTCACTTTTTGTGGAATTTACAAGTGGAGATTTCAAGGGCTTTGGGGCCAACAGTAGAAAAGGAAATATCTTTGTAGAAAAACTAGAGAGAATCATTCTCAGCAACCACTTTGGGATGTGTGCGTTCCACTCACAGAGTTTAACATTTCTTTTCATGGAGCAGTTTGGAAACACTCTGTTTGTAAAGTCTGCAAGTGGATATTTGGACCTCTTTGAGGATTTCGTTGGAAACGGGATTTCTGCATATAACGCTAGATTGAAGAATTCTCAGTAACTTCTTTGGGGTGCGTGTGTTCAACTCACAGAGTTGTACCGTCCTTTATAAAGAGCAGATTTGAAAGCCTCTTCTTGAGGAATTTACAAGTGGAGATTTCAAGCGATTTGGGGCCAAAGGTAGAAAAGGATATATCTTCGAATAAAAACTAGAGAGAATCATTCTCAGCAACCACTTTGGGATGTGTGCGTTCCACTCACAGAGTTTAACCTTTCTTTTCGTAGAGCAGTTTGGATACACTCTGTTTGTAAAGTCTGCAAGTGGATATTTGGACCTCCTTGAGGATTTCGTTGGAAGCGGGATTTCTGCATATAACGCTAGACAGAAGAATTCTCAGTAATTCTTTGGGCTGCGTGTGTTCAACTCACAGAGTTGTACCTTCCTTTAGAAAGAGCAGATTTGAAACCCTCTTTTTGTGGAATTTGCAAGTGGAGATTTCAAGCGATTTGGGACCAACGGTAGAAATGGTAATATCTTCCCGTAAAAACTAGAGAGAATCATTCTCAGCAACCACTTTGGGATGTGTTCGTTCCACTCACAGAGTTTAACCTTTCTTTTCATAGAGCAGTTTGCAAACACTCTGTTTGTAAAGTCTGCAAGTGGATATTTGGACCTCATTGAGAATTTCGTTGGAAACGGGATTTCTGCATATAACGCTAGACAGAAGAATTGTCAGTAACTTCTTTGGGCTGCGTGTGTTCAACCCACAGAGTTGTAACTTCCTTTAGAAAAAGCAGATTTGAAACCCTCTTCTTGTGGAATTTGCTAGTGGAGATTTCAAGCGATTTGGGGCCAACGGTAGAAACGGAAATATCTTCGAATAAAAATTAGAGAGAATCATTCTCAGCAACCACTTTGTGATATGTGCGTTTCACTCACAGAGTTTAACCTTTCTTTTCATAGAGTAGTTTGCAATCACTCTGTTTGCAAAGTCTGCAAGTGGATATTTGGACCTCTTTGAGGATTTCGTTGGAAACGGGATTTCTGCATATAACGGTAGAGAGAAGAATTCTCAGTAACTTCTTTGGGCTGTGTGTGTTCTACTCACAGAGTTGAACTTTCCTTTAGGCAGTGCAGATTTGAAGCCTCTTATTGTGGAAATTACAAGTGGACATTTCAAGCGCTTTGGGGCCAACGGTAGAAAAGGAAATATCTTTGTATAAAAACTAGAGAGAATCATTCTCAGCAACCACTTTGTGATATGTGCGTTCCACTCACGGAGTTTAACCTTTCTTTTCATAGAGCAGTTTGGAAACACTGTGTTTGAAAGTCTGCAAGTGGATATTTGGACATCTTTGAGGATTTCGTTGGAAACGGGATTTCTGCATATAACTCTAGACAGAAGAATTCTCAGTAACTTCTTTGGGCTGCGTGTGTTCAACTCACAGAGTTGTACATTCCTTTAGAGAGAGCAGATTTGAAACCCTCTTCTTGTGGAATTTGCAAGTGGAGATTTCAAGCAATTTGGGCCCAACGGTAGAAAAGGAAATATCATCGAATAAAAACTAGAGAGAATCATTCTCAGCAACCGCTTTGGGATGTGTGCCTTCCACTCACAGAGTTTAACCTTTCTTTTCATAGAGCAGTTTGCAAACACTCTGTTTGTAAAGTCTGCAAGTGGATATTTTTACCTCTTTGAGGAGTTCGTTGGAAACGGGATTTCTGCATATAACGCTAGACAGAAGAATTCTCAGTAACTTCCTTGGTCTGTGTGAGTTCAACTCTCAGAGTTGAACTTTCCTTTAGACAGTGCAGATTTGAACTCACTTTTTGTGGAATTTACAAGCGGAGATTTCAAGGGCTTTGGGGCCAACGGTAGAAAAGGAAATATCTTTGTAGAAAAACTAGAGAGAATCATTCTCAGCAACCACTTTGGGATGTGTGCGTTCCACTCACAGAGTTTAACTTTTCTTTTCATGGAGCAGTTTGGAAACACTCTGTTTGTAAAGTCTGCAAGTGGATATTTGGACCTCTTTGAGGATTTCGTTGGAAACGGGATTTCTGCATATAACGCTAGATTGAAGAATTCTCAGTAACTTCTTTGGGGTGCGTGTGTTCAACTCACAGAGTTGTACCTTCCTTTAGAAAGAGCAGATTTGAAAGTCTCTTCTTGAGGAATTTACAAGTGGAGATTTCAAGCGATTTGGGGCCAAAGGTAGAAAAGGATATATCTTCGAATAAAAACTAGAGAGAATCATTCTCAGCAACCACTATGGGATGTGTGCGTTCCACTCACAGAGTTTAACCTTTCTTTTCGTAGAGCAGTTTGGATACACTCTGTTTGTAAAGTCTGCAAGTGGATATTTGGACCTCCTTGAGGATTTCGTTGGAAGCGGGATTTCTGCATATAACGCTAGACAGAAGAATTCTCAGTAATTCTTTGGGCTGCGTGTGTTCAACTCACAGAGTTGAACCTTTCTTTAGACAGAGCAGATTTGAAACCCTCTTTTTGTGGAATATACAGGTGGAGATTTCAAGCGTTTTGGGGCCAACGGTAGAAAAGGAAATATTTTTGTATAAAAACTAGAGAGAATCATTCTCAGCAACCACTTTGTGATATGTGCGTTCCACTCACAGAGTTTAAACTTTCTTTTCATAGAGCAGTTTGCAAACACTCTGTTTGTAAAGTCTGCAAGTGGATATTTGGACCTCTTTGAGGATTTCGTTGGAAACGAGATTTCTGCATATAAAGCTAGATAGAAGAATTCTCAGTAACTTCTTTGGGGTGCGTGTGTTCAACTCACAGAGTTGTACCTTTCTTTAGAAAGAGCAGATTTGAAAACCTCTTTTTGAGGAATTTGCAAGTGGAGATTTCAAGCGATTTGGGGCCAACGGTAGAAAAGGAAATATCTTTGTATAAAAACTAGAGAGAATCATTCTCAGCAACCACTTTGGGATGTGTGCGTTCCACTCACAGAGTTTAACCTTTCTTTTCATAGAGCAGTTTGCAAACACTCTGTTTGTAAAGTCTGCAAGTGGATATTTGGACCTCTTTGAGGATTTGGTTGGAAACGGGATTTCTGCATATAACGCTAGACAGAAGAATTCTCAGTAACTTCTTTGGGCTGCGTGTGTTCAACCCACAGAGTTGTAACTTCCTATAGAAAAAGCAGATTTGAAACCCTCTTCTTGTGGAATTTGCTAGTGGAGATTTCAAGCGATTTGTGGCCAACGGTAGAAACGGAAATATCTTCGAATAAAAACTAGAGAGAATCATTCTCAGCAACCACTTTGGGATGTGTGCGTTCCACTCACAGAGTTTAACCTTTCTTTTCATAGAGTAGTTTGCAATCACTCTGTTTGCAAAGTCTGCAAGTGGATATTTGGACCTCTTTGAGGATTTCGTTGGAAACGGGATTTCTGCATATAACGGTAGAGAGAAGAATTCTCAGTAACTTCTTTGGGCTGTGTGTGTTCAACTCACAGAGTTGAACTTTCCTTTAGGCAGTGCAGATTTGAAGCCTCTTATTGTGGAAATTACAAGTGGACATTTCAAGCGCTTTGGGGCCAACGGTAGAAAAGGAAACATCTTCGTATAAAAACTAGAGAGAATCATTCTCAGCAACCACTTTGTGATATGTGCGTTCCACTCACGGAGTTTAACCTTTCTTTTCATAGAGCAGTTTGGAAACACTGTGTTTGAAACTCTGCAAGTGGATATTTGGACATCTTTGAGGATTTCGTTGGAAACGGGATTTCTGCATATAACGCTAGACAGAAGAATTCTCAGTAACTTCTTTGGGCTGTGTGTGTTCAACTCACAGAGTTGTACATTCCTTTAGAGAGAGCAGATTTGAAACCCTCTTCTTGTGGAATTTGCAAGTGGAGATTTTAAGCAATTTGGGGCCAACGGTAGAAAAGGAAATATCATCGAATAAAAACTAGAGAGAATCATTCTCAGCAACCACTTTGGGATGTGTGCATTCCACTCACAGAGTTTAACCTTTCTTTTCATAGAGCAGTTTGCAAACACTCTGTTTGTAAAGTCTGCAAGTGGATATTTTTACCTCTTTGAGGAGTTCGTTGGAAACGGGATTTCTGCATATAACGCTAGACAGAAGAATTCTCAGTAACTTCCTTGGTCTGTGTGAGTTCAACTCACAGGGTTGAACTTTCCTTTAGACAGTGCAGATTTGAACCCACTTTTTGTGGAATTTACAAGTGGAGATTTCAAGCGCTTTGGGGCCAACGGTAGAAAAGGAAATATCTTTGTAGAAAAACTAGAGAGAATCATTCTCAGCAACCACTTTGGGATGTGTGCGTTCCACTCACAGAGTTTAACTTTTCTTTCCATGGAGCAGTTTGGAAACACTCTGTTTGTAAAGTCTGCAAGTGGATATTTGGACCTCTTTGAGGATTTCGTTGGAAACGGGATTTCTGCATATAACGCTAGATTGAAGAATTCTCAGTAACTTCTTTGGGGTGCGTGTGTTCAACGCACAGAGTTGTACCTTCCTTTAGAAAGAGCAGATTTGAAAGCCTCTTCTTGAGGAATTTGCAAGTGGAGATTTCAAGCGATTTGGGGCCAAAGGTAGAAAAGGTTATATCTTCGAATAAAAACTAGAGAGAATCATTCTCAGCAACCACTATGGGATGTGTGCGTTCCACTCACAGAGTTTAACCTTTCTTTTCGTAGAGCAGTTTGGAAACACTCTGTTTGTAAAGTCTGCAAGTGGATATTTGGACCTCCTTGAGGATTTCGTTGGAAGCGGGATTTCTGCATATAACGCTAGACAGAAGAATTCTCAGTAATTCTTTGGGCTGCGTGTGTTCAACTCACAGAGTTGAACCTTCCTTTAGACAGAGCAGATTTGAAACCCTCTTTTTGTGGAATTTGCAAGTGGAGATTTCAAGCGCTTTGGGGCCAATGGTAGAAATGGAACTATCTTCGCATAAAGACTAGAGAGAATCATTCTCAGCAACCACTTTGTGATGGGTGCGTTCCACTCACAGAGTTTAACCTTTCTTTTCATAGAGCAGATTGGAAACACCCTGTTTGTAAAGTCTGCAAGTGGATATTTGGACCTCTTTGAGGATTTCGTTGGAAACGGGATTTCTGCATATATCGCTAGACAGAAGAATTCTCAGTAACTTCTTTGGGCTGTGTGTGTTCAACACACAGAGTTGATCTTTCCTTTAGACAGTGCAGATTTGACCCCTCTTTTTGTGGAATTTACAAGTGGAGATTTCAAGCGCTTTCGGGCCAACGGTAGAAAAGGAAACATCTTTGAATAAAAACTAGAGAGAATCATTCTCAGCAACCACTTTGTGATATGTGCGTTCCACTCACGCAGTTTAACCTTTCTTTTCATAGAGCAGTTTGGAAACAATCTGCATGTAAAGTCTGCAGGTGGATATTTGGACCTCTTTGAGGAGTTCGTTGGAAACGGGATTTCTGCATATAACGCTAGACAGAAGAATTCTCAGTACCTTCTTTGGGCTGTGTGTGTTCAACTCACAGAGTTGTACCTTCCTTTAGACAGAGCAGATTTGAAACCCTCTTTTTGAGGAATTTGCAAGTGGAGATTTCAAGCGCTTTGGGGCCAACGGTAGAAAAGGAAATATCTTCCTCTAAAAACTAGAGAGAATCATTCTCAGCAACCACTATGGGATATGTGCGTTCCACTCACAGAGTTTAACTTTTCTTTTCATAGAGCAGTTTGCAAACACTCTGTTTGTAAAGTCTGCAAGTGGATATTTGGACCTCTTTGAGGATTTCTTTGGAAACGGGATTTCTGCATATAAAGCTAGATAGAAGAATTCTCAGTAACTTCTTTGGGGTGCGTGTGTTCACCTCACAGAGTTGTACCTTTCTTTAGAAAGAGCAGATTTGAAACCCTCTTTCTGAGGAATTTGCAAGTGGAGATTTCAAGCGATTTGGGGCCAACGGTAGAAAAGGAAATATCTTCGAATAAAAACTAGAGAGAATCATTCTCAGCAACCACTTTGGGATGTGTGCGTTCCCCTCACAGAGTTTAACCTTTCTTTTCATAGAGCAGTTTGCAAACACTCTGTTTGTAAAGTCTGCAAGTGGATATTTTTACCTCTTTGAGGAGTTCGTTGGAAACGGGATTTCTGCATATAACGCTAGACAGAAGAATTCTCAGTACCTTCCTTGGTCTGTGTGAGTTCAACTAACAGAGTTGAACTTTCCTTTAGACAGTGCAGATTTGAACCCACTTTTTGTGGAATTTACAAGTGGAGATTTCAAGCGCTTTGGGGCCAACGGTAGAAAAGGAAATATCTTTGTAGAAAAACTAGAGAGAATCATTCTCAGCAACCACTTTGGGATGTGTGCGTTCCACTCACAGAGTTTAACTTTTCTTTTCATGGAGCAGTTTGGAAACACTCTGTTTGTAAAGTCTGCAAGTGGATATTTGGACCTCTTTGAGGATTTCGTTGGAAACGGGATTTCTGCATATAACGCTAGATTGAAGAATTCTCAGTAACTTCTTTGGGGTGCGTGTGTTCAACTCACAGAGTTGTACCTTCTTTAGAAAGAGCAGATTTGAAAGCCTCTTCTTGAGGAATTTGCAAGTGGAGATTTCAAGCGATTTGGGGCCAAAGGTAGAAAAGGTTATATCTTCGAATAAAAACTAGAGAGAATCATTCTCAGCAACCACTATGGGATGTGTGCGTTCCACTCACAGAGTTTAACCTTTCTTTTCGTAGAGCAGTTTGGAAACACTCTGTTTGTAAAGTCTGCAAGTGGATATTTGGACCTTCTTGAGGATTTCGTTGGAAGCGGGATTTCTGCATATAACGCTAGACAGAAGAATTCTCAGTAATTCTTTGGGCTGCGTGTGTTCAACTCACAGAGTTCAACCTTCCTTTAGACAGAGCAGATTTGAAACCCTCTTTTTGTGGAATTTGCAAGTGGAGATTTCAAGCGCTTTGGGGCCAATGGTAGAAATGGAACTATCTTCGCATAAACACTAGAGAGAATCATTCTCAGCAACCACTTTGTGATGGGTGCGTTCCACTCACAGAGTTTAACCTTTCTTTTCATAGAGCAGTTTGGAAACACTCTGTTTGTAAATTCTGCAAGTGGATATTTGGACCACTTTGAGGATTTCGTTGGAAACGGGATTTCTGCATATAACCCTAGACAGAAGAATTCTCAGTAACTTCTTTGGCTGCGTGTGTTCAACCCACGGAGTTGTACCTTCCTTTAGGAAAAGCAGATTTGAAACCCTCTTCTTGCGGAGTTTGCTAGGGGAGATTTCAAGCGATTTGGGGCCAACGGTAGAAACGGAAATATCTTCGAATAAAAACTAGAGAGAATCATTCTCAGCAACCACTTTGGGATGTGTGCGTTCCACTCACGGAGTTTAACCTTTCTTTTCATAGAGCAGTTTGGAAACACTCTGTTTGAAAGTCTGCAAGTGGATATTTGGATATCTTTGAGGATTTCGTTGGAAACGGGATTTCTGCATATAAAGCTAGATAGAAGAATTCTCAGTAACTTCTTTGGGCTGCGTGTGTTCAACTCACAGAGTTGTACCTTCCTTTAGAGAGAGCAGATTTGAAACCCTCTTCTTGTGGAATTTGCAAGTGGAGATTTCAAGCGATTTGGGGCCAACGGTAGAAAAGGAAATATCATCCAATAAAAAGTAGAGAGAATCATTCTCAGCAACCACTTTGGGATGTGTGCATTCCACTCACAGAGTTTAACCTTTCTTTTCATAGAGCAGTTTGCAAACACTCTGTTTGAAAAGTCTGCAAGTGGATATTTGGACATCTTTGAGGATTTCGTTGGAAGAGGGATTTCTGCAAATAACGCTAGACAGAACAATTCTCAGTAATTCTTTGGGCTGCGTGTGTTCAACTCACAGAGTTGAACCTTCCTTTAGACAGAGCAGATTTGAACTCTCTTTTTGTGGAATTTACAAGTGTAGATTTCAAGGGCTTTGGGTCCAACGGTAGAAAAGGAAACATCTTTCTATAAAAACTAGAGAGAATCATTCTCAGCAACCACTTTGTGATATGTGCGTTCCACTCACAGAGTTTAGCCTTTCTTTTCATAGAGTAGTTTGGAAACACTCTCTTTGTAAAGTCTGCAAGTGGATATTTGGACCTCCTTGAGGATTTCGTTGGAAGCGGGATTTCTGCATATAACGCTAGGCAGAAGAATTCTCAGTAATTCTTTGGGCTGCGTGTGTTCAACTCACAGAGTTGAACCTTCCTTTAGACAGAGCAGATTTGAAACCCTCTTTTTGTGGAATATACCAACTTTTTGTGGAATATACAAGTGGAGATTTCAAGCGCTTTGGGGCCAACGGTAGGAAAGGGAATATTTTTGTATAAAAACTAGAGAGAATCATTCTCAGCAACCACTTTGTGATATGTGCGTTCCACTCACAGAGTTTAAACTTTCTTTTCATTGAGCAGTTTGCAAACACTCTGTTTGTAAAGTCTGGAAGTGGATAATTGGACCTCTTTGAGGATTTCGTTGGAAACGGGATTTCTGCATATAAAGCTAGATAGAAGAATTCTCAGTAACTTCTTTGGGGTTCGTGTGTTCAACTAACAGAGTTGTACCTTTCTTTTGAAAGAGCAGATTTGAAACCCTCTTTTTGAGGAATTTGCAAGTGGAGATTTCAAGCGATTTGGGGCCAACGGTAGAAAAGGAAATATCTTTGTATAAAAACTAGAGAGAATCATTCTCAGCAACCACTTTGGGATGTGTGCGTTCCACTCACAGAGTTTAACCTTTCTTTTCATAGAGCAGTTTGCAAACACTCTGTTTGTAAAGTCTGCAAGTGGATATTTTTACCTCTTTGAGGAGTTCGTTGGAAACGGGATTTCTGCATATAACGCTAGACAGAAGAATTCTCAGTAACTTCCTTGGTCTGTGTGAGTTCAACTCACAGAGTTGAACTTTCCTTTAGACAGTGCAGATTTGAACCCACTTTTTGTGGAATTTACAAGTGGAGATTTCAAGCGCTTTGGGGCCAACGGTAGAAAAGGAAATATCTTTGTAGAAAAACTAGAGAGAATCATTCTCAGCAACCACTTTGGGATGTGTTCGTTCCACTCACAGAGTTTAACCTTTCTTTTCATAGAGCAGTTTGCAAACACTCTGTTTGTAAAGTCTGCAAGTGGATATTTGGACCTCTTTGAGGATTTCGTTGGAAACGGGATTTCTGCATATAACGCTAGACAGAAGAATTGTCAGTAACTTCTTTGGGCTGCGTGTGTTCAACCCACAGAGTTGTAACTTCCTTTAGAAAAAGCAGATTTGAAACCCTCTTCTTGTGGAATTTGCTAGTGGAGATTTCAAGCGATTTGGGGCCAACGGTAGAAACGGAAATATCTTCGAATAAAAACTAGAGAGAATCATTCTCACCAACCACTTTGTGATATGTGCGTTTCACTCACAGAGTTTAACCTTTCTTTTCATAGAGTAGTTTGCAATCACTCTGTTTGCAAAGTCTGCAAGTGGATATTTGGACCTCTTTGAGGATTTCGTTGGAAACGGGATTTCTGCATATAACGGTAGAGAGAAGAATTCTCAGTAACTTCTTTGGGCTGTGTGTGTTCCACTCACAGAGTTGAATTTTCCTTTAGGCAGTGCAGATTTGAAGCCTCTTATTGTGGAAATTACAAGTGGACATTTCAAGCGCTTTGGGGCCAACGGTAGAAAAGGAAATATCTTTGTATAAAAACTAGAGAGAATCATTCTCAGCAACCACTTTGTGGTATGTGCGTTCCACTCACGGAGTTTAACCTTTCTTCTCATAGAGCAGTTTGGAAACACTCTGCATGTAAAGTCTGCAAGTGGATATTTGGACATCTTTGAGGATTTCGTTGGAAGCGGGATTTCTGCATATAACGCTAGGCAGAAGAATTCTCAGTAATTCTTTGGGCTGCGTGTGTTCAACTCACAGAGTTGAACCTTCCTTTAGACAGAGCACATTTGAAAACCTCTTTTTGTGGAATTTACAAGTGTAGATTTCAAGCGATTTTGGGCCAACGGTAGAAAAGGAAATATCTTTGTATGAAAACTAGAGAGAATCATTCTCAGCAACCACTTGGTGATGGGTGCGTTCCACTCACAGAGTTTAACCTTTCTTTTCATAGAGCAGTTTGGAAACACTCTGTTTGTAAAGTCTTCAAGTGGATATTTGGACCTCTTTGAGGATTTCTTTGGAAACGGGATTTCTGCATATAACGCTAGACAGGAGAATTCTCAGTAACTTCTTTGGGGTGCGTGTGTTCAACTCACAGAGTTGTACCTTCCTTTAGAAAAAGCAGATTTGAAACCCTCTTCTTGTGGAATTTGCTAGTGGAGATTTCAGGCGATTTGTGGCCAACGGTAGAAACGGAAATATCTTCGAATAAAAACTAGAGAGAATCATTCTCAGCAACCACTTTGGGATGTGTGCGTTCCACTCACAGAGTTTAACCTTTCTTTTCATAGAGCAGTTTGCAAACACTCTGTTTTTAAAGTCTGCAAGTGGATATTTTTACCTCTTTGAGGATTTCTTTGGAAACGGGATTTCTGCATATAACGCTAGACAGAAGAATTCTCAGTAACTTCCTTGGTCTGTGTGTGTTCAACTCACAGAGTTGAACTTTCCTTTAGACAGTGCAGATTTGAACCCTCTTTTTGTGGAATTTACAAGTGGAGATTTCAAGCGCTTTGGGGCCAACAGTAGAAAAGGAAATATCTTTGTATAAAAACTAGAGAGAATCATTCTCAGCAACCACTTTGGGATGTGTGCGTTCCACTCACAGAGTTTAACCATTCTTTTCATAGAGCAGTTTGGAAACACTCTGTTTGTAAAGTCTGAAAGTGGATATTTGGACCTCTTTGAGGATTTCGTTGGAAACGGGATTTCTGTATATAACGCTAGGTAGAAGAATTCTCAGCAACTTCTTTGGGGTGCGTGTGTTCAACTCACAGAGTTGTACCTTCCTTTAGAAAGAGCAGATTTGAAACCCTCTTCTTGAGGGATTTGCAAGTGGAGACTTCAAGCGATTTGGGGCCAAAGGTAGAAAAGGTTATATCTTCGAATAAAAACTAGAGAGAATCATTCTCAGCAACCACTGTGGGATGTGTGCGTTCCAGTCACAGAGTTTAACCTTTCTTTTCGTAGAGCAGTTTGGAAACACTCTGTTTGTAAAGTCTGCATGTGGATATTTGGACTTCCTTGAGGATTTCGTTGGAAGCGGGATTTCTGCATATAACCCTAGACAGAAGAATTCTCAGTAATTCTTTGGGCTGCGTGTGTTCAACTCACAGAGTTGAACCTTCCTTAAGACAGAGCAGATTTGAAAAAATCTTTTTGATGAATATACAAGTGGAGATTTCAAGCGCTTTGGGGTCAACGGTAGAAAAGGAAATATCTTTGTATAAAAACTAGAGAGAATCATTTTCAGCGACTATTTTGTGACGTGTGCGTTCCACTCACAGAGTTTAACCTTTCTTTTCATAGAGCAGTTTGCAAACACACTGTTTGTAAAGTCTGCAAGTGGATATTTGGAACTCCTTGAGGATTTCGTTGGAAACGGGATTTCTGCATATAACGCTAGACAGAAGAATTCTCAGTAACTTCTTTGGGGTGCGTGTGTTCAACTAACAGAGTTGTACCTTCCTTTAGAGAGAGCAGATTTGAAACCCTCTTCTTGTGGAATTTGGAAGTGGAGATTTCAAGCGATTTGGGGCCAATGGTAGAAATGGAAATATCTTCGAATAAAAACTAGAGAGAATCATTTTCAGCAACCACTTTGGGATGTGTGCGTTCCACTCACAGAGTTTAACCTTTCTTTTCATAGAGCAGTTTGCAAACACTCTGTTTGTAAAGTCTGCAAGTGGATATTTGGACCTCCTTGAGGATTTCGTTGGAAGCGGGATTTCTGAATATAACGCTAGACAGAAGAATTCTCAGTAACTTCTTTGGGCTGTGTGTGTTCAACTCACAGAGTTGAACTTTCCTTTAGACAGTGCAGATTTGAACCCTCTTTTTGTGGAATTTACAAGTGGAGATTTCAAGCGCTTTGGGGCCAACGGTAGAAAAGGAAACATCTTTGTATAAAAAATAGAGAGAATCATTCTCAGCAACCACTTTGTGATATGTGCGTTCCACTCACGGAGTTTAACCTTTCTTTTCATAGAGCAGTTTGGAAACACTCTGCATGTAAAGTCTGCAAGTGGATATTTGGACCTCTTTGAGGATTTCATTGGAAGCCGGATTTCTGCATATAACTCTAGAGAGAAGAATTCTCAGTAATTCTTTGGGCTGCCTGTGTTCAACTCACAGTGTTGAACCTTCCTTTAGACAGAGCAGATTTGAAAACCTCTTTTTGTGGAATTTACAAGTGGAGATTTCAAGCCCTTTGGGGCCAACGGTAGAAATGGTAATATCTTCCTGTAAAAACTAGAGAGAATCATTCTCAGCAACCACTTTGGGATGTGTGCCTTCCACTCACAGAGTTTAACCTTTCTTTTCATAGAGCAGTTTGCAAACACTCTGTTTGTAAAGTCTGCAAGTGGATATTTGGACCTCTTTGAGTATTTCGTTGGAAACGGGATTTCTGCATATAACGCTAGACAGAAGGATTCTCATTAACTTCCTTGGTCTGTGTGTGTTCAACTCACAGAGTTGAACTTTCCTTTAGACAGTGCAGATTTGAACCCTCTTTTTGTGGAATTTACAAGTGGAGATTTCAAGCACTTTGGGCCCAGCGTTGGAAAAGGAAATATCTTTTTATAAAAACTAGAGAGAATCATTCTCAGCAACCACTTTGTGATATGTGCCTTCCACTCACGGAGTTTAACCTTTCTATTCATAGAGCAGTTTGGAAACACTCTGCATGTAAAGTCTGCAAGTGGATATTTGGACCTCTTTGAGGATTTCGTTGGAAGCGGGATTTCTGCATATAACGCTAGAGAGAAGAATTCTCAGTAATTCTTTGGGCTGCATGTGTTCAACTCACAGAGTTGAACCTTCCTTTAGACAGAGCAGATTTGAAAACCTCCTTTTGTGGAATTTACAAGTGTAGATTTCAAGCGATTTGGGGCCAACGGTAGAAAAGGAAATATCTTTGTATAAAAACTAGAGAGAATCATTCTCAGCAACCACTTGGCGATGGGTGCGTTCCACTCACAGAGTTTAACCTTTCTTTTCATAGAGCAGTTTGGAAACACTCTGTTTGTAAATTCTGCAAGTGGATATTTGGACCACTTTGAGGATTTCGTTGGAAACGGGATTTCTGCATATAACCCTAGACAGAAGAATTCTCAGTAACTTCTTTGGGCTGCGTGTGTTCAACCCACGGAGTTGTACCTTCCTTTAGGAAAAGCAGATTTGAAACCCTCTTCTTGCGGAGTTTGCTAGGGGAGATTTCAAGCGATTTGGGGCCAACGGTAGAAACGGAAATATCTTCGAATAAAAACTAGAGAGAATCATTCTCAGCAACCACTTTGGGATGTGTGCGTTCCACTCACGGAGTTTAACCTTTCTTTTCATAGAGCAGTTTGGAAACACTCTGTTTGAAAGTCTGCAAGTGGATATTTGGATATCTTTGAGGATTTCGTTGGAAACGGGATTTCTGCATATAAAGCTAGATAGAAGAATTCTCAGTAACTTCTTTGGGCTGCGTGTGTTCAACTCACAGAGTTGTACCTTCCTTTAGAGAGAGCAGATTTGAAACCCTCTTCTTGTGGAATTTGCAAGTGGAGATTTCAAGCGATTTGGGGCCAACGGTAGAAAAGGAAATATCATCCAATAAAAAGTAGAGAGAATCATTCTCAGCAACCACTTTGGGATGTGTGCATTCCACTCACAGAGTTTAACCTTTCTTTTCATAGAGCAGTTTGCAAACACTCTGTTTGAAAAGTCTGCAAGTGGATATTTGGACCTCTTTGAGGATTTCGTTGGAAACGGGATTTCTGCATATAACGCTAGACAGAAGAATTCTCAGTAACTTCTTTGGGCTGTGTGTGTTCAACTCACAGAGTTGAACTTTCCTTTAGACAGTGCAGATTTGAACCCTCTTTTTGTGGAATTTACAAGTGGAGATTTCAAGGGCTTTGGAGCCAACGGTAGAAAAGGAAATATCTTTGTATAAAAACTAGAGAGAATCATTCTCAGCAACCACTTTGTGATATGTGGGTTCCACTCACGGAGTTTAAACTTTCTTTTCATAGAGCAGTTTGGAAACACTCTGCATGTAAAGTCTGCAAGTGGATATTTGGACATCTTTGAGGATTTCGTTGGAAGAGGGATTTCTGCAAATAACGCTAGACAGAACAATTCTCAGTAATTCTTTGGGCTGCGTGTGTTCAACTCACAGAGTTGAACCTTCCTTTAGACAGAGCAGATTTGAACCCTCTTTTTGTGGAATTTACAAGTGTAGATTTCAAGGGCTTTGGGTCCAACGGTAGAAAAGGAAACATCTTTCTATAAAAACTAGAGAGAATCATTCTCAGCAACCACTTTGTGATATGTGCGTTCCACTCACAGAGTTTAGCCTTTCTTTTAATAGAGTAGTTTGGAAACACTCTCTTTGTAAAGTCTGCAAGTGGATATTTGGACCTCCTTGAGGATTTCGTTGGAAGCGGGATTTCTGCATATAACGCTAGGCAGAAGAATTCTCAGTAATTCTTTGGGCTGCGTGTGTTCAACTCACAGAGTTGAACCTTCCTTTAGACAGAGCAGATTTGAAACCCTCTTTTTGTGGAATATACCAACTTTTTGTGGAATATACAAGTGGAGATTTCAAGCACTTTGGGGCCAACGGTAGGAAAGGGAATATTTTTGTATAAAAACTAGAGAGAATCATTCTCAGCAACCACTTTGTGATATGTGCGTTCCACTCACAGAGTTTAAACTTTCTTTTCATAGAGCAGTTTGCAAACACTCTGTTTGTAAAGTCTGGAAGTGGATAATTGGACCTCTTTGAGGATTTCGTTGGAAACGGGATTTCTGCATATAAAGCTAGATAGAAGAATTCTCTGTAACTTCTTTGGGTTTCGTGTGTTCAACTAACAGAGTTGTACCTTTCTTTTGAAAGAGCAGATTTGAAACCCTCTTTTTGAGGAATTTGCAAGTGGAGATTTCAAGCGATTTGGGGCCAACGGTAGAAAAGGAAATATCTTTGTATAAAAACTAGAGAGAATCATTCTCAGCAACCACTTTGGGATGTGTGCGTTCCACTCACAGAGTTTAACCTTTCTTTTCATAGAGCAGTTTGCAAACACTCTGTTTGTAAAGTCTGCAAGGGGATATTTGGACCTCTTTGAGGATTTCGTTGGAAACGGGATTTCTGCATATAACGCTAGACAGAAGAATTCTCAGTAACTTCTTTTGGCTGGGTGTGTTCAACTCACAGAGTTGTACCTTCCTTTAGAAAGAGCAGATTTGAAACCCTCTTTTTGTGGAATTTGCAGGTGGAGATTTCAAGCACTTTGGGACCAACGGTAGAAATGGTAATATCTTCCCGTAAAAACTAGAGAGAATCATTCTCAGCAACCACTTTGGGATGTGTTCGTTCCACTCACAGAGTTTAACCTTTCTTTTCATAGAGCAGTTTGCAAACACTCTGTTTGTAAAGTCTGCAAGTGGATATTTGGACCTCTTTGAGGATTTCGTTGGAAACGGGATTTCTGCATATAACGCTAGACAGAAGAATTGTCAGTAACTTCTTTGGGCTGCGTGTGTTCAACCCACAGAGTTGTAACTTCCTTTAGAAAAAGCAGATTTGAAACCCTCTTCTTGTGGAATTTGCTAGTGGAGATTTCAAGCGATTTGGGGCCAACGGTAGAAACGGAAATATCTTCGAATAAAAACTAGAGAGAATCATTCTCACCAACCACTTTGTGATATGTGCGTTTCACTCACAGAGTTTAACCTTTCTTTTCATAGAGTAGTTTGCAATCACTCTGTTTGCAAAGTCTGCAAGTGGATATTTGGACCTCTTTGAAGATTTCGTTGGAAACGGGATTTCTGCATATAACGGTAGAGAGAAGAATTCTCAGTAACTTCTTTGGGCTGTGTGTGTTCCACTCACAGAGTTGAACTTTCCTTTAGGCAGTGCAGATTTGAAGCCTCTTATTGTGGAAATTACAAGTGGACATTTCAAGCGCTTTGGGGCCAACGGTAGAAAAGGAAATATCTTTGTATAAAAACTAGAGAGAATCATTCTCAGCAACCACTTTGTGATATGTGCGTTCCACTCACGGAGTTTAACCTTTCTTTTCATAGAGCAGTTTGGAAACACTGTGTTTGAAAGTCTGCAAGTGGATATTTGGACATCTTTGAGGATTTCGTTGGAAACGGGATTTCTGCATATAACTCTAGACAGAAGAATTCTCAGTAATTCTTTGGGCTGCGTGTGTTCAACTCACAGAGTTGTACATTCCTTTAGAGAGAGCAGATTTGAAACCCTCTTCTTGTGGAATTTGCAAGTGGAGATTTCAAGCAATTTGGGGCCAACGGTAGAAAAGGAAATATCATCGAATAAAAACTAGAGAGAATCATTCTCAGCAACCACTTTGGGATGTGTGCGTTCCACTCACAGAGTTTAACCTTTCTTTTCATAGAGCAGTTTGCAAACGCTCTGTTTGTAAAGTCTGCAAGTGGATATTTTTACCTCTTTGAGGAGTTCGTTGGAAACGGGATTTCTGCATATAACGCTAGACAGAAGAATTCTCAGTAACTTCCTTGGTCTGTGTGAGTTCAACTCTCAGAGTTGAACTTTCCTTTAGACAGTGCAGATTTGAACTCACTTTTTGTGGAATTTACAAGTGGAGATTTCAAGGGCTTTGGGGCCAACGGTAGAAAAGGAAATATCTTTGTAGAAAAACTAGAGAGAATCATTCTCAGCAACCACTTTGGGATGTGTGCGTTCCACTCACAGAGTTTAACTTTTCTTTTCATGGAGCAGTTTGGAAACACTCTGTTTGTAAAGTCTGCAAGTGGATATTTGGACCTCTTTGAGGATTTCGTTGGAAACGGGATTTCTGCATATAACGCTAGATTGAAGAATTCTCAGTAACTTCTTTGGGGTGCGTGTGTTCAACTCACAGAGTTGTACCTTCCTTTAGAAAGAGCAGATTTGAAAGCCTCTTCTTGAGGAATTTACAAGTGGAGATTTCAAGCGATTTGGGGCCAAAGGTAGAAAAGGATATATCTTCGAATAAAAACTAGAGAGAATCATTCTCAGCAACCACTATGGGATGTGTGCGTTCCACTCACAGAGTTTAACCTTTCTTTTCGTAGAGCAGTTTGGATACACTCAGTTTGTAAAGTCTGCAAGTGGATATTTGGACCTCCTTGAGGATTTCGTTGGAAGCGGGATTTCTGCATATAATGCTAGACAGAAGAATTCTCAGTAATTCTTTGGGCTGCGTGTGTTCAACTCACAGAGTTGAACCTTTCTTTAGACAGAGCAGATTTGAAACACTCTTTTTGTGGAATATACAAGTGGAGATTTCAAGCGTTTTGGGGCCAACGGTAGAAAACGAAATATTTTTGTATAAAAACTAGAGAGAATCATTCTCAGCAACCACTTTGTGATATGTGCGTTCCACTCACAGAGTTTAAACTTTCTTTTCATAGAGCAGTTTGCAAACACTCTGTTTGTAAAGTCTGCAAGTGGATATTTGGACCTCTTTGAGGATTTCGTTGGAAACGGGATTTCTGCATATAACGCTAGACAGAAGAATTGTCAGTAACTTCTTTGGGGTGCGTGTGTTCAACTCACAGAGTTGTACCTTCCTTTAGAAAGAGCAGATTTGAAAGTCTCTTCTTGAGGAATTTACAAGTGGAGATTTCAAGCGATTTGAGGCCAAAGGTAGAAAAGGATATATCTTCGAATAAAAACTAGAGAGAATCATTCTCAGCAACCACTATGGGATGTGTGCGTTCCACTCACAGAGTTTAACCTTTCTTTTCGTAGAGCAGTTTGGATACACTCTGTTTGTAAAGTCTGCAAGTGGATATTTGGACCTCCTTGAGGATTTCGTTGGAAGCGGGATTTCTGCATATAACGCTAGACAGAAGAATTCTCAGTAATTCTTTGGGCTGCGTGTGTTCAACTCACAGAGTTGAACTTTCCTTTAGGCAGTGCAGATTTGAAGCCTCTTATTGTGGAAATTACAAGTGGACATTTCAAGCGCTTTGGGGCCAATGGTAGAAAGGGAAACATCTTCGTATAAAAACTAGAGAGAATCATTCTCAGCAACCACTTTGTGATATGTGCGTTCCACTCACAGAGTTTAGCGTTTCTTTTCATAGAGTAGTTTGGAAACACTCTCTTTGTAAAGTCTGCAAGTGGATATTTGGACCTCCTTGAGGATTTCGTTGGAAGCGGGATTTCTGCATATAACGCTAGGCAGAAGAATTCTCAGTAATTCTTTGGGCTGCGTGTGTTCAACTCACAGAGTTGAACCTTCCTTTAGACAGAGCAGATTTGAAACCCTCTTTTTGTGGAATATACCAACATTTTGTGGAATATACAAGTGGAGATTTCAAGCGCTTTGGGGCCAACTGTAGGAAAGGGAATATTTTTGTATAAAAACTAGAGAGAATCATTCTCAGCAACCACTTTGTGATATGTGCGTTCCACTCACAGAGTTTAAACTTTCTTTTCATAGAGCAGTTTGCAAACACTCTGTTTGTAAAGTCTGGAAGTGGATAATTGGACCTCTTTGAGGATTTCGTTGGAAACGGGATTTCTGCATATAAAGCTAGATAGAAGAATTCTCAGTAACTTCTTTGGGGTTCGTGTGTTCAACTAACAGAGTTGTACCTTTCTTTTGAAAGAGCAGATTTGAAACCCTCTTTTTGAGGAATTTGCAAGTGGAGATTTCAAGCGATTTGGGGCCAACGGTAGAAAAGGAAATATCTTTGTATAAAAACTATAGAGAATCATTCTCAGCAACCACTTTGGGATGTGTGCGTTCCACTCACAGAGTTTAACCTTTCTTTTCATAGAGCAGTTTGCAAACACTCTGTTTGTAAAGTCTGCAAGGGGATATTTGGACCTCTTTGAGGATTTCGTTGGAAACGGGATTTCTGCATATAACGCTAGACAGAAGAATTCTCAGTAACTTCTTTTGGCTGGGTGTGTTCAACTCACAGAGTTGTACCTTCCTTTAGAAAGAGCAGATTTGAAACCCTCTTTTTGTGGAATTTGCAAGTGGAGATTTCAAGCGCTTTGGGACCAACGGTAGAAATGGTAATATCTTCCCGTAAAAACTAGAGAGAATCATTCTCAGCAACCACTTTGGGATGTGTTCGTTCCACTCACAGAGTTTAACCTTTCTTTTCATACAGCAGTTTGCAAACACTCTGTTTGTAAAGTCTGCAAGTGGATATTTGGACCTCTTTGAGGATTTCGTTGGAAACGGGATTTCTGCATATAACGCTAGACAGAAGAATTGTCAGTAACTTCTTTGGGGTGCGTGTGTTCAACTCACAGAGTTGTACCTTCCTTTAGAAAGAGCAGATTTGAAAGTCTCTTCTTGAGGAATTTACAAGTGGAGATTTCAAGCGATTTGGGGCCAAAGGTAGAAAAGGATATATCTTCGAATAAAAACTAGAGAGAATCATTCTCAGCAACCACTATGGGATGTGTGCGTTCCACTCACAGAGTTTAACCTTTCTTTTCGTAGAGCAGTTTGGATACACTCTGTTTGTAAAGTCTGCAAGTGGATATTTGGAACTCCTTGAGGATTTCGTTGGAAGCGGGATTTCTGCATATAACGCTAGACAGAAGAATTCTCAGTAATTCTTTGGGCTGCGTGTGTTCAACTCACAGAGTTGAACTTTCCTTTAGGCAGTGCAGATTTGAAGCCTCTTATTGTGGAAATTACAAGTGGACATTTCAAGCGCTTTGGGGCCAATGGTAGAAAAGGAAACATCTTCGTATAAAAACTAGAGAGAATCATTCTCAGCAACCACTTTGTGATATGTGCATTCCACTCACGGAGTTTAACGTTTCTTTTCATAGAGCAGTTTGGAAACACTGTGTTTGAAAGTCTGCAAGTGGATATTTGGACATCTTTGAGGATTTCGTTGGAAACGGGATTTCTGCATATAACGCTAGACAGAAGAATTCTCAGTAACTTCTTTGGGCTGTGTGTGTTCAACTCACAGAGTTGTACCTTCCTTTAGAGAGAGAAGATTTGAAACCCTCTTCTTGTGGAATTTGCAAGTGGAGATTTTAAGCAATTTGGGGCCAACGGTAGAAAAGGAAATATCTTCCTCTAAAAACTAGAGAGAATCATTCTCAGCAACCACTATGGGATATGTGCGTTCCACTCACAGAGTTTAACTTTTCTTTTCATAGAGCAGTTTGCAAACACTCTGTTTGTAAAGTCTGCAAGTGGATATTTGGACCTCTTTGCGGATTTCTTTTGAAACGGGATTTCTGCATATAAAGCTAGATAGAAGAATTCTCAGTAACTTCTTTGGGGTGCGTGTGTTCACCTCACAGAGTTGTACCTTTCTTTAGAAAGAGCAGATTTGAAACCCTCTTTTTGAGGAATTTGCAAGTGGAGATTTCAAGCGATTTGTGGCCAACGGTAGAAAAGGAAATATCTTCGAATAAAAACTAGAGAGAATCATTCTCAGCAACCACTTTGGGATGTGTGCGTTCCCCTCACAGAGTTTAACCTTTCTTTTCATAGAGCAGTTTGCAAACACTCTGTTTGTAAAGTCTGCAAGTGGATATTTGGACCTCCTTGAGGATTTCGTTGGAAGCGGGATTTCTGCATATAACGCTAGACAGAAGAATTCTCAGTAATTCTTTGGGCTGCGTGTGTTCAACTCACAGAGTTGAACTTTCCTTTAGGCAGTGCAGATTTGAAGCCTCTTATTGTGGAAATTACAAGTGGACATTTCAAGCGCTTTGGGGCCAATGGTAGAAAAGGAAACATCTTCGTATAAAAACTAGAGAGAATCATTCTCAGCAACCACTATGGGATGTGTGCGTTCCACTCACAGAGTTTAACCTTTCTTTTCGTAGAGTAGTTTGGATACACTCTGTTTGTAAAGTCTGCAAGTGGATATTTGGACCTCCTTGAGAATTTCGTTGGAAGCGGGATTTCTGCATATAACGCTAGACAGAAGAATTCTCAGTAATTCTTTGGGCTGCGTGTGTTCAACTCACAGAGTTGAACTTTCCTTTAGGCAGTGCTGATTTGAAGCCTCTTATTGTGGAAATTACAAGTGGACATTTCAAGCGCTTTGGGGCCAATGGTAGAAAAGGAAACATCTTCGTATAAAAACTAGAGAGAATCATTCTCAGCAACCACTTTGTGATATGTGCGTTCCACTCACAGAGTTTAGCCTTTCTTTTCATAGAGTAGTTTGGAAACACTCTCTTTGTAAAGTCTGCAAGTGGATATTTGGACCTCCTTGAGGATTTCGTTGGAAGCGGGATTTCTGCATATAACGCTAGGCAGAAGAATTCTCAGTAATTCTTTGGGCTGCGTGTGTTCAACTCACAGAGTTGAACCTTCCTTTAGACAGAGCAGATTTGAAACCCTCTTTTTGTGGAATATACCAACATTTTGTGGAATATACAAGTGGAGATTTCAAGCGCTTTGGGGCCAACGGTAGGAAAGGGAATATTTTTGTATAAAAACTAGAGAGAATCATTCTCAGCAACCACTTTGTGATATGTGCGTTCCACTCACAGAGTTTAAACTTTCTTTTCATAGAGCAGTTTGCAAACACTCTGTTTGTAAAGTCTGGAAGTGGATAATTGGACCTCTTTGAGGATTTCGTTGGAAACGGGATTTCTGCATATAAAGCTAGATAGTAGAATTCTCAGTAACTTCTTTGGGGTTCGTGTGTTCAACTAACAGAGTTGTACCTTTCTTTTGAAAGAGCAGATTTGAAACCCTCTTTTTGAGGAATTTGCAAGTGGAGATTTCAAGCGATTTGGGGCCAACGGTAGAAAAGGAAATATCTTTGTATAAAAACTAGAGAGAATCATTCTCAGCAACCACTTTGGGATGTGTGCGTTCCACTCACAGAGTTTAACCTTTCTTTTCATAGAGCAGTTTGCAAACACTCTGTTTGTAAAGTCTGCAAGGGGATATTTGGACCTCTTTGAGGATTTCGTTGGAAACGGGATTTCTGCATATAACGCTAGACAGAAGAATTCTCAGTAACTTCTTTTGGCTGGGTGTGTTCAACTCACAGAGTTGTACCTTCCTTTAGAAAGAGCAGATTTGAAACCCTCTTTTTGTGGAATTTGCAAGTGGAGATTTCAAGCGCTTTGGGACCAACGGTAGAAATGGTAATATCTTCCCGTAAAAACTAGAGAGAATCATTCTCAGCAACCACTTTGGGATGTGTTCGTTCCACTCACAGAGTTTAACCTTTCTTTTCATACAGCAGTTTGCAAACACTCTGTTTGTAAAGTCTGCAAGTGGATATTTGGACCTCTTTGAGGATTTCGTTGGAAACGGGATTTCTGCATATAACGCTAGACAGAAGAATTCTCAGTAACTTCTTTGGGCTGTGTGTGTTCAACTCACAGAGTTGTACCTTCCTTTAGAGAGAGAAGATTTGAAACCCTCTTCTTGTGGAATTTGCAAGTGGAGATTTTAAGCAATTTGGGGCCAACGGTAGAAAAGGAAATATCTTCCTCTAAAAACTAGAGAGAATCATTCTCAGCAACCACTATGGGATATGTGCGTTCCACTCACAGAGTTTAACTTTTCTTTTCATAGAGCAGTTTGCAAACACTCTGTTTGTAAAGTCTGCAAGTGGATATTTGGACCTCTTTGCGGATTTCTTTGGAAACGGGTTTCTGCATATAAAGCTAGATAGAAGAATTCTCAGTAACTTCTTTGGGGTGCGTGTGTTCACCTCACAGAGTTGTACCTTTCTTTAGAAAGAGCAGATTTGAAACCCTCTTTTTGAGGAATTTGCAAGTGGAGATTTCAAGCGATTTGTGGCCAACGGTAGAAAAGGAAATATCTTCGAATAAAAACTAGAGAGAATCATTCTCAGCAACCACTTTGGGATGTGTGCGTTCCCCTCACAGAGTTTAACCTTTCTTTTCATAGAGCAGTTTGCAAACACTCTGTTTGTAAAGTCTGCAAGTGGATATTTTTACCTCTTTTAGGAGTTCGTTGGAAACGGGATTTCTGCATATAAGGCTAGACAGAAGAATTCTCAGTACCTTCCTTGGTCTGTGTGAGTTCAACTCACAGAGTTGAACTTTCCTTTAGACAGTGCAGATTTGAACCCACTTTTTGTGGAATTTACAAGTGTAGATTTCAAGGGCTTTGGGGCCAACGGTAGAAAAAGAAATATCTTTGTAGAAAAACTAGAGAGAATCATTCTCAGCAACCACTTTGGGATGTGTGCGTTCCACTCACAGAGTTTAACTTTTCTTTTCATGGAGCAGTTTGGAAACACTCTGTTTGTAAAGTCTGCAAGTGGATATTTGGACCTCTTTGAGGATTTCGTTGGAAACGGGATTTCTGCATATAACGCTAGATTGAAGAATTCTCAGTAACTTCTTTGGGGTGCGTGTGTTCAACTCACAGAGTTGTACCTTCCTTTAGAAAGAGCAGATTTGAAAGCCTCTTCTTGAGGAATTTGCAAGTGGAGATTTCAAGCGCTTTGGGGCCAATGGTAGAAATGGAACTATCTTCGCATAAAGACTAGAGAGAATCATTCTCAGCAACCACTTTGTGATGGGTGCGTTCCACTCACAGAGTTTAACCTTTCTTTTCATAGAGCAGATTGGAAACACCCTGTTTGTAAAGTCTGCAAGGGGATATTTAGACCTCTTTGAGGATTTCGTTGGAAACGGGATTTCTGCATATATCGCTAGACAGAAGAATTCTCAGTAACTTCTTTGGGCTGTGTGTGTTCAACTCACAGAGTTGTACCTTCCTTTAGACAGAGCAGATTTGAAACCCTCTTTTTGAGGAATTTGCAAGTGGAGATTTCAAGCGCTTTGGGGCCAACGGTAGAAAAGGAAATATCTTCCTCTAAAAACTAGAGAGAATCATTTTCAGCAACCTCTTGGTGATGTGTGCGTTACACTCACAGAGTTTAACCTTTCTTTTCATAGAGCAGTTTGCAAACACTCTGTTTGTAAAGTCTGCAAGTGTATATTTGGACCTCTTTGAGGATTTCGTTGGAAACGGGATTTCTGCATATAACGGTAGAGAGAAGAATTCTCAGTAACTTCTTTGGGCTGTGTCTGTTCAACTCACAGAGTTGAACTTTCCTCTAGGCAGTGCAGATTTGAAGCCTCTTATTGTGGAAATTACAAGTGGACATTTCAAGCGCTTTGGGGCCAACGGTAGAAAAGGAAATATCTTTGTATAAAAACTAGAGAGAATCATTCTCAGCAACCACTTTGTGATATGTGCGTTCCACTCACGGAGTTTAACCTTTCTTTTCATAGAGCAGTTTGGAAACACTGTGTTTGAAAGTCTGCAAGTGGATATTTGGACATCTTTGAGGATTTCGTTGGAAACGGGATTTCTGCATATAACTCTAGGCAGAAGAATTCTCAGTAACTTCTTTGGGCTGCGTGTGTTCAACTCACAGAGTTGTACCTTTCTTTTGAAAGAGCAGATTTGAAACCCTCTTTTTGTGGAATATACAAGTGGAGATTTCAAGCGATTTGGGGCCAACGGTAGGAAAGGGAATATTTTTGTATAAAAACTAGAGAGAATCATTCTCAGCAACCACTTTGTGATATGTGCGTTCCACTCACAGAGTTTAAACTTTCTTTTCATAGAGCAGTTTGCAAACACTCTGTTTGTAAAGTCTGCAAGTGGATAATTGGACCTCTTTGAGGATTTCGTTGGAAACGGGATTTCTGCATATAAAGCTAGATAGAAGAATTCTCAGTAACTTCTTTCGGGTTCGTGTGTTCAACTAACAGAGTTGTACATTTCTTTTGAAAGAGCAGATTTGAAACCCTCTTTTTGAGGAATTTGCAAGTGGAGATTTCAAGCGATTTGGGGCCAACGGTAGAAAAGGAAATATCTTTGTATAAAAACTAGAGAGAATCATTCTCAGCAACCACTTTGGGATGTGTGCGTTCCACTCACAGAGTTTAACCTTTCTTTTCATAGAGCAGTTTGCAAACACTCTGTTTGTAAAGTCTGCAAGGGGATATTTGGACCTCTTTGAGGATTTCGTTGGAAACGGGATTTCTGCATATAACGCTAGACAGAAGAATTCTCAGTAACTTCTTTTGGCTGCGTGTGTTCAACACACAGAGTTGATCTTTCCTTTAGACAGTGCAGATTTGACCCCTCTTTTTGTGGAATTTACCAGTGGAGATTTCAAGCGCTTTTGGGCCAACGGTAGAAAAGGAAACATCTTTGAATAAAAACTAGAGAGAATCATTCTCAGCAACCACTTTGTGATATGTGCTTGCCACTCACGCAGTTTAACCTTTCTTTTCATAGAGCAGTTTGGAAACAATCTGCATGTAAAGTCTGCAGGTGGATATTTGGACCTCTTTGAGGATTTCGTTGGAAACGGGATTTCTGCATCTAACGCTAGACAGAAGAATTCTCAGTAACTTCTTTGGGCTGTGTGTGTTCAACTCACAGAGTTGTACCTTCCTTTAGACAGAGCAGATTTGAAACCCTCTTTTTGTGGAATATACAAGTGGAGATTTCAAGTGCTTTGGGGCCAACGGTAGGAAAGGGAATATTTTTGTATAAAAACTAGAGAGAATCATTCTCAGCAACCACTTTGTGATATGTGCGTTCCACTCACAGAGTTTAAACTTTCTTTTCATAGAGCAGTTTGCAAACACTCTGTTTGTAAAGTCTGGAAGTGGATAATTGGACCTCTTTGAGGATTTCGTTGGAAACGGGATTTCTGCATATAAAGCTAGATAGAAGAATTCTCAGTAACTTCTTTGGGGTTCGTGTGTTCAACTAACAGAGTTGTACCTTTCTTTTGAAAGAGCAGATTTGAAACCCTCTTTTTGAGGAATTTGCAAGTGGAGATTTCAAGCGATTTGGGGCCAACGGTAGAAAAGGAAATATCTTTGTATAAAAACTAGAGAGAATCATTCTCAGCAACCACTTTGGGATGTGTGCGTTCCACTCACAGAGTTTAACCTTTCTTTTCATAGAGCAGTTTGCAAACACTCTGTTTGTAAAGTCTGCAAGGGGATATTTGGACCTCTTTGAGGATTTCGTTGGAAACGGGGTTTCTGCATATAACGCTAGACAGAAGAATTCTCAGTAACTTCTTTTGGCTGGGAGTGTTCAACTCACAGAGTTGTACCTTCCTTTAGAAAGAGCAGATTTGAAACCCTCTTTTTGTGGAATTTGCAAGTGGAGATTTCAAGCGATTTGGGACCAATCGGTAGAAATGGTAATATCTTCCCGTAAAAACTAGAGAGAATCATTCTCAGCAACCACTTTGGGATGTGTTCGTTCCACTCACAGAGTTTAACCTTTCTTTTCATAGAGCAGTTTGCAAACACTCTGTTTGTAAAGTCTGCAAGTGGATATTTGGACCTCTTTGAGGATTTCGTTGGAAACGGGATTTCTGCATACAACGCTAGACAGAAGAATTGTCAGTAACTTCTTTGGGCTGCGTGTGTTCAACCCACAGAGTTGTAACTTCCTTTAGAAAAAGCATATTTGAAACCCTCTTCTTGTGGAATTTGCTAGTGGAGATTTCAAGTGATTTGGGGCCAACGGTAGAAACGGAAATATCTTCGAATAAAAACTAGAGAGAATCATTCTCAGCAACCACTTCGTGATATGTGCGTTCCACTCACGGAGTTTAACCTTTCTTTTCATAGAGCAGTTTGGAAACACTGTGTTTGAAAGTCTGCAAGTGGATATTTGGACATCTTTGAGGATTTCGTTGGAAACGGGATTTCTGCATATAACTCTAGACAGAAGAATTCTCAGTAACTTCTTTGGGCTGCGTGTGTTCAACTCACAGAGTTGTACATTCCTGTAGAGAGAGCAGATTTGAAACCCTCTTCTTGTGGAATTTGCAAGTGGAGATTTCAAGCAATTTGGGGCCAACGGTAGAAAAGGAAATATCATCGAATAAAAACTAGAGAGAATCATTCTCAGCAACCACTTTGGGATGTGTGCGTTCCACTCACAGAGTTTAACCTTTCTTTTCATAGAGCAGTTTGCAAACACTCTGTTTGTAAAGTCTGCAAGTGGATATTTTTACCTCTTTGAGGAGTTCGTTGGAAACGGGATTTCTGCATATAACGCTAGACAGAAGAATTCTCAGTAACTTCCTTGGTCTCTGTGAGTTCAACTCTCAGAGTTGAACTTTCCTTTAGACAGTGCAGATTTGAACTCACTTTTTGTGGAATTTACAAGTGGAGATTTCAAGGGCTTTGGGGCCAACGGTAGAAAAGGAAATATCTTTGTAGAAAAACTAGAGAGAATCATTCTCAGCAACCACTTTGGGATGTGTGCGTTCCACTCACAGAGTTTAACTTTTCTTTTCATGGAGCAGTTTGGAAACACTCTGTTTGTAAAGTCTGCAAGTGGATATTTGGACCTCTTTGAGGATTTCTTTGGAAACGGGATTTCTGCATATAACGCTAGATTGAAGAATTCTCAGTAACTTCTTTGGGGTGCGTGTGTTCAACTCACAGAGTTGTACCTTCCTTTAGAAAGAGCAGATTTGAAAGCCTCTTCTTGAGGAATTTACAAGTGGAGATTTCAAGCGATTTGGGGCCAAAGGTAGAAAAGGATATATCTTCGAATAAAAACTAGAGAGAATCATTCTCAGCAACCACTATGGGATGTGTGCGTTCCACTCAAAGAGTTTAACCTTTCTTTTCGTAGAGCAGTTTGGATACACTCTGTTTGTAAAGTCTGCAAGTGGATATTTGGACCTCCTTGAGGATTTCGTTGGAAGAGGGGTTTCTGCATATAACGCTAGACAGAAGAATTCTCAGTAATTCTTTGGGCTGCGTGTGTTCAACTCACAGAGTTGAACCTTTCTTTAGACAGAGCAGATTTGAAACCCTCTTTTTGTGGAATATACAAGTGGAGATTTCAAGCGTTTTGGGGCCAACGGTAGAAAACGAAATATTTTTGTATAAAAACTAGAGAGAATCATTCTCAGCAACCACTTTGTGATATGTGCGTTCCACTCACAGAGTTTAAACTTTCTTTTCATAGAGCAGTTTGCACACACTCTGTTTGTAAAGTCTGCAAGTGGATATTTGGACCTCTTTGAGGATTTCGTTGGAAACGAGATTTCTGCATATAAAGCTAGATAGAAGAATTCTCAGTAACTTCTTTGGGGTGCCTGTGTTCAACTCACAGAGTTGTACCTTTCTTTAGAAAGAGCAGATTTGAAACCCTCTTTTTGAGGAATTTGCAAGTGGAGATTTCAAGCGATTTGTGGCCCACGGTAGAAAAGGAAATATCTTTGTATAAAAACTAGAGAGAATCATTCTCAGCAACCACCTTGGGATATGTGCGTTCCACTCACAGAGTTTAACCTTTCTTTTCATAGAGCAGTTTGCAAACACTCTGTTTGTAAAGTCTGCAAGTGGATATTTGGACCTCTTTGAGGATTTCGTTGGAAACGGGATTTCTGCATATAACGCTAGACAGAAGAATTGTCAGTAACTTCTTTGGGCTGCGTGTGTTCAACCCACAGAGTTGTAACTTCTTTTAGAAAAAGCAGATTTGAAACCCTCTTCTTGTGGAATTTGCTAGTGGAGATTTCAAGCGATTTGTGGCCAACGGTAGAAACGGAAATATCTTCGAATAAAAACTAGAGAGAATCATTCTCAGCAACCACTTTGGGATGTGTGCGTTCCACTCACAGAGTTTAACCTTTCTTTTCATAGAGCAGTTTGGAAACACTCTGCATGTAAAGTCTGCAAGTGGATATTTGGACCTCTTTGAGGATTTCATTGGAAGCCGGATTTCTGCATATAACTCTAGAGAGAAGAATTCTCAGTAATTCTTTGGGCTGCCTGTGTTCAACTCACAGTGTTGAACCTTCCTTTAGACAGAGCAGATTTGAAAACCTCTTTTTGTGGAATTTACAAGTGGAGATTTCAAGCGCTTTGGGGCCAACGGTAGAAATGGTAATATCTTCCTGTAAAAACTAGAGAGAATCATTCTCAGCAACCACCTTGGGATGTGTGCCTTCCACTCACAGAGTTTAACCTTTCTTTTCATAGAGCAGTTTGCACACACTCTGTTTGTAAAGTCTGCAAGTGGATATTTGGACCTCTTTGAGTATTTCATTGGAAACGGGATTTCTGCATATAACGCTAGACAGAAGGATTCTCATTAACTTCCTTGGTCTGTGTGTGTTCAACTCACAGAGTTGAACTTTCCTTTAGACAGTGCAGATTTGAACCCTCTTTTTGTGGAATTTACAAGTGGAGATTTCAAGCACTTTGGGCCCATCGTTGGAAAAGGAAATATCTTTTTATAAAAACTAGAGAGAATCATTCTCAGCAACCACTTTGTGATATGTGCCTTCCACTCACGGAGTTTAACCTTTCTATTCATAGAGCAGTTTGGAAACACTCTGCATGTAAAGTCTGCAAGTGGATATTTGGACCTCTTTGAGGATTTCGTTGGAAGCGGGATTTCTGCATATAACGCTAGAGAGAAGAATTCTCAGTAATTCTTTGGGCTGCATGTGTTCAACTCACAGAGTTGAACCTTCCTTTAGACAGAGCAGATTTGAAAACCTCCTTTTGTGGAATTTACAAGTGTAGATTTCAAGCGATTTGGGGCCAACGGTAGAAAAGGAAATATCTTTGTATAAAAACTAGAGAGAATCATTCTCAGCAACCACTTGGCGATGGGTGCGTTCCACTCACAGAGTTTAACCTTTCTTTTCATAGAGCAGTTTGGAAACACTCTGTTTGAAAATTCTGCAAGTGGATATTTGGACCACTTTGAGGATTTCGTTGGAAACGGGATTTCTGCATATAACCCTAGACAGAAGAATTCTCAGTAACTTCTTTGGGCTGCGTGTGTTCAACCCACGGAGTTGTACCTTCCTTTAGGAAAAGCAGATTTGAAACCCTCTTCTTGCGGAGTTTGCTAGGGGAGATTTCAAGCGATTTGGGGCCAACGGTAGAAACGGAAATATCTTCGAATAAAAACTAGAGAGAATCATTCTCAGCAACCACTTTGGGATGTGTGCGTTCCACTCACGGAGTTTAACCTTTCTTTTCATAGAGCAGTTTGGAAACACTCTGTTTGAAAGTCTGCAAGTGGATATTTGGATATCTTTGAGGATTTCGTTGGAAACGGGATTTCTGCATATAAAGCTAGATAGAAGAATTCTCAGTAACTTCTTTGGGCTGCGTGTGTTCAACTCACAGAGTTGTACCTTCCTTTAGAGAGAGCAGATTTGAAACCCTCTTCTTGTGGAATTTGCAAGTGGAGATTTCAAGCGATTTGGGGCCAACGGTAGAAAAGGAAATATCATCCAATAAAAAGTAGAGAGAATCATTCTCAGCAACCACTTTGGGATGTGTGCATTCCACTCACAGAGTTTAACCTTTCTTTTCATAGAGCAGTTTGCAAACACTCTGTTTGAAAAGTCTGCAAGTGGATATTTGGACCTCTTTGAGGATTTCGTTGGAAACGGGATTTCTGCATATAACGCTAGACAGAAGAATTCTCAGTAACTTCTTTGGGCTGTGTGTGTTCAACTCACAGAGTTGAACTTTCCTTTAGACAGTGCAGATTTGAACCCTCTTTTTGTGGAATTTACAAGTGGAGATTTCAAGGGCTTTGGGGCCAACGGTAGAAAAGGAAATATCTTTGTATAAAAACTAGAGAGAATCATTCTCAGCAACCACTTTGTGATATGTGGGTTCCACTCACGGAGTTTAAACTTTCTTTTCATAGAGCAGTTTGGAAACACTCTGCATGTAAAGTCTGCAAGTGGATATTTGGACATCTTTGAGGATTTCGTTGGAAGAGGGATTTCTGCAAATAACGCTAGACAGAACAATTCTCAGTAATTCTTTGGGCTGCGTGTGTTCAACTCACAGAGTTGAACCTTCCTTTAGACAGAGCAGATTTGAACCCTCTTTTTGTGGAATTTACAAGTGTAGATTTCAAGGGCTTTGGGTCCAACGGTAGAAAAGGAAACATCTTTCTATAAAAACTAGAGAGAATCATTCTCAGCAACCACTTTGTGATATGTGCGTTCCACTCACAGAGTTTAGCCTTTCTTTTCATAGAGTAGTTTGGAAACACTCTCTTTGTAAAGTCTGCAAGTGGATATTTGGACCTCCTTGAGGATTTCGTTGGAAGCGGGATTTCTGCATATAACGCTAGGCAGAAGAATTCTCAGTAATTCTTTGGGCTGCGTGTGTTCAACTCACAGAGTTGAACCTTTCTTTAGACAGAGCAGATTTGAAACCCTCTTTTTGTGGAATATACCAACATTTTGTGGAATATACAAGTGGAGATTTCAAGCGCTTTGGGGCCAACGGTAGGAAAGGGAATATTTTTGTATAAAAACTAGAGAGAATCATTCTCAGCAACCACTTTGTGATATGTGCGTTCCACTCACAGAGTTTAAACTTTCTTTTCATAGAGCAGTTTGCAAACACTCTGTTTGTAAAGTCTGGAAGTGGATAATTGGACCTCTTTGAGGATTTCGTTGGAAACGGGATTTCTGCATATAAAGCTAGATAGAAGAATTCTCTGTAACTTCTTTGGGTTTCGTGTGTTCAACTAACAGAGTTGTACCTTTCTTTTGAAAGAGCAGATTTGAAACCCTCTTTTTGAGGAATTTGCAAGTGGAGATTTCAAGCGATTTGGGGCCAACGGTAGAAAAGGAAATATCTTTGTATAAAAACTAGAGAGAATCATTCTCAGCAACCACTTTGGGATGTGTGCGTTCCACTCACAGAGTTTAACCTTTCTTTTCATAGAGCAGTTTGCAAACACTCTGTTTGTAAAGTCTGCAAGGGGATATTTGGACCTCTTTGAGGATTTCGTTGGAAACGGGATTTCTGCATATAACGCTAGACAGAAGAATTCTCAGTAACTTCTTTTGGCTGGGTGTGTTCAACTCACAGAGTTGTACCTTCCTTTAGAAAGAGCAGATTTGAAACCCTCTTTTTGTGGAATTTGCAGGTGGAGATTTCAAGCACTTTGGGACCAACGGTAGAAATGGTAATATCTTCCCGTAAAAACTAGAGAGAATCATTCTCAGCAACCACTTTGGGATGTGTTCGTTCCACTCACAGAGTTTAACCTTTCTTTTCATAGAGCAGTTTGCAAACACTCTGTTTGTAAAGTCTGCAAGTGGATATTTGGACCTCTTTGAGGATTTCGTTGGAAACGGGATTTCTGCATATAACGCTAGACAGAAGAATTGTCAGTAACTTCTTTGGGCTGCGTGTGTTCAACCCACAGAGTTGTAACTTCCTTTAGAAAAAGCAGATTTGAAACCCTCTTCTTGTGGAATTTGCTAGTGGAGATTTCAAGCGATTTGGGGCCAACGGTAGAAACGGAAATATCTTCGAATAAAAACTAGAGAGAATCATTCTCACCAACCACTTTGTGATATGTGCGTTTCACTCACAGAGTTTAACCTTTCTTTTCATAGAGTAGTTTGCAATCACTCTGTTTGCAAAGTCTGCAAGTGGATATTTGGACCTCTTTGAGGATTTCGTTGGAAACGGGATTTCTGCATATAACGGTAGAGAGAAGAATTCTCAGTAACTTCTTTGGGCTGTGTGTGTTCCACTCACAGAGTTGAACTTTCCTTTAGGCAGTGCAGATTTGAAGCCTCTTATTGTGGAAATTACAAGTGGACATTTCAAGCGCTTTGGGGCCAACGGTAGAAAAGGAAATATCTTTGTATAAAAACTAGAGAGAATCATTCTCAGCAACCACTTTGTGATATGTGCGTTCCACTCACGGAGTTTAACCTTTCTTTTCATAGAGCAGTTTGGAAACACTGTGTTTGAAAGTCTGCAAGTGGATATTTGGACATCTTTGAGGATTTCGTTGGAAACGGGATTTCTGCATATAACTCTAGACAGAAGAATTCTCAGTAATTCTTTGGGCTGCGTGTGTTCAACTCACAGAGTTGTACATTCCTTTAGAGAGAGCAGATTTGAAACCCTCTTCTTGTGGAATTTGCAAGTGGAGATTTCAAGCAATTTGGGGCCAACGGTAGAAAAGGAAATATCATCGAATAAAAACTAGAGAGAATCATTCTCAGCAACCACTTTGGGATGTGTGCGTTCCACTCACAGAGTTTAACCTTTCTTTTCATAGAGCAGTTTGCAAACGCTCTGTTTGTAAAGTCTGCAAGTGGATATTTTTACCTCTTTGAGGAGTTCGTTGGAAACGGGATTTCTGCATATAACGCTAGACAGAAGAATTCTCAGTAACTTCCTTGGTCTGTGTGAGTTCAACTCTCAGAGTTGAACTTTCCTTTAGACAGTGCAGATTTGAACTCACTTTTTGTGGAATTTACAAGTGGAGATTTCAAGGGCTTTGGGGCCAACGGTAGAAAAGGAAATATCTTTGTAGAAAAACTAGAGAGAATCATTCTCAGCAACCACTTTGGGATGTGTGCGTTCCACTCACAGAGTTTAACTTTTCTTTTCATGGAGCAGTTTGGAAACACTCTGTTTGTAAAGTCTGCAAGTGTATATTTGGACCTCTTTGAGGATTTCGTTGGAAACGGGATTTCTGCATATAACGCTAGATTGAACAATTCTCAGTAACTTCTTTGGGGTGCGTGTGTTCAACTCACAGAGTTGTACCTTCCTTTAGAAAGAGCAGATTTGAAAGCCTCTTCTTGAGGAATTTACAAGTGGAGATTTCAAGCGATTTGGGGCCAAAGGTAGAAAAGGATATATCTTCGAATAAAAACTAGAGAGAATCATTCTCAGCAACCACTATGGGATGTGTGCGTTCCACTCACAGAGTTTAACCTTTCTTTTCGTAGAGCAGTTTGGATACACTCAGTTTGTAAAGTCTGCAAGTGGATATTTGGACCTCCTTGAGGATTTCGTTGGAAGCGGGATTTCTGCATATAACGCTAGACAGAAGAATTCTCAGTAATTCTTTGGGCTGCGTGTGTTCAACTCACAGAGTTGAACCTTTCTTTAGACAGAGCAGATTTGAAACACTCTTTTTGTGGAATATACAAGTGGAGATTTCAAGCGTTTTGGGGCCAACGGTAGAAAACGAAATATTTTTGTATAAAAACTAGAGAGAATCATTCTCAGCAACCACTTTGTGATATGTGCGTTCCACTCACAGAGTTTAAACTTTCTTTTCATAGAGCAGTTTGCAAACACTCTGTTTGTAAAGTCTGCAAGTGGATATTTGGACCTCTTTGAGGATTTCGTTGGAAACGAGATTTCTGCATATAAAGCTAGATAGAAGAATTCTCAGTAACTTCTTTGGGGTGCGTGTGTTCAACTCACAGAGTTGTACCTTTCTTTAGAAAGAGCAGATTTGAAACCCTCTTTTTGAGGAATTTGCAAGTGGAGATTTCAAGCGATTTGGGGCCAACGGTAGAAAAGGAAATATCTTTGTATAAAAACTAGAAAGAATCATTCTCAGCAACCACTTTGGGATGTGTGCGTTCCACTCACAGAGTTTAACCTTTCTTTTCATAGAGCAGTTTGCAAACACTCTGTTTGTAAAGTCTGCAAGTGGATATTTGGACCTCTTTGAGGATTTCGTTGGAAACGGGATTTCTGCATATAACGCTAGACAGAAGAATTCTCAGTAACTTCTTTTGGCTGGGTGTGTTCAACTCACAGAGTTGTACCTTCCTTTAGAAAGACCAGATTTGAAACCCTCTTTTTGTGGAATTTGCAAGTGGAGATTTCAAGCGCTTTGGGACCAACGGTAGAAATGGTAATATCTTCCCGTAAAAACTAGAGAGAATCATTCTCAGCAACCACTTTGGGATGTGTTCGTTCCACTCACAGAGTTTAACCTTTCTTTTCATAGAGCAGTTTGCAAACACTCTGTTTGTAAAGTCTGCAAGTGGATATTTGGACCTCTTTGAGGATTTCGTTGGAAACGGGATTTCTGCATATAACGCTAGACAGAAGAATTGTCAGTAACTTCTTTGGGCTGCGTGTGTTCAACTCACAGAGTTGAACCTTCCTTTAGACAGAGCAGATTTGAAAACCTCCTTTTGTGGAATTTACAAGTGTAGATTTCAAGCGATTTGGGGCCAACGGTAGAAAAGGAAATATCTTTGTATAAAAACTAGAGAGAATCATTCTCAGCAACCACTTGGCGATGGGTGCGTTCCACTCACAGAGTTTAACCTTTCTTTTCATAGAGCAGTTTGGAAACACTCTGTTTGTAAATTCTGCAAGTGGATATTTGGACCACTTTGAGGATTTCGTTGGAAACGGGATTTCTGCATATATCCCTAGACAGAGGAATTCTCAGTAACTTCTTTGGGCTGCGTGTGTTCAACCCACGGAGTTGTACCTTCCTTTAGGAAAAGCAGATTTGAAACCCTCTTCTTGCGGAGTTTGATAGGGGAGATTTCAAGCGATTTGGGGCCAACGGTAGAAACGGAAATATCTTCGAATAAAAACTAGAGAGAATCATTCTCAGCAACCACTTTGGGATGTGTGCGTTCCACTCACGGAGTTTAACCTTTCTTTTCATAGAGCAGTTTGGAAACACTCTGTTTGAAAGTCTGCAAGTGGATATTTGGATATCTTTGAGGATTTCGTTGGAAACGGGATTTCTGCATATAAAGCTAGATAGAAGAAATCTCAGTAACTTCTTTGGGCTGCGTGTGTTCAACTCACAGAGTTGTACCTTCCTTTAGAGAGAGCAGATTTGAAACCCTCTTCTTGTGGAATTTGCAAGTGGAGATTTCAAGCGATTTGGGGCCAACGGTAGAAAAGGAAATATCATCCAATAAAAAGTAGAGAGAATCATTCTCAGCAACCACTTTGGGATGTGTGCATTCCACTCACAGAGTTTAACCTTTCTTTTCATAGAGCAGTTTGCAAACACTCTGTTTGAAAAGTCTGCAAGTGGATATTTGGACCTCTTTGAGGATTTCGTTGGAAACGGGATTTCTGCATATAACGCTAGACAGAAGAATTCTCAGTAACTTCTTTGGGCTGTGTGTGTTCAACTCACAGAGTTGAACTTTCCTTTAGACAGTGCAGATTTGAACCCTCTTTTTGTGGAATTTACAAGTGGAGATTTCAAGGGCTTTGGGGCCAACGGTAGAAAAGGAAATATCTTTGTATAAAAACTAGAGAGAATCATTCTCAGCAACCACTTTGTGATATGTGGGTTCCACTCACGGAGTTTAAACTTTCTTTTCATAGAGCAGTTTGGAAACACTCTGCATGTAAAGTCTGCAAGTGGATATTTGGACATCTTTGAGGATTTCGTTGGAAGAGGGATTTCTGCAAATAACGCTAGACAGAACAATTCTCAGTAATTCTTTGGGCTGCGTGTGTTCAACTCACAGAGTTGAACCTTCCTTTAGACAGAGCAGATTTGAACCCTCTTTTTGTGGAATTTACAAGTGTAGATTTCAAGGGCTTTGGGTCCAACGGTAGAAAAGGAAACATCTTTCTATAAAAACTAGAGAGAATCATTCTCAGCAACCACTTTGTGATATGTGCGTTCCACTCACAGAGTTTAGCCTTTCTTTTCATAGAGTAGTTTGGAAACACTCTCTTTGTAAAGTCTGCAAGTGGATATTTGGACCTCCTTGAGGATTTCGTTGGAAGCGGGATTTCTGCATATAACGCTAGGCAGAAGAATTCTCAGTAATTCTTTGGGCTGCGTGTGTTCAACTCACAGAGTTGAACCTTCCTTTAGACAGAGCAGATTTGAAACCCTCTTTTTGTGGAATATACCAACATTTTGTGGAATATACAAGTGGAGATTTCAAGCGCTTTGGGGCCAACGGTAGGAAAGGGAATATTTTTGTATAAAAACTAGAGAGAATCATTCTCAGCAACCACTTTGTGATATGTGCGTTCCACTCACAGAGTTTAAACTTTCTTTTCATAGAGCAGTTTGCAAACACTCTGTTTGTAAAGTCTGGAAGTGGATAATTGGACCTCTTTGAGGATTTCGTTGGAAACGGGATTTCTGCATATAAAGCTAGATGGAAGAATTCTCTGTAACTTCTTTGGGTTTCGTGTGTTCAACTAACAGAGTTGTACCTTTCTTTTGAAAGAGCAGATTTGAAACCCTCTTTTTGAGGAATTTGCAAGTGGAGATTTCAAGCGATTTGGGGCCAACGGTAGAAAAGGAAATATCTTTGTATAAAAACTAGAGAGAATCATTCTCAGCAACCACTTTGGGATGTGTGCGTTCCACTCACAGAGTTTAACCTTTCTTTTCATAGAGCAGTTTGCAAACACTCTGTTTGTAAAGTCTGCAAGGGGATATTTGGACCTCTTTGAGGATTTCGTTGGAAACGGGATTTCTGCATATAACGCTAGACAGAAGAATTCTCAGTAACTTCTTTTGGCTGGGTGTGTTCAACTCACAGAGTTGTACCTTCCTTTAGAAAGAGCAGATTTGAAACCCTCCTTTTGTGGAATTTGCAGGTGGAGATTTCAAGCACTTTGGGACCAACGGTAGAAATGGTAATATCTTCCCGTAAAAACTAGAGAGAATCATTCTCAGCAACCACTTTGGGATGTGTTCGTTCCACTCACAGAGTTTAACCTTTCTTTTCATAGAGCAGTTTGCAAACACTCTGTTTGTAAAGTCTGCAAGTGGATATTTGGACCTCTTTGAGGATTTCGTTGGAAACGGGATTTCTGCATATAACGCTAGACAGAAGAATTGTCAGTAACTTCTTTGGGCTGCGTGTGTTCAACCCACAGAGTTGTAACTTCCTTTAGAAAAAGCAGATTTGAAACCCTCTTCTTGTGGAATTTGCTAGTGGAGATTTCAAGCGATTTGGGGCCAACGGTAGAAACGGAAATATCTTCGAATAAAAACTAGAGAGAATCATTCTCACCAACCACTTTGTGATATGTGCGTTTCACTCACAGAGTTTAACCTTTCTTTTCATAGAGTAGTTTGCAATCACTCTGTTTGCAAAGTCTGCAAGTGGATATTTGGACCTCTTTGAGGATTTCGTTGGAAACGGGATTTCTGCATATAACGGTAGAGAGAAGAATTCTCAGTAACTTCTTTGGGCTGTGTGTGTTCCACTCACAGAGTTGAACTTTCCTTTAGGCAGTGCAGATTTGAAGCCTCTTATTGTGGAAATTACAAGTGGACATTTCAAGCGCTTTGGGGCCAACGGTAGAAAAGGAAATATCTTTGTATAAAAACTAGAGAGAATCATTCTCAGCAACCACTTTGTGATATGTGCGTTCCACTCACGGAGTTTAACCTTTCTTTTCATAGAGCAGTTTGGAAACACTGTGTTTGAAAGTCTGCAAGTGGATATTTGGACATCTTTGAGGATTTCGTTGGAAACGGGATTTCTGCATATAACTCTAGACAGAAGAATTCTCAGTAATTCTTTGGGCTGCGTGTGTTCAACTCACAGAGTTGTACATTCCTTTAGAGAGAGCAGATTTGAAACCCTCTTCTTGTGGAATTTGCAAGTGGAGATTTCAAGCAATTTGGGGCCAACGGTAGAAAAGGAAATATCATCGAATAAAAACTAGAGAGAATCATTCTCAGCAACCACTTTGGGATGTGTGCGTTCCACTCACAGAGTTTAACCTTTCTTTTCATAGAGCAGTTTGCAAACGCTCTGTTTGTAAAGTCTGCAAGTGGATATTTTTACCTCTTTGAGGAGTTCGTTGGAAACGGGATTTCTGCATATAACGCTAGACAGAAGAATTCTCAGTAACTTCCTTGGTCTGTGTGAGTTCAACTCTCAGAGTTGAACTTTCCTTTAGACAGTGCAGATTTGAACTCACTTTTTGTGGAATTTACAAGTGGAGATTTCAAGGGCTTTGGGGCCAACGGTAGAAAAGGAAATATCTTTGTAGAAAAACTAGAGAGAATCATTCTCAGCAACCACTTTGGGATGTGTGCGTTCCACTCACAGAGTTTAACTTTTCTTTTCATGGAGCAGTTTGGAAACACTCTGTTTGTAAAGTCTGCAAGTGTATATTTGGACCTCTTTGAGGATTTCGTTGGAAACGGGATTTCTGCATATAACGCTAGATTGAACAATTCTCAGTAACTTCTTTGGGGTGCGTGTGTTCAACTCACAGAGTTGTACCTTCCTTTAGAAAGAGCAGATTTGAAAGCCTCTTCTTGAGGAATTTACAAGTGGAGATTTCAAGCGATTTGGGGCCAAAGGTAGAAAAGGATATATCTTCGAATAAAAACTAGAGAGAATCATTCTCAGCAACCACTATGGGATGTGTGCGTTCCACTCACAGAGTTTAACCTTTCTTTTCGTAGAGCAGTTTGGATACACTCAGTTTGTAAAGTCTGCAATTGGATATTTGGACCTCCTTGAGGATTTCGTTGGAAGCGGGATTTCTGCATATAACGCTAGACAGAAGAATTCTCAGTAATTCTTTGGGCTGCGTGTGTTCAACTCACAGAGTTGAACCTTTCTTTAGACAGAGCAGATTTGAAACACTCTTTTTGTGGAATATACAAGTGGAGATTTCAAGCGTTTTGGGGCCAACGGTAGAAAACGAAATATTTTTGTATAAAAACTAGAGAGAATAATTCTCAGCAACCACTTTGTGATATGTGCGTTCCACTCACAGAGTTTAAACTTTCTTTTCATAGAGCAGTTTGCAAACACTCTGTTTGTAAAGTCTGCAAGTGGATATTTGGACCTCTTTGAGGATTTCGTTGGAAACGAGATTTCTGCATATAAAGCTAGATAGAAGAATTCTCAGTAACTTCTTTGGGGTGCGTGTGTTCACCTCACAGAGTTGTACCTTTCTTTAGAAAGAGCAGATTTGAAACCCTCTTTTTGAGGAATTTGCAAGTGGAGATTTCAAGCGATTTGGGGCCAACGGTAGAAAAGGAAATATCTTTGTATAAAAACTAGAAAGAATCATTCTCAGCAACCACTTTGGGATGTGTGCGTTCCACTCACAGAGTTTAACCTTTCTTTTCATAGAGCAGTTTGCAAACACTCTGTTTGTAAAGTCTGCAAGTGGATATTTGGACCTCTTTGAGGATTTCGTTGGAAACGGGATTTCTGCATATAACGCTAGACAGAAGAATTCTCAGTAACTTCTTTTGGCTGGGTGTGTTCAACTCACAGAGTTGTACCTTCCTTTAGAAAGACCAGATTTGAAACCCTCTTTTTGTGGAATTTGCAAGTGGAGATTTCAAGCGCTTTGGGACCAACGGTAGAAATGGTAATATCTTCCCGTAAAAACTAGAGAGAATCATTCTCAGCAACCACTTTGGGATGTGTTCGTTCCACTCACAGAGTTTAACCTTTCTTTTCATAGAGCAGTTTGCAAACACTCTGTTTGTAAAGTCTGCAAGTGGATATTTGGACCTCTTTGAGGATTTCGTTGGAAACGGGATTTCTGCATATAACGCTAGACAGAAGAATTGTCAGTAACTTCTTTGGGCTGCGTGTGTTCAACTCACAGAGTTGAACCTTCCTTTAGACAGAGCAGATTTGAAAACCTCCTTTTGTGGAATTTACAAGTGTAGATTTCAAGCGATTTGGGGCCAACGGTAGAAACGGAAATATCTTCGAATAAAAACTAGAGAGAATCATTCTCAGCAACCACTTTGGGATGTGTGCGTTCCACTCACGGAGTTTAACCTTTCTTTTCATAGAGCAGTTTGGAAACACTCTGTTTGAAAGTCTGCAAGTGGATATTTGGATATCTTTGAGGATTTCGTTGGAAACGGGATTTCTGCATATAAAGCTAGATAGAAGAAATCTCAGTAACTTCTTTGGGCTGCGTGTGTTCAACTCACAGAGTTGTACCTTCCTTTAGAGAGAGCAGATTTGAAACCCTCTTCTTGTGGAATTTGCAAGTGGAGATTTCAAGCGATTTGGGGCCAACGGTAGAAAAGGAAATATCATCCAATAAAAAGTAGAGAGAATCATTCTCAGCAACCACTTTGGGATGTGTGCATTCCACTCACAGAGTTTAACCTTTCTTTTCATAGAGCAGTTTGCAAACACTCTGTTTGAAAAGTCTGCAAGTGGATATTTGGACCTCTTTGAGGATTTCGTTGGAAACGGGATTTCTGCATATAACGCTAGACAGAAGAATTCTCTGTAACTTCTTTGGGCTGTGTGTGTTCAACTCACAGAGTTGAACTTTCCTTTAGACAGTGCAGATTTGAACCCTCTTTTTGTGGAATTTACAAGTGGAGATTTCAAGGGCTTTGGGGCCAACGGTAGAAAAGGAAATATCTTTGTATAAAAACTAGAGAGAATCATTCTCAGCAACCACTTTGTGATATGTGGGTTCCACTCACGGAGTTTAAACTTTCTTTTCATAGAGCAGTTTGGAAACACTCTGCATGTAAAGTCTGCAAGTGGATATTTGGACATCTTTGAGGATTTCGTTGGAAGAGGGATTTCTGCAAATAACGCTAGATAGAAGAATTCTCAGTAACTTCTTTGGGATGCGTGTGTTCAACTCACAGAGTTGAACCTTCCTTTAGACAGAGCAGATTTGAAACCCTCTTTTTGTGGAATATACCAACATTTTGTGGAATATACAAGTGGAGATTTCAAGCGCTTTGGGGCCAACGGTAGGAAAGGGAATATTTTTGTATAAAAACTAGAGAGAATCATTCTCAGCAACCACTTTGTGATATGTGCGTTCCACTCACAGAGTTTAAACTTTCTTTTCATAGAGCAGTTTGCAAACACTCTGTTTGTAAAGTCTGGAAGTGGATAATTGGACCTCTTTGAGGATTTCGTTGGAAACGGGATTTCTGCATATAAAGCTAGATAGAAGAATTCTCAGTAACTTCTTTGGGGTTCGTGTGTTCAACTAACAGAGTTGTACCTTTCTTTTGAAAGAGCAGATTTGAAACCCTCTTTTTGAGGAATTTGCAAGTGGAGATTTCAAGCGATTTGGGGCCAACGGTAGAAAAGGAAATATCTTTGTATAAAAACTAGAGAGAATCATTCTCAGCAACCACTTTGGGATGTGTGCGTTCCACTCACAGAGTTTAACCTTTCTTTTCATAGAGCAGTTTGCAAACACTCTGTTTGTAAAGTCTGCAAGGGGATATTTGGACCTCTTTGAGGATTTCGTTGGAAACGGGATTTCTGCATATAACGCTAGACAGAAGAATTCTCAGTAACTTCTTTTGGCTGGGTGTGTTCAACTCACAGAGTTGTACCTTCCTTTAGAAAGAGCAGATTTGAAACCCTCTTTTTGTGGAATTTGCAAGTGGAGATTTCAAGCGCTTTGGGACCAACGGTAGAAATGGTAATATCTTCCCGTAAAAACTAGAGAGAATCATTCTCAGCAACCACTTTGGGATGTGTTCGTTCCACTCACAGAGTTTAACCTTTCTTTTCATACAGCAGTTTGCAAACACTCTGTTTGTAAAGTCTGCAAGTGGATATTTGGACCTCTTTGAGGATTTCGTTGGAAACGGGATTTCTGCATATAACGCTAGACAGAAGAATTGTCAGTAACTTCTTTGGGGTGCGTGTGTTCAACTCACAGAGTTGTACCTTCCTTTAGAAAGAGCAGATTTGAAAGTCTCTTCTTGAGGAATTTACAAGTGGAGATTTCAAGCGATTTGGGGCCAAAGGTAGAAAAGGATATATCTTCGAATAAAAACTAGAGAGAATCATTCTCAGCAACCACTATGGGATGTGTGCGTTCCACTCACAGAGTTTAACCTTTCTTTTCGTAGAGCAGTTTGGATACACTCTGTTTGTAAAGTCTGCAAGTGGATATTTGGACCTCCTTGAGGATTTCGTTGGAAGCGGGATTTCTGCATATAACGCTAGACAGAAGAATTCTCAGTAATTCTTTGGGCTGCGTGTGTTCAACTCACAGAGTTGAACTTTCCTTTAGGCAGTGCAGATTTGAAGCCTCTTATTGTGGAAATTACAAGTGGACATTTCAAGCGCTTTGGGGCCAATGGTAGAAAAGGAAACATCTTCGTATAAAAACTAGAGAGAATCATTCTCAGCAACCACTTTGTGATATGTGCGTTCCACTCACAGAGTTTAGCCTTTCTTTTCATAGAGTAGTTTGGAAACACTCTCTTTGTAAAGTCTGCAAGTGGATATTTGGACCTCCTTGAGGATTTCGTTGGAAGCGGGATTTCTGCATATAACGCTAGACAGAAGAATTCTCAGTAATTCTTTGGGCTGTGTGTGTTCAACTCACAGAGTTGAACCTTCCTTTAGACAGAGCAGATTTGAAACCCTCTTTTTGTGGAATATACCAACATTTTGTGGAATATACAAGTGGAGATTTCAAGCGCTTTGGGGCCAACGGTAGGAAAGGGAATATTTTTGTATAAAAACTAGAGAGAATCATTCTCAGCAACCACTTTGTGATATGTGCGTTCCACTCACAGAGTTTAAACTTTCTTTTCATAGAGCAGTTTGCAAACACTCTGTTTGTAAAGTCTGGAAGTGGATAATTGGACCTCTTTGAGGATTTCGTTGGAAACGGGATTTCTGCATATAAAGCTAGATAGAAGAATTCTCAGTAACTTCTTTGGGGTTCGTGTGTTCAACTAACAGAGTTGTACCTTTCTTTTGAAAGAGCAGATTTGAAACCCTCTTTTTGAGGAATTTGCAAGTGGAGATTTCAAGCGATTTGTGGCCAACGGTAGAAAAGGAAATATCTTTGTATAAAAACTAGAGAGAATCATTCTCAGCAACCACTTTGGGATGTGTGCGTTCCACTCACAGAGTTTAACCTTTCTTTTCATAGAGCAGTTTGCAAACACTCTGTTTGTAAAGTCTGCAAGGGGATATTTGGACCTCTTTGAGGATTTCGTTGGAAACGGGATTTCTGCATATAACGCTAGACAGAAGAATTCTCAGTAATTCTTTGGGCTGCGTGTGTTCAACTCACAGAGTTGAACTTTCCTTTAGGCAGTGCAGATTTGAAGCCTCTTATTGTGGAAATTACAAGTGGACATTTCAAGCGCTTTGGGGCCAATGGTAGAAAAGGAAACATCTTCGTATAAAAACTAGAGAGAATCATTCTCAGCAACCACTATGGGATGTGTGCGTTCCACTCACAGAGTTTAACCTTTCTTTTCGTAGAGCAGTTTGGATACACTCTGTTTGTAAAGTCTGCAAGTGGATATTTGGACCTCCTTGAGGATTTCGTTGGAAGCGGGATTTCTGCATATAACGCTAGACAGAAGAATTCTCAGTAATTCTTTGGGCTGCGTGTGTTCAACTCACAGAGTTGAACCTTCCTTTAGACAGAGCAGATTTGAAACCCTCTTTTTGTGGAATATACCAACATTTTGTGGAATATACAAGTGGAGATTTCAAGCGCTTTGGGGCCAACGGTAGGAAAGGGAATATTTTTGTATAAAAACTAGAGAGAATCATTCTCAGCAACCACTTTGTGATATGTGCGTTCCACTCACAGAGTTTAAACTTTCTTTTCATAGAGCAGTTTGTAAACACTCTGTTTGTAAAGTCTGGAAGTGGATAATTGGACCTCTTTGAGGATTTCGTTGGAAACGGGATTTCTGCATATAAAGCTAGATAGAAGAATTCTCAGTAACTTCTTTGGGGTTCGTGTGTTCAACTAACAGAGTTGTACCTTTCTTTTGAAAGAGCAGATTTGAAACCCTCTTTTTGAGGAATTTGCAAGTGGAGATTTCAAGCGATTTGGGGCCAACGGTAGAAAAGGAAATATCTTTGTATAAAAACTAGAGAGAATCATTCTCAGCAACCACTTTGGGATGTGTGCGTTCCACTCACAGAGTTTAACCTTTCTTTTCATAGAGCAGTTTGCAAACACTCTGTTTGTAAAGTCTGCAAGTGGATATTTGGACCTCTTTGAGGATTTCGTTGGAAACGGGATTTCTGCATATAACGCTAGACAGAAGAATTCTCAGTAACTTCTTTTGGCTGGGTGTGTTCAACTCACAGAGTTGTACCTTCCTTTAGAAAGAGCAGATTTGAAACCCTCTTTTTGTGGAATTTGCAAGTGGAGATTTCAAGCGCTTTGGGACCAACGGTAGAAATGGTAATATCTTCCCGTAAAAACTAGAGAGAATCATTCTCAGCAACCACTTTGGGATGTGTTCGTTCCACTCACAGAGTTTAACCTTTCTTTTCATACAGCAGTTTGCAAACACTCTGTTTGTAAAGTCTGCAAGTGGATATTTGGACCTCTTTGAGGATTTCGTTGGAAACGGGATTTCTGCATATAACGCTAGACAGAAGAATTGTCAGTAACTTCTTTGGGGTGCGTGTGTTCAACTCACAGAGTTGTACCTTCCTTTAGAAAGAGCAGATTTGAAAGTCTCTTCTTGAGGAATTTACAAGTGGAGATTTCAAGCGATTTGGGGCCAAAGGTAGAAAAGGATATATCTTCGAATAAAAACTAGAGAGAATCATTCTCAGCAACCACTATGGGATGTGTGCGTTCCACTCACAGAGTTTAACCTTTCTTTTCGTAGAGCAGTTTGGATACACTCTGTTTGTAAAGTCTGCAAGTGGATATTTGGACCTCCTTGAGGATTTCGTTGGAAGCGGGATTTCTGCATATAACGCTAGACAGAAGAATTCTCAGTAATTCTTTGGGCTGCGTGTGTTCAACTCACAGAGTTGAACTTTCCTTTAGGCAGTGCAGATTTGAAGCCTCTTATTGTGGAAATTACAAGTGGGCATTTCAAGCGCTTTGGGGCCAATGGTAGAAAAGGAAACATCTTCGTATAAAAACTAGAGAGAATCATTCTCAGCAACCACTTTGTGATATGTGCGTTCCACTCACGGAGTTTAACGTTTCTTTTCATAGAGCAGTTTGGAAACACTGTGTTTGAAAGTCTGCAAGTGGATATTTGGACATCTTTGAGGATTTCGTTGGAAAAGGGATTTCTGCATATAACGCTAGACAGAAGAATTCTCAGTAACTTCTTTGGGCTGTGTGTGTTCAACTCACAGAGTTGTACCTTCCTTTAGAGAGAGAAGATTTGAAACCCTCTTCTTGTGGAATTTGCAAGTGGAGATTTTAAGCAATTTGGGGCCAACGGTAGAAAAGGAAATATCTTCCTCTAAAAACTAGAGAGAATCATTCTCAGCAACCACTATGGGATATGTGCGTTCCACTCACAGAGTTTAACTTTTCTTTTCATAGAGCAGTTTGCAAACACTCTGTTTGTAAAGTCTGCAAGTGGATATTTGGACCTCTTTGCGGATTTCTTTGGAAACGGGTTTCTGCATATAAAGCTAGATAGAAGAATTCTCAGTAACTTCTTTGGGGTGCGTGTGTTCACCTCACAGAGTTGTACCTTTCTTTAGAAAGAGCAGATTTGAAACCCTCTTTTTGAGGAATTTGCAAGTGGAGATTTCAAGCGATTTGTGGCCAACGGTAGAAAAGGAAATATCTTCGAATAAAAACTAGAGAGAATCATTCTCAGCAACCACTTTGGGATGTGTGCGTTCCCCTCACAGAGTTTAACCTTTCTTTTCATAGAGCAGTTTGCAAACACTCTGTTTGTAACGTCTGCAAGTGGATATTTTTACCTCTTTGAGGAGTTCGTTGGAAACGGGATTTCTGCATATAACGCTAGACAGAAGAATTCTCAGTACCTTCCTTGGTCTGTGTGAGTTCAACTCACAGAGTTGAACTTTCCTTTAGACAGTGCAGATTTGAACCCACTTTTTGTGGAATTTACAAGTGTAGATTTCAAGCGCTTTGGGGCCAACGGTAGAAAAGGAAATATCTTTGTAGAAAAACTAGAGAGAATCATTCTCAGCAACCACTTTGGGATGTGTGCGTTCCACTCACAGAGTTTAACTTTTCTTTTCATGGAGCAGTTTGGAAACACTCTGTTTGTAAAGTCTGCAAGTGGATATTTGGACCTCTTTGAGGATTTCGTTGGAAACGGGATTTCTGCATATAACGCTAGATTGAAGAATTCTCAGTAACTTCTTTGGGGTGCGTGTGTTCAACTCACAGAGTTGTACCTTCCTTTAGAAAGAGCAGATTTGAAAGCCTCTTCTTGAGGGATTTGCAAGTGGAGATTTCAAGCGATTTGGGGCCAAAGGTAGAAAAGGTTATATCTTCGAATAAAAACTAGAGAGAATCATTCTCAGCAACCACTATGGGATGTGTGCGTTCCACTCACAGAGTTTAACCTTTCTTTTCGTAGAGCAGTTTGGAAACACTCTGTTTGTAAAGTCTGCAAGTGGATATTTGGACCTCCTTTAGGATTTCGTTGGAAGCGGGATTTCTGCATATAACGCTAGACAGAAGAATTCTCAGTAATTCTTTGGGCTGCGTGTGTTCAACTCACAGAGTTCAACCTTCCTTTAGACAGAGCAGATTTGAAACCCTCTTTTTGTGGAATTTGCAAGTGGAGATTTCAAGCGCTTTGGGGCCAATGGTAGAAATGGAACTATCTTCGCATAAAGACTAGAGAGAATCATTCTCAGCAACCACTTTGTGATGGGTGCGTTCCACTCACAGAGTTTAACCTTTCTTTTCATAGAGCAGATTGGAAACACCCTGTTTGTAAAGTCTGCAAGGGGATATTTAGACCTCTTTGAGGATTTCGTTGGAAACGGGATTTCTGCATATATCGCTAGACAGAAGAATTCTCAGTAACTTCTTTGGGCTGTGTGTGTTCAACTCACAGAGTTGTACCTTCCTTTAGACAGAGCAGATTTGAAACCCTCTTTTTGAGGAATTTGCAAGTGGAGATTTCAAGCGCTTTGGGGCCAACGGTAGAAAAGGAAATATCTTCCTCTAAAAACTAGAGAGAATCATTTTCAGCAACCTCTTGGTGATGTGTGCGTTACACTCACAGAGTTTAACCTTTCTTTTCATAGAGCAGTTTGCAAACACTCTGTTTGTAAAGTCTGCAAGTGGATATTTGGACCTCTTTGAGGATTTCGTTGGAAACGGGATTTCTGCATATAACGGTAGAGAGAAGAATTCTCAGCAACTTCTTTGGGCTGTGTCTGTTCAACTCACAGAGTTGAACTTTCCTCTAGGCAGTGCAGATTTGAAGCCTCTTATTGTGGAAATTACAAGTGGACATTTCAAGCGCTTTGGGGCCAACGGTAGAAAAGGAAATATCTTTGTATAAAAACTAGAGAGAATCATTCTCAGCAACCACTTTGTGATATGTGGGTTCCACTCACGGAGTTTAACCTTTCTTTTCATAGAGCAGTTTGGAAACACTGTGTTTGAAAGTCTGCAAGTGGATATTCGGACATCTTTGAGGATTTCGTTGGAAACGGGATTTCTGCATATAACTCTAGGCAGAAGAATTCTCAGTAACTTCTTTGGGCTGCGTGTGTTCAACTCACAGAGTTGTACCTTTCTTTTGAAAGAGCAGATTTGAAACCCTCTTTTTGTGGAATATACAAGTGGAGATTTCAAGCGATTTGGGGCCAACGGTAGGAAAGGGAATATTTTTGTATAAAAACTAGAGAGAATCATTCTCAGCAACCACTTTGTGATATGTGCGTTCCACTCACAGAGTTTAATCTTTCTTTTCATAGAGCAGTTTGCAAACACTCTGTTTGTAAAGTCTGCAAGTGGATAATTGGACCTCTTTGAGGATTTCGTTGGAAACGGGATTTCTGCATATAAAGCTAGATAGAAGAATTCTCAGTAACTTCTTTCGGGTTCGTGTGTTCAACTAACAGAGTTGTACCTTTCTTTTGAAAGAGCAGATTTGAAACCCTCTTTTTGAGGAATTTGCAAGTGGAGATTTCAAGCGATTTGGGGCCAACGGTAGAAAAGGAAATATCTTTGTATAAAAACTAGAGAGAATCATTCTCAGCAACCACTTTGGGATGTGTGCGTTCCACTCACAGAGTTTAACCTTTCTTTTCATAGAGCAGTTTGCAAACACTCTGTTTGTAAAGTCTGCAAGGGGATATTTGGACCTCTTTGAGGATTTCGTTGGAAACGGGATTTCTGCATATAACGCTAGACAGAAGAATTCTCAGTAACTTCTTTTCGCTGCGTGTGTTCAACACACAGAGTTGATCTTTCCTTTAGACAGTGCAGATTTGACCCCTCTTTTTGTGGAATTTACCAGTGGAGATTTCAAGCGCTTTTGGGCCAACGGTAGAAAAGGAAACATCTTTGAATAAAAACTAGAGAGAATCATTCTCAGCAACCACTTTGTGATATGTGCTTGCCACTCACGCAGTTTAACCTTTCTTTTCATAGAGCAGTTTGGAAACAATCTGCATGTAAAGTCTGCAGGTGGATATTTGGACCTCTTTGAGGATTTCGTTGGAAACGGGATTTCTGCATCTAACGCTAGACAGAAGAATTCTCAGTAACTTCTTTGGGCTGTGTGTGTTCAACTCACAGAGTTGTACCTTCCTTTAGACAGAGCAGATTTGAAACCCTCTTTTTGAGGAATTTGCAAGTGGAGATTTCAAGCGATTTGGGGCCAGCGGTAGAAAAGGAAATATCTGTGAATAAAAAGTAGAGAGAATCATTTTCAGCAACCACTTGGTGATGTGTGCGTTCCACTCACAGAGTTTAACCTTTCTTTTCATAGAGCAGTTTGTAAACACTCTGTTTGTAAAGTCAGCAAGTGGATATTTGGACCTCTTTGAGGATTTCGTTGGAAACGGTATTTCTGAATATAACGCTAGACAGAAGAATTCTCAGTAACTTCTTGTGGCTGCGTGTGTTCAACCCACAGAGTTGTACCTTCCTTTAGACAGAGCAGATTTGATACCCTCTTTTTGTGGAATTTGCAAGTGTTGATTTCAAGCGCTTTGGGGCCAACGGTAGAAACGGAAATATGTTCGAATAAAAACTAGAGAGAATCATTTTCAGCAACCACTATGGGATATGTGCGTTCCACTCACAGAGTAACTTTTCTTTTCATAGAGCAGTTTGGAAACACTCTGTTTGTAAAGTCTGCAAGTGGATATTTGGACCTCCTTTAGGATTTCGTTGGAAGCGGGTTTTCTGCATATAACGCTAGACAGAAGAATTCTCAGTAATTCTTTGGGCTGCGTGTGTTCAACTCACAGTGTTGAACCTTTCTTTAGACAGAGCAGATTTGAAACCCTCTTTTTGTGGAATATACAAGTGGAGATTTCAAGTGCTTTGGGGCCAACGGTAGGAAAGGGAATATTTTTGTATAAAAACTAGAGAGAATCATTCTCAGCAACCACTTTGTGATATGTGCGTTCCACTCACAGAGTTTAAACTTTCTTTTCATAGAGCAGTTTGCAAACACTCTGTTTGTAAAGTCTGGAAGTGGATAATTGGACCTCTTTGAGGATTTCGTTGGAAACGGGATTTCTGCATATAAAGCTAGATAGAAGAATTCTCAGTAACTTCTTTGGGGTTCGTGTGTTCAACTAACAGAGTTGTACCTTTCTTTTGAAAGAGCAGATTTGAAACCCTCTTTTTGAGGAATTTGCAAGTGGAGATTTCAAGCGATTTGGGGCCAACGGTAGAAAAGGAAATATCTTTGTATAAAAACTAGAGAGAATCATTCTCAGCAACCACTTTGGGATGTGTGCGTTCCACTCACAGAGTTTAACCGTTCTTTTCATAGAGCAGTTTGCAAACACTCTGTTTGTAAAGTCTGCAAGGGGATATTTGGACCTCTTTGAGGATTTCGTTGGAAACGGGATTTCTGCATATAACGCTAGACAGAAGAATTCTCAGTAACTTCTTTTGGCTGGGTGTGTTCAACTCACAGAGTTGTACCTTCCTTTAGAAAGAGCAGATTTGAAACCCTCTTTTTGTGGAATTTGCAAGTGGAGATTTCAAGCGATTTGGGACCAATCGGTAGAAATGGTAATATCTTCCCGTAAAAACTAGAGAGAATCATTCTCAGCAACCACTTTGGGATGTGTTCGTTCCACTCACAGAGTTTAACCTTTCTTTTCATAGAGCAGTTTGCAAACACTCTGTTTGTAAAGTCTGCAAGTGGATATTTGGACCTCTTTGAGGATTTCGTTGGAAACGGGATTTCTGCATACAACGCTAGACAGAAGAATTGTCAGTAACTTCTTTGGGCTGCGTGTGTTCAACCCACAGAGTTGTAACTTCCTTTAGAAAAAGCAGATTTGAAACCCTCTTCTTGTGGAATTTGCTAGTGGAGATTTCAAGCGATTTGGGGCCAACGGTAGAAACGGAAATATCTTCGAATAAAAACTAGAGAGAATCATTCTCAGCAACCACTTTGGGATGTGTGCGTTCCACTCACAGAGTTTAACCTTTCTTTTCATAGAGCAGTTTGCAAACACTCTGTTTGTAAAGTCTGCAAGTGGATATTTTTACCTCTTTGAGGAGTTCGTTGGAAACGGGATTTCTGCATATAACGCTAGACAGAAGAATTCTCAGTAACTTCCTTGGTCTCTGTGAGTTCAACTCTCAGAGTTGAACTTTCCTTTAGACAGTGCAGATTTGAACTCACTTTTTGTGGAATTTACAAGTGGAGATTTCAAGGGCTTTGGGGCCAACGGTAGAAAAGGAAATATCTTTGTAGAAAAACTAGAGAGAATCATTCTCAGCAACCACTTTGGGATGTGTGCGTTCCACTCACAGAGTTTAACTTTTCTTTTCATGGAGCAGTTTGGAAACACTCTGTTTGTAAAGTCTGCAAGTGGATATTTGGACCTCTTTGAGGATTTCTTTGGAAACGGGATTTCTGCATATAACGCTAGATTGAAGAATTCTCAGTAACTTCTTTGGGGTGCGTGTGTTCAACTCACAGAGTTGTACCTTCCTTTAGAAAGAGCAGATTTGAAAGCCTCTTCTTGAGGAATTTACAAGTGGAGATTTCAAGCGATTTGGGGCCAAAGGTAGAAAAGGATATATCTTCGAATAAAAACTAGAGAGAATCATTCTCAGCAACCACTATGGGATGTGTGCGTTCCACTCAAAGAGTTTAACCTTTCTTTTCGTAGAGCAGTTTGGATACACTCTGTTTGTAAAGTCTGCAAGTGGATATTTGGACCTCCTTGAGGATTTCGTTGGAAGAGGGGTTTCTGCATATAACGCTAGACAGAAGAATTCTCAGTAATTCTTTGGGCTGCGTGTGTTCAACTCACAGAGTTGAACCTTTCTTTAGACAGAGCAGATTTGAAACCCTCTTTTTGTGGAATATACAAGTGGAGATTTCAAGCGTTTTGGGGCCAACGGTAGAAAACGAAATATTTTTGTATAAAAACTAGAGAGAATCATTCTCAGCAACCACTTTGTGATATGTGCGTTCCACTCACAGAGTTTAAACTTTCTTTTCATAGAGCAGTTTGCAAACACTCTGTTTGTAAAGTCTGCAAGTGGATATTTGGACCTCTTTGAGGATTTCGTTGGAAACGAGATTTCTGCATATAAAGCTAGATAGAAGAATTCTCAGTAACTACTTTGGGGTGCGTGTGTTCAACTCACAGAGTTGTACCTTTCTTTAGAAAGAGCAGATTTGAAACCCTCTTTTTGAGGAATTTGCAAGTGGAGATTTCAAGCGATTTGGGGCCCACGGTAGAAAAGGAAATATCTTTGTATAAAAACTAGAGAGAATCATTCTCAGCAACCACCTTGGGATATGTGCGTTCCACTCACAGAGTTTAACCTTTCTTTTCATAGAGCAGTTTGCAAACACTCTGTTTGTAAAGTCTGCAAGTGGATATTTGGACCTCTTTGAGGATTTCGTTGGAAACGGGATTTCTGCATATAACGCTAGACAGAAGAATTGTCAGTAACTTCTTTGGGCTGCGTGTGTTCAACCCACAGAGTTGTAACTTCTTTTAGAAAAAGCAGATTTGAAACCCTCTTCTTGTGGAATTTGCTAGTGGAGATTTCAAGCGATTTGTGGCCAACGGTAGAAACGGAAATATCTTCGAATAAAAACTAGAGAGAATCATTCTCAGCAACCACTTTGGGATGTGTGCGTTCCACTCACAGAGTTTAACCTTTCTTTTCATAGAGTAGTTTGCAATCACTCTGTTTGCAAAGTCTGCAAGTGGATATTTGGACCTCTTTGAGGATTTCGTTGGAAACGGGATTTCTGCATATAACGGTAGAGAGAAGAATTCTCAGTAAGTTCTTTGGGCTGTGTGTGTTCAACTCACAGAGTTGAACTTTCCTTTAGGCAGTGCAGATTTGAAGCCTCTTATTGTGGAAATTACAAGTGGACATTTCAAGCGCTTTGGGGCCAACGGTAGAAAAGGAAATATCTTTGTATAAAAACTAGAGAGAATCATTCTCAGCAACCACTTTGTGATATGTGCGTTCCACTCACGGAGTTTAAAATTTCTTTTCATAGAGCAGTTTGGAAACACTGTGTTTGAAAGTCTGCAAGTGGATATTTGGACATCTTTGAGGATTTCGTTGGAAACGGGATTTCTGCATATAACGCTAGACAGAAGAATTCTCAGTAACTTCTTTGGGCTGCGTGTGTTCAACTCACAGAGTTGTACATTCCTTTAGAGAGAGCAGATTTGAAACCCTCTTCTTGTGGAATTTGCAAGTGGAGATTTCAAGCAATTTGGGGCCAACGGTAGAAAAGGAAATATCATCGAATAAAAACTAGAGAGAATCATTCTCAGCAACCACTTTGGGATGTGTGCGTTCCACTCACAGAGTTTAACCTTTCCTTTCATAGGGCAGTTTGCAAACACTCTGTTTGTAAAGTCTGCAAGTGGATATTTTTACCTCTTTGAGGAGTTCGTTGGAATCGGGATTTCTGCATATAACGCTAGACAGGAGAATTCTCAGTAACTTCCTTGGTCTGAGTTCAACTCACAGAGTTGAACTTTCCTTTAGACAGTGCAGATTTGAACCCACTTTTTGTGGAATTTACAAGTGGAGATTTCAAGCGCTTTGGGGCCAACGGTAGAAAAGGAAATATCTTTGTAGAAAAACTAGAGAGAATCATTCTCAGCAACCACTTTGGGATGTGTGCGTTCCACTCACAGAGTTTAACTTTTCTTTTCATGGAGCAGTTTGGAAACACTCTGTTTGTAAAGTCTGCAAGTGGATATTTGGACCTCTTTGAGGATTTCGTTGGAAACGGGATTTCTGCATATAACGCTAGATTGAAGAATTCTCAGTAATTTCTTTGGGGTGCGTGTGTTCAACTCACAGAGTTGTACCTTCCTTTAGAAAGAGCAGATTTGAAAGCCTCTTCTTGAGGAATTTACAAGTGGAGATTTCAAGCGATTTGGGGCCAAAGGTAGAAAAGGATATATCTTCGAATAAAAACTAGAGAGAATCATTCTCAGCAACCACTATGGGATGTGTGCGTTCCACTCAAAGAGTTTAACCTTTCTTTTCATAGAGCAGTTTGGATACACTCTGTTTGTAAAGTCTGCAAGTGGATATTTGGACCTCCTTGAGGATTTCGTTGGAAGCGGGATTTCTGCATATAACGCTAGACAGAAGAATTCTCAGTAATTCTTTGGGCTGCGTGTGTTCAACTCACAGAGTTGAACCTTTCTTTAGACAGAGCAGATTTGAAACCCTCTTTTTGTGGAATATACAAGTGGAGATTTCAAGCGTTTTGGGGCCAACGGTAGAAAAGGAAATATTTTTGTATAAAAACTAGAGAGAATCATTCTCAGCAACCACTTTGTGATATGTGCATTCCACTCACAGAGTTTAAACTTTCTTTTCATAGAGCTGTTTGCAAACACTCTCTTTGTAAAGTCTGCAAGTGGATATTTGGACCTCTTTGAGGATTTCGTTGGAAACGAGATTTCTGCATATAAAGCTAGATAGAAGAATTCTCAGTAACTTCTTTGGGGTGCGTGTGTTCAACTCACAGAGTTGTACCTTTCTTTAGAAAGAGCAGATTTGAAACCCTCTTTTTGAGGAATTTGCAAGTGGAGATTTCAAGCGATTTGGGGCCAACGGTAGAAAAGGAAATATCTTTGTATAAAAACTAGAGAGAATCATTCTCAGCAACCACTTTGGGATGTGTGCGTTCCACTCACAGAGTTTAACCTTTCTTTTCATAGAGCAGTTTGCAAACACTCTGTTTGTAAAGTCTGCAAGTGGATATTTGGACCTCTTTGAGGATTTCGTTGGAAACGGGATTTCTGCATATAACGCTAGACAGAAGAATTGTCAGTAACTTCTTTGGGCTGCGTGTGTTCAACCCACAGAGTTGTAACTTCCTTTAGAAAAAGCAGATTTGAAACCCTCTTCTTGTGGAATTTGCTAGTGGAGATTTCAAGCGATTTGTGGCCAACGGTAGAAACGGAAATATCTTCGAATAAAAACTAGAGAGAATCATTCTCAGCAACCACTTTGGGATGTGTGCGTTCCACTCACAGAGTTTAACCTTTCTTTTCATAGAGTAGTTTGCAATCACTCTGTTTGCAAAGTCTGCAAGTGGATATTTGGACTTCTTTGAGGATTTCGTTGGAAACGGGATTTCTGCATATAACGGTAGAGAGAAGAATTCTCAGTAACTTCTTTGGGCTGTGTGTGTTCAACTCACAGAGTTGAACTTTCCTTTAGGCAGTGCAGATTTGAAGCCTCTTATTGTGGAAATTACAAGTGGACATTTCAAGCGCTTTGGGGCCAACGGTAGAAAAGGAAACATCTTCGTATAAAAACTAGAGAGAATCATTCTCAGCAACCACTTTGTGATATGTGCGTTCCACTCACGGAGTTTAACCTTTCTTTTCATAGAGCAGTTTGGAAACACTGTGTTTGAAAGTCTGCAAGTGGATATTTGGACATCTTTGAGGATTTCGTTGGAAACGGGATTTCTGCATATAACGCTAGGCAGAAGAATTCTCAGTAACTTCTTTGGGCTGTGTGTGTTCAACTCACAGAGTTGTACATTCCTTTAGAGAGAGCAGATTTGAAACCCTCTTCTTGTGGAATTTGCAAGTGGAGATTTCAAGCAATTTGGGGCCAACGGTAGAAAAGGAAATATCATCGAATAAAAACTAGAGAGAATCATTCTCAGCAACCACTTTGGGATGTGTGCGTTCCACTCACAGAGTTTAACCTTTCTTTTCATAGAGCAGTTTGCAAACACTCTGTTTGTAAAGTCTGCAAGTGGATATTTTTACCTCTTTGAGGAGTTCGTTGGAAACGGGATTTCTGCATATAACGCTAGACAGAAGAATTCTCAGTAACTTCCTTGGTCTGTGTGAGTTCAACTCACAGAGTTGAACTTTCCTTTAGACAGTGCAGATTTGAACCCACTTTTTGTGGAATTTACATGTGGAGATTTCAAGCGCTTTGGGGCCAACGGTAGAAAAGGAAATATCTTTGTAGAAAAACTAGAGAGAATCATTCTCAGCAACCACTTTGGGATGTGTGCGTTCCACTCACAGAGTTTAACTTTTCTTTTTATGGAGCAGTTTGGAAACACTCTGTTTGTAAAGTCTGCAAGTGGATATTTGGACCTCTTTGAGGATTTCGTTGGAAACGGGATTTCTGCATATAACGCTAGATTGAAGAATTCTCAGTAACTTCTTTGGGATGCGTGTGTTCAACTCACAGAGTTGTACCTTCCTTTAGAAAGAGCAGATTTGAAAGCCTCTTCTTGAGGAATTTGCAAGTGGAGATTTCAAGCGATTTGGGGCCAAAGGTAGAAAAGGATATATCTTCGAATAAAAACTAGAGAGAATCATTCTCAGCAACCACTATGGGATGTGTCCGTTCCACTCACAGAGTTTAACCTTTCTTTTCGTAGAGCAGTTTGGAAACACTCTGTTTGTAAAGTCTGCAAGTGGATATTTGGACCTCCTTGAGGATTTCGTTGGAAGCGGGATTTCTGCATATAACGCTAGACAGAAGAATTCTCAGTAATTCTTTGGGCTGCGTGTGTTCAACTCACAGAGTTCAACCTTCCTTTAGACAGAGCAGATTTGAAACCCTCTTTTTGTGGAATTTGCAAGTGGAGATTTCAAGCGCTTTGGGGCCAATGGTAGAAATGGAAATATCTTCGCATAAAGACTAGAGAGAATCATTCTCAGCAACCACTTTGTGATGGGTGCGTTCCACTCACAGAGTTTAACCTTTCTTTTCATAGAGCAGATTGGAAACACCCTGTTTGTAAAGTCTGCAAGTGGATATTTGGACCTCTTTGAGGATTTCGTTGGAAACGGGATTTCTGCATATATCGCTAGACAGAAGAATTCTCAGTAACTTCTTTGGGCTGTGTGTGTTCAACACACAGAGTTGATCTTTCCTTTAGACAGTGCAGATTTGACCCCTCTTTTTGTGGAATTTACAAGTGGAGATTTCAGGCGCTTTCGGGCCAACGGTAGAAAGGAAACATCTTTGAATAAAAACTAGAGAGAATCATTCTCAGCAACCACTTTGTGATATGTGCGTTCCACTCACGCAGTTTAACCTTTCTTTTCATAGAGCAGTTTGGAAACAATCTGCATGTAAAGTCTGCAGGTGGATATTTGGACCTCTTTGATGATTTCGTTGGAAACGTGATTTCTGCATCTAACGCTAGACAGAAGAATTCTCAGTAACTTCTTTGGGCTGTGTGTGTTCAACTCACAGAGTTGTACCTTCCTTTAGACAGAGCAGATTTGAAACCCTGTTTTTGAGGAATCTGCAAGTGGAGATTTCAAGCGCTTTGGGGCCAACGGTAGAAAAGGAAATATCTTCCTCTAAAAACTAGAGAGAATCATTCTCATCAACCACTATGGGATATGTGCGTTCCACTCACAGAGTTTAACTTTTCTTTTCATAGAGCAGTTTGCAAACACTCTGTTTGTAAAGTCTGCAAGTGGATATTTGGACCTCTTTGAGGATTTCGTTGGAAACGGGATTTCTGCATATAAAGCTAGATAGAAGAATTCTCAGTAACTTCTTTGGGGTGCGTGTGTTCACCTCACAGAGTTGTACCTTTCTTTAGAAAGAGCAGATTTGAAACCCTCTTTTTGAGGAATTTGCAAGTGGAGATTTCAAGCGATTTGGGGCCAACGGTAGAAAAGGAAATATCTTTGTATAAAAACTAGAGAGAATCATTCTCAGCAACCACTTTGGGATGTGTGCGTTCCACTCACAGTGTTTAACCTTTCTTTTCATAGAGCAGTTTGCAAACACTCTGTTTGTAAAGTCTGCAAGTGGATATTTGGACCTCTTTGAGGATTTCGTTGGAAACGGGATTTCTGCATATAACGCTAGATTGAAGAATTCTCAGTAACTTCTTTGGGATGCGTGTGTTCAACTCACAGAGTTGTACCTTCCTTTAGAAAGAGCAGATTTGAAAGCCTCTTCTTGAGGAATTTGCAAGTGGAGATTTCAAGCGATTTGGGGCCAAAGGTAGAAAAGGATATATCTTCGAATAAAAACTAGAGAGAATCATTCTCAGCAACCACTATGGGATGTGTCCGTTCCACTCACAGAGTTTAACCTTTCTTTTCGTAGAGCAGTTTGGAAACACTCTGTTTGTAAAGTCTGCAAGTGGATATTTGGACCTCCTTGAGGATTTCGTTGGAAGCGGGATTTCTGCATATAACGCTAGACAGAAGAATTCTCAGTAATTCTTTGGGCTGCGTGTGTTCAACTCACAGAGTTCAACCTTCCTTTAGACAGAGCAGATTTGAAACCCTCTTTTTGTGGAATTTGCAAGTGGAGATTTCAAGCGCTTTGGGGCCAATGGTAGAAATGGAAATATCTTCGCATAAAGACTAGAGAGAATCATTCTCAGCAACCACTTTGTGATGGGTGCGTTCCACTCACAGAGTTTAACCTTTCTTTTCATAGAGCAGATTGGAAACACCCTGTTTGTAAAGTCTGCAAGTGGATATTTGGACCTCTTTGAGGATTTCGTTGGAAACGGGATTTCTGCATATATCGCTAGACAGAAGAATTCTCAGTAACTTCTTTGGGCTGTGTGTGTTCAACACACAGAGTTGATCTTTCCTTTAGACAGTGCAGATTTGACCCCTCTTTTTGTGGAATTTACAAGTGGAGATTTCAGGCGCTTTCGGGCCAACGGTAGAAAGGAAACATCTTTGAATAAAAACTAGAGAGAATCATTCTCAGCAACCACTTTGTGATATGTGCGTTCCACTCACGCAGTTTAACCTTTCTTTTCATAGAGCAGTTTGGAAACAATCTGCATGTAAAGTCTGCAGGTGGATATTTGGACCTCTTTGATGATTTCGTTGGAAACGTGATTTCTGCATCTAACGCTAGACAGAAGAATTCTCAGTAACTTCTTTGGGCTGTGTGTGTTCAACTCACAGAGTTGTACCTTCCTTTAGACAGAGCAGATTTGAAACCCTGTTTTTGAGGAATCTGCAAGTGGAGATTTCAAGCGCTTTGGGGCCAACGGTAGAAAAGGAAATATCTTCCTCTAAAAACTAGAGAGAATCATTCTCATCAACCACTATGGGATATGTGCGTTCCACTCACAGAGTTTAACTTTTCTTTTCATAGAGCAGTTTGCAAACACTCTGTTTGTAAAGTCTGCAAGTGGATATTTGGACCTCTTTGAGGATTTCGTTGGAAACGGGATTTCTGCATATAAAGCTAGATAGAAGAATTCTCAGTAACTTCTTTGGGGTGCGTGTGTTCACCTCACAGAGTTGTACCTTTCTTTAGAAAGAGCAGATTTGAAACCCTCTTTTTGAGGAATTTGCAAGTGGAGATTTCAAGCGATTTGGGGCCAACGGTAGAAAAGGAAATATCTTTGTATAAAAACTAGAGAGAATCATTCTCAGCAACCACTTTGGGATGTGTGCGTTCCACTCACAGTGTTTAACCTTTCTTTTCATAGAGCAGTTTGCAAACACTCTGTTTGTAAAGTCTGCAAGTGGATATTTGGACCTCTTTGAGGATTTCGTTGGAAACGGGATTTCTGCATATAACGCTAGATTGAAGAATTCTCAGTAACTTCTTTGGGATGCGTGTGTTCAACTCACAGAGTTGTACCTTCCTTTAGAAAGAGCAGATTTGAAAGCCTCTTCTTGAGGAATTTGCAAGTGGAGATTTCAAGCGATTTGGGGCCAAAGGTAGAAAAGGATATATCTTCGAATAAAAACTAGAGAGAATCATTCTCAGCAACCACTATGGGATGTGTCCGTTCCACTCACAGAGTTTAACCTTTCTTTTCGTAGAGCAGTTTGGAAACACTCTGTTTGTAAAGTCTGCAAGTGGATATTTGGACCTCCTTGAGGATTTCGTTGGAAGCGGGATTTCTGCATATAACGCTAGACAGAAGAATTCTCAGTAATTCTTTGGGCTGCGTGTGTTCAACTCACAGAGTTCAACCTTCCTTTAGACAGAGCAGATTTGAAACCCTCTTTTTGTGGAATTTGCAAGTGGAGATTTCAAGCGCTTTGGGGCCAATGGTAGAAATGGAAATATCTTCGCATAAAGACTAGAGAGAATCATTCTCAGCAACCACTTTGTGATGGGTGCGTTCCACTCACAGAGTTTAACCTTTCTTTTCATAGAGCAGATTGGAAACACCCTGTTTGTAAAGTCTGCAAGTGGATATTTGGACCTCTTTGAGGATTTCGTTGGAAACGGGATTTCTGCATATATCGCTAGACAGAAGAATTCTCAGTAACTTCTTTGGGCTGTGTGTGTTCAACACACAGAGTTGATCTTTCCTTTAGACAGTGCAGATTTGACCCCTCTTTTTGTGGAATTTACAAGTGGAGATTTCAGGCGCTTTCGGGCCAACGGTAGAAAGGAAACATCTTTGAATAAAAACTAGAGAGAATCATTCTCAGCAACCACTTTGTGATATGTGCGTTCCACTCACGCAGTTTAACCTTTCTTTTCATAGAGCAGTTTGGAAACAATCTGCATGTAAAGTCTGCAGGTGGATATTTGGACCTCTTTGATGATTTCGTTGGAAACGTGATTTCTGCATCTAACGCTAGACAGAAGAATTCTCAGTAACTTCTTTGGGCTGTGTGTGTTCAACTCACAGAGTTGTACCTTCCTTTAGACAGAGCAGATTTGAAACCCTGTTTTTGAGGAATCTGCAAGTGGAGATTTCAAGCGCTTTGGGGCCAACGGTAGAAAAGGAAATATCTTCCTCTAAAAACTAGAGAGAATCATTCTCATCAACCACTATGGGATATGTGCGTTCCACTCACAGAGTTTAACTTTTCTTTTCATAGAGCAGTTTGCAAACACTCTGTTTGTAAAGTCTGCAAGTGGATATTTGGACCTCTTTGAGGATTTCGTTGGAAACGGGATTTCTGCATATAAAGCTAGATAGAAGAATTCTCAGTAACTTCTTTGGGGTGCGTGTGTTCACCTCACAGAGTTGTACCTTTCTTTAGAAAGAGCAGATTTGAAACCCTCTTTTTGAGGAATTTGCAAGTGGAGATTTCAAGCGATTTGGGGCCAACGGTAGAAAAGGAAATATCTTTGTATAAAAACTAGAGAGAATCATTCTCAGCAACCACTTTGGGATGTGTGCGTTCCACTCACAGTGTTTAACCTTTCTTTTCATAGAGCAGTTTGCAAACACTCTGTTTGTAAAGTCTGCAAGTGGATATTTGGACCTCTTTGAGGATTTCGTTGGAAACGGGATTTCTGCATATAACGCTAGATTGAAGAATTCTCAGTAACTTCTTTGGGATGCGTGTGTTCAACTCACAGAGTTGTACCTTCCTTTAGAAAGAGCAGATTTGAAAGCCTCTTCTTGAGGAATTTGCAAGTGGAGATTTCAAGCGATTTGGGGCCAAAGGTAGAAAAGGATATATCTTCGAATAAAAACTAGAGAGAATCATTCTCAGCAACCACTATGGGATGTGTCCGTTCCACTCACAGAGTTTAACCTTTCTTTTCGTAGAGCAGTTTGGAAACACTCTGTTTGTAAAGTCTGCAAGTGGATATTTGGACCTCCTTGAGGATTTCGTTGGAAGCGGGATTTCTGCATATAACGCTAGACAGAAGAATTCTCAGTAATTCTTTGGGCTGCGTGTGTTCAACTCACAGAGTTCAACCTTCCTTTAGACAGAGCAGATTTGAAACCCTCTTTTTGTGGAATTTGCAAGTGGAGATTTCAAGCGCTTTGGGGCCAATGGTAGAAATGGAAATATCTTCGCATAAAGACTAGAGAGAATCATTCTCAGCAACCACTTTGTGATGGGTGCGTTCCACTCACAGAGTTTAACCTTTCTTTTCATAGAGCAGATTGGAAACACCCTGTTTGTAAAGTCTGCAAGTGGATATTTGGACCTCTTTGAGGATTTCGTTGGAAACGGGATTTCTGCATATATCGCTAGACAGAAGAATTCTCAGTAACTTCTTTGGGCTGTGTGTGTTCAACACACAGAGTTGATCTTTCCTTTAGACAGTGCAGATTTGACCCCTCTTTTTGTGGAATTTACAAGTGGAGATTTCAGGCGCTTTCGGGCCAACGGTAGAAAGGAAACATCTTTGAATAAAAACTAGAGAGAATCATTCTCAGCAACCACTTTGTGATATGTGCGTTCCACTCACGCAGTTTAACCTTTCTTTTCATAGAGCAGTTTGGAAACAATCTGCATGTAAAGTCTGCAGGTGGATATTTGGACCTCTTTGATGATTTCGTTGGAAACGTGATTTCTGCATCTAACGCTAGACAGAAGAATTCTCAGTAACTTCTTTGGGCTGTGTGTGTTCAACTCACAGAGTTGTACCTTCCTTTAGACAGAGCAGATTTGAAACCCTGTTTTTGAGGAATCTGCAAGTGGAGATTTCAAGCGCTTTGGGGCCAACGGTAGAAAAGGAAATATCTTCCTCTAAAAACTAGAGAGAATCATTCTCATCAACCACTATGGGATATGTGCGTTCCACTCACAGAGTTTAACTTTTCTTTTCATAGAGCAGTTTGCAAACACTCTGTTTGTAAAGTCTGCAAGTGGATATTTGGACCTCTTTGAGGATTTCGTTGGAAACGGGATTTCTGCATATAAAGCTAGATAGAAGAATTCTCAGTAACTTCTTTGGGGTGCGTGTGTTCACCTCACAGAGTTGTACCTTTCTTTAGAAAGAGCAGATTTGAAACCCTCTTTTTGAGGAATTTGCAAGTGGAGATTTCAAGCGATTTGGGGCCAACGGTAGAAAAGGAAATATCTTTGTATAAAAACTAGAGAGAATCATTCTCAGCAACCACTTTGGGATGTGTGCGTTCCACTCACAGTGTTTAACCTTTCTTTTCATAGAGCAGTTTGCAAACACTCTGTTTGTAAAGTCTGCAAGTGGATATTTGGACCTCTTTGAGGATTTCGTTGGAAACGGGATTTCTGCATATAACGCTAGATTGAAGAATTCTCAGTAACTTCTTTGGGATGCGTGTGTTCAACTCACAGAGTTGTACCTTCCTTTAGAAAGAGCAGATTTGAAAGCCTCTTCTTGAGGAATTTGCAAGTGGAGATTTCAAGCGATTTGGGGCCAAAGGTAGAAAAGGATATATCTTCGAATAAAAACTAGAGAGAATCATTCTCAGCAACCACTATGGGATGTGTCCGTTCCACTCACAGAGTTTAACCTTTCTTTTCGTAGAGCAGTTTGGAAACACTCTGTTTGTAAAGTCTGCAAGTGGATATTTGGACCTCCTTGAGGATTTCGTTGGAAGCGGGATTTCTGCATATAACGCTAGACAGAAGAATTCTCAGTAATTCTTTGGGCTGCGTGTGTTCAACTCACAGAGTTCAACCTTCCTTTAGACAGAGCAGATTTGAAACCCTCTTTTTGTGGAATTTGCAAGTGGAGATTTCAAGCGCTTTGGGGCCAATGGTAGAAATGGAAATATCTTCGCATAAAGACTAGAGAGAATCATTATCAGCAACCACTTTGTGATGGGTGCGTTCCACTCACAGAGTTTAACCTTTCTTTTCATAGAGCAGATTGGAAACACCCTGTTTGTAAAGTCTGCAAGTGGATATTTGGACCTCTTTGAGGATTTCGTTGGAAACGGGATTTCTGCATATATCGCTAGACAGAAGAATTCTCAGTAACTTCTTTGGGCTGTGTGTGTTCAACACACAGAGTTGATCTTTCCTTTAGACAGTGCAGATTTGACCCCTCTTTTTGTGGAATTTACAAGTGGAGATTTCAGGCGCTTTCGGGCCAACGGTAGAAAGGAAACATCTTTGAATAAAAACTAGAGAGAATCATTCTCAGCAACCACTTTGTGATATGTGCGTTCCACTCACGCAGTTTAACCTTTCTTTTCATAGAGCAGTTTGGAAACAATCTGCATGTAAAGTCTGCAGGTGGATATTTGGACCTCTTTGATGATTTCGTTGGAAACGTGATTTCTGCATCTAACGCTAGACAGAAGAATTCTCAGTAACTTCTTTGGGCTGTGTGTGTTCAACTCACAGAGTTGTACCTTCCTTTAGACAGAGCAGATTTGAAACCCTGTTTTTGAGGAATCTGCAAGTGGAGATTTCAAGCGCTTTGGGGCCAACGGTAGAAAAGGAAATATCTTCCTCTAAAAACTAGAGAGAATCATTCTCATCAACCACTATGGGATATGTGCGTTCCACTCACAGAGTTTAACTTTTCTTTTCATAGAGCAGTTTGCAAACACTCTGTTTGTAAAGTCTGCAAGTGGATATTTGGACCTCTTTGAGGATTTCGTTGGAAACGGGATTTCTGCATATAAAGCTAGATAGAAGAATTCTCAGTAACTTCTTTGGGGTGCGTGTGTTCACCTCACAGAGTTGTACCTTTCTTTAGAAAGAGCAGATTTGAAACCCTCTTTTTGAGGAATTTGCAAGTGGAGATTTCAAGCGATTTGGGGCCAACGGTAGAAAAGGAAATATCTTTGTATAAAAACTAGAGAGAATCATTCTCAGCAACCACTTTGGGATGTGTGCGTTCCACTCACAGTGTTTAACCTTTCTTTTCATAGAGCAGTTTGCAAACACTCTGTTTGTAAAGTCTGCAAGTGGATATTTGGACCTCTTTGAGGATTTCGTTGGAAACGGGATTTCTGCATATAACGCTAGATTGAAGAATTCTCAGTAACTTCTTTGGGATGCGTGTGTTCAACTCACAGAGTTGTACCTTCCTTTAGAAAGAGCAGATTTGAAAGCCTCTTCTTGAGGAATTTGCAAGTGGAGATTTCAAGCGATTTGGGGCCAAAGGTAGAAAAGGATATATCTTCGAATAAAAACTAGAGAGAATCATTCTCAGCAACCACTATGGGATGTGTCCGTTCCACTCACAGAGTTTAACCTTTCTTTTCGTAGAGCAGTTTGGAAACACTCTGTTTGTAAAGTCTGCAAGTGGATATTTGGACCTCCTTGAGGATTTCGTTGGAAGCGGGATTTCTGCATATAACGCTAGACAGAAGAATTCTCAGTAATTCTTTGGGCTGCGTGTGTTCAACTCACAGAGTTCAACCTTCCTTTAGACAGAGCAGATTTGAAACCCTCTTTTTGTGGAATTTGCAAGTGGAGATTTCAAGCGCTTTGGGGCCAATGGTAGAAATGGAAATATCTTCGCATAAAGACTAGAGAGAATCATTCTCAGCAACCACTTTGTGATGGGTGCGTTCCACTCACAGAGTTTAACCTTTCTTTTCATAGAGCAGATTGGAAACACCCTGTTTGTAAAGTCTGCAAGTGGATATTTGGACCTCTTTGAGGATTTCGTTGGAAACGGGATTTCTGCATATATCGCTAGACAGAAGAATTCTCAGTAACTTCTTTGGGCTGTGTGTGTTCAACACACAGAGTTGATCTTTCCTTTAGACAGTGCAGATTTGACCCCTCTTTTTGTGGAATTTACAAGTGGAGATTTCAGGCGCTTTCGGGCCAACGGTAGAAAGGAAACATCTTTGAATAAAAACTAGAGAGAATCATTCTCAGCAACCACTTTGTGATATGTGCGTTCCACTCACGCAGTTTAACCTTTCTTTTCATAGAGCAGTTTGGAAACAATCTGCATGTAAAGTCTGCAGGTGGATATTTGGACCTCTTTGATGATTTCGTTGGAAACGTGATTTCTGCATCTAACGCTAGACAGAAGAATTCTCAGTAACTTCTTTGGGCTGTGTGTGTTCAACTCACAGAGTTGTACCTTCCTTTAGACAGAGCAGATTTGAAACCCTGTTTTTGAGGAATCTGCAAGTGGAGATTTCAAGCGCTTTGGGGCCAACGGTAGAAAAGGAAATATCTTCCTCTAAAAACTAGAGAGAATCATTCTCATCAACCACTATGGGATATGTGCGTTCCACTCACAGAGTTTAACTTTTCTTTTCATAGAGCAGTTTGCAAACACTCTGTTTGTAAAGTCTGCAAGTGGATATTTGGACCTCTTTGAGGATTTCGTTGGAAACGGGATTTCTGCATATAAAGCTAGATAGAAGAATTCTCAGTAACTTCTTTGGGGTGCGTGTGTTCACCTCACAGAGTTGTACCTTTCTTTAGAAAGAGCAGATTTGAAACCCTCTTTTTGAGGAATTTGCAAGTGGAGATTTCAAGCGATTTGGGGCCAACGGTAGAAAAGGAAATATCTTTGTATAAAAACTAGAGAGAATCATTCTCAGCAACCACTTTGGGATGTGTGCGTTCCACTCACAGTGTTTAACCTTTCTTTTCATAGAGCAGTTTGCAAACACTCTGTTTGTAAAGTCTGCAAGTGGATATTTGGACCTCTTTGAGGATTTCGTTGGAAACGGGATTTCTGCATATAACGCTAGATTGAAGAATTCTCAGTAACTTCTTTGGGATGCGTGTGTTCAACTCACAGAGTTGTACCTTCCTTTAGAAAGAGCAGATTTGAAAGCCTCTTCTTGAGGAATTTGCAAGTGGAGATTTCAAGCGATTTGGGGCCAAAGGTAGAAAAGGATATATCTTCGAATAAAAACTAGAGAGAATCATTCTCAGCAACCACTATGGGATGTGTCCGTTCCACTCACAGAGTTTAACCTTTCTTTTCGTAGAGCAGTTTGGAAACACTCTGTTTGTAAAGTCTGCAAGTGGATATTTGGACCTCCTTGAGGATTTCGTTGGAAGCGGGATTTCTGCATATAACGCTAGACAGAAGAATTCTCAGTAATTCTTTGGGCTGTGTGTGTTCAACACACAGAGTTGATCTTTCCTTTAGACAGTGCAGATTTGACCCCTCTTTTTGTGGAATTTACCAGTGGAGATTTCAAGCGCTTTGGGGCCAATGGTAGAAATGGTAATATCTTCCTATAAAAACTAGAGAGAATCATTCTCAGCAACCACTATGGGATGTGTGCGTTCCACTCACAGAGCTTAACCTTTCTTTTCATAGAGCAGTTTGGAAACACTGTGTTTGAAAGTCTGCAAGTGGATATTTGGACATCTTTGAGGATTTCGTTGGAAACGGGATTTCTGCATATAACTCTAGACAGAAGAATTCCCAGTAATTCTTTGGGCTGCGTGTGTTCAACTCACAGAGTTGAACCTTTCTTTAGACAGAGCAGATTTGAAACCCTCTTTTTGTGGAATATACAAGTGGAGATTTCATGCACTTTGGGGCCAACGGTAGAAAAGGAAATATTTTTGTATAAAAACTAGAGAGAATCATTCTCAGCAACCACTTTGTGATATGTGCGTTCCACTCACAGAGTTTAAACTTTCTTTTCATAGAGCAGTTTGCAAACACTCTGTTTGTAAAGTCTGCAAGTGGATATTTGGACCTCTTTGAGGATTTCGTTGGAAACGGGATTTCTGCATATAAAGCTAGATAGAAAAATTCTCAGTAACTTCTTTGGGGTGCGTGTGTTCAACTCACAGAGTTGTACCTTTCTTTAGAAAGAGCAGATTTGAAACCCTCTTTTTGAGGAATTTGCAAGTGGAGATTTCAAGCGATTTGGGGCCAACGGTAGAAAAGGAAATATCTTTGTATAAAAACTAGAGAGAATCATTCTCAGCAACCACTTTGGGATGTGTGCGTTCCACTCACAGAGCTTAACCTTTCTTTTCATAGAGCAGTTTGCAAACACTCTGTTTGTAAAGTCTGCAAGTGGATATTTGGACCTCTTTGAGGATTTCGTTGGAAACGGGATTTCTGCATATAACGCTAGACAGAAGAATTCTCAGTAACTTCTTTGGGCTGCGTGTGTTCAACTCACAGAGTTGTACCTTCCTTTAGAAAGAGCAGATTTGAAACCCTCTTTTTGTGGAATTTGCAAGTGGAGATTTCAAGCGCTTTGGGGCCAACGGTAGAAATGGTAATACCTTCCTGTAAAAACTAGAGAGAATCATTCTCAGCAAACACTTTGGGATGTGTGCGTTCCACTCACAGAGTTTAACCTTTCTTTTCATAGAGCAGTTTGCAAACACTCTGTTTGTAAAGTCTGCAAGTGGATATTTGGACCTCTTTGAGGATTTCGTTGGAAACGGGATTTCTGCATATAACGCTAGACAGAAGAATTGTCAGTAACTTCTTTGGGCTGCGTGTGTTCAACCCACAGATTTGTAACTTCCTTTAGAAAAAGCAGATTTGAAACCCTCTTCTTGTGGAATTTGCTAGTGGAGATTTCAAGCGATTTGGGGCCAACGGTAGAAACGGAAATATCTTCGAATAAAAACTAGAGAGAATCATTCTCAGCAACCACTTTGGGATGTGTGCGTTCCACTCACAGAGTTTAACCTTTCTTTTCATAGAGCAGTTTGCAAACACTCTGTTTGTAAAGTCTGCAATTGGATATTTGGACCTCTTTGAGGAGTTCGTTGGAAACGGGATTTCTGCATATAACGGTAGAGAGAAGAATTCTCTGTAACTTCCTTGGTCTGTGTGAGTTCAACTCACAGAGTTGAACTATCCTTTAGACAGTGCAGATTTGAACTCACTTTTTGTGGAATTTACAAGTGGAGATTTCAAGCGCTTTGGGGCCAACGGTAGAAAAGGATATATCTTCGGATAAAAACTAGAGAGAATCATTCTCAGCAACCACTATGGGATGTGTGGGTTCCACTCACAGAGTTTAACCTTTCTTTTCGTAGAGCAGTTTGGAAACACTCTGTTTGTAAAGTCTGCAAGTGGATATTTGGACCTCCTTGAGGATTTCGTTGGAAGCGGGATTTCTGCATATAACGCTAGACAGAAGAATTCTCAGTAATTCTTTGGGCTGCGTGTGTTCAACTCACAGAGTTGATCTTTCCTTTAGACAGTGCAGATTTGACCCCTCTTTTTGTGGAATTTACAAGTGGAGATTTCAAGCGCTTTCGGGCCAACGGTAGAAAAGGAAACATCTTTGAATAAAAACTAGAGAGAATCATTCTCAGCAACCACTTTGTGATATGTGCGTTCCACTCACGGAGTTTAACCTTTCTTTTCATAGAGCAGTTTGGAAACAATCTGCATGTAAAGTCTGCAGGTGGATATTTGGACCTCTTTGAGGATTTCGTTGGAAACGTGATTTCTGCATCTAACGATAGACAGAAGAATTCTCAGTAACTTCTTTGGGCTGTGTGTGTTCAACTCACAGAGTTGTACCTTCCTTTAGACAGAGCAGATTTGTAACCCTCTTTTTGAGGAATTTGCAAGTGGAGATTTCAAGCGCTTTGGGGCCAACGGTAGAAAAGGAAATATCTTCCTCTAAAAACTAGAGAGAATCATTCTCAGCAACCACTATGGGATATGTGCTTTCCACTCACAGAGTTTAACATTTCTTTTCATAGAGCAGTTTGCAAACACTCTGTTTGTAAAGTCTGCAAGTGGATATTTGGACCTCTTTGAGGATTTCGTTGGAAACGGGATTTCTGCATATAAAGCTAGATAGAAGAATTCTCAGTAACTTCTTTGGGGTGCGTGTGTTCAACTCACAGAGTTGTACCTTTCTTTAGAAAGAGCAGATTTGAAACCCTCTTTTTGAGGAATTTGCAAGTGGAGATTTCAAGCGATTTGGGGACAAAGGTAGAAAAGGAAATATCATCGAATAAAAACTAGAGAGAATCATTCTCAGCAACCACTTTGGGATGTGTGTGTTCCCCTCACAGAGCTTAACCTTTCTTTTCGTAGAGCAGTTTGGAAACACTCTGTTTGTAAAGTCTGCACTTGGATATTTGGACCTCCTTGAGGATTTCGTTGGAAGCGGGATTTCTGCATAAAACGCTAGACAGAAGAATTCTCAGTAATTCTTTGGGCTGCGTGTGTTCAACTCACCGAGTTGAACCTTCCTTTAGACAGAGCAGATTTGAAACCCTCTTTTTGTGGAATATACAAGTGGAGATTTCAAGCGCTTTGGGGCCAACGGTAGAAAAGGAAATATTTTTGTATAAAAACTAGAGAGAATCATTCTCAGCAACCACTTTGTGATATGTGCGTTCCACTCGCAGAGTTTAAACTTTCTTTTCATAGAGTAGTTTGCAAACACTCTGTTTGTAAAGTCTGCAAGTGGATATTTGGACCTCTTTGAGGATTTCGTTGGAAACGGGATTTCTGCCTATAACGGTAGAGAGAAGAATTCTCAGTAACTTCTTTGGGCTGTGTGTGTTCAACTCACAGAGTTGAACTTTCCTTTAGGCAGTGCAGATTTGAAGCCTCTTATTGTGGAAATTACAAGTGGACATTTCAAGCGCTTTGGGGCCAACGGTAGAAAAGGAAATATCATCGAATAAAAACTAGAGAGTATCATTCTCAGCAACCACTTTGTGATATGTGCATTCCACTCACGGAGTTTAACCTTTCTTTTCATAGAGCAGTTTGGAAACACTGTGTTTGAAAGTCTGCAAGTGGATATTTGGACCTCTTTTAGGATTTCGTTGGAAACGGGATTTCTGCATATAACTCTAGACAGAAGAATTCTCAGTAACTTCTTTGGGCTGCGTGTGTTCAACTCACAGAGTTGAACCTTTCTTTAGACAGAGCAGATTTGAAACCCTCTTTTTGTGGAATATACAAGTGGAGATTTCAAGCGCTTTGGGGCCAACGGTAGAAAAGGAAATATCATCGAATAAAAACTAGAGAGTATCATTCTCAGCAACCACTTTGTGATATGTGCATTCCACTCACGGAGTTTAACCTTTCTTTTCATAGAGCAGTTTGGAAACACTGTGTTTGAAAGTCTGCAAGTGGATATTTGGACATCTTTGAGGATTTCGTTGGAAACGGGATTTCTGCATATAACTCTAGACAGAAGAATTCTCAGTAACTTCTTTGAGCTGCGTGTGTTCAACTCACAGAGTTGTACATTCCTTTAGAGAGAGCAGATTTGAAACCCTCTTCTTGTGGAATTTGCAAGTGGAGATTTCAAGCAATTTGGGGCCAACGGTAGAAAAGGAAATATCATCGAATAAAAACTAGAGAGAATCATTCTCAGCAACCACTTTGGGATGTGTGCGTTCCACTCACTCAGTTTAACCTTTCTTTTCATAGAGCAGTTTGGAAACAATCTGCATGTAAAGTCTGCAGGTGGATATTTGGACCTCTTTGAGGATGTCGTTGGAAACGTGATTTCTGCATCTAACGCTAGACAGAAGAATTCTCAGTAACTTCTTTGGGCTGTGTGTGTTCAACTCACAGAGTTGTACCTTCCTTTAGACAGAGCAGATTTGAAACCATCTTTTTGTGGAACTTGCAAGTGGAGATTTCAAGCGCTTTAGGGCCAACGGTAGAAATGGTAATATCTTCCTATAAAAACTAGAGAGAATCATTCTCAGCAACCACTATGGGATATGTGCGTTCCACTCACAGAGTTTAACTTTTCTTTTCATAGAGCAGTTTGGAAACACTGTTTGTAAAGTCTGCAAGTGGATGTTTGGACCTCCTTGAGGATTTCGTTGGAAACGGGATTTCTGCATATAACGCTAGACAGAAGAATTCTCAGTAATTCTTTGGGCTGCGTGTGTTCAACTCACAGAGTTGAACCTTTCTTTAGACAGAGCAGATTTGAAACCCTCTTTTTGTGGAATATACAAGTGGAGATTTCTAGCGCTTTGGGGCCAACGGTAGAAAAGGAAATATTTTTGTATAAAAACTAGAGAGAATCATTCTTAGCAACCACTTTGTGATATGTGCGTTCCACTCACAGAGTTTAAACTTTCTTTTCATAGAGCAGTTTGCAAACACTCTGTTTGTAAAGTCTGCAAGTGGATATTTGGACCTCTTTGAGGATTTCGTTGGAAACGGGATTTCTGCATATAAAGCTAGATAGAAAAATTCTCAGTAACTTCTTTGGGGTGCGTGTGTTCAACTCACAGAGTTGTACCTTTCTTTAGAAAGAGCGGATTTGAAACACTCTTTTTGAGGAATTTGCAAGTGGAGATTTCAAGCGATTTGGGGCCAACGGTAGAAAAGGAAATATCTTTGTATAAAAACTAGAGAGAATCATTCTCAGCAACCACTTTGGGATGTGTGCGTTCCACTCACAGAGCTTAACCTTTCTTTTCATAGAGCAGTTTGCAAACACTCTGTTTGTAAAGTCTGCAAGTGGATATTTGGACCTCTTTGAGGATTTCGTTGGAAACGGGATTTCTGCATATAACGCTAGACAGAAGAATTCTCAGTAACTTCTTTGGGCTGCGTGTGTTCAACTCACAGAGTTGTACCTTCCTTTAGAAAGAGCAGATTTGAAACCCTCTTTTTGTGGAATTTGCAAGTGGAGATTTCAAGCGCTTTGGGGCCAACGGTAGAAATGGTAATATCTTCCTGAAAAAACTAGAGAGAATCATTCTCAGCAAACACTTTGGGATGTGTGCGATCCACTCACAGAGTTTAACCTTTCTTTTCATAGAGCAGTTTGCAAACACTCTGTTTGTAAAGTCTGCAAGTGGATATTTGGACCTCTTTGAGGATTTCGTTGGAAACGGGATTTCTGCATATAACGCTAGACAGAAGAATTGTCAGTAACTTCTTTGGGCTGCGTGTGTTCAACCCACAGATTTGTAACTTCCTTTAGAAAAAGGAGATTTGAAACCCTCTTCTTGTGGAATTTGCTAGTGGAGATTTCAAGCGATTTGGGGCCAACGGTAGAAACGGAAATATCTTCGAATAAAAACTAGAGAGAATCATTCTCAGCAACCACTTTGGGATGTGTGCGTTCCACTCACAGAGTTTAACCTTTCTTTTCATAGAGCAGTTTGCAAACACTCTGTTTGTAAAGTCTGCAAGTGGATATTTGGACCTCTTTGAGGAGTTCGTTGGAAACGGGATTTCTGCATATAACGGTAGAGAGAAGAATTCTCTGTAACTTCCTTGGTCTGTGTGAGTTCAACTCACAGAGTTGAACTATCCTTTAGACAGTGCAGATTTGAACTCACTTTTTGTGGAATTTACAAGTGGAGATTTCAAGCGCTTTGGGGCCAACGGTAGAAAAGGATATATCTTCGGATAAAAACTAGAGAGAATCATTCTCAGCAACCTCTATGGGATGTGTGGGTTCCACTCACAGAGTTTAACCTTTCTTTTCATAGAGCAGTTTGGAAACACTCTGTTTGTAAAGTCTGCAAGTGGATATTTGGACCTCCTTGAGGATTTCGTTGGAAGCGGGATTTCTGCATATAACGCTAGACAGAAGAATTCTCAGTAATTCTTTGGGCTGCGTGTGTACAACTCACAGAGTTGAACCTTCCTTTAGACAGAGCAGATTTGAAACCCTCTTTTTGTGGAATTTGCAAGTGGAGATTTCAAGCGCTTTGGGGCCAATGGTAGAAATGGAAATATCTTCACATAAAGACTAGAGAGAATCATTCTCAGCAACCACTTTGTGATGGGTGCGTTCCACTCACAGAGTTTAACCTTTCTTTTCATAGAGCAGATTGGAAACACCCTGTTTGTAAAGTCTGCAGGTGGATATTTGGACCTCTTTGAGCATTTCGTTGGAAACGGGATTTCTGCGTATATCGCTAGACAGAAGAATTCTCAGTAACTTCTTTGGGCTGTGTGTGTTCAACACACAGAGTTGATCTTTCCTTTCGACAGTGCAGATTTGACCCCTCTTTTTGTGGAATTTACAAGTGGAGATTTCAAGCGCTTTCGGGCCAACGGTAGAAAAGGAAACATCTTTGTATAAAAAATAGAGAGAATCATTCTCAGCAACCACTTTGTGATATGTGCGTTCCACTCACGGAGTTTAACCTTTCTTTTCATAGAGCAGTTTGGAAACACTCTGCATGTAAAGTCTGCAAGTGGATATTTGGACCTGCTTGAGGATTTCGTTGGAAGCGGGATTTCTGCAAATAACGCTAGACAGAAGAATTCTCAGTAATTCTTTGGGCTGCGTGTGTTCAACTCACAGAGTTGAACCTTCCTTTAGACAGAGCAGATTTGAAACCCTCTTTTTGTGGAATTTGCAAGTGGAGATTTCAAGCGCTTTGGGGCCAATGGTAGAAATGGAAATATCTTCGCATAAAGACTAGAAAGAATCATTCTCAGCAACCACTTTGTGATGGGTGCGTTCCACTCACAGAGTTATCCTTTCTTTTCATAGAGCAGATTGGAAACACCCTGTTTGTAAAGTCTGCAAGTGGATATTTGGACCTCTTTGAGGATTTCGTTGGAAACGGGATTTCTGCGTATATCGCTAGACAGAAGAATTCTCAGTAACTTCTTTGGGCTGTGTGTGTTCAACACACAGAGTTGATCTTTCCTTTAGACAGTGCAGATTTGACCCCTCTTTTTGTGGAATTTACAAGTGGAGATTTCAAGCGCTTTGGGGCCAACGGTAGAAAAGGAAACATCTTTGAATAAAAACTAGAGAGAATCATTCTCAGCAACCACTTTGTGATATGTGCGTTCCACTCACGGAGTTTAACCTTTCTTTTCATAGAGCAGTTTGGAAACAATCTGCATGTAAAGTCTGCAGGTGGATATTTGGACCTCTTTGAGGATTTCGTTGGAAACGTGATTTCTGCATCTAACGATAGACAGAAGAATTCTCAGTAACTTCTTTGGGCTGTGTGTGTTCAACTCACAGAGTTGTACCTTCCTTTAGACAGAGCAGATTTGCAACCCTCTTTTTGAGGAATTTGCAAGTGGAGATTTCAAGCGCTTTGGGGCCAACGGTAGAAAAGGAAATATCTTCCTCTAAAAACTAGAGAGAATCATTCTCAGCAACCACTATGGGATATGTGCGTTCCACTCACAGAGTTTAACTTTTCTTTTCATAGAGCAGTTTGCAAACACTCTGTTTGTAAAGTCTGCAAGTGGATATTTGGACCTCTTTGAGGATTTCGTTGGAAACGGGATTTCTGCATATAAAGCTAGATAGAAGAATTCTCAGTAACTTCTTTGGGGTGCGTGTGTTCAACTCACAGAGTTGTACCTTTCTTTAGAAAGAGCAGATTTGAAACCCTCTTCTTGAGAAATTTGCAAGTGGAGATTTCAAGCAATTTGGGGCCAACGGTAGAAAAGGAAATATCATCGAATAAAAACTAGAGAGAATCATTCTCAGCAACCACTTTGGGATGTGTGCGTTCCACTCACGCAGTTTAACCTTTCTTTTCATAGAGCAGTTTGGAAACAATCTGCATGTAAAGTCTGCAGGTGGATACTTGGACCTCTTTGAGGATTTCGTTGGAAACGTGATTTCTGCATCTAACGCTAGACAGAAGAATTCTCAGTAACTTCTTTGGGCTGTGTGTGTTCAACTCACAGAGTTGGACCTTCCTTTAGACAGAGCAGATTTGAAACCCTCTTTTTGTGGAATTTACAAGTGGAGATTTCAAGCGCTTTGGGGTCAACGGTAGAAATGGTAATATCTTCCTATAAAAACTAGAGAGAATCATTCTCAGCAACCACTATGGGATATGTGCGTTCCACTCACAGAGTTTAACTTTTCTTTTCATAGAGCAGTTTGGAAACACTCTGTTTGTAAAGTCTGCAAGTGGATATTTTGACCTCCTTGAGGATTTCGTTGGAAGCGGGATTTCTGCATATAACGCTAGACAGAAGAATTCTCAGTAATTCTTTGGGCTGCGTGTGTTCAACTCACAGAGTTGAACCTTTCTTTAGACAGAGCAGATTTGAAACCCTCTTTTTGTGGAATATACAAGTGGAGATTTCAAGCGCTTTGGGGCCAACGGTAGAAACGGAAATATTTTTGTATAAAAACTAGAGAGAATCATTCTCAGCAACCACTTTGTGATATGTGCGTTCCACTCACAGAGTTTAAACTTTCTTTTCATAGAGCAGTTTGCAAACACTCTGTTTGTAAAGTCTGCAAGTGGATATTTGGACCTCTTTGAGGATTTCGTTGGAAACGGGATTTCTGCATATAAAGCTAGATAGAAGAATTCTCAGTAACTTCTTTGGGGTGCGTGTGTTCAACTCACAGAGTTTTACCTTTCTTTAGAAAGAGCACATTTGAAACCCTCTTTTTGAGGAATTTGCAGGTGGAGATTTCAAGCGATTTGGGGCCAACGGTAGAAAAGGAAATATCTTTGTATAAAAACTAGAGAGAATCATTCTCAGCAACCACTTTGGGATGTGTGCGTTCTACTCACAGAGCTTAACCTTTCTTTTCATAGAGCAGTTTGCAAACACTCTGTTTGTAAAGTCTGCAAGTGGATATTTGGACCTCTTTGAGGATTTCGTTGGAAACGGGATTTCTGCATATAACGCTAGACAGAAGAATTCTCAGTAACTTCTTTGGGCTGCGTGTGTTCAACCCACAGAGTTGTAACTTCCTTTAGAAAGAGCAGATTTGAAACCCTCTTCTTGTGGAATTTGCTAGTGGAGATTTCAAGCGATTTGGGGCCAACGGTAGAAACGGAAATATCTTCGAATAAAAACTAGAGAGAATCATTCTCAGCAACCACTTTGGGATGTGTGCGTTCCACTCACAGAGTTTAACCTTTCTTTTCATAGAGTAGTTTGCAATCACTCTGTTTGCAAAGTCTGCAAGTGGATATTTGGACCTCTTTGAGGATTTCGTTGGAAACGGGATTTCTGCATATAACGGTAGAGAGAAGAATTCTCAGTAACTTCTTTGGGCTGTGTGTGTTCAACTCACAGAGTTGAACTTTCCTTTAGGCAGTGCAGATTTGAAGCCTCTTATTGTGGAAATTACAAGTGGACATTTCAAGCCCTTTGGGGCCAACGGTAGAAAAGGAAATATCTTTGTATAAAAACTAGAGAGAATCATTCTCAGCAACCACTTTGTGATATGTGCGTTCCACTCACGGAGTTTAACCTTTCTTTTCATAGAGCAGTTTGGAAACACTGTGTTTGAAAGTCTGCAAGTGGATATTTGGACATCTTTGAGGATTTCGTTGGAAACGGGATTTCTGCATATAACTCTAGACAGAAGAATTGTCAGTAACTTCTTTGGGCTGCGTGTGTTCAACTCACAGAGTTGTACATTCCTTTAGAGAGAGCAGATTTGAAACCCTCTTCTTGTGGAATTTGCAAGTGGAGATTTCAAGCGCTTTGGGGCCAACGGTAGAAATGGTAATATCTTCCTGTAAAAACTAGAGAGAATCATTCTCAGCAACCACTTTGGGATGTGTGCGTTCCACTCACAGAGTTTAACCTTTCTTTTCATAGAGCAGTTTGCAAACACTCTGTTTGTAAAGTCTGCAAGTGGATATTTTTACCTCTTTGAGGAGTTCGTTGGAAACGGGATTTCTGCGTATATCGCTAGACAGAAGAATTCTCAGTAACTTCTTTGGGCTGTGTGTGTTCAACACACAGAGTTGATCTTTCCTTTAGACAGTGCAGATTTGACCCCTCTTTTTGTGGAATTTACAAGTGGAGATTTCAAGCGCTTTCGGGCCAATGGTAGAAAAGGAAACATCTTTGAATAAAAACTAGAGAGAATCATTCTCAGCAACCACTTTGTGATATGTGCGTTCCACTCACGGAGTTTAACCTTTCTTTTCATAGAGCAGTTTGGAAACAATCTGCATGTAAAGTCTGCAGGTGGATATTTGGACCTCTTTGAGGATTTCGTTGGAAACGTGATTTCTGCATCTAATGCTAGACAGAAGAATTCTCAGTAACTTCTTTGGGCTGTGTGTGTTCAACTCACAGAGTTGTACCTTCCTTTAGACAGAGCAGATTTGTAACCCTCTTTTTGAGGAATTTGCAAGTGGAGATTTCAAGCGCTTTGGGGCCAACGGTAGAAAAGGAAATATCTTCCTCTAAAAACTAGAGAGAATCATTCTCAGCAACCACTATGGGATATGTGCGTTCCACTCACAGAGTTTAACTTTTCTTTTCATAGAGCAGTTTGCAAACACTCTGTTTGTAAAGTCTGCAAGTGGATATTTGGACCTGTTTGAGGATTTCGTTGGAAACGGGATTTCTGCATATAAAGCTAGATAGAAGAATTCTCAGTAACTTCTTTGGGGTGCGTGTGTTCAACTCACAGAGTTGTACATTCCTTTAGAGAGAGCAGATTTGAAACCCTCTTCTTGAGGAATTAGCAAGTGGAGATTTCAAGCAATTTGGGGCCAACGGTAGAAAAGGAAATATCATCGAATAAAAACTAGAGAGAATCATTCTCAGCAACCACTTTGGGATGTGTGCGTTCCACTCACAGAGTTTAACCTTTCTTTTCATAGAGCAGTTTGCAAACACTCTGTTTGTAAAGTCTGCAAGTGGATATTTTTACCTCTTTGAGGAGTTCGTTGGAAACGGGATTTCTGCATATAACGCTAGACAGAAGAATTCTCAGTAACTTCCTTGGTCTGTGTGAGTTCAACTCTCAGAGTTGAACTTTTCTTTAGACAGTGCAGATTTGAGCTCACTTATTGTGGAATTTACAAGTAGAGATTTCAAGCGCTTTGGAGCCAACGGTAGAAAAGGAAATATCTTTGTAGAAAAACTAGAGAGAATCATTCTCAGCAACCACTTTGGGATGTGTGCGTTCCACTCACAGAGTTTAACTTTTCTTTTCATGGAGCAGTTTGGAAACACTCTGTTTGTAAAGTCTGCAAGTGGATATTTGGACCTCTTTGAGGATTTCGTTGGAAACGGGATTTCTGCATATAATGCTAGATTGAAGAATTGTCAGTAACTTCTTTGGGGTGCGTGTGTTCAACTCACAGAGTTGTACCTTCCTTTAGAAAGAGCAGATTTGAAAGCCTCTTCTTGAGGAATTTACAAGTGGAGATTTCAAGCGATTTGGGGCCAAAGGTAGAAAAGGATATATCTTCGAATAAAAACTAGAGAGAATCATTCTCAGCAACCACTATGGGATGTGTGCCTTCCACTCACAGAGTTTAACCTTTCTTTTCGTAGAGCAGTTTGGAAACACTCTGTTTGTAAAGTCTGCAAGTGGATATTTGGACCTCCTTGAGGATTTCGTTGGAAGCGGGATTTCTGCATATAACGCTAGACAGAAGAATTCTCAGTAATTCTTTGGGCTGCGTGTGTTCAACTCACAGAGTTGAACCTTTCTTTAGACAGAGCAGATTTGAAACCCTCTTTTTGTGGAATATACAAGTGGAGATTTCAAGCGTTTTGGGGCCAACGGTAGAAAAGGAAATATTTTTGTATAAAAACTAGAGAGAATCATTCTCAGCAACCACTTTGTGATATGTGCGTTCCACTCACAGAGTTTAAACTTTCTTTTCATAGAGCAGTTTGCAAACACTCTCTTTGTAAAGTCTGCAAGTGGATATTTGGACCTCTTTGAGGATTACGTTGGAAACGGGATTTCTGCATATAAAGCTAGACAGAAGAATTCTCAGTAACTTCTTTGGGATGCGTGTGTTCAACTCACAGAGTTGTACCTTTCTTTAGAAAGAGCAGATTTGAAACCCTCTTTTTGAGGAATTTGCAAGTGGAGATTTCAAGCGATTTGGGGCCAACGGTAGAAACGGAAATATCTTTGTATAAAAACTAGAGAGAATCATTCTCAGCAACCACTTTGGGATGTGTGCGTTCCACTCACAGAGTTTAACCTTTCTTTTCATAGAGCAGTTTGCAAACACTCTGTTTGTAAAGTCTGCAAGTGGATATTTGGACCTCTTTGAGGATTTCGTTGGAAACGGGATTTCTGCATATAACGCTAGACAGAAGAATTGTCAGTAACTTCTTTGGGCTGCGTGTGTTCAACCCACAGAGTTGTAACTTCCTTTAGAAAAAGCAGATTTGAAACCCTCTTCTTGAGGAATTTGCTAGTGGAGATTTCAAGCGATTTGTGGCCAACGGTAGAAACGGAAAATTCTTCGAATAAAAACTAGAGAGAATCATTCTCAGCAACCACTTTGGGATGTGTGCGTTCCACTCACAGAGTTTAACCTTTCTTTTCATAGAGTAGTTTGCAATCACTCTGTTTGCAAAGTCTGCAAGTGGATATTTGGACCTCTTTGAGGATTTTTTTGGAAACGGGATTTCTGCATATAACGGTAGAGAGAAGAATTCTCAGTAACTTCTTTGGGCTGTGTGTGTTCAACTCACAGAGTTGAACTTTCCTTTAGGCAGTGCAGATTTGAAGCCTGTTACTGTGGAAATTACAAGTGGACATTTCAAGCGCTTTGGGGCCAACGGTAGAAAAGGAAACATCTTCGTATAAAAACTAGAGAGAATCATTCTCAGCAACCACTTTGTGATATGTGCGTTCCACTCACGGAGTTTAACCTTTCTTTTCATAGAGCAGTTTGGAAACACTGTGTTTGAAAGTCTGCAAGTGGATATTTGGACATCTTTGAGGATTTCGTTGGAAACGGGATTTCTGCATATAACTCTAGACAGAAGAATTCTCAGTAACTTCTTTGGGCTGCGTGTGTTCAACTCACAGAGTTGTACATTCCTTTAGAGAGAGCAGATTTGAAACCCTCTTCTTGTGGAATTTGCAAGTGGAGATTTCAAACAATTTGGGGCCAACGGTAGAAAAGGAAATATCATCGAATAAAAACTAGAGGGAATTATTCTCAGCAACCACTTTGGGATGTGTGCGTTCCACTCACAGAGTTTAACCTTTCTATTCATAGAGCAGTTTGCAAACACTCTGTTTGTAAAGTCTGCAAGTGGATATTTTTACCTCTTTGAGGAGTTCGTTGGAAACGGGATTTCTGCATATAACGCTAGACAGAAGAATTCTCAGTAACTTCCTTGGTCTGTGTGAGTTCAACTCACAGAGTTGAACTTTCCTTTAGACAGTGCAGATTTGAACCCACTTTTTGTGGAATTTACAAGTGGAGATTTCAAGCGCTTTGGGGCCAACGGTAGAAATGGAAATATCTTTGTAGAAAAACTAGAGAGAATCATTCTCAGCAACCACTTTGGGATGTGTGCGTTCCACTCACAGAGTTTAACTTTTCTTTTCATGGAGCAGTTTGGAAACACTGTGTTTGTAAAGTCTGCAAGTGGATATTTGGACCTCTTTGAGGATTTCGTTGGAAACGGGATTTCTGCATATAACGCTAGATTGAAGAATTCTCAGTAACTTCTTTGGGGTGCGTGTGTTCAACTCACAGAGTTGTACCTTCCTTTAGAAAGAGCAGATTTGAAAGCCTCTTCTTGAGGAATTTACAAGTGGAGATTTCAAGCGATTTGGGGCCAAATGTAGAAAAGGATATATCTTCGAATAAAAACTAGAGAGAATCATTCTCAGCAACCACTATGGGATATGTGCGTTCCACTCACAGAGTTTAACTTTTGTTTTCATAGAGCAGCTTGGAAACACTCTGTTTGTAAAGTCTGCAAGTGGATATTTGGACCTCCTTGAGGATTTCGTTGGAAGCGGGATTTCTGCATATAACGCTAGACAGAAGAATTCTCAGTAATTCTTTGGGCTGCGTGTGTTCAACTCACAGAGTTGAACCTTTCTTTAGACAGAGCAGATTTGAAACCCTCTTTTTGTGGAATATACAAGTGGAGATTTCAAGCGTTTTGGGGCCAACGGTAGAAAAGGAAATATTTTTGTATAAAAACTAGAGAGAATCATTCTCAGCAACCACTTTGTGATATGTGCGTTCCACTCACAGAGTTTAAACTTTCTTTTCATAGAGCAGTTTGCAAACACTCTCTTTGTAAAGTCTGCAAGTGGATATTTGGACCTCTTTGAGGATTACGTTGGAAACGGGATTTCTGCATATAAAGCTAGACAGAAGAATTCTCAGTAACTTCTTTGGGGTGCGTGTGTTCAACTCACAGAGTTGTACCTTTCTTTAGAAAGAGCAGATTTGAAACCCTCTTTTTGAGGAATTTGCAAGTGGAGATTTCAAGCGATTTGGGGCCAACGGTAGAAAAGGAAATATCTTTGTATAAAAACTAGAGAGAATCATTCTCAGCAACCACTTTGGGATGTGTGCGTTCCACTCACAGAGTTTAACCTTTCTTTTCATAGAGCAGTTTGCAAACACTCTGTTTGTAAAGTCTGCAAGTGGATATTTGGACCTCTTTGAGGATTTCGTTGGAAACGGGATTTCTGCATATAACGCTAGACAGAAGAATTGTCAGTAACTTCTTTGGGCTGCGTGTGTTCAACCCACAGAGTTGTAACTTCCTTTAGAAAAAGCAGATTTGAAACCCTCTTCTTGAGGAATTTGCTAGTGGAGATTTCAAGCGATTTGTGGCCAACGGTAGAAACGGAAAATTCTTCGAATAAAAACTAGAGAGAATCATTCTCAGCAACCACTTTGGGATGTGTGCGTTCCACTCACAGAGTTTAACCTTTCTTTTCATAGAGTAGTTTGCAATCACTCTGTTTGCAAAGTCTGCAAGTGGATATTTGGACCTCTTTGAGGATTTTTTTGGAAACGGGATTTCTGCATATAACGGTAGAGAGAAGAATTCTCAGTAACTTCTTTGGGCTGTGTGTGTTCAACTCACAGAGTTGAACTTTCCTTTAGGCAGTGCAGATTTGAAGCCTCTTACTGTGGAAATTACAAGTGGACATTTCAAGCGCTTTGGGGCCAACGGTAGAAAAGGAAACATCTTCGTATAAAAACTAGAGAGAATCATTCTCAGCAACCACTTTGTGATATGTGCGTTCCACTCACGGAGTTTAACCTTTCTTTTCATAGAGCAGTTTGGAAACACTGTGTTTGAAAGTCTGCAAGTGGATATTTGGACATCTTTGAGGATTTCGTTGGAAACGGGATTTCTGCATATAACTCTAGACAGAAGAATTCTCAGTAACTTCTTTGGGCTGCGTGTGTTCAACTCACAGAGTTGTACATTCCTTTAGAGAGAGCAGATTTGAAACCCTCTTCTTGTGGAATTTGCAAGTGGAGATTTCAAACAATTTGGGGCCAACGGTAGAAAAGGAAATATCATCGAATAAAAACTAGAGAGAATTATTCTCAGCAACCACTTTGGGATGTGTGCGTTCCACTCACAGAGTTTAACCTTTCTATTCATAGAGCAGTTTGCAAACACTCTGTTTGTAAAGTCTGCAAGTGGATATTTTTACCTCTTTGAGGAGTTCGTTGGAAACGGGATTTCTGCATATAACGCTAGACAGAAGAATTCTCAGTAACTTCCTTGGTCTGTGTGAGTTCAACTCACAGAGTTGAACTTTCCTTTAGACAGTGCAGATTTGAACCCACTTTTTGTGGAATTTACAAGTGGAGATTTCAAGCGCTTTGGGGCCAACGGTAGAAATGGAAATATCTTTGTAGAAAAACTAGAGAGAATCATTCTCAGCAACCACTTTGGGATGTGTGCGTTCCACTCACAGAGTTTAACTTTTCTTTTCATGGAGCAGTTTGGAAACACTGTGTTTGTAAAGTCTGCAAGTGGATATTTGGACCTCTTTGAGGATTTCGTTGGAAACGGGATTTCTGCATATAACGCTAGATTGAAGAATTCTCAGTAACTTCTTTGGGGTGCGTGTGTTCAACTCACAGAGTTGTACCTTCCTTTAGAAAGAGCAGATTTGAAAGCCTCTTCTTGAGGAATTTACAAGTGGAGATTTCAAGCGATTTGGGGCCAAATGTAGAAAAGGATATATCTTCGAATAAAAACTAGAGAGAATCATTCTCAGCAACCACTATGGGATATGTGCGTTCCACTCACAGAGTTTAACTTTTGTTTTCATAGAGCAGCTTGGAAACACTCTGTTTGTAAAGTCTGCAAGTGGATATTTGGACCTCCTTGAGGATTTCGTTGGAAACGGGATTTCTGCATATAACGCTAGACAGAAGAATTCTCAGTAATTCTTTGGGCTGCGTGTGTTCAACTCACAGAGTTGAACCTTCCTTTAGACAGAGCAGATTTGAAACCCTCTTTTTGTGGAATTTGCAAGTGGAGATTTCAAGCGCTTTGGGGCCAATGGTAGAAATGGAAATATCTTCGCATAAAGACTAGAGAGAATCATTCTCAGCAACCACTTTGTGATGGGTGCGTTCCACTCACAGAGTTTAACCTTTCTTTTCATAGAGCAGATTGGAAACACCCTGTTTGTAAAGTCTGCAGGTGGATATTTGGACCTCTTTGAGGATTTCGTTGGAAACGGGATTTCTGCGTATATCGCTAGACAGAAGAATTCTCAGTAACTTCTTTGGGCTGTGTGTGTTCAACACACAGAGTTGGTCTTTCCTTTCGACAGTGCAGATTTGACCCCTCTTTTTGTGGAATTTACAAGTGGAGATTTCAAGCGCTTTCGGGCCAACGGTAGAAAAGGAAACATCTTTGTATAAAAAATAGAGAGAATCATTCTCAGCAACCACTTTGTGATATGTGCGTTCCACTCACGGAGTTTAACCTTTCTTTTCATAGAGCAGTTTGGAAACACTCTGCATGTAAAGTCTGCAAGTGGATATTTGGACATCTTTGAGGATTTCGTTGGAAGAGGGATTTCTGCAAATAACGCTAGACAGAACAATTCTCAGTAATTCTTTGGGCTGCGTGTGTTCAACTCACAGAGTTGTACATTCCTTTAGGGAGAGCAGATTTGAAACCCTCTTCTTGTGGAATTTGCAAGTGGAGATTTCAAGCAATTTGGGGCCAACGGTAGAAAAGGAAATATCATCGAATAAAAACTAGAGAGAATCATTCTCAGCAACCACTTTGGGATGTGTGCGTTCCACTCACGCAGTTTAACCTTTCTTTTCATAGAGCAGTTTGGAAACAATCTGCATGTAAAGTCTGCAGGTGGATATTTGGACCTCTTTGAGGATTTCGTTGGAAACGTGATTTCTGCATCTAACGCTAGACAGAAGAATTCTCAGTAACTTCTTTGGGCTGTGTGTGTTCAACTCACAGAGTTGGACCTTCCTTTAGACAGAGCAGATTTGAAACCCTCTTTTTGTGGAATTTACAAGTGGAGATTTCAAGCACTTTGGGGCCAACGGTAGAAATGGTAATATCTTCCTATAAAAACTAGAGAGAATCATTCTCAGCAACCACTATGGGATATGTGCGTTCCACTCACAGAGTTTAACTTTTCTTTTCATAGAGCAGTTTGGAAACACTCTGTTTGTAAAGTCTGCAAGTGGATATTTGGACCTCCTTGAGGATTTCGTTGGAAGCGGGATTTCTGCATATAACGCTAGACAGAAGAATTCTCAGTAATTCTTTGGGCTGCGTGTGTTCAACTCACAGAGTTGAACCTTTCTTTAGACAGAGCAGATTTGAAACCCTCTTTTTGTGGAATATACAAGTGGAGATTTCAAGTGCTTTGGGGCCAACGGTAGAAAAGGAAATATTTTTGTATAAAAACTAGAGAGAATCATTCTCAGCAACCACTTTGTGATATGTGCGTTCCACTCACAGAGTTTAAACTTTCTTTTCATAGAGCAGATTGGAAACACCCTGTTTGTAAAGTCTGCAAGTGGATATTTGGACCTCTTTGAGGATTTCGTTGGAAACGGGATTTCTGCATATAACGCTAGATTGAAGAATTCTCAGTAACTTCTTTGGGGTGCGTGTGTTCAACTCACAGAGTTGTACCTTCCTTTAGAAAGAGCAGATTTGAAACCCTCTTCTTGAGGAATTTGCAAGTGGAGATTTCAAGCGATTTGGGGCCAAATGTAGAAAAGGATATAACTTCGAATAAAAACTAGAGAGAATCATTCTCAGCAACCACTATGGGATGTGTGCGTTCCACTCACAGAGTTTAACCTTTCTTTTCGTAGAGCAGTTTGGAAACACTCTGTTTGTAAAGTCTGCAAGTGGATATTTGGACCTCCTTGAGGATTTCGTTGGAAGCGGGATTTCTGCATATAACGCTAGACAGAAGAATTCTCAGTAATTCTTTGGGCTGCGTGTGTTCAACTCACAGAGTTGAAACTTCCTATAGACAGAACAGATTTGAAACCCTCTTTTTGTGGAATTTGCAAGTGGAGATTTCAAGCGCTTTGGGGCCAACGGTAGAAAAGGAAATATTTTTGTATAAAAACTAGAGAGGATCATTCTCAGCAACCACTTTGTGATGGCTGCGTTCCACTCACAGAGTTTAACCTTTCTTTTCATAGAGCAGATTGGAAACACCCTGTTTGTAAAGTCTGCAAGTGGATAATTGGACCTCTTTGAGGATTTCGTTGGAAACGGGATTTCTGCATATATCGCTAGACAGAAGAATTCTCAGTAACTTCTTTGGGCTGTGTGTGTTCAACACACAGAGTTGATCTTTCCTTTAGACAGTGCAGATTTGACCCCTCTTTTCGTGGAATTTACCAGTGGAGATTTCAAGCGCTATCGGGCCAACGGTAGAAAAGGAAACATCTTTGAATAAAAACTAGAGAGAATCATTCTCAGCAACCACTTTGTGATATGTGCGTTCCACTCACGCAGTTTAACCTTTCTTTTCATAGAGCAGTTTGGAAACAATCTGCATGTAAAGTCTGCAGGTGGATATTTGGACCTCTTTGAGGATTTCGTTGGAAGCGGGATTTCTGCATATAACGCTAGACAGAAGAATTCTCAGTAATTCTTTGGGCTGCGTGTGTTCAACTCACAGAGTTGAACCTTTCTTTAGACAGAGCAGATTTGAAACCCTCTTTTTGTGGAATATACAAGTGGAGACTTCAAGCGCTTTGGGGCCAACGGTAGAAAAGGAAATATTTTTGAATAAAAACTAGAGAGAATCATTCTCAGCAACCACTTTGTGATATGTGCGTTCCACTCGCAGAGTTTAAACTTTCTTTTCATAGAGTAGTTTGCAAACACTCTGTTTGTAAAGTCTGCAGGTGGATATTTGGACCTCTTTGAGGATTTCGTTGGAAACGGGATTTCTGCGTATATCGCTAGACAGAAGAATTCTCAGTAACTTCTTTGGGCTGTGTGTGTTCAACTCACAGAGTTGAACTTTCCTTTAGGCAGTGCAGATTTGAAGCCTCTTATTGTGGAAATTACAAGTGGACATTTCAAGCGCTTTGGGGCCAACGGTAGGAAAAGGAAATATCATCGAATAAAAACTAGAGAGTATCATTCTCAGCAACCACTTTGTGATATGTGCATTCCACTCACGGAGTTTAACCTTTCTTTTCATAGAGCAGTTTGGAAACACTGTGTTTGAAAGTCTGCAAGTGGATATTTGGACATCTTTGAGGATTTCGTTGGAAACGGGATTTCTGCATATAACTCTAGACAGAAGAATTCTCAGTAACTTCTTTGAGCTGCGTGTGTTCAACTCACAGAGTTGTACATTCCTTTAGAGAGAGCAGATTTGAAACGCTCTTCTTGTGGAATTTGCAAGTGGAGATTTCAAGCAATTTGGGGCCAACGGTAGAAAAGGAAATATCATCGAATAAAAACTAGAGAGAATCATTCTCAGCAACCACTTTGGGATGTGTGCGTTCCACTCACGCAGTTTAACCTTTCTTTTCATAGAGCAGTTTGGAAACAATCTGCATGTAAAGTCTGCAGGTGGATATTTGGACCTCTTTGAGGATTTCGTTGGAAACGTGATTTCTGCATCTAACGCTAGACAGAAGAATTCTCAGTAACTTCTTTGGGCTGTGTGTGTTCAACTCACAGAGTTGTACCTTCCTTTAGACAGAGCAGATTTGAAACCCTCTTTTTGTGGAATTTGCAAGTGGAGATTTCAAGCGCTTTGGGGCCAATGGTAGAAATGGTAATATCTTCCTATAAAAACTAGAGAGAATCATTCTCAGCAACCACTATGGGATATGTGCGTTCCACTCACAGAGTTTAACTTTTCTTTTCATAGAGCAGTTTGGAAACACTCTGTTTGTAAAGTCTGCAAGTGGATGTTTGGACCTCCTTGAGGATTTCGTTGGAAACGGGATTTCTGCATATAACGCTAGACAGAAGAATTCTCAGTAATTCTTTGGGCTGCGTGTGTTCAACTCACAGAGTTGAACCTTTCTTTAGACAGAGCAGATTTGAAACCCTCTTTTTGTGGAATATACAAGTGGAGATTTCAAGCGCTTTGGGGCCAACGGTAGAAAAGGAAATATTTTTGTATAAAAACTTGAGAGAATCATTCTCAGCAACCACTTTGTGATATGTGCGTTCCACTCACAGAGTTTAAACTTTCTTTTCATAGAGCAGTTTGCAAACACTCTGTTTGTAAAGTCTGCAAGTGGATATTTGGACCTTTTTGAGGATTTCGTTGGAAACGGGATTTCTGCATATAAAGCTAGATAGAAAAATTCTCAGTAACTTCTTTGGGGTGCGTGTGTTCAACTCACAGAGTTGTACCTTTCTTTAGAAAGAGCAGATTTGAAACCCTCTTTTTGAGGAATTTGCAAGTGGAGATTTCAAGCGATTTGGGGCCAACGGTAGAAAAGGAAATATCTTTGTATAAAAACTAGAGAGAATCATTCTCAGCAACCACTTTGGGATGTGTGCGTTCCACTCACAGAGCTTAACCTTTCTTTTCATAGAGCAGTTTGCAAACACTCTGTTTGTAAAGTCTGCAAGTGGATATTTGGACCTCTTTGAGGATTTCGTTGGAAACGGGATTTCTGCATATAACGCTAGACAGAAGAATTCTCAGTAACTTCTTTGGGCTGCGTGTGTTCAACTCACAGAGTTGTACCTTCCTTTAGAAAGAGCAGATTTGAAACCCTCTTTTTGTGGAATTTGCAAGTGGAGATTTCAAGCGCTTTGGGGCCAACGGTAGAAATGGTAATATCTTCCTGTAAAAACTAGAGAGAATCATTCTCAGCAACCACTTTGGGATGTGTGCGTTCCACTCACAGAGTTTAACCTTTCTTTTCATAGAGCAGTTTGCAAACACTCTGTTTGTAAAGTCTGCAAGTGGATATTTGGACCTCTTTGAGGATTTCGTTGGAAACGGGATTTCTGCATATAACGCTAGACAGAAGAATTCTCAGTAACTTCTTTGGGCTGCGTGTGTTCAACCCACAGATTTGTAACTTTCTTTAGAAAAAGCAGATTTGAAACCCTCTTCTTGTGGAATTTGCTAGTGGAGATTTCAAGCGATTTGGGGCCAACGGTAGAAACGGAAATATCTTCGAATAAAAACTAGAGAGAATCATTCTCAGCAACCACTTTGGGATGTGTGCGTTCCACTCACAGAGTTTAACCTTTCTTTTCATAGAGCAGTTTGCAAACACTCTGTTTGTAACGTCTGCAAGTGGAAATTTGGACCTCTTTGAGGAGTTCGTTGGAAACGGGATTTCTGCATATAACGGTAGAGAGAAGAATTCTCTGTAACTTCCTTGGTCTGTGTGAGTTCAACTCACAGAGTTGAACTATCCTTTAGACAGTGCAGATTTGAACTCACTTTTTGTGGAATTTACAAGTGGAGATTTCAAGCGCTTTGGGGCCAACGGTAGAAAAGGATATATCTTCGGATAAAAACTAGAGAGAATCATTCTCAGCAACCACTATGGGATGTGTGGGTTCCACTCACAGAGTTTAACCTTTCTTTTCGTAGAGCAGTTTGGAAACACCCTGTTTGTAAAGTCTGCAGGTGGATATTTGGACCTCTTTGAGGATTTCGTTGGAAACGGGATTTCTGCGTATATCGCTAGACAGAAGAATTCTCAGTAACTTCTTTGTGCTGTGTGTGTTCAACACACAGAGTTGATCTTTCCTTTCGACAGTGCAGATTTGACCCCTCTTTTTGTGGAATTTACAAGTGGAGATTTCAAGCGCTTTCGGGCCAACGGTAGAAAAGGAAACATCTTTGTATAAAAAATAGAGAGAATCATTCTCAGCAACCACTTTGTGATATGTGCGTTCCACTCACGGAGTTTAACCTTTCTTTTCATAGAGCAGTTTGGAAACACTCTGCATGTAAAGTCTGCAAGTGGATATTTGGACATCTTTGAGGATTTCGTTGGAAGAGGGATTTCTGCAAATAACGCTAGACAGAACAATTCTCAGTAATTCTTTGGGCTGCGTGTGTTCAACTCACAGAGTTGTACATTCCTTTAGAGAGAGCAGATTTGAAACCCTCTTCTTGTGGAATTTGCAAGCGGAGATTTCAAGCAATTTGGGGCCAACGGTAGAAAAGGAAATATCATCGAATAAAAACTAGAGAGAATCATTCTCAGCAACCACTTTGGGATGTGTGCGTTCCACTCACGCAGTTTAACCTTTCTTTTCATAGAGCAGTTTGGAAACAATCTGCATGTAAAGTCTGCAGGTGGATATTTGGACCTCTTTGAGGATTTCGTTGGAAACGTGATTTCTGCATCTAACGCTAGACAGAAGAATTCTCAGTAACTTCTTTGGGCTGTGTGTGTTCAACTCACAGAGTTGGACCTTCCTTTAGACAGAGCAGATTTGAAACCCTCTTTTTGAGGAATTTGCAAGTGGAGATTTCAAGCGATTTGGGGCCAACGGTAGAAAAGGAAATATCTTTGTATAAAAACTAGAGAGAATCATTGTCAGCAACCACTTTGGGATGTGTGCGTTCCACTCACAGAGCTTAACCTTTCTTTTCATAGAGCAGTTTGCAAACACTCTGTTTGTAAAGTGTGCAAGTGGATATTTGGACCTCTTTCAGGATTTCGTTGGAAACGGGATTTCTGCATATAACGCTAGACAGAAGAATTCTCAGTAGCTTCTTTGGGCTGCGTGTGTTCAACTCACAGAGTTGTACCTTCCTTTAGAAAGAGCAGATTTGAAACCCTCCTTTTGTGGAATTTGCAAGTGGAGATTTCAAGCGCTTTGGGGCCAACGGTAGAAATGTTAATATCTTCCTGTAAAAACTAGAGAGAATCATTCTCAGCAACCACTTTGGGATGTGTGCGTTCCACTCACAGAGCTTAACCTTTCTTTTCATAGAGCAGTTTGCAAACACTCTGTTTGTAAAGTCTGCAAGAGGATATTTGGACCTCTTTGAGGATTTCGTTGGAAACGGGATTTCTGCATATAACGCTAGACAGAAGAATTCTCAGTAACTTCTTTGGGCTGCGTGTGTTCAACTCACAGAGTTGTACCTTCCTTTAGAAAGAGCAGATTTGAAACCCTCTTTTTGTGGAATTTGCAAGTGGAGATTTCAAGCGATTTGGGGCCAAATGTAGAAAAGGATATAACTTCGAATAAAAACTAGAGAGAATCATTCTCAGCAACCACTATGGGATGTGTGCGTTCCACTCACAGAGTTTAACCTTTCTTTTCGTAGAGCAGTTTGGAAACACTCTGTTTGTAAAGTCTGCAAGTGGATATTTGGACCTCCTTGAGGATTTCGTTGGAAGCGGGATTTCTGCATATAACGCTAGACAGAAGAATTCTCAGTAATTCTTTGGGCTGCGTGTGTTCAACTCACAGAGTTGAAACTTCCTATAGACAGAACAGATTTGAAACCCTCTTTTTGTGGAATTTGCAAGTGGAGATTTCAAGCGCTTTGGGGCCAACGGTAGAAAAGGAAATATTTTTGTATAAAAACTAGAGAGGATCATTCTCAGCAACCACTTTGTGATGGGTGCGTTCCACTCACAGAGTTTAACCTTTCTTTTCATAGAGCAGATTGGAAACACCCTGTTTGTAAAGTCTGCAAGTGGATATTTGGACCTCTTTGAGGATTTCGTTGGAAACGGGATTTCTGCATATAACGCTAGATTGAAGAATTCTCAGTAACTTCTTTGGGGTGCGTGTGTTCAACTCACAGAGTTGTACCTTCCTTTAGAAAGAGCAGATTTGAAACCCTCTTCTTGAGGAATTTGCAAGTGGAGATTTCAAGCGATTTGGGGCCAAATGTAGAAAAGGATATAACTTCGAATAAAAACTAGAGAGAATCATTCTCAGCAACCACTATGGGATGTGTGCGTTCCACTCACAGAGTTTAACCTTTCTTTTCGTAGAGCAGTTTGGAAACACTCTGTTTGTAAAGTCTGCAAGTGGATATTTGGACCTCCTTGAGGATTTCGTTGGAAGCGGGATTTCTGCATATAACGCTAGACAGAAGAATTCTCAGTAATTCTTTGGGCTGCGTGTGTTCAACTCACAGAGTTGAAACTTCCTATAGACAGAAGAGATTTGAAACCCTCTTTTTGTGGAATTTGCAAGTGGAGATTTCAAGCGCTTTGGGGCCAACGGTAGAAAAGGAAATATTTTTGTATAAAAACTAGAGAGGATCATTCTCAGCAACCACTTTGTGATGGCTGCGTTCCACTCACAGAGTTTAACCTTTCTTTTCATAGAGCAGATTGGAAACACCCTGTTTGTAAAGTCTGCAAGTGGATAATTGGACCTCTTTGAGGATTTCGTTGGAAACGGGATTTCTGCATATATCGCTAGACAGAAGAATTCTCAGTAACTTCTTTGGGCTGTGTGTGTTCAACACACAGAGTTGATCTTTCCTTTAGACAGTGCAGATTTGACCCCTCTTTTCGTGGAATTTACCAGTGGAGATTTCAAGCGCTATCGGGCCAACGGTAGAAAAGGAAACATCTTTGAATAAAAACTAGAGAGAATCATTCTCAGCAACCACTTTGTGATATGTGCGTTCCACTCACGCAGTTTAACCTTTCTTTTCATAGAGCAGTTTGGAAACAATCTGCATGTAAAGTCTGCAGGTGGATATTTGGACCTCTTTGAGGATTTCGTTGGAAGCGGGATTTCTGCATATAACGCTAGACAGAAGAATTCTCAGTAATTCTTTGGGCTGCGTGTGTTCAACTCACAGAGTTGAACCTTTCTTTAGACAGAGCAGATTTGAAACCCTCTTTTTGTGGAATATACAAGTGGAGACTTCAAGCGCTTTGGGGCCAACGGTAGAAAAGGAAATATTTTTGTATAAAAACTAGAGGAATCATTCTCAGCAACCACTTTGTGATATGTGCGTTCCACTCGCAGAGTTTAAACTTTCTTTTCATAGAGTAGTTTGCAAACACTCTGTTTGTAAAGTCTGCAAGCGGATATTTGGACCTCTTTGAGGATTTCTTTGGAAACGGGATTTCTGCCTATAACGGTAGAGAGAAGAATTCTCAGTAACTTCTTTGGGCTGTGTGTGTTCAACTCACAGAGTTGAACTTTCCTTTAGGCAGTGCAGATTTGAAGCCTCTTATTGTGGAAATTACAAGTGGACATTTCAAGCGCTTTGGGGCCAACGGTAGGAAAAGGAAATATCATCGAATAAAAACTAGAGAGTATCATTCTCAGCAACCACTTTGTGATATGTGCATTCCACTCACGGAGTTTAACCTTTCTTTTCATAGAGCAGTTTGGAAACACTGTGTTTGAAAGTCTGCAAGTGGATATTTGGACATCTTTGAGGATTTCGTTGGAAACGGGATTTCTGCATATAACTCTAGACAGAAGAATTCTCAGTAACTTCTTTGAGCTGCGTGTGTTCAACTCACAGAGTTGTACATTCCTTTAGAGAGAGCAGATTTGAAACGCTCTTCTTGTGGAATTTGCAAGTGGAGATTTCAAGCAATTTGGGGCCAACGGTAGAAAAGGAAATATCATCGAATAAAAACTAGAGAGAATCATTCTCAGCAACCACTTTGGGATGTGTGCGTTCCACTCACGCAGTTTAACCTTTCTTTTCATAGAGCAGTTTGGAAACAATCTGCATGTAAAGTCTGCAGGTGGATATTTGGACCTCTTTGAGGATTTCGTTGGAAACGTGATTTCTGCATCTAACGCTAGACAGAAGAATTCTCAGTAACTTCTTTGGGCTGTGTGTGTTCAACTCACAGAGTTGTACCTTCCTTTAGACAGAGCAGATTTGAAACCCTCTTTTTGTGGAATTTGCAAGTGGAGATTTCAAGCGCTTTGGGGCCAATGGTAGAAATGGTAATATCTTCCTATAAAAACTAGAGAGAATCATTCTCAGCAACCACTATGGGATATGTGCGTTCCACTCACAGAGTTTAACTTTTCTTTTCATAGAGCAGTTTGGAAACACTCTGTTTGTAAAGTCTGCAAGTGGATGTTTGGACCTCCTTGAGGATTTCGTTGGAAACGGGATTTCTGCATATAACGCTAGACAGAAGAATTCTCAGTAATTCTTTGGGCTGCGTGTGTTCAACTCACAGAGTTGAACCTTTCTTTAGACAGAGCAGATTTGAAACCCTCTTTTTGTGGAATATACAAGTGGAGATTTCAAGCGCTTTGGGGCCAACGGTAGAAAAGGAAATATTTTTGTATAAAAACTTGAGAGAATCATTCTCAGCAACCACTTTGTGATATGTGCGTTCCACTCACAGAGTTTAAACTTTCTTTTCATAGAGCAGTTTGCAAACACTCTGTTTGTAAAGTCTGCAAGTGGATATTTGGACCTCTTTGAGGATTTCGTTGGAAACGGGATTTCTGCATATAACGCTAGACAGAAGAATTCTCAGTAACTTCTTTGGGCTGCGTGTGTTCAACTCACAGAGTTGTACCTTCCTTTAGAAAGAGCAGATTTGAAACCCTCTTTTTGTGGAATTTGCAAGTGGAGATTTCAAGCGCTTTGGGGCCAACGGTAGAAATGGTAATATCTTCCTGTAAAAACTAGAGAGAATCATTCTCAGCAACCACTTTGGGATGTGTGCGTTCCACTCACAGAGTTTAACCTTTCTTTTCATAGAGCAGTTTGCAAACACTCTGTTTGTAAAGTCTGCAAGTGGATATTTGGACCTCTTTGAGGATTTCGTTGGAAACGGGATTTCTGCATATAACGCTAGACAGAAGAATTCTCAGTAACTTCTTTGGGCTGCGTGTGTTCAACCCACAGATTTGTAACTTTCTTTAGAAAAAGCAGATTTGAAACCCTCTTCTTGTGGAATTTGCTAGTGGAGATTTCAAGCGATTTGGGGCCAACGGTAGAAACGGAAATATCTTCGAATAAAAACTAGAGAGAATCATTCTCAGCAACCACTTTGGGATGTGTGCGTTCCACTCACAGAGTTTAACCTTTCTTTTCATAGAGCAGTTTGCAAACACTCTGTTTGTAACGTCTGCAAGTGGAAATTTGGACCTCTTTGAGGAGTTCGTTGGAAACGGGATTTCTGCATATAACGGTAGAGAGAAGAATTCTCTGTAACTTCCTTGGTCTGTGTGAGTTCAACTCACAGAGTTGAACTATCCTTTAGACAGTGCAGATTTGAACTCACTTTTTGTGGAATTTACAAGTGGAGATTTCAAGCGCTTTGGGGCCAACGGTAGAAAAGGATATATCTTCGGATAAAAACTAGAGAGAATCATTCTCAGCAACCACTATGGGATGTGTGGGTTCCACTCACAGAGTTTAACCTTTCTTTTCGTAGAGCAGTTTGGAAACACCCTGTTTGTAAAGTCTGCAGGTGGATATTTGGACCTCTTTGAGGATTTCGTTGGAAACGGGATTTCTGCGTATATCGCTAGACAGAAGAATTCTCAGTAACTTCTTTGTGCTGTGTGTGTTCAACACACAGAGTTGATCTTTCCTTTCGACAGTGCAGATTTGACCCCTCTTTTTGTGGAATTTACAAGTGGAGATTTCAAGCGCTTTCGGGCCAACGGTAGAAAAGGAAACATCTTTGTATAAAAAATAGAGAGAATCATTCTCAGCAACCACTTTGTGATATGTGCGTTCCACTCACGGAGTTTAACCTTTCTTTTCATAGAGCAGTTTGGAAACACTCTGCATGTAAAGTCTGCAAGTGGATATTTGGACATCTTTGAGGATTTCGTTGGAAGAGGGATTTCTGCAAATAACGCTAGACAGAACAATTCTCAGTAATTCTTTGGGCTGCGTGTGTTCAACTCACAGAGTTGTACATTCCTTTAGAGAGAGCAGATTTGAAACCCTCTTCTTGTGGAATTTGCAAGCGGAGATTTCAAGCAATTTGGGGCCAACGGTAGAAAAGGAAATATCATCGAATAAAAACTAGAGAGAATCATTCTCAGCAACCACTTTGGGATGTGTGCGTTCCACTCACGCAGTTTAACCTTTCTTTTCATAGAGCAGTTTGGAAACAATCTGCATGTAAAGTCTGCAGGTGGATATTTGGACCTCTTTGAGGATTTCGTTGGAAACGTGATTTCTGCATCTAACGCTAGACAGAAGAATTCTCAGTAACTTCTTTGGGCTGTGTGTGTTCAACTCACAGAGTTGGACCTTCCTTTAGACAGAGCAGATTTGAAACCCTCTTTTTGAGGAATTTGCAAGTGGAGATTTCAAGCGATTTGGGGCCAACGGTAGAAAAGGAAATATCTTTGTATAAAAACTAGAGAGAATCATTGTCAGCAACCACTTTGGGATGTGTGCGTTCCACTCACAGAGCTTAACCTTTCTTTTCATAGAGCAGTTTGCAAACACTCTGTTTGTAAAGTGTGCAAGTGGATATTTGGACCTCTTTCAGGATTTCGTTGGAAACGGGATTTCTGCATATAACGCTAGACAGAAGAATTCTCAGTAGCTTCTTTGGGCTGCGTGTGTTCAACTCACAGAGTTGTACCTTCCTTTAGAAAGAGCAGATTTGAAACCCTCCTTTTGTGGAATTTGCAAGTGGAGATTTCAAGCGCTTTGGGGCCAACGGTAGAAATGTTAATATCTTCCTGTAAAAACTAGAGAGAATCATTCTCAGCAACCACTTTGGGATGTGTGCGTTCCACTCACAGAGTTTAACCTTTCTTTTCATAGAGCAGTTTGCAAACACTCTGTTTGTAAAGTCTGCAAGTGGATATTTGGACCTCTTTGAGGATTTCGTTGGAAACGGGATTTCTGCATATAACGCTAGACAGAAGAATTGTCAGTAACTTCTTTGGGCTGCGTGTGTTCAACCACAGATTTGTAACTTCCTTTAGAAAAAGCAGATTTGAAACCCTCTTCTTGTGGAATTTGCTAGTGGAGATTTCAAGCGATTTGTGGCCAACGGTAGAAACGGAAATATCTTCGAATGAAAACTAGAGAGAATCATTCTCAGCAACCACTTTGGGATGTGTGCGTTCCACTCACAGAGTTTAACCTTTCTTTTCATAGAGCAGTTTGCAAACACTCTGTTTGTAAAGTCTGCAAGTGGATATTTGGACCTCTTTGAGGAGTTCGTTGGAAACGGGATTTCTGCATATAACGGTAGAGAGAAGAATTCTCTGTAACTTCCTTGGTCTGTGTGAGTTCAACTCACAGAGTTGAACTATCCTTTAGACAGTGCAGATTTGAACTCACTTTTTGTGGAATTTACAAGTGGAGATTTCAAGCGCTTTGGGGCCAACGGTAGAAAAGGATATATCTTCGGATAAAAACTAGAGAGAATCATTCTCAGCAACCACTATGGGATGTGTGGGTTCCACTCACAGAGTTTAACCTTTCTTTTCGTAGAGCAGTTTGGAAACACTCTGTTTGTAAAGTCTGCAAGTGGATATTTGGACCTCCTTGAGGATTTCGTTGGAAGCGGGATTTCTGCATATAACGCTAGACAGAAGAATTCTCAGTAATTCTTTGGGCTGCGTGTGTTCAACTCACAGAGTTCAACCTTCCTTTAGACAGAGCAGATTTGAAACCCTCTTTTTGTGGAATTTGCAAGTGGAGATTTCAAGCGCTTTGGGGCCAATGGTAGAAATGGAAATATCTTCACATAAAGACTAGAGAGAATCATTCTCAGCAACCACTTTGTGATGGGTGCGTTCCACTCACAGAGTTTAACCTTTCTTTTCATAGAGCAGATTGGAAACACCCTGTTTGTAAAGTCTGCAGGTGGATATTTGGACCTCTTTGAGGATTTCGTTGGAAACGGGATTTCTGCGTATATCGCTAGACAGAAGAATTCTCAGTAACTTCTTTGTGCTGTGTGTGTTCAACACACAGAGTTGATCTTTCCTTTCGACAGTGCAGATTTGACCCCTCTTTTTGTGGAATTTACAAGTGGAGATTTCAAGCGCTTTCGGGCCAACGGTAGAAAAGGAAACATCTTTGTATAAAAAATAGAGAGAATCATTCTCAGCAACCACTTTGTGATATGTGCGTTCCACTCACGGAGTTTAACCTTTCTTTTCATAGAGCAGTTTGGAAACACTCTGCATGTAAAGTCTGCAAGTGGATATTTGGACATCTTTGAGGATTTCCTTGGAAGAGGGATTTCTGCAAATAACGCTAGACAGAACAATTCTCAGTAATTCTTTGGGCTGCGTGTGTTCAACTCACAGAGTTGTACGTTCCTTTAGAGAGAGCAGATTTGAAACCCTCTTTTTGTGGAATTTGCAAGTGGAGATTTCAAGCAATTTGGGGCCAACGGTAGAAAAGGAAATATCATCGAATAAAAACTAGAGAGAATCATTCTCAGCAACCACTTTGGGATGTGTGCGTTCCACTCACGCAGTTTAACCTTTCTTTTCATAGAGCAGTTTGGAAACAATCTGCATGTAAAGTCTGCAGGTGGATATTTGGACCTCTTTGAGGATTTCGTTGGAAACGTGATTTCTGCATCTAACGCTAGACAGAAGAATTCTCAGTAACTTCTTTGGGCTGTGTGTGTTCAACTCACAGAGTTGGACCTTCCTTTAGACAGAGCATATTTGAAACCCTCTTTTTGTGGAATTTACAAGTGGAGATTTCAAGCGCTTTGGGGCCAATGGTAGAAATGGTAATATCTTCCTATAAAAACTAGAGAGAATCATTCTCAGCAACCACTATGGGATATGTGCGTTCCACTCACAGAGTTTAACTTTTCTTTTCATAGAGCAGTTTGGAAACACTCTGTTTGTAAAGTCTGCAAGTGGATATTTGGACCTCCTTGAGGATTTCGTTGGAAGCGGGATTTCTGCATATAACGCTAGACAGAAGAATTCTCAGTAATTCTTTGGGCTGCGTGTGTTCAACTCACAGAGTTGAACCTTTCTTTAGACAGAGCAGATTTGAAACCCTCTTTTTGTGGAATATACAAGTGGAGATTTCAAGCGCTTTGGGGCCAACGGTAGAAAAGGAAATATTTTTGTATAAAAACTAGAGAGAATCATTCTCAGCAACCACTTTGTGATATGTGCGTTCCACTCACAGAGTTTAAACTTTCTTTTCATAGAGCAGTTTGCAAACACTCTGTTTGTAAAGTCTGCAAGTGGATATTTGGACCTCTTTGAGGATTTCGTTGGAAACGGGATTTCTGCATATAAAGCTAGATAGAAGAATTCTCAGTAACTTCTTTGGGGTGCGTGTGTTCAACTCACAGAGTTTTACCTTTCTTTAGAAAGAGCACATTTGAAACCCTCTTTTTGAGGAATTTGCAAGTGGAGATTTCAAGAGATTTGGGGCCAACTGTATAAAAGGAAATATCTTTGTATAAAAACTAGAGAGAATCATTCTCAGCAACCACTTTGGGATGTGTGCGTTCCCCTCACAGAGCTTAACCTTTCTTTTCGTAGAGCAGTTTGGAAACACTCTGTTTGTAAAGTCTGCACTTGGATATTTGGACCTCCTTGAGGATTTCGTTGGAAGCGGGATTTCTGCATAAAACGCTAGACAGAAGAATTCTCAGTAATTCTTTGGGCTGCGTGTGTTCAACTCACCGAGTTGAACCTTCCTTTAGACAGAGCAGATTTGAAACCCTCTTTTTGTGGAATATACAAGTGGAGAATTCAAGCGCTTTGGGGCCAACGGTAGAAAAGGAAATATCTTTGTATAAAAACTAGAGAGAATCATTTTCAGCAACCTCTTGGTGATGTGTGCGTTCCACTCACAGAGTTTAACCTTTCTTTTCATAGAGCAGTTTGCACACACTCTGTTTGTAAAGTCTGCAAGTGGATATTTGGACCTCTTTGAGGATTTCGTTGGAAACGGGATTTCTGCATATAACGGTAGAGAGAAGAATTCTCAGTAACTTCTTTGGGCTGTGTGTGTTCAACTCACAGAGTTGAACTATCCTTTAGACAGTGCAGATTTGAACTCACTTTTTGTGGAATTTACAAGTGGAGATTTCAAGCGCTTTGGGGCCAACGGTAGAAAAGGATATATCTTCGGATAAAAACTAGAGAGAATCATTCTCAGCAACCACTATGGGATGTGTGGGTTCCACTCACAGAGTTTAACCTTTCTTTTCGTAGAGCAGTTTGGAAACACTCTGTTTGTAAAGTCTGCAAGTGGATATTTGGACCTCCTTGAGGATTTCGTTGGAAGCGGGATTTCTGCATATAACGCTAGACAGAAGAATTCTCAGTAATTCTTTGGGCTGCGTGTGTTCAACTCACAGAGTTCAACCTTCCTTTAGACAGAGCAGATTTGAAACCCTCTTTTTGTGGAATTTGCAAGTGGAGATTTCAAGCGCTTTGGGGCCAATGGTAGAAATGGAAATATCTTCGCATAAAGACTAGAGAGAATCATTCTCAGCAACCACTTTGTGATGGGTGCGTTCCACTCACAGAGTTTAACCTTTCTTTTCATAGAGCAGATTGGAAACACCCTGTTTGTAAAGTCTGCAGGTGGATATTTGGACCTCTTTGAGGATTTCGTTGGAAACGGGATTTCTGCGTATATCGCTAGACAGAAGAATTCTCAGTAACTTCTTTGTGCTGTGTGTGTTCAACACACAGAGTTGATCTTTCCTTTCGACAGTGCAGATTTGACCCCTCTTTTTATGGAATTTACAAGTGGAGATTTCAAGCGCTTTCGGGCCAACGGTAGAAAAGGAAACATCTTTATATAAAAAATAGAGAGAATCATTCTCAGCAACCACTTTGTGATATGTGCGTTCCACTCACGGAGTTTAACCTTTCTTTTCATAGAGCAGTTTGGAAACACTCTGCATGTAAAGTCTGCAAGTGGATATTTGGACATCTTTGAGGATTTCGTTGGAAGAGGGATTTCTGCAAATAACGCTAGACAGAACAATTCTCAGTAATTCTTTGGGCTGCGTGTGTTCAACTCACAGAGTTGTACATTCCTTTAGAGAGAGCAGATTTGAAACCCTCTTTTTGTGGAATTTGCAAGTGGAGATTTCAAGCAATTTGGGGCCAACGGTAGAAAAGGAAATATCATCGAATAAAAACTAGAGAGAATCATTCTCAGCAACCACTTTGGGATGTGAGCGTTCCACTCACGCAGTTTAACCTTTCTTTTCATAGAGCAGTTTGGAAACAATCTGCATGTAAAGTCTGCAGGTGGATATTTGGACCTCTTTGAGGATTTCGTTGGAAACGTGATTTCTGCATCTAACGCTAGACAGAAGAATTCTCAGTAACTTCTTTGGGCTGTGTGTGTTCAACTCACAGAGTTGGACCTTCCTTTAGACAGAGCAGATTTGAAACCCTCTTTTTGTGGAATTTACAAGTGGAGATTTCAAGCGCTTTGGGGCCAACGGTAGAAATGGTAATATCTTCCTATAAAAACTAGAGAGAATCATTCTCAGCAACCACTATGGGATATGTGCGTTCCACTCACAGAGTTTAACTTTTCTTTTCATAGAGCAGTTTGGAAACACTCTGTTTGTAAAGTCTGCAAGTGGATATTTGGACCTCCTTGAGGATTTCGTTGGAAGCGGGATTTCTGCATATAACGCTAGACAGAAGAATTCTCAGTAATTCTTTGGGCTGCGTGTGTTCAACTCACAGAGTTGAACCTTTCTTTAGACAGAGCAGATTTGAAACCCTCTTTTTGTGGAATATACAAGTGGAGATTTCAAGCGCTTTGGGGCCAACGGTAGAAAAGGAAATATTTTTGTATAAAAACTAGAGAGAATCATTCTCAGCAACCACTTTGTGATATGTGCGTTCCACTCACAGAGTTTAAACTTTCTTTTCATAGAGCAGTTTGCAAACACTCTGTTTGTAAAGTCTGCAAGTGGATATTTGGACCTCTTTGAGGATTTCGTTGGAAACGGGATTTCTGCATATAAAGCTAGATAGAAGAATTCTCAGTAACTTCTTTGGGGTGCGTGTGTTCAACTCACAGAGTTTTACCTTTCTTTAGAAAGAGCACATTTGAAACCCTCTTTTTGAGGAATTTGCAAGTGGAGATTTCAAGAGATTTGGGGCCAACTGTATAAAAGGAAATATCTTTGTATAAAAACTAGAGAGAATCATTCTCAGCAACCACTTTGGGATGTGTGCGTTCCCCTCACAGAGCTTAACCTTTCTTTTCGTAGAGCAGTTTGGAAACACTCTGTTTGTAAAGTCTGCACTTGGATATTTGGACCTCCTTGAGGATTTCGTTGGAAGCGGGATTTCTGCATAAAACGCTAGACAGAAGAATTCTCAGTAATTCTTTGGGCTGCGTGTGTTCAACTCACCGAGTTGAACCTTCCTTTAGACAGAGCAGATTTGAAACCCTCTTTTTGTGGAATATACAAGTGGAGAATTCAAGCGCTTTGGGGCCAACGGTAGAAAAGGAAATATCTTTGTATAAAAACTAGAGAGAATCATTTTCAGCAACCTCTTGGTGATGTGTGCGTTCCACTCACAGAGTTTAACCTTTCTTTTCATAGAGCAGTTTGCACACACTCTGTTTGTAAAGTCTGCAAGTGGATATTTGGACCTCTTTGAGGATTTCGTTGGAAACGGGATTTCTGCATATAACGGTAGAGAGAATAATTCTCAGTAACTTCTTTGGGCTGTGTGTGTTCAACTCACAGAGTTGAACTTTCCTTTAGGCAGCGCAGATTTGAAGCCTCTTATTGTGGAAATTACAAGTGGACATTTCAAGCGCTTTGGGGCCAACGGTAGAAAAGGAAATATCTTTGTATAAAAACTAGAGAGAATCATTCTCAGCAACCACTTTGTGATATGTGCGTTCCACTCACGGAGTTTAACCTTTCTTTTCATAGAGCAGTTTGGAAACACTGTGTTTGAAAGTCTGCAAGTGGATATTTGGACATCTTTGAGGATTTCGTTGGAAACGGGATTTCTGCATATAACTCTAGACAGAAGAATTCTCAGTAACTTCTTTGGGCTGCGTGTGTTCAACTCACAGAGTTGTACATTCCTTTAGAGAGAGCAGATTTGAAACCCTCTTCTTGTGGAATTTGCAAGTGGAGATTTCAAGCAATTTGGGGCCAACGGTAGAAAAGGAAATATCATCGAATAAAAACTAGAGAGAATCATTCTCAGCAACCACTTTGGGATGTGTGCGTTCCACTCACAGAGTTTAACCTTTCCTTTCATAGGGCAGTTTGCAAACACTCTGTTTGTAAAGTCTGCAAGTGGATATTTTTACCTCTTTGAGGAGTTCGTTGGAAACGGGATTTCTGCATATAACGCTAGACAGAAGAATTCTCAGTAACTTCCTTGGTCTGTGTGAGTTCAACTCACAGAGTTGAACTTTCCTTTAGACAGTGCAGATTTGAACCCACTTTTTGTGGAATTTACAAGTGGAGATTTCAAGCGCTTTGGGGCCAACGGTAGTAAAGGAAATATCTTTGTAGAAAAACTAGAGAGAATCATTCTCAGCAACCACTTTGGGATGTGTGCGTTCCACTCACAGAGTTTAACTTTTCTTTTCATGGAGCAGTTTGGAAACACTCTGTTTGTAAAGTCTGCAAGTGGATATTTGGACCTCTTTGAGGATTTCGTTGGAAACGGGATTTCTGCATATAACACTAGATTGAAGAATTCTCAGTAACTTCTTTGGGGTGCGTGTGTTCAACTCACAGAGTTGTACCTTCCTTTAGAAAGAGCAGATTTGAAACCCTCTTCTAGAGGAATTTGCAAGTGGAGATTTCAAGCGATTTGGGGCCAAATGTAGAAAAGGATATAACTTCGAATAAAAACTAGAGAGAATCATTCTCAGCAACCACTATGGGATGTGTGCATTCCACTCACAGAGTTTAACCTTTCTTTTCGTAGAGCAGTTTGGAAACACTCTGTTTGTAAAGTCTGCAAGTGGATATTTGGACCTCCTTGAGGATTTCGTTGGAAGCGGGATTTCTGCATATAACGCTAGACAGAAGAATTCTCAGTAATTCTTTGGGCTGCGTGTGTTCAACTCACAGAGTTGAAACTTCCTATAGACAGAACAGATTTGAAACCCCCTTTTTGTGGAATTTGCAAGTGGAGATTTCAAGCGCTTTGGGGCCAACGGTAGAAAAGGAAATATTTTTGTATAAAAACTAGAGAGAATCATTCTCAGCAACCACTTTGTGATGGGTGCGTTCCACTCACAGAGTTTAACCTTTCTTTTCATAAAGCAGATTGGAAACACCCTGTTTGTAAAGTCTGCAAGTGGATATTTGGACTTCTTTGAGGATTTCGTTGGAAACGGGATTTCTGCATATATCGCTAGACAGAAGAATTCTCAGTAACTTCTTTGGGCTGTGTGTGTTCAACACACAGAGTTGATCTTTCCTTTCGACAGTGCAGATTTGACCCCTCTTTTTGTGGAATTTACCAGTGGAGATTTCAAGCGCTTTCGGGCCAACGGTAGAAAAGGAAACATCTTTGAATAAAAACTAGAGAGAATCATTCTCAGCAACCACTTTGTGATATGTGCGTTCCACTCACGCAGTTTAACCTTTCTTTTCATAGAGCAGTTTGGAAACAATCTGCATGTAAAGTCTGCAGGTGGATATTTGGACCTCTTTGAGGATTTCGTTGGAAGCGGGATTTCTGCATATAACGCTAGACAGAAGAATTCTCAGTAATTCTTTGGGCGGCGTGTGTTCAACTCACAGAGTTGAACCTTTCTTTAGACAGAGCAGATTTGAAACCCTCTTTTTGTGGAATATACAAGTGGAGACTTCAAGCGCTTTGGGGCCAACGGTAGAAAAGGAAATATTTTTGTATAAAAACTAGAGGAATCATTCTCAGCAACCACTTTGTGATATGTGCGTTCCACTCGCAGAGTTTAAACTTTCTTTTCATAGAGTAGTTTGCAAACACTCTGTTTGTAAAGTCTGCAAGTGGATATTTGGACCTCTTTGAGGATTTCGTTGGAAACGGGATTTCTGCCTATAACGGTAGAGAGAAGAATTCTCAGTAACTTCTTTGGGCTGTGTGTGTTCAACTCACAGAGTTGAACTTTCCTTTAGGCAGTGCAGATTTGAAGGCTCTTATTGTGGAAATTACAAGTGGACATTTCAAGCGCTTTGGGGCCAACGGTAGAAAAGGAAATATCATCGAATAAAAATTAGAGAGTATCATTCTCAGCAACCACTTTGTGATATGTGCATTCCACTCACGGAGTTTAACCTTTCTTTTCATAGAGCAGTTTGGAAACACTGTGTTTGAAAGTCTGCAAGTGGATATTTGGACATCTTTGAGGATTTCGTTGGAAACGGGATTTCTGCATATAACGCTAGACAGAAGAATTCTCAGTAACTTCTTTGAGCTGCGTGTGTTCAACTCACAGAGTTGTACATTCCTTTAGAGAGAGCAGATTTGAAACGCTCTTCTTGTGGAATTTGCAAGTGGAGATTTCAAGCAATTTGGGGCCAACGGTAGAAAAGGAAATATCATCGAATAAAAATTAGAGAGAATCATTCTCAGCAACTACTTTGGGATGTGTGCGTTCCACTCACGCAGTTTAACCTTTCTTTTCATAGAGCAGTTTGGAAACACTGTGTTTGAAATTCTGCAAGTGGATATTTGGACCTCTTTGAGGATTTCGTTGGAAACGGGATTTCTGCGTATATCGCTAGACAGAAGAATTCTCAGTAACTTCTTTGGGCTGCGTGTGTTCAACCCACGGAGTTGTACCTTCCTTTAGGAAAAGCAGTTTTGAAACCCTCTTCTTGCGGAGTTTGCTAGGGGAGATTTCAAGCGATTTGGGGCCAACGGTAGAAACGGAAATATCTTCGAATAAAAACTAGAGAGAATCATTCTCAGCAACCACTTTGGGATGTGTGTGTTCCACTCACGGAGTTTAACCTTTCTTTTCATAGAGCAGTTTGGAAACACTCTGTTTGAAAGTCTGCAAGTGGATATTTGGATATCTTTGAGGATTTCGTTGGAAACGGGATTTCTGCATATAAAGCTAGATAGAAGAATTCTCAGTAACTTCTTTGGGCTGCGTGTGTTCAACTCACAGAGTTGTACCTTCCTTTAGAGAGAGCAGATTTGAAACCCTCTTCTTGTGGAATTTGCAAGTGGAGATTTCAAGCGATTTGAGGCCAACGGTAGAAAAGGAAATATCATCGAATAAAAACTAGAGAGAATCATTCTCAGCAACCACTTCGGGATGTGTGCATTCCACTCACAGAGTTTAACCTTTCTTTTCATAGAGCAGTTTGCAAACACTCTGTTTGAAAAGTCTGCAATTGGATATTTGGACCTCTTTGAGGATTTCGTTGGAAGCGGGATTTCTGCATATAACGCTAGACAGAAGAATTCTCAGTAACTTCTTTGGGCTGTGTGTGTTCAACTCACAGAGTTCAACTTTCCTTTAGACAGTGCAGATTTGAACCCTCTTTTTGTGGAATTTACAAATGGAGATTTCAAGGGCTTTGGGGCCAACGGTAGAAAAGGAAATATCTTTGTATAAAAACTAGAGAGAATCATTCTCAGCAACCACTTTGTGATATGTGCGTTCCACTCACGGAGTTTAAACTTTCTTTTCATAGAGCAGTTTGGAAACACTCTGCATGTAAAGTCTGCAAGTGGATATTTGGACATCTTTGAGGATTTCGTTGGAAGAGGGATTTCTGCAAATAACGCTAGACAGAACAATTCTCAGTAATTCTTTGGGCTGCGTGTGTTCAACTCACAGAGTTGAACCTTCCTTTAGACAGAGCAGATTTGAACCCTCTTTTTGTGGAATTTACAAGTGTAGATTTCAAGGGCTTTGGGTCCAACGGTAGAAAAGGAAACATCTTTCTATAAAAACTAGAGAGAATCATTCTCAGCAACCACTTTGTGATATGTGCGTTCCACTCACAGAGTTTAGCCTTTCTTTTCATAGAGTAGTTTGGAAACACTCTCTTTGTAAAGTCTGCAAGTGGATATTTGGACCTCCTTGAGGATTTCGTTGGAAGCGGGATTTCTGCATATAACGCTAGGCAGAAGAATTCTCAGTAATTCTTTGGGCTGCGTGTGTTCAACTCACAGAGTTGAACCTTCCTTTAGACAGCGCAGATTTGAAACCCTCTTTTTGTGGAATATACCCACTTTTTGTGGAATATACAAGTGGAGATTTCAAGCGCTTTGGGGCCAACGGTAGAAAAGGAAATATCTTTGTATAAAAACTAGAGAGAATCATTTTCAGCGACCACTTTGTGACGTGTGCGTTCCACTCACAGAGTTTAACCTTTCTTTTCATAGAGCAGTTTGCAAACACACTGTTTGTAAAGTCTGCAAGTGGATATTTGGAACTCCTTGAGGATTTCGTTGGAAACGGGATTTCTGCATATAACGCTAGACAGAAGAATTCTCAGTAACTTCTTTGGGGTGCGTGTGTTCAACTCACAGAGTTGTACCTTCCTTTAGAGAGAGCAGATTTGAAACCCTCTTCTTGTGGAATTTGGAAGTGGAGATTTCAAGCGATTTGGGGCCAATGGTAGAAATGGAAATATCTTCGAATAAAAACTAGAGAGAATCATTTTCAGCAACCACTTTGGGATGTGTGCGTTCCACTCACAGAGTTTAACCTTTCTTTTCATAGAGCAGTTTGCAAACACTCTGTTTGTAAAGTCTGCAAGTGGATATTTGGACCTCCTTGAGGATTTCGTTGGAAGCGGGATTTCTGAATATAACGCTAGACAGAAGAATTCTCAGTAACTTCTTTGGGCTGTGTGTGTTCAACTCACAGAGTTGAACTTTCCTTTAGACAGTGCAGTTTTGAACCCTCTTTTTGTGGAGTTTACAAGTGGAGATTTCAAGCGCTTTTGGGCCAACGGTAGAAAAGGAAACATCTTTCTATAAAAAATAGAGAGAATCATTCTCAGCAGCCACTTTGTGATATGTGCGTTCCACTCACGGAGTTTAACCTTTCTTTTCATAGAGCAGTTTGGAAACACTCTGCATGTAAAGTCTGCAAGTGGATATTTGGACCTCTTTGAGGGTTTCGTTGGAAGCGGGATTTCTGCATATAACTCTAGAGAGAAGAATTCTCAGTAATTCTTTGGGCTGCCTGTGTTCAACTCACAGTGTTGAACCTTCCTTTAGACAGAGCAGATTTGAAAACCTCTTTTTCTGGGATTTACAAGTGGAGATTTCAAGCGCTTTGGGGCCAACGGTAGAAAAGGAAATATCTTTGTATAAAAACTAGATAGAATCATTTTCAGCAACCACTTGGTGATGTGTGCGTTCCACTCACAGAGTTTAACCTTTCTTTTCATAGAGCAGTTTGCAAACACACTGTTTGTAAAGTCTGCAAGTGGATATTTGGAACTCCTTGAGGATTTCGTTGGAAACGGGATTTCTGCATATAACGCTAGACAGAAGAATTCTCAGTAACTTCTTTGGGGTGCGTGTGTTCAACTCACAGAGTTGTACCTTCGTTTAGAAAGAGCAGATTTGAAACCCTCTTCTTGAGGAATTTGCAAGTGGAGATTTCAAGCGATTTGTGGCCAAAGGTAGTAAAGGATATATCTTTGTATAAATATTAGAGAGAATCATTCTCAGCAACCACATCTTGATGTGTGCATTCCACTCACAGAGTTTAACCTTTCTTTTCATAGAGCAGTTTGCAAACACTCTGTTTGTAAAGTCTGCAAGTGGGTATTTGGACCTCTTTGGGGATTACGTTGGAAACGGAATTTCTGCATCTAACGCTAGACAGAAGAATTCGCAGTAACTTTTTTGGGCTGTGTGTGTTCAACTCACAGAGTTGAACTTTCCTTTAGACAGTGCAGATTTGAACCCTCTTTTTGTGGAATTTACAAGTGGAGATTTCAAGCGCTTTGGGGCCAACTGTAGAAAAGGAAATATCTTTGTATAAAAACTAGAGAGAATCATTCTCAGCAACCACTTTGTGGTATGTGCGTTCCACTCACGGAGGTTAACCTTTCTTCTCATAGAGCAGTTTGGAAACACTCTGCATGTAAAGTCTGCAAGTGGATATTTGGACATCTTTGAGGATTTCGTTGGATGCGGGATTTCTGCATATAACGCTAGGCAGAAGAATTCTCAGTAATTCTTTGGGCTGCGTGTGTTCAACTCACAGAGTTGAACCTTCCTTTAGACAGAGCACATTTGAAAACCTCTTTTTGTGGAATTTACAAGTGTAGATTTCAAGCGATTTTGGGCCAACGGTAGAAAAGGAAATATCTTTGTATGAAAACTAGAGAGAATCATTCTCAGCAACCACTTGGTGATGTGTGCGTTCCACTCACGGAGTTTAACCTTTCTTTTCATAGAGCAGTTTGGAAACACTCTGTTTGTAAAGTCTTCAAGTGGATATTTGGACCTCTTTGAGGATTTCTTTGGAAACGGGATTTCTGCATATAACGCTAGACAGGAGAATTCTCAGTAACTTATTTGGGGTGCGTGTGTTCAACTCACAGAGTTGTACCTTCCTTTAGAAAAAGCAGATTTGAAACCCTCTTCTTGTGGAATTTGCTAGTGGAGATTTCAGGCGATTTGTGGCCAACGGTATAAACGGAAATATCTTCGAATAAAAACTAGACAGAATCATTCTCAGCAACCACTTTGGGATGTGTGCGTTCCACTCACAGAGTTTAACCTTTCTTTTCATAGAGCAGTTTGCAAACATTCTGTTTGTAAAGTCTGCAAGTGGATATTTTTACCTCTTTGAGGATTTCGTTGGAAACGGGATTTCTGCATATAACGCTAGACAGAAGAATTCTCAGTAACTTCCTTGGTCTGTGTGTGTTCAACTCACAGAGTTGAACTTTCCTTTAGACAGTGCAGATTTGAACCCTCTTTTTGTGGAATTTACAAGTGGAGATTTCAAGCGCTTTGGGGCCAACAGTAGAAAAGGAAATATCTTTGTATAAAAACTAGAGAGAATCATTCTCAGCAACCACTTTGGGATGCGTGCGTTCCACTCACAGAGTTTAACCATTCTTTTCATAGAGCAGTTTGGAAACACTCTGTTTGTAAAGTCTGAAAGTGGATATTTGGACCTCTTTGAGGATTTCGTTGGAAACGGGATTTCTGTATATAACGCTAGGTAGAAGTATTCTCAGCAACTTCTTTGGGGTGCGTGTGTTCAACTCACAGAGTTGTACCTTCCTTTAGAAAGAGCAGATTTGAAACCCTCTTCTTGAGGGATTTGCAAGTGGAGACTTCAAGCGATTTGGGTCCAAAGGTAGAAAAGGTTATATCTTCGAATAAAAACTAGAGAGAATCATTCTCAGCAACCACTGTGGGATGTGTGCGTTCCAGTCACAGAGTTTAACCTTTCTTTTCGTAGAGCAGTTTGGAAACACTCTGTTTGTAAAGTCTGCATGTGGATATTTGGACTTCCTTGAGGATTTCGTTGGAAGCGGGATTTCTGCATATAACCCTAGACAGAAGAATTCTCAGTAATTCTTTGGGCTGCGTGTGTTCAACTCACAGAGTTGAACCTTCCTTAAGACAGAGCAGATTTGAAAAAATCTTTTTGATGAATATACAAGTGGAGATTTCAAGCGCTTTGGGGCCAACGGTAGAAAAGGAAATATCTTTGTATAAAAACTAGAGAGAATCATTTTCAGCGACCACTTTGTGACGTGTGCGTTCCACTCACAGAGTTTAACCTTTCTTTTCATAGAGCAGTTTGCAAACACACTGTTTGTAAAGTCTGCAAGTGGATATTTGGAACTCCTTGAGGATTTCGTTGGAAACGGGATTTCTGCATATAACGCTAGACAGAAGGATTCTCATTAACTTCCTTGGTCTGTGTGTGTTCAACTCACAGAGTTGAACTTTCCTTTAGACAGTGCAGATTTGAACCCTCTTTTTGTGGAATTTACAAGTGGAGATTTCAAGCACTTTGGGCCCAGCGTTGGAAAAGGAAATATCTTTTTATAAAAACTAGAGAGAATCATTCTCAGCAACCACTTTGTGATATGTGCCTTCCACTCACGGAGTTTAACCTTTCTATTCATAGAGCAGTTTGGAAACACTCTGCATGTAAAGTCTGCAAGTGGATATTTGGACCTCTTTGAGGATTTCGTTGGAAGCGGGATTTCTGCATATAACGCTAGAGAGAAGAATTCTCAGTAATTCTTTGGGCTGCGTGTGTTCAACTCACAGAGTTGAACCTTCCTTTAGACAGAGCAGATTTGAAAACCTCCTTTTGTGGAATTTACAAGTGTAGATTTCAAGCGATTTGGGGCCAACGGTAGAAAAGGAAATATCTTTGTATAAAAACTAGAGAGAATCATTCTCAGCAACCACTTGTCGATGGGTGCGTTCCACTCACAGAGTTTAACCTTTCTTTTCATAGAGCAGTTTGGAAACACTCTGTTTGTAAATTCTACAAGTGGATATATGGACCACTTTGAGGATTTCGTTGGAAACGGGATTTCTGCATATAACCCTAGACAGAAGAATTCTCAGTAACTTCTTTGGGCTGCGTGTGTTCAACCCACGGAGTTGTACCTTCCTTTAGGAAAAGCAGATTTGAAACCCTCTTCTTGCGGAGTTTGCTAGGGGAGATTTCAAGCGATTTGGGGCCAACGGTAGAAACGGAAATATCTTCGAATAAAAACTAGAGAGAATCATTCTCAGCAACCACTTTGGGATGTGTGCGTTCCACTCACGGAGTTTAACCTTTCTTTTCATAGAGCAGTTTGGAAACACTCTGTTTCAAAGTCTGCAAGTGGATATTTGGATATCTTTGAGGATTTCGTTGGAAACGGGATTTCTGCATATAAAGCTAGATAGAAGAATTCTCAGTAACTTCTTTGGGCTGCGTGTGTTCAACTCACAGAGTTGTACCTTCCTTTAGAGAGAGCAGATTTGAAACCCTCTTCTTGTGGAATTTGCAAGTGGAGATTTCAAGCGATTTGGGGCCAACGGTAGAAAAGGAAATATCATCCAATAAAAAGTAGAGAGAATCATTCTCAGCAACCACTTTGGGATGTGTGCATTCCACTCACAGAGTTTAACCTTTCTTTTCATAGAGCAGTTTGCAAACACTCTGTTTGAAAAGTCTGCAAGTGGATATTTGGACCTCTTTGAGGATTTCGTTGGAAACGGGATTTCTGCATATAACGCTAGACAGAAGAATTCTCAGTAACTTCTTTGGGCTGTGTGTGTTCAACTCACAGAGTTGAACTTTCCTTTAGACAGTGCAGATTTGAACCCTCTTTTTGTGGAATTTACAAGTGGAGATTTCAAGGGCTTTGGGGCCAACGGTAGAAAAGGAAATATCTTTTTATAAAAACTAGAGAGAATCATTCTCAGCAACCACTTTGTGATATGTGGGTTCCACTCACGGAGTTTAAACTTTCTTTTCATAGAGCAGTTTGGAAACACTCTCTTTGTAAAGTCTGCAAGTGGATATTTGGACCTCCTTGAGGATTTCGTTGGAAGCGGGAATTCTGCATATAACGCTAGGCAGAAGAATTCTCAGTAATTCTTTGGGCTGCGTGTGTTCAACTCACAGAGTTGAACCTTCCTTTAGACAGAGCAGATTTGAAACCCTCTTTTTGTGGAATATACCAACTTTTTGTGGAATATACAAGTGGAGATTTCAAGCGCTTTGGGGCCAACGGTAGGAAAGGGAATATTTTTGTATAAAAACTAGAGAGAATCATTCTCAGCAACCACTTTGTGATATGTGCGTTCCACTCACAGAGTTTAAACTTTCTTTTCATAGAGCAGTTTGCAAACACTCTGTTTGTAAAGTCTGGAAGTGGATAATTGGACCTCTTTGAGGATTTCTTTGGAAACGGGATTTCTGCATATAAAGCTAGATAGAAGAATTCTCAGTAACTTCTTTGAGGTTCGTGTGTTCAACTAACAGAGTTGTACCTTTCTTTTGAAAGAGCAGATTTGAAACCCTCTTTTTGAGGAATTTGCAAGTGGAGATTTCAAGCGATTTGGGGCCAACGGTAGAAAAGGAAATATCTTTGTATAAAAACTAGAGAGAATCATTCTCAGCAACCACTTTGGGATGTGTGCGTTCCACTCAAAGAGTTTAACCTTTCTTTTCATAGAGCAGTTTGCAAACACTCTGTTTGTAAAGTCTGCAAGTGGATATTTGGACCTCTTTGAGGATTTCGTTGGAAACGGGATTTCTGCATATAACGCTAGACAGAAGAATTGTCAGTAACTTCTTTGGGCTGCGTGTGTTCAACCCACAGAGTTGTAACTTCCTTTAGAAAAAGCAGATTTGAAACCCTCTTCTTGTGGAATTTGCTAGTGGAGATTTCAAGCGATTTGGGGCCAACGGTAGAAACGGAAATATCTTCGAATAAAAACTAGAGAGAATCATTCTCTCCAACCACTTTGTGATATGTGCGTTTCACTCACAGAGTTTAACCTTTCTTTTCATAGAGTAGTTTGCAATCACTCTGTTTGCAAAGTCTGCAAGTGGATATTTGGACCTCTTTGAGGATTTCGTTGGAAACGGGATTTCTGCATATAACGGTAGAGAGAAGAATTCTCAGTAACTTCTTTGGGCTGTGTGTGTTCCACTCACAGAGTTGAACTTTCCTTTAGGCAGTGCAGATTTGAAGCCTCTTATTGTGGAAATTACAAGTGGACATTTCAAGCGCTTTGGGGTCAACGGTAGAAAAGGAAATATCTTTGTATAAAAACTAGAGAGAATCATTCTCAGCAACCACTTTGTGATATGTGCGTTCCACTCACGGAGTTTAACCTTTCTTTTCATAGAGCAGTTTGGAAACACTGTGTTTGAAAGTCTGCAAGTGGATATTTGGACATCTTTGAGGATTTCGTTGGAAACGGGATTTCTGCATATAACTCTAGACAGAAGAATTCTCAGTAACTTCTTTGGGCTGCGTGTGTTCAACTCACAGAGTTGTACATTCCTTTAGAGAGAGCAGATTTGAAACCCTCTTCTTGTGGAATTTGCAAGTGGAGATTTCAAGCAATTTGGGGCCAACGGTAGAAAAGGAAATATCGTCGAATAAAAACTAGAGAGAATCATTCTCAGCAACCACTTTGGGATGTGTGCGTTCCACTCACAGAGTTTAACTTTTCTTTTCATGGAGCAGTTTGGAAACACTGTGTTTGTAAAGTCTGCAAGTGGATATTTGGACCTCTTTGAGGATTTCGTTGGAAACGGGATTTCTGCATATAACGCTTGATTGAAGAATTCTCAGTAACTTCTTTGGGGTGCGTGTGTTCAACTCACAGAGTTGTACCTTCCTTTAGAAAGAGCAGATTTGAAAGCCTCTTCTTGAGGAATTTACAAGTGGAGATTTCAAGCGATTTGGGGCCAAAGGTAGAAAAGGATATATCTTCGAATAAAAACTAGAGAGAATCATTCTCAGCAACCACTTGGTGATGTGTGCGTTCCACTCACAGAGTTTAACCTTTCTTTTCGTAGAGCAGTTTGGATACACTCTGTTTGTAAAGTCTGCAAGTGGATATTTGGACCTCCTTGAGGATTTCGTTGGAAGCGGGATTTCTGCATATAACGCTAGACAGAATAATTCTCAGTAATTCTTTGGGCTGCGTGTGTTCAACTCACAGAGTTGTACCTTCCTTTAGAAAGAGCAGATTTGAAACCCTCTTTTTGTGGAATTTGCAAGTGGAGATTTCAAGCGATTTGGGACCAACGGTAGAAATGGTAATATCTTCCCGTAAAAACTAGAGAGAATCATTCTCAGCAACCACTTTGGGATGTGTTCGTTCCACTCACAGAGTTTAACCTTTCTTTTCATAGAGCAGTTTGCAAACACTCTGTTTGTAAAGTCTGCAAGTGGATATTTGGACCTCTTTGAGGATTTCGTTGGAAACGGGATTTCTGCATATAACGCTAGACAGAAGAATTGTCAGTAACTTCTTTGGGCTGCGTGTGTTCAACCCACAGAGTTGTAACTTCCTTTAGAAAAAGCAGATTTGAAACCCTCTTCTTGTGGAATTTGCTAGTGGAGATTTCAAGCGATTTGGGGCCGACGGTAGAAACGGAAATATCTTCGAATAAAAACTAGAGAGAATCATTCGCAGCAACCACTTTGTGATATGTGCGTTTCACTCACAGAGTTTAACCTTTCTTTTCATAGAGTAGTTTGCAATCACTCTGTTTGCAAAGTCTGCAAGTGGATATTTGGACCTCTTTGAGGATTTCGTTGGAAACGGGATTTCTGCATATAACGGTAGAGAGAAGAATTCTCAGTAACTTCTTTGGGCTGTGTGTGTTCTACTCACAGAGTTGAACTTTCCTTTAGGCATTGCAGATTTGAAGCCTCTTATTGTGGAAATTACAAGTGGACATTTCAAGCGCTTTGGGGCCAACGGTAGAAAAGGAAATATCTTTGTATAAAAACTAGAGAGAATCATTCTCAGCAACCACTTTGTGATATGTGCGTTCCACTCACGGAGTTTAACCTTTCTTTTCATAGAGCAGTTTGGAAACACTGTGTTTGAAAGTCTGCAAGTGGATATTTGGACATCTTTGAGGATTTCGTTGGAAACGGGATTTCTGCATATAACTCTAGACAGAAGAATTCTCAGTAACTTCTTTGGGCTGCGTGTGTTCAACTCACAGAGTTGTACATTCCTTTAGAGAGAGCAGATTTGAAACCCTCTTCTTGTGGAATTTGCAAGTGGAGATTTCAAGCAATTTGGGGCCAACGGTAGAAAAGGAAATATCATCGAATAAAAACTAGAGAGAATCATTCTCAGCAACCACTTTGGGATGTGTGCGTTCCACTCACAGAGTTTAACCTTTCTTTTCATAGAGCAGTTTGCAAACACTCTGTTTGTAAAGTCTGCAAGTGGATATTTTTTACCTCTTTGAGGAGTTCGTTGGAAACGGGATTTCTGCATATAACGCTAGACAGAAGAATTCTCAGTAACTTCCTTGGTCTGTGTGAGTTCAACTCTCAGAGTTGAACTTTCCTTTAGACAGTGCAGATTTGAACTCACTTTTTGTGGAATTTACAAGTGGAGATTTCAAGGGCTTTGGGGCCAACGGTAGAAAAGGAAATATCTTTGTAGAAAAACTAGAGAGAATCATTCTCAGCAACCACTTTGGGATGTGTGCGTTCCACTCACAGAGTTTAACTTTTCTTTTCATGGAGCAGTTTGGAAACACTCTGTTTGTAAAGTCTGCAAGTGGATATTTGGACCTCTTTGAGGATTTCGTTGGAAACGGGATTTCTGCATATAACGCTAGATTGAAGAATTCTCAGTAACTTCTTTGGGGTGCGTGTGTTCAACTCACAGAGTTGTACCTTCCTTTAGAAAGAGCAGATTTGAAAGTCTCTTCTTGAGGAATTTACAAGTGGAGATTTCAAGCGATTTGGGGCCAAAGGTAGAAAAGGATATATCTTCGAATAAAAACTAGAGAGAATCATTCTCAGCAACCACTATGGGATGTGTGCGTTCCACTCACAGAGTTTAACCTTTCTTTTCGTAGAGCAGTTTGGATACACTCTGTTTATAAAGTCTGCAAGTGGATATTTGGACCTCCTTGAGGATTTCGTTGGAAGCGGGATTTCTGCATATAACGCTAGACAGAAGAATTCTCAGTAATTCTTTGGGCTGCGTGTGTTCAACTCACAGAGTTGAACCTTTCTTTAGACAGAGCAGATTTGAAACCCTCTTTTTGTGGAATATACAAGTGGAGATTTCAAGCGCTTTGGGGCCAACGGTAGAAAAGGAAATATTTTTGTATAAAAACTAGAGAGAATCATTCTCAGCAACCACTTTGTGATATGTGCGTTCCACTCACAGAGTTTAAACTTTCTTTTCATAGAGCAGTTTGCAATCACTCTGTTTGTAAAGTCTGCAAGTGGATATTTGGACCTCTTTGAGGATTTCGTTGGAAACGAGATTTCTGCATATAAAGCTAGATAGAAGAATTCTCAGTAACTTCTTTGGGGTGCGTGTGTTCAACTCACAGAGTTGTACCTTTCTTTAGAAAGAGCAGATTTGAAACCCTCTTTTTGAGGAATTTGCAAGTGGAGATTTCAAGTGATTTGGGGCCAACGGTAGAAAAGGAAATATCTTTGTATAAAAACTAGAGAGAATCATTCTCAGCAACCACTTTGGGATGTGTGCGTTCCACTCACAGAGTTTAACCTTTCTTTTCATAGAGCAGTTTGCAAACACTCTGTTTGTAAAGTCTGCAAGTGGATATTTGAACCTCTATGAGGATTTCGTTGGAAACGGGATTTCTGCATATAACGCTAGACAGAAGAATTGTCAGTAACTTCTTTGGGCTGCGTGTGTTCAACCCACAGAGTTGTAACTTCCTTTAGAAAAAGCAGATTTGAAACCCTCTTCTTGTGGAATTTGCTAGTGGAGATTTCAAGCGATTTGTGGCCAACGGTAGAAACGGAAATATCTTCGAATAAAAACTAGAGAGAATCATTCTCAGCAACCACTTTGGGATGTGTGCGTTCCACTCACAGAGTTTAACCTTTCTTTTCATAGAGTAGTTTGCAATCACTCTGTTTGCAAAGTCTGCAAGTGGATATTTGGACCTCTTTGAGGATTTCGTTGGAAACGGGATTTCTGCATATAACGGTAGAGAGAAGAATTCTCAGTAACTTCTTTGGGCTGTGTGTGTTCTACTCACAGAGTTCAACTTTCCTTTAGGCAGTGCAGATTTGAAGCCTCTTATTGTGGAAATTACAAGTGGACATTTCAAGCGCTTTGGGGCCAATGGTAGAAAAGGAAATATCTTTGTATAAAAACTAGAGAGAATCATTCTCAGCAACCACTTTGGGATGTGTGCGTTCCACTCACAGAGTTTAACCTTTCTTTTCATAGAGCAGTTTGCAAACACTCTGTTTGTAAAGTCTGCAAGTGGATATTTGGACCTCTTTGAGGATTTCGTTGGAAACGGGATTTCTGCATATAACGCTAGACAGAAGAATTGTCAGTAACTTCTTTGGGCTGCGTGTGTTCAACCCACAGAGTTGTAACTTCCTTTAGAAAAAGCAGATTTGAAACCCTCTTCTTGTGGAATGTGCTAGTGGAGATTTCAAGCGATTTGTGGCCAACGGTAGAAACGGAAATATCTTCGAATAAAAACTAGAGAGAATCATTCTCAGCAACCACTTTGGGATGTGTGCGTTCCACTCGCAGAGTTTAACCTTTCTTTTCATAGAGTAGTTTGCAATCACTCTGTTTGCAAAGTCTGCAAGTGGATATTTGGACCTCTTTGAGGATTTCGTTGGAAACGGGATTTCTGCATATAACGGTAGAGAGAAGAATTCTCAGTAACTTCTTTGGGCTGTGTGTGTTCAACTCACAGAGTTGAACTTTCCTTTAGGCAGTGCAGATTTGAAGCCTCTTATTGTGGAAATTACAAGTGGACATTTCAAGCGCTTTGGGGCCAACGGTAGAAAAGGAAACATCTTCGTATAAAAACTAGAGAGAATCATTCTCAGCAACCACTTTGTGATATGTGCGTTCCACTCACGGAGTTTAACCTTTCTTTTCATAGAGCAGTTTGGAAACACTGTGTTTGAAAGTCTGCAAGTGGATATTTGGACATCTTTGAGGATTTCGTTGGAAACGGGATTTCTGCATATAACGCTAGACAGAAGAATTCTCAGTAACTTCTTTGGGCTGTGTGTGTTCAACTCACAGAGTTGAACTTTCCTTTAGGCAGTGCAGATTTGAAGCCTCTTATTGTGGAAATTACAAGTGGACATTTCAAGCGCTTTGGGGCCAACGGTAGAAAAGGAAACATCTTCGTATAAAAACTAGAGAGAATCATTCTCAGCAACCACTTTGTGATATGTGCGTTCCACTCACGGAGTTTAACCTTTCTTTTCATAGAGCAGTTTGGAAACACTGTGTTTGAAAGTCTGCAAGTGGATATTTGGACATCTTTGAGGATTTCGTTGGAAACGGGATTTCTGCATATAACGCTAGACAGAAGAATTCTCAGTAACTTCTTTGGGCTGTGTGTGTTCAACTCACAGAGTTGTACATTCCTTTAGAGAGAGCAGATTTGAAACCCTCTTCTTGTGGAATTTGCAAGTGGAGATTTTAAGCAATTTGGGGCCAACCGTAGAAAAGGATATATCATCGAATAAAAACTAGAGAGAATCATTCTCAGCAACCACTTTGGGATGTGTGCGTTCCACTCACAGAGTTTAACCTTTCTTTTCATAGAGCAGTTTGCAAACACTCTGTTTGTAAAGTCTGCAAGTGGATATTTTTACCTCTTTGAGGAGTTCGTTGGAAACGGGATTTCTGCATATAACGCTAGACAGAAGAATTCTCAGTAACTTCCTTGGTCTGTGTGAGTTCAACTCACAGAGTTGAACTTTCCTTTAGACAGTGCAGATTTGAACCCACTTTTTGTGGAATTTACAAGTGGAGATTTCAAGCGCTTTGGGGCCAACGGTAGAAAAGGAAATATCTTTGTAGAAAAACTAGAGAGAATCATTCTCAGCAACCACTTTGGGATGTGTGCGTTCCACTCACAGAGTTTAACTTTTCTTTCCATGGAGCAGTTTGGAAACACTCTGTTTGTAAAGTCTGCAAGTGGATATTTGGACCTCTTTGAGGATTTCGTTGGAAACGAGATTTCTGCATATAAAGCTAGATAGAAGAATTCTCAGTAACTTCTTTGGGGTGCGTGTGTTCAACTCACAGAGTTGTACCTTTCTTTAGAAAGAGCAGATTTGAAACCCTCTTTTTGAGGAATTTGCAAGTGGAGATTTCAAGCGATTTGGGGCCAACGGTAGAAAAGGAAATATCTTTGTATAAAAACTAGAGAGAATCATTCTCAGCAACCACTTTGGGATGTGTGCGTTCCACTCACAGAGTTTAACCTTTCTTTTCATAGAGCAGTTTGCAAACACTCTGTTTGTAAAGTCTGCAAGTGGATATTTGGACCTCTTTGAGGATTTCGTTGGAAACGGGATTTCTGCATATAACGCTAGACAGAAGAATTGTCAGTAACTTCTTTGGGCTGCGTGTGTTCAACCCACAGAGTTGTAACTTCCTTTAGAAAAAGCAGATTTGAAGCCCTCTTCTTGTGGAATTTACTAGTGGAGATTTCAAGCGATTTGTGGCCAACGGTAGAAATGGAAATATCTTCGAATAAAAACTAGAGAGAATCATTCTCAGCAACCACTTTGGGATGTGTGCGTTCCACTCGCAGAGTTTAACCTTTCTTTTCATAGAGTAGTTTGCAATCACTCTGTTTGCAAAGTCTGCAAGTGGATATTTGGACCTCTTTGAGGATTTCGTTGGAAACGGGATTTCTGCATATAACGGTAGAGAGAAGAATTCTCAGTAACTTCTTTGGGCTGTGTGTGTTCAACTCACAGAGTTGAACTTTCCTTTAGGCAGTGCAGATTTGAAGCCTCTTATTGTGGAAATTACAAGTGGACATTTCAAGCGCTTTGGGGCCAACGGTAGAAAAGGAAACATCTTCGTATAAAAACTAGAGAGAATCATTCTCAGCAACCACTTTGTGATATGTGCGTTCCACTCACGGAGTTTAACCTTTCTTTTCATAGAGCAGTTTGGAAACACTGTGTTTGAAAGTCTGCAAGTGGATATTTGGACATCTTTGAGGATTTCGTTGGAAACGGGATTTCTGCATATAACGCTAGACAGAAGAATTCTCAGTAACTTCTTTGGGCTGTGTGTGTTCAACTCACAGAGTCGTACATTCCTTTAGAGAGAGCAGATTTGAAACCCTCTTCTAGTGGAATTTGCAAGTGGAGATTTTAAGCAATTTGGGGCCAACGGTAGAAAAGGAAATATCATCGAATAAAAACTAGAGAGAATCATTCTCAGCAACCACTTTGGGATGTGTGCGTTCCACTCACAGAGTTTAACCTTTCTTTTCATAGAGCAGTTTGCAAACACTCTGTTTGTAAAGTCTGCAAGTGGATATTTTTACCTCTTTGAGGAGTTCGTTGGAAACGGGATTTCTGCATATAACGCTAGACAGAAGAATTCTCAGTAACTTCCTTGGTCTGTGTGAGTTCAACTCACAGAGTTGAACTTTCCTTTAGACAGTGCAGATTTGAACCCACTTTTTGTGGAATTTACAAGTGGAGATTTCAAGCGCTTTGGGGCCAACGGTAGAAAAGGAAATATCTTTGTAGAAAAACTAGAGAGAATCATTCTCAGCAACCACTTTGGGATGTGTGCGTTCCACTCACAGAGTTTAACTTTTCTTTCCATGGAGCAGTTTGGAAACACTCTGTTTGTAAAGTCTGCAAGTGGATATTTGGACCTCTTTGAGGATTTCGGTGGAAACGGGATTTCTGCAAATAACGCTAGATTGAAGAATTCTCAGTAACTTCTTTGGGGTGCGTGTGTTCAACTCACAGAGTTGTACCTTCCTTTAGAAAGAGCAGATTTGAAAGCCTCTTCTTGAGGAATTTGCAAGTGGAGATTTCAAGCGATTTGGGGCCAAAGGTAGAAAAGGTTATATCTTCGAATAAAAACTAGAGAGAATCATTCTCAGCAACCACTATGGGATGTGTGCGTTCCACTCACAGAGTTTAACCTTTCTTTTCGTAGAGCAGTTTGGAAACACTCTGTTTGTAAAGTCTGCAAGTGGATATTTGGACCTCCTTGAGGATTTCGTTGGAAGCGGGATTTCTGCATATAACGCTAGACAGAAGAATTCTCAGTAATTCTTTGGGCTGCGTGTGTTCAACTCACAGAGTTGAACCTTCCTTTAGACAGAGCAGATTTGAAACCCTCTTTTTGTGGAATTTGCAAGTGGAGATTTCAAGCGCTTTGGGGCCAATGGTAGAAATGGAACTATCTTCGCATAAAGACTAGAGAGAATCATTCTCAGCAACCACTTTGTGATGGGTGCGTTCCACTCACAGAGTTTAACCTTTCTTTTCATAGAGCAGATTGGAAACACCCTGTTTGTAAAGTCTGCAAGTGGATATTTGGACCTCTTTGAGGATTTCGTTGGAAACGGGATTTCTGCATATATCTCTAGACAGAAGAATTCTCAGTAACTTCTTTGGGCTGTGTGTGTTCAACACACAGAGTTGATCTTTCCTTTAGACAGTGCAGATTTGACCCCTCTTTTTGTGGAATTTACAAGTGGAGATTTCAAGCGCTTTTGGGCCAACGGTAGAAAAGGAAACATCTTTGAATAAAAACTAGAGAGAATCATTCTCAGCAACCACTTTGTGATATGTGCGTTCCACTCACGCAGTTTAACCTTTCTTTTCATAGAGCAGTTTGGAAACAATCTGCATGTAAAGTCTGCAGGTGGATATTTGGACCTCTTTGAGGAGTTCGTTGGAAACGGGATTTCTGCATATAACGCTAGACAGAAGAATTCTCAGTACCTTCTTTGGGCTGTGTGTGTTCAACTCACAGAGTTGTACCTTCCTTTAGACAGAGCAGATTTGAAACCCTCTTTTTGAGGAATTTGCAAGTGGAGATTTCAAGCGCTTTGGGGCCAACGGTAGAAAAGGAAATATCTTCCTCTAAAAACTAGAGAGAATCATTCTCAGCAACCACTATGGGATATGTGCGTTCCACTCACAGAGTTTAACTTTTCTTTTCATAGAGCAGTTTGCAAACACTCTGTTTATAATGTCTGCAAGTGGATATTTGGACCTCTTTGAGGATTTCTTTGGAAACGGGATTTCTGCATATAAAGCTAGATAGAAGAATTCTCAGTAACTTCTTTGGGGTTCGTGTGTTCAACTAACAGAGTTGTACCTTTCTTTTGAAAGAGCAGATTTGAAACCCTCTTTTTGAGGAATTTGCAAGTGGAGATTTCAAGCGATTTGGGGCCAACGGTAGAAAAGGAAATATCTTTGTATAAAAACTAGAGAGAATCATTCTCAGCAACCACTTTGGGATGTGTGCGTTCCACTCACAGAGTTTAACCTTTCTTTTCATAGAGCAGTTTGCAAACACTCTGTTTGTAAAGTCTGCAAGGGGATATTTGGACCTCTTTGAGGATTTCGTTGGAAACGGGATTTCTGCATATAACGCTAGACAGAAGAATTCTCAGTAACTTCCTTTGGCTGCGTGTGTTCAACACACAGAGTTGATCTTTCCTTTAGACAGTGCAGATTTGACCCCTCTTTTTGTGGAATTTACCAGTGGAGATATCTAGCGCTTTCGGGCCAACGGTAGAAAAGGAAACATCTTTGAATAAAAACTAGAGAGAATCATTCTCAGCAACCACTTTGTGATATGTGCGTGCCACTCACGCAGTTTAACCTTTCTTTTCATAGAGCAGTTTGGAAACAATCTGCATGTAAATTCTGCAGGTGGATATTTGGACTTCCTTGAGGAATTCGTTGGAAGCGGGATTTCTGCATATAACCCTAGACAGAAGAATTCTCAGTAATTCTTTGGGCTGCGTGTGTTCAACTCACAGAGTTGAACCTTCCTTAAGACAGAGCAGATTTGAAAAAATCTTTTTGATGAATATACAAGTGGAGATTTCAAGCGCTTTGGGGCCAACGGTAGAAAAGGAAATATCTTTGTATAAAAACTAGAGAGAATCATTTTCAGCGACCACTTTGTGACGTGTGCGTTCCACTCACAGAGTTTAACCTTTCTTTTCATAGAGCAGTTTGCAAACACACTGTTTGTAAAGTCTGCAAGTGGATATTTGGAACTCCTTGAGGATTTCGTTGGAAACGGGATTTCTGCATATAACGCTAGACAGAAGAATTCTCAGTAACTTCTTTGGGCTGCGTGTGTTCAACTCACAGAGTTGTACCTTCCTTTAGAGAGAGCAGATTTGAAACCCTCTTCTTGTGGAATTTGCAAGTGGAGATTTCAAGCGATTTGGGGCCAACGGTAGAAAAGGAAATATCATCCAATAAAAAGTAGAGAGAATCATTCTCAGCAACCACTTTGGGATGTGTGCATTCCACTCACAGAGTTTAACCTTTCTTTTCGTAGAGCAGTTTGCAAACACTCTGTTTGAAAAGTCTGCAAGTGGATATTTGGACCTCTTTGAGGATTTCATTGGAAACGGGATTTCTGCATATAACGCTAGACAGAAGAATTCTCAGTAACTTCTTTGGGCTGTGTGTGTTCAACTCACAGAGTTGAACTTTCCTTTAGACAGTGCAGATTTGAACCCTCTTTTTGTGGAATTTACAAGTGGAGATTTCAAGGGCTTTGGGGCCAACGGTAGAAAAGGAAATATCTTTGTATAAAAACTAGAGAGAATCATTCTCAGCAACCACTTTGTGATATGTGGGTTCCACTCACGGAGTTTAAACTTTCTTTTCATAGAGCAGTTTGGAAACACTCTGCATGTAAAGTCTGCAAGTGGATATTTGGACATCTTTGAGGATTTCTTTGGAAGAGGGATTTCTGCAAATAACGCTAGACAGAACAATTCTCAGTAATTCTTTGGGCTGCGTGTGTTCAACTCACAGAGTTGAACCTTCCTTTAGACAGAGCAGATTTGAACCCTCTTTTTGTGGAATTTACAAGTGTAGATTTCAAGGGCTTTGGGTCCAACGGTAGAAAAGGAAACATCTTTCTATAAAAACTAGAGAGAATCATTCTCAGCAACCACTTGGTGATATGTGCGTTCCACTCACAGAGTTTAGCCTTTCTTTTCATAGAGTAGTTTGGAAACACTCTCTTTGTAAAGTCTGCAAGTGGATATTTGGACCTCCTTGAGGATTTTGTTGGAAGCGGGATTTCTGCATATAACGCTAGGCAGAAGAATTCTCAGTAATTCTTTGGGCTGCGTGTGTTCAACTCACAGAGTTGAACCTTCCTTTAGACAGAGCAGATTTGAAACCCTCTTTTTGTGGAATATACCAACTTTTTGTGGAATATACAAGTGGAGATTTCAAGCGCTTTGGGGCCAACGGTAGGAAAGGGAATATTTTTGTATAAAAACTAGAGAGAATCATTCTCAGCAACCACTTTGTGATATGTGCGTTCCACTCACGGAGTTTAACCTTTCTTTTCATAGAGCAGTTTGGAAACACTGTGTTTGAAAGTCTGCAAGTGGATATTTGGACATCTTTGAGGATTTCGTTGGAAGAGGGATTTCTGCATATAACGCTAGACAGAAGAATTCTCAGTAATTCTTTGGGCTGCGTGTGTTCAACTCACAGAGTTGAAACTTCCTATAGACAGAACAGATTTGAAACCCTCTTTTTGTGGAATTTGCAAGTGGAGATTTCAAGCGCTTTGGGGCCAACGGTAGAAAAGGAAATATTTTTGTACAAAAACTAGAGAGGATCATTCTCAGCAACCACTTTGTGATGGGTGCGTTCCACTCACAGAGTTTAACCTTTCTTTTCATAGAGCAGATTGGAAACACCCTGTTTGTAAAGTCTGCAAGTGGATAATTGGACCTCTTTGAGGATTTCGTTGGAAACGGGATTTCTGCATATATCGCTAGACAGAAGAATTCTCAGTAACTTCTTTGGGCTGTGTGTGTTCAACACACAGAGTTGATCTTTCCTTTAGACAGTGCAGATTTGACCCCTCTTTTTGTGGAATTTACCAGTGGAGATTTCAAGCGCTTTCGGGCCAACGGTAGAAAAGGAAACATCTTTGAATAAAAACTAGAGAGAATCATTCTCAGCAACCACTTTGTGATATGTGCGTTCCACTCACGCAGTTTAACCTTTCTTTTCATAGAGCAGTTTGGAAACAATCTGCATGTAAAGTCTGCAGGTGGATATTTGGACCTCTTTGAGGATTTCGTTGGAAGCGGGATTTCTGCATATAACGCTAGACAGAAGAATTCTCAGTAATTCTTTGGGCGGCGTGTGTTCAACTCACAGAGTTGAACCTTTCTTTAGACAGAGCAGATTTGAAACCCTCTTTTCGTGGAATATACAAGTGGAGACTTCAAGCGCTTTGGGGCCAACGGTAGAAAAGGAAATATTTTTGTATAAAAACTAGAGGAATCATTCTCAGCAACCACTTTGTGATATGTGCGTTCCACTCGCAGAGTTTAAACTTTCTTTTCATAGAGTAGTTTGCAAACACTCTGTTTGTAAAGTCTGCAAGTGGATATTTGGACCTCTTTGAGGATTTCGTTGGAAACGGGATTTCTGCCTATAACGGTAGAGAGAAGAATTCTCAGTAACTTCTTTGGGCTGTGTGTGTTCAACTCACAGAGTTGAACTTTCCTTTAGGCAGTGCAGATTTGAAGCCTCTTATTGTGGAAATTACAAGTGGACATTTCAAGCGCTTTGGGGCCAACGGTAGAAAAGGAAATATCATCGAATAAAAACTAGAGAGTATCATTCTCAGCAACCACTTTGTGATATGTGCATTCCACTCACGGAGTTTAACCTTTCTTTTCATAGAGCAGTTTGGAAACACTGTGTTTGAAAGTCTGCAAGTGGATATTTGGACATCTTTGAGGATTTCGCTGGAAACGGGATTTCTGCATATAACTCTAGACAGAAGAATTCTCAGTAACTTCTTTGAGCTGCGTGTGTTCAACTCACAGAGTTGTACATTCCTTTAGAGAGAGCAGATTTGAAACGCTCTTCTTGTGGAATTTGCAAGTGGAGATTTCAAGCAATTTGGGGCCAACGGTAGAAAAGGAAATATCATCGAATAAAAACTAGAGAGAATCATTCTCAGCAACCACTTTGGGATGTGTGCGTTCCACTCACGCAGTTTAACCTTTCTTTTCATAGAGCAGTTTGGAAACAATCTGCATGTAAAGTCTGCAGGTGGATATTTGGACCTCTTTGAGGATTTCGTTGGAAACGTGATTTCTGCATCTAACGCTAGACAGAAGAATTCTCAGTAACTTCTTTGGGCTGTGTGTGTTCAACTCACAGAGTTGTACCTTCCTTTAGACAGAGCAGATTTGAAACCCTCTTTTTGTGGAATTTACAAGTGGAGATTTCAAGCGCTTTGGGGCCAACTGTAGAAATGGTAATATCTTCCTCTAAAAACTAGAGAGAATCATTCTCAGCAACCACTATGGGATATGTGCGTTCCACTCACAGAGTTTAACTTTTCTTTTCATAGAGCAGTTTGGAAACACTCTGTTTGTAAAGTCTGCAAGTGGATGTTTGGACCTCCTTGAGGATTTCGTTGGAAACGGGATTTCTGCATATAACGCTAGACAGAAGAATTCTCAGTAATTCATTGGGCTGCGTGTGTTCAACTCACAGAGTTGAACCTTTCTTTAGACAGAGCAGATTTGAAACCCTCTTTTTGTGGAATATACAAGTGGAGATTTCAAGCGCTTTGGGGCCAACGGTAGAAAAGGAAATATTTTTGTATAAAAACTAGAGAGAATCATTCTCAGCAACCACTTTGTTATATGTGCGTTCCACTCACAGAGTTTAAACTTTCTTTTCATAGAGCAGTTTGCAAACACTCTGTTTGTAAAGTCTGCAAGTGGATATTTGGACCTCTTTGAGGATTTCTTTGGAAACGGGATTTCTGCATATAAAGCTAGATAGAAAAATTCTCAGTAACTTCTTTGGGGTGCGTGTGTTCAACTCACAGAGTTGTACCTTTCTTTAGAAAGAGCAGATTTGAAACCCTCTTTTTGAGGAATTTGCAAGTGGAGATTTCAAGCGATTTGGGGCCAACGGTAGAAAAGGAAATATCTTTGTATAAAAACTAGAGAGAATCATTCTCAGCAACCACTTTGGGATGTGTGCGTTCCACTCACAGAGCTTAACCTTTCTTTTCATAGAGCAGTTTGCAAACACTCTGTTTGTAAAGTCTGCAAGTGGATATTTGGACCTCTTTGAGGATTTCGTTGGAAACGGGATTTCTGCATATAACGCTAGACAGAAGAATTCTCAGTAACTTCTTTGGGCTGCATGTGTTCAACTCACAGAGTTGTACCTTCCTTTAGAAACAGCAGATTTGAAACCCTCTTTTTGTGGAATTTGCAAGTGGAGATTTCAAGCTCTTTGGGGCCAACGGTAGAAATGGTAATATCTTCCTGTAAAAACTAGAGAGAATCATTCTCAGCAACCACTTTGGGATGTGTGCGTTCCACTCACAGAGTTTAACCTTTCTTTTCATAGAGCAGTTTGCAAACACTCTGTTTGTAAAGTCTGCAAGTGGAAATTTGGACCTCTTTGAGGAGTTCGTTGGAAACGGGATTTCTGCATATAACGGTAGAGAGAAGAATTCTCTGTAACTTCCTTGGTCTGTGTGAGTTCAACTCACAGAGTTGAACTATCCTTTAGACAGTGCAGATTTGAACTCACTTTTTGTGGAATTTACAAGTGGAGATTTCAAGCGCTTTGGGGCCAACGGTAGAAAAGGATATATCTTCGGATAAAAACTAGAGAGAATCATTCTCAGCAACCACTATGGGATGTGTGGGTTCCAGTCACAGAGTTTAACCTTTCTTTTCGTAGAGCATTTTGGAAACACTCTGTTTGTAAAGTCTGCAAGTGGATATTTGGACCTCCTTGAGGATTTCGTTGGAAGCGGGATTTCTGCATATAACGCTAGACAGAAGAATTCTCAGTAATTCTTTGGGCTGCGTGTGTTCAACTCACAGAGTTGAACCTTCCTTTAGACAGAGCAGATTTGAAACCCTCTTTTTGTGGAATTTGCAAGTGGAGATTTCAAGCGCTTTGGGGCCAATGGTAGAAATGGAAATATCTTCGCATAAAGACTAGAGAGAATCATTCTCAGCAACCACTTTGTGATGGGTGCGTTCCACTCACAGAGTTTAACCTTTCTTTTCATAGAGCAGATTGGAAACACCCTGTTTGTAAAGTCTGCAGGTGGATATTTGGACCTCTTTGAGGATTTCGTTGGAAACGGGATTTCTGCGTATATCGCTAGACAGAAGAATTGTCAGTAACTTCTTTGGGCTGCGTGTGTTCAACCCACAGAGTTGTAACTTCCTTTAGAAAAAGCAGATTTGAAACCCTCTTCTTGTGGAATTTGCTAGTGGAGATTTCAAGCGATTTGGGGCCAACGGTAGAAACGGAAATATCTTCGAATAAAAACTAGAGAGAATCACTCTCAGCAACCACTTTGTGATATGTGCGTTTCACTCACAGAGTTTAACCTTTCTTTTCATAGAGTAGTTTGCAATCACTCTGTTTGCAAAGTCTGCAAGTGGATATTTGGACCTCTTTGAGGATTTCGTTGGAAACGGGATTTCTGCATATAACGGTAGAGAGAAGAATTCTCAGTAACTTCTTTGGGCTGTGTGTGTTCCACTCACAGAGTTGAACTTTCCTTTAGGCAGTGCAGATTTGAAGCCTCTTATTGTGGAAATTACAAGTGGACATTTCAAGCGCTTTGGGGCCAACGGTAGAAAAGGAAATATCTTTGTATAAAAACTAGAGAGAATCATTCTCAGCAACCACTTTGTGATATGTGCGTTCCACTCACGGAGTTTAACCTTTCTTTTCATAGAGCAGTTTGGAAACACTGTGTTTGAAAGTCTGCAGGTGGATATTTGGACATCTTTGAGGATTTCGTTGGAAGCGGGATTTCTGCATATAACGCTAGACAGAAGAATTCTCAGTAATTCTTTGGGCTGCGTGTGTTCAACTCACAGAGTTGAAACTTCCTATAGACAGAACAGATATGAAACCCTCTTTTTGTGGAATTTGCAAGTGGAGATTTCAAGCGCTTTGGGGCCAACGGTAGAAAAAGAAATATTTTTGTATAAAAACTAGAGAGGATCATTCTCAGCAACCACTTTGTGATGGGTGCGTTCCACTCACAGAGTTTAACCTTTCTTTTCATAGAGCAGATTGGAAACACCCTGTTTGTAAAGTCTGCAAGTGGATAATTGGACCTCTTTGAGGATTTGGTTGGAAACGGGATTTCTGCATATATCGCTAGACAGAAGAATTCTCAGTAACTTCTTTGGGCTGTGTGTGTTCAACACACAGAGTTGATCTTTCCTTTAGACAGTGCAGATTTGACCCCTCTTTTTGTGGAATTTACCTGTGGAGATTTAAAGCGCTTTCGGGCCAACGGTAGAAAAGGAAACATCTTTGAATAAAAACTAGAGAGAATCATTCTCAGCAACCACTTTGTGATATGTGCGTTCCACTCACGCAGTTTAACCTTTCTTTTCATAGAGCAGTTTGGAAACAATCTGCATGTAAAGTCTGCAGGTGGATATTTGGACCTCTTTGAGGATTTCGTTGGAAGCGGGATTTCTGCATATAACGCTAGACAGAAGAATTCTCAGTAATTCTTTGGGCGGCGTGTGTTCAACTCACAGAGTTGAACCTTTCTTTAGACAGAGCAGATTTGAAACCCTCTTTTTGTGGAATATACAAGTGGAGACTTCAAGCGCTTTGGGGCCAACGGTAGAAAAGGAAATATTTTTGTATAAAAACTAGAGGAATCATTCTCAGCAACCACTTTGTGATATGTGCGTTCCACTCGCAGAGTTTAAACTTTCTTTTCATAGAGTAGTTTGCAAACACTCTGTTTGTAAAGTCTGCAAGTGGATATTTGGACCTCTTTGAGGATTTCGTTGGAAACGGGATTTCTGCCTATAACGGTAGAGAGAAGAATTCTCAGTAACTTCTTTGGGCTGTGTGTGTTCAACTCACAGAGTTGAACTTTCCTTTAGGCAGTGCAGATTTGAAGCCTCTTATTGTGGAAATTACAAGTGGACATTTCAAGCGCTTTGGGGCCAACGGTAGAAAAGGAAATATCATCGAATAAAAACTAGAGAGTATCATTCTCAGCAACCACTTTGTGATATGTGCATTCCACTCACGGAGTTTAACCTTTCTTTTCATAGAGCAGTTTGGAAACACTGTGTTTGAAAGTCTGCAAGTGGATATTTGGACATCTTTGAGGATTTCGTTGGAAACGGGATTTCTGCATATAACTCTAGACAGAAGAATTCTCAGTAACTTCTTTGAGCTGCGTGTGTTCAACTCACAGAGTTGTACATTCCTTTAGAGAGAGCAGTTTTTAAACGCTCTTCTTGTGGAATTTGCAAGTGGAGATTTCAAGCAATTTGGGGCCAACGGTAGAAAAGGAAATATCATCGAATAAAAACTAGAGAGAATCATTCTCAGCAACCACTTTGGGATGTGTGCGTTCCACTCACGCAGTTTAACCTTTCTTTTCATAGAGCAGTTTGGAAACAATCTGCATGTAAAGTCTGCAGGTGGATATTTGGACCTCTTTGAGGATTTCGTTGGAAACGTGATTTCTGCATCTAACGCTAGACAGAAGAATTCTCAGTAACTTCTTTGGGCTGTGTGTGTTCAACTCACAGAGTTGTACCTTCCTTTAGACAGAGCAGATTTGAAACCCTCTTTTTGTGGAATTTGCAAGTGGAGATTTCAAGCGCTTTGGGGCCAACTGTAGAAATGGTAATATCTTCCTATAAAAACTAGAGAGAATTATTCTCAGCAACCACTATGGGATATGTGCGTTCCACTCACAGAGTTTAACTTTTCTTTTCATAGAGCAGTTTGGAAACACTCTGTTTGTAAAGTCTGCAAGTGGATGTTTGGACCTCCTTGAGGATTTCGTTGGAAACGGGATTTCTGCATATAACGCTAGACAGAAGAATTCTCAGTAATTCTTTGGGCTGCGTGTGTTCAACTCACAGGGTTGAACCTTTCTTTAGACAGAGCAGATTTGAAACCCTCTTTTTGTGGAATATACAAGTGGAGATTTCAAGCGCTTTGGGGCCAACGGTAGAAAAGGAAATATTTTTGTATAAAAACTAGAGAGAATCATTCTCAGCAACCACTTTGTTATATGTGCGTTCCACTCACAGAGTTTAAACTTTCTTTTCATAGAGCAGTTTGCAAACACTCTGTTTGTAAAGTCTGCAAGTGGATATTTGGACCTCTTTGAGGATTTCGTTGGAAACGGGATTTCTGCATATAAAGCTAGATAGAAAAATTCTCAGTAACTTCTTTGGGGTGCGTGTGTTCAACTCACAGAGTTGTATCTTCCTTTAGAAAGAGAAGATTTGAAACCCTCTTTTTGAGGAATTTGCAAGTGGAGATTTCAAGCGATTTGGGGCCAACGGTAGAAAAGGAAATATCTTTGTATAAAAACTAGAGAGAATCATTCTCAGCAACCACTTTGGGATGTGTGCGTTCCACTCACAGAGCTTAACCTTTCTTTTCATAGAGCAGTTTGCAAACACTCTGTTTGTAAAGTCTGCAAGTGGATATTTGGACCTCTTTGAGGATTTCGTTGGAAACGGGATTTCTGCATATAACGCTAGACAGAAGAATTCTCAGTAACTTCTTTGGGCTGCGTGTGTTCAACTCACAGAGTTGTACCTTCCTTTAGAAACAGCAGATTTGAAACCCTCTTTTTGTGGAATTTGCAAGTGGAGATTTCAAGCGCTTTGGGGCCAACGGTAGAAATGGTAATATCTTCCTGTAAAACTAGAGAGAATCATTCTCAGCAACCACTTTGGGATGTGTGCGTTCCACTCACAGAGTTTAACCTTTCTTTTCATAGAGCAGTTTGCAAACACTCTGTTTGTAAAGTCTGCAAGTGGAAATTTGGACCTCTTTGAGGAGTTCGTTGGAAACGGGATTTCTGCATATAACGGTAGAGAGAAGAATTCTCTGTAACTTCCTTGGTCTGTGTGAGTTCAACTCACAGAGTTGAACTATCCTTTAGACAGTGCAGATTTGAACCCTCTTTTTGTGGAATTTACAAGTGGAGATTTCAAGCGCTTTGGGGCCAACGGTAGAAAAGGATATATCTTCGGATAAAACTAGAGAGAATCATTCTCAGCAACCACTATGGGATGTGTGGGTTCCACTCACAGAGTTTAACCTTTCTTTTCGTAGAGCATTTTGGAAACACTCTGTTTGTAAAGTCTGCAAGTGGATATTTGGACCTCCTTGAGGATTTCGTTGGAAGCGGGATTTCTGCATATAACGCTAGACAGAAGAATTCTCAGTAATTCTTTGGGCTGCGTGTGTTCAACTCACAGAGTTGAACCTTCCTTTAGACAGAGCAGATTTGAAACCCTCTTTTTGTGGAATTTGCAAGTGGAGATTTCAAGCGCTTTGGGGCCAATGGTAGAAATGGAAATATCTTCGCATAAAGACTAGAGAGAATCATTCTCAGCAACCACTTTGTGATGGGTGCGTTCCACTCACAGAGTTTAACCTTTCTTTTCATAGAGCAGATTGGAAACACCCTGTTTGTAAAGTCTGCAGGTGGATATTTGGACCTCTTTGAGGATTTCGTTGGAAACGGGATTTCTGCGTATATCGCTAGACAGAAGAATTCTCAGTAACTTCTTTGGGCTGCGTGTGTTCAACCCACGGAGTTGTACCTTCCTTTAGGAAAAGCAGATTTGAAACCCTCTTCTTGCGGAGTTTGCTAGGGGAGATTTCAAGCGATTTGGGGCCAACGGTAGAAACGGAAATATCTTCGAATTAAAACTAGAGAGAATCATTCTCAGCAACCACTTTGGGATGTGTGTGTTACACTCACGGAGTTTAACCTTTCTTTTCATAGAGCAGTTTGGAAACACTCTGTTTGAAAGTCTGCAAGTGGATATTTGGATATCTTTGAGGATTTCGTTGGAAACGGGATTTCTGCATATAAAGCTAGATAGAAGAATTCTCAGTAACTTCTTTGGGCTGCGTGTGTTCAACTCACAGAGTTCAACTTTCCTTTAGACAGAGCAGATTAGAAACCCTCTTTTTGTGGAATATACCCACTTTTTGTGGAATATACAAGTGGAGATTTCAAACGCTTTGGGGCCAACGGTAGAAAAGGAAATATCTTTGTATAAAAACTAGAGAGAATCATTTTCAGCGACCACTTTGTGACGTGTGCGTTCCACTCACAGAGTTTAACCTTTCTTTTCATAGAGCAGTTTTCAAACACACTGTTTGTAAAGTCTGCAAGTGGATATTTGGAACTCCTTGAGGATTTCGTTGGAAACGGGATTTCTGCATATAACGCTAGACAGAAGAATTCTCAGTAACTTCTTTGGGGTGCGTGTGTTCAACTCACAGAGTTGTACCTTCCTTTAGAGAGAGCAGATTTGAAACCCTCTTCTTGTGGAATTTGGAAGTGGAGATTTCAAGCGATTTGGGGCCAATGGTAGAAATGGAAATATCTTCGAATAAAAACTAGAGAGAATCATTTTCAGCAACCACTTTGGGATGTGTGCGTTCCACTCACAGAGTTTAACCTTTCTTTTCATAGAGCAGTTTGCAAACACTCTGTTTGTAAAGTCTGCAAGTGGATATTTGGACCTCCTTGAGGATTTCGTTGGAAGCGGGATTTCTGAATATAACGCTAGACAGAAGAATTCTCAGTAACTACTTTGGGCTGTGTGTGTTCAACTCACAGAGTTGAACTTTCCTTTAGACAGTGCAGATTTGAACCCTCTTTTTGTGGAATTTACAAGTGGAGATTTCAAGCGCTTTGTGGCCAACGGTAGAAAAGGAAACATCTTTGTATAAAAAATAGAGAGAATCATTCTCAGCAACCACTTTGTGATATGTGCGTTCCACTCACGGAGTTTAACCTTTCTTTTCATAGAGCAGTTTGGAAACACTCTGCATGTAAAGTCTGCAAGTGGATATTTGGACCTCTTTGAGGATTTCGTTGGAAGAGGGATTTCTGCATATAACTCTAGAGAGAAGAATTCTCAGTAATTCTTTGGGCTGCCTGTGTTCAACTCACAGAGTTGAACCTTCCTTTAGACAGAGCATATTTGAAAACCTCTTTTTGTGGAATTTACAAGTGGAGATTTCAAGCGCTTTGGGGCCAACGGTAGAAAAGGAAATATCTTTGTAGAAAAACTAGAGAGAATCATTTTCAGCAACCACTTGGTAATGTGTGCGTTCCACTCACAGAGTTTAACCTTTCTTTTCATAGAGCAGTTTGCAAACACTCTGTTTGTAAAGTCTGCAAGAGGATATTTGGAACTCTTTGAGGATTTCGTTGGAAACGGGATTTCTGCATATAACGCTAGACAGAAGAATTCTCAGTAACTTCTTTGGGGTGCGTGTGTTCAACTCACAGAGTTGTACCTTCGTTTAGAAAGAGCAGATTTGAAACCCTCTTCTTGAGGAATTTGCAAGTGGAGATTTCAAGCGATTTGTGGCCAAAGGTAGTAAAGGATATATCTTTGTATAAATATTAGAGAGAATCATTCTCAGCAACCACATCTTGATGTGTGCATTCCACTCACAGAGTTTAACCTTTCTTTTCATAGAGCAGTTTGCAAACACTCTGTTTGTAAAGTCTGCAAGTGGGTATTTGGACCTCTTTGGGGATTACGTTGGAAACGGAATTTCTGCATCTAACGCTAGGCAGAAGAATTCTCAGTAATTCTTTGGGCTGCGTGTGTTCAACTCACAGAGTTGAACCTTCCTTTAGACAGAGCACATTTGAAAACCTCTTTTTGTGGAATTTACAAGTGTAGATTTCAGGCGATTTTGGGCCAACGGTAGAAAAGGAAATATCTTTGTATGAAAACTAGAGAGAATCATTCTCAGCAACCACTTGGAGATGGGTGCGTTCCACTCACAGAGTTTAACCTTTCTTTTCATAGAGCAGTTTGGAAACACTCTGTTTGTAAAGTCTTCAAGTGGATATTTGGACCTCTTTGGGGATTTCTTTGGAAACGGGATTTCTGCATATAACGCTAGACAGAAGAATTCTCAGTAACTTCTTTGGGCTGTGTGTGTTCAACTCACAGAGTTGAACTTTCCTTTAGGCAGTGCAGATTTGAAGCCTCTTATTGTGGAAATTACAAGTGGACATTTCAAGCACTTTGGGGCCAACGGTAGAAAAGGAAATATCATCGAATAAAAACTAGAGAGTATCATTCTCAGCAACCACTTTGTGATATGTGCATTCCACTCACGGAGTTTAACCTTTCTTTTCATAGAGCAGTTTGGAAACACTGTGTTTGAAAGTCTGCAAGTGGATATTTGGACATCTTTGAGGATTTCGTTGGAAACGGGATTTCTGCATATAACTCTAGACAGAAGAATTCTCAGTAACTTCTTTGAGCTGCGTGTGTTCAACTCACAGAGTTGTACATTCCTTTAGAGAGAGCAGATTTGAAACCCTCTTCTTGTGGAATTTGCAAGTGGAGATTTCAAGCAATTTGGGGCCAACGGTAGAAAAGGAAATATCATCGAATAAAAACTAGAGAGAATCATTCTCAGCAACCACTTTGGGATGTGTGCGTTCCACTCACGCAGTTTAACCTTTCTTTTCATAGAGCAGTTTGGAAACAATCTGCATGTAAAGTCTGCAGGTGGATATTTGGACCTCTTTGAGGATGTCGTTGGAAACGTGATTTCTGCATCTAACGCTAGACAGAAGAATTCTCAGTAACTTCTTTGGGCTGTGTGTGTTCAACTCACAGAGTTGTACCTTCCTTTAGACAGAGCAGATTTGAAACCCTCTTTTTGTGGAATTTGCAAGTGGAGATTTCAAGCGCTTTGGGGCCAACGGTAGAAATGGTAATATCTTCCTATAAAAACTAGAGAGTATCATTCTCAGCAACCACTATGTTATATGTGCATTCCACTCACAGAGTTTAACTTTTCTTTTCATAGAGCAGTTTGGAAACACTCTGTTTGTAAAGTCTGCAAGTGGATGTTTGGACCTCCTTGAGGATTTCGTTGGAAACGGGATTTCTGCATATAACGCTAGACAGAAGAATTCTCAGTAATTCTTTGGGCTGCGTGTGTTCAACTCACAGAGTTGAACCTTTCTTTAGACAGAGCAGATTTGAAACCCTCTTTTTGTGGAATATACAAGTGGAGATTTCAAGCGCTTTGGGGCCAACGGTAGAAAAGGAAATATTTTTGTATAAAAACTAGAGAGAATCATTCTCAGCAACCACTTTGTGATATGTGCGTTCCACTCACAGAGTTTAAACTTTCTTTTCATAGAGCAGTTTGCAAACACTCTGTTTGTAAAGTCTGCAAGTGGATATTTGGACCTCTATGAGGATTTCGTTGGAAACGGGATTTCTGCATATAAAGCTAGATAGAAAAATTCTCAGTAACTTCTTTGGGGTGCGTGTGTTCAACTCACAGAGTTGTACCTTTCTTTAGAAAGAGCAGATTTGAAACCCTCTTTTTGAGGAATTTGCAAGTGGAGATTTCAAGCGCTTTGGGGCCAACGGTAGAAATGGTAATATCTTCCTGTAAAAACTAGAGAGAATCATTCTCAGCAACCACTTTGGGATGTGTGCGTTCCACTCACAGAGTTTAACCTTTCTTTTCATAGAGCAGTTTGCAAACACTCTGTTTGTAAAGTCTGCAAGTGGAAATTTGGACCTCTTTGAGGAGTTCGTTGGAAACGGGATTTCTGCATATAACGGTAGAGAGAAGAATTCTCTGTAACTTCCTTGGTCTGTGTGAGTTCAACTCACAGAGTTGAACTATCCTTTAGACAGTGCAGATTTGAACTCACTTTTTGTGGAATTTACAAGTGGAGATTTCAAGCGCTTTGGGGCCAACGGTAGAAAAGGATATATCTTCGGATAAAAACTAGAGAGAATCATTCTCAGCAACCACTATGGGATGTGTGGGTTCCACTCACAGAGTTTAACCTTTCTTTTCGTAGAGCATTTTGGAAACACTCTGTTTGTAAAGTCTGCAAGTGGATATTTGGACCTCCTTGAGGATTTCATTGGAAGCGGGATTTCTGCATATAACGCTAGACAGAAGAATTCTCAGTAATTCTTTGGGCTGCGTGTGTTCAACTCACAGAGTTGAACCTTCCTTTAGACAGAGCAGATTTGAAACCCTCTTTTTGTGGAATTTGCAAGTGGAGATTTCAAGCGCTTTGGGGCCAATGGTAGAAATGGAAATATCTTCGCATAAAGACTAGAGAGAATCATTCTCAGCAACCACTTTGTGATGGGTGCGTTCCACTCACAGAGTTTAACCTTTCTTTTCATAGAGCAGATTGGAAACACCCTGTTTGTAAAGTCTGCAGGTGGATATTTGGACCTCTTTGAGGATTTCGTTGGAAACGGGATTTCTGCGTATATCGCTAGACAGAAGAATTCTCAGTAACTTCTTTGGGCTGCGTGTGTTCAACCCACGGAGTTGTACCTTCCTTTAGGAAAAGCAGATTTGAAACCCTCTTCTTGCGGAGTTTGCTAGGGGAGATTTCAAGCGATTTGGGGCCAACGGTAGAAACGGAAATATCTTCGAATTAAAACTAGAGAGAATCATTCTCAGCAACCACTTTGGGATGTGTGTGTTACACTCACGGAGTTTAACCTTTCTTTTCATAGAGCAGTTTGGAAACACTCTGTTTGAAAGTCTGCAAGTGGATATTTGGATATCTTTGAGGATTTCGTTGGAAACGGGATTTCTGCATATAAAGCTAGATAGAAGAATTCTCAGTAACTTCTTTGGGCTGCGTGTGTTCAACTCACAGAGTTCAACTTTCCTTTAGACAGAGCAGATTAGAAACCCTCTTTTTGTGGAATATACCCACTTTTTGTGGAATATACAAGTGGAGATTTCAAGCGCTTTGGGGCCAACGGTAGAAAAGGAAATATCTTTGTATAAAAACTAGAGAGAATCATTTTCAGCGACCACTTTGTGACGTGTGCGTTCCACTCACAGAGTTTAACCTTTCTTTTCATAGAGCAGTTTGCAAACACACTGTTTGTAAAGTCTGCAAGTGGATATTTGGAACTCCTTGAGGATTTCGTTGGAAACGGGATTTCTGCATATAACGCTAGACAGAAGAATTCTCAGTAACTTCTTTGGGGTGCGTGTGTTCAACTCACAGAGTTGTACCTTCCTTTAGAGAGAGCAGATTTGAAACCCTCTTCTTGTGGAATTTGGAAGTGGAGATTTCAAGCGATTTGGGGCCAATGGTAGAAATGGAAATATCTTCGAATAAAAACTAGAGAGAATCATTTTCAGCAACCACTTTGGGATGTGTGCGTTCCACTCACAGAGTTTAACCTTTCTTTTCATAGAGCAGTTTGCAAACACTCTGTTTGTAAAGTCTGCAAGTGGATATTTGGACCTCCTTGAGGATTTCGTTGGAAGCGGGATTTCTGAATATAACGCTAGACAGAAGAATTCTCAGTAACTTCTTTGGGCTGTGTGTGTTCAACTCACAGAGTTGAACTTTCCTTTAGACAGTGCAGATTTGAACCCTCTTTTTGTGGAATTTACAAGTGGAGATTTCAAGCGCTTTGGGGCCAACGGTAGAAAAGGAAACATCTTTGTATAAAAAATAGAGAGAATCATTCTCAGCAACCACTTTGTGATATGTGCGTTCCACTCACGGAGTTTAACCTTTCTTTTCATAGAGCAGTTTGGAAACACTCTGCATGTAAAGTCTGCAAGTGGATATTTGGACCTCTTTGAGGATTTCGTTGGAAGAGGGATTTCTGCATATAACTCTAGAGAGAAGAATTCTCAGTAATTCTTTGGGCTGCCTGTGTTCAACTCACAGAGTTGAACCTTCCTTTAGACAGAGCATATTTGAAAACCTCTTTTTGTGGAATTTACAAGTGGAGATTTCAAGCGCTTTGGGGCCAACGGTAGAAAAGGAAATATCTTTGTAGAAAAACTAGAGAGAATCATTTTCAGCAACCACTTGGTAATGTGTGCGTTCCACTCACAGAGTTTAACCTTTCTTTTCATAGAGCAGTTTGCAAACACTCTGTTTGTAAAGTCTGCAAGAGGATATTTGGAACTCTTTGAGGATTTCGTTGGAAACGGGATTTCTGCATATAACGCTAGACAGAAGAATTCTCAGTAACTTCTTTGGGGTGCGTGTGTTCAACTCACAGAGTTGTACCTTCGTTTAGAAAGAGCAGATTTGAAACCCTCTTCTTGAGGAATTTGCAAGTGGAGATTTCAAGCGATTTGTGGCCAAAGGTAGTAAAGGATATATCTTTGTATAAATATTAGAGAGAATCATTCTCAGCAACCACATCTTGATGTGTGCATTCCACTCACAGAGTTTAACCTTTCTTTTCATAGAGCAGTTTGCAAACACTCTGTTTGTAAAGTCTGCAAGTGGGTATTTGGACCTCTTTGGGGATTACGTTGGAAACGGAATTTCTGCATCTAACGCTAGGCAGAAGAATTCTCAGTAATTCTTTGGGCTGCGTGTGTTCAACTCACAGAGTTGAACCTTCCTTTAGACAGAGCACATTTGAAAACCTCTTTTTGTGGAATTTACAAGTGTAGATTTCAAGCGATTTTGGGCCAACGGTAGAAAAGGAAATATCTTTGTATGAAAACTAGAGAGAATCATTCTCAGCAACCACTTGGAGATGGGTGCGTTCCACTCACAGAGTTTAACCTTTCTTTTCATAGAGCAGTTTGGAAACACTCTGTTTGTAAAGTCTTCAAGTGGATATTTGGACCTCTTTGGGGATTTCTTTGGAAACGGGATTTCTGCATATAACGCTAGACAGAAGAATTCTCAGTAACTTCTTTGGGCTGTGTGTGTTCAACTCACAGAGTTGAACTTTCCTTTAGGCAGTGCAGATTTGAAGCCTCTTATTGTGGAAATTACAAGTGGACATTTCAAGCACTTTGGGGCCAACGGTAGAAAAGGAAATATCATCGAATAAAAACTAGAGAGTATCATTCTCAGCAACCACTTTGTGATATGTGCATTCCACTCACGGAGTTTAACCTTTCTTTTCATAGAGCAGTTTGGAAACACTGTGTTTGAAAGTCTGCAAGTGGATATTTGGACATCTTTGAGGATTTCGTTGGAAACGGGATTTCTGCATATAAATCTAGACAGAAGAATTCTCAGTAACTTCTTTGAGCTGCGTGTGTTCAACTCACAGAGTTGTACATTCCTTTAGAGAGAGCAGATTTGAAACCCTCTTCTTGTGGAATTTGCAAGTGGAGATTTCAAGCAATTTGGGGCCAACGGTAGAAAAGGAAATATCATCGAATAAAAACTAGAGAGAATCATTCTCAGCAACCACTTTGGGATGTGTGTGTTCCACTCACGCAGTTTAACCTTTCTTTTCATAGAGCAGTTTGGAAACAATCTGCATGTAAAGTCTGCAGGTGGATATTTGGACCTCTTTGAGGATGTCGTTGGAAACGTGATTTCTGCATCTAACGCTAGACAGAAGAATTCTCAGTAACTTCTTTGGGCTGTGTGTGTTCAACTCACAGAGTTGTACCTTCCTTTAGACAGAGCAGATTTGAAACCCTCTTTTTGTGGAATTTGCAAGTGGAGATTTCAAGCGCTTTGGGGCCAACGGTAGAAATGGTAATATCTTCCTATAAAAACTAGAGAGTATCATTCTCAGCAACCACTATGTTATATGTGCGTTCCACTCACAGAGTTTAACTTTTCTTTTCATAGAGCAGTTTGGAAACACTCTGTTTGTAAAGTCTGCAAGTGGATGTTTGGACCTCCTTGAGGATTTCGTTGGAAACGGGATTTCTGCATATAACGCTAGACAGAAGAATTCTCAGTAATTCTTTGGGCTGCGTGTGTTCAACTCACAGAGTTGAACCTTTCTTTAGACAGAGCAGATTTGAAACCCTCTTTTTGTGGAATATACAAGTGGAGATTTCAAGCGCTTTGGGGCCAACGGTAGAAAAGGAAATATTTTTGTATAAAAACTAGAGAGAATCATTCTCAGCAACCACTTTGTGATATGTGCGTTCCACTCACAGAGTTTAAACTTTCTTTTCATAGAGCAGTTTGCAAACACTCTGTTTGTAAAGTCTGCAAGTGGATATTTGGACCTCTATGAGGATTTCGTTGGAAACGGGATTTCTGCATATAAAGCTAGATAGAAAAATTCTCAGTAACTTCTTTGGGGTGCGTGTGTTCAACTCACAGAGTTGTACCTTTCTTTAGAAAGAGCAGATTTGAAACCCTCTTTTTGAGGAATTTGCAAGTGGAGATTTCAAGCGATCTGGGGCCAATGGTAGAAAAGGAAATATCTTTGTATAAAAACTAGAGAGAATCATTCTCAGCAACCACTTTGGGATGTGTGCGTTCCACTCACAGAGTTTAACCTTTCTTTTCATAGAGCAGTTTGCAAACACTCTGTTTGTAAAGTCTGCAAGTGGATATTTGGACCTCTTTGAGGATTTCGTTGGAAACGGGATTTCTGCATATAACGCTAGACAGAAGAATTGTCAGTAACTTCTTTGGGCTGCGTGTGTTCAACCACAGATTTGTAACTTCCTTTAGAAAAAGCAGATTTGAAACCCTCTCCTTGTGGAATTTGCTAGTGGAGATTTCAAGCGATTTGGGGCCAACGGTAGAAACGGAAATATCTTTGTATATAAACTAGAGAGAATCATTCACAGCAACCACTTTGGGATGTGTGCGTTCCACTCAAAGAGTTTAACCTTTCTTTTCATAGAGCAGTTTGCAAACACTCTGTTTGTAAAGTCTGCAAGTGGATATTTGGACCTCTTTGAGGAGTTCGTTGGAAACGGGATTTCTGCATATAACGGTAGAGAGAAGAATTCTCTGTAACTTCCTTGGTCTGTGTGAGTTCAACTCACAGAGTTGAACTATCCTTTAGACAGTGCAGATTTGAACTCACTTTTTGTGGAATTTACAAGTGGAGATTTCAAGCGCTTTGGGGCCAACGGTAGAAAAGGATATATCTTCGGATAAAAACTAGAGAGAATCATTCTCAGCAACCACTATGGGATGTGTGGGTTCCACTCACAGAGTTTAACCTTTCTTTTCGTAGAGCAGTTTGGAAACACTCTGTTTGTAAAGTCTGCAAGTGGATATTTGGACCTCCTTGAGGATTTCGTTGGAAGCGGGATTTCTGCATATAACGCTAGACAGAAGAATTCTCAGTAATTCTTTGGGCTGCGTGTGTTCAACTCACAGAGTTGAACCTTCCTTTAGACAGAGCAGATTTGAAACCCTCTTTTTGTGGAATTTGCAAGTGGAGATTTCAAGCGCTTTGGGGCCAATGGTAGAAATGGAAATATCTTCGCATAAAGACTAGAGAGAATCATTCTCAGCAACCACTTTGTGATGGGTGCGTTCCACTCACAGAGTTTAACCTTTCTTTTCATAGAGCAGATTGGAAACACCCTGTTTGTAAAGTCTGCAGGTGGATATTTGGACCTCTTTGAGGATTTCGTTGGAAACGGGATTTCTGCGTATATCGCTAGACAGAAGAATTCTCAGTAACTTCTTTGGGCTGCGTGTGTTCAACTCACAGAGTTGATCTTTCCTTTAGACAGTGCAGATTTGACCCCTCTTTTTGTGGAATTTACAAGTGGAGATTTCAAGCGCTTTCGGGCCAACGGTAGAAAAGGAAACATCTTTGTATAAAAAATAGAGAGAATCATTCTCAGCAACCACTTTGTGATATGTGCGTTCCACTCACGGAGTTTAACCTTTGTTTTCATAGAGCAGTTTGGAAACACTCTGCATGTAAAGTCTGCAAGTGGATATTTGGACATCTTTGAGGATTTCGTTGGAAGATGGATTTCTGCAAATAACGCAAGACAGAACAATTCTCAGTAATTCTTTGGGCTGCGTGTGTTCAACTCACAGAGTTGTACATTCCTTTAGAGAGAGCAGATTTGAAACCCTCTTCTTGTGGAATTTGCAAGTGGAGATTTCAAGCAATTTGGGGCCAACGGTAGAAAAGGAAATATCATCGAATAAAAACTAGAGAGAATCATTCTCAGCAACCACTTTGGGATGTGTGCGTTCCACTCACGCAGTTTAACCTTTCTTTTCATAGAGCAGTTTGGAAACAATCTGCGTGTAAAGTCTGCAGGTGGATATTTGGACCTCTTTGAGGATTTCGTTGGAAACGTGATTTCTGCATCTAACGCTAGACAGAAGAATTCTCAGTAACTTCTTTGGGCTGTGTGTGTTCAACTCACAGAGTTGGACCTTCCTTTAGACAGAGCAGATTTGAAACCCTCTTTTTGTGGAATTTACAAGTGGAGATTTCAAGCGCTTTGGGGCCAACGGTAGAAATGGTAATATCTTCCTATAAAAACTAGAGAGAATCATTCTCAGCAACCACTATGGGATATGTGCGTTCCACTCACAGAGTTTAACTTTTCTTTTCATAGAGCAGTTTGGAAATACTCTGTTTGTAAAGTCTGCAAGTGGATATTTGGACCTCCTTGAGGATTTCGTTGGAAGCGGGATTTCTGCATATAACGCTAGACAGAAGAATTCTCAGTAATTCTTTGGGCTGCGTGTGTTCAACTCACAGAGTTGAACCTTTCTTTAGACAGAGCAGATTTGAAACCCTCTTTTTGTGGAATATACAAGTGGAGATTTCAAGCGCTTTGGGTCCAACGGTAGAAAAGGAAATATTTTTGTATAAAAACTAGAGAGAATCATTCTCAGCAACCACTTTGTGATATGTGCGTTCCACTCACAGAGTTTAAACTTTCTTATCATAGAGCAGTTTGCAAACACTCTGTTTGTAAAGTCTGCAAGTGGATATTTGGACCTCTTTGAGGATTTCGTTGGAAACGGGATTTCTGCATATAAAGCTAGATAGAAGAATTCTCAGTAACTTCTTTCGGGTGCGTGTGTTCAACTCACAGAGTTTTACCTTTCTTTAGAAAGAGCACATTTGAAACCCTCTTTTTGAGGAATTTGCAAGTGGAGATTTCAAGCGATTTGGGGCCAACGGTAGAAAAGGAAATATCTTTGTATAAAAACTAGAGAGAATCATTCTCAGCAACCACTTTGGGATGTGTGCGTTCCCCTCACAGAGCTTAACCTTTCTTTTCGTAGAGCAGTTTGGAAACACTCTGTTTGTAATGTCTGCACTTGGATATTTGGACCTCCTTGAGGATTTCGTTGGAAGCGGGATTTCTGCATAAAACGCTAGACAGAAGAATTCTCAGTAATTCTTTGGGCTGCGTGTGTTCAACTCACCGAGTTGAACCTTCCTTTAGACAGAGCAGATTTGAAACCCTCTTTTTGTGGAATATACAAGTGGAGAATTCAAGCGCTTTGGGGCCAACGGTAGAAAAGGAAATATCTTTGTATAAAAACTAGAGAGAATCATTTTCAGCAACCTCTTGGTGATGTGTGCGTTCCACTCACAGAGTTTAACCTTTCTTTTCATAGAGCAGTTTGCACACACTCTGTTTGTAAAGTCTGCAAGTGGATATTTGGACCTCTTTGAGGATTTCGTTGGAAACGGGATTTCTGCATATAACGGTAGAGAGAAGAATTCTCAGTAACTTCTTTGGGCTGTGTGTGTTCAACTCACAGAGTTGAACTTTCCTTTAGGCAGTGCAGATTTGAAGCCTCTTATTGTGGAAATTACAAGTGGACATTTCAAGCGCTTTGGGGCCAACGGTAGAAAAGGAAATATCTTTGTATAAAAACTAGAGAGAATCATTCTCAGCAACCACTTTGTGATATGTGCGTTCCACTCACGGAGTTTAACCTTTCTTTTCATAGAGCAGTTTGGAAACACTGTGTTTGAAAGTCTGCAAGTGGATATTTGGACATCTTTGAGGATTTCGTTGGAAACGGGATTTCTGCATATAACTCTAGACAGAAGAATTCTCAGTAACTTCTTTGGGCTGCGTGTGTTCAACTCACAGAGTTGTACATTCCTTTAGAGAGAGCAGATTTGAAACCCTCTTCTTGTGGAATTTGCAAGTGGAGATTTCAAGCAATTTGGGGCCAACGGTAGAAAAGGAAATATCATCGAATAAAAACTAGAGAGAATCATTCTCAGCAACCACTTTGGGATGTGTGCGTTCCACTCACAGAGTTTAACCTTTCCTTTCATAGGGCAGTTTGCAAACACTCTGTTTGTAAAGTCTGCAAGTGGATATTTTTACCTCTTTGAGGAGTTCGTTGGAAACGGGATTTCTGCATATAACGCTAGACAGAAGAATTCTCAGTAACTTCCTTGGTCTGTGTGAGTTCAACTCACAGAGTTGAACTTTCCTTTAGACAGTGCAGATTTGAACCCACTTTTTGTGGAATTTACAAGTGGAGATTTCAAGCGCTTTGGGGCCAATGGTAGAAAAGGAAATATCTTTGTAGAAAAACTAGAGAGAATCATTTTCAGCAACCACTTCGTGATGTGTGCGTTCCACTCACAGAGTTTAACCTTTCTTTTCATAGAGCAGTTTGCAAACACTCTGTTTGTAAAGTCTGCAAGTGGGTATTTGGACCTCTTTGGGGATTACGTTGGAAACGGAATTTCTGCATCTAACGCTAGACAGAAGAATTCGCAGTAACTTTTTTGGGCTGTGTGTGTTCAACTCACAGAGTTGAACTTTCCTTTAGACAGTGCAGATTTGAACCCTCTTTTTCTGGAATTTACAAGTGGAGATTTCAAGCGCTTTGGGGCCAACGGTAGAAAAGGAAATATCTTTGTATAAAAACTAGAGAGAATCATTCTCAGCAACCACTTTGTGGTATGTGCGTTCCACTCACGGAGTTTAACCTTTCTTCTCATAGAGCAGTTTGGAAACACTCTGCATGTAAAGTCTGCAAGTGGATATTTGGACATCTTTGAGGATTTCGTTGGAAGCGGGATTTCTGCATATAACGCTAGGCAGAAGAATTCTCAGTAATTCTTTGGGCTGCGTGTGTTCAACTCACAGAGTTGAACCTTCCTTTAGACAGAGCACATTTGAAAACCTCTTTTTGTGGAATTTACAAGTGTAGATTTCAAGCGATTTTGGGCCAACGGTAGAAAAGGAAATATCTTTGTATGAAAACTAGAGAGAATCATTCTCAGCAACCACTTGGAGATGGGTGCGTTCCACTCACAGAGTTTAACCTTTCTTTTCATAGAGCAGTTTGGAAACACTCTGTTTGTAAAGTCTTCAAGTGGATATTTGGACCTCTTTGAGGATTTCTTTGGAAACGGGATTTCTGCATATAACGCTAGACAGAAGAATTCTCAGTAACTTCTTTGGGCTGTGTGTGTTCAACTCACAGAGTTGAACTTTCCTTTAGGCAGTGCAGATTTGAAGCCTCTTATTGTGGAAATTACAAGTGGACATTTCAAGCGCTTTGGGGCCAACGGTAGAAAAGGAAATATCATCGAATAAAAACTAGAGAGTATCATTCTCAGCAACCACTTTGTGATATGTGCATTCCACTCACGAAGTTTAACCTTTCTTTTCATAGAGCAGTTTGGAAACACTGCGTTTGAAAGTCTGCAAGTGGATATTTGGACATCTTTGAGGATTTCGTTGGAAACGGGATTTCTGCATATAACTCTAGACAGAAGAATTCTCAGTAACTTCTTTGAGCTGCGTGTGTTCAACTCACAGAGTTGTACATTCCTTTAGAGAGAGCAGATTTGAAACCCTCTTCTTGTGGAATTTGCAAGTGGAGATTTCAAGCAATTTGGGGCCAACGGTAGAAAAGGAAATATCATCGAATAAAAACTAGAGAGAATCATTCTCAGCAACCACTTTGGGATGTGTGCGTTCCACTCACGCAGTTTAACCTTTCTTTTCATAGAGCAGTTTGGAAACAATCTGCATGTAAAGTCTGCAGGTGGATATTTGGACCTCTTTGAGGATGTCGTTGGAAACGTGATTTCTGCATCTAACGCTAGACAGAAGAATTCTCAGTAACTTCTTTGGGCTGTGTGTGTTCAACTCACAGAGTTGTACCTTCCTTTAGACAGAGCAGATTTGAAACCCTCTTTTTGTGGAATTTGCAAGTGGAGATTTCAAGCGCTTTGGGGCCAACGGTAGAAATGGTAATATCTTCCTATAAAAACTAGAGAGAATCATTCTCAGCAACCACTATGGGATATGTGCGTTCCACTCACAGAGTTTAACTTTTCTTTTCATAGAGCAGTTTGGAGACACTGTTTGTAAAGTCTGCAAGTGGATGTTTGGACCTCCTTGAGGATTTCGTTGGAAACGGGATTTCTGCATATAACGCTAGACAGAAGAATTCTCAGTAATTCTTTGGGCTGCGTGTGTTCAACTCACAGAGTTGAACCTTTCTTTAGACAGAGCAGATTTGAAACCCTCTTTTTGTGGAATATACAAGTGGAGATTTCAAGCGCTTTGGGGCCAACGGTAGAAAAGGAAATATTTTTGTATAAAAACTAGAGAGAATCATTCTCAGCAACCACTTTGTGATATGTGCGTTCCACTCACAGAGTTTAAACTTTCTTTTCATAGAGCAGTTTGCGAACACTCTGTTTGTAAAGTCTGCAAGTGGATATTTGGACCTCTATGAGGATTTCGTTGGAAACGGGATTTCTGCATATAAAGCTAGATAGAAAAATTCTCAGTAACTTCTTTGGGGTGCGTGTGTTCAACTCACAGAGTTGTACCTTTCTTTAGAAAGAGCAGATTTGAAACCCTCTTTTTGAGGAATTTGCAAGTGGAGATTTCAAGCGATTTGGGGCCAACGGTAGAAAAGGAAATATCTTTGTATAAAAACTACAGAGAATCATTCTCAGCAACCACTTTGGGATGTGTGCGTTCCACTCACAGAGCTTAACCTTTCTTTTCATAGAGCAGTTTGCAAACACTCTGTTTGTAAAGTGTGCAAGTGGATATTTGGACCTCTTTGAGGATTTCGTTGGAAACGGGATTTCTGCATATAACGCTAGACAGAAGAATTCTCAGTAGCTTCTTTGGGCTGCGTGTGTTCAACTCACAGAGTTGTACCTTCCTTTAGAAAGAGCAGATTTCAAACCCTCTTTTTGTGGAATTTGCAAGTGGAGATTTCAAGCGATTTGGGGCCAACGGTAGAAATGGTAATATCTTCCTGTAAAAACTAGAGAGAATCATTCTCAGCAACCACTTTGGGATGTGTGCGTTCCACTCACAGAGTTTAACCTTTCTTTTCATAGAGCAGTTTGCAAACACTCTGTTTGTAAAGTCTGCAAGTGGATATTTGGACCTCTTTGAGGATTTCGTTGGAAACGGGATTTCTGCATATAACGCTAGACAGAAGAATTGTCAGTAACTTCTTTGGGCTGCGTGTGTTCAACCACAGATTTGTAACTTCCTTTAGAAAAAGCAGATTTGAAACCCTCTTCTTGTGGAATTTGCTAGTGGAGATTTCAAGCGATTTGGGGCCAACGGTAGAAATGGAAATATCTTCGAATAAAAACTAGAGAGAATCATTCTCAGCAACCACTTTGGGATGTGTGCGTTCCACTCACAGAGTTTAACCTTTCTTTTCATAGAGCAGTTTGCAAACACTCTGTTTGTAAAGTCTGCAAGTGGATATTTGGACCTCTTTGAGGAGTTCGTTGGAAACGGGATTTCTGCATATAACGGTAGAGAGAAGAATTCTCTGTAACTTCCTTGGTCTGTGTGAGTTCAACTCACAGAGTTGAACTATCCTTTAGACAGTGCAGATTTGAACTCACTTTTTGTGGAATTTACAAGTGGAGATTTCAAGCGCTTTGGGGCCAACGGTAGAAAAGGATATATCTTCGGATAAAAACTAGAGAGAATCATTCTCAGCAACCACTATGGGATGTGTGGGTTCCACTCACAGAGTTTAACCTTTCTTTTCGTAGAGCAGTTTGGAAACACTCTGTTTGTAAAGTCTGCAAGTGGATATTTGGACCTCCTTGAGGATTTCGTTGGAAGCGGGATTTCTGCATATAACGCTAGACAGAAGAATTCTCAGTAATTCTTTGGGCTGCGTGTGTTCAACTCACAGAGTTGAACCTTCCTTTAGACAGAGCAGATTTGAAACCCTCTTTTTGTGGAATTTGCAAGTGGAGATTTCAAGCGCTTTGGGGCCAAAGGTAGAAATGGAAATATCTTCGCATAAAGACTAGAGAGAATCATTCTCAGCAACCACTTTGTGATGGGTGCGTTCCACTCACAGAGTTTAACCTTTCTTTTCATAGAGCAGATTGGAAACACCCTGTTTGTAAAGTCTGCAGGTGGATATTTGGACCTCTTTGAGGAGTTCGTTGGAAACGGGATTTCTGCGTATATCGCTAGACAGAAGAATTCTCAGTAACTTCTTTGTGCTGTGTGTGTTCAACACACAGAGTTGATCTTTCCTTTCGACAGTGCAGATTTGACCCCTCTTTTTGTGGAATTTACAAGTGGAGATTTCAAGCGCTTTCGGGCCAACGGTAGAAAAGGAAACATCTTTGAATAAAAACTAGAGAGAATCATTCTCAGCAACCACTTTGTGATATGTGCGTTCCACTCACGGAGTTTAACCTTTCCTTTCATAGGGCAGTTTGCAAACACTCTGTTTGTAAAGTCTGCAAGTGGATATTTTTACCTCTTTGAGGAGTTCGTTGGAAACGGGATTTCTGCATATAACGCTAGACAGAAGAATTCTCAGTAACTTCCTTGGTCTGTGTGAGTTCAACTCACAGAGTTGAACTTTCCTTTAGACAGTGCAGATTTGAACCCACTTTTTGTGGAATTTACAAGTGGAGATTTCAAGCGCTTTGGGGCCAATGGTAGAAAAGGAAATATCTTTGTAGAAAAACTAGAGAGAATCATTTTCAGCAACCACTTCGTGATGTGTGCGTTCCACTCACAGAGTTTAACCTTTCTTTTCATAGAGCAGTTTGCAAACACTCTGTTTGTAAAGTCTGCAAGAGGATATTTGGAACTCTTTGAGGATTTCGTTGGAAACGGGATTTCTGCATATAACGCTAGACAGAAGAATTCTCAGTAACTTCTTTGGGGTGCGTGTGTTCAACTCACAGAGTTGTACCTTCCTTTAGAAAGAGCAGATTTGAAACCCTCTTCTTGAGGAATTTGCAAGTGGAGATTTCAAGCGATTTGTGGCCAAAGGTAGTAAAGGATATATCTTTGTATAAATATTAGAGAGAATCATTCTCAGCAACCACATCTTGATGGGTGCATTCCACTCACAGAGTTTAACCTTTCTTTTCATAGAGCAGTTTGCAAACACTCTGTTTGTAAAGTCTGCAAGTGGGTATTTGGACCTCTTTGGGGATTACGTTGGAAACGGAATTTCTGCATCTAACGCTAGACAGAAGAATTCGCAGTAACTTTTTTGGGCTGTGTGTGTTCAACTCACAGAGTTGAACTTTCCTTTAGACAGTGCAGATTTGAACCCTCTTTTTCTGGAATTTACAAGTGGAGATTTCAAGCGCTTTGGGGCCAACGGTAGAAAAGGAAATATCTTTGTATAAAAACTAGAGAGAATCATTCTCAGCAACCACTTTGTGGTATGTGCGTTCCACTCACGGAGTTTAACCTTTCTTCTCATAGAGCAGTTTGGAAACACTCTGCATGTAAAGTCTGCAAGTGGATATTTGGACATCTTTGAGGATTTCGTTGGAAGCGGGATTTCTGCATATAACGCTAGGCAGAAGAATTCTCAGTAATTCTTTGGGCTGCGTGTGTTCAACTCACAGAGTTGAACCTTCCTTTAGACAGAGCACATTTGAAAACCTCTTTTTGTGGAATTTACAAGTGTAGATTTCAAGCGATTTTGGGCCAACGGTAGAAAAGGAAATATCTTTGTATGAAAACTAGAGAGAATCATTCTCAGCAACCACTTGGAGATGGGTGCGTTCCACTCACAGAGTTTAACCTTTCTTTTCATAGAGCAGTTTGGAAACACTCTGTTTGTAAAGTCTTCAAGTGGATATTTGGACCTCTTTGAGGATTTCTTTGGAAACGGGATTTCTGCATATAACGCTAGACAGAAGAATTCTCAGTAACTTCTTTGGGCTGTGTGTGTTCAACTCACAGAGTTGAACTTTCCTTTAGGCAGTGCAGATTTGAAGCCTCTTATTGTGGAAATTACAAGTGGACATTTCAAGCGCTTTGGGGCCAACGGTAGAAAAGGAAATATCATCGAATAAAAACTAGAGAGTATCATTCTCAGCAACCACTTTGTGATATGTGCATTCCACTCACGGAGTTTAACCTTTCTTTTCATAGAGCAGTTTGGAAACACTGTGTTTGAAAGTCTGCAAGTGGATATTTGGACATCTTTGAGGATTTCGTTGGAAACGGGATTTCTGCATATAACTCTAGACAGAAGAATTCTCAGTAACTTCTTTGAGCTGCGTGTGTTCAACTCACAGAGTTGTACATTCCTTTAGAGAGAGCAGATTTGAAACCCTCTTCTTGTGGAATTTGCAAGTGGAGATTTCAAGCAATTTGGGGCCAACGGTAGAAAAGGAAATATCATCGAATAAAAACTAGAGAGAATCATTCTCAGCAACCACTTTGGGATATGTGCGTTCCACTCACGCAGTTTAACCTTTCTTTTCATAGAGCAGTTTGGAAACAATCTGCATGTAAAGTCTGCAGGTGGATATTTGGACCTCTTTGAGGATGTCGTTGGAAACGTGATTTCTGCATCTAACGCTAGACAGAAGAATTCTCAGTAACTTCTTTGGGCTGTGTGTGTTCAACTCACAGAGTTGTACCTTCCTTTAGACAGAGCAGATTTGAAACCCTCTTTTTGTGGAATTTGCAAGTGGAGATTTCAAGCGCTTTGGGGCCAACGGTAGAAATGGTAATATCTTCCTATAAAAACTAGAGAGAATCATTCTCAGCAACCACTATGGGATATGTGCGTTCCACTCACAGAGTTTAACTTTTCTTTTCATAGAGCAGTTTGGAAACACTGTTTGTAAAGTCTGCAAGTGGATGTTTGGACCTCCTTGAGGATTTCGTTGGAAACGGGATTTCTGCATATAACGCTAGACAGAAGAATTCTCAGTAATTCTTTGGGCTGCGTGTGTTCAACTCACAGAGTTGAACCTTTCTTTAGACAGAGCAGATTTGAAACCCTCTTTTTGTGGAATATACAAGTGGAGATTTCAAGCGCTTTGGGGCCAACGGTAGAAAAGGAAATATTTTTGTATAAAAACTAGAGAGAATCATTCTCAGCAACCACTTTGTGATATGTGCGTTCCACTCACAGAGTTTAAACTTTCTTTTCATAGAGCAGTTTGCGAACACTCTGTTTGTAAAGTCTGCAAGTGGATATTTGGACCTCTATGAGGATTTCGTTGGAAACGGGATTTCTGCATATAAAGCTAGATAGAAAAATTCTCAGTAACTTCTTTGGGGTGCGTGTGTTCAACTCACAGAGTTGTACCTTTCTTTAGAAAGAGCAGATTTGAAACCCTCTTTTTGAGGAATTTGCAAGTGGAGATTTCAAGCGATTTGGGGCCAACGGTAGAAAAGGAAATATCTTTGTATAAAAACTACAGAGAATCATTCTCAGCAACCACTTTGGGATGTGTGCGTTCCACTCACAGAGCTTAACCTTTCTTTTCATAGAGCAGTTTGCAAACACTCTGTTTGTAAAGTGTGCAAGTGGATATTTGGACCTCTTTGAGGATTTCGTTGGAAACGGGATTTCTGCATATAACGCTAGACAGAAGAATTCTCAGTAGCTTCTTTGGGCTGCGTGTGTTCAACTCACAGAGTTGTACCTTCCTTTAGAAAGAGCAGATTTCAAACCCTCTTTTTGTGGAATTTGCAAGTGGAGATTTCAAGCGATTTGGGGCCAACGGTAGAAATGGTAATATCTTCCTGTAAAAACTAGAGAGAATCATTCTCAGCAACCACTTTGGGATGTGTGCGTTCCACTCACAGAGTTTAACCTTTCTTTTCATAGAGCAGTTTGCAAACACTCTGTTTGTAAAGTCTGCAAGTGGATATTTGGACCTCTTTGAGGATTTCGTTGGAAACGGGATTTCTGCATATAACGCTAGACAGAAGAATTGTCAGTAACTTCTTTGGGCTGCGTGTGTTCAACCACAGATTTGTAACTTCCTTTAGAAAAAGCAGATTTGAAACCCTCTTCTTGTGGAATTTGCTAGTGGAGATTTCAAGCGATTTGGGGCCAACGGTAGAAATGGAAATATCTTCGAATAAAAACTAGAGAGAATCATTCTCAGCAACCACTTTGGGATGTGTGCGTTCCACTCACAGAGTTTAACCTTTCTTTTCATAGAGCAGTTTGCAAACACTCTGTTTGTAAAGCCTGCAAGTGGATATTTGGACCTCTTTGAGGAGTTCGTTGGAAACGGGATTTCTGCATATAACGGTAGAGAGAAGAATTCTCTGTAACTTCCTTGGTCTGTGTGAGTTCAACTCACAGAGTTGAACTATCCTTTAGACAGTGCAGATTTGAACTCACTTTTTGTGGAATTTACAAGTGGAGATTTCAAGCGCTTTGGGGCCAACGGTAGAAAAGGATATATCTTCGGATAAAAACTAGAGAGAATCATTCTCAGCAACCACTATGGGATGTGTGGGTTCCACTCACAGAGTTTAACCTTTCTTTTCGTAGAGCAGTTTGGAAACACTCTGTTTGTAAAGTCTGCAAGTGGATATTTGGACCTCCTTGAGGATTTCGTTGGAAGCGGGATTTCTGCATATAACGCTAGACAGAAGAATTCTCAGTAATTCTTTGGGCTGCGTGTGTTCAACTCACAGAGTTGAACCTTCCTTTAGACAGAGCAGATTTGAAACCCTCTTTTTGTGGAATTTGCAAGTGGAGATTTCAAGCGCTTTGGGGCCAAAGGTAGAAATGGAAATATCTTCGCATAAAGACTAGAGAGAATCATTCTCAGCAACCACTTTGTGATGGGTGCGTTCCACTCACAGAGTTTAACCTTTCTTTTCATAGAGCAGATTGGAAACACCCTGTTTGTAAAGTCTGCAGGTGGATATTTGGACCTCTTTGAGGATTTCGTTGGAAACGGGATTTCTGCGTATATCGCTAGACAGAAGAATTCTCAGTAACTTCTTTGTGCTGTGTGTGTTCAACACACAGAGTTGATCTTTCCTTTCGACAGTGCAGATTTGACCCCTCTTTTTGTGGAATTTACAAGTGGAGATTTCAAGCGCTTTCGGGCCAACGGTAGAAAAGGAAACATCTTTGTATAAAAAATAGAGAGAATCATTCTCAGCAACCACTTTGTGATATGTGCGTTCCACTCACGGAGTTTAACCTTTCTTTTCATAGAGCAGTTTGGAAACACTCTGCATGTAAAGTCTGCAAGTGGATATTTGGACATCTTTGAGGATTTCGTTGGAAACGGGATTTCTGCATATAACTCTAGACAGAAGAATTCTCAGTAACTTCTTTGGGCTGCGTGTGTTCAACTCACAGAGTTGTACATTCCTTTAGAGAGAGCAGATTTGAAACCCTCTTCTTGTGGAATTTGCAAGTGGAGATTTCAAGCAATTTGGGGCCAACGGTAGAAAAGGAAATATCATCGAATAAAAACTAGAGAGAATCATTCTCAGCAACCACTTTGGGATGTGTGCGTTCCACTCACAGAGTTTAACCTTTCCTTTCATTGGGCAGTTTGCAAACACTCTGTTTGTAAAGTCTGCAAGTGGATATTTTTACCTCTTTGAGGAGTTCGTTGGAAACGGGATTTCTGCATATAACGCTAGACAGAAGAATTCTCAGTAACTTCCTTGGTCTGTGTGAGTTCAACTCACAGAGTTGAACTTTCCTTTAGACAGTGCAGATTTGAACCCACTTTTTGTGGAATTTACAAGTGGAGATTTCAAGCGCTTTGGGGCCAACGGTAGAAAAGGAAATATCTTTGTAGAAAAACTAGAGAGAATCATTTTCAGCAACCACTTCGTGATGTGTGCGTTCCACTCACAGAGTTTAACCTTTCTTTTCATAGAGCAGTTTGCAAACACTCTGTTTGTAAAGTCTGCAAGAGGATATTTGGAACTCTTTGAGGATTTCGTTGGAAACGGGATTTCTGCATATAACGCTAGACAGAAGAATTCTCAGTAACTTCTTTGGGGTGCGTGTGTTCAACTCACAGAGTTGTACCTTCCTTTAGAAAGAGCAGATTTGAAACCCTCTTCTTGAGGAATTTGCAAGTGGAGATTTCAAGCGATTTGTGGCCAAAGGTAGTAAAGGATATATCTTTGTATAAATATTAGAGAGAATCATTCTCAGCAACCACATCTTGATGTGTGCATTCCACTCACAGAGTTTAACCTTTCTTTTCATAGAGCAGTTTGCAAACACTCTGTTTGTAAAGTCTGCAAGTGGGTATTTGGACCTCTTTGGGGATTACGTTGGAAACGGAATTTCTGCGTCTAACGCTAGACAGAAGAATTCGCAGTAACTTTTTTGGGCTGTGTGTGTTCAACTCACAGAGTTGAACTTTCCTTTAGACAGTGCAGATTTGAACCCTCTTTTTCTGGAATTTACAAGTGGAGATTTCAAGCGCTATGGGGCCAACGGTAGAAAAGGAAATATCTTTGTATAAAAACTAGAGAGAATCATTCTCAGCAACCACTTTGTGGTATGTGCGTTCCACTCACGGAGTTTAACCTTTCTTCTCATAGAGCAGTTTGGAAACACTCTGCATGTAAAGTCTGCAAGTGGATATTTGGACATCTTTGAGGATTTCGTTGGAAGCGGGATTTCTGCATATAACGCTAGGCAGAAGAATTCTCAGTAATTCTTTGGGCTGCGTGTGTTCAACTCACAGAGTTGAACCTTCCTTTAGACAGAGCACATTTGAAAACCACTTTTTGTGGAATTTACAAGTGTAGATTTCAAGCGATTTTGGGCCAACGGTAGAAAAGGAAATATCTTTGTATGAAAACTAGAGAGAATCATTCTCAGCAACCACTTGGAGATGGGTGCGTTCCACTCACAGAGTTTAACCTTTCTTTTCATAGAGCAGTTTGGAAACACTCTGTTTGTAAAGTCTTCAAGTGGATATTTGGACCTCTTTGAGGATTTCTTTGGAAACGGGATTTCTGCATATAACGCTAGACAGAAGAATTCTCAGTAACTTCTTTGGGCTGTGTGTGTTCAACTCACAGAGTTGAACTTTCCTTTAGGCAGTGCAGATTTGAAGCCTCTTATTGTGGAAATTACAAGTGGACATTTCAAGCGCTTTGGGGCCAACGGTAGAAAAGGAAATATCATCGAATAAAAACTAGAGAGTATCATTCTCAGCAACCACTTTGTGATATGTGCATTCCACTCACGGAGTTTAACCTTTCTTTTCATAGAGCAGTTTGGAAACACTGTGTTTGAAAGTCTGCAAGTGGATATTTGGACATCTTTGAGGATTTCGTTGGAAACGGGATTTCTGCATATAACTCTAGACAGAAGAATTCTCAGTAACTTCTTTGAGCTGCGTGTGTTCAACTCACAGAGTTGTACATTCCTTTAGAGAGAGCAGATTTGAAACCCTCTTCTTGTGGAATTTGCAAGTGGAGATTTCAAGCAATTTGGGGCCAACGGTAGAAAAGGAAATATCATCGAATAAAAACTAGAGAGAATCATTCTCAGCAACCACTTTGGGATGTGTGCGTTCCACTCACGCAGTTTAACCTTTCTTTTCATAGAGCAGTTTGGAAACAATCTGCATGTAAAGTCTGCAGGTGGATATTTGGACCTCTTTGAGGATGTCGTTGGAAACGTGATTTCTGCATCTAACGCTAGACAGAAGAATTCTCAGTAACTTCTTTGGGCTGTGTGTGTTCAACTCACAGAGTTGTACCTTCCTTTAGACAGAGCAGATTTGAAACCCTCTTTTTGTGGAATTTGCAAGTGGAGATTTCAAGCGCTTTGGGGCCAACGGTAGAAATGGTAATATCTTCCTATAAAAACTAGAGAGAATCATTCTCAGCAACCACTATGGGATATGTGCGTTCCACTCACAGAGTTTAACTTTTCTTTTCATAGAGCAGTTTGGAAACACTGTTTGTAAAGTCTGCAAGTGGATGTTTGGACCTCCTTGAGGATTTCGTTGGAAACGGGATTTCTGCATATAACGCTAGACAGAAGAATTCTCAGTAATTCTTTGGGCTGCGTGTGTTCAACTCACAGAGTTGAACCTTTCTTTAGACAGAGCAGATTTGAAACCCTCTTTTTGTGGAATATACAAGTGGAGATTTCAAGCGCTTTGGGGCCAACGGTAGAAAAGGAAATATTTTTGTATAAAAACTAGAGAGAATCATTCTCAGCAACCACTTTGTGATATGTGCGTTCCACTCACAGAGTTTAAGCTTTCTTTTCATAGAGCAGTTTGCGAACACTCTGTTTGTAAAGTCTGCAAGTGGATATTTGGACCTCTATGAGGATTTCGTTGGAAACGGGATTTCTGCATATAAAGCTAGATAGAAAAATTCTCAGTAACTTCTTTGGGGTGCGTGTGTTCAACTCACAGAGTTGTAAATTTCTTTAGAAAGAGCAGATTTGAAACCCTCTTTTTGAGGAATTTGCAAGTGGAGATTTCAAGCGATTTGGGGCCAACGGTAGAAAAGGAAATATCTTTGTATAAAAACTACAGAGAATCATTCTCAGCAACCACTTTGGGATGTGTGCGTTCCACTCACAGAGCTTAACCTTTCTTTTCATAGAGCAGTTTGCAAACACTCTGTTTGTAAAGTGTGCAAGTGGATATTTGGACCTCTTTGAGGATTTCGTTGGAAACGGGATTTCTGCATATAACGCTAGACAGAAGAATTCTCAGTAGCTTCTTTGGGCTGCGTGTGTTCAACTCACAGAGTTGTACCTTCCTTTAGAAAGAGCAGATTTGAAACCCTCTTTTTGTGGAATTTGCAAGTGGAGATTTCAAGCTCTTTGGGGCCAACGGTAGAAATGGTAATATCTTCCTGTAAAAACTAGAGAGAATCATTCTCAGCAACCACTTTGGGATGTGTGCGTTCCACTCACAGAGTTTAACCTTTCTTTTCATAGAGCAGTTTGCAAACACTCTGTTTGTAAAGTCTGCAAGTGGATATTTGGACCTCTTTGAGGAGTTCGTTGGAAACGGGATTTCTGCATATAATGGTAGAGAGAAGAATTCTCCGTAACTTCCTTGGTCTGTGTGAGTTCAACTCACAGAGTTGAACTATCCTTTAGACAGTGCAGATTTGAACTCACTTTTTGTGGAATTTACAAGTGGAGATTTCAAGCGCTTTGGGGCCAACGGTAGAAAAGGATATATCTTCGGATAAAAACTAGAGAGAATCATTCTCAGCAACCACTATGGGATGTGTGCGTTCCACTCACAGAGTTTAACCTTTCTTTTCGTAGAGCAGTTTGGAAACACTCTGTTTGTAAAGTCTGCAAGTGGATATTTGGACCTCCTTGAGGATTTCGTTGGAAGCGGGATTTCTGCATATAACGCTAGACAGAAGAATTCTCAGTAATTCTTTGGGCTGCGTGTGTTCAACTCACAGAGTTGAACCTTCCTTTAGACAGAGCAGATTTGAAACCCTCTTTTTGTGGAATTTGCAAGTGGAGATTTCAAGCGCTTTGGGGCCAAAGGTAGAAATGGAAATATCTTCGCATAAAGACTAGAGAGAATCATTCTCAGCAACCACTTTGTGATGGGTGCGTTCCACTCACAGAGTTTAACCTTTCTTTTCATAGAGCAGATTGGAAACACCCTGTTTGTAAAGTCTGCAGGTGGATATTTGGACCTCTTTGAGGATTTCGTTGGAAACGGGATTTCTGCGTATATCGCTAGACAGAAGAATTCTCAGTAACTTCTTTGTGCTGTGTGTGTTCAACACACAGAGTTGATCTTTCCTTTCGACAGTGCAGATTTGACCCCTCTTTTTGTGGAATTTCCAAGTGGAGATTTCAAGCGCTTTCGGGCCAACGGTAGAAAAGGAAACATCTTTGTATAAAAAATAGAGAGAATCATTCTCAGCAACCACTTTGTGATATGTGCGTTCCACTCACGGAGTTTAACCTTTCTTTTCATAGAGCAGTTTGGAAACACTCTGCATGTAAAGTCTGCAAGTGGATATTTGGACATCTTTGAGGATTTCGTTGGAAGAGGGATTTCTGCAAATAACGCTAGACAGAACAATTCTCAGTAATTCTTTGGGCTGCGTGTGTTCAACTCACAGAGTTGTACATTCCTTTAGAGAGAGCAGATTTGAAACCCTCTTCTTGTGGAATTTGCAAGTGGAGATTTCAAGCAATTTGGGGCCAACGGTAGAAAAGGAAATATCATCGAATAAAAACTAGAGAGAATCATTCTCAGCAACCACTTTGGGATGTGTGCGTTCCACTCACGCAGTTTAACCTTTCTTTTCATAGAGCAGTTTGGAAACAATCTGCATGTAACGTCTGCAGGTGGATATTTGGACCTCTTTGAGGATTTCGTTGGAAACGTGATTTCTGCATCTAACGCTAGACAGAAGAATTCTCAGTAACTTCTTTGGGCTGTGTGTGTTCAACTCACAGAGTTGGACCTTCCTTTAGACAGAGCAGATTTGAAACCCTCTTTTTGTGGAATTTACAAGTGGAGATTTCAAGCGCTTTGGGGCCAACGGTAGAAATGGTAACTTCTTCCTATAAAAAATAGAGAGAATCATTCTCAGCAACCACTATGGGATATGTGCGTTCCACTCACAGAGTTTAACTTTTCTTTTCATAGAGCAGTTTGGAAACACTCTGTTTGTAAAGTCTGCAAGTGGATATTTGGACCTCCTTGAGGATTTCGTTGGAAGCGGGATTTCTGCATATAACGCTAGACAGAAGAATTCTCAGTAATTCTTTGGGCTGCGTGTGTTCAACTCACAGAGTTGAACCTTTCTTTAGACAGAGCAGATTTGAAACCCTCTTTTTGTGGAATATACAAGTGGAGATTTCAAGCGCTTTGGGGCCAACGGTAGAAAAGGAAATATTTTTGTATAAAAACTAGAGAGAATCATTCTCAGCAACCACTTTGTGATATGTGCGTTCCACTCACAGAGTTTAAACTTTCTTTTCATAGAGCAGTTTGCAAACACTCTGTTTGTAAAGTCTGCAAGTGGATATTTGGACCTCTTTGAGGATTTCGTTGGAAACGGGATTTCTGCATATAAAGCTAGATAGAAGAATTCTCAGTAACTTCTTTGGGGTGCGTGTGTTCAACTCACAGAGTTTTACCTTTCTTTAGAAAGAGCACATTTGAAACCCTCTTTTTGAGGAATTTGCAAGTGGAGATTTCAAGCGATTTGGGGCCAACGGTAGAAAAGGAAATATCTTTGTAGAAAAACTAGAGAGAATCATTCTCAGCAACCACTTTGGGATGTGGGCGTTCCCCTCACAGAGCTTAACCTTTCTTTTCGTAGAGCAGTTTGGAAACACTCTGTTTGTAAAGTCTGCACTTGGATATTTGGACCTCCTTGAGGATTTCGTTGGAAGCGGGATTTCTGCATAAAACGCTAGACAGAAGAATTCTCAGTAATTCTTTGGGCTGCGTGTGTTCAACTCACCGAGTTGAACCTTCCTTTAGACAGAGCAGATTTGAAACCTCTTTTTGTGGAATATACAAGTGGAGAATTCAAGCGCTTTGGGGCCAACGGTAGAAAAGGAAATATCTTTGTATAAAAACTAGAGAGAATCATTTTCAGCAACCTCTTGGTGATGTGTGCGTTCCACTCACAGAGTTTAACCTTTCTTTTCATAGAGCAGTTTGCACACACTCTGTTTGTAAAGTCTGCAAGTGGATATTTGGACCTCTTTGAGGATTTCGTTGGAAACGGGATTTCTGCATATAACGGTAGAGAGAAGAATTCTCAGTAACTTCTTTGGGCTGTGTGTGTTCAACTCACAGAGTTGAACTTTCCTTTAGGCAGTGCAGATTTGAAGCCTCTTATTGTGGAAATTACAAGTGGACATTTCAAGCGCTTTGGGGCCAACGGTAGAAAAGGAAATATCTTTGTATAAAAACTAGAGAGAATCATTCTCAGCAACCACTTTGTGATATGTGCGTTCCACTCACGGAGTTTAACCTTTCTTTTCATAGAGCAGTTTGGAAACACTGTGTTTGAAAGTCTGCAAGTGGATATTTGGACATCTTTGAGGATTTCGTTGGAAACGGGATTTCTGCATATAACTCTAGACAGAAGAATTCTCAGTAACTTCTTTGGGCTGCGTGTGTTCAACTCACAGAGTTGTACATTCCTTTAGAGAGAGCAGATTTGAAACCCTCTTCTTGTGGAATTTGCAAGTGGAGATTTCAGGCAATTTGGGGCCAACGGTAGAAAAGGAAATATCATCGAATAAAAACTAGAGAGAATCATTCTCAGCAACCACTTTGGGATGTGTGCGTTCCACTCACAGAGTTTAACCTTTCCTTTCATAGGGCAGTTTGCAAACACTCTGTTTGTAAAGTCTGCAAGTGGATATTTTTACCTCTTTGAGGAGTTCGTTGGAAACGGGATTTCTGCATATAACGCTAGACAGAAGAATTCTCAGTAACTTCCTTGGTCTGTGTGAGTTCAACTCACAGAGTTGAACTTTCCTTTAGACAGTGCAGATTTGAACCCACTTTTTGTGGAATTTACAAGTGGAGATTTCAAGCGCTTTGGGGCCAACGGTAGAAAAGGAAATATCTTTGTAGAAAAACTAGAGAGAATCATTCTCAGCAACCACTTTGGGATGTGTGCGTTCCACTCACAGAGTTTAACTTTTCTTTTCATGGAGCAGTTTGGAAACACTCTGTTTGTAAAGTCTGCAAGTGGATATTTGGACCTCTTTGAGGATTTCGTTGGAAACGGGATTTCTGCATATAACGCTAGATTGAAGAATTCTCAGTAACTTCTTTGGGGTGCGTGTGTTCAACTCACAGAGTTGTACCTTCCTTTAGAAAGAGCAGATTTGAAAGCCTCTTCTTGAGGAATTTACAAGTGGAGATTTCAAGCGATTTGGGGCCAAATGTAGAAAAGGATATAACTTCGAATAAAAACTAGAGAGAATCATTCTCAGCAACCACTATGGGATGTGTGCGTTCCACTCACAGAGTTTAACCTTTCTTTTCGTAGAGCAGTTTGGAAACACTCTGTTTGTAAAGTCTGCAAGTGGATATTTGGACGTCCTTGAGGATTTCGTTGGAAGCGGGATTTCTGCATATAACGCTAGACAGAAGAATTCTCAGTAATTCTTTGGGCTGCGTGTGTTCAACTCACAGAGTTGAAACTTCCTATAGACAGAACAGATTTGAAACCCTCTTTTTGTGGAATTTGCAAGTGGAGATTTCAAGCGCTTTGGGGCCAACGGTAGAAAAGGAAATATTTTTGTATAAAAACTAGAGAGAATCATTCTCAGCAACCACTTTGTGATGGGTGCGTTCCACTCACAGAGTTTAACCTTTCTTTTCATAGAGCAGATTGGAAACACCCTGTTTGTAAAGTCTGCAAGTGGATATTTGGACCTCTTTGAGGATTTCGTTGGAAACGGGATTTCTGCATATATCGCTAGACAGAAGAATTCTCAGTAACTTCTTTGGGCTGTGTGTGTTCAACACACAGAGTTGATCTTTCCTTTAGACAGTGCAGATTTGACCCCTCTTTTTGCGGAATTTACCAGTGTAGATTTCAAGCGCTTTCGGGCCAACGGTAGAAAAGGAAACATCTTTGAATAAAAACTAGAGAGAATCATTCTCAGCAACCACTTTGTGATATGTGCGTTCCACTCACGCAGTTTAACCTTTCTTTTCATAGAGCAGTTTGGAAACAATCTGCATGTAAAGTCTGCAGGTGGATATTTGGACCTCTTTGAGGATTTCGTTGGAAGCGGGATTTCTGCATATAACGCTAGACAGAAGAATTCTCAGTAATTCTTTGGGCGGCGTGTGTTCAACTCACAGAGTTGAACCTTTCTTTAGACAGAGCAGATTTGAAACCCTCTTTTTGTGGAATATACAAGTGGAGACTTCAAGCGCTTTGGGGCCAACGGTAGAAAAGGAAATATTTTTGTATAAAAACTAGAGGAATCATTCTCAGCAACCACTTTGTGATATGTGCGTTCCACTCGCAGAGTTTAAACTTTCTTTTCATAGAGTAGTTTGCAAACACTCTGTTTGTAAAGTCTGCAAGTGGATATTTGGACCTCTTTGAGGATTTCGTTGGAAACGGGATTTCTGCCTATAACGGTAGAGAGAAGAATTCTCAGTAACTTCTTTGGGCTGCGTGTGTTCAACTCACAAAGTTGTACCTTCCTTTAGAAAGAGCAGATTTGAAACCCTCTTTTTGTGGAATTTGCAAGTGGAGATTTCAAGCGCTTTGGGGCCAACGGTAGAAATGGTAATATCTTCCTCTAAAAACTAGAGAGAATCATTCTCAGCAACCACTTTGGGATGTGTGCGTTCCACTCACAGAGTTTAACCTTTCTTTTCATAGAGCAGTTTGCAAACACTCTGTTTGTAAAGTCTGCAAGTGGATATTTGGACCTCTTTGAGGATTTCGTTGGAAACGGGATTTCTGCATATAACGCTAGACAGAAGAATTGTCAGTAACTTCTTTGGGCTGCGTGTGTTCAACCCACAGATTTGTAACTTCCTTTAGAAAAAGCAGATTTGAAACCCTCTTCTTGTGGAATTTGCTAGTGGAGATTTCAAGCGATTTGGGGCCAACGGTAGAAACGGAAATATCTTCGAATAAAAACTAGAGAGAATCATTCTCAGCAACCACTTTGGGATGTGTGCGTTCCACTCACAGAGTTTAACCTTTCTTTTCATAGAGCAGTTTGCAAACACTCTGTTTGTAAAGTCTGCAAGTGGAAATTTGGACCTCTTTGAGGAGTTCTTTGGAAACGGGATTTCTGCATATAACGGTAGAGAGAAGAATTCTCTGTAACTTCCTTGGTCTGTGTGAGTTCAACTCACAGAGTTGAACTATCCTTTAGACAGTGCAGATTTGAACTCACTTTTTGTGGAATTTACAAGTGGAGATTTCAAGCGCTTTGGGGCCAACGGTAGAAAAGGATATATCTTCGGATAAAAACTAGAGAGAATCATTCTCAGCAACCACTATAAGATGTGTGGGTTCCACTCACAGAGTTTAACCTTTCTTTTCGTAGAGCAGTTTGGAAACATCTGTTTGTAAAGTCTGCAAGTGGATATTTGGACCTCCTTGAGGATTTCGTTGGAAGCGGGATTTCTGCATATAACGCTAGACAGAAGAATTCTCAGTAATTCTTTGGGCTGCGTGTGTTCAACTCACAGAGTTGAACCTTCCTTTAGACAGAGCAGATTTGAAACCGTCTTTTTGTGGAATTTGCAAGTGGAGATTTCAAGCGCTTTGGGGCCAATGGTAGAAATGGAAATATCTTCGCATAAAGACTAGAGAGAATCATTCTCAGCAACCACTTTGTGATGGGTGCGTTCCACTCACAGAGTTTAACCTTTCTTTTCATAGAGCAGATTGGAAACACCCTGTTTGTAAAGTCTGCAGGTGGATATTTGGACCTCTTTGAGGATTTCGTTGGAAACGGGATTTCTGCGTATATCGCTAGACAGAAGAATTCTCAGTAACTTCTTTGGGCTGCGTGTGTTCAACCCACGGAGTTGTACCTTCCTTTAGGAAAAGCAGTTTTGAAACCCTCTTCTTGCGGAGTTTGCTAGGGGAGATTTCAAGCGATTTGGGGCCAACGGTAGAAACGGAAATATCTTCGAATAAAAACTAGAGAGAATCATTCTCAGCAACCACTTTGGGATGTGTGTGTTCCACTCACGGAGTTTAACCTTTCTTTTCATAGAGCAGTTTGGAAACACTCTGTTTGAAAGTCTGCAAGTGGATATTTGGATATCTTTGAGGATTTCGTTGGAAACGGGATTTCTGCATATAAAGCTAGATAGAAGAATTCTCAGTAACTTCTTTGGGCTGCGTGTGTTCAACTCAGAGAGTTGTACCTTCCTTTAGAGAGAGCAGATTTGAAACCCTCTTCTTGTGGAATTTGCAAGTGGAGATTTCAAGCGATTTGAGGCCAACGGTAGAAAAGGAAATGTCATCGAATAAAAACTAGAGAGAATCATTCTCAGCAACCACTTCAGGATGTGTGCATTCCACTCACAGAGTTTAACCTTTCTTTTCATAGAGCAGTTTGCAAACACTCTGTTTGAAAAGTCTGCAAGTGGATATTTGGACCTCTTTGAGGATTTCGTTGGAAACGGGATTTCTGCATATAACGCTAGACAGAAGAATTCTCAGTAACTTCTTTGGGCTGTGTGTGTTCAACTCACAGAGTTCAACTTTCCTTTAGACAGTGCAGATTTGAACCCTCTTTTTGTGGAATTTACAAGTGGAGATTTCAAGGGCTTTGGGGCCAACGGTAGAAAAGGAAATATCTTTGTATAAAAACTAGAGAGAATCATTCTCAGCAACCACTTTGTGATATGTGCGTTCCACTCACGGAGTTTAAACTTTCTTTTCATAGAGCAGTTTGGAAACACTCTGCATGTAAGGTCTGCAAGTGGATATTTGGACATCTTTGAGGATTTCGTTGGAAGAGGGATTTCTGCAAATAACGCTAGACAGAAGAATTCTCAGTAATTCTTTGGGCTGCGGGTGTTCAACTCACAGAGTTGAACCTTCCTTTAGACAGAGCAGATTTGAACCCTCTTTTTGTGGAATTTACAAGTGTAGATTTCAAGGGCTTTGGGTCCAACGGTAGAAAAGGAAACATCTTTCTATAAAAACTAGAGAGAATCATTCTCAGCAACCACTTTGTGATATGTGCGTTCCACTCACAGAGTTTAGCCTTTCTTTTCATAGAGTAGTTTGGAAACACTCTCTTTGTAAAGTCTGCAAGTGGATATTTGGACCTCCTTGAGGATTTCGTTGGAAACGTGATTTCTGCATATAACGCTAGGCAGAAGAATTCTCAGTAATTCTTTGGGCTGCGTGTGTTCAACTCACAGAGTTGAACCTTCCTTTAGACAGAGCAGATTTGAAACCCTCTTTTTGTGGAATATACCCACTTTTTGTGGAATATACAAGTGGAGATTTCAAGCGCTTTGGGGTCAACGGTAGAAAAGGAAATATCTTTGTATAAAAACTAGAGAGAATCATTTTCAGCGACCACTTTGTGACGTGTGCGTTCCACTCACAGAGTTTAACCTTTCTTTTCATAGAGCAGTTTGCAAACACTCTGTTTGTAAAGTCTGCAAGTGGATATTTGGACCTCCTTGAGGATTTCGTTGGAAGCGGGATTTCTGAATATAACGCTAGACAGAAGAATTCTCAGTAACTTCTTTGGGCTGTGTGTGTTCAACTCACAGAGTTGAACTTTCCTTTAGACAGTGCAGATTTGAACCCTCTTTTTGTGGAATTTACAAGTGGAGATTTCAAGCGCTTTTGGGCCAACGGTAGAAAAGGAAACATCTTTGTATAAAAAATAGAGAGAATCATTCTCAGCAACCACTTTGTGATATGTGCGTTCCACTCACGGAGTTTAACCTTTCTTTTCATAGAGCAGTTTGGAAACACTCTGCATGTAAAGTCTGCAAGTGGATATTTGGACCTCTTTGAGGGTTTCGTTGGAAGCGGGATTTCTGCATATAACTCTAGAGAGAAGAATTCTCAGTAATTCTTTGGGCTGCCTGTGTTCAACTCACAGTGTTGGACCTTCCTTTAGACAGAGCAGATTTGAAAACCTCTTTTTCTGGAATTTACAAGTGGAGATTTCAAGCGCTTTGGGGCCAACGGTAGAAAAGGAAATATCTTTGTATAAAAACTAGATAGAATCATTTTCAGCAACCACTTGGTGATGTGTGCGTTCCACTCACAGAGTTTAACCTTTCTTTTCATAGAGCAGTTTGCAAACACACTGTTTGTAAAGTCTGCAAGTGGATATTTGGAACTCCTTGAGGATTTCGTTGGAAACGGGATTTCTGCATATAACGCTAGACAGAAGAATTCTCAGTAACTTCTTTGGGGTGCGTGTGTTCAACTCACAGAGTTGTACCTTCGTTTAGAAAGAGCAGATTTGAAACCCTCTTCTTGTGGAATTTGCAAGTGGAGATTTCAAGCGATTTGGGGCCAACGGTAGAAAAGGAAATATCATCCAATAAAGTAGAGAGAATCATTCTCAGCAACCACTTTGGGATGTGTGCATTCCACTCACAGAGTTTAACCTTTCTTTTCATAGAGCAGTTTGCAAACACTCTGTTTGAAAAGTCTGCAAGTGGATATTTGGACCTCTTTGAGGATTTCGTTGGAAATGGGATTTCTGCATATAACGCTAGACAGAAGAATTCTCAGTAACTTCTTTGGGCTGTGTGTGTTCAACTCACAGAGTTGAACTTTCCTTTAGACAGTGCAGATTTGAACCCTCTTTTTGTGGAATTTACAAGTGGAGATTTCAAGGGCTTTGGGGCCAACGGTAGAAAAGGAAATATCTTTGTATAAAAACTAGAGAGAATCATTCTCAGCAACCACTTTGTGATATGTGGGTTCCACTCACGGAGTTTAAACTTTCTTTTCATAGAGCAGTTTGGAAACACTCTGCATGTAAAGTCTGCAAGTGGATATTTGGACATCTTTGAGGATTTCGTTGGAAGAGGGATTTCTGCAAATAACGCTAGACAGAAGAATTCTCAGTAATTCTTTGGGCTGCGTGTGTTCAACTCACAGAGTTGAACCTTCCTTTAGACAGAGCAGATTTGAACCCTCTTTTTGTGGAATTTACAAGTGTAGATTTCAAGGGCTTTGGGTCCAACGGTAGAAAAGGAAACATCTTTCTATAAAAACTAGAGAGAATCATTCTCAGCAACCACTTTGTGATATGTGCGTTCCACTCACAGATTTTAGCCTTTCTTTTCATAGAGTAGTTTGGAAACACTCTCTTTGTAAAGTCTGCAAGTGGATATTTGGACCTCCTTGAGGATTTCGTTGGAAACGTGATTTCTGCATATAACGCTAGGCAGAAGAATTCTCAGTAATTCTTTGGGCTGCGTGTGTTCAACTCACAGAGTTGAACCTTCCTTTAGACAGAGCAGATTTGAAACCCTCTTTTTGTGGAATATACCCACTTTTTGTGGAATATACAAGTGGAGATTTCAAGCGCTTTGGGGCCAACGGTAGGAAAGGGAATATTTTTGTATAAAAACTAGAGAGAATCATTCTCAGCAACCACTTTGTGATATGTGCGTTCCACTCACAGAGTTTAAACTTTCTTTTCATAGAGCAGTTTGCAAACACTCTGTTTGTAAAGTCTGGAAGTGGATAATTGGACCTCTTTAAGGATTTCGTTGGAAACGGGATTTCTGCATATAAAGCTAGATAGAAGAATTCTCAGTAACTTCTTTGGGGTTCGTGTGTTCAACTAACAGAGTTGTACCTTTCTTTTGAAAGAGCAGATTTGAAACCCTCTTTTTGAGGAATTTGCAAGTGGAGATTTCAAGCGATTTGGGGCCAACGGTAGAAAAGGAAATATCTTTGTATAAAAACTAGAGAGAATCATTCTCAGCAACCACTTTGGGATGTGTGCGTTCCACTCACAGAGTTTAACCTTTCTTTTCATAGAGCAGTTTGCAAACACTCTGTTTGTAAAGTCTGCAAGGGGATATTTGGACCTCTTTGAGGATTTCGTTGGAAACGGGATTTCTGCATATAACGCTAGACAGAAGAATTCTCAGTAACTTCTTTTGGCTGGGTGTGTTCAACTCACAGAGTTGTACCTTCCTTTAGAAAGAGCAGATTTGAAACCCTCTTTTTGTGGAATTTGCAAGTGGAGATTTCAAGCGCTTTGGGACCAACGGTAGAAATGGTAATATCTTCCCGTAAAAACTAGAGAGAATCATTCTCAGCAACCACTTTGGGATGTGTTCGTTCCACTCACAGAGTTTAACCTTTCTTTTCATAGAGCAGTTTGCAAACACTCTGTTTGTAAAGTCTGCAAGTGGATATTTGGACCTCTTTGAGGATTTCGTTGGAAACGGGATTTCTGCATATAACGCTAGACAGAAGAATTGTCAGTAACTTCTTTGGGCTGCGTGTGTTCAACCCACAGAGTTGTAACTTCCTTTAGAAAAAGCAGATTTGAAACCCTCTTCTTGTGGAATTTGCTAGTGGAGATTTCAAGCGATTTGGGGCCAACGGTAGAAACGGAAATATCTTCGAATAAAAACTAGAGAGAATCATTCTCTCCAACCACTTTGTGATATGTGCGTTTCACTCACAGAGTTTAACCTTTCTTTTCATAGAGTAGTTTGCAATCACTCTGTTTGCAAAGTCTGCAAGTGGATATTTGGACCTCTTTGAGGATTTCGTTGGAAACGGGATTTCTGCATATAACGGTAGAGAGAAGAATTCTCAGTAACTTCTTTGGGCTGTGTGTGTTCCACTCACAGAGTTGAACTTTCCTTTAGGCAGTGCAGATTTGAAGCCTCTTATTGTGGAAATTACAAGTGGACATTTCAAGCGCTTTGGGGCCAACGGTAGAAAAGGAAATATCTTTGTATAAAAACTAGAGAGAATCATTCTCAGCAACCACTTTGTGATATGTGCGTTCCGCTCACGGAGTTTAACCTTTCTTTTCATAGAGCAGTTTGGAAAAACTGTGTTTGAAAGTCTGCAAGTGGATATTTGGACATCTTTGAGGATTTCGTTGGAAACGGGATTTCTGCATATAACTCTAGACAGAAGAATTCTCAGTAACTTCTTTGGGCTGCGTGTGTTCAACTCACAGAGTTGTACATTCCTTTAGAGAGAGCAGATTTGAAACCCTCTTCTTGTGGAATTTGCAAGTGGAGATTTCAAGCAATTTGGGGCCAACGGTAGAAAAGGAAATATCATCGAATAAAAACTAGAGAGAATCATTCTCAGCAACCACTTTGGGATGTGTGCGTTCCACTCACAGAGTTTAACCTTTTTTTTCATAGAGCAGTTTGCAAACACTCTGTTTGTAAAGTCTGCAAGTGGATATTTTTACCTCTTTGAGGAGTTCGTTGGAAACGGGATTTCTGCATATAACGGTAGAGAGAAGAATTCTCTGTAACTTCCTTGGTCTGTGTGAGTTCAACTCACAGAGTTGAACTATCCTTTAGACAGTGCAGATTTGAACTCACTTTTTGTGGAATTTACAAGTGGAGATTTCAAGCGCTTTGGGGCCAACGGTAGAAAAGGATATATCTTCGGATAAAAACTAGAGAGAATCATTCTCAGCAACCACTATAAGATGTGTGGGTTCCACTCACAGAGTTTAACCTTTCTTTTCGTAGAGCAGTTTGGAAACATCTGTTTGTAAAGTCTGCAAGTGGATATTTGGACCTCCTTGAGGATTTCGTTGGAAGCGGGATTTCTGCATATAACGCTAGACAGAAGAATTCTCAGTAATTCTTTGGGCTGCGTGTGTTCAACTCACAGAGTTGAACCTTCCTTTAGACAGAGCAGATTTGAAACCGTCTTTTTGTGGAATTTGCAAGTGGAGATTTCAAGCGCTTTGGGGCCAATGGTAGAAATGGAAATATCTTCGCATAAAGACTAGAGAGAATCATTCTCAGCAACCACTTTGTGATGGGTGCGTTCCACTCACAGAGTTTAACCTTTCTTTTCATAGAGCAGATTGGAAACACCCTGTTTGTAAAGTCTGCAGGTGGATATTTGGACCTCTTTGAGGATTTCGTTGGAAACGGGATTTCTGCGTATATCGCTAGACAGAAGAATTCTCAGTAACTTCTTTGTGCTGCGTGTGTTCAACCCACGGAGTTGTACCTTCCTTTAGGAAAAGCAGTTTTGAAACCCTCTTCTTGCGGAGTTTGCTAGGGGAGATTTCAAGCGATTTGGGGCCAACAGTAGAAACGGAAATATCTTCGAATAAAAACTAGAGAGAATCATTCTCAGCAACCACTTTGGGATGTGTGTGTTCCACTCACGGAGTTTAACCTTTCTTTTCATAGAGCAGTTTGGAAACACTCTGTTTGAAAGTCTGCAAGTGGATATTTGGATATCTTTGAGGATTTCGTTGGAAACGGGATTTCTGCATATAAAGCTAGATAGAAGAATTCTCAGTAACTTCTTTGGGCTGCGTGTGTTCAACTCAGAGAGTTGTACCTTCCTTTAGAGAGAGCAGATTTGAAACCCTCTTCTTGTGGAATTTGCAAGTGGAGATTTCATGCGATTTGAGGCCAACGGTAGAAAAGGAAATATCATCGAATAAAAACTAGAGAGAATCATTCTCAGCAACCACTTCAGGATGTGTGCATTCCACTCACAGAGTTTAACCTTTCTTTTCATAGAGCAGTTTGCAAACACTCTGTTTGAAAAGTCTGCAAGTGGATATTTGGACCTCTTTGAGGATTTCGTTGGAAACGGGATTTCTGCATATAACGCTAGACAGAAGAATTCTCAGTAACTTCTTTGGGCTGTGTGTGTTCAACTCACAGAGTTCAACTTTCCTTTAGACAGTGCAGATTTGAACCCTCTTTTTGTGGAATTTACAAGTGGAGATTTCAAGGGCTTTGGGGCCAACGGTAGAAAAGGAAATATCTTTGTATAAAAACTAGAGAGAATCATTCTCAGCAACCACTTTGTGATATGTGCGTTCCACTCACGGAGTTTAAACTTTCTTTTCATAGAGCAGTTTGGAAACACTCTGCATGTAAGGTCTGCAAGTGGATATTTGGACATCTTTGAGGATTTCGTTGGAAGAGGGATTTCTGCAAATAACGCTAGACAGAAGAATTCTCAGTAATTCTTTGGGCTGCGGGTGTTCAACTCACAGAGTTGAACCTTCCTTTAGACAGAGCAGATTTGAACCCTCTTTTTGTGGAATTTACAAGTGTAGATTTCAAGGGCTTTGGGTCCAACGGTAGAAAAGGAAACATCTTTCTATAAAAACTAGAGAGAATCATTCTCAGCAACCACTTTGTGATATGTGCGTTCCACTCACAGAGTTTAGCCTTTCTTTTCATAGAGTAGTTTGGAAACACTCTCTTTGTAAAGTCTGCAAGTGGATATTTGGACCTCCTTGAGGATTTCGTTGGAAACGTGATTTCTGCATATAACGCTAGGCAGAAGAATTCTCAGTAATTCTTTGGGCTGCGTGTGTTCAACTCACAGAGTTGAACCTTCCTTTAGACAGAGCAGATTTGAAACCCTCTTTTTGTGGAATATACCCACTTTTTGTGGAATATACAAGTGGAGATTTCAAGCGCTTTGGGGTCAACGGTAGAAAAGGAAATATCTTTGTATAAAAACTAGAGAGAATCATTTTCAGCGACCACTTTGTGACGTGTGCGTTCCACTCACAGAGTTTAACCTTTCTTTTCATAGAGCAGTTTGCAAACACTCTGTTTGTAAAGTCTGCAAGTGGATATTTGGACCTCCTTGAGGATTTCGTTGGAAGCGGGATTTCTGAATATAACGCTAGACAGAAGAATTCTCAGTAACTTCTTTGGGCTGTGTGTGTTCAACTCACAGAGTTGAACTTTCCTTTAGACAGTGCAGATTTGAACCCTCTTTTTGTGGAATTTACAAGTGGAGATTTCAAGCGCTTTTGGGCCAACGGTAGAAAAGGAAACATCTTTGTATAAAAAATAGAGAGAATCATTCTCAGCAACCACTTTGTGATATGTGCGTTCCACTCACGGAGTTTAACCTTTCTTTTCATAGAGCAGTTTGGAAACACTCTGCATGTAAAGTCTGCAAGTGGATATTTGGACCTCTTTGAGGGTTTCGTTGGAAGCGGGATTTCTGCATATAACTCTAGAGAGAAGAATTCTCAGTAATTCTTTGGGCTGCCTGTGTTCAACTCACAGTGTTGGACCTTCCTTTAGACAGAGCAGATTTGAAAACCTCTTTTTCTGGAATTTACAAGTGGAGATTTCAAGCGCTTTGGGGCCAACGGTAGAAAAGGAAATATCTTTGTATAAAAACTAGATAGAATCATTTTCAGCAACCACTTGGTGATGTGTGCGTTCCACTCACAGAGTTTAACCTTTCTTTTCATAGAGCAGTTTGCAAACACACTGTTTGTAAAGTCTGCAAGTGGATATTTGGAACTCCTTGAGGATTTCGTTGGAAACGGGATTTCTGCATATAACGCTAGACAGAAGAATTCTCAGTAACTTCTTTGGGGTGCGTGTGTTCAACTCACAGAGTTGTACCTTCGTTTAGAAAGAGCAGATTTGAAACCCTCTTCTTGTGGAATTTGCAAGTGGAGATTTCAAGCGATTTGGGGCCAACGGTAGAAAAGGAAATATCATCCAATAAAGTAGAGAGAATCATTCTCAGCAACCACTTTGGGATGTGTGCATTCCACTCACAGAGTTTAACCTTTCTTTTCATAGAGCAGTTTGCAAACACTCTGTTTGAAAAGTCTGCAAGTGGATATTTGGACCTCTTTGAGGATTTCGTTGGAAATGGGATTTCTGCATATAACGCTAGACAGAAGAATTCTCAGTAACTTCTTTGGGCTGTGTGTGTTCAACTCACAGAGTTGAACTTTCCTTTAGACAGTGCAGATTTGAACCCTCTTTTTGTGGAATTTACAAGTGGAGATTTCAAGGGCTTTGGGGCCAACGGTAGAAAAGGAAATATCTTTGTATAAAAACTAGAGAGAATCATTCTCAGCAACCACTTTGTGATATGTGGGTTCCACTCACGGAGTTTAAACTTTCTTTTCATAGAGCAGTTTGGAAACACTCTGCATGTAAAGTCTGCAAGTGGATATTTGGACATCTTTGAGGATTTCGTTGGAAGAGGGATTTCTGCAAATAACGCTAGACAGAAGAATTCTCAGTAATTCTTTGGGCTGCGTGTGTTCAACTCACAGAGTTGAACCTTCCTTTAGACAGAGCAGATTTGAACCCTCTTTTTGTGGAATTTACAAGTGTAGATTTCAAGGGCTTTGGGTCCAACGGTAGAAAAGGAAACATCTTTCTATAAAAACTAGAGAGAATCATTCTCAGCAACCACTTTGTGATATGTGCGTTCCACTCACAGAGTTTAGCCTTTCTTTTCATAGAGTAGTTTGGAAACACTCTCTTTGTAAAGTCTGCAAGTGGATATTTGGACCTCCTTGAGGATTTCGTTGGAAACGTGATTTCTGCATATAACGCTAGGCAGAAGAATTCTCAGTAATTCTTTGGGCTGCGTGTGTTCAACTCACAGAGTTGAACCTTCCTTTAGACAGAGCAGATTTGAAACCCTCTTTTTGTGGAATATACCCACTTTTTGTGGAATATACAAGTGGAGATTTCAAGCGCTTTGGGGCCAACGGTAGGAAAGGGAATATTTTTGTATAAAAACTAGAGAGAATCATTCTCAGCAACCACTTTGTGATATGTGCGTTCCACTCACAGAGTTTAAACTTTCTTTTCATAGAGCAGTTTGCAAACACTCTGTTTGTAAAGTCTGGAAGTGGATAATTGGACCTCTTTAAGGATTTCGTTGGAAACGGGATTTCTGCATATAAAGCTAGATAGAAGAATTCTCAGTAACTTCTTTGGGGTTCGTGTGTTCAACTAACAGAGTTGTACCTTTCTTTTGAAAGAGCAGATTTGAAACCCTCTTTTTGAGGAATTTGCAAGTGGAGATTTCAAGCGATTTGGGGCCAACGGTAGAAAAGGAAATATCTTTGTATAAAAACTAGAGAGAATCATTCTCAGCAACCACTTTGGGATGTGTGCGTTCCACTCACAGAGTTTAACCTTTCTTTTCATAGAGCAGTTTGCAAACACTCTGTTTGTAAAGTCTGCAAGGGGATATTTGGACCTCTTTGAGGATTTCGTTGGAAACGGGATTTCTGCATATAACGCTAGACAGAAGAATTCTCAGTAACTTCTTTTGGCTGGGTGTGTTCAACTCACAGAGTTGTACCTTCCTTTAGAAAGACCAGATTTGAAACCCTCTTTTTGTGGAATTTGCAAGTGGAGATTTCAAGCGCTTTGGGACCAACGGTAGAAATGGTAATATCTTCCCGTAAAAACTAGAGAGAATCATTCTCAGCAACCACTTTGGGATGTGTTCGTTCCACTCACAGAGTTTAACCTTTCTTTTCATAGAGCAGTTTGCAAACACTCTGTTTGTAAAGTCTGCAAGTGGATATTTGGACCTCTTTGAGGATTTCGTTGGAAACGGGATTTCTGCATATAACGCTAGACAGAAGAATTGTCAGTAACTTCTTTGGGCTGCGTGTGTTCAACCCACAGAGTTGTAACTTCCTTTAGAAAAAGCAGATTTGAAACCCTCTTCTTGTGGAATTTGCTAGTGGAGATTTCAAGCGATTTGGGGCCAACGGTAGAAACGGAAATATCTTCGAATAAAAACTAGAGAGAATCATTCTCTCCAACCACTTTGTGATATGTGCGTTTCACTCACAGAGTTTAACCTTTCTTTTCATAGAGTAGTTTGCAATCACTCTGTTTGCAAAGTCTGCAAGTGGATATTTGGACCTCTTTGAGGATTTCGTTGGAAACGGGATTTCTGCATATAACGGTAGAGAGAAGAATTCTCAGTAACTTCTTTGGGCTGTGTGTGTTCCACTCACAGAGTTGAACTTTCCTTTAGGCAGTGCAGATTTGAAGCCTCTTATTGTGGAAATTACAAGTGGACATTTCAAGCGCTTTGGGGCCAACGGTAGAAAAGGAAATATCTTTGTATAAAAACTAGAGAGAATCATTCTCAGCAACCACTTTGTGATATGTGCGTTCCGCTCACGGAGTTTAACCTTTCTTTTCATAGAGCAGTTTGGAAAAACTGTGTTTGAAAGTCTGCAAGTGGATATTTGGACATCTTTGAGGATTTCGTTGGAAACGGGATTTCTGCATATAACTCTAGACAGAAGAATTCTCAGTAACTTCTTTGGGCTGCGTGTGTTCAACTCACAGAGTTGAACCTTTCTTTAGACAGAGCAGATTTGAAACCCTCTTTTTGTGGAATATACAAGTGGAGATTTCAAGCGTTTTGGGGCCAACGGTAGAAAACGAAATATTTTTGTATAAAAACTAGAGAGAATCATTCTCAGCAACCACTTTGTGATATGTGCGTTCCACTCACAGAGTTTAAACTTTCTTTTCATAGAGCAGTTTGCAAACACTCTGTTTGTAAAGTCTGCAAGTGGATATTTGGACCTCTTTGAGGATTTCGTTGGAAACGAGATTTCTGCATATAAAGCTAGATAGAAGAATTCTCAGTAACTTCTTTGGGGTGCGTGTGTTCAACTCACAGAGTTGTACCTTTCTTTAGAAAGAGCAGATTTGAAACCCTCTTTTTGAGGAATTTGCAAGTGGAGATTTCAAGCGATTTGGGGCCAACGGTAGAAAAGGAAATATCTTTGTATAAAAACTAGAGAGAATCATTCTCAGCAACCACTTTGGGATGTGTGTGTTCCACTCACAGAGTTTAACCTTTCTTTTCATAGAGCAGTTTGCAAACACTCTGTTTGTAAAGTCTGCAAGTGGATATTTGGACCTCTTTGAGGATTTCGTTGGAAACGGGATTTCTGCATATAACGCTAGACAGAAGAATTGTCAGTAACTTCTTTGGGCTGCGTGTGTTCAACCCACAGAGTTGTAACTTCCTTTAGAAAAAGCAGATTTGAAACCCTCTTCTTGTGGAATTTGCTAGTGGAGATTTCAAGCGCTTTGGGGCCAATGGTAGAAATGGAACTATCTTCGCATAAAGACTAGAGAGAATCATTCTCAGCAACCACTTTGTGATGGGTGCGTTCCACTCACAGAGTTTAACCTTTCTTTTCATAGAGCAGTTTGGAAACACTGTGTTTGAAAGTCTGCAAGTGGATATTTGGACATCTTTGAGGATTTCGTTGGAAACGGGATTTCTGCATATAACGCTAGACAGAAGAATTCTCAGTAACTTCTTTGGACTGCGTGTGTTCAACTCACAGAGTTGTACATTCCTTTAGAGAGAGCAGATTTGAAACCCTCTTCTTGTGGAATTTGCAAGTGGAGATTTAAAGCAATTTGGGGCCAACGGTAGAAAAGGAAATATCATCGAATAAAAACTAGAGAGAATCATTCTCAGCAACCACTTTGGGATGTGTGCGTTCCACTCACAGAGTTTAACCTTTCTTTTCATAGAGCAGTTTGCAAACACTCTGTTTGTAAAGTCTGCAAGTGGATATTTTTACCTCTTTGAGGAGTTCGTTGGAAACGGGATTTCTGCATATAACGCTAGACAGAAGAATTCTCAGTAACTTCCTTGGTCTGTGTGAGTTCAACTCACAGAGTTGAACTTTCCTTTAGACAGTGCAGATTTGAATCCACTTTTTGTGGAATTTACAGGTGGAGATTTCAAGCGCTTTGGGGCCAACGGTAGAAAAGGAAATATCTTTGTAGAAAAACTAGAGAGAATCATTCTCAGCAACCACTTTGGGATGTGTGCGTTCCACTCACAGAGTTTAACTTTTCTTTCCATGGAGCACTTTGGAAACACTCTGTTTGTAAAGTCTGCAAGTGGATATTTGGACCTCTTTGAGGATTTCGTTGGAAACGGGATTTCTGCAAATAACGCTAGATTGAAGAATTCTCAGTAACTTCTTTGGGGTGCGTGTGTTCAACTCACAGAGTTGTACCTTCCTTTAGAAAGAGCAGATTTGAAAGCCTCTTTTTGAGGAATTTGCAAGTGGAGATTTCAAGCGCTTTGGGGCCAACGGTAGAAAAGGAAATATCTTCCTCTAAAAACTAGAGAGAATCATTCTCAGCAACCACTATGGGATATGTGCGTTCCACTCACAGAGTTTAACTTTTCTTTTCATAGAGCAGTTTGCAAACACTCTGTTTGTAAAGTCTGCAAGTGGATATTTGGACCTCTTTGAGGATTTCTTTGGAAACGGGATTTCTGCATATAAAGCTAGATAGAAGAATTCTCAGTAACTTCTTTGGGGTGCGTGTGTTCACCTCACAGAGTTGTACCTTTCTTTAGAAAGAGCAGATTTGAAACCCTCTTTTTGAGGAATTTGCAAGTGGAGATTTCAAGCGATTTGGGGCCAACGGTAGAAAAGGAAATATCTTCGAATAAAAACTAGAGAGAATCATTCTCAGCAACCACTTTGGGATGTGTGCGTTCCCCTCACAGAGTTTAACCTTTCTTTTCATAGAGCAGTTTGCAAACACTCTGTTTGAAAAGTCTGCAAGTGGATATTTGGACCTCTTTGAGGATTTCGTTGGAAACGGGATTTCTGCATATAACGCTAGACAGAAGAATTCTCAGTAACTTCTTTGGGCTGTGTGTGTTCAACTCACAGAGTTGAACTTTGCTTTAGACAGTAAAGATTTGAACCCTCTTTTTGTGGAATTTACAAGTGGAGATTTCAAGGGCTTTGGGGCCAACGGTAGAAAAGGAAATATCTTTGTATAAAAACTAGAGAGAATCATTCTCAGCAACCACTTTGTGATATGTGGGTTCCACTCACGGAGTTTAAACTTTCTTTTCGTAGAGCAGTTTGGAAACACTCTGCATGTAAAGTCTGCAAGTGGATATTTGGACATCTTTGAGGATTTCGTTGGAAGAGGGATTTCTGCAAATAACGCTAGACAGAACAATTCTCAGTAATTCTTTGGGCTGCGTGTGTTCAACTCACAGAGTTGAACCTTCCTTTAGACAGAGCAGATTTGAAACCCTCTTTTTGTGGAATATACCAACTTTTTGTGGAATATACATGTGGAGATTTCAAGCGCTTTGGGGCCCACGGTAGGAAAGGGAATATTTTTGTATAAAAACTAGAGAGAATCATTCTCAGCAACCACTTTGTGATATGTGCGTTCCACTCACAGAGTTTAAACTTTCTTTTCATAGAGCAGTTTGCAAACACTCTGTTTGTAAAGTCTGGAAGTGGATAATTGGACCTCTTTGAGGATTTCGTTGGAAACGGGATTTCTGCATATAAAGCTAGATAGAAGAATTCTCAGTAACTTCTTTGGGGTTCGTGTGTTCAACTAACAGAGTTGTACCTTTCTTTTGAAAGAGCAGATTTGAAACCCTCTTTTTGAGGAATTTGCAAGTGGAGATTTCAAGCGATTTGGGGCCAACGGTAGAAAAGGAAATATCTTTGTATAAAAACTAGAGAGAATCATTCTCAGCAACCACTTTGGGATGTGTGCGTTCCACTCACAGAGTTTAACCTTTCTTTTCATAGAGCAGTTTGCAAACACTCTGTTTGTAAAGTCTGCAAGGGGATATTTGGACCTCTTTGAGGATTTCGTTGGAAACGGGATTTCTGCATATAACGCTAGACAGAGGAATTCTCAGTAACTTCTTTTGGCTGGGTGTGTTCAACTCACAGAGTTGTACCTTCCTTTAGAAAGAGCAGATTTGAAACCCTCTTTTTGTGGAATTTGCAGGTGGAGATTTCAAGCGCTTTGGGACCAACGGTAGAAATGGTAATATCTTCCCGTAAAAACTAGAGAGAATCATTCTCAGCAACCACTTTGTGATATGTGCGTTCCACTCACGGAGTTTAACCTTTCTTTTCATAGAGCAGTTTGGAAACACTGTGTTTGAAAGTCTGCAAGTGGATATTTGGACATCTTTGAGGATTTCGTTGGAAACGGGATTTCTGCATATAACTCTAGACAGAAGAATTCTCAGTAATTCTTTGGGCTGCGTGTGTTCAACTCACAGAGTTGTACATTCCTTTAGAGAGAGCAGATTTGAAACCCTCTTCTTGTGGAATTTGCAAGTGGAGATTTCAAGCAATTTGGGGCCAACGGTAGAAAAGGAAATATCATCGAATAAAAACTAGAGAGAATCATTCTCAGCAACCACTTTGGGATGTGTGCGTTCCACTCACAGAGTTTAACCTTTCTTTTCATAGAGCAGTTTGCAAACACTCTGTTTGTAAAGTCTGCAAGTGGATATTTTTACCTCTTTGAGGAGTTCGTTGGAAACGGGATTTCTGCATATAACGCTAGACAGAAGAATTCTCAGTAACTTCCTTGGTCTGTGTGAGTTCAACTCTCAGAGTTGAACTTTCCTTTAGACAGTGCAGATTTGAACTCACTTTTTGTGGAATTTACAAGTGGAGATTTCAAGGGCTTTGGGGCCAACGGTAGAAAAGGAAATATCTTTGTAGAAAAACTAGAGAGAATCATTCTCAGCAACCACTTTGGGATGTGTGTGTTCCACTCACAGAGTTTAACTTTTCTTTTCATGGAGCAGTTTGGAAACACTCTGTTTGTAAAGTCTGCAAGTGGATATTTGGACCTCTTTGAGGATTTCGTTGGAAACGGGATTTCTGCATATAACGCTAGATTGAAGAATTCTCAGTAACTTCTTTGGGGTGCGTGTGTTCAACTCACAGAGTTGTACCTTCCTTTAGAAAGAGCAGATTTGAAAGCCTCTTCTTGAGGAATTTACAAGTGGAGATTTCAAGCGATTTGGGGCCAAAGGTAGAAAAGGATATATCTTCGAATAAAAACTAGAGAGAATCATTCTCAGCAACCACTTTGGGATGTGTGCGTTCCACTCACAGAGTTTAACCTTTCTTTTCGTAGAGCAGTTTGGATACACTCTGTTTGTAAAGTCTGCAAGTGGATATTTGGACATCCTTGAGGATTTCGTTGGAAGCGGGATTTCTGCATATAACGCTAGACAGAAGAATTCTCAGTAATTCTTTGGGCTGCGTGTGTTCAACTCACAGAGTTGAACCTTTCTTTAGACAGAGCAGATTTGAAACCCTCTTTTTGTGGAATATACAAGTGGAGATTTCAAGCGTTTTGGGGCCAACGGTAGAAAACGAAATATTTTTGTATAAAAACTAGAGAGAATCATTCTCAGCAACCACTTTGTGATATGTGCGTTCCACTCACAGAGTTCAAACTTTCTTTTCATAGAGCAGTTTGCAAACACTCTGTTTGTAAAGTCTGCAAGTGGATATTTGGACCTCTTTGAGGATTTCGTTGGAAACGAGATTTCTGCATATAAAGCTAGATAGAAGAATTCTCATTAACTTCTTTGGGGTGCGTGTGTTCAACTCACAGAGTTGTAACTTTCTTTAGAAAGAGCAGATTTGAAACCCTCTTTTTGAGGAATTTGCAAGTGGAGATTTCAAGCGATTTGGGGCCAACGGTAGAAAAGGAAATATCTTTGTATAAAAACTAGATTGAATCATTCTCAGCAACCACTTTGGGATGTGTGCGTTCCACTCACAGAGTTTAACCTTTCTTTTCATAGAGCAGTTTGCAAACACTCTGTTTGTAAAGTCTGCAAGGGGATATTTGGACCTCTTTGAGGATTTCGTTGGAAACGGGATTTCTGCATATAACTCTAGACAGAAGAATTCTCAGTAACTTCTTTTGGCTGGGTGTGTTCAACTCACAGAGTTGTACCTTCCTTTAGAAAGAGCAGATTTGAAACCCTCTTTTTGTGGAATTTACAAGTGGAGATTTCAAGCGCTTTGGGACCAACGGTAGAAATGGTAATATCTTCCCGTAAAAACTAGAGAGAATCATTCTCAGCAACCACTTTGGGATGTGTTCGTTCCACTCACAGAGTTTAACCTTTCTTTTCATAGAGCAGTTTGCAAACACTCTGTTTGTAAAGTCTGCAAGTGGATATTTGGACCTCTTTGAGGATTTCGTTGGAAACGGGATTTCTGCATATAACGCTAGACAGAAGAATTGTCACTAACTACTTTGGGCTGCGTGTGTTCAACTCACAGAGTTGAACCTTCCTTTAGACAGAGCAGATTTGAAAACCTCCTTTTGTGGAATTTACAAGTGTAGATTTCAAGCGATTTGGGGCCAACGGTAGAAAAGGAAATATCTTTGTATAAAAACTAGAGAGAATCATTCTCAGCAACCACTTGGCGATGGGTGCGTTCCACTCACAGAGTTTAACCTTTCTTTTCATAGAGCAGTTTGGAAACACTCTCTTTGTAAATTCTGCAAGTGGATATTTGGACCACTTTGAGGATTTCGTTGGAAACGGGATTTCTGCATATAACCCTAGACAGAAGAATTCTCAGTAACTTCTTTGGGCTGCGTGTGTTCAACCCACGGAGTTGTACCTTCCTTTAGGAAAAGCAGATTTCAAACCCTCTTCTTGCGGAGTTTGCTAGGGGAGATTTCAAGCGATTTGGGGCCAACGGTAGAAACGGAAATATCTTCGAATAAAAACTAGAGAGAATCATTCTCAGCAACCACTTTGGGATGTGTGCGTTCCACTCACGGAGTTTAACCTTTCTTTTCATAGAGCAGTTTGGAAACACTCTGTTTGAAAGTCTGCAAGTGGATATTTGGATATCTTTGAGGATTTCGTTGGAAACGGGATTTCTGCATATAAAGCTAGATAGAAGAATTCTCAGTAACTTCTTTGGGCTGCGTGTGTTCAACTCACAGAGTTGTACCTTCCTTTAGAGAGAGCAGATTTGAAACCCTCTTCTTGTGGAATTTGCAAGTGGAGATTTCAAGCGATTTGGGGCCAACGGTAGAAAAGGAAATATCATTCAATAAAAAGTAGAGAGAATCATTCTCAGCAACCACTTTGGGATGTGTGCATTCCACTCACAGAGTTTAACCTTTCTTTTCATAGAGCAGTTTGCAAACACTCTGTTTGAAAAGTCTGCAAGTGGATATTTGGACCTCTTTGAGGATTTCGTTGGAAACGGGATTTCTGCATATAACGCTAGACAGAAGAATTCTCAGTAACTTCTTTGGGCTGTGTGTGTTCAACTCACAGAGTTGAACTTTCCTTTAGACAGTGCAGATTTGAACCCTGTTTTTGTGGAATTTACAAGTGGAGATTTCAAGGCCTTTGGGGCCAACGGTAGAAAAGGAAATATCTTTGTATAAAAACTAGAGAGAATCATTCTTAGCAACCACTTTGTGATATGTGGGTTCCACTCACGGAGTTTAAACTTTCTTTTCATAGAGCAGTTTGGAAACACTCTGCATGTAAAGTCTGCAAGTGGATATTTTGACATCTTTGAGGATTTCGTTAGAAGAGGGATTTCTGCAAATAACGCTAGACAGAACAATTCTCAGTAATTCTTTGGGCTGCGTGTGTTCAACTCACAGAGTTGAACCTTCCTTTAGACAGAGCAGATTTGAACCCTCTTTTTGTGGAATTTACAAGTGTAGATTTCAAGGGCTTTGGGTCCAACGGTAGAAAAGGAAACATCTTTCTATAAAAACTAGAGAGAGTCATTCTCAGCAACCACTTTGTGATATGTGCGTTCCACTCACAGAGTTTAGCCTTTCTTTTCATAGAGTAGTTTGGAAACACTCTCTTTGTAAAGTCTGCAAGTGGATATTTGGACCTCCTTGAGGATTTCGTTGGAAGCGGGATTTCTGCATATAACGCTAGGCAGAAGAATTCTCAGTAATTCTTTGGGCTGCGTGTGTTCAACTCACAGAGTTGAACCTTCCTTTAGACAGAGCAGATTTGAAACCCTGTTTTTGTGGAATATACCAACTTTTTGTGGAATATACAAGTGGAGATTTCAAGCGCTTTGGGGCCAACGGTAGGAAAGGGAATATTTTTGTATAAAAACTAGAGAGAATCATTCTCAGCAACCACTTTGTGATATGTGCGTTCCACTCACAGAGTTTAAACTTTCTTTTCATAGAGCAGTTTGCAAACACTCTGTTTGTAAAGTCTGGAAGTGGATAATTGGACCTCTTTGAGGATTTCGTTGGAAACGGGATTTCTGCATATAAAGCTAGATAGAAGAATTCTCAGTAACTTCTTTGGGGTTCGTGTGTTCAACTAACAGAGTTGTACCTTTCTTTTGAAAGAGCAGATTTGAAACCCTCTTTTTGAGGAATTTGCAAGTGGAGATTTCAAGCGATTTGGGGCCAACGGTAGAAAAGGAAATATCTTTGTATAAAAACTAGAGAGAATCATTCTCAGCAACCACTTTGGGATGTGTGCGTTCCACTCACAGAGTTTAACCTTTCTTTTCATAGAGCAGTTTGCAAACACTCTGTTTGTAAAGTCTGCAAGGGGATATTTGGACCTCTTTGAGGATTTCATTGGAAACGGGATTTCTGCATATAACGCTAGACAGAAGAATTCTCAGTAACTTCTTTTGGCTGGGTGTGTTCAACTCACAGAGTTGTACCTTCCTTTAGAAAGAGCAGATTTGAAACCCTCTTTTTGTGGAATTTGCAAGTGGAGATTTCAAGCGCTTTGGGACCAACGGTAGAAATGGTAATATCTTCCCGTAAAAACTAGAGAGAATCATTCTCAGCAACCACTTTGGGATGTGTTCGTTCCACTCACAGAGTTTAACCTTTCTTTTCATAGAGCAGTTTGCAAACACTCTGTTTGTAAAGTCTGCAAGTGGATATTTGGACCTCTTTGAGGATTTCGTTGGAAACGGGATTTTTGCATATAACGCTAGACAGAAGAATTGTCAGTAACTTCTTTGGGCTGCGTGTGTTCAACCCACAGAGTTGTAACTTCCTTTAGAAAAAGCAGATTTGAAACCCTCTTCTTGTGGAATTTGCAAGTGGAGATTTCAAGCGATTTGGGGCCAACGGTAGAAACGGAAATATCTTCGAATAAAAACTAGAGAGAATCATTCTCAGCAACCACTTTGTGATATGTGCGTTTCACTCACAGAGTTTAACCTTTCTTTTCATAGAGTAGTTTGCAATCACTCTGTTTGCAAAGTCTGCAAGTGGATATTTGGACCTCTTTGAGGATTTCGTTGGAAACGGGATTTCTGCATATAACGGTAGAGAGAAGAATTCTCAGTAACTTCTTTGGGCTGTGTGTGTTCTACTCACAGAGTTGAACTTTCCTTTAGGCAGCGCAGATTTGAAGCCTCTTATTGTGGAAATTACAAGTGGACATTTCAAGCGCTTTGGGGCCAACGGTAGAAAAGGAAATATCTTTGTATAAAAACTAGAGAGAATCATTCTCAGCAACCACTTTGTGATATGTGCGTTCCACTCACGGAGTTTAACCTTTCTTTTCATAGAGCAGTTTGGAAACACTGTGTTTGAAAGTCTGCAAGTGGATATTTGGACATCTTTGAGGATTTCGTTGGAAACGGGATTTCTGCATATAACTCTAGACAGAAGAATTCTCAGTAACTTCTTTGGGCTGCGTGTGTTCAACTCACAGAGTTGTACATTCCTTTAGAGAGAGCAGATTTGAAACCCTCTTCTTGTGGAATTTGCAAGTGGAGATTTCAAGCAATTTGGGGCCAACGGTAGAAAAGGAAATATCATCGAATAAAAACTAGAGAGAATCATTCTCAGCAACCACTTTGGGATGTGTGCGTTCCACTCACAGAGTTTAACCTTTCTTTTCATAGAGCAGTTTGCAAACACTCTGTTTGTAAAGTCTGCAAGTGGATATTTTTACCTCTTTGAGGAGTTCGTTGGAAACGGGATTTCTGCATATAACGCTAGACAGAAGAATTCTCAGTAACTTCCTTGGTCTCTGTGAGTTCAACTCTCAGAGTTGAACTTTCCTTTAGACAGTGCAGATTTGAACTCACTTTTTGTGGAATTTACAAGTGGAGATTTCAAGGGCTTTGGGGCCAACGGTAGAAAAGGAAATATCTTTGTAGAAAAACTAGAGAGAATCATTCTCAGCAACCACTTTGGGATGTGTGCGTTCCACTCACAGAGTTTAACTTTTCTTTTCATGGAGCAGTTTGGAAACACTCTGTTTGTAAAGTCTGCAAGTGGATATTTGGACCTCTTTGAGGATTTCGTTGGAAACGGGATTTCTGCATATAACGCTAGATTGAAGAATTCTCAGTAACTTCTTTGGGGTGCGTGTGTTCAACTCACAGAGTTGTACCTTCCTTTAGACAGAGCAGATTTGAAAGTCTCTTCTTGAGGAATTTACAAGTGGAGATTTCAAGCGATTTGGGGCCAAAGGTAGAAAAGGATATATCTTCGAATAAAAACTAGAGAGAATCATTCTCAGCAACCACTATGGGATGTGTGCGTTCCACTCACAGAGTTTAACCTTTCTTTTCGTAGAGCAGTTTGGATACACTCTGTTTGTAAAGTCTGCAAGTGGATATTTGGACCTCCTTGAGGATTTCGTTGGAAGCGGGATTTCTGCATATAACGCTAGACAGAAGAATTCTCAGTAATTCTTTGGGCTGCGTGTGTTCAACTCACAGAGATGAACCTTTCTTTAGACAGAGCAGATTTGAAACCCTCTTTTTGTGGAATATACAAGTGGAGATTTCAAGCGTTTTGGGGCCAACGGTAGAAAAGGAAACATTTTTGTATAAAAACTAGAGAGAATCATTCTCAGCAACCACTTTGTGATATGTGCGTTCCACTCACAGAGTTTAAACTTTCTTTTCATAGAGCAGTTTGCAAACACTCTGTTTGCAAAGTCTGGAAGTGGATATTTGGACCTCTTTGAGGATTTCGTTGGAAACGAGATTTCTGCATATAAAGCTAGATAGAAGAATTCTCAGTAACTTCTTTGGGGTGCGTGTGTTCAACTCACAGAGTTGTACCTTTCTTTAGAAAGAGCAGATTTGAAACCCTCTTTTTGAGGAATTTGCAAGTGGAGATTTCAAGCGATTTGGGGCCAACGGTAGAAAAGGAAATATCTTTGTATAAAAACTAGAGAGAATCATTCTCAGCAACCACTTTGGGATGTGTGCGTTCCACTCACAGAGTTTAACCTTTCTTTTCATAGAGCAGTTTGCAAACACTCTGTTTGTAAAGTCTGCAAGTGGATATTTGGACCTCTTTGAGGATTTCGTTGGAAACGGGATTTCTGCATATAACGCTAGACAGAAGAATTGTCAGTAACTTCTTTGGGCTGCGTGTGTTCAACCCACAGAGTTGTAACTTCCTTTAGAAAAAGCAGATTTGAAACCCTCTTCTTGTGGAATTTGCTAGTGGAGATTTCAAGCGATTTGTGGCCAACGGTAGAAACGGAAATATCTTCGAATAAAAACTAGAGAGAATCATTCTCAGCAACCACTTTGGGATGTGTGCGTTCCACTCACAGAGTTTAACCTTTCTTTTCATAGAGTAGTTTGCAATCACTCTGTTTGCAAAGTCTGCAAGTGGATATTTGGACATCTTTGAGGATTTCGTTGGAAACGGGATTTCTGCATATAACGGTAGAGAGAAGAATTCTCAGTAATTCTTTGGGCTGTGTGTGTTCAACTCACAGAGTTGAACTTTCCTATAGGCAGTGCAGATTTGAAGCCTCTTATTGTGGAAATTACAAGTGGACATTTCAAGCGCTTTGGGGCCAACGGTAGAAAAGGAAACATCTTCGTATAAAAACTAGAGAGAATCATTCTCAGCAACCACTTTGTGATATGTGCGTTCCACTCACGGAGTTTAACCTTTCTTTTCATAGAGCAGTTTGGAAACACTGTGTTTGAAAGACTGCAAGTGGATATTTGGACATCTTTGAGGATTTCGTTGGAAACGGGATTTCTGCATATAACGCTAGACAGAAGAATTCTCAGTAACTTCTTTGGGCTGTGTGTGTTCAACTCACAGAGTTGTACATTCCTTTAGAGAGAGCAGATTTGAAACCCTCTTCTTGTGGAATTTGCAAGTGGAGATTTTAAGCAATTTGGGGCCAACGGTAGAAAAGGAAATATCATCGAATAAAAACTAGAGAGAATCATTCTCAGCAACCAGTTTGGGATGTGTGCATTCCACTCACAGAGTTTAACCTTTCTTTTCATAGAGCAGTTTGCAAACACTCTGTTTGTAAAGTCTGCAAGTGGATATTTTTACCTCTTTGAGGAGTTCGTTGGAAACGGGATTTCTGCATATAACGCTAGACAGAAGAATTCTCAGTAACTTCCTTGGTCTGTGTGAGTTCAACTCACAGAGTTGAACTTTCCTTTAGACAGTGCAGATTTGAACCCACTTTTTGTGGAATTTACAAGTGGAGATTTCAAGCGCTTTGGGGCCAACGGTAGAAAAGGAAATATCTTTGTAGAAAAACTAGAGAGAATCATTCTCAGCAACCACTTTGGGATGTGTGCGTTCCACTCACAGAGTTTAACTTTTCTTTCCATGGAGCAGTTTGGAAACACTCTGTTTGTAAAGTCTGCAAGTGGATATTTGGACCTCTTTGAGGATTTCGTTGGAAACGGGATTTCTGCATATAACGCTAGATTGAAGAATTCTCAGTAACTTCTTTGGGGTGCGTGTGTTCAACTAACAGAGTTGTACCTTCCTTTAGAAAGAGCAGATTTGAAAGCCTCTTCTTGAGGAATTTGCAAGTGGAGATTTCAAGCGATTTGGGGCCAAAGGTAGAAAAGGTTATATCTTCGAATAAAAACTAGAGAGAATCATTCTCAGCAACCACTATGGGATGTGTGCGTTCCACTCACAGAGTTTAACCTTTCTTTTCGTAGAGCAGTTTGGATACACTCTGTTTGTAAAGTCTGCAAGTGGATATTTGGACCTCCTTGAGGATTTCGTTGGAAGCGGGATTTCTGCATATAACGCTAGACAGAAGAATTCTCAGTAATTCTTTGGGCTGCGTGTGTTCAACTCACAGAGATGAACCTTTCTTTAGACAGAGCAGATTTGAAACCCTCTTTTTGTGGAATATACAAGTGGAGATTTCAAGCGTTTTGGGGCCAACGGTAGAAAAGGAAACATTTTTGTATAAAAACTAGAGAGAATCATTCTCAGCAACCACTTTGTGATATGTGCGTTCCACTCACAGAGTTTAAACTTTCTTTTCATAGAGCAGTTTGCAAACACTCTGTTTGCAAAGTCTGGAAGTGGATATTTGGACCTCTTTGAGGATTTCGTTGGAAACGAGATTTCTGCATATAAAGCTAGATAGAAGAATTCTCAGTAACTTCTTTGGGGTGCGTGTGTTCAACTCACAGAGTTGTACCTTTCTTTAGAAAGAGCAGATTTGAAACCCTCTTTTTGAGGAATTTGCAAGTGGAGATTTCAAGCGATTTGGGGCCAACGGTAGAAAAGGAAATATCTTTGTATAAAAACTAGAGAGAATCATTCTCAGCAACCACTTTGGGATGTGTGCGTTCCACTCACAGAGTTTAACCTTTCTTTTCATAGAGCAGTTTGCAAACACTCTGTTTGTAAAGTCTGCAAGTGGATATTTGGACCTCTTTGAGGATTTCGTTGGAAACGGGATTTCTGCATATAACGCTAGACAGAAGAATTGTCAGTAACTTCTTTGGGCTGCGTGTGTTCAACCCACAGAGTTGTAACTTCCTTTAGAAAAAGCAGATTTGAAACCCTCTTCTTGTGGAATTTGCTAGTGGAGATTTCAAGCGATTTGTGGCCAACGGTAGAAACGGAAATATCTTCGAATAAAAACTAGAGAGAATCATTCTCAGCAACCACTTTGGGATGTGTGCGTTCCACTCACAGAGTTTAACCTTTCTTTTCATAGAGTAGTTTGCAATCACTCTGTTTGCAAAGTCTGCAAGTGGATATTTGGACATCTTTGAGGATTTCGTTGGAAACGGGATTTCTGCATATAACGGTAGAGAGAAGAATTCTCAGTAATTCTTTGGGCTGTGTGTGTTCAACTCACAGAGTTGAACTTTCCTATAGGCAGTGCAGATTTGAAGCCTCTTATTGTGGAAATTACAAGTGGACATTTCAAGCGCTTTGGGGCCAACGGTAGAAAAGGAAACATCTTCGTATAAAAACTAGAGAGAATCATTCTCAGCAACCACTTTGTGATATGTGCGTTCCACTCACGGAGTTTAACCTTTCTTTTCATAGAGCAGTTTGGAAACACTGTGTTTGAAAGACTGCAAGTGGATATTTGGACATCTTTGAGGATTTCGTTGGAAACGGGATTTCTGCATATAACGCTAGACAGAAGAATTCTCAGTAACTTCTTTGGGCTGTGTGTGTTCAACTCACAGAGTTGTACATTCCTTTAGAGAGAGCAGATTTGAAACCCTCTTCTTGTGGAATTTGCAAGTGGAGATTTTAAGCAATTTGGGGCCAACGGTAGAAAAGGAAATATCATCGAATAAAAACTAGAGAGAATCATTCTCAGCAACCAGTTTGGGATGTGTGCATTCCACTCACAGAGTTTAACCTTTCTTTTCATAGAGCAGTTTGCAAACACTCTGTTTGTAAAGTCTGCAAGTGGATATTTTTACCTCTTTGAGGAGTTCGTTGGAAACGGGATTTCTGCATATAACGCTAGACAGAAGAATTCTCAGTAACTTCCTTGGTCTGTGTGAGTTCAACTCACAGAGTTGAACTTTCCTTTAGACAGTGCAGATTTGAACCCACTTTTTGTGGAATTTACAAGTGGAGATTTCAAGCGCTTTGGGGCCAACGGTAGAAAAGGAAATATCTTTGTAGAAAAACTAGAGAGAATCATTCTCAGCAACCACTTTGGGATGTGTGCGTTCCACTCACAGAGTTTAACTTTTCTTTCCATGGAGCAGTTTGGAAACACTCTGTTTGTAAAGTCTGCAAGTGGATATTTGGACCTCTTTGAGGATTTCGTTGGAAACGGGATTTCTGCATATAACGCTAGATTGAAGAATTCTCAGTAACTTCTTTGGGGTGCGTGTGTTCAACTAACAGAGTTGTACCTTCCTTTAGAAAGAGCAGATTTGAAAGCCTCTTCTTGAGGAATTTGCAAGTGGAGATTTCAAGCGATTTGGGGCCAAAGGTAGAAAAGGTTATATCTTCGAATAAAAACTAGAGAGAATCATTCTCAGCAACCACTATGGGATGTGTGCGTTCCACTCACAGAGTTTAACCTTTCTTTTCGTAGAGCAGTTTGGAAACACTCTGTTTGTAAAGTCTGCAAGTGGATATTTGGACCTCCTTGAGGATTTCGTTGGAAGCGGGATTTCTGCATATAACGCTAGACAGAAGAATTCTCAGTAATTCTTTGGGCTGCGTGTGTTCAACTCACAGAGTTGAACCTTCCTTTAGACAGAGCAGATTTGAAACCCTCTTTTTGTGGAATTTGCAAGTGGAGATTTCAAGCGCTTTGGGGCCAATGGTAGAAATGGAACTATCTTCGCATAAAGACTAGAGAGAATCATTCTCAGCAACCACTTTGTGATATGTGCGTTCCACTCACAGAGTTTAAACTTTCTTTTCATAGAGCAGTTTGCAAACACTCTGTTTGTAAAGTCTGGAAGTGGATATTTGGACCTCTTTGAGGATTTCGTTGGAAACGAGATTTCTGCATATAAAGCTAGATAGAAGAATTCTCAGTAACTTCTTTGGGGTGCGTGTGTTCAACTCACAGAGTTGTACCTTTCTTTAGAAAGAGCAGATTTGAAACCCTCTTTTTGAGGAATTTGCAAGTGGAGATTTCAAGCGATTTGGGGCCAACGGTAGAAAAGGAAATATCTTTGTATAAAAACTAGAGAGAATCATTCTCAGCAACCACTTTGGGATGTGTGCGTTCCACTCACAGAGTTTAACCTTTCTTTTCATAGAGCAGTTTGCAAACACTCTGTTTGTAAAGTCTGCAAGTGGATATTTGGACCTCTTTGAGGATTTCGTTGGAAACGGGATTTCTGCATATAACGCTAGACAGAAGAATTGTCAGTAACTTCTTTGGGCTGCGTGTGTTCAACCCACAGAGTTGTAACTTCCTTTAGAAAAAGCAGATTTGAAACCCTCTTCTTGTGGAATTTGCTAGTGGAGATTTCAAGCGATTTGTGGCCAACGGTAGAAACGGAAATATCTTCGAATAAAAACTAGAGAGAATCATTCTCAGCAACCACTTTGGGATGTGTGCGTTCCACTCACAGAGTTTAACCTTTCTTTTCATAGAGTAGTTTGCAATCACTCTGTTTGCAAAGTCTGCAAGTGGATATTTGGACATCTTTGAGGATTTCGTTGGAAACGGGATTTCTGCATATAACGGTAGAGAGAAGAATTCTCAGTAATTCTTTGGGCTGTGTGTGTTCAACTCACAGAGTTGAACTTTCCTATAGGCAGTGCAGATTTGAAGCCTCTTATTGTGGAAATTACAAGTGGACATTTCAAGCGCTTTGGGGCCAACGGTAGAAAAGGAAACATCTTCGTATAAAAACTAGAGAGAATCATTCTCAGCAACCACTTTGTGATATGTGCGTTCCACTCACGGAGTTTAACCTTTCTTTTCATAGAGCAGTTTGGAAACACTGTGTTTGAAAGACTGCAAGTGGATATTTGGACATCTTTGAGGATTTCGTTGGAAACGGGATTTCTGCATATAACGCTAGACAGAAGAATTCTCAGTAACTTCTTTGGGCTGTGTGTGTTCAACTCACAGTGTTGTACATTCCTTTAGAGAGAGCAGATTTGAAACCCTCTTCTTGTGGAATTTGCAAGTGGAGATTTTAAGCAATTTGGGGCCAACGGTAGAAAAGGAAATATCATCGAATAAAAACTAGAGAGAATCATTCTCAGCAACCAGTTTGGGATGTGTGCATTCCACTCACAGAGTTTAACCTTTCTTTTCATAGAGCAGTTTGCATACACTCTGTTTGTAAAGTCTGCAAGTGGATATTTTTACCTCTTTGAGGAGTTCGTTGGAAACGGGATTTCTGCATATAACGCTAGACAGAAGAATTCTCAGTAACTTCCTTGGTCTGTGTGAGTTCAACTCACAGAGTTGAACTTTCCTTTAGACAGTGCAGATTTGAACCCACTTTTTGTGGAATTTACAAGTGGAGATTTCAAGCGCTTTGGGGCCAACGGTAGAAAAGGAAATATCTTTGTAGAAAAACTAGAGAGAATCATTCTCAGCAACCACTTTGGGATGTGTGCGTTCCACTCACAGAGTTTAACTTTTCTTTCCATGGAGCAGTTTGGAAACACTCTGTTTGTAAAGTCTGCAAGTGGATATTTGGACCTCTTTGAGGATTTCGTTGGAAACGGGATTTCTGCATATAACGCTAGATTGAAGAATTCTCAGTAACTTCTTTGGGGTGCGTGTGTTCAACTAACAGAGTTGTACCTTCCTTTAGAAAGAGCAGATTTGAAAGCCTCTTCTTGAGGAATTTGCAAGTGGAGATTTCAAGCGATTTGGGGCCAAAGGTAGAAAAGGTTATATCTTCGAATAAAAACTAGAGAGAATCATTCTCAGCAACCACTATGGGATGTGTGCGTTCCACTCACAGAGTTTAACCTTTCTTTTCGTAGAGCAGTTTGGAAACACTCTGTTTGTAAAGTCTGCAAGTGGATATTTGGACCTCCTTGAGGATTTCGTTGGAAGCGGGATTTCTGCATATAACGCTAGACAGAAGAATTCTCAGTAATTCTTTGGGCTGCGTGTGTTCAACTCACAGAGTTCAACCTTCCTTTAGACAGAGCAGATTTGAAACCCTCTTTTTGTGGAATTTGCAAGTGGAGATTTCAAGCGCTTTGGGGCCAATGGTAGAAATGGAACTATCTTCGCATAAAGACTAGAGAGAATCATTCTCAGCAACCACTTTGTGATGGGTGCGTTCCATTCACAGAGTTTAACCTTTCTTTTCATAGAGCAGATTGGAAACACCCTGTTTGTAAAGTCTGCAAGTGGATATTTGGACCTCTTTGAGGATTTCGTTGGAAACGGGATTTCTGCATATATCGCTAGACAGAAGAATTCTCAGTAACTTCCTTGGGCTGTGTGTGTTCAACACACAGAGTTGATCTTTCCTTTAGACAGTGCAGATTTGACCCCTCTTTTTGTGGAATTTACAAGTGGAGATTTCAAGCGCTTTCGGGCCAACGGTAGAAAAGGAAACATCTTTGAATAAAAACTAGAGAGAATCATTCTCAGCAACCACTTTGTGATATGTGCGTTCCACTCACGCAGTTTAACCTTTCTTTTCATAGAGCAGATTGGAAACAATCTGCATGTAAAGTCTGCAGGTGGATATTTGGACCTCTTTGAGGAGTTCGTTGGAAACGGGATTTCTGCATATAACGCTAGACAGAAGAATTCTCAGTACCTTCTTTGGGCTGTGTGTGTTCAACTCACAGAGTTGTACCTTCCTTTAGACAGAGCAGATTTGAAACCCTCTTTTTGAGGAATTTGCAAGTGGAGACTTCAAGCGCTTTGGGGCCAACGGTAGAAAAGGAAATATCTTCCTCTAAAAACTAGAGAGAATCATTCTCAGCAACCACTATGGGATATGTGCGTTCCACTCACAGAGTTTAACTTTTCTTTTCATAGAGCAGTTTGCAAACACTCTGTTTGTAAAGTCTGCAAGTGGATATTTGTACCTCTTTGAGGATTTCTTTGGAAGCGGGATTTCTGCATAAAACGCTAGACAGAAGAATTCTCAGTAATTCTTTGGGCTGCGTGTGTTCAACTCACCGAGTTGAACCTTCCTTTAGACAGAGCAGATTTGAAACCCTCTTTTTGTGGAATATACAAGTGGAGATTTCAAGCGCTTTGGGGCCAACGGTAGAAAAGGAAATATCTTTTTATAAAAACTAGAGAGAATCATTTTCAGCAACCTCTTGGTGATGTGTGCGTTCCACTCACAGAGTTTAACCTTTCATTTCATAGAGCAGTTTGCAAACACTCTGTTTGTAAAGTCTTTAAGTGGATATTTGGACCTCTTTGAGGATTTCGTTGGAAACGGGATTTCTGCCTATAACGGTAGAGAGAAGAATTCTCAGTAACTTCTTTGGGCTGTGTGTGTTCAACTCACAGAGTTGAACTTTCCTTTAGGCAGTGCAGATTTGAAGCCTCTTATTGTGGAAATTACAAGTGGACATTTCAAGCGCTTTTGGGCCAACGGTAGAAAAGGAAATATCTTTGTATAAAAACTAGAGAGAATCATTCTCAGCAACCACTTTGTGATATGTGCGTTCCACTCACGGAGTTTAACCTTTCTTTTCATAGAGCAGTTTGGAAACACTGTGTTTGAAAGTCTGCAAGTGGATATTTGGACATCTTTGAGGATTTCGTTGGAAACGGGATTTCTGCATATAACTCTAGACAGAAGAATTCTCAGTAACTTCTTTGGGCTGCGTGTGTTCAACTCACAGAGTTGTACATTCCTTTAGAGAGAGCAGATTTGAAACCCTCTTCTTGTGGAATTTGCAAGTGGAGATTTCAAGCAATTTGGGGCCAACGGTAGAAAAGGAAATATCATCGAATAAAAACTAGAGAGAATCATTCTCAGCAACCACTTTGGGATGTGTGCGTTCCACTCACAGAGTTTAACCTTTCTTTTCATAGAGCAGTTTGCAAACGCTCTGTTTGTAAAGTCTGCAAGTGGATATTTTTACCTCTTTGAGGAGTTCGTTGGAAACGGGATTTCTGCATATAACGCTAGACAGAAGAATTCTCAGTAACTTCCTTGGTCTGTGTGAGTTCAACTCTCAGAGTTGAACTTTCCTTTAGACAGTGCAGATTTGAACTCACTTTTTGTGGAATTTACAGGTGGAGATTTCAAGGGCTTTGGGGCCAACGGTAGAAAAGGAAATATCTTTGTAGAAAAACTAGAGTGAATCATTCTCAGCAACCACTTTGGGATGTGTGCGTTCCACTCACAGAGTTTAACTTTTCTTTTCATGGAGCAGTTTGGAAACACTGTGTTTGTAAAGTCTGCAAGTGGATATTTGGACCTCTTTGAGGATTTCGTTGGAAACGGGATTTCTGCATATAACGCTAGATTGAAGAATTCTCAGTAACTTCTTTGGGGTGCGTGTGTTCAACTCACAGAGTTGGACCTTCCTTTAGAAAGAGCAGATTTGAAAGCCTCTTCTTGAGGAATTTACAAGTGGAGATTTCAAGCGATTTGGGGCCAAAGGTAGAAAAGGATATATCTTCGAATAAAAACTAGAGAGAATCATTCTCAGCAACCACTATGGGATGTGTGCGTTCCACTCACAGAGTTTAACCTTTCTTTTCGTAGAGCAGTTTGGAAACACTCTGTTTGTAAAGTCTGCAAGTGGATATTTGGACCTCCTTGAGGATTTCGTTGGAAGCGGGATTTCTGCATATAACGCTAGACAGAAGAATTCTCAGTAATTCTTTGGGCTGCGTGTGTTCAACGCACAGAGTTGAACCTTCCTATAGACAGAGCACATTTGAAACCCTCTTTTTGTGGAATTTGCAAGTGGAGATTTCAAGCGCTTTGGGGCCAACGGTAGAAAAGGAAATATTTTTGTATAAAAACTAGAGAGAATCATTCTCAGCAACCACTTTGTGATGGGTGCGTTCCACTCACAGAGTTTAACCTTTCTTTTCATAGAGCAGATTGGAAACACCCTGTTTGTAAAGTCTGCAAGTGGATATTTGGACCTCTTTGAGGATTTCGTTGGAAACGGGATTTCTGCATATATCGCTAGACAGAAGAATTCTCAGTAACTTCTTTGGGCTGTGTGTGTTCAACACACAGAGTTGATCTTTCCTTTAGACAGTGCAGATTTGACCCCTCTTTTTGTGGAATTTACCAGTGGAGATTTCAAGCGCTTTCGGGCCAACGGTAGAAAAGGAAACATCTTTGAATAAAAACTACAGAGAATCATTCTCAGCAACCACATTGTGATATGTGCGTGCCACTCACGCAGTTTAACCTTTCTTTTCATAGAGCAGTTTGGAAAAAATCTGCATGTAAAGTCTGCAGGTGGATATTTGGACCTCTTTGAGGATTTCGTTGGAAACGGGATTTCTGCATCTAACGCTAGACAGAAGAATTCTCAGTAACTTCTTTGGGCTGTGTGTGTTCAACTCACAGAGTTGTACCTTCCTTTAGACAGAGCAGATTTGAAACCCTCTTTTTGAGGAATTTGCAAGTGGAGATTTCAAGCGCTTTGGGGCCAACGGTTGAAATGGTAATATCTTCCTATAAAAACTAGAGAGAATCATTCTCAGCAACCACTATGGGATATGTGCGTTCCACTCACTGAGTTTAACTTTTCTTTTCATAGAGCAGTTTGGAAACACTCTGTTTGTAAAGTCTGCAAGTGGATATTTGGACCTCCTTGAGGATTTCGTTGGAAGCGGGATTTCTGCATATAACGCTAGACAGAAGAATTCTCAGTAATTCTTTGGGCTGCGTGTGTTCAACTCACAGAGTTGGACCTTTCTTTAGACAGAGCAGATTAGAAACCCTCTTTTTGTGGAATATACAAGTGGAGATTTCAAGCGCTTTGGGGCCAACGGTAGAAAAGGAAACATTTTTGTATAAAAACTAGAGAGAATCATTCTCAGCAACCTCTTTGTGATATGTGCGTTCCACTCGCAGAGTTTAAACTGTCTTTTCATAGAGTAGTTTGCAAACACTCTGTTTGTAAAGTCTGCAAGTGGATATTTGGACCTCTTTGAGGATTTCGTTGGAAACGGGATTTCTGCCTATAACGGTAGAGAGAAGAATTCTCAGTAACTTCTTTGGGCTGTGTGTGTTCAACTCACACAGTTGAACTTTCCTTTAGGCAGTGCAGATTTGAAGCCTCTTATTGTGGAAATTACAAGTGGACATTTCAAGCGCTTTGGGGCCAACGGTAGAAAAGGAAATATCATCGAATAAAAACCAGAGAGTATCATTCTCAGCAACCACTTTTTGATATGCGCGTTCCACTCACGGAGTTTAACCTTTCTTTTCATAGAGCAGTTTGGAAACACTGTGTTTGAAAGTCTGCAAGTGGATATTTGGACATCTTTGAGGATTTCGTTGGAAACGGGATTTCTGCATATAACTAGACAGAAGAATTCTCAGTAACTTCTTTGGGCTGCGTGTGTTCAACTCACAGAGTTGTACATTCCTTTAGAGAGAGCAGATTTGAAACCCTCTTCTTGTGGAATTTGCAAGTGGAGATTTCAAGCAATTTGGGGCCAACGGTAGAAAAGGAAATATCAACGAATAAAAACTAGACAGAATCATTCTCAGCAACCACTTTGGGATGTGTGCGTTCCACTCACGCAGTTTAACCTTTCTTTTCATAGAGCAGTTTGGAAACAATCTGCATGTAAAGTCTACAGGTGGATATTTGGACCTCTTTGAGGATTTCTTTGGAAACGGGATTTCTGCATATAACGCTAGACAGAAGAATTCTCAGTAACTTCCTTGGTCTGTGTGAGTTCAACTCTCAGAGTTGAACTTTCCTTTAGACAGTGCAGATTTGAACTCACTTTTTGTGGAATTTACAAGTGGAGATTTCAAGGGCTTTGGGGCCAACGGTAGAAAAGGAAATATCTTTGTAGAAAAACTAGAGAGAATCATTCTCAGCAACCACTTTGGGATGTGTGCGTTCCACTCACAGAGTTTAACTTTTCTTTTCATGGAGCAGTTTGGAAACACTCTGTTTGTAAAGTCTGCAAGTGGATATTTGGACCTCTTTGAGGATTTCGTTGGAAGCGGGATTTCTGCATATAACGCTAGATTGAAGAATTCTCAGTAACTTCTTTGGGGTGCGTGTGTTCAACTCACAGAGTTGTACCTTCCTTTAGAAAGAGCAGATTTGAAAGCCTCTTCTTGAGGAATTTACAAGTGGAGATTTCAAGCGATTTGGGGCCAACGGTAGAAAAGGAAATATCTTTGTATAAAAACTAGAGAGAATCATTCTCAGCAACCACTTTGGGATGGGTGCGTTCCATTCACAGAGTTTAACCTTTCTTTTCATAGAGCAGATTGGAAACACCCTGTTTGTAAAGTCTGCAAGTGGATATTTGGACCTCTTTGAGGATTTCGTTGGAAACGGGATTTCTGCATATATCGCTAGACAGAAGAATTCTCAGTAACTTCCTTGGGCTGTGTGTGTTCAACACACAGAGTTGATCTTTCCTTTAGACAGTGCAGATTTGACCCCTCTTTTTGTGGAATTTACAAGTGGAGATTTCAAGCGCTTTCGGGCCAACGGTAGAAAAGGAAACATCTTTGAATAAAAACTAGAGAGAATCATTCTCAGCAACCACTTTGTGATATGTGCGTTCCACTCACGCAGTTTAACCTTTCTTTTCATAGAGCAGATTGGAAACAATCTGCATGTAAAGTCTGCAGGTGGATATTTGGACCTCTTTGAGGAGTTCGTTGGAAACGGGATTTCTGCATATAACGCTAGACAGAAGAATTCTCAGTACCTTCTTTGGGCTGTGTGTGTTCAACTCACAGAGTTGTACCTTCCTTTAGACAGAGCAGATTTGAAACCCTCTTTTTGAGGAATTTGCAAGTGGAGACTTCAAGCGCTTTGGGGCCAACGGTAGAAAAGGAAATATCTTCCTCTAAAAACTAGAGAGAATCATTCTCAGCAACCACTATGGGATATGTGCGTTCCACTCACAGAGTTTAACTTTTCTTTTCATAGAGCAGTTTGCAAACACTCTGTTTGTAAAGTCTGCAAGTGGATATTTGTACCTCTTTGAGGATTTCGTTGGAAGCGGGATTTCTGCATAAAACGCTAGACAGAAGAATTCTCAGTAATTCTTTGGGCTGCGTGTGTTCAACTCACCGAGTTGAACCTTCCTTTAGACAGAGCAGATTTGAAACCCTCTTTTTGTGGAATATACAAGTGGAGATTTCAAGCGCTTTGGGGCCAATGGTAGAAAAGGAAATATCTTTTTATAAAAACTAGAGAGAATCATTTTCAGCAACCTCTTGGTGATGTGTGCGTTCCACTCACAGAGTTTAACCTTTCATTTCATAGAGCAGTTTGCAAACACTCTGTTTGTAAAGTCTTTAAGTGGATATTTGGACCTCTTTGAGGATTTCGTTGGAAACGGGATTTCTGCCTATAACGGTAGAGAGAAGAATTCTCAGTAACTTCTTTGGGCTGTGTGTGTTCAACTCACAGAGTTGAACTTTCCTTTAGGCAGTGCAGATTTGAAGCCTCTTATTGTGGAAATTACAAGTGGACATTTCAAGCGCTTTTGGGCCAACGGTAGAAAAGGAAATATCTTTGTATAAAAACTAGAGAGAATCATTCTCAGCAACCACTTTGTGATATGTGCGTTCCACTCACGGAGTTTAACCTTTCTTTTCATAGAGCAGTTTGGAAACACTGTGTTTGAAAGTCTGCAAGTGGATATTTGGACATCTTTGAGGATTTCGTTGGAAACGGGATTTCTGCATATAACTCTAGACAGAAGAATTCTCAGTAACTTCTTTGGGCTGCGTGTGTTCAACTCACAGAGTTGTACATTCCTTTAGAGAGAGCAGATTTGAAACCCTCTTCTTGTGGAATTTGCAAGTGGAGATTTCAAGCAATTTGGGGCCAACGGTAGAAAAGGAAATATCATCGAATAAAAACTAGAGAGAATCATTCTCAGCAACCACTTTGGGATGTGTGCGTTCCACTCACAGAGTTTAACCTTTCTTTTCATAGAGCAGTTTGCAAACGCTCTGTTTGTAAAGTCTGCAAGTGGATATTTTTACTTCTTTGAGGAGTTCGTTGGAAACGGGATTTCTGCATATAACGCTAGACAGAAGAATTCTCAGTAACTTCCTTGGTCTGTGTGAGTTCAACTCTCAGAGTTGAACTTTCCTTTAGACAGTGCAGATTTGAACTCACTTTTTGTGGAATTTACAGGTGGAGATTTCAAGGGCTTTGGGGCCAACGGTAGAAAAGGAAATATCTTTGTAGAAAAACTAGAGTGAATCATTCTCAGCAACCACTTTGGGATGTGTGCGTTCCACTCACAGAGTTTAACTTTTCTTTTCATGGAGCAGTTTGGAAACACTGTGTTTGTAAAGTCTGCAAGTGGATATTTGGACCTCTTTGAGGATTTCGTTGGAAACGGGATTTCTGCATATAACGCTAGATTGAAGAATTCTCAGTAACTTCTTTGGGGTGCGTGTGTTCAACTCACAGAGTTGGACCTTCCTTTAGAAAGAGCAGATTTGAAAGCCTCTTCTTGAGGAATTTACAAGTGGAGATTTCAAGCGATTTGGGGCCAAAGGTAGAAAAGGATATATCTTCGAATAAAAACTAGAGAGAATCATTCTCAGCAACCACTATGGGATGTGTGCGTTCCACTCACAGAGTTTAACCTTTCTTTTCGTAGAGCAGTTTGGAAACACTCTGTTTGTAAAGTCTGCAAGTGGATATTTGGACCTCCTTGAGGATTTCGTTGGAAGCGGGATTTCTGCATATAACGCTAGACAGAAGAATTCTCAGTAATTCTTTGGGCTGCGTGTGTTCAACGCACAGAGTTGAACCTTCCTATAGACAGAGCACATTTGAAACCCTCTTTTTGTGGAATTTGCAAGTGGAGATTTCAAGCGCTTTGGGGCCAACGGTAGAAAAGGAAATATTTTTGTATAAAAACTAGAGAGAATCATTCTCAGCAACCACTTTGTGATGGGTGCGTTCCACTCACAGAGTTTAACCTTTCTTTTCATAGAGCAGATTGGAAACACCCTGTTTGTAAAGTCTGCAAGTGGATATTTGGACCTCTTTGAGGATTTCGTTGGAAACGGGATTTCTGCATATATCGCTAGACAGAAGAATTCTCAGTAACTTCTTTGGGCTGTGTGTGTTCAACACACAGAGTTGATCTTTCCTTTAGACAGTGCAGATTTGACCCCTCTTTTTGTGGAATTTACCAGTGGAGATTTCAAGCGCTTTCGGGCCAACGGTAGAAAAGGAAACATCTTTGAATAAAAACTACAGAGAATCATTCTCAGCAACCACATTGTGATATGTGCGTGCCACTCACGCAGTTTAACCTTTCTTTTCATAGAGCAGTTTGGAAACAATCTGCATGTAAAGTCTGCAGGTGGATATTTGGACCTCTTTGAGGATTTCGTTGGAAACGGGATTTCTGCATCTAACGCTAGACAGAAGAATTCTCAGTAACTTCTTTGGGCTGTGTGTGTTCAACTCACAGAGTTGTACCTTCCTTTAGACAGAGCAGATTTGAAACCCTCTTTTTGAGGAATTTGCAAGTGGAGATTTCAAGCGCTTTGGGGCCAACGGTTGAAATGGTAATATCTTCCTATAAAAACTAGAGAGAATCATTCTCAGCAACCACTATGGGATATGTGCGTTCCACTCACTGAGTTTAACTTTTCTTTTCATAGAGCAGTTTGGAAACACTCTGTTTGTAAAGTCTGCAAGTGGATATTTGGACCTCCTTGAGGATTTCGTTGGAAGCGGGATTTCTGCATATAACGCTAGACAGAAGAATTCTCAGTAATTCTTTGGGCTGCGTGTGTTCAACTCACAGAGTTGGACCTTTCTTTAGACAGAGCAGATTAGAAACCCTCTTTTTGTGGAATATACAAGTGGAGATTTCAAGCGCTTTGGGGCCAACGGTAGAAAAGGAAACATTTTTGTATAAAAACTAGAGAGAATCATTCTCAGCAACCTCTTTGTGATATGTGCGTTCCACTCGCAGAGTTTAAACTGTCTTTTCATAGAGTAGTTTGCAAACACTCTGTTTGTAAAGTCTGCAAGTGGATATTTGGACCTCTTTGAGGATTTCGTTGGAAACGGGATTTCTGCCTATAACGGGAGAGAGAAGAATTCTCAGTAACTTCTTTGGGCTGTGTGTGTTCAACTCACACAGTTGAACTTTCCTTTAGGCAGTGCAGATTTGAAGCCTCTTATTGTGGAAATTACAAGTGGACATTTCAAGAGCTTTGGGGCCAACGGTAGAAAAGGAAATATCATCGAATAAAAACCAGAGAGTATCATTCTCAGCAACCACTTTTTGATATGCGCGTTCCACTCACGGAGTTTAACCTTTCTTTTCATAGAGCAGTTTGGAAACACTGTGTTTGAAAGTCTGCAAGTGGATATTTGGACATCTTTGAGGATTTCGTTGGAAACGGGATTTCTGCATATAACTAGACAGAAGAATTCTCAGTAACTTCTTTGGGCTGCGTGTGTTCAACTCACAGAGTTGTACATTCCTTTAGAGAGAGCAGATTTGAAACCCTCTTCTTGTGGAATTTGCAAGTGGAGATTTCAAGCAATTTGGGGCCAACGGTAGAAAAGGAAATATCAACGAATAAAAACTAGACAGAATCATTCTCAGCAACCACTTTGGGATGTGTGCGTTCCACTCACGCAGTTTAACCTTTCTTTTCATAGAGCAGTTTGGAAACAATCTGCATGTAAAGTCTACAGGTGGATATTTGGACCTCTTTGAGGATTTCTTTGGAAACGGGATTTCTGCATATAACGCTAGACAGAAGAATTCTCAGTAACTTCCTTGGTCTGTGTGAGTTCAACTCTCAGAGTTGAACTTTCCTTTAGACAGTGCAGATTTGAACTCACTTTTTGTGGAATTTACAAGTGGAGATTTCAAGGGCTTTGGGGCCAATGGTAGAAAAGGAAATATCTTTGTAGAAAAACTAGAGAGAATCATTCTCAGCAACCACTTTGGGATGTGTGCGTTCCACTCACAGAGTTTAACTTTTCTTTTCATGGAGCAGTTTGGAAACACTCTGTTTGTAAAGTCTGCAAGTGGATATTTGGACCTCTTTGAGGATTTCGTTGGAAGCGGGATTTCTGCATATAACGCTAGATTGAAGAATTCTCAGTAACTTCTTTGGGGTGCGTGTGTTCAACTCACAGAGTTGTACCTTCCTTTAGAAAGAGCAGATTTGAAAGCCTCTTCTTGAGGAATTTACAAGTGGAGATTTCAAGCGATTTGGGGCCAACGGTAGAAAAGGAAATATCTTTGTATAAAAACTAGAGAGAATCATTCTCAGCAACCACTTTGGGATGTGTGCGTTCCACTCACAGAGTTTAACCTTTCTTTTCATAGAGCAGTTTGCAAACACTCTGTTTGTAAAGTCTGCAAGTGGATATTTGGACCTCTTTGAGGATTTCGTTGGAAACGGGATTTCTGCATATAACGCTAGACAGAAGAATTCTCAGTAACTTCTTTGGGCTGCGTGTGTTCAACTCACAGAGTTGTACCTTTCTTTAGAAAGAGCAGATTTGAAACCCTCTTTTTGTGGAATTTGCAAGTGGAGATTTCAAGCGCTTTGGGGCCAACGGTAGAAATGTTAATATCTTCCTGTAAAAACTAGAGAGAATCATTCTCAGCAACCACTTTGGGATGTGTGCGTTCCACTCACAGAGTTTAACCTTTCTTTTCATAGAGCAGTTTGCAAACACTCTGTTTGTAAAGTCTGCAAGTGGATATTTGGACCTCTTTGAGGATTTCGTTTTAAACGGGATTTCTGCATATAACGCTAGACAGAAGAATTGTCAGTAACTTCTTTGGGCTGCGTGTGTTCAACCCACAGAGTTGTAACTTCCTTTAGAAAAAGCAGATTTGAAACCCTCTTCTTGTGGTATTTGCTAGTGGTGATTTCAAGCGATTTGTGGCCAACGGTAGAAACGGAAATATCTTCGAATAAAAACTAGAGAGAATAATTCTCAGCAACCACTTTGGGATGTGTGCGTTCCACTCACAGAGTTTAAACTTTCTTTTCATAGAGTAGTTTGCAATCACTCTGTTTGCAAAGTCTGCAAGTGGATATTTGGACCTCTTTGAGGATTTCGTTGGAAACGGGATTTCTGCATATAACTCTAGACAGAAGAATTCTCAGTAACTTCTTTGGGCTGCGTGTGTTCAACTCACAGAGTTGTACATTCCTTTAGAGAGAGCAGATTTGAAACCCTCTTCTTGTGGAATTTGCAAGTGGAGATTTCAAGCAATTTGGGGCCAACGGTAGAAAAGGAAATATCATCGAATAAAAACTAGAGAGAATCATTCTCAGCAACCACTTTGGGATGTGTGCGTTCCACTCACAGAGTTTAACCTTTCTTTTCATAGAGCAGTTTGCAAACACTCTGTTTGTAAAGTCTGCAAGTGGATATTTTTACCTCTTTGAGGAGTTCGTTGGAAACGGGATTTCTGCATATAACGCTAGACAGAAGAATTCTCAGTAACTTCCTTGGTCTGTGTGAGTTCAACTCTCAGAGTTGAACTTTCCTTTAGACAGTGCAGATTTGAACTCACTTTTTGTGGAATTTACAAGTGGAGATTTCAAGGGCTTTGGGGCCAACGGTAGAAAAGGAAATATCTTTGTAGAAAAACTAGAGAGAATCATTCTCAGCAACCACTTTGGGATGTGTGCGTTCCACTCACAGAGTTTAACTTTTCTTTTCATGGAGCAGTTTGGAAACACTGTGTTTGTAAAGTCTGCAAGTGGATATTTGGACCTCTTTGAGGATTTCGTTGGAAACGGGATTTCTGCATATAACGCTAGATTGAAGAATTCTCAGTAACTTCTTTGGGGTGCGTGTGTTCAACTCACAGAGTTGTACCTTCCTTTAGAAAGAGCAGATTTGAAAGCCTCTTCTTGAGGAATTTACAAGTGGAGATTTCAAGCGATTTGGGGCCAAAGGTAGAAAAGGATATATCTTCGAATAAAAACTAGAGAGAATCATTCTCAGCAACCACTATGGGATGTGTGCGTTCCACTCACAGAGTTTAACCTTTCTTTTCGTAGAGCAGTTTGGAAACACTCTGTTTGTAAAGTCTGCAAGTGGATATTTGGACCTCCTTGAGGATTTCGTTGGAAGCGGGATTTCTGCATATAACGCTAGACAGAAGAATTCTCAGTAATTCTTTGGGCTGCGTGTGTTCAACTCACAGAGTTGAACCTTCCTTTAGACAGAGCAGATTTGAAACCCTCTTTTTGTGGAATTTGCAAGTGGAGATTTCAAGCGCTTTGGGGCCAATGGTAGAAATGGAAATATCTTCACATAAAGACTAGAGAGAATCATTCTCAGCAACCACTTTGTGATGGGTGCGTTCCACTCACAGAGTTTAACCTTTCTTTTCATAGAGCAGATTGGAAACACCCTGTTTGTAAAGTCTGCAAGTGGATATTTGGACCTCTTTGAGGATTTCGTTGGAAACGGGATTTCTGCATATATCGCTAGACAGAAGAATTCTCAGTAACTTCTTTGGGCTGTGTGTGTTCAACACACAGAGTTGATCTTTCCTTTAGACAGTGCAGATTTGACCCCTCTTTTTGTGGAATTTACAAGTGGAGATTTCAGGCGCTTTCGGGCCAACGGTAGAAAAGGAAACATCTTTGAATAAAAACTAGAGAGAATCATTCTCAGCAACCACTTTGTGATATGTGCGTGCCACTCACGCAGTTTAACCTTTCTTTTCATAGAGCAGTTTGGAAACAATCTGCATGTAAAGTCTGCAGGTGGATATTTGGACCTCTTTGAGGATTTCGTTGGAAACGGGATTTCTGCATCTAACGCTAGACAGAAGAATTCTCAGTAACTTCTTTGGGCTGTGTGGGTTCAACTCACAGAGTTGTACATTCCTTTAGACAGAGCAGATTTGAAACCCTCTTTTTGAGGAATTTGCAAGTGGAGATTTCAAGCGCTTTGGGGCCAACGGTTGAAATGGTAATATCTTCCTATAAAAACTAGAGAGAATCATTCTCAGCAACCACTATGGGATATGTGCGTTCCACTCACTGAGTTTAACTTTTCTTTTCATAGAGCAGTTTGGAAACACTCTGTTTGTAAAGTCTGCAAGTGGATATTTGGACCTCCTTGAGGATTTCGTTGGAAGCGGGATTTCTGCATATAACGCTAGACAGAAGAATTCTCAGTAATTCTTTGGGCTGCGTGTGTTCAACTCACAGAGTTGGACCTTTCTTTAGACAGAGCAGATTTGAAACCCTCTTTTTGTGGAATATACAAGTGGAGATTTCAAGCGCTTTGGGGCCAACGGTAGAAAAGGAAACATTTTTGTATAAAAACTAGAGAGAATCATTCTCAGCAACCTCTTTGTGATATGTGCGTTCCACTCGCAGAGTTTAAACTTTCTTTCCATAGAGTAGTTTGCAAACACTCTGTTTGTAAAGTCTGCAAGTGGATATTTGGACCTCTTTGAGGATTTCGTTGGAAACGGGATTTCTGCCTATAACGGTAGAGAGGAGAATTCTCAGTAACTTCTTTGGGCTGTGTGTGTTCAACTCACAGAGTTGAACTTTCCTTTAGGCAGTGCAGATTTGAAGCCTCTTATTGTGGAAATTACAAGAGGACATTTCAAGCGCTTTGGGGCCAACGGTAGAAAAGGAAGTATCATCGAATAAAAACCAGAGAGTATCATTCTCAGCAACCACTTTGTGATATGCGCGTTCCACTCACGGAGTTTAACCTTTCTTTTCATAGAGCAGTTCGGAAACAATCTGCATGTAAAGTCTGCAGGTGGATATTTGGACCTCTTTGAGGATTTCGTTGGAAACGGGATTTCTGCATATAACGCTAGACAGAAGAATTCTCAGTAACTTCCTTGGTCTGTGTGAGTTCAACTCTCAGAGTTGAACTTTCCTTTAGACAGTGCAGATTTGAACTCACTTTTTGTGGAATTTACAAGTGGAGATTTCAAGGGCTTTGGGGCCAACGGTAGAAAAGGAAATATCTTTGTAGAAAAACTAGAGAGAATCATTCTCAGCAACCACTTTGGGATGTGTGCGTTCCACTCACAGAGTATAACTTTTCTTTTCATAGAGCAGTTTGGAAACACTCTGTTTGTAAAGTCTGCAAGTGGATATTTGGACCTCTTTGAGGATTTCGTTGGAAACGGGATTTCTGCATATAACGCTAGATTGAAAAATTCTCAGTAACTTCTTTGGGGTGCGTGTGTTCAACTCACAGAGTTGTACCTTCCTTTAGAAAGAGCAGATTTGAAAGCCTCTTCTTGAGGAATTTACAAGTGGAGATTTCAAGCGATTTGGGGCCAAAGGTAGAAAAGGATATATCTTCGAATAAAAACTAGAGAGAATCATTCTCAGCAACCACTATGGGATGTGTGCGTTCCACTCACAGAGTTTAACCTTTCTTTTCGTAGAGCAGTTTGGAAACACTCTGTTTGTAAAGTCTGCAAGTGGATATTTGGACCTCCTTGAGGATTTCGTTGGAAGCGGGATTTCTGCATATAACGCTAGACAGAAGAATTCTCAGTAATTCTTTGGGCTGCGTGTGTTCAACTCACAGAGCTGAACCTTTCTTTAGACAGAGCAGATTTGAAACCCTCTTTTTGTGGAATATACAAGAGGAGATTTCAAGCGTTTTGGGGCCAACGGTAGAAAAGGAAATATTTTTGTATAAAAACTAGAGAGAATCATTCTCAGCAACAACTTTGTGATATGTGCGTTCCACTCACAGAGTTTAAACTTTCTTTTCATAGAGCAGTTTGCAAACACTCTGTTTGTAAAGTCTGCAAGTGGATATTTGGACCTCTTTGAGGATTTCGTTGGAAACGGGATTTCTGCATATAAAGCTAGATAGAAGAATTCTCAGTAACTTCTTTGGGGTGCGTGTGTTCAACTCACAGAGTTGTACCTTTCTTTAGAAAGAGCAGATTTGAAACCCTCTTTTTGAGGAATTTGCAAGTGGAGATTTCAAGCGATTTGGGGCCAACGGTAGAAAAGGAAATATCTTTGTAGAAAAACTAGAGAGAATCATTCTCAGCAACCACTTTGGGATGTGTGCGTTCCACTCACAGAGTTTAACCTTTCTTTTCGTAGAGCAGTTTGGAAACACTCTGTTTGTAAAGTCTGCAAGTGGATATTTGGACCTCCTTGAGGATTTCGTTGGAAGCGGGATTTCTGCATATAACGCTAGACAGAAGAATTCTCAGTAATTCTTTGGGCTGCGTGTGTTCAACTCACAGAGTTGAACCTTCCTTTAGACAGAGCAGATTTGAAACCCTCTTTTTGTGGAATTTGCAAGTGGAGATTTCAAGCGCTTTGGGGCCAATGGTAGAAATGGAAATATCTTCACATAAAGACTAGAGAGAATCATTCTCAGCAACCACTTTGTGATGGGTGCGTTCCACTCACAGAGTTTAACCTTTCTTTTCATAGAGCAGATTGGAAACACCCTGTTTGTAAAGTCTGCAAGTGGATATTTGGACCTCTTTGAGGATTTCGTTGGAAACGGGATTTCTGCATATATCGCTAGACAGAAGAATTCTCAGTAACTTCTTTGGGCTGTGTGTGTTCAACACACAGAGTTGATCTTTCCTTTAGACAGTGCAGATTTGACCCCTCTTTTTGTGGAATTTACAAGTGGAGATTTCAGGCGCTTTCGGGCCAACGGTAGAAAAGGAAACATCTTTGAATAAAAACTAGAGAGAATCATTCTCAGCAACCACTTTGTGATATGTGCGTGCCACTCACGCAGTTTAACCTTTCTTTTCATAGAGCAGTTTGGAAACAATCTGCATGTAAAGTCTGCAGGTGGATATTTGGACCTCTTTGAGGATTTCGTTGGATACGGGATTTCTGCATCTAACGCTAGACAGAAGAATTCTCAGTAACTTCTTTGGGCTGTGTGTGTTCAACTCACAGAGTTGTACATTCCTTTAGACAGAGCAGATTTGAAACCCTCTTTTTGAGGAATTTGCAAGTGGAGATTTCAAGCGCTTTGGGGCCAACGGTTGAAATGGTAATATCTTCCTATAAAAACTAGAGAGAATCATTCTCAGCAACCACTATGGGATATGTGCGTTCCACTCACTGAGTTTAACTTTTCTTTTCATAGAGCAGTTTGGAAACACTCTGTTTGTAAAGTCTGCAAGTGGATATTTGGACCTCCTTGAGGATTTCGTTGGAAGCGGGATTTCTGCATATAACGCTAGACAGAAGAATTCTCAGTAATTCTTTGGGCTGCGTGTGTTCAACTCACAGAGTTGGACCTTTCTTTAGACAGAGCAGATTTGAAACCCTCTTTTTGTGGAATATACAAGTGGAGATTTCAAGCGCTTTGGGGCCAACGGTAGAAAAGGAAACATTTTTGTATAAAAACTAGAGAGAATCATTCTCAGCAACCTCTTTGTGATATGTGCGTTCCACTCGCAGAGTTTAAACTTTCTTTTCATAGAGTAGTTTGCAAACACTCTGTTTGTAAAGTCTGCAAGTGGATATTTGGACCTCTTTGAGGATTTCGTTGGAAACGGGATTTCTGCCTATAACGGTAGAGAGGAGAATTCTCAGTAACTTCTTTGGGCTGTGTGTGTTCAACTCACAGAGTTGAACTTTCCTTTAGGCAGTGCAGATTTGAAGCCTCTTATTGTGGAAATTACAAGAGGACATTTCAAGCGCTTTGGGGCCAACGGTAGAAAAGGAAGTATCATCGAATAAAAACCAGAGAGTATCATTCTCAGCAACCACTTTGTGATATGCGCGTTCCACTCACGGAGTTTAACCTTTCTTTTCATAGAGCAGTTCGGAAACAATCTGCATGTAAAGTCTGCAGGTGGATATTTGGACCTCTTTGAGGATTTCGTTGGAAACGGGATTTCTGCATATAACGCTAGACAGAAGAATTCTCAGTAACTTCCTTGGTCTGTGTGAGTTCAACTCTCAGAGTTGAACTTTCCTTTAGACAGTGCAGATTTGAACTCACTTTTTGTGGAATTTACAAGTGGAGATTTCAAGGGCTTTGGGGCCAACGGTAGAAAAGGAAATATCTTTGTAGAAAAACTAGAGAGAATCATTCTCAGCAACCACTTTGGGATGTGTGCGTTCCACTCACAGAGTATAACTTTTCTTTTCATAGAGCAGTTTGGAAACACTCTGTTTGTAAAGTCTGCAAGTGGATATTTGGACCTCTTTGAGGATTTCGTTGGAAACGGGATTTCTGCATATAACGCTAGATTGAAAAATTCTCAGTAACTTCTTTGGGGTGCGTGTGTTCAACTCACAGAGTTGTACCTTCCTTTAGAAAGAGCAGATTTGAAAGCCTCTTCTTGAGGAATTTACAAGTGGAGATTTCAAGCGATTTGGGGCCAAAGGTAGAAAAGGATATATCTTCGAATAAAAACTAGAGAGAATCATTCTCAGCAACCACTATGGGATGTGTGCGTTCCACTCACAGAGTTTAACCTTTCTTTTCGTAGAGCAGTTTGGAAACACTCTGTTTGTAAAGTCTGCAAGTGGATATTTGGACCTCCTTGAGGATTTCGTTGGAAGCGGGATTTCTGCATATAACGCTAGACAGAAGAATTCTCAGTAATTCTTTGGGCTGCGTGTGTTCAACTCACAGAGCTGAACCTTTCTTTAGACAGAGCAGATTTGAAACCCTCTTTTTGTGGAATATACAAGAGGAGATTTCAAGCGTTTTGGGGCCAACGGTAGAAAAGGAAATATTTTTGTATAAAAACTAGAGAGAATCATTCTCAGCAACAACTTTGTGATATGTGCGTTCCACTCACAGAGTTTAAACTTTCTTTTCATAGAGCAGTTTGCAAACACTCTGTTTGTAAAGTCTGCAAGTGGATATTTGGACCTCTTTGAGGATTTCGTTGGAAACGGGATTTCTGCATATAAAGCTAGATAGAAGAATTCTCAGTAACTTCTTTGGGGTGCGTGTGTTCAACTCACAGAGTTGTACCTTTCTTTAGAAAGAGCAGATTTGAAACCCTCTTTTTGAGGAATTTGCAAGTGGAGATTTCAAGCGATTTGGGGCCAACGGTAGAAAAGGAAATATCTTTGTAGAAAAACTAGAGAGAATCATTCTCAGCAACCACTTTGGGATGTGTGCGTTCCACTCACAGAGTTTAACTTTTCTTTTCATGCAGCAGTTTGGAAACACTCTGTTTGTAAAGTCTGCAAGTGGATATTTGGACCTCTTTGAGGATTTCGTTGGAAACGGGATTTCTGCATATAACGCTAGATTGAAGAATTCTCAGTAACTTCTTTGGGCTGCGTGTGTTCAACTCACAGAGTTGTACCTTCCTTTAGAAAGAGCAGATTTGAAAGCCTCTTCTTGAGGAATTTACAAGTGGAGATTTCAAGCGATTTGGGGCCAAAGGTAGAAAAGGATATATCTTCGAATAAAAACTAGAGAGAATCATTCTCAGCAACCACTATGGGATGTGTGCGTTCCACTCACAGAGTTTAACCTTTCTTTTCGTAGAGCAGTTTGGAAACACTCTGTTTGTAAAGTCTGCAAGTGGATATTTGGACCTCCTTGAGGATTTCGTTGGAAGCGGGATTTCTGCATATAACGCTAGACAGAAGAATTCTCAGTAATTCTTTGGGCTGCGTGTGTTCAACTCACAGAGTTGAACCTTCCTTTAGACAGAGCAGATTTGAAACCCTCTTTTTGTGGAATATACAAGTGGAGATTTCAAGCGCTTTGGGGCCAACGGTAGAAAAGGAAATATCTTTGTATAAAAACTAGAGAGAATCATTTTCAGCAACCTCTTGGTGATGTGTGCGTTCCACTCACAGAGTTTAACCTTTCTTTTCATAGAGCAGTTTGCAAACACTCTGTTTGTAAAGTCTGCAAGTGGATATTTGGACCTCTTTGAGGATTTCGTTGGAAACGGGATTTCTGCATATAACGGTAGAGAGAAGAATTCTCAGTAACTTCTTTGGGCTGTGTGTGTTCAACTCACAGAGTTGAACTTTCCTTTAGGCAGTGCAGATTTGAAGCCTCTTATTGTGGAAATTACAAGTGGACATTTCAAGCGATTTGGGGCCAACGGTAGAAAAGGAAATATCTTTGTATAAAAACTAGAGAGAATCATTCTCAGCAACCACTTTGGGATGTGTGCGTTCCACTCACAGAGTTTAACCTTTCTTTTCATAGAGCAGTTTGCAAACACTCTGTTTGTAAAGTCTGCAAGTGGATATTTGGACCTCTTTGAGGATTTCGTTGGAAACGTGATTTCTGCATATAACGCTAGACAGAAGAATTCTCAGTAACTTCTTTGGGCTGCGTGTGTTCAACTCACAGAGTTGTACCTTTCTTTAGAAAGAGCAGATTTGAAACCCTCTTTTTGTGGAATTTGCAAGTGGAGATTTCAAGCGCTTTGGGGCCAACGGTAGAAATGGTAATATCTTCCTGTAAAAACTAGAGAGAATCATTCTCAGCAACCACTTTGGGATGTGTGCGTTCCACTCACAGAGTTTAAACTTTCTTTTCATAGAGCAGTTTGCAAACACTCTGTTTGTAAAGTCTGCAAGTGGATATTTGGACCTCTTTGAGGATTTCATTGGAAACGGGATTTCTGCATATAACGCTAGACAGAAGAATTGTCAGTAACTTCTTTGGGCTGCGTGTGTTCAACCCACAGAGTTGTAACTTCCTTTAGAAAAAGCAGATTTGAAACCCTCTTCTTGTGGAATTTGCTAGTGGTGATTTCAAGCGATTTGTGGCCAACGGTAGAAAAGGAAATATCTTCGAATAAAAACTAGAGAGAATAATTCTCAGCAACCACTTTGGGATGTGTGCGTTCCACTCACAGAGTTTAACCTTTCTTTTCATAGAGCAGTTTGCAAACACTCTGTTTGTAAAGTCTGCAAGTGGATATTTTTACCTCTTTGAGGAGTTCGTTGGAAACGGGATTTCTGAATATAACGGTAGAGAGAAGAATTCTCTGTAACTTCTTTGGGCTGTGTGTGTTCAACTCACAGAGTTGAACTTTCCTTTAGGCAGTGCAGGTTTGAAGCCTCTTATTGTGGAAATTACAAGTGGACATTTCAATCGCTTTGGGGCCAACGGTAGAAAAGGAAATATCTTCGCATAAAAACTAGAGAGAATCATTCTCAGCAACCACTTTGTGATATGTGCGTTCCACTCACGGAGTTTAACCTTTCTTTTCATAGAGCAGTTTGGAAACACTGTGTTTGAAAGTCTGCAATTGGATATTTGGACATCTTTGAGGATTTCTTTGGAAACGGGATTTCTGCATATAACGCTAGACAGAAGAATTCTCAGTAACTTCCTTGGTCTGTGTGAGTTCAACTCACAGAGTTGAACTTTCCTTTACACAGTGCAGATTTGAACTCACTTTTTGTGGAATTTACAAGTGGAGATTTCAAGCGCTTTGGGGCCAACGGTAGAAAAGGAAATATCTTTGTAGAAAAACTAGAGAGAATCATTCTCAGCAACCACTTTGGGATGTGTGCGTTCCACTCACAGAGTTTAACTTTTCTTTTCATGGAGCAGTTTGGAAACACTGTGTTTGTAAAGTCTGCAAGTGGTATTTGGACCTCTTTGAGGATTTCGTTGGAAACGGGATTTCTGCATATAACGCTAGATTGAAGAATTCTCAGTAACCTCTTTGGGGTGCGTGTGTTCAACTCACAGAGTTGTACCTTCCTTTAGAAAGAGCAGATTTGAAAGCCTCTTCTTGAGGAATTTACAAGTGGAGATTTCAAGCGATTTGGGGCCAAAGGTAGAAAAGGATATATCTTCGAATAAAAACTAGAGAGAATCATTCTCAGCAACCACTATGGGATGTGTGCGTTCCACTCACAGGGTTTAACCTTTCTTTTCGTAGAGCAGTTTGGAAACACTCTGTTTGTAAAGTCTGCAAGTGGATATTTGGACCTCTTTGAGGATTTCGTTGGAAGCGGGATTTCTGCATATAACGCTAGGCAGAAGAATTCTCAGTAATTCTTTGGGCTGCGTGTGTTCAACTCACAGAGTTGAACCTTCCTATAGACAGAGCAGATTTGAAACCCTCTTTTTGTGGAATTTGCAAGTGGAGATTTCAAGAGCTTTGGGGCCAACGGTAGAAAAGGAAATATTTTTGTATAAAAACTAGAGAGAATCATTCTCAGCAACCACTTTGTGATGGGTGCGTTCCACTCACAGAGTTTAACCTTTCTTTTCATAGAGCAGATTGGAAACACCCTGTTTGTAAAGTCTGCAAGTGGATATTTGGACCTCTTTGAGGATTTCGTTGGAAACGGGATTTCTGCATATATCGCTAGACAGAAGAATTCTCAGTAACTTCTTTGGGCTGTGTGTGTTCAACACACAGAGTTGATCTTTCCTTTAGACAGTGCCGATTTGACCCCTCTTTTTGTGGAATTTACCAGTGGAGATTTCAAGCGCTTTCGGGCCAACGGTAGAAAAGGAAACATCTTTGAATAAAAACTAGAGAGAATCATTCTCAGCAACCACTTTGTGATATGTGCGTGCCACTCACGCAGTTTAACCTTTCTTTTCATAGAGCAGTTTGGAAACAATCTGCATGAAAAGTCTGCAGGTGGATATTTGGACCTCTTTGAGGATTTCGTTTGAAACGGGATTTCTGCATCTAACGCTAGACAGAAGAATTCTCAGTAACTTCTTTGGGCTGTGTGTGTTCAACTCACAGAGTTGTACCTTCCTTTAGACAGAGCAGATTTGAAACCCTCTTTTTGAGGAATTTGCAAGTGGAGATTTCAAGTGCTTTTGGGCCAACGGTTGAAATGGTAATATCTTCCTATAAAAACTAGAGAGAATCATTCTCAGCAACCACTATGGGATATGTGCGTTCCACTCACAGAGTTTAACTTTTCTTTTCATAGAGCAGTTTGGAAACACTCTGTTTGTAAAGTCTGCAAGTGGATATTTGGACCTCCTTGAGGATTTCGTTGGAAGCGGGATTTCTGCATATAACGCTAGACAGAAGAATTCTCAGTAATTCTTTGGGCTGCGTGTGTTCAACTCACAGAGTTGGACCTTTCTTTAGACAGAGCAGATTTGATACCCTCTTTTTGTGGAATATACAAGTGGAGATTTCAAGCGCTTTGGGTCCAATGGTAGAAATGGAAATATCTTCACATAAAGACTAGAGAGAATCATTCTCAGCAACCACTTTGTGATGGGTGCGTTCCACTCACAGAGTTTAACCTTTCTTTTCATAGAGCAGATTGGAAACACCCTGTTTGTAAAGTCTGCAAGTGGATATTTGGACCTCTTTGAGGATTTCGTTGGAAACGGGATTTCTGCATCTAACGCTAGACAGAAGAATTCTCAGTAACTTCTTTGGGCTGTGTGTGTTCAACACACAGAGTTGATCTTTCCTTTAGACAGTGCAGATTTGACACCTCTTTTTGTGGAATTTACAAGTGGAGATTTCAAGCGCTTTCGGGCCAACGGTAGAAAAGGAAACATCTTTGAATAAAAACTAGAGAGAATCATTCTCAGCAACCACTTTGTGATATGTGCGTTCCACTCACGCAGTTTAACCTTTCTTTTCATAGAGAAGTTTGGAAACAATCTGCATGTAAAGTCTGCAGGTGGATATTTGGACCTCTTTGAGGATTTCGTTGGAAACGTGATTTCTGCATCTAATGCTAGACAGAAGAATTCTCAGTAACTTCTTTGGGCTGTGTGTGTTCAACTCACAGAGTTGTACCTTCCTTTAGACAGAGCAGATTTGAAATCCTCTTTTTGAGGAATTTGCAAGTGGAGATTTCAAGTGCTTTTGGGCCAACGGTTGAAATGGTAATATCTTCCTATAAAAACTAGAGAGAATCATTCTCAGCAACCACTATGGGATATGTGCGTTCCACTCACAGAGTTTAACTTTTCTTTTCATAGAGCAGTTTGGAAACACTCTGTTTGTAAAGTCTGCAAGTGGATATTTGGACCTCCTTGAGGATTTCGTTGGAAGCGGGATTTCTGCATATAACGCTAGACAGAAGAATTCTCAGTAATTCTTTGGGCTGCGTGTGTTCAACTCACAGAGTTGGACCTTTCTTTAGACAGAGCAGATTTGAAACCCTCTTTTTGTGGAATATACAAGTGGAGATTTCAAGCGCTTTGGGTCCAATGGTAGAAATGGAAATATCTTCACATAAAGACTAGAGAGAATCATTCTCAGCAACCACTTTGTGATGGGTGCGTTCCACTCACAGAGTTTAACCTTTCTTTTCATAGAGCAGATTGGAAACACCCTGTTTGTAAAGTCTGAAAGTGGATATTTGGACCTCTTTGAGGATTTCGTTGGAAACGGGATTTCTGCATCTAACGCTAGACAGAAGAATTCTCAGTAACTTCTTTTGGCTGTGTGTGTTCAACACACAGAGTTGATCTTTCCTTTAGACAGTGCAGATTTGACCCCTCTTTTTGTGGAATTTACAAGTGGAGATTTCAAGCGCTTTCGGGCCAACGGTAGAAAAGGAAACATCTTTGAATAAAAACTAGAGAGAATCATTCTCAGCAACCACTTTGTGATATGTGCGTTCCACTCACGCAGTTTAACCTTTCTTTTCATAGAGAAGTTTGGAAACAATCTGCATGTAAAGTCTGCAGGTGGATATTTGGACCTCTTTGAGGATTTCGTTGGAAACGTGATTTCTGCATCTAATGCTAGACAGAAGAATTCTCAGTAACTTCTTTGGGCTGTGTGTGTTCAACTCACAGAGTTGTACCTTCCTTTAGACAGAGCAGATTTGAAACCCTGTTTTTGAGGAATTTGCAAGTGGAGATTTCAAGCGCTTTGGGGCCAACGGTAGAAAAGGAAATATCTTCCTCTAAAAACTAGGGAGAATCATTCTCAGCAACCACTATGGGATATGTGCGTTCCACTCACAGAGTTTAACTTTTCTTTTCATAGAGCAGTTTGCAAACACTCTGTTTGTAAAGTCTGCAAGTGGATATTTGGACCTCTTTGAGGATTTCGTTGGAAACGGGATTTCTGCATATAAAGCTAGATAGAAGAATTCTCAGTAACTTCTTTGGGGTGCGTGTGTTCAACTCACAGAGTTGTACCTTTCTTTAGAAAGAGCAGATTTGAAACCCTCTTTTTGAGGAATTTGCAAGTGGAGATTTCAAGCGATTTGGGGCCAACGGTAGAAAAGGAAATATCTTCGAATAAAAACTAGAGAGAATCATTCTCAGCAACCACTTTGGGATGTGTGCGTTCCCCTCACAGAGCTTAACCTTTGTTTTCGTAGAGCAGTTTGGAAACACTCTGTTTGTATAGTCTGCAAGTGGATATTTGGACCTCCTTGAGGATTTCGTTGGAAGCGGGATTTCTGCATAAAACGCTAGACAGAAGAAGTCTCAGTAATTCTTTGGGCTGTGTGTGTTCAACTCACCGAGTTGAACCTTCCTTTAGACAGAGCAGATTTGAAACCCTCTTTTTGTGGAATATACAAGTGGAGATTTCAAGCGCTTTGGGGCCAACGGTAGAAAAGGAAATATCTTTGTATAAAAACTAGAGAGAATCATTTTCAGCAACCTCTTGGTGATGTGTGCGTTCCACTCACAGAGTTTAACCTTTCTTTTCATAGAGCAGTTTGCAAACACTCTGTTTGTAAAGTCTGCAAGTGGATATTTGGACCTCTTTGAGGATTTCGTTGGAAACGGGATTTCTGCATATAACGGTAGAGAGAAGAATTCTCAGTAACTTCTTTGGGCTGTGTGTGTTCAACTCACAGAGTTGAACTTTCCTTTAGGCAGTGCAGATTTGAAGCCTCTTATTGTGGAAATTACAAGTGGACATTTCAAGCGCTTTGTGGCCAACGGTAGAAAAGGAAATATCTTTGTATAAAAACTAGAGAGAATCATTCTCAGCAACCACTTTGTGATATGTGCGTTCCACTCACGGAGTTTAACCTTTCTTTTCATAGAGCAGTTTGGAAACACTGTGTTTGAAAGTCTGCAAGTGGATATTTGGACATCTTTGAGGATTTCGTTGGAAACGGGATTTCTGCATATAACTCTAGACAGAAGAATTCTCAGTAACTTCTTTGGGCTGCGTGTGTTCAACTCACAGAGTTGTACATTCCTTTAGAGAGAGCAGATTTGAAACCCTCTTCTTGTGGAATTTGCAAGTGGAGATTTCAAGCAATTTGGGGCCAACGGTAGAAAAGGAAATGTCATCGAATAAAAACTAGAGAGAATCATTCTCAGCAACCACTTTGGGATGTGTGCGTTCCACTCACAGATTTTAACCTTTCTTTTCATAGAGCAGTTTGCAAACACTCTGTTTGTAAAGTCTGCAAGTGGATATTTTTACCTCTTTGAGGAGTTCGTTGGAAACGGGATTTCTGCATATAACGCAAGACAAAAGAATTCTCAGTAACTTCCTTGGTCTGTGTGAGTTCAACTCTCAGAGTTGAACTTTCCTTTAGACAGTGCAGATTTGAACTCACTTTTTGTGGAATTTACAAGTGGAGATTTCAAGCGCTTTGGGGCCAACGGTAGAAAAGGAAATATCTTTGTAGAAAAACTAGAGAGAATCATTCTCAGCAACCACTTTGGGATGTGTGCGTTCCACTCACAGAGTTTAACTTTTCTTTTCATGGAGCAGTTTGGAAACACTCTGTTTGTAAAGTCTGCAAGTGGATATTTGGACCTCTTTGAGGATTTCGTTGGAAACGGGATTTCTGCATATAACGCTAGATTGAAGAATTCTCAGTAACTTCTTTGGGGTGCGTGTGTTCAACTCACAGAGTTGTACCTTCCTTTAGAAAGAGCAGATTTGAAAGCCTCTTCTTGAGGAATTTACAAGTGGAGATTTCAAGCGATTTGGGGCCAAAGGTAGAAAAGGATATATCTTCGAATAAAAACTAGAGAGAATCATTCTCAGCAACCACTATGGGATGTGTGCGTTCCACTCACAGAGTTTAACCTTTCTTTTCGTAGAGCAGTTTGGAAACACTCTGTTTGTAAAGTCTGCAAGTGGATATTTGGACCTCTTTGAGGATTTCGTTGGAAGCGGGATTTCTGCATATAACGCTAGACAGAAGAATTCTCAGTAATTCTTTGGGCTGCGTGTGTTCAACTCACAGAGTTGAACCTTCCTATAGACAGAGCAGATTTGAAACCCTCTTTTTGTGTAATTTGCAAGTGGAGATTTCAAGCGCTTTGGGGCCAACGGTAGAAAAGGAAATATTTTTGTATAAAAACTAGAGAGAATCATTCTCAGCAACCACTTTGTGATGGGTGCGTTCCACTCACAGAGTTTAACCTTTCTTTTCATAGAGCAGATAGGAAACACCCTGTTTGTAAAGTCTGCAAGTGGATATTTGGACCTCTTTGAGGATTTCGTTGGAAACGGGATTTCTGCATATATCGCTAGACAGAAGAATTCTCAGTAACTTCTTTGGGCTGTGTGTGTTCAACACACAGAGTTGATCTTTCCTTTAGACAGTGCAGATTTGACCCCTCTTTTTGTGGAATTTACCAGTGGAGATTTCAAGCGCTTTCGGGCCAACGGTAGAAAAGGAAACATCTTTGAATAAAAACTAGAGAGAATCATTCTCAGCAACCACTTTGTGATATGTGCGTGCCACTCACGCAGTTTAACCTTTCTTTTCATAGAGCAGTTTGGAAACAATCTGCATGTAAAGTCTGCAGGTGGATATTTGGACCTCTTTGAGGATTTCGTTTGAAACGGGATTTCTGCATCTAACGCTAGACAGAAGAATTCTCAGTAACTTCTTTGGGCTGTGTGTGTTCAACTCACAGAGTTGTACCTTCCTTTAGACAGAGCAGATTTGAAACCCTGTTTTTGAGGAATTTGCAAGTGGAGATTTCAAGCGCTTTGGGGCCAACGGTAGAAAAGGAAATATCTTCCTCTAAAAACTAGAGAGAATCATTCTCAGCAACCACTATGGGATATGTGCGTTCCACTCACAGAGTTTAACTTTTCTTTTCATAGAGCAGTTTGCAAACACTCTGTTTGTAAAGTCTGCAAGTGGATATTTGGACCTCTTTGAGGATTTCGTTGGAAACGGGATTTCTGCATATAAAGCTAGATAGAAGAATTCTCAGTAACTTCTTTGGGGTGCGTGTGTTCAACTCACAGAGTTGTACCTTTCTTTAGAAAGAGCAGATTTGTAACCCTCTTTTTGAGGAATTTGCAAGTGGAGATTTCAAGCGATTTGGGGCCAACGGTAGAAAAGGAAATATCTTCGAATAAAAACTAGAGAGAATCATTCTCAGCAACCACTTTGGGATGTGTGCGTTCCCCTCACAGAGCTTAACCTTTGTTTTCGTAGAGCAGTTTGGAAACACTCTGTTTGTAAAGTCTGCAAGTGGATATTTGGACCTCCTTGAGGATTTCGTTGGAAGCGGGATTTCTGCATAAAACGCTAGACAGAAGAAGTCTCAGTAATTCTTTGGGCTGTGTGTGTTCAACTCACCGTGTTGAACCTTCCTTTAGACAGAGCAGATTTGAAACCCTCTTTTTGTGGAATATACAAGTGGAGATTTCAAGCGCTTTGGGGCCAACGGTAGAAAAGGAAATATCTTTGTATAAAAACTAGAGAGAATCATTTTCAGCAACCTCTTGGTGATGTGTGCGTTCCACTCACAGAGTTTAACCTTTCTTTTCATAGAGCAGTTTGCAAACACTCTGTTTGTAAAGTCTGCAAGTGGATATTTGGACCTCTTTGAGGATTTCGTTGGAAACGGGATTTCTGCATATAACGGTAGAGAGAAGAATTGTCAGTAACTTCTTTGGGCTGTGTGTGTTCAACTCACAGAGTTGAACTTTCCTTTAGGCAGTGCAGATTTGAAGCCTCTTATTGTGGAAATTACAAGTGGACATTTCAAGCGCTTTGTGGCCAACGGTAGAAAAGGAAATATCTTTGTATAAAAACTAGAGAGAATCATTCTCAGCAACCACTTTGTGATATGTGCGTTCCACTCACGGAGTTTAACCTTTCTTTTCATAGAGCAGTTTGGAAACACTGTGTTTGAAAGTCTGCAAGTGGATATTTGGACATCTTTGAGGATTTCGTTGGAAACGGGATTTCTGCATATAACTCTAGACAGAAGAATTCTCAGTAACTTCTTTGGGCTGCGTGTGTTCAACTCACAGAGTTGTACATTCCTTTAGAGAGAGCAGATTTGAAACCCTCTTCTTGTGGAATTTGCAAGTGGAGATTTCAAGCAATTTGGGGCCAACGGTAGAAAAGGAAATATCATCGAATAAAAACTAGAGAGAATCATTCTCAGCAACCACTTTGGGATGTGTGTGTTCCACTCACAGAGTTTAACCTTTCTTTTCATAGAGCAGTTTGCAAACACTCTGTTTGTAAAGTCTGCAAGTGGATATTTTTACCTCTTTGAGGAGTTCGTTGGAAACGGGATTTCTGCATATAACGCTAGACAAAAGAATTCTCAGTAACTTCCTTGGTCTGTGTGAGTTCAACTCTCAGAGTTGAACTTTCCTTTAGACAGTGCAGATTTGAACTCACTTTTTGTGGAATTTACAAGTGGAGATTTCAAGCGCTTTGGGGCCAACGGTAGAAAAGGAAATATCTTTGTAGAAAAACTAGAGAGAATCATTCTCAGCAACCACTTTGGGATGTGTGCGTTCCACTCACAGAGTTTAACTTTTCTTTTCATGGAGCAGTTTGGAAACACTCTGTTTGTAAAGTCTGCAAGTGGATATTTGGACCTCTTTGAGGATTTCGTTGGAAACGGGATTTCTGCATATAACGCTAGATTGAAGAATTCTCAGTAACTTCTTTGGGGTGCTTGTGTTCAACTCACAGAGTTGTACCTTCCTTTAGAAAGAGCAGATTTGAAAGCCTCTTCTTGAGGAATTTACAAGTGGAGATTTCAAGCGATTTGGGGCCAAAGGTAGAAAAGGATATATCTTCGAATAAAAACTAGAGAGAATCATTCTCAGCAACCACTATGGGATGTGTGCGTTCCACTCACAGAGTTTAACCTTTCTTTTCGTAGAGCAGTTTGGAAACACTCTGTTTGTAAAGTCTGCAAGTGGATATTTGGACCTCTTTGAGGATTTCGTTGGAAGCGGGATTTCTGCATATAACGCTAGACAGAAGAATTCTCAGTAATTCTTTGGGCTGCGTGTGTTCAACTCACAGAGTTGAACCTTCCTATAGACAGAGCAGATTTGAAACCCTCTTTTTGTGTAATTTGCAAGTGGAGATTTCAAGCGCTTTGGGGCCAACGGTAGAAAAGGAAATATTTTTGTATAAAAACTAGAGAGAATCATTCTCAGCAACCACTTTGTGATGGGTGCGTTCCACTCACAGAGTTTAACCTTTCTTTTCATAGAGCAGATAGGAAACACCCTGTTTGTAAAGTCTGCAAGTGGATATTTGGACCTCTTTGAGGATTTCGTTGGAAACGGGATTTCTGCATATATCGCTAGACAGAAGAATTCTCAGTAACTTCTTTGGGCTGTGTGTGTTCAACACACAGAGTTGATCTTTCCTTTAGACAGTGCAGATTTGACCCCTCTTTTTGTGGAATTTACCAGTGGAGATTTCAAGCGCTTTCGGGCCAACGGTAGAAAAGGAAACATCTTTGAATAAAAACTAGAGAGAATCATTCTCAGCAACCACTTTGTGATATGTGCGTGCCACTCACGCAGTTTAACCTTTCTTTTCATAGAGCAGTTTGGAAACAATCTGCATGTAAAGTCTGCAGGTGGATATTTGGACCTCTTTGAGGATTTCGTTTGAAACGGGATTTCTGCATCTAACGCTAGACAGAAGAATTCTCAGTAACTTCTTTGGGCTGTGTGTGTTCAACTCACAGAGTTGTACCTTCCTTTAGACAGAGCAGATTTGAAACCCTGTTTTTGAGGAATTTGCAAGTGGAGATTTCAAGCGCTTTGGGGCCAACGGTAGAAAAGGAAATATCTTCCTCTAAAAACTAGAGAGAATCATTCTCAGCAACCACTATGGGATATGTGCGTTCCACTCACAGAGTTTAACTTTTCTTTTCATAGAGCAGTTTGCAAACACTCTGTTTGTAAAGTCTGCAAGTGGATATTTGGACCTCTTTGAGGATTTCGTTGGAAACGGGATTTCTGCATATAAAGCTAGATAGAAGAATTCTCAGTAACTTCTTTGGGGTGCGTGTGTTCAACTCACAGAGTTGTACCTTTCTTTAGAAAGAGCAGATTTGTAACCCTCTTTTTGAGGAATTTGCAAGTGGAGATTTCAAGCGATTTGGGGCCAACGGTAGAAAAGGAAATATCTTCGAATAAAAACTAGAGAGAATCATTCTCAGCAACCACTTTGGGATGTGTGCGTTCCCCTCACAGAGCTTAACCTTTGTTTTCGTAGAGCAGTTTGGAAACACTCTGTTTGTAAAGTCTGCAAGTGGATATTTGGACCTCCTTGAGGATTTCGTTGGAAGCGGGATTTCTGCATAAAACGCTAGACAGAAGAATTCTCAGTAATTCTTTGGGCTGCGTGTGTTCAACTCACCGAGTTGAACCTTCCTTTAGACAGAGCAGATTTGAAACCCTCTTTTTGTGGAATATACAAGTGGAGATTTCAAGCGATTTGGGGCCAACGGTAGAAAAGGAAATATCTTTCTATAAAAACTAGAGAGAATCATTTTCAGCAACCTCTTGGTGATGTGTGCTTTCCACTCACAGAGTTTAACCTTTCTTTTCATAGAGCAGTTTGCAAACACTCTGTTTGTAAAGTCTGCAAGTGGATATTTGGACCTCTTTGAGGATTTCGTTGGAAACGGGATTTCTGCATATAACGGTAGAGAGAAGAATTCTCAGTAACTTCTTTGGGCTGTGTCTGTTCAACTCACAGAGTTGAACTTTCCTCTAGGCAGTGCAGATTTGAAGCCTCTTATAGTGGAAATTACAAGTGGACATTTCAAGCGCTTTGGGGCCAACGGTAGAAAAGGAAATATCTTTGTATAAAAACTAGAGAGAATCATTCTCAGCAACCACTTTGTGATATGTGCGTTCCACTCACGGAGTTTAACCTTTCTTTTCATAGAGCAGTTTGGAAACACTCTGTTTGAAAGTCTGCAAGTGGATATTTGGACCTCTTTGAGGATTTCGTTGGAAACGGGATTTCTGCATATAACTCTAGGCAGAAGAATTCTCAGTAACTTCTTTGGGCTGCGTGTGTTCAACTCACAGAGTTGTACCTTTCTTTTGAAAGAGCAGATTTGAAACCCTCTTTTTGTGGAATATACAAGTGGAGATTTCAAGCGATTTGGGGCCAACGGTAGGAAAGGGAATATTTTTGTATAAAAACTAGAGAGAATCATTCTCAGCAACCACTTTGTGATATGTGCGTTCCACTCACAGAGTTTAAACTTTCTTTTCATAGAGCAGTTTGCAAACACTCTGTTTGTAAAGTCTGCAAGTGGATAATTGGACCTCTTTGAGGATTTCGTTGGAAACGGGATTTCTGCATATAAAGCTAGATAGAAGAATTCTCAGTAACTTCTTTGGGGTTCGTGTGTTCAACTAACAGAGTTGTACCTTTCTTTTGAAAGAGCAGATTTGAAACCCTCTTTTTGAGGAATTTGCAAGTGGAGATTTCAAGCGATTTGGGGCCAACGGTAGAAAAGGAAACATTTTTGTATAAAAACTAGAGAGAATCATTCTCAGCAACCTCTTTGTGATATGTGCGTTCCACTCGCAGAGTTTAAACTTTCTTTTCATAGACTAGTTTGCAAACACTCTGTTTGTAAAGTCTGCAAGTGGATATTTGGACCTCTTTGAGGATTTCGTTGGAAACGGGATTTCTGCCTATAACGGTAGAGAGAAGAATTCTCAGTAACTTCTTTGGGCTGTGTGTGTTCAACTCACAGAGTTGAACTTTCCTTTAGGCAGTGCAGATTTGAAGCCTCTTATTGTGGAAATTACAAGTGGACATTTCAAGCGCTTTGGGGCCAACGGTAGAAAAGGATATATCATCGAATAAAAACCAGAGAGTATCATTCTCAGCAACCACTTTGTGATATGCGCGTTCCACTCACGGAGTTTAACCTTTCTTTTCATAGAGCAGTTTGGAAACACTGTGTTTGAAAGTCTGCAAGTGGATATTTGGACATCTTTGAGGATTTCGTTGGAAACGGGATTTCTGCATATAACTCTAGACAGAAGAATTCTCAGTAACTTCTTTGGGCTGCGTGTGTTCAACTCACAGAGTTGTACATTCCTTTAGAGAGAGCAGATTTGAAACCCTCTTCTTGTGGAATTTGCAAGTGGAGATTTCAAGCAATTTGGGGCCAACGGTAGAAAAGGAAATATCATCGAATAAAAACTAGAGAGAATCATTCTCAGCAACCACTTTGGGATGTGTGCGTTCCACTCACGCAGTTTAACCTTTCTTTTCATAGAGCAGTTTGGAAACAATCTGCATGTAAAGTCTGCAGGTGGATATTTGGACCTCTTTGAGGATTTCGTTGGAAACGGGATTTCTGCATATAACGCTAGACAGAAGAATTCTCAGTAACTTCCTTGGTCTGTGTGAGTTCAACTCTCAGAGTTGAACTTTCCTTTAGACAGTGCAGATTTGAACTCACTTTTTGTGGAATTTACAAGTGGAGATTTCAAGGGCTTTGGGGCCAACGGTAGAAAAGGAAATATCTTTGTAGAAAAACTAGAGAGAATCATTCTCAGCAACCACTTTGGGATGTGTGCGTTCCACTCACAGAGTTTAACTTTTCTTTTCATGGAGCAGTTTGGAAACACTCTGTTTGTAAAGTCTGCAAGTGGATATTTGGACCTCTTTGAGGATTTCGTTGGAAACGGGATTTCGGCATATAACGCTAGATTGAAGAATTCTCAGTAACTTCTTTGGGGTGCGTGTGTTCAACTCACAGAGTTGTACCTTCCTTTAGAAAGAGCAGATTTGAAAGCCTCTTCTTGAGGAATTTACAAGTGGAGATTTCAAGCGATTTGGGGCCAAAGGTAGAAAAGGATATATCTTCGAATAAAAACTAGAGAGAATCATTCTCAGCAACCACTATGGGATGTGTGCGTTCCACTCACAGAGTTTAACCTTTCTTTTCGTAGAGCAGTTTGGAAACACTCTGTTTGTAAAGTCTGCAAGTGGATATTTGGACCTCCTTGAGGATTTCGTTGGAAGCGGGATTTCTGCATATAACGCTAGACAGAAGAATTCTCAGTAATTCTTTGGGCTGCGTGTGTTCAACTCACAGAGTTGAACCTTTCTTTAGACAGAGCAGATTTGAAACCCTCTTTTTGTGGAATATACAAGTGGAGATTTCAAGCGTTTTGGGGCCAACGGTAGAAAAGGAAATATTTTTGTATAAAAACTAGAGAGAATCATTCTCAGCAACCACTTTGTGATATGTGCGTTCCACTCACAGAGTTTAAACTTTCTTTTCATAGAGCAGTTTGCAAACACTCTGTTTGTAAATTCTGCAAGTGGATATTTGGACCTCTTTGAGGATTTCGTTGGAAACGGGATTTCTGCATATAAAGCTAGATAGAAGAATTCTCAGTAACTTCTTTGGGGTGCGTGTGTTCAACTCACAGAGTTGTACCTTTCTTTAGAAAGAGCAGATTTGAAACCCTCTTTTTGAGGAATTTGCAAGTGGAGATTTCAAGCGATTTGGGGCCAACGGTAGAAAAGGAAATATCTTTGTATAAAAACTAGAGAGAATCATTCTCAGCAACCACTTTGGGATGTGTGCGTTCCACTCACAGAGTTTAACCTTTATTTTCATAGAGCAGTTTGCAAACACTCTGTTTGTAAAGTTTGCAAGTGGATATTTGGACCTCTTTGAGGATTTCGTTGGAAACGGGATTTCTGCATATAACGCTAGACAGAAGAATTCTCAGTAACTTCTTTGGGCTGCGTGTGTTCAACTCACAGAGTTGTACCTTTCTTTAGAAAGAGCAGATTTGAAACCCTCTTTTTGTGGAATTTGCAAGTGGAGATTTCAAGCGCTTTGGGGCCAACGGTAGAAATGGTAATATCTTCCTGTAAAAACTAGAGAGAATCATTCTCAGCAACCACTTTGGGATGTGTGCGTTCCACTCACAGAGTTTAACCTTTCTTTTCATAGAGCAGTTTGCAAACACTCTGTTTGTAAAGTCTTCAAGTGGATATTTGGACCTCTTTGAGGATTTCGTTGGAAACGGGATTTCTGCATATAACGCTAGACAGAAGAATTGTCAGTAACTTCTTTGGGCTGCGTGTGTTCAACCCACAGAGTTGTAACTTCCTTTAGAAAAAGCAGATTTGAAACCCTCTTCTTGTGGAATTTGCTAGTGGTGATTTCAAGCGATTTGTGGCCAACGGTAGAAACGGAAATATCTTCGAATAAAAACTAGAGAGAATAATTCTCAGCAACCACTTTGGGATGTGTGCGTTCCACTCACAGAGTTTAGCCTTTCTTTTCATACAGTAGTTTGCAATCACTCTGTTTGCAAAGTCTGCAAGTGGATATTTGGACCTCTTTGAGGATTTCGTTGGAAACGGGATTTCTGCCTATAACGGTAGAGAGAAGAATTCTCAGTAACTTCTTTGGGCTGTGTGTGTTCAACTCACAGAGTTGAACTTTCCTTTAGGCAGTGCAGGTTTGAAGCCTCTTATTGTGGAAATTACAAGTGGACATTTCAAGCGCTTTGGGGCCAACGGTAGAAAATGAAACATCTTCGAATAAAAACTAGAGAGAATCATTCTCAGCAACCACTTTGTGATATGTGCATTCCACTCACGGAGTTTAACCTTTCTTTTCATAGAGCAGTTTGGAAACACTGTGTTTGAAAGTCTGCAAGTGGATATTTGGACATCTTTGAGGATTTCGTTGGAAACGGGATTTCTGCATATAACGCTAGACAGAAGAATTCTCAGTAACTTCTTTGGGCTGCGTGTGTTCAACTCACAGAGTTGTACATTCCTTTAGAGAGAGCAGATTTGAAACCCTCTTCTTGTGGAATTTGCAAGTGGAGATTTCAAGCAATTTGGGGCCAACGGTAGAAAAGGAAATATCATCGAATAAAAACTAGAGAGAATCATTCTCAGCAACCACTTTGGGATGTGTGCGTTCCACTCACAGAGTTTAACCTTTCTTTTCATAGAGCAGTTTGCAAACACTCTGTTTGTAAAGTCTGCAAGTGGATATTTTTACCTCTTTGAGGAGTTCGTTGGAAACGGGATTTCTGCATATAACGCTAGACAGAAGAATTCTCAGTAACTTCCTTGGTCTGTGTGAGTTCAACTCACAGAGTTGAACTTTCCTTTAGACAGTGCAGATTTGAACCCACTTTTTGTGGAATTTACAAGTGGAGATTTCAAGCGCTTTGGGGCCAACGGTAGAAAATGAAATATCTTTGTAGAAAAACTAGAGAGAATCATTCTCAGCAACCACTTTGGGATGTGTGCGTTCCACTCACAGAGTTTAACTTTTCTTTTCATGGAGCAGTTTGGAAACACTGTGTTTGTAAAGTCTGCAAGTGGATATTTGGACCTCTTTGAGGATTTCGTTGGAAACGGGATTTCTGCATATAACGCTAGATTGAAGAATTCTCAGTAACTTCTTTGGGGTGCGTGTGTTCAACTCACAGAGTTGTACCTTCCTTTAGAAAGAGCAGATTTGAAAGCCTCTTCTTGAGGAATTTGCAAGTGGAGATTTCAAGCGATTTGGGGCCAAAGGTAGAAAAGGATATATCTTCGAATAAAAACTAGAGAGAATCATTCTCAGCAACCATTATGGGATGTGTGCGTTCCACTCACAGAGTTTAACCTTTCTTTTCGTAGAGCAGTTTGGAAACACTCTGTTTGTAAAGTCTGCAAGTGGATATTTGGACCTCCTTGAGGATTTCGTTGGAAGCGGGATTTCTGCATATAACGCTAGACAGAAGAATTCTCAGTAATTCTTTGGGCTGCGTGTGTTCAACTCACAGAGTTGAACCTTCCTTTAGACAGAGCAGATTTGAAACCCTCTTTATGTGGAATTTGCAAGTGGAGATTTCAAGCGCTTTGGGTCCAATGGTAGAAATGGAAATATCTTCACATAAAGACTAGAGAGAATCATTCTCAGCAACCACTTTGTGATGGGTGCGTTCCACTCACAGAGTTTAACCTTTCTTTTCATAGAGCAGATTGGAAACACCCTGTTTGTAAAGTCTGCAAGTGGATATTTGGACCTCTTTGAGGATTTCGTTGGAAACGGGATTTCTGCATATATCGCTAGACAGAAGAATTCTCAGTAACTTCTTTGGGCTGTGTGTGTTCAACACACAGAGTTGATCTTTCCTTTAGACAGTGCAGATTTGACCCCTCTTTTTGTGGAATTTACAAGTGGAGATTTCAAGCGCTTTCGGGCCAACGGTAGAAAAGGAAACATCTTTAAATAAAAACTAGAGAGAATCATTCTCAGCAACCACTTTGTGATATGTGCGTTCCACTCACGCAGTTTAACCTTTCTTTTCATAGAGCAGTTTGGAAACAATCTGCATGTAAAGTCTGCAGGTGGATATTTGGACCTCTTTGAGGATTTCGTTGGAAACGTGATTTCTGCATCTAACGCTAGACAGAAGAATTCTCAGTAACTTCTTTGGGCTGTGTGTGTTCAACTCACAGAGTTGTACCTTCCTTTAGACAGAGCAGATTTGAAACCCTCTTTTTGAGGAATTTGCAAGTGGAGATTTCAAGCGCTTTGGGGCCAACGGTAGAAAAGGAAATATCTTCCTCTAAAAACTAGAGAGAATCATTCTCAGCAACCACTATGGGATATGTGCGTTCCACTCACAGAGTTTAACTTTTCTTTTCATAGAGCAGTTTGCAAACACTCTGTTTGTAAAGTCTGCAAGTGGATATTTGGACCTCTTTGAGGATTTCGTTGGAAACGGGATTTCTGCATATAAAGCTAGATAGAAGAATTCTCAGTAACTTCTTTGGGGTGCGTGTGTTCAACTCACAGAGTTGTACCTTTCTTTAGAAAGAGCAGATTTGAAACCCTCTTTTTGAGGAATTTGCAAGTGGAGATTTCAACGATTTGGGGCCAACGGTAGAAAAGGAAATATCTTCGAATAAAAACTAGAGAGAATCATTCTCAGCAACCACTTTGGGATGTGTGCGTTCCCCTCACAGAGCTTAACCTTTCTTTTCGTAGAGCAGTTTGGAAACACTCTGTTTGTAAAGTCTGCAAGTGGATATTTGGACCTCCTTGAGGATTTCGTTGGAAGCGGGATTTCTGCATAAAACGCTAGACAGAAGAATTCTCAGTAATTCTTTGGGCTGCGTGTGTTCAACTCACCGAGTTGAACCTTCCTTTAGACAGAGGAGATTTGAAACCCTCTTTTTGTGGAATACACAAGTGGAGATTTCAAGCCCTTTGGGGCCAACGGTAGAAAAGGAAATATCTTTGTATAAAAACTAGAGAGAATCATTTTCAGCAACCTCTTGGTGATGTGTGCGTTCCACTCACAGAGTTTAACCTTTCTTTTCATAGAGCAGTTTGCACACACTCTGTTTGTAATGTCTGCAAGTGGATATTTGGACCTCTTTGAGGATTTCGTTGGAAACGGTATTTCTGCATATAACGGTAGAGAGAAGAATTCTCAGTAACTTCTTTGGGCTGTGTGTGTTCAACTCACAGAGTTGAACTTTCCTTTAGGCAGTGCAGATTTGAAGCCTCTTATTGTGGAAATTACAAGTGGACATTTCAAGCGCTTTGGGGCCAACGGTAGAAAAGGAAATATCTTTGTATAAAAACTAGAGAGAATCATTCTCAGCAACCGCTTTGTGATATGTGCGTTCCACTCACGGAGTTTAACCTTTCTTTTCATAGAGCAGTTTGGAAACACTGTGTTTGAAAGTCTGCAAGTGGATATTTGGACATCTTTGAGGATTTCGTTGGAAACGGGATTTCTGCATATAACTCTAGACAGAAGAATTCTCAGTAACTTCTTTGGGCTGCGTGTGTTCAACTCACAGAGTTGTACATTCCTTTAGAGAGAGCAGATTTGAAACCCTCTTCTTGTGGAATTTGCAAGTGGAGATTTCAAGCAATTTGGGGCCAACGGTAGAAAAGGAAATATCATCGAATAAAAACTAGAGAGAATCATTCTCAGCAACCACTTTGGGATGTGTGCGTTCCACTCACAGAGTTTAACCTTTCTTTTCATAGAGCAGTTTGCAAACACTCTGTTTGTAAAGTCTGCAAGTGGATATTTTTACCTCTTTGAGGAGTTCGTTGGAAACGGGATTTCTGCATATAACGCTAGACAGAAGAATTCTCAGTAACTTCCTTGGTCTGTGTGAGTTCAACTCTCAGAGTTGAACTTTCCTTTAGACAGTGCAGATTTGAACTCACTTTTTGTGGAATTTACAAGTGGAGATTTCAAGCGCTTTGGGGCCAACGGTAGAAAAGGAAATATCTTTGTAGAAAAACTAGAGAGAATCATTCTCAGCAACCACTTTGGGATGTGTGCGTTCCACTCACAGAGTTTAACTTTTCTTTTCATGGAGCAGTTTGGAAACACTGTGTTTGTAAAGTCTGCAAGTGGATATTTGGACCTCTTTGAGGATTTCGTTGGAAACGGGATTTCTGCATATAACGCTAGATTGAAGAATTCTCAGTAACTTCTTTGGGGTGCGTGTGTTCAACTCACAGAGTTGTACCTTCCTTTAGAAAGAGCAGATTTGAAAGCCTCTTCTTGTGGAATTTACAAGTGGAGATTTCAAGCGATTTGGGGCCAAAGGTAGAAAAGGATATATCTTCGAATAAAAACTAGAGAGAATCATTCTCAGCAACCACTATGGGATGTGTGCGTTCCACTCACAGAGTTTAACCTTTCTTTTCGTAGAGCAGTTTGGAAACACTCTGTTTGTAAAGTCTGCAAGTGGATATTTGGACCTCTTTGAGGATTTCTTTGGAAACGGGATTTCTGCATATAAAGCTAGATAGATGAATTCTCAGTAACTTCTTTGGGGTGCGTGTGTTCAACTCACAGAGTTGTACCTTTCTTTAGAAAGAGCAGATTTGAAACCCTCTTTTTGAGGAATTTGCAAGTGGAGATTTCAAGCGATTTGGGGACAACGGTAGAAAAGGAAATATCTTCGAATAAAAACTAGAGAGAATCATTCTCAGCAACCACTTTGGGATGTGTGCGTTCCCCTCACAGAGCTTAACCTTTCTTTTCGTAGAGCAGTTTGGAAACACTCTGTTTGTAAAGTCTGCAAGTGGATATTTGGACCTCCTTGAGGATTTCGTTGGAAGCGGGATTTCTGCATAAAACGCTAGACAGAAGAATTCTCAGTAATTCTTTGGGCTGCGTGTGTTCAACTCACCGAGTTGAACCTTCCTTTAGACAGAGCAGATTTGAAACCCTCTTTTTGTGGAATATACAAGTGGAGATTTCAAGCGCTTTGGGGCCAACGGTAGAAAAGGAAATATCTTTCTATAAAAACTAGAGAGAATCATTTTCAGCAACCTCTTGGTGATGTGTGCGTTCCACTCACAGAGTTTAACCTTTCTTTTCATAGAGCAGTTTGCAAACACTCTGTTTGTAAAGTCTGCAAGTGGATATTTGGACCTCTTTGAGGATTTCGTTGGAAACGGGATTTCTGCATATAACGGTAGAGAGAAGAATTCTCAGTAACTTCTTTGGGCTGTGTCTGTTCAACTCACAGAGTTGAACTTTCCTCTAGGCAGTGCAGATTTGAAGCCTCTTATAGTGGAAATTACAAGTGGACATTTCAAGCGCTTTGGGGACAACGGTAGAAAAGGAAATATCTTTGTATAAAAACTAGAGAGAATCATTCTCAGCAACCACTTTGTGATATGTGCGTTCCACTCACGGAGTTTAACCTTTCTTTTCATAGAGCAGTTTGGAAACACTGTGTTTGAAAGTCTGCAAGTGGATATTTGGACATCTTTGAGGATTTCGTTGGAAACGGGATTTCTGCATATAACTCTAGGCAGAAGAATTCTCAGTAACTTCTTTGGGCTGCGTGTGTTCAACTCACAGAGTTGTACCTTTCTTTTGAAAGAGCAGATTTGAAAACCTCTTTTTGTGGAATATACAAGTGGAGATTTCAAGCGATTTGGGGCCAACGGTAGGAAAGGGAATATTTTTGTATAAAAACTAGAGAGAATCATTCTCAGCAACCACTTTGTGATATGTGCGTTCCACTCACAGAGTTTAAACTTTCTTTTCATAGAGCAGTTTGCAAACACTCTGTTTGTAAAGTCTGCAAGTGGATAATTGGACCTCTTTGAGGATTTCGTTGGAAACGGGATTTCTGCATATAAAGCTAGATAGAAGAATTCTCAGTAACTTCTTTGGGGTTCGTGTGTTCAACTAACAGAGTTGTACCTTTCTTTCAAAAGAGCAGATTTGAAACCCTCTTTTTGAGGAATTTGCAAGTGGAGATTTCAAGCGCTTTGGGGCCAACGGTAGAAAAGGAAATATCTTTGTATAAAAACTAGAGAGAATCATTCTCAGCAACCACTTTGGGATGTGTGCGTTCCACTCACAGAGTTTAACCTTTCTTTTCATAGAGCAGTTTGCAAACACTCTGTTTGTAAAGTCTGCAAAGGGATATTTGGACCTCTTTGAGGATTTCGTTGGAAACGGTATTTCTGCATATAACGCTAGACAGAAGAATTCTCAGTAACTTCTTTTGGCTGCGTGTGTTCAACACACAGAGTTGATCTTTCCTTTAGACAGTGCAGATTTGACCCCTCTTTTTGTGGAATTTACCAGTGGAGATTTCAAGCGCTTTCGGGCCAACGGTAGAAAAGGAAACATCTTTGAATAAAAACTAGAGAGAATCATTCTCAGCAACCACTTTGTGATATGTGCGTGCCACTCACGCAGTTTAACCTTTCTTTTCATAGAGCAGTTTGGAAACAATCTGCATGTAAAGTCTGCAGGTGGATATTTGGACCTCTTTGAGGATTTCGTTGGAAACGGGATTTCTGCATCTAACGCTAGACAGAAGAATTCTCAGTAACTTCTTTGGGCTGTGTGTGTTCAACTCACAGAGTTGTACCTTCCTTTAGACAGAGCAGATTTGAAACCCTCTTTTTGAGGAATTTGCAAGTGGAGATTTCAAGCGATTTGGGGCCAGCGGTAGAAAAGGAAATATCTTTGAATAAAAAGTAGAGAGAATCATTTTCAGCAACCACTTGGTGATGTGTGCCTTCCACTCACAGAGTTTAACCTTTCTTTTCATAGAGCAGTTTGTAAACACTCTGTTTGTAAAGTCAGCAAGTGGATATTTGGACCTCTTTGAGGATTTCGTTGGAAACGGGATTTCTGAATATAACGCTAGACAGAAGAATTCTCAGTAACTTCTTGTGGCTGCGTGTGTTCAACCCACAGAGTTGTACCTTCCTTTAGACAGAGCAGATTTGATACCCTCTTTTTGTGGAATTTGCAAGTGTTGATTTCAAGCGCTTTGGGGCCAACGGTAGAAACGGAAATATCTTCGAATAAAAACTAGAGAGAATCATTTTCAGCAACCACTATGGGATATGTGCGTTCCACTCACAGAGTAACTTTTCTTTTCATAAAGCAGTTTGGAAACACTCTGTTTGTAAAGTCTGCAAGTGGATATTTGGACCTCCTTTAGGATTTCGTTGGAAGCGGGTTTTCTGCATATAATGCTAGACAGAAGAATTCTCAGTAATTCTTTGGGCTGCGTGTGTTCAACTCACAGTGTTGAACCTTTCTTTATACAGAGCAGATTTGAAACCCTCTTTTTGTGGAATATACAAGTGGAGATTTCAAGTGCTTTGGGGCCAACGGTAGGAAAGGGAATATTTTTGTATAAAAACTAGAGAGAATCATTCTCAGCAACCACTTTGTGATATGTGCGTTCCACTCACAGAGTTTAAACTTTCTTTTCATAGAGCAGTTTGCAAACACTCTGTTTGTAAAGTCTGGAAGTGGATAATTGGACCTCTTTGAGGATTTCGTTGGAAACGGGATTTCTGCATATAAAGCTAGATAGAAGAATTCTCAGTAACTTCTTTGGGGTTCGTGTGTTCAACTAACAGAGTTGTACCTTTCTTTTGAAAGAGCAGATTTGAAACCCTCTTTTTGAGGAATTTGCAAGTGGAGATTTCAAGCGATTTGGGGCCAACGGTAGAAAAGGAAATATCTTTGTATAAAAACTAGAGAGAATCATTCTCAGCAACCACTTTGGGATGTGTGCGTTCCACTCACAGAGTTTAACCTTTCTTTTCATAGAGCAGTTTGCAAACACTCTGTTTGTAAAGTCTGCAAGGGGATATTTGGACCTCTTTGAGGATTTCGTTGGAAACGGGATTTCTGCATATAACGCTAGACAGAAGAATTCTCAGTAACTTCTTTGGGCTGGGTGTGTTCAACTCACAGAGTTGTACCTTCCTTTAGAAAGAGCAGATTTGAAACTCTCTTTTTGTGGAATTTGCAAGTGGAGATTTCAAGCGATTTGGGACCAACGGTAGAAATGGTAATATCTTCCCGTAAAAACTAGAGAGAATCATTCTCAGCAACCATTTGGGATGTGTTCGTTCCACTCACAGAGTTTAACCTTTCTTTTCATAGAGCAGTTTGCAAACACTCTGTTTGTAAAGTCTGCAAGTGGATATTTGGACCTCTTTTAGGATTTCGTTGGAAACGGGATTTCTGCATATAACGCTAGACAGAAGAATTGTCAGTAACTTCTTTGGGCTGCGTGTGTTCAACCCACAGAGTTGTAACTTCCTTTAGAAAAAGCAGATTTGAAACCCTCTTCTTGTGGAATTTGCTAGTGGAGATTTCAAGCGATTTGGGGCCAACGGTAGAAACGGAAATATCTTCGAATAAAAACTAGAGAGAATCATTCTCAGCAACCACTTTGTGATATGTGCGTTTCACTCACAGAGTTTAACCTTTCTTTTCATAGAGTAGTTTTCAATCAATCTGTTTGCAAAGTCTGCAAGTGGATATTTGGACCTCTTTGAGGATTTCGTTGGAAACGGGATTTCTGCATATAACGGTAGAGAGAAGAATTCTCAGTAACTTCTTTGGGCTGTGTGTGTTCCACTCACAGAGTTGAACTTTCCTTTAGACAGTGCAGATTTGAAGCCTCTTATTGTGGAAATTACAAGTGGACATTTCAAGCGCTTTGGGGCCAACGGTAGAAAAGGAAATATCTTTGTTTAAAAACTAGAGAGAATCATTCTCAGCAACCACTTTGTGATATGTGCGTTCCTCTCACGGAGTTTAACCTTTCTTTTCATAGAGCAGTTTGGAAACACTGTGTTTGAAAGTCTGCAAGTGGATATTTGGACATCTTTGAGGATTTCGTTGGAAACGGGATTTCTGCATATAACTCTAGACAGAAGAATTCTCAGTAACTTCTTTGGGCTGCGTGTGTTCAACTCACAGAGTTGTACATTCCTTTAGAGAGAGCAGATTTGAAACCCTCTTCTTGTGGAATTTGCAAGTGGAGATTTCAAGCAATTTGGGGCCAACGGTAGAAAAGGAAATATCATCGAATAAAAACTAGAGAGAATCATTCTCAGCAACCACTTTGGGATGTGTGCGTTCCACTCACAGAGTTTAACCTTTCTTTTTATAGAGCAGTTTGCAAACACTCTGTTTGTAAAGTCTGCAAGTGGATATTTTTACCTCTTTGAGGAGTTCGTTGGAAACGGGATTTCTGCTTATAACGCTAGACAGAAGAATTCTCAGTAACTTCCTTGGTCTCTGTGAGTTCAACTCTCAGAGTTGAACTTTGCTTTAGACAGTGCAGATTTGAACTCACTTTTTGTGGAATTTACAAGTGGAGATTTCAAGGGCTTTGGGGCCAACGGTAGAAAAGGAAATATCTTTGTAGAAAAACTAGAGAGAATCATTCTCAGCAACCACTTTGGGATGTGTGCGTTCCACTCACAGAGTTTAACTTTTCTTTTCATGGAGCAGTTTGGAAACACTCTGTTTGTAAAGTCTGCAAGTGGATATTTGGACCTCTTTGAGGATTTCGTTGGAAACGGGATTTCTGCATATAACGCTATATTGAAGAATTCTCAGTAACTTCTTTGGGGTGCGTGTGTTCAACTCACAGAGTTGTACCTTCCTTTAGAAAGAGCAGATTTGAAAGCCTCTTCTTGAGGAATTTGCAAGTGGAGATTTCAAGCGATTTGGGGCCAAAGGTAGAAAAGGATATATCTTCGAATGAAAACTAGAGAGAATCATTCTCAGCAACCATTATGGGATGTGTGCGTTCCACTCACAGAGTTTAACCTTTCTTTTCGTAGAGCAGTTTGGAAACAGTCTGTTTGTAAAGTCTGCAAGTGGATATTTGGACCTCCTTGAGGATTTCGTTGGAAGCGGGATTTCTGCATATAACGCTAGACAGAAGAATTCTCAGTAATTCTTTGGGCTGCGTGTGTTCAACTCACAGAGTTGAACCTTCCTTTAGACAGAGCAGATTTGAAACCCTCTTTATGTGGAATTTGCAAGTGGAGATTTCAAGCGCTTTGGGTCCAATGGTAGAAATGGAAATATCTTCGCATAAAAAGTAGAGAGAATCATTCTCAGCAACCACTTTGTGATGGGTGCGTTCCACTCACAGAGTTTAACCTTTCTTTTCATAGAGCAGATTGGAAACACCCTGTTTGTAAAGTCTGCAAGTGGATATTTGGACCTCTTTGAGGATTTCGTTGGAAACGGGATTTCTGCATATATCGCTAGACAGAAGAATTCTCAGTAACTTCTTTGGGCTGTGTGTGTTCAACACACAGAGTTGATCTTTCCTTTAGACAGTGCAGATTTGACCCCTCTTTTTGTGGAATTTACAAGTGGAGATTTCAAGCGCTTTCGGGCCAACGGTAGAAAAGGAAACATCTATAAATAAAAACTAGAGAGAATCATTCTCAGCAACCACTTTGTGATATGTGCGTTCCACTCACGCAGTTTAACCTTTCTTTTCATAGAGCAGTTTGCAAACACTCTGTTTGTAAAGTCTGCAAGTGGATATTTGGACCTCTTTGAGGATTTCGTTGGAAACGGGATTTCTGCATATAAAGCTAGATAGAAGAATTCTCAGTAACTTCTTTGGGGTGCGTGTGTTCAACTCACAGAGTTGTACCTTTCTTTAGAAAGAGCAGATTTGAAACCCTCTTTTTGAGGAATTTGCAAGTGGAGATTTCAACGATTTGGGGCCAACGGTAGAAAAGGAAATATCTTCGAATAAAAACTAGAGAGAATCGTTCTCAGCAACCACTTTGGGATGTGTGCGTTCCCCTCACAGAGCTTAACCTTTCTTTTCGTAGAGCAGTTTGGAAACACTCTGTTTGTAAAGTCTGCAAGTGGATATTTGGACCTCCTTGAGGATTTCGTTGGAAGCGGGATTTCTGCATAAAACGCTAGACAGAAGAATTCTCAGTAATTCTTTGGGCTGCGTGTGTTCAACTCACCGAGTTGAACCTTCCTTTAGACAGAGCAGATTTGAAACCCTCTTTTTGTGGAATACACAAGTGGAGATTTCAAGCCCTTTGGGGCCAACGGTAGAAAAGGAAATATCTTTGTATAAAAACTAGAGAGAATCATTTTCAGCAACCTCTTGGTGATGTGTGCGTTCCACTCACAGAGTTTAACCTTTCTTTTCATAGAGCAGTTTGCAAACACTCTGTTTGTAATGTCTGCAAGTGGATATTTGGACCTCTTTGAGGATTTCGTTGGAAACGGGATTTCTGCATATAACGGTAGAGAGAAGAATTCTCAGTAACTTCTTTGGGCTGTGTGTGTTCAACTCACAGAGTTGAACTTTCCTTTAGGCAGTGCAGATTTGAAGCCTCTTATTGTGGAAATTACAAGTGGACATTTCAAGCGCTTTGGGGCCAACGGTAGAAAAGGAAATATCTTTGTATAAAAACTAGAGAGAATCATTCTCAGCAACCACTTTGTGATATGTGCGTTCCACTCACGGAGTTTAACCTTTCTTTTCATAGAGCAGTTTGGAAACACTGTGTTTGAAAGTCTGCAAGTGGATATTTGGACATCTTTGAGGATTTCGTTGGAAACGGGATTTCTGCATATAACTCTAGACAGAAGAATTCTCAGTAACTTCTTTGGGCTGCGTGTGTTCAACTCACAGAGTTGTACATTCCTTTAGAGAGAGCAGATTTGAAACCCTCTTCTTGTGGAATTTGCAAGTGGAGATTTCAAGCAATTTGGGGCCAACGGTAGAAAAGGAAATATCATCGAATAAAAACTAGAGAGAATCATTCTCAGCAACCACTTTGGGATGTGTGCGTTCCACTCACAGAGTTTAACCTTTCTTTTCATAGAGCAGTTTGCAAACACTCTGTTTGTAAAGTCTGCAAGTGGATATTTTTACCTCTTTGAGGAGTTCGTTGGAAACGGGATTTCTGCATATAACGCTAGACAGAAGAATTCTCAGTAACTTCCTTGGTCTGTGTGAGTTCAACTCTCAGAGTTGAACTTTCCTTTAGACAGTGCAGATTTGAACTCACTTTTTGTGGAATTTACAAGTGGAGATTTCAAGCGCTTTGGGGCCAACGGTAGAAAAGGAAATATCTTTGTAGAAAAACTAGAGAGAATCATTCTCAGCAACCACTTTGGGATGTGTGCGTTCCACTCACAGAGTTTAACTTTTCTTTTCATGGAGCAGTTTGGAAACACTGTGTTTGTAAAGTCTGCAAGTGGATATTTGGACCTCTTTGAGGATTTCGTTGGAAACGGGATTTCTGCATATAACGCTAGATTGAAGAATTCTCAGTAACTTCTTTGGGGTGCGTGTGTTCAACTCACAGAGTTGTACCTTCCTTTAGAAAGAGCAGATTTGAAAGCCTCTTCTTGAGGAATTTACAAGTGGAGATTTCAAGCGATTTGGGGCCAAAGGTAGAAAAGGATATATCTTCGAATAAAAACTAGAGAGAATCATTCTCAGCAACCACTATGGGATGTGTGCGTTCCACTCACAGAGTTTAACCTTTCTTTTCGTAGAGCAGTTTGGAAACACTCTGTTTGTAAAGTCTGCAAGTGGATATTTGGACCTCTTTGAGGATTTCTTTGGAAACGGGATTTCTGCATATAAAGCTAGATAGATGAATTCTCAGTAACTTCTTTGGGGTGCGTGTGTTCAACTCACAGAGTTGTACCTTTCTTTAGAAAGAGCAGATTTGAAACCCTCTTTTTGAGGAATTTGCAAGTGGAGATTTCAAGCGATTTGGGGACAACGGTAGAAAAGGAAATATCTTCGAATAAAAACTAGAGAGAATCATTCTCAGCAACCACTTTGGGATGTGTGCGTTCCCCTCACAGAGCTTAACCTTTCTTTTCGTAGAGCAGTTTGGAAACACTCTGTTTGTAAAGTCTGCAAGTGGATATTTGGACCTCCTTGAGGATTTCGTTGGAAGCGGGATTTCTGCATAAAACGCTAGACAGAAGAATTCTCAGTAATTCTTTGGGCTGCGTGTGTTCAACTCACCGAGTTGAACCTTCCTTTAGACAGAGCAGATTTGAAACCCTCTTTTTGTGGAATATACAAGTGGAGATTTCAAGCGCTTTGGGGCCAACGGTAGAAAAGGAAATATCTTTCTATAAAAACTAGAGAGAATCATTTTCAGCAACCTCTTGGTGATGTGTGCGTTCCACTCACAGAGTTTAACCTTTCTTTTCATAGAGCAGTTTGCAAACACTCTGTTTGTAAAGTCTGCAAGTGGATATTTGGACCTCTTTGAGGATTTCGTTGGAAACGGGATTTCTGCATATAACGGTAGAGAGAAGAATTCTCAGTAACTTCTTTGGGCTGTGTCTGTTCAACTCACAGAGTTGAACTTTCCTCTAGGCAGTGCAGATTTGAAGCCTCTTATAGTGGAAATTACAAGTGGACATTTCAAGCGCTTTGGGGACAACGGTAGAAAAGGAAATATCTTTGTATAAAAACTAGAGAGAATCATTCTCAGCAACCACTTTGTGATATGTGCGTTCCACTCACGGAGTTTAACCTTTCTTTTCATAGAGCAGTTTGGAAACACTGTGTTTGAAAGTCTGCAAGTGGATATTTGGACATCTTTGAGGATTTCGTTGGAAACGGGATTTCTGCATATAACTCTAGGCAGAAGAATTCTCAGTAACTTCTTTGGGCTGCGTGTGTTCAACTCACAGAGTTGTACCTTTCTTTTGAAAGAGCAGATTTGAAAACCTCTTTTTGTGGAATATACAAGTGGAGATTTCAAGCGATTTGGGGCCAACGGTAGGAAAGGGAATATTTTTGTATAAAAACTAGAGAGAATCATTCTCAGCAACCACTTTGTGATATGTGCGTTCCACTCACAGAGTTTAAACTTTCTTTTCATAGAGCAGTTTGCAAACACTCTGTTTGTAAAGTCTGCAAGTGGATAATTGGACCTCTTTGAGGATTTCGTTGGAAACGGGATTTCTGCATATAAAGCTAGATAGAAGAATTCTCAGTAACTTCTTTGGGGTTCGTGTGTTCAACTAACAGAGTTGTACCTTTCTTTCGAAAGAGCAGATTTGAAACCCTCTTTTTGAGGAATTTGCAAGTGGAGATTTCAAGCGCTTTGGGGCCAACGGTAGAAAAGGAAATATCTTTGTATAAAAACTAGAGAGAATCATTCTCAGCAACCACTTTGGGATGTGTGCGTTCCACTCACAGAGTTTAACCTTTCTTTTCATAGAGCAGTTTGCAAACACTCTGTTTGTAAAGTCTGCAAGGGGATATTTGGACCTCTTTGAGGATTTCGTTGGAAACGGTATTTCTGCATATAACGCTAGACAGAAGAATTCTCAGTAACTTCTTTTGGCTGCGTGTGTTCAACACACAGAGTTGATCTTTCCTTTAGACAGTGCAGATTTGACCCCTCTTTTTGTGGAATTTACCAGTGGAGATTTCAAGCGCTTTCGGGCCAACGGTAGAAAAGGAAACATCTTTGAATAAAAACTAGAGAGAATCATTCTCAGCAACCACTTTGTGATATGTGCGTGCCACTCACGCAGTTTAACCTTTCTTTTCATAGAGCAGTTTGGAAACAATCTGCATGTAAAGTCTGCAGGTGGATATTTGGACCTCTTTGAGGATTTCGTTGGAAACGGGATTTCTGCATCTAACGCTAGACAGAAGAATTCTCAGTAACTTCTTTGGGCTGTGTGTGTTCAACTCACAGAGTTGTACCTTCCTTTAGACAGAGCAGATTTGAAACCCTCTTTTTGAGGAATTTGCAAGTGGAGATTTCAAGCGATTTGGGGCCAGCGGTAGAAAAGGAAATATCTTTGAATAAAAAGTAGAGAGAATCATTTTCAGCAACCACTTGGTGATGTGTGCCTTCCACTCACAGAGTTTAACCTTTCTTTTCATAGAGCAGTTTGTAAACACTCTGTTTGTAAAGTCAGCAAGTGGATATTTGGACCTCTTTGAGGATTTCGTTGGAAACGGGATTTCTGAATATAACGCTAGACAGAAGAATTCTCAGTAACTTCTTGTGGCTGCGTGTGTTCAACCCACAGAGTTGTACCTTCCTTTAGACAGAGCAGATTTGATACCCTCTTTTTGTGGAATTTGCAAGTGTTGATTTCAAGCGCTTTGGGGCCAACGGTAGAAACGGAAATATCTTCGAATAAAAACTAGAGAGAATCATTTTCAGCAACCACTATGGGATATGTGCGTTCCACTCACAGAGTAACTTTTCTTTTCATAAAGCAGTTTGGAAACACTCTGTTTGTAAAGTCTGCAAGTGGATATTTGGACCTCCTTTAGGATTTCGTTGGAAGCGGGTTTTCTGCATATAATGCTAGACAGAAGAATTCTCAGTAATTCTTTGGGCTGCGTGTGTTCAACTCACAGTGTTGAACCTTTCTTTATACAGAGCAGATTTGAAACCCTCTTTTTGTGGAATATACAAGTGGAGATTTCAAGTGCTTTGGGGCCAACGGTAGGAAAGGGAATATTTTTGTATAAAAACTAGAGAGAATCATTCTCAGCAACCACTTTGTGATATGTGCGTTCCACTCACAGAGTTTAAACTTTCTTTTCATAGAGCAGTTTGCAAACACTCTGTTTGTAAAGTCTGGAAGTGGATAATTGGACCTCTTTGAGGATTTCGTTGGAAACGGGATTTCTGCATATAAAGCTAGATAGAAGAATTCTCAGTAACTTCTTTGGGGTTCGTGTGTTCAACTAACAGAGTTGTACCTTTCTTTTGAAAGAGCAGATTTGAAACCCTCTTTTTGAGGAATTTGCAAGTGGAGATTTCAAGCGATTTGGGGCCAACGGTAGAAAAGGAAATATCTTTGTATAAAAACTAGAGAGAATCATTCTCAGCAACCACTTTGGGATGTGTGCGTTCCACTCACAGAGTTTAACCTTTCTTTTCATAGAGCAGTTTGCAAACACTCTGTTTGTAAAGTCTGCAAGGGGATATTTGGACCTCTTTGAGGATTTCGTTGGAAACGGGATTTCTGCATATAACGCTAGACAGAAGAATTCTCAGTAACTTCTTTGGGCTGGGTGTGTTCAACTCACAGAGTTGTACCTTCCTTTAGAAAGAGCAGATTTGAAACTCTCTTTTTGTGGAATTTGCAAGTGGAGATTTCAAGCGATTTGGGACCAACGGTAGAAATGGTAATATCTTCCCGTAAAAACTAGAGAGAATCATTCTCAGCAACCATTTGGGATGTGTTCGTTCCACTCACAGAGTTTAACCTTTCTTTTCATAGAGCAGTTTGCAAACACTCTGTTTGTAAAGTCTGCAAGTGGATATTTGGACCTCTTTTAGGATTTCGTTGGAAACGGGATTTCTGCATATAACGCTAGACAGAAGAATTCTCAGTAATTCTTTCGGCTGCGTGTGTTCAACCCACAGAGTTGTAACTTCCTTTAGAAAAAGCAGATTTGAAACCCTCTTCTTGTGGAATTTGCTAGTGGAGATTTCAAGCGATTTGGGGCCAACGGTAGAAACGGAAATATCTTCGAATAAAAACTAGAGAGAATCATTCTCAGCAACCACTTTGTGATATGTGCGTTTCACTCACAGAGTTTAACCTTTCTTTTCATAGAGTAGTTTTCAATCACTCTGTTTGCAAAGTCTGCAAGTGGATATTTGGACCTCTTTGAGGATTTCGTTGGAAACGGGATTTCTGCATATAACGGTAGAGAAGAAGAATTCTCAGTAACTTCTTTGGGCTGTGTGTGTTCCACTCACAGAGTTGAACTTTCCTTTAGACAGTGCAGATTTGAAGCCTCTTATTGTGGAAATTACAAGTGGACATTTCAAGCGCTTTGGGGCCAACGGTAGAAAAGGAAATATCTTTGTTTAAAAACTAGAGAGAATCATTCTCAGCAACCACTTTGTGATATGTGCGTTCCTCTCACGGAGTTTAACCTTTCTTTTCATAGAGCAGTTTGGAAACACTGTGTTTGAAAGTCTGCAAGTGGATATTTGGACATCTTTGAGGATTTCGTTGGAAACGGGATTTCTGCATATAACTCTAGACAGAAGAATTCTCAGTAACTTCTTTGGGCTGCGTGTGTTCAACTCACAGAGTTGTACATTCCTTTAGAGAGAGCAGATTTGAAACCCTCTTCTTGTGGAATTTGCAAGTGGAGATTTCAAGCAATTTGGGGCCAACGGTAGAAAAGGAAATATCATCGAATAAAAACTAGAGAGAATCATTCTCAGCAACCACTTTGGGATGTGTGCGTTCCACTCACAGAGTTTAACCTTTCTTTTTATAGAGCAGTTTGCAAACACTCTGTTTGTAAAGTCTGCAAGTGGATATTTTTACCTCTTTGAGGAGTTCGTTGGAAACGGGATTTCTGCTTATAACGCTAGACAGAAGAATTCTCAGTAACTTCCTTGGTCTCTGTGAGTTCAACTCTCAGAGTTGAACTTTGCTTTAGACAGTGCAGATTTGAACTCACTTTTTGTGGAATTTACAAGTGGAGATTTCAAGGGCTTTGGGGCCAACGGTAGAAAAGGAAATATCTTTGTAGAAAAACTAGAGAGAATCATTCTCAGCAACCACTTTGGGATGTGTGCGTTCCACTCACAGAGTTTAACTTTTCTTTTCATGGAGCAGTTTGGAAACACTCTGTTTGTAAAGTCTGCAAGTGGATATTTGGACCTCTTTGAGGATTTCGTTGGAAACGGGATTTCTGCATATAACGCTATATTGAAGAATTCTCAGTAACTTCTTTGGGGTGCGTGTGTTCAACTCACAGAGTTGTACCTTCCTTTAGAAAGAGCAGATTTGAAAGCCTCTTCTTGAGGAATTTGCAAGTGGAGATTTCAAGCGATTTGGGGCCAAAGGTAGAAAAGGATATATCTTCGAATGAAAACTAGAGAGAATCATTCTCAGCAACCATTATGGGATGTGTGCGTTCCACTCACAGAGTTTAACCTTTCTTTTCGTAGAGCAGTTTGGAAACACTCTGTTTGTAAAGTCTGCAAGTGGATATTTGGACCTCCTTGAGGATTTCGTTGGAAGCGGGATTTCTGCATATAACGCTAGACAGAAGAATTCTCAGTAATTCTTTGGGCTGCGTGTGTTCAACTCACAGAGTTGAACCTTCCTTTAGACAGAGCAGATTTGAAACCCTCTTTATGTGGAATTTGCAAGTGGAGATTTCAAGCGCTTTGGGTCCAATGGTAGAAATGGAAATATCTTCGCATAAAAACTAGAGAGAATCATTCTCAGCAACCACTTTGTGATGGGTGCGTTCCACTCACAGAGTTTAACCTTTCTTTTCATAGAGCAGATTGGAAACACCCTGTTTGTAAAGTCTGCAAGTGGATATTTGGACCTCTTTGAGGATTTCGTTGGAAACGGGATTTCTGCATATATCGCTAGACAGAAGAATTCTCAGTAACTTCTTTGGGCTGTGTGTGTTCAACACACAGAGTTGATCTTTCCTTTAGACAGTGCAGATTTGACCCCTCTTTTTGTGGAATTTACAAGTGGAGATTTCAAGCGCTTTCGGGCCAACGGTAGAAAAGGAAACATCTTTAAATAAAAACTAGAGAGAATCATTCTCAGCAACCACTTTGTGATATGTGCGTTCCACTCACGCAGTTTAACCTTTCTTTTCATAGAGCAGTTTGCAAACACTCTGTTTGTAAAGTCTGCAAGTGGATATTTGGACCTCTTTGAGGATTTCGTTGGAAACGGGATTTCTGCATATAAAGCTAGATAGAAGAATTCTCAGTAACTTCTTTGGGGTGCGTGTGTTCAACTCACAGAGTTGTACCTTTCTTTAGAAAGAGCAGATTTGAAACCCTCTTTTTGAGGAATTTGCAAGTGGAGATTTCAACGATTTGGGGCCAACGGTAGAAAAGGAAATATCTTCGAATAAAAACTAGAGAGAATCATTCTCAGCAACCACTTTGGGATGTGTGCGTTCCCCTCACAGAGCTTAACCTTTCTTTTCGTAGAGCAGTTTGGAAACACTCTGTTTGTAAAGTCTGCAAGTGGATATTTGGACCTCCTTGAGGATTTCGTTGGAAGCGGGATTTCTGCATAAAACGCTAGACAGAAGAATTCTCAGTAATTCTTTGGGCTGCGTGTGTTCAACTCACCGAGTTGAACCTTCCTTTAGACAGAGCAGATTTGAAACCCTCTTTTTGTGGAATACACAAGTGGAGATTTCAAGCCCTTTGGGGCCAACGGTAGAAAAGGAAATATCTTTGTATAAAAACTAGAGAGAATCATTTTCAGCAACCTCTTGGTGATGTGTGCGTTCCACTCACAGAGTTTAACCTTTCTTTTCATAGAGCAGTTTGCAAACACTCTGTTTGTAATGTCTGCAAGTGGATATTTGGACCTCTTTGAGGATTTCGTTGGAAACGGGATTTCTGCATATAACGGTAGAGAGAAGAATTCTCAGTAACTTCTTTGGGCTGTGTGTGTTCAACTCACAGAGTTGAACTTTCCTTTAGGCAGTGCAGATTTGAAGCCTCTTATTGTGGAAATTACAAGTGGACATTTCAAGCGCTTTGGGGCCAACGGTAGAAAAGGAAATATCTTTGTATAAAAACTAGAGAGAATCATTCTCAGCAACCACTTTGTGATATGTGCGTTCCACTCACGGAGTTTAACCTTTCTTTTCATAGAGCAGTTTGGAAACACTGTGTTTGAAAGTCTGCAAGTGGATATTTGGACATCTTTGAGGATTTCGTTGGAAACGGGATTTCTGCATATAACTCTAGACAGAAGAATTCTCAGTAACTTCTTTGGGCTGCGTGTGTTCAACTCACAGAGTTGTACATTCCTTTAGAGAGAGCAGATTTGAAACCCTCTTCTTGTGGAATTTGCAAGTGGAGATTTCAAGCAATTTGGGGCCAACGGTAGAAAAGGAAATATCATCGAATAAAAACTAGAGAGAATCATTCTCAGCAACCACTTTGGGATGTGTGCGTTCCACTCACAGAGTTTAACCTTTCTTTTCATAGAGCAGTTTGCAAACACTCTGTTTGTAAAGTCTGCAAGTGGATATTTTTACCTCTTTGAGGAGTTCGTTGGAAACGGGATTTCTGCATATAACGCTAGACAGAAGAATTCTCAGTAACTTCCTTGGTCTGTGTGAGTTCAATTCTCAGAGTTGAACTTTCCTTTAGACAGTGCAGATTTGAACTCACTTTTTGTGGAATTTACAAGTGGAGATTTCAAGCGCTTTGGGGCCAACGGTAGAAAAGGAAATATCTTTGTAGAAAAACTAGAGAGAATCATTCTCAGCAACCACTTTGGGATGTGTGCGTTCCACTCACAGAGTTTAACTTTTCTTTTCATGGAGCAGTTTGGAAACACTGTGTTTGTAAAGTCTGCAAGTGGATATTTGGACCTCTTTGAGGATTTCTTTGGAAACGGGATTTCATCATATAACGCTAGATTGAAGAATTCTCAGTAACTTCTTTGGGGTGCGTGTGTTCAACTCACAGAGTTGTACCTTCCTTTAGAAAGAGCAGATTTGAAAGCCTCTTCTTGAGGAATTTACAAGTGTAGATTTCAAGCGATTTGGGGCCAAAGTTAGAAAAGGATATATCTTCGAATAAAAACTAGAGAGAATCATTCTCAGCAACCACTATGGGATGTGTGCGTTCCACTCACAGAGTTTAACCTTTCTTTTCGTAGAGCAGTTTGCAAACACTCTGTTTGTAAAGTCTGCAAGGGGATATTTGGACCTCTTTGAGGATTTCGTTGGAAACGGGATTTCTGCATATAACGCTAGACAGAAGAATTCTCAGTAACTTCTTTTGGCTGGGTGTGTTCAACTCACAGAGTTGTACCTTCCTTTAGAAAGAGCAGATTTGAAACCCTCTTTTTGTGGAATTTGCAAGTGGAGATTTCAAGCGATTTGGGACCAACGGTAGAAATGGTAATATCTTCCCGTAAAAACTAGAGAGAATCATTCTCAGCAACCACTTTGGGATGGGTTCGTTCCACTCACCGAGTTTAACCTTTCTTTTCATAGAGCAGTTTGCAAACACTCTGTTTGTAAAGTCTGCAAGTGGATATTTGGACCTCTTTGAGGATTTCGTTGGAAACGGGATTTCTGCATATAACGCTAGACAGAAGAATTCTCAGTAACTTCTTTTGGCTGCGTGTGTTCAACACACAGAGTTGATCTTTCCTTTAGACAGTGCAGATTTGACCCCTCTTTTTGTGGAATTTACCAGTGGAGATTTCAAGCGCTTTCGGGCCAACGGTAGAAAAGGAAACATCTTTGAATAAAAACTAGAGAGAATCATTCTCAGCAACCACTTTGTGATATGTGCGTGCCACTCACGCAGTTTAAACTTTCTTTTCATAGAGCAGTTTGGAAACAATCTGCATGTAAAGTCTGCAGGTGGATATTTGGACCTCTTTGAGGATTTCGTTGGAAACGGGATTTCTGCATCTAACGCTAGACAGAAGAATTCTCAGTAACTTCTTTGGGCTGTGTGTGTTCAACTCACAGAGTTGTACCTTCCTTTAGACAGAGCAGATTTGAAACCCTCTTTTTGAGGAATTTGCAAGTGGAGATTTCAAGCGATTTGGGGCCAGCGGTAGAAAAGGAAATATCTTTGAATAAAAAGTAGAGAGAATCATTTTCAGCAACCACTTGGTGATGTGTGCGTTCCACTCACAGAGTTTAACCTTTCTTTTCATAGAGCAGTTTGTAAACACTCTGTTTGTAAAGTCAGCAAGTGGATATTTGGACCTCTTTGAGGATTTCGTTGGAAACGGGATTTCTGAATTTAACGCTAGACAGAAGAATTCTCAGTAACTTCTTGTGGCTGCGTGTGTTCAACCCACAGAGTTGTACCTTCCTTTAGACAGAGCAGATTTGATACCCTCTTTTTGTGGAATTTGCAAGTGTTGATTTCAAGCGCTTTGGGGCCAACGGTAGAAACGGAAATATCTTCGAATAAAAACTAGAGAGAATCATTCTCAGCAACCACTTTGTGATATGTGCGTTCCACTCACAGAGTTTAAACTTTCTTTTCATAGAGCAGTTTGCAAACACTCTGTTTGTAAAGTCTGGAAGTGGATAATTGGACCTCTTTGAGGATTTCGTTGGAAACGGGATTTCTGCATATAAAGCTAGATAGAAGAATTCTCAGTAACTTCTTTGGGGTTCGTGTGTTCAACTAACAGAGTTGTACCTTTCTTTTGAAAGAGCAGATTTGAAACCCTCTTTTTGAGGAATTTGCAAGTGGAGATTTCAAGCGATTTGGGGCCAATGGTAGAAAAGGAAATATCTTTGTATAAAAACTAGAGAGAATCATTCTCAGCAACCACTTTGGGATGTGTGCGTTCCACTCACAGAGTTTAACCTTTCTTTTCATAGAGCAGTTTGCAAACACTCTGTTTGTAAAGTCTGCAAGGGGATATTTGGACCTCTTTGAGGATTTCGTTGGAAACGGGATTTCTGCATATAACGCTAGACAGAAGAATTCTCAGTAACTTCTTTTGGCTGGGTGTGTTCAACTCACAGAGTTGTACCTTCCTTTAGAAGGAGCAGATTTGAAACCCTCTTTTTGTGGAATTTGCAAGTGGAGATTTCAAGCGATTTGGGACCAACGGTAGAAATGGTAATATCTTCCCGTAAAAACTAGAGAGAATCATTCTCAGCAACCACTTTGGGATGTGTTCGTTCCACTCACAGAGTTTAACCTTTCTTTTCGTAGAGCAGTTTGCAAACACTCTGTTTGTAAAGTCTGCAAGTGGATATTTTGACCTCTTTGAGGATTTCGTTGGAAACGGGATTTCTGCATATAACGCTAGACAGAAGAATTGTCAGTAACTTCTTTGGGCTGCGTGTGTTCAACCCACAGAGTTGTAACTTCCTTTAGAAAAAGCAGATTTGAAACCCTCTTCTTGTGGAATTTGCTAGTGGAGATTTCAAGCGATTTGGGGCCAACGGTAGAAACGGAAATATCTTCGAATAAAAACTAGAGAGAATCATTCTCAGCAACCACTTTGTGATATGTGCGTTTCACTCACAGAGTTTAACCTTTCTTTTCATAGAGTAGTTTGCAATCACTCTGTTTGCAAAGTCTGCAAGTGGATATTTGGGCCTCTTTGAGGATTTCGTTGGAAACGGGATTTCTGCATATAACGGTAGAGAGAAGAATTCTCAGTAACTTCTTTGGGCTGTGTGTGTTCCACTCACAGAGTTGAACTTTCCTTTAGGCAGTGCAGATTTGAAGCCTCTTATTGTGGAAATTACAAGCGGAGATTTCAAGCGATTTGGGGCCAAAGGTAGAAAAGGATATATCTTCGAATAAAAACTAGAGAGAATCATTCTCAGCAACCACTATGGGATGTGTGCGTTCCACTCAAAGAGTTTAACCTTTCTTTTCGTAGAGCAGTTTGGATACACTCTGTTTGTAAAGTCTGCAAGTGGATATTTGGACCTCCTTGAGGATTTCGTTGGAAGCGGGATTTCTGCATATAACGCTAGACAGAAGAATTCTCAGTAACTTCTTTTGGCTGGGTGTGTTCAACTCACAGAGTTGTACCTTCCTTTAGAAGGAGCAGATTTGAAACCCTCTTTTTGTGGAATTTGCAAGTGGAGATTTCAAGCGATTTGGGACCAACGGTAGAAATGGTAATATCTTCCCGTAAAAACTAGAGAGAATCATTCTCAGCAACCACTTTGGGATGTGTTCGTTCCACTCACAGAGTTTAACCTTTCTTTTCGTAGAGCAGTTTGCAAACACTCTGTTTGTAAAGTCTGCAAGTGGATATTTTGACCTCTTTGAGGATTTCGTTGGAAACGGGATTTCTGCATATAACGCTAGACAGAAGAATTGTCAGTAACTTCTTTGGGCTGCGTGTGTTCAACCCACAGAGTTGTAACTTCCTTTAGAAAAAGCAGATTTGAAACCCTCTTCTTGTGGAATTTGCTAGTGGAGATTTCAAGCGATTTGGGGCCAACGGTAGAAACGGAAATATCTTCGAATAAAAACTAGAGAGAATCATTCTCAGCAACCACTTTGTGATATGTGCGTTTCACTCACAGAGTTTAACCTTTCTTTTCATAGAGTAGTTTGCAATCACTCTGTTTGCAAAGTCTGCAAGTGGATATTTGGGCCTCTTTGAGGATTTCGTTGGAAACGGGATTTCTGCATATAACGGTAGAGAGAAGAATTCTCAGTAACTTCTTTGGGCTGTGTGTGTTCCACTCACAGAGTTGAACTTTCCTTTAGGCAGTGCAGATTTGAAGCCTCTTATTGTGGAAATTACAAGCGGAGATTTCAAGCGATTTGGGGCCAAAGGTAGAAAAGGATATATCTTCGAATAAAAACTAGAGAGAATCATTCTCAGCAACCACTATGGGATGTGTGCGTTCCACTCAAAGAGTTTAACCTTTCTTTTCGTAGAGCAGTTTGGATACACTCTGTTTGTAAAGTCTGCAAGTGGATATTTGGACCTCCTTGAGGATTTCGTTGGAAGCGGGATTTCTGCATATAACGCTAGACAGAAGAATTCTCAGTAATTCTTTGGGCTGCGTGTGTTCAACTCACAGAGTTGAACCTTTCTTTAGACAGAGCAGATTTGAAACCCTCTTTTTGTGGAATATACAAGTGGAGATTTCAAGCGTTTTGGGGCCAACGGTAGAAAAGGAAATATTTTTGTATAAAAACTAGAGAGAATCATTCTCAGCAACCACTTTGTGATATGTGCGTTCCACTCACAGAGTTTAAACTTTCTTTTCATAGAGCAGTTTGCAAACACTCTGTTTGTAAAGTCTGCAAGTGGATATTTGGACCTCTTTGAGGATTTCGTTGGAATCGAGATTTCTGCATATAAAGCTAGATAGAAGAATTCTCAGTAACTTCTTTGGGGTGCGTGTGTTCAACTCACAGAGTTGTACCTTTCTTTAGAAAGAGCAGATTTGAAACCCTCTTTTTGAGGAATTTGCAAGTGGAGATTTCAAGCGATTTGGGGCCAACGGTAGAAAAGGAAATATCTTCGAATAAAAACTAGAGAGAATCATTCTCAGCAACCACTTTGGGATGTGTGCGTTCCACTCACAGAGTTTAACCTTTCTTTTCATAGAGTAGTTTGCAATCACTCTGTTTGCAAAGTCTGCAAGTGGATATTTGGACCTCTTTGAGGATTTCGTTGGAAACGGGATTTCTGCATATAACGGTAGAGAGAAGAATTCTCAGTAACTTCTTTGGGCTGTGTGTGTTCAACTCACAGAGTTGAACTTTCTTTTAGGCAGTGCAGATTTGAAGCCTCTTATTGTGGAAATTACAAGTGGACATTTCAAGCGCTTTGGGGCCAACGGTAGAAAAGGAAACATCTTCGAATAAAAACTAGAGAGAATCATTCTCAGCAACCACTATGGGATGTGTGCGTTCAACTCACAGAGTTTAACCTTTCTTTTCGTAGAGCAGTTTGGAAACACTCTGTTTGTAAAGTCTGCAAGTGGATATTTGGACCTCCTTGAGGATTTCGTTGGAAGCGGGATTTCTGCATATAACGCTAGACAGAAGAATTCTCGGTAATTCTTTGGGCTGCGTGTGTTCATCTCACAGAGTTCAACCTTCCTTTAGACAGAGCAGATTTGAAACCCTCTTTTTGTGGAATTTGCAAGTGGGGATTTCAAGCGCTTTGGGGCCAATGGTAGAAATGGAACTATCTTCGCATAAAGACTAGAGAGAATCATTCTCAGCAACCACTTTGTGATGGGTGCGTTCCACTCACAGAGTTTAACCTTTCTTTTCATAGAGCAGTTTGGAAACACTGTGTTTGAAAGTCTGCAAGTGGATATTTGGACATCTTTGAGGATTTCGTTGGAAACGGGATTTCTGCATATAACGCTAGACAGAAGAATTCTCAGTAACTTCTTTGGACTGCGTGTGTTCAACTCACAGAGTTGTACATTCCTTTAGAGAGAGCAGATTTGAAACCCTCTTCTTGTGGAATTTGCAAGTGGAGATTTCAAGCAATTTGGGGCCAACGGTAGAAAAGGAAATATCATCGAATAAAAACTAGAGAGAATCATTCTCAGCAACCACTTTGGGATGTGTGCGTTCCACTCACAGAGTTTAACCTTTCTTTTCATACAGCAGTTTGCAAACACTCTGTTTGTAAAGTCTGCAAGTGGATATTTTTACCTCTTTGAGGAGTTCGTTGGAAACGGGATTTCTGCATATAACGCTAGACAGAAGAATTCTCAGTAACTTCCTTGGTCTGTGTGAGTTCAACTCACAGAGTTGAACTTTCCTTTAGACAGTGCAGATTTGAACCCACTTTTTGTGGAATTTACAAGTGGAGATTTCAAGCGCTTTGGGGCCAACGGTAGAAAAGGAAATATCTTTGTAGAAAAACTAGAGAGAATCATTCTCAGCAACCACTTTGGGATGTGTGCGTTCCACTCACAGAGTTTAACTTTTCTTTTCATGGAGCAGTTTGGAAACACTGTGTTTGTAAAGTCTGCAAGTGGATATTTGGACCTCTTTGAGGATTTCGTTGGAAACGGGATTTCTGCATATAACGCTAGATTGAAGAATTCTCAGTAACTTCTTTGGGGTGCGTGTGTTCAACTCACAGAGTTGTACCTTCCTTTAGAAAGAGCAGATTTGAAAGCCTCTTCTTGAGGAATTTGCAAGTGGAGATTTCAAGCGATTTGGGGCCAAAGGTAGAAAAGTATATATCTTCGAATAAAAACTAGAGAGAATCATTCTCAGCAACCACTATGGGATGTGTGCGTTCCACTCACAGAGTTTAACCTTTCTTTTCGTAGAGCAGTTTGGAAACACTCTGTTTGTAAAGTCTGCAAGTGGATATTTGGACCTCCTTGAGGATTTCATTGGAAGCGGGATTTCTGCATATAACGCTAGACAGAAGAATTCTCAGTAATTCTTTGGGCTGCGTGTGTTCAACTCACAGAGTTGAACCTTCCTTTAGACAGAGCAGATTTGAAACCCTCTTTTTGTGGAATTTGCAAGTGGAGATTTCAAGCGCTTTGGGGCCAATGGTAGAAATGGAAATATTTTCACATAAAGACTAGAGAGAATCATTCTCAGCAACCACTTTGTGATGGGTGCGTTCCACTCACAGAGTTTAACCTTTCTTTTCATAGAGCAGATTGGAAACACCCTGTTTGTAAAGTCTGCAAGTGGATATTTGGACCTCTTTGAGGATTTCGTTGGAAACGGGATTTCTGCATATATCGCTAGACAGAAGAATTCTCAGTAACTTCTTTGGGCTGTGTGTGTTCAACACACAGAGTTGATCTTTCCTTTAGACAGTGCAGATTTGACCCCTCTTTTTGTGGAATTTACAAGTGGAGATTTCAAGCGCTTTCGGGCCAACGGTAGAAAAGGAAACATCTTTGAATAAAAACTAGAGAGAATCATTCTCAGCAACCACTTTGTGATATGTGCGTTCCACTCACGCAGTTTAACCTTTCTTTTCATAGAGCAGTTTGGAAACAATCTGCATGTAAAATCTGCAGGTGGATATTTGGACCTCTTTGAGGATTTCGTTGGAAACGTGATTTCTGCATCTAACGCTAGACAGAAGAATTCTCAGTAACTTCTTTGGGCTGTGTGTGTTCAACTCACAGAGTTGTACCTTCCTTTAGACAGAGCAGATTTGAAACCCTGTTTTTGAGGAATTTGCAAGTGGAGATTTCAAGCGCTTTGGGGCCAACGGTAGAAAAGGAAATATCTTCCTCTAAAAACTAGAGAGAATCATTCTCAGCAACCACTATGGGATATGTGCGTTCCACTCACAGAGTTTAACTTTTCTTTTCATAGAGCAGTTTGCAAACACTCTGTTTGTAAAGTCTGCAAGTGGATATTTGGACCTCTTTGAGGATTTCGTTGGAAACGGGATTTCTGCATATAAAGCTAGATAGAAGAATTCTCAGTAACTTCTTTGGGGTGCGTGTGTTCAACTCACAGAGTTGTACCTTTCTTTAGAAAGAGCAGATTTGAAACCCTCTTTTTGAGGAATTTGCAAGTGGAGATTTCAAGCGATTTGGGGCCAACGGTAGAAAAGGAAATATCTTCGAATAAAAACTAGAGAGAATCATTCTCAGCAACCACTTTGGGATGTGTGCGTTCCCCTCACAGAGCTTAACCTTTCTTTTCGTAGAGCAGTTTGGAAACACTCTGTTTGTAAAGTCTGCAAGTGGATATTTGGACCTCCTTGAGGATTTCGTTGGAAGCGGGATTTCTGCATAAAACGCTAGACAGAAGAATTCTCAGTAATTCTTTGGGCTGCGTGTGTTCAACTCACCGAGTTGAACCTTCCTTTAGACAGAGCAGATTTGAAACCCTCTTTTTGTGGAATATACAAGTGGAGATTTCAAGCGCTTTGGGGCCAACGGTAGAAAAGGAAACATTTTTGTATAAAAACTAGAGAGAATCATTTTCAGCAACCTCTTGGTGATGTGTGCGTTCCACTCACAGAGTTTAACCTTTCTTTTCATAGAGCAGTTTGCAAACACTCTGCTTGTAAAGTCTGCAAGTGGATATTTGGACCTCTTTGAGGATTTCGTTGGAAACGGGATTTCTGCATATAACGGTAGAGAGAAGAATTCTCAGTAACTTCTTTGGTCTGTGTGTGTTCAACTCACAGAGTTGAACTTTCCTATAGGCAGTGCAGATTTGAAGCCTCTTATTGTGGAAATTACAAGTGGACATTTCAAGCGCTTTGGGGCCAACGGTAGAAAAGGAAATATCTTTGTATAAAAACTAGAGAGAATCATTCTCAGCAACCACTTTGTGATATGTGCGTTCCACTCACGGAGTTTAACCTTTCTTTTCATAGAGCAGTTTGGAAACACTGTGTTTGAAAGTCTGCAAGTGGATATTTGGACATCTTTGAGAATTTCGTTGGAAACGGGATTTCTGCATATAACTCTAGACAGAAGAATTCTCAGTAACTTCTTTGGGCTGCGTGTGTTCAACTCACAGAGTTGTACATTCCTTTAGAGAGAGCAGATTTGAAACCCTCTTCTTGTGGAATTTGCAAGTGGAGATTTCAAGCAATTTGGGGCCAACGGTAGAAAAGGAAATATCATCGAATAAAAACTAGAGAGAATCATTCTCAGCAACCACTTTGGGATGTGTGCGTTCCACTCACAGAGTTTAACCTTTCTTTTCATAGAGCAGTTTGCAAACACTCTGTTTGTAAAGTCTGCAAGTGGATATTTTTACCTCTTTGAGGAGTTCGTTGGAAACGGGATTTCTGCATATAACGCTAGACAGAAGAATTCTCAGTAACTTCCTTGGTCTGTGTGAGTTCAACTCTCAGAGTTGAACTTTCCTTTAGACAGTGCAGATTTGAACTCACTTTTTGTGGAATTTACAAGTGGAGATTTCAAGCGCTTTGGGGCCAACGGTAGAAAAGGAAATATCTTTGTAGAAAAACTAGAGAGAATCATTCTCAGCAACCACTTTGGGATGTGTGCGTTCCACTCACAGAGTTTAACTTTTCTTTTCATGGAGCAGTTTGGAAACACTGTGTTTGTAAAGTCTGCAAGTGGATATTTGGACCTCTTTGAGGATTTCGTTGGAAACGGGATTTCTGCATATAACGCTAGATTGAAGAATTCTCAGTAACTTCTTTGGGGTGCGTGTGTTCAACTCACAGAGTTGTACCTTCCTTTAGAAAGAGCAGATTTGAAAGCCTCTTCTTGAGGAATTTACAAGTGGAGATTTCAAGCGATTTGGGGCCAAAGGTAGAAAAGGATATATCTTCGAATAAAAACTAGAGAGAATCATTCTCAGCAACCACTATGGGATGTGTGCATTCCACTCACAGAGTTTAACCTTTCTTTTCGTAGAGCAGTTTGGAAACACTCTGTTTGTAAAGTCTGCAAGTGGATATTTGGACCTCCTTGAGGATTTCGTTGGAAGCGGGATTTCTGCATATAACGCTAGACAGAAGAATTCTCAGTAATTCTTTGGGCTGCGTGTGTTCAACTCACAGAGTTGAACCTTCCTTTAGACAGAGCAGATTTGAAACCCTCTTTTTGTGGAATTTGCAAGTGGAGATTTCAAGCGCTTTGGGGCCAATGGTATAAATGGAAATATCTTCACATAAAGACTAGAAAGAATCATTCTCAGCAACCACTTTGTGATGGGTGCGTTCCACTCACAGAGTTTAACCTTTCTTTTCATAGAGCAGATTGGAAACACCCTGTTTGTAAAGTCTGCAAGTGGATATTTGGACCTCTTTGAGGATTTCGTTGGAAACGGGATTTCTGCATCTAACGCTAGACAGAAGAATTCTCAGTAACTTCTTTGGGCTGTGTGTGTTCAACACACAGAGTTGATCTTTCCTTTAGACAGTGCAGATTTGACCCCTCTTTTTGTGGAATTTACAAGAGGAGATTTCAAGCGCTTTCGGGCCAACGGTAGAAAAGGAAACATCTTTGAATAAAAACTAGAGAGAATCATTCTCAGCAACCACTTTGTGATATGTGCGTTCCACTCACGCAGTTTAACCTTTCTTTTCATAGAGAAGTTTGGAAACAATCTGCATGTAAAGTCTGCAGGTGGATATTTGGACCTCTTTGAGGATTTCGTTGGAAACGTGATTTCTGCATCTAACGCTAGACAGAAGAATTCTCAGTAACTTCTTTGGGCTGTGTGTGTTCAACTCACAGAGTTGTACCTTCCTTTAGACAGAGCAGATTTGAAACCCTGTTTTTGAGGAATTTGCAAGTGGAGATTTCAAGCGCTTTGGGGCCAACGGTAGAAAAGGAAATATTTTTGTATAAAAACTAGAGAGAATCATTCTCAGCAACCACTTTGTGATGGGTGCGTTCCACTCACAGAGTTTAACCTTTCTTTTCATAGAGCAGATTGGAAACACCCTGTTTGTAAAGTCTGCAAGTGGATATTTGGACCTCTTTGAGGATTTCGTTGGAAACGGGATTTCTGCATATATCGCTAGACAGAAGAATTCTCAGTAACTTCTTTGGGCTGTGTGTGTTCAACACACAGAGTTGATCTTTCCTTTAGACAGTGCAGATTTGACCCCTCTTTTTGTGGAATTTACCAGTGGAGATTTCAAGCGCTTTCGGGCCAACGGTAGAAAAGGAAACATCTTTGAATAAAAACTAGAGAGAATCATTCTCAGCAACCACATTGTGATATGTGCGTGCCACTCACACAGTTTAACCTTTCTTTTCATAGAGCAGTTTGGAAACAATCTGCATGTAAAGTCTGCAGGTGGATATTTGGACCTCTTTGAGGATTTCTTTGGAAACGGGATTTCTGCATCTAACGCTAGACAGAAGAATTCTCAGTAACTTCTTTGGGCTCTGTGTGTTCAACTCACAGAGTTGTACCTTCCTTTAGACAGAGCAGATTTGAAACCCTCTTTTTCAGGAATTTGCAAGTGGAGATTTCAAGCGCTTTGGGGCCAACGGTTGAAATGGTAATATCTTCCTATAAAAACTAGAGAGAATCATTCTCAGCAACCACTATGGGATATGTGCGTTCCACTCACTGAGTTTAACTTTTCTTTTCATAGAGCAGTTTGGAAACACTCTGTTTGTAAAGTCTGCAAGTGGATATTTGGACCTCCTTGAGGATTTCGTTGGAAGCGGGATTTCTGCATATAACGCTAGACAGAAGAATTCTCAGTAATTCTTTCGGCTGCGTGTGTTCAACTCACAGAGTTGGACCTTTCTTTAGACAGAGCAGATTTGAAACCCTCTTTTTGTGGAATATACAAGTGGAGATTTCAAGCGCTTTGGGGCCAATGGTAGAAAAGGAAACATTTTTGTATAAAAACTAGAGAGAATCATTCTCAGCAACCTCTTTGTGATATGTGCGTTCCACTCGCAGAGTTTAAACTTTCTTTTCATAGAGTAGTTTGCAAACACTCTGTTTGTAAAGTCTGCAAGTGGATATTTGGACCTCTTTGAGGATTTCGTTGGAAACGGGATTTCTGCCTATAACGATAGAGAGAAGTATTCTCAGTAACTTCTTTGGGCTGTGTGTGTTCAACTCACAGAGTTGAACTTTCCTTTAGGCAGTGCAGATTTGAAGCCTCTTATTGTGGAAATTACAAGTGGACATTTCAAGCGCTTTGGGGCCAACGGTAGAAAAGGAAATATCTTTGTATAAAAACTAGAGAGAATCATTCTCAGCAACCACTTTGTGATATGTGCGTTCCACTCACGGAGTTTAACCTTTCTTTTCATAGAGCAGTTTGGAAACACTGTGTTTGAAAGTCTGCAAGTGGATATTTGGACATCTTTGAGGATTTCGTTGGAAACGGGATTTCTGCATATAACTCTAGACAGAAGAATTCTCAGTAACTTCTTTGGGCTGCGTGTGTTCAACTCACAGAGTTGTACATTCCTTTAGAGAGAGCAGATTTGAAACCCTCTTCTTGTGGAATTTGCAAGTGGAGATTTCAAGCAATTTGGGGCCAACGGTAGAAAAGGAAATATCATCGAATAAAAACTAGAGAGAATCATTCTCAGCAACCACTTTGGGATGTGTGCGTTCCACTCACAGAGTTTAACCTTTCTTTTCATAGAGCAGTTTGCAAACACTCTGTTTGTAAAGTCTGCAAGTGGATATTTTTACCTCTTTGAGGAGTTCGTTGGAAACGGGATTTCTGCATATAATGCTAGACAGAAGAATTCTCAGTAACTTCCTTGGTCTGTGTGAGTTCAACTCTCAGAGTTGAACTTTCCTTTAGACAGTGCAGATTTGAACTCACTTTTTGTGGAATTTACAAGTGGAGATTTCAACCGCTTTGGGGCCAACGGTAGAAAAGGAAATATCTTTGTAGAAAAACTAGAGAGAATCATTCTCAGCAACCACTTTGGGATGTGTGCGTTCCACTCACAGAGTTTAACTTTTCTTTTCATGGAGCAGTTTGGAAACACTGTGTTTGTAAAGTCTGCAAGTGGATATTTGGACCTCTTTGAGGATTTCGTTGGAAACGGGATTTCTGCATATAACGCTAGATTGAAGAATTCTCAGCAACTTCTTTGGGGTGCGTGTGTTCAACTCACAGAGTTGTACCTTCCTTTAGAAAGAGCAGATTTGAAAGCCTCTTCTTGAGGAATTTACAAGTGGAGATTTCAAGCGATTTGGGGCCAAAGGTAGAAAAGGATATATCTTCGAATAAAAACTAGAGAGAATCATTCTCAGCAACCACTTTGTGATGGGTGCGTTCCACTCACAGAGTTTAACCTTTCTTTTCATAGAGCAGATTGGAAACACCCTGTTTGTAAAGTCTGCAAGTGGATATTTGGACCTCTTTGAGGATTTCGTTGGAAACGGGATTTCTGCATATATCGCTAGACAGAAGAATTCTCAGTAACTTCTTTGGGCTGTGTGTGTTCAACACACAGAGTTGAACTTTCCTTTAGACAGTGCAGATTTGACCCCTCTTTTTGTGGAATTTACCAGTGGAGATTTCAAGCGCTTTCGGGCCAACGGTAGAAAAGGAAACATCTTTGAATAAAAACTAGAGAGAATCATTGTCAGCAACCACATTGTGATATGTGCGTGCCACTCACGCAGTTTAACCTTTCTTTTCATAGAGCAGTTTGGAAACAATCTGCATGTAAAGTCTGCAGGTGGATATTTGGACCTCTTTGAGGATTTCGTTGGAAACGGGATTTCTGCATCTAACGCTAGACAGAAGAATTCTCAGTAACTTCTTTGGGCTGTGTGTGTTCAACTCACAGAGTTGTACCTTCCTTTAGACAGAGCAGATTTGAAACCCTCTTTTTGAGGAATTTGCAAGTGGAGATTTCAAGCGCTTTGGGGCCAACGGTTGAAATGGTAATATCTTCCTATAAAAACTAGAGAGAATCATTCTCAGCAACCACTATGGGATATGTGCGTTCCACTCACTGAGTTTAACTTTTCTTTTCATAGAGCAGTTTGGAAAGACTCTGTTTGTAAAGTCTGCAAGTGGATATTTGGACATCCTTGAGGATTTCGTTGGAAGCGGGATTTCTGCATATAACGCTAGACAGAAGAATTCTCAGTAATTCTTTGGGCTGCGTGTGTTCAACTCACAGAGTTGGACCTTTCTTTAGACAGAGCAGATTTGAAACCCTCTTTTTGTGGAATATACAAGTGGAGATTTCAAGCGCTTTGGGGCCAACGGTAGAAAAGGAAACATTTTTGTATAAAAACTAGAGAGAATCATTCTCAGCAACCTCTTTGTGATATGTGCGTTCCACTCGCAGAGTTTAAACTTTCTTTTCATAGAGTAGTTTGCAAACACTCTGTTCGTAAAGTCTGCAAGTGGATATTTGGACCTCTTTGAGGATTTCGTTGGAAACGGGATTTCTGCCTATAACGGTAGAGAGAAGAATTCTCAGTAACTTCTTTGGGCTGTGTGTGTTCAACTCACAGAGTTGAACTTTCCTTTAGGCAGTGCAGATTTGAAGCCTCTTATTGTGGAAATTACAAGTGGACATTTCAAGCGCTTTGGGGCCAACGGTAGAAAAGGAAATATCATCGAATAAAAACCAGAGAGTATCATTCTCAGCAACCACTTTTTGATATGCGCGTTCCACTCACGGAGTTTAACCTTTCTTTTCATAGAGCAGTTTGGAAACACTGTGTTTGAAAGTCTGCAAGTGGATATTTGGACATCTTTGAGGATTTCATTGGAAACGGGATTTCTGCATATAACTAGACAGAAGAATTCTCAGTAACTTCTTTGGGCTGCGTGTGTTCAACTCACAGAGTTGTACATTCCTTTAGAGAGAGCAGATTTGAAACCCTCTTCTTGTGGAATTTGCAAGTGGAGATTTCAAGCAATTTGGGGCCAACGGTAGAAAAGGAAATATCATCGAATAAAAACTAGAGAGAATCATTCTCAGCAACCACTTTGGGATGTGTGCGTTCCACTCACGCAGTTTAACCTTTCTTTTCATAGAGCAGTTTGGAAACAATCTGCATGTAAAGTCTGCAGGTGGATATTTGGACCTCTTTGAGGATTTCGTTGGAAACGGGATTTCTGCATATAACGCTAGACAGAAGAATTCTCAGTAACTTCCTTGGTCTGTGTGAGTTCAACTCTCAGAGTTGAACTTTCCTTTAGACAGTGCAGATTTGAACTCACTTTTTGTGGAATTTACAAGTGGAGATTTCAAGGGCTTTGGGGCCAACGGTAGAAAAGGAAATATCTTTGTAGAAAAACTAGAGAGAATCATTCTCAGCAACCACTTTGGGATGTGTGCGTTCCACTCACAGAGTTTAACTTTTCTTTTCATGGAGCAGTTTGGAAACACTCTGTTTGTAAAGTCTGCAAGTGGATATTTGGACCTCTTTGAGGATTTCGTTGGAAACGGGATTTCTGCATATAACGCTAGATTGAAGAATTCTCAGTAACTTCCTTGGGGTGCGTGTGTTCAACTCACAGAGTTGTACCTTCCTTTAGAAAGAGCAGATTTGAAAGCCTCTTCTTGAGGAATTTACAAGTGGAGATTTCAAGCGATTTGGGGCCAAAGGTAGAAAAGGATATATCTTCGAATAAAAACTAGACAGAATAATTCTCAGCAACCACTATGGGATGTGTGCGTTCCACTCACAGAGTTTAACCTTTCTTTTCGTAGAGCAGTTTGGAAACACTCTGTTTGTAAAGTCTGCAAGTGGATATTTGGACCTCCTTGAGGATTTCATTGGAAGCGGGATTTCTGCATATAACGCTAGACAGAAGAATTCTCAGTAATTCTTTGGGCTGTGTGTGTTCAACTCACAGAGCTGAACCTTTCTTTAGACAGAGCAGATTTGAAACGCTCTTTTTGTGGAATATACAAGTGGAGATTTCAAGCGTTTTGGGGCCAACGGTAGAAAAGGAAATATTTTTGTATAAAAACTAGAGAGAATCATTCTCAGCAACCACTTTGTGATATGTGCGTTCCACTCACAGAGTTTAAACTTTCTTTTCATAGAGCAGTTTGCAAACACTCTGTTTGTAAAGTCTGCAAGTGGATATTTGGACCTCTTTGAGGATTTCGTTGGAAACGGGATTTCTGCATATAAAGCTAGATAGAAGAATTCTCAGTAACTTCTTTGGGGTGCGTGTGTTCAACTCACAGAGTTGTACCTTTCTTTAGAAAGAGCAGATTTGAAACCCTCTTTTTGAGGAATTTGAAAGTGGAGATTTCAAGCGATTTGGGGCCAACGGTAGAAAAGGAAATATCTTTGTATAAAAACTAGAGAGAATCATTCTCAGCAACCACTTTGGGATGTGTGCGTTCCACTCACAGAGTTTAACCTTTCTTTTCATAGAGCAGTTTGCAAACACTCTGTTTGTAAAGTCTGCAAGTGGATATTTGGACCTCTTTGAGGATTTCGTTGGAAACGGGATTTCTGCATATAACGCTAGACAGAAGAATTCTCAGTAACTTCTTTGGGCTGCGTGTGTTCAACTCACAGAGTTGTACCTTTCTTTAGAAAGAGCAGATTTGAAACCCTCTTTTTGTGGAATTTGCAAGTGGAGATTTCAAGCGCTTTGGGGCGAACGGTAGAAATGGTAATATCTTCCTGTAAAAACTAGAGAGAATCATTCTCAGCAACCACTTTGGGATGTGTGCGTTCCACTCACAGAGTTTAACCTTTCTTTTCATAGAGCAGTTTGCAAACACTCTGTTTGTAAAGTCTGCAAGTGGATATTTGGACCTCTTTGAGGATTTCGTTTTAAACGGGATTTCTGCATATAACGCTAGACAGAAGAATTGTCAGTAACTTCTTTGGGCTGCGTGTGTTCAACCCACAGAGTTGTAACTTCCTTTAGAAAAAGCAGATTTGAAACCCTCTTCTTGTGGAATTTGCTAGTGGTGATTTCAAGCGATTTGTGGCCAACGGTAGAAACGGAAATATCTTCGAATAAAAACTAGAGAGAATAATTCTCAGCAACCACTTTGGGATGTGTGCGTTCCACTCACAGAGTTTAACCTTTCTTTTCATAGAGTAGTTTGCAATCACTCTGTTTGCAAAGTCTACAAGTGGATATTTGGACCTCTTTGAGGATTTCGTTGGAAACGGGATTTCTGCATATAACTCTAGACAGAAGAATTCTCAGTAAATTCTTTGGGCTGCGTGTGTTCAACTCACAGAGTTGTACATTCCTTTAGAGAGAGCAGATTTGAAACCCTCTTCTTGTGGAATTTGCAAGTGGAGATTTCAAGCAATTTGGGGCCAACGGTAGAAAAGGAAATATCATCGAATAAAAACTAGAGAGAATCATTCTCAGCAACCACTTTGGGATGTGTGCGTTCCACTCACAGAGTTTAACCTTTCTTTTCATAGAGCAGTTTGCAAACACTCTGTTTGTAAAGTCTGCAAGTGGATATTTTTACCTCTTTGAGGAGTTCGTTGGAAACGGGATTTCTGCATATAACGCTAGACAGAAGAATTCTCAGTAACTTCCTTGGTCTGTGTGAGTTCAACTCTCAGAGTTGAACTTTCCTTTAGACAGTGCAGATTTGAACTCACTTTTTGTGGAATTTACAAGTGGAGATTTCAAGCGCTTTGGGGCCAACGGTAGAAAAGGAAATATCTTTGTAGAAAAACTAGAGAGAATCATTCTCAGCAACCACTTTGGGATGTGTGCGTTCCACTCACAGAGTTTAACTTTTCTTTTCATGGAGCAGTTTGGAAACACTGTGTTTGTAAAGTCTGCAAGTGGATATTTGGACCTCTTTGAGGATTTCGTTGGAAACGGGATTTCTGCATATAACGCTAGATTGAAGAATTCTCAGTAACTTCTTTGGGGTGCGTGTGTTCAACTCACAGAGTTGTACCTTCCTTTAGAAAGAGCAGATTTGAAAGCCTCTTCTTGAGGAATTTACAAGTGGAGATTTCAAGCGATTTGGGGCCAAAGGTAGAAAAGGATATATCTTCGAATAAAAACTAGAGAGAATCATTCTCAGCAACCACTATGGGATGTGTGCGTTCCACTCACAGATTTTAACCTTTCTTTTCGTAGAGCAGTTTGGAAACACTCTGTTTGTAAAGTCTGCAAGTGGATATTTGGACCTCCTTGAGGATTTCGTTGGAAGCGGGATTTCTGCATATAACGCTAGACAGAAGAATTCTCAGTAATTCTTTGGGCTGCGTGTGTTCAACTCACAGAGTTGAACCTTCCTTTAGACAGAGCAGATTTGAAACCCTCTTTTTGTGGAATTTGCAAGTGGAGATTTCAAGCGCTTTGGGGCCAATGGTAGAAATGGAAATATCTTCACATAAAGACTAGAGAGAATCATTCTCAGCAACCACTTTGTGATGGGTGCGTTCCACTCACAGAGTTTAACCTTTCTTTTCATAGAGCAGATTGGAAACACCCTGTTTGTAAAGTCTGCAAGTGGATATTTGGACCTCTTTGAGGATTTCGTTGGAAACGGGATTTCTGCATATATCGCTAGACAGAAGAATTCTCAGTAACTTCTTTGGGCTGTGTGTGTTCAACACACAGAGTTGATCTTTCCTTTAGACAGTGCAGATTTGACCCCTCTTTTTGTGGAATTTACAAGTGGAGATTTCAGGCGCTTTCGGGCCAACGGTAGAAAAGGAAACATCTTTGAATAAAAACTAGAGAGAATCATTCTCAGCAACCACTTTGTGATATGTGCGTGCCACTCACGCAGTTTAACCTTTCTTTTCATAGAGCAGTTTGGAAACAATCTGCATGTAAAGTCTGCAGGTGGATATTTGGACCTCTTTGAGGATTTCGTTGGAAACGGGATTTCTGCCTATAACGGTAGAGAGAAGAATTCTCAGTAACTTCTTTGGGCTGTGTGTGTTCAACTCACAGAGTTGAACTTTCCTTTAGGCAGTGCAGATTTGAAGCCTCTTATTGTGGAAATTACAAGTGGACATTTCAAGCGCTTTGGGGCCAACGGTAGAAAAGGAAATATCATCGAATAAAAACCAGAGAGTATCATTCTCAGCAACCACTTTTTGATATGCGCGTTCCACTCACGGAGTTTAACCTTTCTTTTCATAGAGCAGTTTGGAAACACTGTGTTTGAAAGTCTGCAAGTGGATATTTGGACATCTTTGAGGATTTCGTTGGAAACGGGATTTCTGCATATAACTAGACAGAAGAATTCTCAGTAACTTCTTTGGGCTGCGTGTGTTCAACTCACAGAGTTGTACATTCCTTTAGAGAGAGCAGATTTGAAACCCTCTTCTTGTGGAATTTGCAAGTGGAGATTTCAAGCAATTTGGGGCCAACGGTAGAAAAGGAAATATCATCGAATAAAAACTAGAGAGAATCATTCTCAGCAACCACTTTGGGATGTGTGCGTTCCACTCACGCAGTTTAACCTTTCTTTTCATAGAGCAGTTTGGAAACAATCTGCATGTAAAGTCTGCAGGTGGATATTTGGACCTCTTTGAGGATTTCGTTGGAAAAGGGATTTCTGCATATAACGCTAGACAGAAGAATTCTCAGTAACTTCCTTGGTCTGTGTGAGTTCAACTCTCAGAGTTGAACTTTCCTTTAGACAGTGCAGATTTGAACTCACTTTTTGTGGAATTTACAAGTGGAGATTTCAAGGGCTTTGGGGCCAACGGTAGAAAAGGAAATATCTTTGTAGAAAAACTAGAGAGAATCATTCTCAGCAACCACTTTGGGATGTGTGCGTTCCACTCACAGAGTTTAACCTTTCTTTTCATGGAGCAGTTTGGAAACACTCTGTTTGTAAAGTCTGCAAGTGGATATTTGGACCTCTTTGAGGATTTCGTTGGAAACGGGATTTCTGCATATAACGCTAGACAGAAGAATTCTCAGTAACTTCTTTGGGCTGCGTGTGTTCAAGTCACAGAGTTGTACCTTTCTTTAGAAAGAGCAGATTTGAAACCCTCTTTTTGTGGAATTTGCAAGTGGAGATTTCAAGCGCTTTGGGGCCAACGGTAGAAATGGTAATATCTTCCTGTAAAAACTAGAGAGAATCATTCTCAGCAACCACTTTGGGATGTGTGCGTTCCACTCACAGAGTTTAACCTTTCTTTTCATAGAGCAGTTTGCAAACACTCTGTTTGTAAAGTCTGCAAGTGGATATTTGGACCTCTTTGAGGATTTCGTTGGAAACGGGATTTCTGCATATAACGCTAGACAGAAGAATTGTCAGTAACTTCTTTGGGCTGCGTGTGTTCAACCCACAGAGTTGTAACTTCCTTTAGAAAAAGCAGATTTGAAACCCTCTTCTTGTGGAATTTGCTAGTGGTGATTTCAAGCGATTTGTGGCCAACGGTAGAAACGGAAATATCTTCGAATAAAAACTAGAGAGAATAATTCTCAGCAACCACTTTGGGATGTGTGCGTTCCACTCACAGAGTTTAACCTTTCTTTTCATAGAGTAGTTTGCAATCACTCTGTTTGCATAGTCTACAAGTGGATATTTGGACCTCTTTGAGGATTTCGTTGGAAACGGGATTTCTGCATATAACTCTAGACAGAAGAATTCTCAGTAAATTCTTTGGGCTGCGTGTGTTCAACTCACAGAGTTGTACATTCCTTTAGAGAGAGCAGATTTGAAACCCTCTTCTTGTGGAATTTGCAAGTGGAGGTTTCAAGCAATTTGGGGCCAACGGTAGAAAAGGAAATATCATCGAATAAAAACTAGAGAGAATCATTCTCAGCAACCACTTTGGGATGTGTGCGTTCCACTCACAGAGTTTAACCTTTCTTTTCATAGAGCAGTTTGCAAACACTCTGTTTGTAAAGTCTGCAAGTGGATATTTTTACCTCTTTGAGGAGTTCGTTGGAAACGGGATTTCTGCATATAACGCTAGACAGAAGAATTCTCAGTAACTTCCTTGGTCTGTGTGAGTTCAACTCTCAGAGTTGAACTTTCCTTTAGACAGTGCAGATTTGAACTCACTTTTTGTGGAATTTACAAGTGGAGATTTCAAGCGCTTTGGGGCCAACGGTAGAAAAGGAAATATCTTTGTAGAAAAACTAGAGAGAATCATTCTCAGCAACCACTTTGGGATGTGTGCGTTCCACTCACAGAGTTTAACTTTTCTTTTCATGGAGCAGTTTGGAAACACTGTGTTTGTAAAGTCTGCAAGTGGATATTTGGACCTCTTTGAGGATTTCGTTGGAAACGGGATTTCTGCATATAACGCTAGATTGAAGAATTCTCAGTAACTTCTTTGGGGTGCGTGTGTTCAACTCACAGAGTTGTACCTTCCTTTAGAAAGAGCAGATTTGAAAGCCTCTTCTTGAGGAATTTACAAGTGGAGATTTCAAGCGATTTGGGGCCAAAGGTAGAAAAGGATATATCTTCGAATAAAAACTAGAGAGAATCATTCTCAGCAACCACTATGGGATGTGTGCGTTCCACTCACAGAGTTTAACCTTTCTTTTCGTAGAGCAGTTTGGAAACACTCTGTTTGTAAAGTCTGCAAGTGGATATTTGGACCTCCTTGAGGATTTCGTTGGAAGCGGGATTTCTGCATATAACGCTAGACAGAAGAATTCTCAGTAATTCTTTGGGCTGCGTGTGTTCAACTCACAGAGTTGAACCTTCCTTTAGACAGAGCAGATTTTAAACCCTCTTTTTGTGGAATTTGCAAGTGGAGATTTCAAGCGCTTTGGGGCCAATGGTAGAAATGGAAATATCTTCACATAAAGACTAGAGAGAATCATTCTCAGCAACCACTTTGTGATGGGTGCGTTCCACTCACAGAGTTTAACCTTTCTTTTCATAGAGCAGATTGGAAACACCCTGTTTGTAAAGTCTGCAAGTGGATATTTGGACCTCTTTGAGGATTTCGTTGGAAACGGGATTTCTGCATATATCGCTAGACAGAAGAATTCTCAGTAACTTCTTTGGGCTGTGTGTGTTCAACACACAGAGTTGATCTTTCCTTTAGACAGTGCAGATTTGACCCCTCTTTTTGTGGAATTTACAAGTGGAGATTTCAGGCGCTTTCGGGCCAACGGTAGAAAAGGAAACATCTTTGAATAAAAACTAGAGAGAATCATTCTCAGCAACCACTTTGTGATATGTGCGTTCCACTCACAGAGTTTAAACTTTCTTTTCATAGAGCAGTTTGCAAACACTCTGTTTGTAAAGTCTGCAAGTGGATATTTGGACCTCTTTGAGGATTTCTTTGGAAACGGGATTTCTGCATATAAAGCTAGATAGAAGAATTCTCAGTAACTTCTTTGGGGTGCGTGTGTTCAACTCACAGAGTTGTACCCTTCTTTAGAAAGAGCAGATTTGAAACCCTCTTTTTGAGGAATTTGAAAGTGGAGATTTCAAGCGATTTGGGGCCAACGGTAGAAAAGGAAATATCTTTGTATAAAAACTAGAGAGAATCATTCTCAGCAACCACTTTGGGATGTGTGCGTTCCACTCACAGAGTTTAACCTTTCTTTTCATAGAGCAGTTTGCAAACACTCTGTTTGTAAAGTCTGCAAGTGGATATTTGGACCTCTTTGAGGATTTCGTTGGAAACGGGATTTCTGCATATATCTCTAGACAGAAGAATTCTCAGTAACTTCTTTGGGCTGTGTGTGTTCAACACACAGAGTTGATCCTTCCTTTAGACAGTGCAGATTTGACCCCTCTTTTTGTGGAATTTACAAGTGGAGATTTCAGGCGCTTTCGGGCCAACGGTAGAAAAGGAAACATCTTTGAATAAAAACTAGAGAGAATCATTCTCAGCAACCACTTTGTGATATGTGCGTTCCACTCACAGAGTTTAAACTTTCTTTTCATAGAGCAGTTTGCAAACACTCTGTTTGTAAAGTCTGCAAGTGGATATTTGGACCTCTTTGAGGATTTCGTTGGAAACGGGATTTCTGCATATAAAGCTAGATAGAAGAATTCTCAGTAACTTCTTTGGGGTGCGTGTGTTCAACTCACAGAGTTGTACCTTTCTTTAGAAAGAGCAGATTTGAAACCCTCTTTTTGAGGAATTTGAAAGTGGAGATTTCAAGCGATTTGGGGCCAACGGTAGAAAAGGAAATATCTTTGTATAAAAACTAGAGAGAATCATTCTCAGCAACCACTTTGGGATGTGTGCGTTCCACTCACAGAGTTTAACCTTTCTTTTCATAGAGCAGTTTGCAAACACTCTGTTTGTAAAGTCTGCAAGTGGATATTTGGACCTCTTTGAGGATTTCGTTGGAAACGGGATTTCTGCATATAACGCTAGACAGAAGAATTCTCAGTAACTTCTTTGGGCTGCGTGTGTTCAACTCACAGAGTTGTACCTTTCTTTAGAAAGAGCAGATTTGAAACCCTCTTTTTGTGGAATTTGCAAGTGGAGATTTCAAGCGCTTTGGGGCCAACGGTAGAAATGGTAATATCTTCCTGTAAAAACTAGAGAGAATCATTCTCAGCAACCACTTTGGGATGTGTGCGTTCCACTCACAGAGTTTAACCTTTCTTTTCATAGAGCAGTTTGCAAACACTCTGTTTGTAAAGTCTGCAAGTGGATATTTGGACCTCTTTGAGGATTTCGTTTTAAACGGGATTTCTGCATATAACGCTAGACAGAAGAATTGTCAGTAACTTCTTTGGGCTGCGTGTGTTCAACCCACAGAGTTGTAACTTCCTTTAGAAAAAGCAGATTTGAAACCCTCTTCTTGTGGAATTTGCTAGTGGTGATTTCAAGCGATTTGTGGCCAACGGTAGAAACGGAAATATCTTCGAATAAAAACTAGAGAGAATAATTCTCAGCAACCACTTTGGGATGTGTGCGTTCCACTCACAGAGTTTAACCTTTCTTTTCATAGAGTAGTTTGCAATCACTCTGTTTGCAAAGTCTACAAGTGGATATTTGGACCTCTTTGAGGATTTCGTTGGAAACGGGATTTCTGCATATAACTCTAGACAGAAGAATTCTCAGTAAATTCTTTGGGCTGCGTGTGTTCAACTCACAGAGTTGTACATTCCTTTAGAGAGAGCAGATTTGAAACCCTCTTCTTGTGGAATTTGCAAGTGGAGATTTCAAGCAATTTGGGGCCAACGGTAGAAAAGGAAATATCATCGAATAAAAACTAGAGAGAATCATTCTCAGCAACCACTTTGGGATGTGTGCGTTCCACTCACAGAGCTTAACCTTTCTTTTCATAGAGCAGTTTGCAAACACTCTGTTTGTAAAGTCTGCAAGTGGATATTTTTACCTCTTTGAGGAGTTCGTTGGAAACGGGATTTCTGCATATAACGCTAGACAGAAGAATTCTCAGTAACATCCTTGGTCTGTGTGAGTTCAACTCTCAGAGTTGAACTTTCCTTTAGACAGTGCAGATTTGAACTCACTTTTTGTGGAATTTACAAGTGGAGATTTCAAGCGCTTTGGGGCCAACGGTAGAAAAGGAAATATCTTTGTAGAAAAACTAGAGAGAATCATTCTCAGCAATCACTTTGGGATGTGTGCGTTCCACTCACAGAGTTTAACTTTTCTTTTCATGGAGCAGTTTGGAAACACTGTGTTTGTAAAGTCTGCAAGTGGATATTTGGACCTCTTTGAGGATTTCGTTGGAAACGGGATTTCTGCATATAACGCTAGATTGAAGAATTCTCAGTAACTTCTTTGGGGTGCGTGTGTTCAACTCACAGAGTTGTACCTTCCTTTAGAAAGAGCAGATATGAAAGCCTCTTCTTGAGGAATTTACAAGTGGAGATTTCAAGCGATTTGGGGCCAAAGGTAGAAAAGGATATATCTTCGAATAAAAACTAGAGAGAATCATTCTCAGCAACCACTATGGGATGTGTGCGTTCCACTCACAGAGTTTAACCTTTCTTTTCGTAGAGCAGTTTGGAAACACTCTGTTTGTAAAGTCTGCAAGTGGATATTTGGACCTCCTTGAGGATTTCGTTGGAATCGGGATTTCTGCATATAACGCTAGACAGAAGAATTCTCAGTAATTCTTTGGGCTGCGTGTGTTCAACTCACAGAGTTGAACCTTCCTTTAGACAGAGCAGATTTGAAACCCTCTTTTTGTGGAATTTGCAAGTGGAGATTTCAAGCGCTTTGGGGCCAATGGTAGAAATGGAAATATCTTCACATAAAGACTAGAGAGAATCATTCTCAGCAACCACTTTGTGATGGGTGCGTTCCACTCACAGAGTTTAACCTTTCTTTTCATAGAGCAGATTGGAAACACCCTGTTTGTAAAGTCTGCAAGTGGATATTTGGACCTCTTTGAGGATTTCGTTGGAAACGGGATTTCTGCATATATCGCTAGACAGAAGAATTCTCAGTAACTTCTTTGGGCTGTGTGTGTTCAACACACAGAGTTGATCTTTCCTTTAGACAGTGCAGATTTGACCCCTCTTTTTGTGGAATTTACAAGTGGAGATTTCAGGCGCTTTCGGGCCAACGGTAGAAAAGGAAACATCTTTGAATAAAAACTAGAGAGAATCATTCTCAGCAACCACTTTGTGATATGTGCGTGCCACTCACGCAGTTTAACCTTTCTTTTCATAGAGCAGTTTGGAAACAATCTGCATGTAAAGTCTGCAGGTGGATATTTGGACCTCTTTGTGGATTTCGTTGGAAACGGGATTTCTGCATCTAACGCTAGACAGAAGAATTCTCAGTAACTTCTTTGGGCTGTGTGTGTTCAACTCACAGAGTTGTACCTTCCTTTAGAAAGAGCAGATTTGAAACCCTCTTTTTGAGGAATTTGCAAGTGGAGATTTCAAGCGCTTTGGGGCCAACGGTTGAAATGGTAATATCTTCCTATAAAAACTAGAGAGAATCATTCTCAGCAACCACTATGGGATATGTGCGTTCCACTCACAGAGTTTAACTTTTCTTTTCATAGAGCAGTTTGGAAACACTCTGTTTGTAAAGTCTGCAAGTGGATATTTGGACCTCCTTGAGGATTTCGTTGGAAGCGGGATTTCTGCATATAACGCTAGACAGAAGAATTCTCAGTAATTCTTTCGGCTGCGTGTGTTCAACTCACAGAGTTGGACCTTTCTTTAGACAGAGCAGATTTGAAACCCTCTTTTTGTGGAATATACAAGTGGAGATTTCAAGCGCTTTGGGGCCAACGGTAGAAAAGGAAACATTTTTGTATAAAAACTAGAGAGAATCATTCTCAGCAACCTCTTTGTGATATGTGCGTTCCACTCGCAGAGTTTAAACTTTCTTTTCATAGAGTAGTTTGCAAACACTCTGTTTGTAAAGTCTGCAAGTGGATATTTGGACCTCTTTGAGGATTTCGTTGGAAACGGGATTTCTGCCTATAACGGTAGAGAGAAGAATTCTCAGTAACTTCTTTGGGCTGTGTGTGTTCAACTCACAGAGTTGAACTTTCCTTTAGGCAGTGCAGATTTGAAGCCTCTTATTGTGGAAATTACAAGTGGACATTTCAAGCGCTTTGGGGCCAACGGTAGAAAAGGAAGTATCATCGAATAAAAACCAGAGAGTATCATTCTCAGCAACCACTTTGTGATATGCGCGTTCCACTCACGGAGTTTAACCTTTCTTTTCATAGAGCAGTTTGGAAACAATCTGCATGTAAAGTCTGCAGGTGGATATTTGGACCTCTTCGAGGATTTCGTTGGAAACGGGATTTCTGCATATAACGCTAGACAGAAGAATTCTCAGTAACTTCCTTGGTCTGTGTGAGTTCAACTCTCAGAGTTGAACTTTCCTTTAGACAGTGCAGATTTGAACTCACTTTTTGTGGAATTTACAAGTGGAGATTTCAAGGGCTTTGGGGCCAACGGTAGAAAAGGAAATATCTTTGTAGAAAAACTAGAGAGAATCATTCTCAGCAACCACTTTGGGATGTGTGCGTTCCACTCACAGAGTTTAACTTTTCTTTTCATGGAGCAGTTTGGAAACACTCTGTTTGTAAAGTCTGCAAGTGGATATTTGGACCTCTTTGAGGATTTCGTTGGAAACGGGATTTCTGCATATAACGCTAGATTGAAAAATTCTCAGTAACTTCTTTGGGGTGCGTGTGTTCAACTCACAGAGTTGTACCTTCCTTTAGAAAGAGCAGATTTGAAAGCCTCTTCTTGAGGAATTTACAAGTGGAGATTTCAAGCGATTTGGGGCCAAAGGTAGAAAAGGATATATCTTCGAATAAAAACTAGAGAGAATCATTCTCAGCAACCACTATGGGATGTGTGCGTTCCACTCACAGAGTTTAACCTTTCTTTTCGTAGAGCAGTTTGGAAACACTCTGTTTGTAAAGTCTGCAAGTGGATATTTGGACCTCCTTGAGGATTTCGTTGGAAGCGGGATTTCTGCATATAACGCTAGACAGAAGAATTCTCAGTAATTCTTTGGGCTGCGTGTGTTCAACTCACAGAGTTGAACCTTCCTTTAGACAGAGCAGATTTGAAACCCTCTTTTTGTGGAATTTGCAAGTGGAGATTTCAAGCGCTTTGGGGCCAATGGTAGAAATGGAAATATCTTCACATAAAGACTAGAGAGAATCATTCTCAGCAACCACTTTGTGATGGGTGCGTTCCACTCACAGAGTTTAACCTTTCTTTTCATAGAGCAGATTGGAAACACCCTGTTTGTAAAGTCTGCAAGTGGATATTTGGACCTCTTTGAGGATTTCGTTGGAAACGGGATTTCTGCATATATCGCTAGACAGAAGAATTCTCAGTAACTTCTTTGGGCTGTGTGTGTTCAACACACAGAGTTGATCTTTCCTTTAGACAGTGCAGATTTGACCCCTCTTTTTGTGGAATTTACAAGTGGAGATTTCAGGCGCTTTCGGGCCAACGGTAGAAAAGGAAACATCTTTGAATAAAAACTAGAGAGAATCATTCTCAGCAACCACTTTGTGATATGTGCGTGCCACTCACGCAGTTTAACCTTTCTTTTCATAGAGCAGTTTGGAAACAATCTGCATGTAAAGTCTGCAGGTGGATATTTGGACCTCTTTGAGGATTTCGTTGGAAACGGGATTTCTGCATATAACTCTAGACAGAAGAATTCTCAGTAACTTCTTTGGGCTGTGTGTGTTCAACGCACAGAGTTGTACATTCCTTTAGAGAGAGCAGATTTGAAACCCTCTTCTTGTGGAATTTGCAAGTGGAGATTTCAAGCAATTTGGGGCCAACGGTAGAAAAGGAAATATCATCGAATAAAAACTAGAGAGAATCATTCTCAGCAACCACTTTGGGATGTGTGCGTTCCACTCACGCAGTTTAACCTTTCTTTTCATAGAGCAGTTTGGAAACAATCTGCATGTAAAGTCTGCAGGTGGATATTTGGACCTCTTTGAGGATTTCGTTGGAAACGGGATTTCTGCATATAACGCTAGACAGAAGAATTCTCAGTAACTTCTTTGGGCTGCGTGTGTTCAACTCACAGAGTTGTACATTCCTTTAGAGAGAGCAGATTTGAAACCCTCTTCTTGTGGAATTTGCAAGTGGAGATTTCAAGCAATTTGGGGCCAACGGTAGAAAAGGAAATATCATCGAATAAAAACTAGAGAGAATCATTCTCAGCAACCACTTTGGGATGTGTGCGTTCCACTCACAGAGTTTAACCTTTCTTTTCATAGAGCAGTTTGCAAACACTCTGTTTGTAAAGTCTGCAAGTGGATATTTTTACCTCTTTGAGGAGTTCGTTGGAAACGGGATTTCTGCATATAACGCTAGACAGAAGAATTCTCAGTAACTTCCTTGGTCTGTGTGAGTTCAACTCACAGAGTTGAACTTTCCTTTAGACAGTGCAGATTTGAACCCACTTTTTGTGGAATTTACAAGTGGAGATTTCAAGCGCTTTGGGGCCAACGGTAGAAAAGGAAATATCTTTGTAGAAAAACTAGAGAGAATCATTCTCAGCAACCACTTTGTGATATGTGCGTTCCACTCACAGAGTTTAACTTTTCTTTTCATGGAGCAGTTTGGAAACACTCTGTTTGTAAAGTCTGCAAGTGGATATTTGGACCTCTTTGAGGATTTCGTTGGAAACGGGATTTCTGCATATAACGCTAGATTGAAGAATTCTCAGTAACTTCTTTGGGGTGCGTGTGTTCAACTCACAGAGTTGTACCTTCCTTTAGAAAGAGCAGATTTGAAAGCCTCTTCTTGAGGAATTTGCAAGTGGAGATTTCAAGCGATTTGGGGCCAAAGGTAGAAAAGGATATATCTTCGAATAAAAACTAGAGAGAATCATTCTCAGCAACGATTATGGGATGTGTGCGTTCCACTCACAGAGTTTAACCTTTCTTTTCGTAGAGCAGTTTGGAAACACTCTGTTTGTAAAGTCTGCAAGTGGATATTTGGACCTCCTTGAGGATTTCGTAGGAAGCGGGATTTCTGCATATAACGCTAGACAGAAGAATTCTCAGTAATTCTTTGGGCTTCGTGTGTTCAACTCACAGAGTTGAACCTTCCTTTAGACAGAGCAGATTTGAAACCCTCTTTATGTGGAATTTGCAAGTGGAGATTTCAAGCGCTTTGGGTCCAATGGTAGAAATGGAAATATCTTCACATAAAGACTAGAGAGAATCATTCTCAGCAACAACTTTGTGATGGGTGCGTTCCACTCACAGAGTTTAACCTTTCTTTTCATAGAGCAGATTGGAAACACCCTGTTTGTAAAGTCTGCAAGTGGATATTTGGACCTCTTTGATGATTTCGTTGGAAACGGGATTTCTGCATATATCGCTAGACAGAAGAATTCTCAGTAACTTCTTTGGGCTGTGTGTGTTCAACACACAGAGTTGATCTTTCCTTTAGACAGTGCAGATTTGACCCCTCTTTTTGTGGAATTTACAAGTGGAGATTTCAAGCGCTTTCGGGCCAACGGTAGAAAAGGAAACATCTTTAAATAAAAACTAGAGAGAATCATTCTCAGCAACCACTTTGTGATATGTGCGTTCCACTCACGCAGTTTAACCTTTCTTTTCATAGAGCAGTTTGGAAACAATCTGCATGTAAAGTCTGCAGGTGGATATTTGGACCTCTTTGAGGATTTCGTTGGAAACGTGATTTCTGCATCTAACGCTAGACAGAAGAATTCTCAGTAACTTCTTTGGGCTGTGTGTGTTCAACTCACAGAGTTGTACCTTCCTTTAGACAGAGCAGATTTGAAACCCTCTTTTTGAGGAATTTGCAAGTGGAGATTTCAAGCGCTTTGGGGCCAACGGTAGAAAAGGAAATATCTTCCTCTAAAAACTAGAGAGAATCATTCTCAGCAACCACTATGGGATATGTGCGTTCCACTCACAGAGTTTAACTTTTCTTTTCATAGAGCAGTTTGCAAACACTCTGTTTGTAAATTCTGCAAGTGGATATTTGGACCTCTTTGAGGATTTCGTTGGAAACGGGATTTCTGCATATAAAGCTAGATAGAAGAATTCTCAGTAACTTCTTTGGGGTGCGTGTGTTCAACTCACAGAGTTGTACCTTTCTTTAGAAAGAGCAGATTTGAAACCCTCTTTTTGAGGAATTTGCAAGTGGAGATTTCAACGATTTGGGGCCAACGGTAGAAAAGGAAATATCTTCGAATAAAAACTAGAGAGAATCATTCTCAGCAACCACTTTGGGATGTGTGCGTTCCCCTCACAGAGCTTAACCTTTCTTTTCGTAGAGCAGTTTGGAAACACTCTGTTTGTAAAGTCTGCAAGTGGATATTTGGACCTCCTTGAGGATTTCGTTGGAAGCGGGATTTCTGCATAAAACGCTAGACAGAAGAATTCTCAGTAATTCTTTGGGCTGCGTGTGTTCAACTCACCGAGTTGAACCTTCCTTTAGACAGAGCAGATTTGAAACCCTCTTTTTGTGGAATACACAAGTGGAGATTTCAAGCGTTTTGGGGCCAACGGTAGAAAACGAAATATTTTTGTATAAAAACTAGAGAGAATCATTCTCAGCAACCACTTTGTGATATGTGCGTTCCACTCACAGAGTTTAAACTTTCTTTTCATAGAGCAGTTTGCAAACACTCTGTTTGTAAAGTCTGCAAGTGGATATTTGGACCTCTTTCAGGATTTCGTTGGAAACGAGATTTCTGCATATAAAGCTAGATAGAAGAATTCTCAGTAACTTCTTTGGGGTGCGTGTGTTCAACTCACAGAGTTGTACCTTTCTTTAGAAAGAGCAGATTTGAAACCCTCTTTTTGAGGAATTTGCAAGTGGAGATTTCAAGCGATTTGGGGCCAACGGTAGAAAAGGAAATATCTTTGTATAAAAACTAGAGAGAATCATTCTCAGCAACCACTTTGGGATGTGTGCGTTCCACTCACAGAGTTTAACCTTTCTTTTCATAGAGCAGTTTGCAAAGACTCTGTTTGTAAAGTCTGCAAGTGGATATTTGGATCTCTTTGAGGATTTCGTTGGAAACGGGATTTCTGCATATAACGCTAGACAGAAGAATTGTCAGTAACTCCTTTGGGCTGCGTGTGTTCAACCCACAGGGTTGTAACTTCCTTTAGAAAAAGCAGATTTGAAACCCTCTTCTTGTGGAATTTGCTAGTGGAGATTTCAAGCGATTTGTGGCCAACGGTAGAAACGGAAATATCTTCGAATATAAACTAGAGAGAATCATTCTCAGCAACCACTTTGGGATGTGTGCGTTCCACTCACAGAGTTTAACCTTTCTTTTCATAGAGCAGTTTGCAAACACTCTGTTTGTAAAGTCTGCAAGTGGATATTTTTACCTCTTTGAGGAGTTCGTTGGAAACGGGATTTCTGCATATAACGCTAGACAGAAGAATTCTCAGTAACTTCCTTGGTCTGAGTTGAACTCACAGAGTTGAACTTTCCTTTAGACAGTGCAGATTTGAACCCACTTTTTGTGGAATTTACAAGTGGAGATTTCAAGCGCTTTGGGGCCAACGGTAGAAAAGGAAATATCTTTGTAGAAAAACTAGAGAGAATCATTCTCAGCAACCACTTTGGGATGTGTGCGTTCCACTCACAGAGTTTAACTTTTCTTTTCATGGAGCAGTTTGGAAACACTCTGTTTGTAAAGTCTGCAAGTGGATATTTGGACCTCTTTGAAGATTTCGTTGGAAACGGGATTTCTGCATATAACGCTAGATTGAAGAATTCTCAGTAACTTCTTTGGGGTGCGTGTGTTCAACTCACAGAGTTGTACCTTCCTTTAGAAAGAGCAGATTTGAAAGCCTCTTCTTGAGGAATTTGCAAGTGGAGATTTCAAGCGATTTGGGGCCAAAGGTAGAAAAGGATATATCTTCGAATAAAAACTAGAGAGAATCATTCTCAGCAACCACTATGGGATGTGTGCGTTCCACTCACAGAGTTTAACCTTTCTTTTCGTAGAGCAGTTTGGAAACACTCTGTTTGTAAAATCTGCAAGTGGATATTTGGACCTCTTTGAGGATTTCGTTGGAAACGGGATTTCTGAATATAACACTAGACAGAAGAATTCTCAGTAACTTCTTGTGGCTGCGTGTGTTCAACCCACAGAGTTGTACCTTCCTTTAGACAGAGCAGATTTGATACCCTCTTTTTGTGGAATTTGCAAGTGTTGATTTCAAGCGCTTTGGGGCCAACGGTAGAAACGGAAATATCTTCGAATAAAAACTAGAGAGAATCATTTTCAGCAACCACTATGGGATATGTGCGTTCCACTCACAGAGTAACTTTTCTTTTCATAGAGCAGTTTGGAAACACTCTGTTTGTAAAGTCTGCAAGTGGATATTTGGACCTCCTTTAGGATTTCGTTGGAAGCGGGTTTTCTGCATATAACGCTAGACAGAAGAATTCTCAGTAATTCTTTGGGCTGCGTGTGTTCAACTCACAGTGTTGAACCTTTCTTTAGACAGAGCAGATTTGAAACCCTCTTTTTGTGGAATATACAAGTGGAGATTTCAAGCGCTTTGGGGCCAACGGTAGGAAAGGGAATATTTTTGTATAAAAACTAGAGAGAATCATTCTCAGCAACCACTTTGTGATATGTGCGTTCCACTCACAGAGTTTAAACTTTCTTTTCATAGAGCAGTTTGCAAACACTCTGTTTGTAAAGTCTGGAAGTGGATAATTGGACCTCTTTGAGGATTTCGTTGGAAACGGGATTTCTGCATATAAAGCTAGATAGAAGAATTCTCAGTAACTTCTTTGGGGTTCGTGTGTTCAACTAACAGAGTTGTACCTTTCTTTTGAAAGAGCAGATTTGAAACCCTCTTTTTGAGGAATTTGCAAGTGGAGATTTCAAGCGATTTGGGGCCAACGGTAGAAAAGGAAATATCTTTGTATAAAAACTAGAGAGAATCATTCTCAGCAACCACTTTGGGATGTGTGCGTTCCACTCACAGAGTTTAACCTTTCTTTTCATAGAGCAGTTTGCAAACACTCTGTTTGTAAAGTCTGCAAGGGGATATTTGGACCTCTTTGAGGATTTCGTTGGAAACGGGATTTCTGCATATAACGGTAGAGAGAAGAATTCTCAGTAACTTCTTTGGGCTGTGTGTGTTCCACTCACAGAGTTGAACTTTCCTTTAGGCAGTGCAGATTTGAAGCCTCTTATTGTGGAAATTACAAGTGGACATTTCAAGCGCTTTGGGGCCAACGGTAGAAAAGGAAATATCTTTGTATAAAAACTAGAGAGAATCATTCTCAGCAACCACTTTGTGATATGTGCGTTCCACTCACGGAGTTTAACCTTTCTTTTCATAGAGCAGTTTGGAAACACTGTGTTTGAAAGTCTGCAAGTGGATATTTGGACATCTTTGAGGATTTCGTTGGAAACGGGATTTCTGCATATAACTCTAGACAGAAGAATTCTCAGTAACTTCTTTAGGCTGCGTGTGTTCAACTCACAGAGTTGTACATTCCTTTAGAGAGAGCAGATTTGAAACCCTCTTCTTGTGGAATTTGCAAGTGGAGATTTCAAGCAATTTGGGGCCAACGGTAGAAAAGGAAATATCATCGAATAAAAACTAGAGAGAATCATTCTCAGCAACCACTTTGGGATGTGTGCGTTCCACTCACAGAGTTTAACCTTTCTTTTCATAGAGCAGTTTGCAAACACTCTGTTTGTAAAGTCTGCAAGTGGATATTTTTACCTCTTTGAGGAGTTCGTTGGAAACGGGATTTCTGCATATAACGCTAGACAGAAGAATTCTCAGTAACTTCCTTGGTCTCTGTGAGTTCAACTCTCAGAGTTGAACTTTCCTTTAGACAGTGCAGATTTGAACTCACTTTTTGTGGAATTTACAAGTGGAGATTTCAAGGGCTTTGGGGCCAACGGTAGAAAAGGAAATATCTTTGTAGAAAAACTAGAGAGAATCATTCTCAGCAACCACTTTGGGATGTGTGCGTTCCACTCACAGAGTTTAACTTTTCTTTTCATGGAGCAGTTTGGAAACACTCTGTTTGTAAAGTCTGCAAGTGGATATTTGGACCTCTTTGAGGATTTCGTTGGAAACGGGATTTCTGCATATAACGCTAGATTGAAGAATTCTCAGTAACTTCTTTGGGGTGCGTGTGTTCAACTCACAGAGTTGTACCTTCCTTTAGAAAGAGCAGATTTGAAAGCCTCTTCTTGAGGAATTTACAAGTGGAGATTTCAAGCGATTTGGGGCCAAAGGTAGAAAAGGATATATCTTCGAATAAAAACTAGAGAGAATCATTCTCAGCAACCACTATGGGATGTGTGCGTTCCACTCAAAGAGTTTAACCTTTCTTTTCGTAGAGCAGTTTGGATACACTCTGTTTGTAAAGTCTGCAAGTGGATATTTGGACCTCATTGAGGATTTCGTTGGAAGCGGGATTTCTGCATATAACGCTAGACAGAAATATTCTCAGTAATTCTTTGGGCTTCGTGTGTTCAACTCACAGAGTTGAACCTTTCTTTAGACAGAGCAGATTTGAAACCCTCTTTTTGTGGAATATACAAGTGGAGATTTCAAGCGTTTTGGGGCCAACGGTAGAAAAGGAAATATTTTTGTATAAAAACTAGAGAGAATCATTCTCAGCAACCACTTTGTGATATGTGCGTTCCACTCACAGAGTTTAAACTTTCTTTTCATAGAGCAGTTTGCAAACACTCTGTTTGTAAAGTCTGCAAGTGGATATTTGGACCTCTTTGAGGATTTCGTTGGAAACGAGATTTCTGCATATAAAGCTAGATAGAAGAATTCTCAGTAACTTCTTTGGGGTGCGTGTGTTCAACTCACAGAGTTGTACCTTTCTTTAGAAAGAGCAGATTTGAAACCCTCTTTTTGAGGAATTTGCAAGTGGAGATTTCAAGCGATTTGGGGCCAACGGTAGAAAAGGAAATATCTTTGTATAAAAACTAGAGAGAATCATTCTCAGCAACCACTTTGGGATGTGTGCGTTCCACTCACAGAGTTTAACCTTTCTTTTCATAGAGCAGTTTGCAAACACTCTGTTTGTAAAGTCTGCAAGTGGATATTTGGACCTCTTTGAGGATTTCGTTGGAAACGGGATTTCTGCATATAACGCTAGACAGAAGAATTGTCAGTAACTTCTTTGGGCTGCGTGTGTTCAACCCACAGAATTGTAACTTCCTTTAGAAAAAGCAGATTTGAAACCCTCTTCTTGTGGAATTTGCTAGTGGAGATTTCAAGCGATTTGTGGCCAAAGGTAGAAACGGAAATACCTTCGAATAAAAACTAGAGAGAATCATTCTCAGCAACCACTTTGGGATGTGTGCGTTCCACTCACAGAGTTTAACCTTTCTTTTCATAGAGTAGTTTGCAATCACTCTGTTTGCAAAGTCTGCAAGTGGATATTTGGACCTCTTTGAGGATTTCCTTGGAAACGGGATTTCTGCATATAACGGTAGAGAGAAGAATTCTCAGTAACTTCTTTGGGCTGTGTGTGTTCAACTCACAGAGTTGAACTTTCCTTTAGGCAGTGCAGATTTGAAGCCTCTTATTGTGGAAATTACAAGTGGACATTTCAAGCGCTTTGGGGCCAACGGTAGAAAAGGAAACATCTTCGTATAAAAACTAGAGAGAATCATTCTCAGCAACCACTTTGTGATATGTGCGTTCCACTCACGGAGTTTAACCTTTCTTTTCATAGAGCAGTTTGGAAACACTGTGTTTGAAAGTCTGCAAGTGGATATTTGGACATCTTTGAGGATTTCGTTGGAAACGGGATTTCTGCATATAACGCTAGGCAGAAGAATTCTCAGTAACTTCTTTGGGCTGTGTGTGTTCAACTCACAGAGTTGTACATTCCTTTAGAGAGAGCAGATTTGAAACCCTCTTCTTGTGGAATTTGCAAGTGGAGATTTCAAGCAATTTGGGGCCAACGGTAGAAAAGGAAATATCATCGAATAAAAACTAGAGAGAATCATTCTCAGCAACCACTTTGGGATGTGTGCGTTCCACTCACAGAGTTTAACCTTTCTTTTCATAGAGCAGTTTGCAAACACTCTGTTTGTAAAGTCTGCAAGTGGATATTTTTACCTCTTTGAGGAGTTCGTTGGAAACGGGATTTCTGCATATAACGCTAGACAGAAGAATTCTCAGTAACTTCCTTGGTCTGTGTGAGTTCAACTCACAGAGTTGAACTTTCCTTTAGACAGTGCAGATTTGAACCCACTTTTTGTGGAATTTACATGTGGAGATTTCAAGCGCTTTGGGGCCAACGGTAGAAAAGGAAATATCTTTGTAGAAAAACTAGAGAGAATCATTCTCAGCAACCACTTTGGGATGTGTGCGTTCCACTCTCAGAGTTTAACTTTTCTTTTCATGGAGCAGTTTGGAAACACTCTGTTTGTAAAGTCTGCAAGTGGGTATTTGGACCTCTTTGAGGATTTCGTTGGAAACGGGATTTCTGCATATAACGCTAGATTGAAGAATTCTCAGTAACTTCTTTGGGATGCGTGTGTTCAACTCACAGAGTTGTACCTTCCTTTAGAAAGAGCAGATTTGAAAGCCTCTTCTTGAGGAATTTGCAAGTGGAGATTTCAAGCGATTTGGGGCCAAAGGTAGAAAAGGATATATCTTCGAATAAAAACTAGAGAGAATCATTCTCAGCAACCACTATGGGATGTGTCCGTTCCACTCACAGAGTTTAACCTTTCTTTTCGTAGAGCAGTTTGGAAACACTCTGTTTGTAAAGTCTGCAAGTGGATATTTGGACCTCCTTGAGGATTTCGTTGGAAGAGGGATTTCTGCATATAACGCTAGACAGAAGAATTCTCAGTAATTCTTTGGGCTGCGTGTGTTCAACTCACAGAGTTGAACCTTCCTTTAGACAGAGCAGATTTGAAACCCTCTTTTTGTGGAATTTGCAAGTGGAGATTTCAACCGCTTTGGGGCCAACGGTAGAAATGGAAATATCTTCGCATAAAGACTAGAGAGAATCATTCTCAGCAACCACTTTGTGATGGGTGCGTTCCACTCACAGAGTTTAACCTTTCTTTTCATAGAGCAGATTGGAAACACCCTGTTTGTAAAGTCTGCAAGTGGATATTTGGACCTCTTTGAGGATTTCGTTGGAAACGGGATTTCTGCATATATCGCTAGACAGAAGAATTCTCAGTAACTTCTTTGGGCTGTGTGTGTTCAACACACAGAGTTGATCTTTCCCTTAGACAGTGCAGATTTGACCCCTCTTTTTTGGAATTTACAAGTGGAGATTTCAGGCGCTTTCGGACCAACGGTAGAAAGGAAACATCTTTGAATAAAAACTAGAGAGAATCATTCTCAGCAACCACTTTGTGATATGTGCATTCCACTCACGCAGTTTAACCTTTCTTTTCATAGAGCAGTTTGGAAACAATCTGCATGTAATGTCTGCAGGTGGATATTTGGACCTCTTTGAGGATTTCGTTGGAAACGTGATTTCTGCATCTAACGCTAGACAGAAGAATTCTCAGTAACTTCTTTGGGCTGTGTGTGTTCAACTCACAGAGTTGTACCTTCCTTTCGACAGAGCAGATTTGAAACCCTGTTTTTGAGGAATTTGCAAGTGGAGATTTCAAGCGCTTTGGGGCCAACGGTAGAAAAGGAAATATCTTCCTCTAAAAACTAGAGAGAATCATTCTCAGCAACCACTATGGGATATGTGCGTTCCACTCACAGAGTTTAACTTTTCTTTTCATAGAGCAGTTTGCAAACACTCTGTTTGTAAAGTCTGCAAGTGGATATTTGGACCTCTTTGAGGATTTTGTTGGAAACGGGATTTCTGCATATAAAGCCAGATAGAAGAATACTCAGTAACTTCTTTTGGGTGCGTGTGTTCACCTCACAGAGTTGTACCTTTCTTTAGAAAGAGCAGATTTGAAACCCTCTTTTTGAGGAATTTGCAAGTGGAGATTTCAAGCGATTTGGGGCCAACGGTAGAAAAGGAAATATCTTCGAATAAAAACTAGAGAGAATCATTCTCAGCAACCACTTTGGGATGTGTGCGTTCCCCTCACAGAGTTTAACCTTTCTTTTCATAGAGCAGTTTGCAAACACTCTGTTTGTAAAGTCTGCAAGTGGATATTTTTACCTCTTTGAGGAGTTCGTTGGAAACGGGATTTCTGCATATAACGCTAGACAGAAGAATTCTCCGTAACTTCCTTGGTCTGTGTGAGTTCAACTCACAGAGTTGAACTTTCCTTTAGACAGTGCAGATTTGAACCCACTTTTTGTGGAATTTACAAGTGGAGATTTCAAGCGCTTTGGGGCCAACGGTAGAAAAGGAAATATCTTTGTAGAAAAACTAGAGAGAATCATTCTCAGCAACCACTTTGGGATGTGTGCGTTCCACTCACAGAGTTTAACTTTTCTTTTCATGGAGCAGTTTGGAAACACTCTGTTTGTAAAGTCTGCAAGTGGATATTTGGACCTCTTTGAGGATTTCGTTGGAAACGGGATTTCTGCATATAACGCTAGATTGAAGAATTCTCAGTAACTTCTTTGGGGTGCGTGTGTTCAACTCACAGAGTTGTACCTTCCTTTAGAAAGAGCAGATTTGAAAGCCTCTTCTTGAGGAATTTGCAAGTGGAGATTTCAAGCGATTTGGGGCCAATGTAGAAAAGGTTATATCTTCGAATAAAAACTAGAGAGAATCATTCTCAGCAACCACTATGGGATGTGTGCGTTCCACTCACAGAGTTTAACCTTTCTTTTCGTAGAGCAGTTTGGAAACACTCTGTTTGTAAAGTCTGCAAGTGGATATTTGGACCTCCTTGAGGATTTCGTTGGAAGCGGGATTTCTGCATATAACGCTAGACAGAAGAATTCTCAGTAATTCTTTGGGCTGCGTGTGTTCAACTCACAGAGTTCAACCTTCCTTTAGACAGAGCAGATTTGAAACCCTCTTTTTGTGGAATTTGCAAGTGGAGATTTCAAGCGTTTTGGGGCCAATGGTAGAAATGGAACTATCTTCGCATAAAGACTAGAGAGAATCATTCTCAGCAACCACTTTGTGATGGGTGCGTTCCACTCACAGAGTTTAACCTTTCTTTTCATAGAGCAGATTGGAAACACCCTGTTTGTAAAGTCTGCAAGTGGATATTTGGACCTCTTTGAGGATTTCGTTGGAAACGGGATTTCTGCATATATCGCTAGACAGAAGAATTCTCAGTAACTTCTTTGGGCTGTGTGTGTTCAACACACAGAGTTGATCTTTCCTTTAGACAGTGCAGATTTGACCCCTCTTTTTGTGGAATTTACAAGTGGAGATTTCAGGCACTTTCGGGCCAACGGTAGAAAGGAAACATCTTTGAATAAAAACTAGAGAGAATCATTCTCAGCAACCACTTTGTGATATGTGCGTTCCACTCACGCAGTTTAACCTTTCTTTTCATAGAGCAGTTTGGAAACAATCTGCATGTAAAGTCTGCAGGTGGATATTTGGACCTCTTTGAGGATTTCGTTGGAAACGTGATTTCTGCATCTAACGCTAGACAGAAGAATTCTCAGTAACTTCTTTGGGCTGTGTGTGTTCAACTCACAGAGTTGTACCTTCCTTTAGACAGAGCAGATTTGAAACCCTGTTTTTGAGGAATTTGCAAGTGGAGATTTCAAGCGCTTTGGGGCCAACGGTAGAAAAGGAAATATCTTCCTCTAAAAACAAGAGAGAATCATTCTCAGCAACCACTATGGGATATGTGCGTTCCACTCACAGAGTTTAACTTTTCTTTTCATAGAGCAGTTTGCAAACACTCTGTTTGTAAAGTCTGCAAGTGGATATTTGGACCTCTTTGAGGATTTCGTTGGAAACGGGATTTCTGCATATAAAGCTAGATAGAAGAATTCTCAGTAACTTCTTTTGGGTGCGTGTGTTCACCTCACAGAGTTGCACCTTTCTTTAGAAAGAGCAGATTTGAAACCCTCTTTTTGAGGAATTTGCAAGTGGAGATTTCAAGCGATTTGGGGCCAACGGTAGAAAAGGAAATATCTTCGAATAAAAACTAGAGAGAATCATTCTCAGCAACCACTTTGGGATGTGTGCGTTCCCCTCACAGAGTTTAACCTTTCTTTTCATAGAGCAGTTTGCAAACACTCTGTTTGTAAAGTCTGCAAGTGGATATTTTTACCTCTTTGAGGAGTTCGTTGGAAACGGGATTTCTGCATATAACGCTAGACAGAAGAATTCTCAGTAACTTCCTTGGTCTGTGTGAGTTCAACTCACAGAGTTGAACTTTCCTTTAGACAGTGCAGATTTGAACCCACTTTTTGTGGAATTTACAAGTGGAGATTTCAAGCGCTTTGGGGCCAACGGTAGAAAAGGAAATATCTTTGTAGAAAAACTAGAGAGAATCATTCTCAGCAACCACTTTGGGATGTGTGCGTTCCACTCACAGAGTTTAACTTTTCTTTTCATGGAGCAGTTTGGAAACACTCTGTTTGTAAAGTCTGCAAGTGGATATTTGGACCTCTTTGAGGATTTCGTTGGAAACAGGATTTCTGCATATAACGCTAGATTGAAGAATTCTCAGTAACTTCTTTGGGGTGCGTGTGTTCAACTCACAGAGTTGTACCTTCCTTTAGAAAGAGCAGATTTGAAAGCCTCTTCTTGAGGAATTTGCAAGTGGAGATTTCAAGCGATTTGGGGCCAAAGGTAGAAAAGGTTATATCTTCGAATAAAAACTAGAGAGAATCATTCTCAGCAACCACTATGGGATGTGTGCGTTCCACTCACAGAGTTTAACCTTTCTTTTCGTAGAGCAGTTTGGAAACACTCTGTTTGTGAAGTCTGCAAGTGGATATTTGGACCTCCTTGAGGATTTCGTTGGAAGCGGGATTTCTGCATATAACGCTAGACAGAAGAATTCTCAGTAATTCTTTGGGCTGCGTGTGTTCAACTCACAGAGTTCAACCTTCCTTTAGACAGAGCAGATTTGAAACCCTCTTTTTGTGGAATTTGCAAGTGGAGATTTCAAGCGCTTTGGGGCCAATGGTAGAAATGGAACTATCTTCGCATAAAGACTAGAGAGAATCATTCTCAGCAACCACTTTGTGATGGGTGCGTTCCACTCACAGAGTTTAACCTTTCTTTTCATAGAGCAGATTGGAAACACCCTGTTTGTAAAGTCTGCAAGTGGATATTTGGACCTCTTTGAGGATTTCGTTGGAAACGGGATTTCTGCATATATCGCTAGACAGAAGAATTCTCAGTAACTTCTTTGGGCTGTGTGTGTTCAACACACAGAGTTGATCTTTCCTTTAGACAGTGCAGATTTGACCCCTCTTTTTGTGTAATTTACAAGTGGGGATTTCAAGCGCTTTCGGGCCAACGGTAGAAAAGGAAACATCTTTGAATAAAAACTAGAGAGAATCATTCTCAGCAACCACTTTGTGATATGTGTGTTCCACTCACAGAGTTTATACTTTCTTTCATAGAGCAGTTTGCAAACACTCTGTTTGTAAAGTCTGCAAGTGGATATTTGGACCTCTTTGAGGATTTCGTTGGAAACGGGATTTCTGCATATATCGCTAGACAGAAGAATTCTCAGTAACTTCTTTGGTCTGTGTGTGTTCAACACACAGAGTTGATCTTTCCTTTAGACAGTGCAGATTTGACCCCTCTTTTTGTGGAATTTACAAGTGGAGATTTCATGCGCTTTCGGGCCAACGGTAGAAAGGAAACATCTTTGAATAAAAACTAGAGAGAATCATTCTCAGCAACCACTTTGTGATATGTGCGTTCCACTCACGCAGTTTAACCTTTCTTTTCATAGAGCAGTTTGGAAACAATCTGCATGTAAAGTCTGCAGGTGGATATTTGGACCTCTTTGAGGATTTCGTTGGAAACGTGATTTCTGCATCTAACGCTAGACAGAAGAATTCTCAGTAACTTCTTTGGGCTGTGTGTGTTCAACTCACAGAGTTGTACCTTCCTTTAGACAGAGCAGATTTGAAACCCTGTTTTTGAGGAATTTGCAAGTGGAGATTTCAAGCGCTTTGGGGCCAACGGTAGAAAAGGAAATATCTTCCTCTAAAAACAAGAGAGAATCATTCTCAGCAATCACTATGGGATATGTGCGTTCCACTCACAGAGTTTAACTTTTCTTTTCATAGAGCAGTTTGCAAACACTCTGTTTGTAAAGTCTGCAAGTGGATATTTGGACCTCTTTGAGGATTTCGTTGGAAACGGGATTTCTGCATATAAAGCTAGATAGAAGAATTCTCAGTAACTTCTTTTGGGTGCGTGTGTTCACCTCACAGAGTTGTACCTTTCTTTAGAAAGAGCAGATTTGAAACCCTCTTTTTGAGGAATTTGCAAGTGCAGATTTCAAGCGATTTGGGGCCAACGGTAGAAAAGGAAATATCTTTGTATAAAAACTAGATAGAATCATTCTCAGCAACCACTTTGGGATGTGTGCGTTCCACTCACAGAGTTTAACCTTTCTTTTCATAGAGCAGTTTGCAAACACTCTGTTTGTAAAGTCTGCAAGTGGATATTTGGACCTCTTTGAGGATTTCGTTGGAAACGGGATTTCTGCATATAACGCTAGACAGAAGAATTGTCAGTAACTTCTTTGGGCTGCGTGTGTTCAACCCACAGAGTTGTAACTTCCTTTAGAAAAAGCAGATTTGAAACCCTCTTCTTGTGGAATTTGCTAGTGGAGATTTCAAGCGATTTGTGGCCAACGGTAGAAACGGAAATATCTTCGAATAAAAACTAGAGAGAATCATTCTCAGCAACCACTTTGGGATGTGTGCGTTCCACTCACAGAGTTTAACCTTTCTTTTCATAGAGTAGTTTGCAATCACTCTGTTTGCAAAGTCTGCAAGTGGATATTTGGACCTCTTTGAGGATTTCGTTGGAAACGGGATTTCTGCATATAACGGTAGAGAGAAGAATTCTCAGTAACTTCTTTGGGCTGTGTGTGTTCAACTCACAGAGTTGAACTTTCCTTTAGGCAGTGCAGATTTGAAGCCTCTTATTGTGGAAATTACAAGTGGACATTTCAAGCGCTTTGGGGCCAACGGTAGAAAAGGAAACATCTTCGTATAAAAACTAGAGAGAATCATTCTCAGCAACCACTTTGTGATATGTGCGTTCCACTCACGGAGTTTAACCTTTCTTTTCACAGAACAGTTTGGAAACACTGTGTTTGAAAGTCTGCAAGTGGATATTTGGACATCTTTGAGGATTTCGTTGGAAACGGGATTTCTGCATATAACGCTAGGCAGAAGAATTCTCAGTAACTTCTTTGGGCTGTGTGTGTTCAACTCACAGAGTTGTACATTCCTTTAGAGAGAGCAGATTTGAAACCCTCTTTTTGTGGAATTTGCAAGTGGAGATTTCAAGCGCTTTGGGGCCAATGGTAGAAATCGAACTATCTTCGCATAAAGACTAGAGAGAATCATTCTCAGCAACCACTTTGTGATGGGTGCGTTCCACTCACAGAGTTTAACCTTTCTTTTCATAGAGCAGTTTGGAAACACTGTGTTTGAAAGTCTGCAAGTGGATATTTTTACCTCTTTGAGGAGTTCGTTGGAAACGGGATTTCTGCATATAACGCTAGACAGAAGAATTCTCAGTAACTTCCTTGGTCTGTGTGAGTTCAACTCACAGAGTTGAACTTTCCTTTAGACAGTGCAGATTTGAACCCACTTTTTGTGGAATTTACAAGTGGAGATTTCAAGCGCTTTGGGGCCAACGGTAGAAAAGGAAATATCTTTGTAGAAAAACTAGAGAGAATCATTCTCAGCAACCACTTTGGGATGTGTGCGTTCCACTCACAGAGTTTAACTTTTCTTTTCATGGAGCAGTTTGGAAACACTCTGTTTGTAAAGTCTGCAAGTGGATATTTGGACCTCTTTGAGGATTTCGTTGGAAACGGGATTTCTGCATATAACGCTAGATTGAAGAATTCTCAGTAACTTCTTTGGGGTGCGTGTGTTCAACTCACAGAGTTGTACCTTCCTTTAGAAAGAGCAGATTTGAAAGCCTCTTCTTGAGGAATTTGCAAGTGGAGATTTCAAGCGATTTGGGGCCAAAGGTAGAAAAGTATATATCTTCGAATAAAAACTAGAGAGAATCATTCTCAGCAACCACTATGGGATGTGTGCGTTCCACTCACAGAGTTTAACCTTTCTTTTCGTAGAGCAGTTTGGAAACACTCTGTTTGTAAAGTCTGCAAGTGGATATTTGGACCTCCTTGAGGATTTCGTTGGAAGCGGGATTTCTGCATATAACGCTAGACAGAAGAATTCTCAGTAATTCTTTGGGCTGCGTGTGTTCAACTCACAGAGTTGAACCTTCCTTTAGACAGAGCAGATTTGAAACCCTCTTTTTGTGGAATTTGCAAGTGGAGATTTCAAGCGCTTTGGGGCCAATGGTAGAAATGGAAATATCTTCACATAAAGACTAGAGAGAATCATTCTCAGCAACCACTTTGTGATGGGTGCGTTCCACTCACAGAGTTTAACCTTTCTTTTCATAGAGCAGATTGGAAACACCCTGTTTGTAAAGTCTGCAAGTGGATATTTGGACCTCTTTGAGGATTTCGTTGGAAACGGGATTTCTGCATATATCGCTAGACAGAAGAATTCTCAGTAACTTCTTTGGGCTGTGTGTGTTCAACACACAGAGTTGATCTTTCCTTTAGACAGTGCAGATTTGACCCCTCTTTTTGTGGAATTTACAAGTGGAGATTTCAAGCGCTTTCGGGCCAACGGTAGAAAAGGAAACATCTTTGAATAAAAACTAGAGAGAATCATTCTCAGCAACCACTTTGTGATATGTGCGTTCCACTCACGCAGTTTAACCTTTCTTTTCATAGAGCAGTTTGGAAACAATCTGCATGTAAAGTCTGCAGGTGGATATTTGGACCTCTTTGAGGATTTCGTTGGAAACGTGATTTCTGCATCTAACGCTAGACAGAAGAATTCTCAGTAACTTCTTTGGGCTGTGTGTGTTCAACTCACAGAGTTGTACCTTCCTTTAGACAGAGCAGATTTGTAACCCTCTTTTTGAGGAATTTGCAAGTGGAGATTTCAAGCGCTTTGGGGCCAACGGTATAAAAGGAAATATCTTCCTCTAAAAACTAGAGAGAATCATTCTCAGCAACCACTATGGGATATGTGCGTTCCACTCACAGAGTTTAACTTTTCTTTTCATAGAGCAGTTTGCAAACACTCTGTTTGTAAGTCTGCAAGTGGATATTTGGACCTCTTTGAGGATTTCGTTGGAAACGGGATTTCTGCATATAAAGCTAGATAGAAGAATTCTCAGTAACTTTTTGGGGTGCGTGTGTTCAACTCACAGAGTTGTACCTTTCTTTAGAAAGAGCAGATTTGAAACCCTCTTTTTGAGGAATTTGCAAGTGGAGATTTCAAGCGATTTGGGGCCAACGGTAGAAAAGGAAATATCTTCGAATAAAAACTAGAGAGAATCATTCTCAGCAACCACTTTGGGATGTGTGCGTTCCCCTCACAGAGCTTAACCTTTCTTTTCGTAGAGCAGTTTGGAAACACTCTGTTTGTAAAGTCTGCAAGTGGATATTTGGACCTCCTTGAGGATTTCGTTGGAAGCGGGATTTCTGCATAAAACGCTAGACAGAAGAATTCTCAGTAATTCTTTGGGCTGCGTGTGTTCAACTCACCGAGTTGAACCTTCCTTTAGACAGAGCAGATTTGAAACCCTCTTTTTGTGGAATATACAAGTGGAGATTTCAAGCGCTTTGGGGCCAACGGTAGAAAAGGAAATATCTTTGTATAAAAACTAGAGAGAATCATTTTCAGCAACCTCTTGGTGATGTGTGCGTTCCACTCACAGAGTTTAACCTTTCTTTTCATAGAGCAGTTTGCAAACACTCTGTTTGTAAAGTCTGCAAGTGGATATTTGGACCTCTTTGAGGATTTCGTTGGAAACGGGATTTCTGCATATAACGGTAGAGAGAAGAATTCTCAGTAACTTCTTTGGTCTGTGTGTGTTCAACTCACAGAGTTGAACTTTCCTTTAGGCAGTGCAGATTTGAAGCCTCTTATTGTGGAAATTACAAGTGGACATTTCAAGCGCTTTGGGGCCAACGGTAGAAAAGGAAATATCTTTGTATAAAAACTAGAGAGAATCATTCTCAGCAACCACTTTGTGATATGTGCGTTCCACTCACGGAGTTTAACCTTTCTTTTCATAGAGCAGCTTGGAAACACTGTGTTTGAAAGTCTGCATGTGGATATTTGTACATCTTTGAGGATTTCGTTGGAAACGGGATTTCTGCATATAACTCTAGACAGAAGAATTCTCAGTAACTTCTTTGGGCTGCGTGTGTTCAACTCACAGAGTTGTACATTCCTTTAGAGAGAGCAGATTTGAAACCCTCTTCTTGTGGAATTTGCAAGTGGAGATTTCAAGCAATTTGGGGCCAACGGTAGAAAAGGAAATATCATCGAATAAAAACTAGAGAGAATCATTCTCAGCAACCACTTTGGGATGTGTGCGTTCCACTCACAGAGTTTAACCTTTCTTTTCATAGAGCAGTTTGCAAACACTCTGTTTGTAAAGTCTGCAAGTGGATATTTTTACCTCTTTGAGGAGTTCGTTGGAAACGGGATTTCTGCATATAACGCTAGACAGAAGAATTCGCAGTAATTCTTTGGGCTGCGTGTGTTCAACTCACAGAGTTGAACCTTCCTTTAGATAGAGCAGATTTGAAACCCTCTTTTTGTGGAATTTGCAAGTGGAGATTTCAAGCGCTTTGGGGCCAATGGTAGAAATGGAAATATCTTCACATAAAGACTAGAGAGAATCATTCTCAGCAACCACTTTGTGATGGGTGCGTTCCACTCACAGAGTTTAACCTTTCTTTTCATAGAGCAGATTGGAAACACCCTGTTTGTAAAGTCTGCAAGTGGATATTTGGACCTCTTTGAGGATTTCGTTGGAAACGGGATTTCTGCATATATCGCTAGACAGAAGAATTCTCAGTAACTTCTTTGGGCTGTGTGTGTTCAACACACAGAGTTGATCTTTCCTTTAGACAGTGCAGATTTGACCCCTCTTTTTGTGCAATTTACAAGTGGAGATTTCAAGCGCTTTCGGGCCAACGGTAGAAAAGGAAACATCTTTGAATAAAAACTAGAGAGAATCATTCTCAGCAACCACTTTGTGATATGTGCGTTCCACTCAGGCAGTTTAACCTTTCTTTTCATAGAGCAGTTTGGAAACAATCTGCATGTAAAGTCTGCAGGTGGATATTTGGACCTCTTTGAGGATTTCGTTGGAAACGTGATTTCTGCATCTAACGCTAGACAGAAGAATTCTCAGTAACTTCTTTGGGCTGTGTGTGTTCAACTCACAGAGTTGTACCTTCCTTTAGACAGAGCAGATTTGAAACCCTGTTTTTGAGGAATTTGCAAGTGGAGATTTCAAGCGCTTTGGGGCCAACGGTAGAAAAGGAAATATCTTCCTCTAAAAACTAGAGAGAATCATTCTCAGCAACCACTATGGGATATGTGCGTTCCACTCACAGAGTTTAACTTTTCTTTTCATAGAGCAGTTTGCAAACACTCTGTTTGTAAAGTCTGCAAGTGGATATTTGGACCTCTTTGAGGATTTCGTTGGAAACGGGATTTCTGCATATAAAGCTAGATAGAAGAATTCTCAGTAACTTCTTTGGGGTGCGTGTGTTCAACTCACAAAGTTGTACCTTTCTTTAGAAAGAGCAGATTTGAAACCCTCTTTTTGAGGAATTTGCAAGTGGAGATTTCAAGCAATTTGGGGCCAACGGTAGAAAAGGAAATATCTTCGAATAAAAACTAGAGAGAATCATTCTCAGCAACCACTTTGGGATGTGTGTGTTCCCCTCACAGAGCTTAACCTTTGTTTTCGTAGAGCAGTTTGGAAACACTCTGTTTGTAAAGTCTGCAAGTGGATATTTGGACCTCCTTGAGGATTTCGTTGGAAGCGGGATTTCTGCATAAAACGCTAGACAGAAGAATTCTCAGTAATTCTTTGGGCTGCGTGTGTTCAACTCACCGAGTTGAACCTTCCTTTAGACAGAGCAGATTTGAAACCCTCTTTTTGTGGAATATACAAGTGGAGATTTCAAGCGCTTTGGGGCCAACGGTAGAAAAGGAAATATCTTTTTATAAAAACTAGAGAGAATCATTTTCAGCAACCTCTTGGTGATGTGTGCGTTCCACTCACAGAGTTTAACCTTTCTTTTCATAGAGCAGTTTGCAAACACTCTGTTTGTAAAGTCTTTAAGTGGATATTTGGACCTCTTTGAGGATTTCGTTGGAAAAGGGATTTCTGCATATAACGGTAGAGAGAAGAATTCTCAGTAACTTCTTTGGGCTGTGTGTGTTCAACTCACAGAGTTGAACTTTCCTTTAGGCAGTGCAGATTTGAAGCCTCTTATTGTGGAAATTACAAGTGGACATTTCAAGCGCTTTGGGGCCAACGGTAGAAAAGGAAATATCTTTGTATAAAAACTAGAGAGAATCATTCTCAGCAACCACTTTGTGATATGTGCGTTCCACTCACGGAGTTTAACCTTTCTTTTCATAGAGCAGTTTGGAAACACTGTGTTTGAAAGTCTGCAAGTGGATATTTGGACATCTTTGAGGATTTCGTTGGAAACGGGATTTCTGCATATAACTCTAGACAGAAGAATTCTCAGTAACTTCTTTGGGCTGCGTGTGTTCAACTCACAGAGTTGTACATTCCTTTAGAGAGAGCAGATTTGAAACCCTCTTCTTGTGGAATTTGCAAGTGGAGATTTCAAGCAATTTGGGGCCAACGGTAGAAAAGGAAATATCATCGAATAAAAACTAGAGAGAATCATTCTCAGCAACCACTTTGGGATGTGTGCGTTCCACTCACAGAGTTTAACCTTTCTTTTCATAGAGCAGTTTGCAAACACTCTGTTTGTAAAGTCTGCAAGTGGATATTTTTACCTCTTTGAGGAGTTCGTTGGAAACGGGATTTCTGCATATAACGCTAGACAGAAGAATTCTCAGTAACTTCCTTGGTCTGTGTGAGTTCAACTCTCAGAGTTGAACTTTCCTTTAGACAGTGCAGATTTGAACTCACTTTTTGTGGAATTTACAAGTGGAGATTTCAAGCGCTTTGGGGCCAACGGTAGAAAAGGAAATATCTTTGTAGAAAAACTAGAGAGAATCATTCTCAGCAACCACTTTGGGATGTGTGCGTTCCACTCACAGAGTTTAACTTTTCTTTTCATGGAGCAGTTTGGAAACACTGTGTTTGTAAAGTCTGCAAGTGGATATTTGGACCTCTTTGAGGATTTCGTTGGAAACGGGATTTCTGCATATAACGCTAGATTGAAGAATTCTCAGTAACTTCTTTGGGGTGCGTGTGTTCAACTCACAGAGTTGTACCTTCCTTTAGAAAGAGCAGATTTGAAAGCCTCTTCTTGAGGAATTTACAAGTGGAGATTTCAAGCGATTTGGGGCCAAAGGTAGAAAAGGATATATCTTCGAATAAAAACTAGAGAGAATCATTCTCAGCAACCACTATGGGATGTGTGCATTCCACTCACAGAGTTTAACCTTTCTTTTCGTAGAGCAGTTTGGAAACACTCTGTTTGTAAAGTCTGCAAGTGGGTATTTGGACCTCCTTGAGGATTTCGTTGGAAGCGGGATTTCTGCATATAACGCTAGACAGAAGAATTCTCAGTAATACTTTGGGCTGCGTGTGTTCAACTCACAGAGTTGAACCTTCCTATAGACAGAGCAGATTTGAAACCCTCTTTTTGTGGAATTTGCAAGTGGAGATTTCAAGCGCTTTGGGGCCAACGGTAGAAAAGGAAATATTTTTGTATAAAAACTAGAGAGAATCATTCTCAGCAACCACTTTGTGATGGGTGCGTTCCACTCACAGAGTTTAACCTTTCTTTTCATAGAGCAGATTGGAAACACCCTGTTTGTAAAGTCTGCAAGTGGATATTTGGACCTCTTTGAGGATTTCGTTGGAAAAGGGATTTCTGCATATATCGCTAGACAGAAGAATTCTCAGTAACTTCTTTGGGCTGTGTGTGTTCAACACACAGAGTTGATATTTCCTTTAGACAGTGCAGATTTGACCTCTCTTTTTGTGGAATTTACCAGTGGAGATTTCAAGCGCTTTCGGGCCAACGGTAGAAAAGGAAACATCTTTGAATAAAAACTAGAGAGAATCATTCTCAGCAACCACTTTGTGATATGTGCGTGCCACTCACGCAGTTTAACCTTTCTTTTCATAGAGCAGTTTGGAAACAATCTGCATGTAAAGTCTGCAGGTGGATATTTGGACCTCTTTGAGGATTTCGTTGGAAACGGGATTTCTGCATCTAACGCTAGACAGAAGAATTCTCAGTAACTTCTTTGGGCTGTGTGTGTTCAACTCACAGAGTTGTACCTTCCTTTAGACAGAGCAGATTTGAAACCCTGTTTTTGAGGAATTTGCAAGTGGAGATTTCAAGCGCTTTGGGGCCAACGGTAGAAAAGGAAATATCTTCCTCTAAAAACTAGAGAGAATCATTCTCAGCAACCACTATGGGATATGTGCGTTCCACTCACAGAGTTTAACTTTTCTTTTCATAGAGCAGTTTGCAAACACTCTGTTTGTAAAGTCTGCAAGTGGATATTTGGACCTCTTTGAGGATTTCGTTGGAAACGGGATTTCTGCATATAAAGCTAGATAGAAGAATTCTCAGTAACTTCTTTGGGGTGCGTGTGTTCAACTCACAGAGTTGTACCTTTCTTTAGAAAGAGCAGATTAGAAACCCTCTTTTTGAGGAATTTGCAAGTGGAGATTTCAAGCGCTTTGGGGCCAACGGTAGAAAAGGAAATATCATCGAATAAAAACTAGAGAGAATCATTCTCAGCAACCACTTTGGGATGTGTGCGTTCCACTCACAGAGTTTAACCTTTCTTTTCATAGAGCAGTTTGCAAACACTCTGTTTGTAAAGTCTGCAAGTGGATATTTTTACCTCTTTGAGGAGTTCGTTGGAAACGGGATTTCTGCATATAACGCTAGACAGAAGAATTCTCAGTAACTTCCTTGGTCTGAGTGAGTTCAACTCTCAGAGTTGAACTTTCCTTTAGACAGTGCAGATTTGAACTCACTTTTTGTGGAATTTACAAGTGGAGATTTCAAGCGCTTTGGGGCCAACGGTAGAAAAGGAAATATCTTTGTAGAAAAACTAGAGAGAATCATTCTCAGCAACCACTTTGGGATGTGTGCGTTCCACTCACTGAGTTTAACTTTTCTTTTCATGGAGCAGTTTGGAAACACTGTGTTTGTAAAGTCTGCAAGTGGATATTTGGACCTCTTTGAGGATTTCGTTGGAAACGGGATTTCTGCATATAACGCTAGATTGAACAATTCTCAGTAACTTCTTTGGGGTGCGTGTGTTCAACTCACAGAGTTGTACCTTCCTTTAGAAAGAGCAGATTTGAAAGCCTCTTCTTGAGGAATTTACAAGTGGAGATTTCAAGCGATTTGGGGCCTAAGGTAGAAAAGGATATATCTTCGAATAAAAACTAGAGAGAATCATTCTCAGCAACCACTATGGGATGTGTGCGTTCCACTCACAGAGTTTAACCTTTCTTTTCGTAGAGCAGTTTGGAAACACTCTGTTTGTAAAGTCTGCAAGTGGATATTTGGACCTCCTTGAGGATTTCGTTGGAAGCGGGATTTCTGCATATAACGCTAGACAGAAGAATTCTCAGTAATTCTTTGGGCTGCGTGTGTTCAACTCACAGAGTTGAACCTTCCTATAGACAGAGCAGATTTGAAACCCTCTTTTTGTGGAATTTGCAAGTGGAGATTTCAAGCGCTTTGGGGCCAACGGTTGAAATGGTAATATCTTCCTATAAAAACTAGAGAGAATCATTCTCAGCAACCACTATGGGATATGTGCGTTCCACTCACTGAGTTTAACTTTTCTTTTCATAGAGCAGTTTGGAAACACTCTGTTTGTAAAGTCTGCAAGTGGATATTTGGACCTCCTTGAGGATTTCGTTGGAAGCGGGATTTCTGCATATAACGCTAGACAGAAGAATTCTCAGTAATTCTTTGGGCTGCGTGTGTTCAACTCACAGAGTTGGACCTTTCTTTAGACAGAGCAGATTTGAAACCCTCTTTTTGTGGAATATACAAGTGGAGATTTCAAGCGCTTTGGGGCCAACGGTAGAAAAGGAAACATTTTTGTATAAAAACTAGAGAGAATCATTCTCAGCAACCTCTTTGTGATATGTGCGTTCCACTCGCAGAGTTTAAACTTTCTTTTCATAGAGTAGTTTGCAAACACTCTGTTTGCAAAGTCTGCAAGTGGATATTTGGACCTCTTTGAGGATTTCGTTGGAAACGGTATTTCTGCCTATAACGGTAGAGAGAAGAATTCTCAGTAACTTCTTTGGGCTGTGTGTGTTCAACTCACAGAGTTGAACTTTCCTTTAGGCAGTGCAGATTTGAAGCCTCTTATTGTGGAAATTACAAGTGGACATTTCAAGCGCTTTGGGGCCAACGGTAGAAAAGGAAATATCATCGAATAAAAACCAGAGAGTATCATTCTCAGCAACCACTTTTTGATATGCGCGTTCCACTCACGGAGTTTAACCTTTCTTTTCATAGAGCAGTTTGGAAACACTGTGTTTGAAAGTCTGCAAGTGGATATTTGGACATCTTTGAGGATTTCGTTGGAAACGGGATTTCTGCATATAACTAGACAGAAGAATTCTCAGTAACTTCTTTGGGCTGCGTGTGTTCAACTCACAGAGTTGTACATTCCTTTAGAGAGAGCAGATTTGAAACCCTCTTCTTGTGGAATTTGCAAGTGGAGATTTCAAGCAATTTGGGGCCAACGGTAGAAAAGGAAATATCATCGAATAAAAACTAGAGAGAATCATTCTCAGCAACCACTTTGGGATGTGTGCGTTCCACTCACGCAGTTTAACCTTTCTTTTCATAGAGCAGTTTGGAAACAATCTGCATGTAAAGTCTGCAGGTGGATATTTGGACCTCTTTGAGGATTTCGTTGGAAACGGGATTTCTGCATATAACGCTAGACAGAAGAATTCTCAGTAACTTCCTTGGTCTGTGTGAGTTCAACTCTCAGAGTTGAACTTTCCTTTAGACAGTGCAGATTTGAACTCACTTTTTGTGGAATTTACAAGTGGAGATTTCAAGCGCTTTGGGGCCAACGGTAGAAAAGGAAATATCTTTGTAGAAAAACTAGAGAGAATCATTCTCAGCAACCACTTTGGGATGTGTGCGTTCCACTCACAGAGTTTAACTTTTCTTTTCATGGAGCAGTTTTGAAACACTCTGTTTGTAAAGTCTGCAAGTGGATATTTGGACCTCTTTGAGGATTTCGTTGGAAACGGGATTTCTGCATATAACGCTAGATTGAAGAATTCTCAGTAACTTCTTTGGGGTGCGTGTGTTCAACTCACAGAGTTGTACCTTCCTTTAGAAAGAGCAGATTTGAAAGCCTCTTCTTGAGGAATTTACAAGTGGAGATTTCAAGCGATTTGGGGCCAAAGGTAGAAAGGGATATATCTTCGAATAAAAACTAGAGAGAATCATTCTCAGCAACCACTATGGGATGTGTGCGTTCCACTCACAGAGTTTAACCTTTCTTTTCGTAGAGCAGTTTGGAAACACTCTGTTTGTAAAGTCTGCAAGTGGATATTTGGACCTCCTTGAGGATTTCGTTGGAAGCGGGATTTCTGCATATAACGCTAGACAGAAGAATTCTCAGTAATTCTTTGGGCTGCGTGTGTTCAACTCACAGAGCTGAACCTTTCTTTAGACAGAGCAGATTTGAAACGCTCTTTTTGTGGAATATACAAGTGGAGATTTCAAGCGTTTTGGGGCCAACGGTAGAAAAGGAAATATTTTTGTATAAAAACTAGAGAGAATCATTCTCAGCAACCACTTTGTGATATGTGCGTTCCACTCACAGAGTTTAAACTTTCTTTTCATAGAGCAGTTTGCAAACACTCTGTTTGTAAAGTCTGCAAGTGGATATTTGGACCTCTTTGAGGATTTCGTTGGAAACGGGATTTCTGCATATAAAGCTAGATAGAAGAATTCTCAGTAACTTCTTTGGGGTGCGTGTGTTCAACTCACAGAGTTGTACCTTTCTTTAGAAAGAGCAGTTTTGAAACCCTCTTTTTGAGGAATTTGCAAGTGGAGACTTCAAGCGATTTGGGGCCAACGGTAGAAAAGGAAATATCTTTGTATAAAAACTAGAGAGAATCATTCTCAGCAACCACTTTGGGATGTGTGCGTTCCACTCACAGAGTTTAACCTTTCTTTTCATAGAGCAGTTTGCAAACACTCTGTTTGTAAAGTCTGCAAGTGGATATTTGGACCTCTTTGAGGATTTCGTTGGAAACGGGATTTCTGCATATAACGCTAGACAGAAGAATTCTCAGTAACTTCTTTGGGCTGCGTGTGTTCAACTCACAGAGTTGTACCTTTCTTTAGGAAGAGCAGATTTGAAACCCTCTTTTTGTGGAATTTGCAAGTGGAGATTTCAAGCGCTTTGGGGCCAACGGTAGAAATGGTAATATCTTCCTGTAAAAACTAGAGAGAATCATTTTCAGCAACCACTTGGTGATGTGTGCGTTCCACTCACAGAGTTTAACCTTTCTTTTCATAGAGCAGTTTGCAAACACTCTGTTTGTAAAGTCTGCAAGTGGATATTTGGACCTCTTTGAGGATTTCGTTGGAAACGGGATTTCTGCATATAACGCTAGACAGAAGAATTGTCAGTAACTTCTTTGGGCTGCGTGTGTTCAACCCACAGAGTTGTAACTTCCTTTAGAAAAAGCAGATTTGAAACCCTCTTCTTGTGGAATTTGCTAGTGGTGATTTCAAGCGATTTGTGGCCAACGGTAGAAACGGAAATATCTTCGAATAAAAACTAGAGAGAATAATTCTCAGCAACCACTTTGGGATGTGTGCGTTCCACTCACAGAGTTTAACCTTTCTTTTCATAGAGTAGTTTGCAATCACTCTGTTTGCAAAGTCTGCAAGTGGATATTTGGACCTCTTTGAGGATTTCGTTGGAAACGGGATTTCTGCATATAACTCTAGACAGAAGAATTCTCAGTAACTTCTTTGGGCTGCGTGTGTTCAACTCACAGAGTTGTACATTCCTTTAGAGAGAGCAGATTTGAAACCCTCTTCTTGTGGAATTTGCAAGTGGAGATTTCAAGCAATTTGGGGCCAACGGTAGAAAAGGAAATATCATCGAATAAAAACTAGAGAGAATCATTCTCAGCAACCACTTTGGGATGTGTGCGTTCCACTCACAGAGTTTAACCTTTCTTTTCATAGAGCAGTTTGCAAACACTCTGTTTGTAAAGTCTGCAAGTGGATATTTTTACCTCTTTGAGGAGTTCGTTGGAAACGGGATTTCTGCATATAACGCTAGACAGAAGAATTCTCAGTAACTTCCTTGGTCTGTGTGAGTTCAACTCTCAGAGTTGAACTTTCCTTTAGACAGTGCAGATTTGAACTCACTTTTTGTGGAATTTACAAGTGGAGATTTCAAGCGCTTTGGGGCCAACGGTAGAAAAGGAAATATCTTTGTAGAAAAACTAGAGAGAATCATTCTCAGCAACCACTTTGGGATGTGTGCGTTCCACTCACAGAGTTTAACTTTTCTTTTCATGGAGCAGTTTGGAAACACTCTGTTTGTAAAGTCTGCAAGTGGATATTTGGACCTCTTTGAGGATTTCGTTGGAAACGGGATTTCTGCATATAACGCTAGATTGAAGAATTCTCAGTAACTTCTTTGGGGTGCGTGTGTTCAACTCACAGAGTTGTACCTTCCTTTAGAAAGAGCAGATTTGAAAGCCTCTTCTTGAGGAATTTACAAGTGGAGATTTCAAGCGATTTGGGGCCAAAGGTAGAAAAGGATATATCTTCGAATAAAAACTAGAGAGAATCATTCTCAGCAACCACTATGGGATGTGTGCGTTCCACTCACAGAGTTTAACCTTTCTTTTCGTAGAGCAGTTTGGAAACACTCTGTTTGTAAAGTCTGCAAGTGGATATTTGGACCTCCTTGAGGATTTCGTTGGAAGCGGGATTTCTGCATATATCGCTAGACAGAAGAATTCTCAGTAACTTCTTTGGGCTGTGTGTGTTCAACACACAGAGTTGATCTTTCCTTTAGACAGTGCAGATTTGACCCCTCTTTTTGTGGAATTTACAAGTGGAGATTTCAAGCGCTTTCGGGCCAACGGTAGAAAAGGAAACATCTTTGAATAAAAACTAGAGAGAATCATTCTCAGCAACCACTTTGTGATATGTGCGTTCCACTCACGCAGTTTAACCTTTCTTTTCATAGAGCAGTTTGGAAACAATCTGCATGTAAAGTCTGCAGGTGAATATTTGGACCTCTTTGAGGATTTCGTTGGAAACGTGATTTCTGCATCTAACGCTAGACAGAAGAATTCTCAGTAACTTCTTTGGGCTGTGTGTGTTCAACTCACAGAGTTGTACCTTCCTTTAGACAGAGCAGATTTGAAACCCTGTTTTTGAGGAATTTGCAAGTGGAGATTTCAAGCGCTTTGGGGCCAACGGTAGAAAAGGAAATATCTTCCTCTAAAAACTAGAGAGAATCATTCTCAGCAACCACTATGGGATATGTGCGTTCCACTCACAGAGTTTAACTTTTCTTTTCATAGAGCAGTTTGCAAACACTCTGTTTGTAAAGTCTGCAAGTGGATATTTGGACCTCTTTGAGGATTTCTTTGGAAACGAGATTTCTGCATATAAAGCTAGATAGAAGAATTCTCAGTAACTTCTTTGGGGTGCGTGTGTTCAACTCACAGAGTTGTACCTTTCTTTAGAAAGAGCAGATTTGAAACCCTCTTTTTGAGGAATTTGCAAGTGGAGATTTCAAGCGATTTGGGGCCAACGGTAGAAAAGGAAATATCTTCGAATAAAAACTAGAGAGAATCATTCTCAGCAACCACTTTGGGATGTGTGCGTTCCCCTCACAGAGCTTAACCTTTGTTTTCGTAGAGCAGTTTGGAAACACTCTGTTTGTAAAGTCTGCAAGTGGATATTTGGACCTCCTTGAGGATTTCGTTGGAAGCGGGATTTCTGCATAAAACGCTAGACAGAAGAATTCTCAGTAATTCTTTGGGCTGCGTGTGTTCAACTCACCGAGTTGAACCTTCCTTTAGACAGAGCAGATTTGAAACCCTCTTTTTGTGGAATATACAAGTGGAGATTTCAAGCGCTTTGGGGCCAACGGTAGAAAAGGATATATCTTTTTATAAAAATTAGAGAGAATCATTTTCAGCAACCTCTTGGTGATGTGTGCGTTCCACTCACAGAGTTTAACCTTTCTTTTCATAGAGCAGTTTGCATACACTCTGTTTGTAAAGTCTTTAAGTGGATATTTGGACCTCTTTGAGGATTTCGTTGGAAACGGGATTTCTGCATATAACGGTAGAGAGAAGAATTCTCAGTAACTTCTTTGGGCTGTGTGTGTTCAACTCACAGAGTTGAACTTTCCTTTAGGCAGTGCAGATTTGAAGCCTCTTATTGTGGAAATTACAAGTGGACATTTCAAGCGCTTTGGGGCCAACGGTAGAAAAGGAAATATCTTTGTAAAAAAACTAGAGAGAATCATTCTCAGCAACCACTTTGTGATATGTGCGTTCCAATCACGGAGTTTAACCTTTCTTTTCATAGAGCAGTTTGGAAACACTGTGTTTGAAAGTCTGCAAGTGGATATTTGGACATCTTTGAGGATTTCGTTGGAAACGGGATTTCTGCATATAACTCTAGACAGAAGAATTCTCAGTAACTTCTTTGGGCTGCGTGTGTTCAACTCACAGAGTTGTACATTCCTTTAGAGAGAGCAGATTTGAAACCCTCTTCTTGTGGAATTTGCAAGTGGAGATTTCAAGCAATTTGGGGCCAATGGTAGAAAAGGAAATATCATCGAATAAAAACTAGAGAGAATCATTCTCAGCAACCACTTTGGGATGTGTGCGTTCCACTCACAGAGTTTAACCTTTCTTTTCATAGAGCAGTTTGCAAACACTCTGTTTGTAAAGTCTGCAAGTGGATATTTTTACCTCTTTGAGGAGTTCGTTGGAAACGGGATTTCTGCATATAACGCTAGACAGAAGAATTCTCAGTAACTTCCTTGGTCTGTGTGAGTTCAACTCTCAGAGTTGAACTTTCCTTTAGACAGTGCAGATTTGAACTCACTTTTTGTGGAATTTACAAGTGGAGATTTCAAGCGCTTTGGGGCCAACGGTAGAAAAGGAAATATCTTTGTAGAAAAACTACAGAGAATCATTCTCAGCAACCACTTTGGGATGTGTGCGTTCCACTCACAGAGTTTAACTTTTCTTTTCATGGAGCAGTTTGGAAACACTGTGTTTGTAAAGTCTGCAAGTGGATATTTGGACCTCTTTGAGGATTTCGTTGGAAACGGGATTTCTGCATATAACGCTAGATTGAAGAATTCTCAGTAACTTCTTTGGGGTGCGTGTGTTCAACTCACAGAGTTGTACCTTCCTTTAGAAAGAGCAGATTTGAAAGCCTCTTCTTGAGGAATTTACAAGTGGAGATTTCAAGCGATTTGGGGCCAAAGGTAGAAAAGGATATATCTTCGAATAAAAACTAGAGAGAATCATTCTCAGCAACCACTATGGGATGTGTGCGTTCCGCTCACAGAGTTTAACCTTTCTTTTCGTAGAGCAGTTTGGAAACACTCTGTTTGTAAAGTCTGCAAGTGGATATTTGGACCTCCTTGAGGATTTCGTTGGAAGCGGGATTTCTGCATATAACGCTAGACAGAAGAATTCTCAGTAATTCTTTGGGCTGCGTGTGTTCAACTCACAGAGTTGGACCTTTCTTTAGACAGAGCAGATTTGAAACCCTCTTTTTGTGGAATATACAAGTGGAGATTTCAAGCGCTTTGGGGCCAACGGTAGAAAAGGAAACATTTTTGTATAAAAACTAGAGAGAATCATTCTCAGCAACCTCTTTGTGATATGTGCGTTCCACTCGCAGAGTTTAAACTTTCTTTTCATAGAGTAGTTTGCAAACACTCTGTTTGTAAAGTCTGCAAGTGGATATTTGGACCTCTTTGAGGATTTCGTTGGAAACGGGATTTCTGCCTATAACGGTAGAGAGAAGAATTCTCAGTAACTTCTTTGGGCTGTGTGTGTTCAACTCACAGAGTTGAACTTTCCTTTAGGCAGTGCAGATTTGAAGCCTCTTATTGTGGAAATTACAAGTGGACATTTCAAGCGCTTTGGGGCCATAGGTAGAAAAGGAAGTATCATCGAATAAAAACCAGACAGTATCATTCTCAGCAACCACTTTGTGATATGCGCATTCCACTCACGGAGTTTAACCTTTCTTTTCATAGAGCAGTTTGGAAACAATCTGCATGTAAAGTCTGCAGGTGGATATTTGGACCTCTTTGAGGATTTCGTTGGAAACGGGATTTCTGCATATAACGCTAAACAGAAGAATTCTCAGTAACTTCCTTGGTCTGTGTGAGTTCAACTCTCAGAGTTGAACTTTCCTTTAGACAGTGCAGATTTGAACTCACTTTTTGTGGAATTTACAAGTGGAGATTTCAAGGGCTTTGGGGCCAACGGTAGAAAAGGAAATATCTTTGTAGAAAAACTAGAGAGAATCATTCTCAGCAACCACTTTGGGATGTGTGCGTTCCACTCACAGAGTTTAACTTTTCTTTTCATGGAGCAGTTTGGAAACACTCTGTTTGTAAAGTCTGCAAGTGGATATTTGGACCTCTTTGAGGATTTCGTTGGAAACGGGATTTCTGCATATAACGGTAGAGAGAAGAACTCTCTGTAACTTCCTTGGTCTGTGTGAGTTCAACTCACAGAGTCGTACCTTCCTTTAGAAAGAGCAGATTTGAAAGCCTCTTCTTGAGGAATTTACAAGTGGAGATTTCAAGCGATTTGGGGCCAAAGGTAGAAAAGGATATATCTTCGAATAAAAACTAGAGAGAATCATTCTCAGCAACCACTATGGGATGTGTGCGTTGCACTCACAGAGTTTAACCTTTCTTTTCGTAGAGCAGTTTGGAAACACTCTGTTTGTAAAGTCTGCAAGTGGATATTTGGACCTCCTTGAGGATTTCGTTGGAAGCGGGATTTCTGCATATAACGCTAGACAGAAGAATTCTCAGTAATTCTTTGGGCTGCGTGTGTTCAACTCACAGAGCTGAACCTTTCTTTAGACAGAGCAGATTTGAAACGCTCTTTTTGTGGAATATACAAGTGGAGATTTCAAGCGTTTTGGGGCCAACGGTAGAAAAGGAAATATTTTTGTATAAAAACTAGAGAGAATCATTCTCAGCAACCACTTTGTGATATGTGCGTTCCACTCACAGAGTTTAAACTTTCTTTTCATAGAGCAGTTTGCAAACACTCTGTTTGTAAAGTCTGCAAGTGGATATTTGGACCTCTTTGAGGATTTCGTTGGAAACGGGATTTCTGCATATAAAGCTAGATAGAAGAATTCTCAGTAACTTCTTTGGGCTGCGTGTGTTCAACTCACAGAGTTGTACCTTTCTTTAGAAAGAGCAGATTTGAAACCCTCTTTTTGTGGAATTTGCAAGTGGAGATTTCAAGCGCTTTGGGGCCAACGGTAGAAATGGTAATATCTTCCTGTAAAAACTAGAGAGAATCATTCTCAGCAACCACTTTGGGATGTGTGCATTCCACTCACAGAGTTTAACCTTTCTTTTCATAGAGCAGTTTGCAAACACTCTGTTTGTAAAGTCTGCAAGTGGATATTTGGACCTCTTTGAGGATTTCGTTGGAAACGGGATTTCTGCATATAACGCTAGACAGAAGAATTGTCAGTAACTTCTTTGGGCTGCGTGTGTTCAACCCACAGAGTTGTAACTTCCTTTAGAAAAAGCATATTTGAAACCCTCTTCTTGTGGAATTTGCTAGTGGTGATTTCAAGCGATTTGTGGCCAACGGTAGAAACGGAAATATCTTCGAATAAAAACTAGAGAGAATAATTCTCAGCAACCACTTTGGGATGTGTGCGTTCCACTCACAGAGTTTAACCTTTCTTTTCATAGAGTAGTTTGCAATCACTCTGTTTGCAAAGTCTGCAAGTGGATATTTGGACCTCTTTGAGGATTTCGTTGGAAACGGGATTTCTGCATATAACTCTAGACAGAAGAATTCTCAGTAACTTCTTTGGGCTGCGTGTGTTCAACTCACAGAGTTGTACATTCCTTTAGCGAGAGCAGATTTGAAACCCTCTTCTTGTGGAATTTGCAAGTGGAGATTTCAAGCAATTTGGGGCCAACGGTAGAAAAGGAAATATCATCGAATAAAAACTAGAGAGAATCATTCTCAGCAACCACTTTGGGATGTGTGCGTTCCACTCACAGAGTTTAACCTTTCTTTTCATAGAGCAGTTTGCAAACACTCTGTTTGTAAAGTCTGCAAGTGGATATTTTTACCTCTTTGAGGAGTTCGTTGGAAACGGGATTTCTGCATATAACGCTAGACAGAAGAATTCTCAGTAATTCTTTGGGCTGCGTGTGTTCAACTCACAGAGTTGGACCTTTCTTTAGACAGAGCAGATTTGAAACCCTCTTTTTGTGGAATATACAAGTGGAGATTTCAAGCGCTTTGGGGCCAACGGTAGAAAAGGAAACATTTTTGTATAAAAACTAGAGAGAATCATTCTCAGCAACCTCTTTGTGATATGTGCGTTCCACTCGCAGAGTTTAAACTTTCTTTTCATAGAGTAGTTTGCAAACACTCTGTTTGTAAAGTCTGCAAGTGGATATTTGGACCTCTTTGAGGATTTCGTTGGAAACGGGATTTCTGCCTATAACGGTAGAGAGAAGAATTCTCAGTAACTTCTTTGGGCTGTGTGTGTTCAACTCACAGAGTTGAACTTTCCTTTAGGCAGTGCAGATTTGAAGCCTCTTATTGTGGAAATTACAAGTGGACATTTCAAGCGCTTTGGGGCCATAGGTAGAAAAGGAAGTATCATCGAATAAAAACCAGACAGTATCATTCTCAGCAACCACTTTGTGATATGCGCGTTCCACTCACGGAGTTTAACCTTTCTTTTCATAGAGCAGTTTGGAAACAATCTGCATGTAAAGTCTGCAGGTGGATATTTGGACCTCTTTGAGGATTTCGTTGGAAACGGGATTTCTGCATATAACGCTAGACAGAAGAATTCTCAGTAACTTCCTTGGTCTGTGTGAGTTCAACTCTCAGAGTTGAACTTTCCTTTAGACAGTGCAGATTTGAACTCACTTTTTGTGGAATTTACAAGTGGAGATTTCAAGGGCTTTGGGGCCAACGGTAGAAAAGGAAATATCTTTGTAGAAAAACTAGAGAGAATCATTCTCAGCAACCACTTTGGGATGTGTGCGTTCCACTCACAGAGTTTAACTTTTCTTTTCATGGAGCAGTTTGGAAACACTCTGTTTGTAAAGTCTGCAAGTGGATATTTGGACCTCTTTGAGGATTTCGTTGGAAACGGGATTTCTGCATATAACGGTAGAGAGAAGAACTCTCTGTAACTTCCTTGGTCTGTGTGAGTTCAACTCACAGAGTCGTACCTTCCTTTAGAAAGAGCAGATTTGAAAGCCTCTTCTTGAGGAATTTACAAGTGGAGATTTCAAGCGATTTGGGGCCAAAGGTAGAAAAGGATATATCTTCGAATAAAAACTAGAGAGAATCATTCTCAGCAACCACTATGGGATGTGTGCGTTGCACTCACAGAGTTTAACCTTTCTTTTCGTAGAGCAGTTTGGAAACACTCTGTTTGTAAAGTCTGCAAGTGGATATTTGGACCTCCTTGAGGATTTCGTTGGAAGCGGGATTTCTGCATATAACGCTAGACAGAAGAATTCTCAGTAATTCTTTGGGCTGCGTGTGTTCAACTCACAGAGCTGAACCTTTCTTTAGACAGAGCAGATTTGAAACGCTCTTTTTGTGGAATATACAAGTGGAGATTTCAAGCGTTTTGGGGCCAACGGTAGAAAAGGAAATATTTTTGTATAAAAACTAGAGAGAATCATTCTCAGCAACCACTTTGTGATATGTGCGTTCCACTCACAGAGTTTAAACTTTCTTTTCATAGAGCAGTTTGCAAACACTCTGTTTGTAAAGTCTGCAAGTGGATATTTGGACCTCTTTGAGGATTTCGTTGGAAACGGGATTTCTGCATATAAAGCTAGATAGAAGAATTCTCAGTAACTTCTTTGGGCTGCGTGTGTTCAACTCACAGAGTTGTACCTTTCTTTAGAAAGAGCAGATTTGAAACCCTCTTTTTGTGGAATTTGCAAGTGGAGATTTCAAGCGCTTTGGGGCCAACGGTAGAAATGGTAATATCTTCCTGTAAAAACTAGAGAGAATCATTCTCAGCAACCACTTTGGGATGTGTGCGTTCCACTCACAGAGTTTAACCTTTCTTTTCATAGAGCAGTTTGCAAACACTCTGTTTGTAAAGTCTGCAAGTGGATATTTGGACCTCTTTGAGGATTTCGTTGGAAACGGGATTTCTGCATATAACGCTAGACAGAAGAATTGTCAGTAACTTCTTTGGGCTGCGTGTGTTCAACCCACAGAGTTGTAACTTCCTTTAGAAAAAGCATATTTGAAACCCTCTTCTTGTGGAATTTGCTAGTGGTGATTTCAAGCGATTTGTGGCCAACGGTAGAAACGGAAATATCTTCGAATAAAAACTAGAGAGAATAATTCTCAGCAACCACTTTGGGATGTGTGCGTTCCACTCACAGAGTTTAACCTTTCTTTTCATAGAGTAGTTTGCAATCACTCTGTTTGCAAAGTCTGCAAGTGGATATTTGGACCTCTTTGAGGATTTCGTTGGAAACGGGATTTCTGCATATAACTCTAGACAGAAGAATTCTCAGTAACTTCTTTGGGCTGCGTGTGTTCAACTCACAGAGTTGTACATTCCTTTAGCGAGAGCAGATTTGAAACCCTCTTCTTGTGGAATTTGCAAGTGGAGATTTCAAGCAATTTGGGGCCAACGGTAGAAAAGGAAATATCATCGAATAAAAACTAGAGAGAATCATTCTCAGCAACCACTTTGGGATGTGTGCGTTCCACTCACAGAGTTTAACCTTTCTTTTCATAGAGCAGTTTGCAAACACTCTGTTTGTAAAGTCTGCAAGTGGATATTTTTACCTCTTTGAGGAGTTCGTTGGAAACGGGATTTCTGCATATAACGCTAGACAGAAGAATTCTCAGTAACTTCCTTGGTCTGTGTGAGTTCAACTCTCAGAGTTGAACTTTCCTTTAGACAGTGCAGATTTGAACTCACTTTTTGTGGAATTTACAAGTGGAGATTTCAAGCGCTTTGGGGCCAACGGTAGAAAAGGAAATATCTTTGTAGAAAAACTAGAGAGAATCATTCTCAGCAACCACTTTGGGATGTGTGCGTTCCACTCACAGAGTTTAACTTTTCTTTTCATGGAGCAGTTTGGAAACACTGTGTTTGTAAAGTCTGCAAGTGGATATTTGGACCTCTTTGAGGATTTCGTTGGAAACGGGATTTCTGCATATAACGCTAGATTGAAGAATTCTCAGTAACTTCTTTGGGGTGCGTGTGTTCAACTCACAGAGTTGTACCTTCCTTTAGAAAGAGCAGATTTGAAAGCCTCTTCTTGAGGAATTTACAAGTGGAGATTTCAAGCGATTTGGGACCAAAGGTAGAAAAGGATATATCTTCGAATAAAAACTAGAGAGAATCATTCTCAGCAACCACTATGGGATGTGTGCGTTCCACTCACAGAGTTTAACCTTTCTTTTCGTAGAGCAGTTTGGAAACACTCTGTTTGTAAAGTCTGCAAGTGGATATTTGGACCTCCTTGAGGATTTCGTTGGAAGCGGGATTTCTGCATATAACGCTAGACAGAAGAATTCTCAGTAATTCTTTGGGCTGCGTGTGTTCAACTCACAGAGCTGAACCTTTCTTTAGACAGAGCAGATTTGAAACGCTCTTTTTGTGGAATATACAAGTGGAGATTTCAAGCGTTTTGGGGCCAACGGTAGAAAAGGAAATATTTTTGTATAAAAACTAGAGAGAATCATTCTCAGCAACCACTTTGTGATATGTGCGTTCCACTCACAGAGTTTAAACTTTCTTTTCATAGAGCAGTTTGCAAACACTCTGTTTGTAAAGTCTGCAAGTGGATATTTGGACCTCTTTGAGGATTTCGTTGGAAACGGGATTTCTGCATATAAAGCTAGATAGAAGAATTCTCAGTAACTTCTTTGGGGTGCGTGTGTTCAACTCACAGAGTTGTACCTTTCTTTAGAAAGAGCAGATTTGAAACCCTCTTTTTGAGGAATTTGCAAGTGGAGATTTCAAGCGATTTGGGCCAACGGTAGAAAAGGAAATATCTTTGTATAAAAACTAGAGAGAATCATTCTCAGCAACCACTTTGGGATGTGTGCGTTCCACTCACAGAGTTTAACCTTTCTTTTCATAGAGCAGTTTGCAAACACTCTGTTTGTAAAGTCTGCAAGTGGATATTTGGACCTCTTTGAGGATTTCGTTGGAAACGGGATTTCTGCATATAACGCTAGACAGAAGAATTCTCAGTAACTTCTTTGGGCTGCGTGTGTTCAACTCACAGAGTTCTACCTTTCTTTAGAAAGAGCAGATTTGAAACCCTCTTTTTGTGGAATTTGCAAGTGGAGATTTCAAGCGCTTTGGGGCCAACGGTAGAAATGGTAATATCTTCCTGTAAAAACTAGAGAGAATCATTCTCAGCAACCACTTTGGGATGTGTGTGTTCCACTCACAGAGTTTAACCTTTCTTTTCATAGAGCAGTTTGCAAACACTCTGTTTGTAAAGTCTGCAAGTGGATATTTGGACCTCTTTGGGGATTTCGTTGGAAACGGGATTTCTGCATATAACGCTAGACAGAAGAATTGTCAGTAACTTCTTTGGGCTGCGTGTGTTCAACCCACAGAGTTGTAACTTCCTTTAGAAAAAGCATATTTGAAACCCTCTTCTTGTGGAATTTGCTAGTGGTGATTTCAAGCGATTTGTGGCCAACGGTAGAAACGGAAATATCTTCGAATAAAAACTAGAGAGAATAATTCTCAGCAACCACTTTGGGATGTGTGCGTTCCACTCACAGAGTTTAACCTTTCTTTTCATAGAGTAGTTTGCAATCACTCTGTTTGCAAAGTCTGCAAGTGGATATTTGGACCTCTTTGAGGATTTCGTTGGAAACGGGATTTCTGCATATAACTCTAGACAGAAGAATTCTCAGTAACTTCTTTGGGCTGCGTGTGTTCAACTCACAGAGTTGTACATTCCTTTAGCGAGAGCAGATTTGAAACCCTCTTCTTGTGGAATTTGCAAGTGGAGATTTCAAGCAATTTGGGGCCAACGGTAGAAAAGGAAATATCATCGAATAAAAACTAGAGAGAATCATTCTCAGCAACCACTTTGGGATGTGTGCGTTCCACTCACAGAGTTTAACCTTTCTTTTCATAGAGCAGTTTGCAAACACTCTGTTTGTAAAGTCTGCAAGTGGATATTTTTACCTCTTTGAGGAGTTCGTTGGAAACGGGATTTCTGCATATAACGCTAGACAGAAGAATTCTCAGTAACTTCCTTGGTCTGTGTGAGTTCAACTCTCAGAGTTGAACTTTCCTTTAGACAGTGCAGATTTGAACTCACTTTTTGTGGAATTTACAAGTGGAGATTTCAAGCGCTTTGGGGCCAACGGTAGAAAAGGAAATATCTTTGTAGAAAAACTAGAGAGAATCATTCTCAGCAACCACTTTGGGATGTGTGCGTTCCACTCACAGAGTTTAACTTTTCTTTTCATGGAGCAGTTTGGAAACACTGTGTTTGTAAAGTCTGCAAGTGGATATTTGGACCTCTTTGAGGATTTCGTTGGAAACGGGATTTCTGCATATAACGCTAGATTGAAGAATTCTCAGTAACTTCTTTGGGGTGCGTGTGTTCAACTCACAGAGTTGTACCTTCCTTTAGAAAGAGCAGATTTGAAAGCCTCTTCTTGAGGAATTTACAAGTGGAGATTTCAAGCGATTTGGGACCAAAGGTAGAAAAGGATATATCTTCGAATAAAAACTAGAGAGAATCATTCTCAGCAACCACTATGGGATGTGTGCGTTCCACTCACAGAGTTTAACCTTTCTTTTCGTAGAGCAGTTTGGAAACACTCTGTTTGTAAAGTCTGCAAGTGGATATTTGGACCTCCTTGAGGATTTCGTTGGAAGCGGGATTTCTGCATATAACGCTAGACAGAAGAATTCTCAGTAATTCTTTGGGCTGCGTGTGTTCAACTCACCGAGTTGAACCTTCCTTTAGACAGAGCAGATTTGAAACCCTCTTTTTGTGGAATTTGCAAGTGGAGATTTCAAGCGCTTTGTGGCCAATGGTAGAAATGGAAATATCTTCACATAAAGACTAGAGAGAATCATTCTCAGCAACCACTTTGTGATGGGTGCGTTCCACTCACAGAGTTTAACCTTTCTTTTCATAGAGCAGATTGGAAACACCCTGTTTGTAAAGTCTGCAAGTGGATATTTGGACCTCTTTGAGGATTTCGTTGGAAACGGGATTTCTGCATATATCGCTAGACAGAAGAATTCTCAGTAACTTCTTTGGGCTGTGTGTGTTCAACACACAGAGTTGATCTTTCCTTTAGACAGTGCAGATTTGACCCCTCTTTTTGTGGAATTTACCAGTGGAGATTTCAAGCGCTTTCGGGACAACTGTAGAAAAGGAAACATCTTTGAATAAAAACTAGAGAGAATCATTCTCAGCAACCACTTTGTGATATGTGCGTGCCACTCACGCAGTTTAACCTTTCTTTTCATAGAGCAGTTTGGAAACAATCTGCATGTAAAGTCTGCAGGTGGATATTTGGACCTCTTTGAGGATTTCGTTTCAAACGGGATTTCTGCATCTAACGCTAGACAGAAGAATTCTCAGTAACTTCTTTGGGCTGTGTGTGTTCAACTCACAGAGTTGTACCTTCCTTTAGACAGAGCAGATTTGAAACCCTCTTTTTGAGGAATTTGCAAGTGGAGATTTCAAGCGCTTTGGGGCCAACGGTTGAAATGGTAATATCTTCCTATAAAAACTAGAGAGAATCATTCTCAGCAACCACTATGGGATATGTGCGTTCCACTCACAGAGTTTAACTTTTCTTTTCATAGAGCAGTTTGGAAACACTCTGTTTGTAAAGTCTGCAAGTGGATATTTGGACCTCCTTGAGGACTTCGTTGGAAGCGGGATTTCTGCATATAACGCTAGACAGAAGAATTCTCAGTAATTCTTTGGGCTGCGTGTGTTCAACTCACAGAGTTGGACCTTTCTTTAGACAGAGCAGATTTGAAACCCTCTTTTTGTGGAATATACAAGTGGAGATTTCAAGCGCTTTGGGGCCAACGGTAGAAAAGGAAACATTTTTGTATAAAAACTAGAGAGAATCATTCTCAGCAACCTCTTTGTGATATGTGCGTTCCACTCGCAGAGTTTAAACTTTCTTTTCATAGAGTAGTTTGCAAACACTCTGTTTGTAAAGTCTGCAAGTGGATATTTGGACCTCTTTGAGGATTTCGTTGGAAACGGGATTTCTGCCTATAACGGTAGAGAGAAGAATTCTCAGTAACTTCTTTGGGCTGTGTGTGTTCAACTCACAGAGTTGAACTTTCCTTTAGGCAGTGCAGATTTGAAGCCTCTTATTGTGGAAATTACAAGTGGACATTTCAAGCGCTTTGGGGCCAACGGTAGAAAAGGAAATATCATCGAATAAAAACCAGAGAGTATCATTCTCAGCAACCACTTTGTGATATGCGCGTTCCACTCACGGAGTTTAACCTTTCTTTTCATAGAGCAGTTTGGAAACACTGTGTTTGAAAGTCTGCAAGTGGATATTTGGACATCTTTGAGGATTTCGTTGGAAACGGGATTTCTGCATATAACTCTAGACAGAAGAATTCTCAGTAACTTCTTTGGGCTGCGTGTGTTCAACTCACAGAGTTGTACATTCCTTTAGAGAGAGCAGATTTGAAACCCTCTTCTTGTGGAATTTGCAAGTGGAGATTTCAAGCAATTTGGGGCCAACGGTAGAAAAGGAAATATCATCGAATAAAAACTAGAGAGAATCATTCTCAGCAACCACTTTGTGATGTGTGCGTTCCACTCACAGAGTTTAACCTTTCTTTTCATAGAGCAGTTTGCAAACACTCTGTTTGTAAAGTCTGCAAGTGGATATTTGGACCTCTTTGAGGATTTCGTTGGAAACGGGATTTCTGCATATAACGCTAGACAGAAGAATTCTCAGTAACTTCTTTGGGCTGCGTGTGTTCAACTCACAGAGTTGTACCTTTCTTTAGAAAGAGCAGATTTGAAACCCTCTTTTTGTGGAATTTGCAAGTGGAGATTTCAAGCGCTTTGGGGCCAACGGTAGAAATGGTAATATCTTCCTGTAAAAACTAGAGAGAATCATTCTCAGCAACCACTTTGGGATGTGTGTGTTCCACTCACAGAGTTTAACCTTTCTTTTCATAGAGCAGTTTGCAAACACTCTGTTTGTAAAGTCTGCAAGTGGATATTTGGACCTCTTTGAGGATTTCGTTGGAAACGGGATTTCTGCATATAACGCTAGACAGAAGAATTGTCAGTAACTTCTTTGGGCTGCGTGTGTTCAACCCACAGAGTTGTAACTTCCTTTAGAAAAAGCATATTTGAAACCCTCTTCTTGTGGAATTTGCTAGTGGTGATTTCAAGCGATTTGTGGCCAACGGTAGAAACGGAAATATCTTCGAATAAAAACTAGAGAGAATAATTCTCAGCAACCACTTTGGGATGTGTGCGTTCCACTCACAGAGTTTAACCTTTCTTTTCATAGAGTAGTTTGCAATCACTCTGTTTGCAAAGTCTGCAAGTGGATATTTGGACCTCTTTGAGGATTTCGTTGGAAACGGGATTTCTGCATATAACTCTAGACAGAAGAATTCTCAGTAACTTCTTTGGGCTGCGTGTGTTCAACTCACAGAGTTGTACATTCCTTTAGCGAGAGCAGATTTGAAACCCTCTTCTTGTGGAATTTGCAAGTGGAGATTTCAAGCAATTTGGGGCCAACGGTAGAAAAGGAAATATCATCGAATAAAAACTAGAGAGAATCATTCTCAGCAACCACTTTGGGATGTGTGCGTTCCACTCACAGAGTTTAACCTTTCTTTTCATAGAGCAGTTTGCAAACACTCTGTTTGTAAAGTCTGCATGTGGATATTTTTACCTCTTTGAGGAGTTCGTTGGAAACGGGATTTCTGCATATAACGCTAGACAGAAGAATTCTCAGTAACTTCCTTGGTCTGTGTGAGTTCAACTCTCAGAGTTGAACTTTCCTTTAGACAGTGCAGATTTGAACTCACTTTTTGTGGAATTTACAAGTGGAGATTTCAAGCGCTTTGGGGCCAACGGTAGAAAAGGAAATATCTTTGTAGAAAAACTAGAGAGAATCATTCTCAGCAACCACTTTGGGATGTGTGCGTTCCACTCACAGAGTTTAACTTTTCTTTTCATGGAGCAGTTTGGAAACACTGTGTTTGTAAAGTCTGCAAGTGGATATTTGGACCTCTTTGAGGATTTCGTTGGAAACGGGATTTCTGCATATAACGCTAGATTGAAGAATTCTCAGTAACTTCTTTGGGGTGCGTGTGTTCAACTCACAGAGTTGTACCTTCCTTTAGAAAGAGCAGATTTGAAAGCCTCTTCTTGAGGAATTTACAAGTGGAGATTTCAAGCGATTTGGGACCAAAGGTAGAAAAGGATATATCTTCGAATAAAAACTAGAGAGAATCATTCTCAGCAACCACTATGGGATGTGTGCGTTCCACTCACAGAGTTTAACCTTTCTTTTCGTAGAGCAGTTTGGAAACACTCTGTTTGTAAAGTCTGCAAGTGGATATTTGGACCTCCTTGAGGATTTCGTTGGAAGCGGGATTTCTGCATATAACGCTAGACAGAAGAATTCTCAGTAATTCTTTGGGCTGCGTGTGTTCAACTCACCGAGTTGAACCTTCCTTTAGACAGAGCAGATTTGAAACCCTCTTTTTGTGGAATTTGCAAGTGGAGATTTCAAGCGCTTTGTGGCCAATGGTAGAAATGGAAATATCTTCACATAAAGACTAGAGAGAATCATTCTCAGCAACCACTTTGTGATGGGTGCGTTCCACTCACAGAGTTTAACCTTTCTTTTCATAGAGCAGATTGGAAACACCCTGTTTGTAAAGTCTGCAAGTGGATATTTGGACCTCTTTGAGGATTTCGTTGGAAACGGGATTTCTGCATATATCGCTAGACAGAAGAATTCTCAGTAACTTCTTTGGGCTGTGTGTGTTCAACACACAGAGTTGATCTTTCCTTTAGACAGTGCAGATTTGACCCCTCTTTTTGTGGAATTTACCAGTGGAGATTTCAAGCGCTTTCGGGACAACGGTAGAAAAGGAAACATCTTTGAATAAAAACTAGAGAGAATCATTCTCAGCAACCACTTTGTGATATGTGCGTGCCACTCACGCAGTTTAACCTTTCTTTTCATAGAGCAGTTTGGAAACAATCTGCATGTAAAGTCTGCAGGTGGATATTTGGACCTCTTTGAGGATTTCGTTTGAAACGGGATTTCTGCATCTAACGCTAGACAGAAGAATTCTCAGTAACTTCTTTGGGCTGTGTGTGTTCAACTCACAGAGTTGTACCTTCCTTTAGACAGAGCAGATTTGAAACCCTCTTTTTGAGGAATTTGCAAGTGGAGATTTCAAGCGCTTTGGGGCCAACGGTTGAAATGGTAATATCTTCCTATAAAAACTAGAGAGAATCATTCTCAGCAACCACTATGGGATATGTGCGTTCCACTCACAGAGTTTAACTTTTCTTTTCATAGAGCAGTTTGGAAACACTCTGTTTGTAAAGTCTGCAAGTGGATATTTGGACCTCCTTGAGGACTTCGTTGGAAGCGGGATTTCTGCATATAACGCTAGACAGAAGAATTCTCAGTAATTCTTTGGGCTGCGTGTGTTCAACTCACAGAGTTGGACCTTTCTTTAGACAGAGCAGATTTGAAACCCTCTTTTTGTGGAATATACAAGTGGAGATTTCAAGCGCTTTGGGGCCAACGGTAGAAAAGGAAACATTTTTGTATAAAAACTAGAGAGAATCATTCTCAGCAACCTCTTTGTGATATGTGCGTTCCACTCGCAGAGTTTAAACTTTCTTTTCATAGAGTAGTTTGCAAACACTCTGTTTGTAAAGTCTGCAAGTGGATATTTGGACCTCTTTGAGGATTTCGTTGGAAACGGGATTTCTGCCTATAACGGTAGAGAGAAGAATTCTCAGTAACTTCTTTGGGCTGTGTGTGTTCAACTCACAGAGTTGAACTTTCCTTTAGGCAGTGCAGATTTGAAGCCTCTTATTGTGGAAATTACAAGTGGACATTTCAAGCGCTTTGGGGCCAACGGTAGAAAAGGAAATATCATCGAATAAAAACCAGAGAGTATCATTCTCAGCAACCACTTTGTGATATGCGCGTTCCACTCACGGAGTTTAACCTTTCTTTTCATAGAGCAGTTTGGAAACACTGTGTTTGAAAGTCTGCAAGTGGATATTTGGACATCTTTGAGGATTTCGTTGGAAACGGGATTTCTGCATATAACTCTAGACAGAAGAATTCTCAGTAACTTCTTTGGGCTGCGTGTGTTCAACTCACAGAGTTGTACATTCCTTTAGAGAGAGCAGATTTGAAACCCTCTTCTTGTGGAATTTGCAAGTGGAGATTTCAAGCAATTTGGGGCCAACGGTAGAAAAGGAAATATCATCGAATAAAAACTAGAGAGAATCATTCTCAGCAACCACTTTGGGATGTGTGCGTTCCACTCACGCAGTTTAACCTTTCTTTTCATAGAGCAGTTTGGAAACAATCTGCATGTAAAGTCTGCAGGTGGATATTTGGACCTCTTTGAGGATTTCGTTGGAAACTGGATTTCTGCATATAACGCTAGACAGAAGAATTCTCAGTAACTTCCTTGGTCTGTGTGAGTTCAACTCTCAGAGTTGAACTTTCCTTTAGACAGTGCAGATTTGAACTCACTTTTTGTGGAATTTACAAGTGGAGATTTCAAGGGCTTTGGGGCCAACGGTAGAAAAGGAAATATCTTTGTAGAAAAACTAGAGAGAATCATTCTCAGCAACCACTTTGGGATGTGTGCGTTCCACTCACAGAGTTTAACTTTTCTTTTCATGGAGCAATTTGGAAACACTCTGTTTGTAAAGTCTGCAAGTGGATATTTGGACCTCTTTGAGGATTTCGTTGGAAACGGGATTTCTGCATATAACGCTAGATTGAAGAATTCTCAGTAACTTCTTTGGGGTGCGTGTGTTCAACTCACAGAGTTGTACCTTCCTTTAGAAAGAGCAGATTTGAAAGCCTCTTCTTGAGGAATTTACAAGTGGAGATTTCAAGCGATTTGGGGCCAAAGGTAGAAAAGGATATATCTTCGAATAAAAACTAGAGAGAATCATTCTCAGCAACCACTATGGGATGTGTGCGTTCCACTCACAGAGTTGAACCTTTCTTTTCGTAGAGCAGCTTGGAAACACTCTGTTTGTAAAGTCTGCAAGTGGATATTTGGACCTCCTTGAGGATTTCGTTGGAAGCGGGATTTCTGCATATAACGCTAGACAGAAGAATTCTCAGTAATTCTTTGGGCTGCGTGTGTTCAACTCACAGAGTTGAACCTTTCTTTAGACAGAGCAGATTTGAAACCCTCTTTTTGTGGAATATACAAGTGGAGATTTCAAGCGTTTTGGGGCCAACGGTAGAAAAGGAAATATTTTTGTATAAAAACTAGAGAGAATCATTCTCAGCAACCACTTTTTGATATGTGCGTTCCACTCACAGAGTTTAAACTTTCTTTTCATAGAGCAGTTTGCAAACACTCTGTTTGTAAAGTCTGCAAGTGGATATTTGGACCTCTTTGAGGATTTCGTTGGAAACGGGATTTCTGCATATAAAGCTAGATAGAAGAATTCTCAGTAACTTCTTTGGGGTGCGTGTGTTCAATTCACAGAGTTGTACCTTTCTTTAGAAAGAGCAGATTTGAAACCCTCTTTTTGAGGAATTTGCAAGTGGAGATTTCAAGTGATTTGGGGCCAACGGTAGAAAAGGAAATATCTTTGTATAAAAACTAGAGAGAATCATTCTCAGCAACCACTTTGGGATGTGTGCGTTCCACTCACAGAGTTTAACCTTTCTTTTCATAGAGCAGTTTGCAAACACTCTGTTTGTAAAGTCTGCAAGTGGATATTTGGACCTCTTTGAGGATTTCCTTGGAAACGGGATTTCTGCATATAACGCTAGACAGAAGAATTCTCAGTAACTTCTTTGGGCTGCGTGTGTTCAACTCACAGAGTTGTACCTTTCTTTAGAAAGAGCAGATTTGAAACCCTCTTTTTGTGGAATTTGCAAGTGGAGATTTCAAGCGCTTTGGGGCGAACGGTAGAAATGGTAATATCTTCCTGTAAAAACTAGAGAGAATCATTCTCAGCAACCACTTTGGGATGTGTGCGTTCCACTCACAGAGTTTAACCTTTCTTTTCATAGAGCAGTTTGCAAACACTCTGTTTGTAAAGTCTGCAAGTGGATATTTGGACCTCTTTGAGGATTTCGTTGGAAACGGGACTTCTGCATATAACGCTAGACAGAAGAATTGTCAGTAACTTCTTTGGGCTGCGTGTGTTCAACCCACAGAGTTGTAACTTCCTTTAGAAAAAGCATATTTGAAACCCTCTTCTTGTGGAATTTGCTAGTGGTGATTTCAAGCGATTTGTGGCCAACGGTAGAAACGGAAATATCTTCGAATAAAAACTAGAGAGAATAATTCTCAGCAACCACTTTGGGATGTGTGCGTTCCACTCACAGAGTTTAACCTTTCTTTTCATAGAGTAGTTTGCAATCACTCTGTTTGCAAAGTCTGCAAGTGGATATTTGGACCTCTTTGAGGATTTCGTTGGAAACGGGATTTCTGCCTATAACGGTAGAGAGAAGAATTCTCAGTAACTTCTTTGGGCTGTGTGTGTTCAACTCACAGAGTTGAACTTTCCTTTAGGCAGTGCAGGTTTGAAGCCTCTTATTGTGGAAATTACAAGTGGACATTTCAAGCGCTTTGGGGCCAACGGTAGAAAAGGAAACATCTTCGAATAAAAACTAGAGAGAATCATTCTCAGCAACCACTTTGTGATATGTGCGCTCCACTCACGGAGTTTAACCTTTCTTTTCATAGAGCAGTTTGGAAACACTGTGTTTGAAAGTCTGCAAGTGGATATTTGGACATCTTTGAGGATTTCGTTGGAAACGGGATTTCTGCATATAACGCTAGACAGAAGAATTCTCAGTAACTTCTTTGGGCTGCGTGTGTTCAACTCACAGAGTTGTACATTCCTTTAGAGAGAGCAGATTTGAAACCCTCTTCTTGTGGAATTTGCAAGTGGAGATTTCAAGCAATTTGGGGCCAACGGTAGAAAAGGAAATATCATCGAATAAAAACTAGAGAGAATCATTCTCAGCAACCACTTTGGGATGTGTGCCTTCCACTCACAGAGCTTAACCTTTCTTTTCATAGAGCAGTTTGCAAACACTCTGTTTGTAAAGTCTGCAAGTGGATATTTTTACCTCTTTGAGGAGTTCGTTGGAAACGGGATTTCTGCATATAACGCTAGACAGAAGAATTCTCAGTAACTTCCTTGGTCTGTGTGAGTTCAACTCACAGAGTTGAACTTTCCTTTAGACAGTGCAGATTTGAACCCACTTTTTGTGGAATTTACAAGTGGAGATTTCAAGCGCTTTGGGGCCAACGGTAGAAAAGGAAATATCTTTGTAGAAAAACTAGAGAGAATCATTCTCAGCAACCACTTTGGGATGTGTGCGTTCCACTCACAGAGTTTAACTTTTCTTTTCATGGAGCAGTTTGGAAACACTCTGTTTGTAAAGTCTGCAAGTGGATATTTGGACCTCTTTGAGGATTTCGTTGGAAACGGGATTTCTGCATATAACGCTAGATTGAAGAATTCTCAGTAACTTCTTTGGGGTGCGTGTGTTCAACTCACAGAGTTGAACCTTCCTTTAGAAAGAGCAGATTTGAAAGCCTCTTCTTGAGGAATTTGCAAGTGGAGATTTCAAGCGATTTGGGGCCAAAGGTAGAAAAGGATATATCTTCGAATAAAAACTAGAGAGAATCATTCTCAGCAACCATTATGGGATGTGTGCGTTCCACTCACAGAGTTTAACCTTTCTTTTCGTAGAGCAGTTTGGAAACACTCTGTTTGTAATGTCTGCAAGTGGATATTTGGACCTCCTTGAGGATTTCGTTGGAAGCGGGATTTCTGCATATAACGCTAGACAGAAGAATTCTCAGTAATTCTTTGGGCTGCGTGTGTTCAACTCACAGAGTTGAACCTTCCTTTAGACAGAGCAGATTTGAAACCCTCTTTATGTGGAATTTGCAAGTGGAGATTTCAAGCGCTTTGGGTCCAATGGTAGAAATGGTAATATCTTCACATAAAGACTAGAGAGAATCATTCTCAGCAACCACTTTGTGATGGGTGCGTTCCACTCACAGAGTTTAACCTTTCTTTTCATAGAGCAGATTGGAAACACCCTGTTTGTAAAGTCTGCAAGTGGATATTTGGACCTCTTTGAGGATTTCGTTGGAAACGGGATTTCTGCATATATCGCTAGACAGAAGAATTCTCAGTAACTTCTTTGGGCTGTGTGTGTTCAACACACAGAGTTGATCTTTCCTTTAGACAGTGCAGATTTGACCCCTCTTTTTGTGGAATTTACAAGTGGAGATTTCAAGCGCTTTCAGGCCAACGGTAGAAAAGGAAACATCTTTAAATAAAAACTAGAGAGAATCATTCTCAGCAACCACTTTGTGATATGTGCGTTCCACTCACGCAGTTTAACCTTTCTTTTCATAGAGCAGTTTGGAAACAATCTGCATGTAAAGTCTGCAGGTGGATATTTGGACCTCTTTGAGGATTTCGTTGGAAACGTGATTTCTGCATCTAACGCTAGACAGAAGAATTCTCAGTAACTTCTTTGGGCTGTGTGTGTTCAACTCACAGAGTTGTACCTTCCTTTAGACAGAGCAGATTTGAAACCCTCTTTTTGAGGAATTTGCAAGTGGAGATTTCAAACGCTTTGGGGCCAACGGTAGAAAAGGAAATATCTTCCTCTAAAAACTAGAGAGAATCATTCTCAGCAACCACTATGGGATATGTGCGTTCCACTCACAGAGTTTAACTTTTCTTTTCATAGAGCAGTTTGCAAACACTCTGTTTGTAAAGTCTGCAAGTGGATATTTGGACCTCTTTGAGGATTTCGTTGGAAACGGGATTTCTGCATATAAAGCTAGATAGAAGAATTCTCAGTAACTTCTTTGGGGTGCGTGTGTTCAACTCACAGAGTTGTACCTTTCTTTAGAAAGAGCAGATTTGAAACCCTCTTTTTGAGGAATTTGCAAGTGGAGATTTCAAGCGATTTGGGGCCAACGGTTGAAAAGGAAATATCTTCGAATAAAAACTAGAGAGAATCATTCTCAGCAACCACTTTGGGATGTGTGCGTTCCCCTCACAGAGCTTAACCTTTCTTTTCGTAGAGCAGGTTGGAAACACTCTGTTTGTAAAGTCTGCAAGTGGATATTTGTACCTCCTTGAGGATTTCGTTGGAAGCGGGATTTCTACATAAAACGCTAGACAGAAGAATTCTCAGTAATTCTTTGGGCTGCGTGTGTTCAACTCACCGAGTTGAACCTTCCTTTAGACAGAGCAGATTTGAAACCCTCTTTTTGTGGAATACACAAGTGGAGATTTCAAGCGCTTTGGGGACAACGGTAGAAAAGGAAATATCTTTGTATAAAAACTAGAGAGAATCATTTTCAGCAACCTCTTGGTGATGTGTGCGTTCCACTCACAGAGTTTAACCTTTCTTTTCATAGAGCAGTTTGCAAACACTCTGTTTGTAATGTCTGCAAGTGGATATTTGGACCTCATTGAGGATTTCGTTGGAAACGGGATTTCTGCATCTAACGGTAGAGAGAAGAATTCTCAGTAACTTCTTTGGGCTGTGTGTGTTCAACTCACAGAGTTGAACTTTCCTTTAGGCAGTGCAGATTTGAAGCCTCTTATTGTGGAAATTACAAGTGGACATTTCAAGCGCTTTGGGGCCAACGGTAGAAAAGGAAATATCTTTGTATAAAAACTAGAGAGAATCATTCTCAGCAACCACTTTGTGATATGTGCGTTCCACTCACGGAGTTTAACCTTTCTTTTCATAGAGCAGTTTGGAAACACTGTGTTTGAAAGTCTGCAAGTGGATATTTGGACATCTTTGAGGATTTCGTTGGAAACGGGATTTCTGCATATAACTCTAGACAGAAGAATTCTCAGTAACTTCTTTGGGCTGCGTGTGTTCAACTCACAGAGTTGTACATTCCTTTAGAGAGAGCAGATTTGAAACCCTCTTCTTGTGGAATTTGCAAGTGGAGATTTCAAGCAATTTGGGGCCAACGGTAGAAAAGGAAATATCATCGAATAAAAACTAGAGAGAATCATTCTCAGCAACCACTTTGGGATGTGTGCGTTCCACTCACAGAGTTTAACCTTTCTTTTCATAGAGCAGTTTGCAAACACTCTGTTTGTAAAGTCTGCAAGTGGATATTTTTACCTCTTTGAGGAGTTCGTTGGAAACGGGATTTCTGCATATAACGCTAGACAGAAGAATTCTCAGTAACTTCCTTGGTCTGTGTGAGTTCAACTCTCAGAGTTGAACTTTCCTTTAGACAGTGCAGATTTGAACTCACTTTTTGTGGAATTTACAAGTGGAGATTTCAAGGGCTTTGGGGCCAACGGTAGAAAAGGAAATATCTTTGTAGAAAAACTAGAGAGAATCATTCTCAGCAACCACTTTGTGATGGGTGCGTTCCACTCACAGAGTTTAACCTTTCTTTTCATAGAGCAGATTGGAAACACCCTGTTTGTAAAGTCTGCAAGTGGATATTTGGACCTCTTTGAGGATTTCGTTGGAAACGGGATTTCTGCATATATCGCTAGACAGAAGAATTCTCAGTAACTTCTTTGGGCTGTGTGTGTTCAACACACAGAGTTGATCTTTCCTTTAGACAGTGCAGATTTGACCCCTCTTTTTGTGGAATTTACCAGTGGAGATTTCAAGCGCTTTCGGGCCAACGGTAGAAAAGGAAACATCTTTGAATAAAAACTAGAGAGAATCATTCTCAGCAACCACTTTGTGATATGTGCGTGCCACTCACGCAGTTTAACATTTCTTTTCATAGAGCAGTTTGGAAACAATCTGCATGTAAAGTCTGCAGGTGGATATTTGGACCTCTTTGAGGATTTCGTTGGAAACGGGATTTCTGCATCTAACGCTAGACAGAAGAATTCTCAGTAACTTCTTTGGGCTGTGTGTGTTCAACTCACCGAGTTGTACCTTCCTTTAGACAGAGCAGATTTGAAACCCTCTTTTTGAGGAATTTGCAAGTGGAGATTTCAAGCGATTTGGGGCCAGCGGTAGAAAAGGAAATATCTTTGAATAAAAAGTAGAGAGAATCATTTTCAGCAACCACTTGGTGATGTGTGCGTTCCACTCACAGAGTTTAACCTTTCTTTTCATAGAGCAGTTTGTAAACACTCTGTTTGTAAAGTCAGCAAGTGGATATTTGGACCTCTTTGAGGATTTCGTTGGAAACTGGATTTCTGAATATAACGCTAGACAGAAGAATTCTCAGTAACTTCTTGTGGCTGCGTGTGTTCAACCCACAGAGTTGTACCTTCCTTTAGACAGAGCAGATTTGATACCCTCTTTTTGTGGAATTTGCAAGTGTTGATTTCAAGCGCTTTGGGGCCAACGGTAGAAACGGAAATATCTTCGAATAAAAACTAGAGAGAATCATTTTCAGCAACCAGTATGGGATATGTGCGTTCCACTCACAGAGTAACTTTTCTTTTCATAGAGCAGTTTGGAAACACTCTGTTTGTAAAGTCTGCAAGTGGATATTTGGACCTCCTTTAGGATTTCGTTGGAAGCGGGATTTCTGCATATAACGCTAGACAGAAGAATTCTCAGTAATTCTTTGGGCTGCGTGTGTTCAACTCACAGTGTTGAACCTTTCTTTAGACAGAGCAGATTTGAAACCCTCTTTTTGTGGAATATACAAGTGGAGATTTCAAGCGATTTGGGGCCAACGGTAGAAAAGGAAATATCTTTGTATAAAAACTAGAGAGAATCATTTTCAGCAACCTCTTGGTGATGTGTGCGTTCCACTCACAGAGTTTAACCTTTCTTTTCATAGAGCAGTTTGCAAACACTCTGTTTGTAAAGTCTGCAAGTGGATATTTGGACCTCTTTGAGGATTTCGTTGGAAACGGGATTTCTGCATCTAACGGTAGAGAGAAGAATTCTCAGTAACTTCTTTGGGCTGTGTGTGTTCAACTCACAGAGTTGAACTTTCCTTTAGGCAGTGCAGATTTGAAGCCTCTTCTTGTGGAAATTACAAGTGGACATTTCAAGCGCTTTGGGGCCAACGGTAGAAAAGGAAATATCTTTGTATAAAAACTAGAGAGAATCATTCTCAGCAACCACTTTGTGATATGTGCGTTCCACTCACGGAGTTTAACCTTTCTTTTCATAGAGCAGTTTGGAAACACTGTGTTTGAAAGTCTGCAAGTGGATATTTGGACATCTTTGAGGATTTCGTTGGAAACGGGATTTCTGCATATAACTCTAGACAGAAGAATTCTGAGTAACTTCTTTGGGCTGCGTGTGTTCAACTCACAGAGTTGTACATTCCTTTAGAGAGAGCAGATTTGAAACCCTCTTCTTGTGGAATTTGCAAGTGGAGATTTCAAGCAATTTGGGGCCAATGGTAGAAAAGGAAATATCATCGAATAAAAACTAGAGAGAATCATTCTCAGCAACCACTTTGGGATGTGTGCGTTCCACTCACAGAGTTTAACCTTTCTTTTCATAGAGCAGTTTGCAAACACTCTGTTTGTAAAGTCTGCAAGTGGATATTTTTACCTCTTTGAGGAGTTCGTTGGAAACGGGATTTCTGCATATAACGCTAGACAGAAGAATTCTCAGTAACTTCCTTGGTCTGTGTGAGTTCAACTCTCAGAGTTGAACTTTCCTTTAGACAGTGCAGATTTGAACTCACTTTTTGTGGAATTTACAAGTGGAGATTTCAAGCGCTTTGGGGCCAACGGTAGAAAAGGAAATATCTTTGTAGAAAAACTAGAGAGAATCATTCTCAGCAACCACTTTGGGATGTGTGCGTTCCACTCACAGAGTTTAACCTTTCTTTTCATAGAGCAGATTGGAAACACCCTGTTTGTAAAGTCTGCAAGTGGATATTTGGACCTCTTTGAGGATTTCGTTGGAAACGGGATTTCTGCATATATCGCTAGACAGAAGAATTCTCAGTAACTTCTTTGGGCTGTGTGTGTTCAACACACAGAGTTGATCTTTCCTTTAGACAGTGCAGATTTGACCCCTCTTTTTGTGGAATTTACCAGTGGAGATTTCAAGCGCTTTCGGGCCAACGGTAGAAAAGGAAACATCTTTGAATAAAAACTAGAGAGAATCATTCTCAGCAACCACTTTGTGATATGTGCGTGCCACTCACGCAGTTTAACCTTTCTTTTCATAGAGCAGTTTGGAAACAATCTGCATGTAAAGTCTGCAGGTGGATATTTGGACCTCTTTGAGGATTTCGTTGGAAACGGGATTTCTGCATCTAACGCTAGACAGAAGAATTCTCAGTAACTTCTTTGGGCTGTGTGTGTTCAACTCACCGAGTTGTACCTTCCTTTAGACAGAGCAGATTTGAAACCCTCTTTTTGAGGAATTTGCAAGTGGAGATTTCAAGCGATTTGGGGCCAGCGGTAGAAAAGGAAATATCTTTGAATAAAAAGTAGAGAGAATCATTTTCAGCAACCACTTGGTGATGTGTGCGTTCCACTCACAGAGTTTAACCTTTCTTTTCATAGAGCAGTTTGTAAACACTCTGTTTGTAAAGTCAGCAAGTGGATATTTGGACCTCTTTGAGGATTTCGTTGGAAACGGGATTTCTGAATATAACGCTAGACAGAAGAATTCTCAGTAACTTCTTGTGGCTGCGTGTGTTCAACCCACAGAGTTGTACCTTCCTTTAGACAGAGCAGATTTGATACCCTCTTTTTGTGGAATTTGCAAGTGTTGATTTCAAGCGCTTTGGGGCCAACGGTAGAAACGGAAATATCTTCGAATAAAAACTAGAGAGAATCATTTTCAGCAACCAGTATGGGATATGTGCGTTCCACTCACAGAGTAACTTTTCTTTTCATAGAGCAGTTTGGAAACACTCTGTTTGTAAAGTCTGCAAGTGGATATTTGGACCTCCTTTAGGATTTCGTTGGAAGCGGGTTTTCTGCATATAACGCTAGACAGAAGAATTCTCAGTAATTCTTTGGGCTGCGTGTGTTCAACTCACAGTGTTGAACCTTTCTTTAGACAGAGCAGATTTGAAACCCTCTTTTTGTGGAATATACAAGTGGAGATTTCAAGCGCTTTGGGGCCAACGGTAGAAAAGGAAATATCTTTGTATAAAAACTAGAGAGAATCATTTTCAGCAACCTCTTGGTGATGTGTGCGTTCCACTCACAGAGTTTAACCTTTCTTTTCATAGAGCAGTTTGCAAACACTCTGTTTGTAAAGTCTGCAAGTGGATATTTGGACCTCTTTGAGGATTTCGTTGGAAACTGGATTTCTGCATATAACGCTAGACAGAAGAATTCTCAGTAACTTGTTTGGGCTGTGTCTGTTCAACTCACAGAGTTGAACTTTCCTTTAGGCAGTGCAGATTTGAAGCCTCTTATTGTGGAAATAACAAGTGGACATTTCAAGCGCTTTGGGGCCAATGGTAGAAAAGGAAATATCTTTGTATAAAAACTAGAGAGAATCATTCTCAGCAACCACTTTGTGATATGTGTGTTCCACTCACGGAGTTTAACCTTTCTTTTCATAGAGCAGTTTGGAAACACTGTGTTTGAAAGTCTGCAAGTGGATATTTGGACATCTTTGAGGATTTCGTTGGAAACGGGATTTCTGCATATAACTCTAGGCAGAAGAATTCTCAGTAACTTCTTTGGGCTGCGTGTGTTCAACTCACAGAGTTGTACATTCCTTTAGAGAGAGCAGATTTGAAACCCTCTTCTTGTGGAATTTGCAAGTGGAGATTTCAAGCAATTTGGGGCCAACGGTAGAAAAGGAAATATCATCGAATAAAAACTAGAGAGAATCATTCTCAGCAACCACTTTGGGATGTGTGCGTTCCACTCACAGAGTTTAACCTTTCTTTTCATAGAGCAGTTTGCAAACACTCTGTTTGTAAAGTCTGCAAGTGGATATTTTTACCTCTTTGAGGAGTTCGTTGGAAACGGGATTTCTGCATATAACGCTAGACAGAAGAATTCTCAGTAACTTCCTTGGTCTGTGTGAGTTCAACTCTCAGAGTTGAACTTTCCTTTAGACAGTGCAGATTTGAACTCACTTTTTGTGGAATTTACAAGTGGAGATTTCAAGCGCTTTGGGGCCAACGGTAGAAAAGGAAATATCTTTGTAGAAAAACTAGAGAGAATCATTCTCAGCAACCACTTTGGGATGTGTGCGTTCCACTCACAGAGTTTAACCTTTCTTTTCATAGAGCAGATTGGAAACACCCTGTTTGTAAAGTCTGCAAGTGGATATTTGGACCTCTTTGAGGATTTCGTTGGAAACGGGATTTCTGCATATATCGCTAGACAGAAGAATTCTCAGTAACTTCTTTGGGCTGTGTGTGTTCAACACACAGAGTTGATCTTTCCTTTAGACAGTGCAGATTTGACCCCTCTTTTTGTGGAATTTACCAGTGGAGATTTCAAGCGCTTTCGGGCCAACGGTAGAAAAGGAAACATCTTTGAATAAAAACTAGAGAGAATCATTCTCAGCAACCACTTTGTGATATGTGCGTGCCACTCACGCAGTTTAACCTTTCTTTTCATAGAGCAGTTTGGAAACAATCTGCATGTAAAGTCTGCAGGTGGATATTTGGACCTCTTTGAGGATTTCGTTGGAAACGGGATTTCTGCATCTAACGCTAGACAGAAGAATTCTCAGTAACTTCTTTGGGCTGTGTGTGTTCAACTCACCGAGTTGTACCTTCCTTTAGACAGAGCAGATTTGAAACCCTCTTTTTGAGGAATTTGCAAGTGGAGATTTCAAGCGATTTGGGGCCAGCGGTAGAAAAGGAAATATCTTTGAATAAAAAGTAGAGAGAATCATTTTCAGCAACCACTTGGTGATGTGTGCGTTCCACTCACAGAGTTTAACCTTTCTTTTCATAGAGCAGTTTGTAAACACTCTGTTTGTAAAGTCAGCAAGTGGATATTTGGACCTCTTTGAGGATTTCGTTGGAAACGGGATTTCTGAATATAACGCTAGACAGAAGAATTCTCAGTAACTTCTTGTGGCTGCGTGTGTTCAACCCACAGAGTTGTACCTTCCTTTAGACAGAGCAGATTTGATACCCTCTTTTTGTGGAATTTGCAAGTGTTGATTTCAAGCGCTTTGGGGCCAACGGTAGAAACGGAAATATCTTCGAATAAAAACTAGAGAGAATCATTTTCAGCAACCAGTATGGGATATGTGCGTTCCACTCACAGAGTAACTTTTCTTTTCATAGAGCAGTTTGGAAACACTCTGTTTGTAAAGTCTGCAAGTGGATATTTGGACCTCCTTTAGGATTTCGTTGGAAGCGGGTTTTCTGCATATAACGCTAGACAGAAGAATTCTCAGTAATTCTTTGGGCTGCGTGTGTTCAACTCACAGTGTTGAACCTTTCTTTAGACAGAGCAGATTTGAAACCCTCTTTTTGTGGAATATACAAGTGGAGATTTCAAGCGCTTTGGGGCCAACGGTAGAAAAGGAAATATCTTTGTATAAAAACTAGAGAGAATCATTTTCAGCAACCTCTTGGTGATGTGTGCGTTCCACTCACAGAGTTTAACCTTTCTTTTCATAGAGCAGTTTGCAAACACTCTGTTTGTAAAGTCTGCAAGTGGATATTTGGACCTCTTTGAGGATTTCGTTGGAAACTGGATTTCTGCATATAACGCTAGACAGAAGAATTCTCAGTAACTTCTTTGGGCTGTGTCTGTTCAACTCACAGAGTTGAACTTTCCTTTAGGCAGTGCAGATTTGAAGCCTCTTATTGTGGAAATAACAAGTGGACATTTCAAGCGCTTTGGGGCCAATGGTAGAAAAGGAAATATCTTTGTATAAAAACTAGAGAGAATCATTCTCAGCAACCACTTTGTGATATGTGTGTTCCACTCACGGAGTTTAACCTTTCTTTTCATAGAGCAGTTTGGAAACACTGTGTTTGAAAGTCTGCAAGTGGATATTTGGACATCTTTGAGGATTTCGTTGGAAACGGGATTTCTGCATATAACTCTAGGCAGAAGAATTCTCAGTAACTTCTTTGGGCTGCGTGTGTTCAACTCACAGAGTTGTACATTCCTTTAGAGAGAGCAGATTTGAAACCCTCTTCTTGTGGAATTTGCAAGTGGAGATTTCAAGCAATTTGGGGCCAACGGTAGAAAAGGAAATATCATCGAATAAAAACTAGAGAGAATCATTCTCAGCAACCACTTTGGGATGTGTGCGTTCCACTCACAGAGTTTAACCTTTCTTTTCATAGAGCAGTTTGCAAACACTCTGTTTGTAAAGTCTGCAAGTGGATATTTTTACCTCTTTGAGGAGTTCGTTGGAAACGGGATTTCTGCATATAACGCTAGACAGAAGAATTCTCAGTAACTTCCTTGGTCTGTGTGAGTTCAACTCTCAGAGTTGAACTTTCCTTTAGACAGTGCAGATTTGAACTCACTTTTTGTGGAATTTACAAGTGGAGATTTCAAGCGCTTTGGGGCCAACGGTAGAAAAGGAAATATCTTTGTAGAAAAACTAGAGAGAATCATTCTCAGCAACCACTTTGGGATGTGTGCGTTCCACTCACAGAGTTTAACCTTTCTTTTCATAGAGCAGATTGGAAACACCCTGTTTGTAAAGTCTGCAAGTGGATATTTGGACCTCTTTGAGGATTTCGTTGGAAACGGGATTTCTGCATATATCGCTAGACAGAAGAATTCTCAGTAACTTCTTTGGGCTGTGTGTGTTCAACACACAGAGTTGATCTTTCCTTTAGACAGTGCAGATTTGACCCCTCTTTTTGTGGAATTTACCAGTGGAGATTTCAAGCGCTTTCGGGCCAATGGTAGAAAAGGAATCATCTTTGAATAAAAACTACAGAGAATCATTCTCAGCAACCACTTTGTGATATGTGCGTGCCACTCACGCAGTTTAACCTTTCTTTTCATAGAGCAGTTTGGAAACAATCTGCATGTAAAGTCTGCAGGTGGATATTTGGACCTCTTTGAGGATTTCGTTGGAAACGGTATTTCTGCATCTAACGCTAGACAGAAGAATTCTCAGTAACTTCTTTGGGCTGTGTGTGTTCAACTCACAGAGTTGTACCTTCCTTTAGACAGAGCAGATTTGAAACCCTCTTTTTGAGGAATTTGCAAGTGGAGATTTCAAGCGCTTTGGGGCCAACGGTTGAAATGGTAATATCTTCCTATAAAAACCAGAGAGAATCATTCTCAGCAACCATTATGGGATATGTGCGTTCCACTCACAGAGTTTAACTTTTCTTTTCATAGAGCTGTTTGGAAACACTCTGTTTGTAAAGTCTGCAAGTGGATATTTGGACCTCCTTGAGGATTTCGTTGGAAGCGGGATTTCTGCATATAACGCTAGACAGAAGAATTCTCAGTAATTCTTTGGGCTGCGTGTGTTCAACTCACAGAGTTGGACCTTTCTTTAGACAGAGCAGATTTGAAACCCTCTTTTTGTGGAATATACAAGTGGAGATTTCAAGCGCTTTGGGGCCAACGGTAGAAAAGGAAACATTTTTGCATAAAAACTAGAGAGAATCATTCTCAGCAACCACTTTGTGATATGTGCGTTCCACTCGCAGAGTTTAACCTTTCTTTTCATAGAGCAGTTTGCAAACACTCTGTTTGTAAAGTCTGCAAGTGGATATTTGGACCTCTTTGAGGATTTCGTTGGAAACGGGATTTCTGCATATAACGGTAGAGAGAAGAGTTCTCAGTAACTTCTTTGGGCTGTGTGTGTTCAACTCACAGAGTTGAACTTTCCTTTAGGCAGTGCAGATTTGAAGCCTCTTATTGTGGAAATTACAAGTGGACATTTCAAGCGCTTTGGGGCCAACGGTAGAAAAGGAAATATCATCGAATAAAAACTAGAGAGTATCATTCTGAGCAACCACTTTGTGATATGTGCGTTCCACTCACGGAGTTTAACCTTTCTTTTCATAGAGCAGTTTGGAAACACTGTGTTTGAAAGTCTGCAAGTGGATATTTGGACATCTTTGAGGATTTCGTTGGAAACGGGATTTCTGCATATAACTAGACAGAAGAATTCTCAGTAACTTCTTTGGGCTGCGTGTGTTCAACTCACAGAGTTGTACATTCCTTTAGAGAGAGCAGATTTGAAACCCTCTTCTTGTGGAATTTGCAAGTGGAGATTTCAAGCAATTTGGGGCCAACGATATAAAAGGAAATATCATCGAATAAAAACTAGAGAGAATCATTCTCAGCAACCACTTTGGGATGTGTGCGTTCCACTCACGCAGTTTAACCTTTCTTTTCATAGAGCAGTTTGGAAACAATCTGCATGTAAAGTCTGCAGGCGGATATTTGGACCTCTTTGAGGATTTCGTTGGAAACGGGATTTCTGAATATAACGCTAGACAGAAGAATTCTCAGTAACTTCTTGTGGCTGCGTGTGTTCAACCCACAGAGTTGTACCTTCCTTTAGACAGAGCAGATTTGATACCCTCTTTTTGTGGAATTTGCAAGTGTTGATTTCAAGCGCGTTGGGGCCAACGGTAGAAACGGAAATATCTTCGAATAAAAACTAGAGAGAATCATTTTCAGCAACCAGTATGGGATATGTGCGTTCCACTCACAGAGTAACTTTTCTTTTCATAGAGCAGTTTGGAAACACTCTGTTTGTAAAGTCTGCAAGTGGATATTTGGACCTCCTTTAGGATTTCGTTGGAAGCTGGTTTTCTGCATATAACGCTAGACAGAAGAATTCTCAGTAACTTCTTTGGGCTGTGTCTGTTCAACTCACAGAGTTGAACTTTCCTTTAGGCAGTGCAGATTTGAAGCCTCTTATTGTGGAAATTACAAGTGGACATTTCAAGCGCTTTGGGGCCAACGGTAGAAAAGGAAATATCTTTGTATAAAAACTAGAGAGAATCATTCTCAGCAACCACTTTGTGATATGTGCGTTCCACTCACGGAGTTTAACCTTTCTTTTCATAGAGCAGTTTGGAAACACTGTGTTTGAAAATCTGCAAGTGGATATTTGGACATCTTTGAGGATTTCGTTGGAAACGGGATTTCTGCATATAACTCTAGGCAGAAGAATTCTCAGTAACTTCTTTGGGCTGCGTGTGTTCAACTCACAGAGTTGTACATTCCTTTAGAGAGAGCAGATTTGAAACCCTCTTCTTGTGGAATTTGCAAGTGGAGATTTCAAGCAATTTGGGGCCAACGGTAGAAAAGGAAATATCATCGAATAAAAACTAGAGAGAATCATTCTCAGCAACCACTTTGGGATGTGTGCGTTCCACTCACAGAGTTTAACCTTTCTTTTCATAGAGCAGTTTGCAAACACTCTGTTTGTAAAGTCTGCAAGTGGATATTTTTACCTCTTTGAGGAGTTCGTTGGAAACGGGATTTCTGCATATAACGCTAGACAGAAGAATTCTCAGTAACTTCCTTGGTCTGTGTGAGTTCAACTCTCATAGTTGAACTTTCCTTTAGACAGTGCAGATTTGAACTCACTTTTTGTGGAATTTACAAGTGGAGATTTCAAGCGCTTTGGGGCCAACGGTAGAAAAGGAAATATCTTTGTAGAAAAACTAGAGAGAATCATTCTCAGCAGCCACTTTGGGATGTGTGCGTTCCACTCACAGAGTTTAACCTTTCTTTTCATAGAGCAGATTGGAAACACCCTGTTTGTAAAGTTTTCAAGTGGATATTTGGACCTCTTTGAGGATTTCGTTGGAAACGGGATTTCTGCATATATCGCTAGACAGAAGAATTCTCAGTAACTTCTTTGGGCTGTGTGTGTTCAACACACAGAGTTGATCTTTCCTTTAGACAGTGCAGATTTGACCCCTCTTTTTGTGTAATTTACCAGTGGAGATTTCAAGCGCTTTCGGGCCAACGGTAGAAAAGGAAACATCTTTGAATAAAAACTAGAGAGAATCATTCTCAGCAACCACTTTGTGATATGTGCGTGCCACTCACGCAGTTTAACCTTTCTTTTCATAGAGCAGTTTGGAAACAATCTGCATGTAAAGTCTGCAGGTGGATATTTGGACCTCTTTGAGGATTTCGTTGGAAACGGGATTTCTGCATCTAACGCTAGACAGAAGAATTCTCAGTAACTTCTTTGGGCTGTGTGTGTTCAACTCACAGAGTTGTACCTTCCTTTAGACAGAGCAGATTTGAAACCCTCTTTTTGAGGAATTTGCAAGTGGAGATTTCAAGCGATTTGGGGCCAGCGGTAGAAAAGGAAATATCTTTGAATAAAAAGTAGAGAGAATCATTTTCAGCAACCACTTGGTGATGTGTGCGTTCCACTCACAGAGTTTAACCTTTCTTTTCATAGAGCAGTTTGTAAACACTCTGTTTGTAAAGTCAGCAAGTGGATATTTGGACCTCTTTGAGGATTTCGTTGGAAACGGGATTTCTGAATATAACGCTAGACAGAAGAATTCTCAGTAACTTCTTGTGGCTGCGTGTGTTCAACCCACAGAGTTGTACCTTCCTTTAGACAGAGCAGATTTGATACCCTCTTTTTGTGGAATTTGCAAGTGTTGATTTCAAGCGCTTTGGGGCCAACGGTAGAAACGGAAATATCTTCGAATAAAAACTAGAGAGAATCATTTTCACCAACCAGTATGGGATATGTGCGTTCCACTCACAGAGTAACTTTTCTTTTCATAGAGCAGTTTGGAAACACTCTGTTTGTAAAGTCTGCAAGTGGATATTTGGACCTCCTTTAGGATTTCGTTGGAAGCGGGTTTTCTGCATATAACGCTAGACAGAAGAATTCTCAGTAATTCTTTGGGCTGCGTGTGTTCAACTCACAGTGTTGAACCTTTCTTTAGACAGAGCAGATTTGAAACCCTCTTTTTGTGGAATATACAAGTGGAGATTTCAAGCGCTTTGGGGCCAACGGTAGAAAAGGAAATATCTTTGTATAAAAACTAGAGAGAATCATTTTCAGCAACCTCTTGGTGATGTGTGCGTTCCACTCACAGAGTTTAACCTTTCTTTTCATAGAGCAGTTTGCAAACACTCTGTTTGTAAAGTCTGCAAGTGGATATTTGGACCTCTTTGAGGATTTCGTTGGAAACGGGATTTCTGCATATAACGGTAGAGAGAACAATTCTCAGTAACTTCTTTGGGCTGTGTCTGTTCAACTCACAGAGTTGAACTTTCCTTTAGGCAGTGCAGATTTGAAGCCTCTTATTGTGGAAATTACAAGTGGACATTTCAAGCAATTTGGGGCCAACGGTAGAAAAGGAAATATCATCGAATAAAAACTAGAGAGAATCATTCTCAGCAACCACTTTGGGATGTGTGCGTTCCACTCACAGAGTTTAACCTTTCTTTTCATAGAGCAGTTTGCAAACACTGTGTTTGAAAGTCTGCAAGTGGATATTTGGACATCTTTGAGGATTTCGTTGGAAACGGGATTTCTGCATATAACTCTAGGCAGAAGAATTCTCAGTAACTTCTTTGGGCTGCGTGTGTTCAACTCACAGAGTTGTACATTCCTTTAGAGAGAGCAGATTTGAAACCCTCTTCTTGTGGAATTTGCAAGTGGAGATTTCAAGCAATTTGGGGCCAACGGTAGAAAAGGAAATATCAATGAATAAAAACTAGAGAGAATCATTCTCAGCAACCACTTTGGGATGTGTGCGTTCCACTCACAGAGTTTAACCTTTCTTTTCATAGAGCAGTTTGCAAACACTCTGTTTGTAAAGTCTGCAAGTGGATATTTTTACCTCTTTGAGGAGTTCGTTGGAAACGGGATTTCTGCATATAACGCTAGACAGAAGAATTCTCAGTAACTTCCTTGGTCTGTGTGAGTTCAACTCTCAGAGTTGAACTTTCCTTTAGACAGTGCAGATTTGAACTCACTTTTTGTGGAATTTACAAGTGGAGATTTCAAGCGCTTTGGGGCCAACGGTAGAAAAGGAAATATCTTTGTAGAAAAACTAGAGAGAATCATTCTCAGCAACCACTTTGGGATGTGTGCGTTCCACTCACAGAGTTTAACCTTTCTTTTCATAGAGCAGATTGGAAACACCCTGTTTGTAAAGTCTGCAAGTGGATATTTGGACCTCTTTGAGGATTTCGTTGGAAACGGGATTTCTGCATATATCGCTAGACAGAAGAATTCTCAGTAACTTCTTTGGGCTGTGTGTGTTCAACACACAGAGTTGATCTTTCCTTTAGACAGTGCAGATTTGACCCCTCTTTTTGTGGAATTTACCAGTGGAGATTTCATGCGCTTTCGGGCCAACGGTAGAAAAGGAAACATCTTTGAATAAAAACTAGAGAGAATCATTCTCAGCAACCACTTTGTGATATGTGCGTGCCACTCACGCAGTTTAACCTTTCTTTTCATAGAGCAGTTTGGAAACAATCTGCATGTAAAGTCTGCAGGTGGATATTTGGACCTCTTTGAGGATTTCGTTGGAAACGGGATTTCTGCATCTAACGCTAGACAGAAGAATTCTCAGTAACTTCTTTGGGCTGTGTGTGTTCAACTCACAGAGTTGTACCTTCCTTTAGACAGAGCAGATTTGAAACCCTCTTTTTGTGGAATTTGCAAGTGGAGATTTCAGGCGCTTTGGGGCCAACGGTAGAAAAGGAAATATTTTTGTATAAAAACTAGAGAGAATCATTCTCAGCAACCACTTTGTGATGGGTGCGTTCCACTCACAGAGTTTAACCTTTCTTTTCATAGAGCAGATTGGAAACACCCTGTTTGTAAAGTCTGCAAGTGGATATTTGGACCTCTTTGAGGATTTCGTTGGAAACGGGATTTCTGCATATATCGCTAGACAGAAGAATTCTCAGTAACTTCTTTGGGCTGTGTGTGTTCAACACACAGAGTTGATCTTTCCTTTAGACAGTGCAGATTTGACCCCTCTTTTTGTGGAATTTACCAGTGGAGATTTCAAGCGCTTTCGGGCCAACGGTAGAAAAGGAAACATCTTTGAATAAAAACTAGAGAGAATCATTCTCAGCAACCACTTTGTGATATGTGCGTGCCACTCACGCAGTTTAACCTTTCTTTTCATAGAGCAGTTTGGAAACAATCTGCATGTAAAGTCTGCAGGTGGATATTTGGACCTCTTTGAGGATTTCGTTGGAAACGTGATTTCTGCATCTAACGCTAGACAGAAGAATTCTCAGTAACTTCTTTGGGCTGTGTGTGTTCAACTCACAGAGTTGTACCTTCCTTTAGACAGAGCAGATTTGAAACCCTCTTTTTGAGGAATTTGCAAGTGGAGATTTCAAGCGATTTGGGGCCAGCGGTAGAAAAGGATATATCTTCGAATAAAAACTAGAGAGAATCATTCTCAGCAACCACTATGGGATGTGTGCGTTCCACTCACAGAGTTTAACCTTTCTTTTCATAGAGCAGTTTGGAAACACTCTGTTTGTAAAGTCTGCAAGTGGATATTTGGACCTCCTTGAGGATTTCGTTGGAAGCGGGATTTCTGCATATAACGCTAGACAGAAGAATTCTCAGTAATTCTTTGGGCTGCGTGTGTTCAACTCACAGAGTTGAACCTTCCTTTAGACAGAGCAGATTTGAAACCCTCTTTTTGTGGAATTTGCAAATGGAGATTTCAAGCGCTTTGGGGCCAATGGTAGAAATGGAAATATCTTCACATAAAGACTAGAGAGAATCATTCTCAGCAACCACTTTGTGATGGGTGCGTTCCACTCACAGAGTTTAACCTTTCTTTTCATAGAGCAGATTGGAAACACCCTGTTTGTAAAGTCTGCAAGTGGATATTTGGACCACTTTGAGGATTTCGTTGGAAACGGGATTTCTGCATATATCGCTAGACAGAAGAATTCTCAGTAACTTCTTTGGGCTGTGTGTGTTCAACACACAGAGTTGATCTTTCCTTTAGACAGTGCAGATTTGACCCCTCTTTTTGTGGAATTTGCAAGTGGAGATTTCAAGGGCTTTCGGGCCAACTGTAGAAAAGGAAACATCTTTGAATAAAAACTAGAGAGAATCATTCTCAGCAACCACTTTGTGATATGTGCGTTCCACTCACGCAGTTTAACTTTTCTTTTCATAGAGCAGTTTGGAAACAATCTGCATGTAAAGTCTGCAGGTGGATATTTGGACCTCTTTGAGGATTTCGTTGGAAACGTGATTTCTGCATCTAACGCTAGACAGAAGAATTCTCAGTAACTTCTTTGGGCTGTGTGTGTTCAACACACAGAGTTGTACCTTCCTTTAGACAGAGCAGATTTGAAACCCTCTTTTTGAGGAATTTGCAAGTGGAGATTTCAAGCGCTTTGGGGCCAACGGTAGAAAAGGAAATATCTTCCTCTAAAAACTAGAGAGAATCATTCTCAGCAACCACTATGGGATATGTGCGTTCCACTCACAGAGTTTAACTTTTCTTTTCATAGAGCAGTTTGCAAACACTCTGTTTGTAAAGTCTGCAAGTGGATATTTGGACCCCTTTGGGGATTTCGTTGGAAACGGGATTTCTGCATATAAAGCTAGATAGAAGAATTCTCAGTAACTTCTTTGGGGTGCTTGTGTTCAACTCACAGAGTTGTACCTTTCTTTAGAAAGAGCAGATTTGAAACCCTCTTTTTCAGGAATTTGCAAGTGGAGATTTCAAGGGCTTTGGGGCCAACGGTAGAAAAGGAAATATCTTCGAATAAAAACTAGAGAGAATCATTCTCAGCAACCACTTTGGGATGTGTGCGTTCCCCTCACAGAGCTTAACCTTTCTTTTCGTAGAGCAGTTTGGAAACACTCTGTTTGTAAAGTCTGCAAGTGGATATTTGGACCTCCTTGAGGATTTCGTTGGAAGCGGGATTTCTGCATAAAACGCTAGACAGAAGAATTCTCAGTAATTCTTTGGGCTGCGTGTGTTCAACTCACCGAGTTGAACCTCCCTTTAGACAGAGCAGATTTGAAACCCTCTTTTTGTGGAATATACAAGTGGCGATTTCAAGCGCTTTGGGGCCAACGGTAGTAAAGGAAATATCTTTGTATAAAAACTAGAGAGAATCATTTTCAGCAACCTCTTGGTGATGTGTGCGTTCCACTCACAGAGTTTAACCTTTCTTTTCATAGAGCAGTTTGGAAACACTCTGTTTGTAAAGTCTGCAAGTGGATATTTGGACCTCCTTGAGGATTTCGTTGGAAGCGGGATTTCTGCATATAACGCTAGACAGAAGAATTCTCAGTAATTCTTTGGGCTGCGTGTGTTCAACTCACAGAGTTGAACCTTCCTTTAGACAGAGCAGATTTGAAACCCTCTTTTTGTGGAATTTGCAAATGGAGATTTCAAGCGCTTTGGGGCCAATGGTAGAAATGGAAATATCTTCACATAAAGACTAGAGAGAATCATTCTCAGCAACCACTTTGTGATGGGTGCGTTCCACTCACAGAGTTTAACCTTTCTTTTCATAGAGCAGATTGGAAACACCCTGTTTGTAAAGTCTGCAAGTGGATATTTGGACCTCTTTGAGGATTTCGTTGGAAACGGGATTTCTGCATATATCGCTAGACAGAAGAATTCTCAGTAACTTCTTTGGGCTGTGTGTGTTCAACACACAGAGTTGATCTTTCCTTTAGACAGTGCAGATTTGACCCCTCTTTTTGTGGAATTTGCAAGTGGAGATTTCAAGGGCTTTCGGGCCAACGGTAGAAAAGGAAACATCTTTGAATAAAAACTAGAGAGAATCATTCTCAGCAACCACTTTGTGATATGTGCGTTCCACTCACGCAGTTTAACCTTTCTTTTCATAGAGCAGTTTGGTAACAATCTGCATGTAAAGTCTGCAGGTGGATATTTGGACCTCTTTGAGGATTTCGTTGGAAACGTGATTTCTGCATCTAACGCTAGACAGAAGAATTCTCAGTAACTTCTTTGGGCTGTGTGTGTTCAACACACAGAGTTGTACCTTCCTTTAGACAGAGCAGATTTGAAACCCTCTTTTTGAGGAATTTGCAAGTGGAGATTTCAAGCGCTTTGGGGCCAACGGTAGAAAAGGAAATATCTTCCTCTAAAAACTAGAGAGAATCATTCTCAGCAACCACTATGGGATATGTGCGTTCCACTCACAGAGTTTAACTTTTCTTTTCATAGAGCAGTTTGCAAACACTCTGTTTGTAAAGTCTGCAAGTGGATATTTGGACCCCTTTGGGGATTTCGTTGGAAACGGGATTTCTGCATATAAAGCTAGATAGAAGAATTCTCAGTAACTTCTTTGGGGTGCGTGTGTTCAACTCACAGAGTTGTACCTTTCTTTAGAAAGAGCAGATTTGAAACCCTCTTTTTCAGGAATTTGCAAGTGGAGATTTCAAGGGCTTTGGGGCCAACGGTAGAAAAGGAAATATCTTCGAATAAAAACTAGAGAGAATCATTCTCAGCAACCACTTTGGGATGTGTGCGTTCCCCTCACAGAGCTTAACCTTTCTTTTCGTAGAGCAGTTTGGAAACACTCTGTTTGTAAAGTCTGCAAGTGGATATTTGGACCTCCTTGAGGATTTCGTTGGAAGCGGGATTTCTGCATAAAAGGCTAGACAGAAGAATTCTCAGTAATTCTTTGGGCTGCGTGTGTTCAACTCACCGAGTTGAACCTCCCTTTAGACAGAGCAGATTTGAAACCCTCTTTTTGTGGAATATACAAGTGGCGATTTCAAGCGCTTTGGGGCCAACGGTAGAAAAGGAAATATCTTTGTATAAAAACTAGAGAGAATCATTTTCAGCAACCTCTTGGTGATGTGTGCGTTCCACTCACAGAGTTTAACCTTTCTTTTCATAGAGCAGTTTGCAAACACTCTGTTTGTAAAGTCTGCAAGTGGATATTTGGACCTCTTTGAGGATTTCGTTGGAAACGGGATTTCTGCATATAACGCTAGACAGAAGAATTGTCAGTAACTTCTTTGGGCTGCGTGTGTTCAACCCACAGAGTTGTAACTTCCTTTAGAAAAAGCAGATTTGAAACCCTCTTCTTGTGGAATTTGCTAGTGGAGATTTCAAGCGATTTGTGGCCAACGGTAGAAACGGAAATATCTTCGAATAAAAACTAGAGAGAATCATTCTCAGCAACCACTTTGGGATGTGTGCGTTCCACTCACAGAGTTTGACCTTTCTTTTCATAGAGTAGTTTGCAATCACTCTGTTTGCAAAGTCTGCAAGTGGATATTTGGACCTCTTTGAGGATTTCGTTGGAAACGGGATTTCTGCATATAACGGTAGAGAGAAGAATTCTCAGTAACTTCTTTGGGCTGTGTGTGTTCAAATCACAGAGTTGAACTTTCCTTTAGGCAGTGCAGATTTGAAGCCTCTTATTGTGGAAATTACAAGTGGACATTTCAAGCGCTTTGGGGCCAACGGTAGAAAAGGAAACATCTTCGTATAAAAACTAGAGAGAATCATTCTCAGCAACCACTTTGTGATATGTGCGTTCCACTCACGGAGTTTAACCTTTCTTTTCATAGAGCAGTTTGGAAACACTGTGTTTGAAAGTCTGCAAGTGGATATTTGGACATCTTTGAGGATTTCGTTGGAAACGGGATTTCTGCATATAACGCTAGACAGAAGAATTCTCAGTAACTTCTTTGGGCTGCGTGTGTTCAACTCACAGAGTTGTACATTCCTTTAGAGAGAGCAGATTTGAAACCCTCTTCTTGTGGAATTTGCAAGTGGAGATTTCAAGCAATTTGGGGCCAACGGTAGAAAAGGAAATATCATCGAATAAAAACTAGAGAGAATCATTCTCAGCAACCACTTTGGGATGTGTGCGTTCCACTCACAGAGTTTAACCTTTCTTTTCATAGAGCAGTTTGCAAACACTCTGTTTGTAAAGTCTGCTAGTGGATATTTTTACCTCTTTGAGGAGTTCGTTGGAAACGGGATTTCTGCATATAACGCTAGACAGAAGAATTCTCAGTAACTTCCTTGGTCTGTGTGAGTTCAACTCACAGAGTTGAACTTTCCTTTAGACAGTGCAGATTTGAACCCTCTTTTTGTGGAATTTACAAGTGGAGATTTCAAGCAATTTGGGGCCAACGGTAGAAAAGGAAATATCTTTGTAGAAAAACTAGAGAGAATCATTCTCAGCAACCACTTTGGGATGTGTGCGTTCCACTCACAGAGTTTAACTTTTCTTTTCATGGAGCAGTTTGCAAACACTCTGTTTGTAAAGTCTGCAAGTGGATATTTGGACCTCTTTGAGGATTTCGTTGGAAACGGGATTTCTGCATATAACGCTAGATTGAAGAATTCTCAGTAACTTCTTTGGGGTGCGTGTGTTCAACTCACAGAGTTGTACCTTCCTTTAGAAAGAGCAGATTTGAAAGCCTCTTCTTGAGGAATTTGCAAGTGGAGATTTCAAGCGATTTGGGGCCAAAGGTAGAAAAGGATATATCTTCGAATAAAAACTAGAGAGAATCATTCTCAGCAACCACTATGGGATGTGTGCGTTCCACTCACAGAGTTTAACCTTTCTTTTCGTAGAGCAGTTTGGAAACACTCTGTTTGTAAAGTCTGCAAGTGGATATTTGGACCTCCTTGAGGATTTCGTTGGAAGCGGGATTTCTGCATATAACGCTAGACAGAAGAATTCTCAGTAATTCTTTGGGCTGCGTGTGTTCAACTCACAGAGTTGAACCTTCCTTTAGACAGAGCAGATTTGAAACCCTCTTTTTGTGGAATTTGCAAATGGAGATTTCAAGCGCTTTGGGGCCAATGGTAGAAATGGAAATATCTTCACATAAAGACTAGAGAGAATCATTCTCAGCAACCACTTTGTGATGGGTGCGTTCCACTCACAGAGTTTAACCTTTCTTTTCATAGAGCAGATTGGAAACACCCTGTTTGTAAAGTCTGCAAGTTGATATTTGGACCTCTTTGAGGATTTCGTTGGAAACGGGATTTCTGCATATATCGCTAGACAGAAGAATTCTCAGTAACTTCTTTGGGCTGTGTGTGTTCAACACACAGAGTTGATCTTTCCTTTAGACAGTGCAGATTTGACCCCTCTTTTTGTGGAATTTGCAAGTGGAGATTTCAAGGGCTTTCGGGCCAACGGTAGAAAAGGAAACATCTTTGAATAAAAACTAGACAGAATCATTCTCAGCAACCACTTTGTGATATGTGCGTTCCACTCACGCAGTTTAACCTTTCTTTTCATAGAGCAGTTTGGAAACAATCTGCATGTAAAGTCTGCAGGTGGATATTTGGACCTCTTTGAGGATTTCGTTGGAAACGTGATTTCTGCATCTAACGCTAGACAGAAGAATTCTCAGTAACTTCTTTGGGCTGTGTGTGTTCAACACACAGAGTTGTACCTTCCTTTAGACAGAGCAGATTTGAAACCCTCTTTTTGAGGAATTTGCAAGGGGAGATTTCAAGCGCTTTGGGGCCAACGGTAGAAAAGGAAATATCTTCCTCTAAAAACTAGAGAGAATCATTCTCAGCAACCACTATGGGATATGTGCGTTCCACTCACAGAGTTTAACTTTTCTTTTCATAGAGCAGTTTGCAAACACTCTGTTTGTAAAGTCTGCAACTGGATATTTGGACCCCTTTGGGGATTTCGTTGGAAACGGGATTTCTGCATATAAAGCTAGATAGAAGAATTCTCAGTAACTTCTTTGGGGTGCGTGTGTTCAACTCACAGAGTTGTACCTTTCTTTAGAAAGAGCAGATTTGAAACCCTCTTTTTCAGGAATTTGCAAGTGGAGATTTCAAGGGCTTTGGGGCCAACGGTAGAAAAGGAAATATCTTCGAATAAAAACTAGAGAGAATCATTCTCAGCAACCACTTAGGGATGTGTGCGTTCCCCTCACAGAGCTTAACCTTTCTTTTCGTAGAGCAGTTTGGAAACACTCTGTTTGTAAAGTCTGCAAGTGGATATTTGGACCTCCTTGAGGATTTCGTTGGAAGCGGGATTTCTGCATAAAACGCTAGACAGAAGAATTCTCAGTAATTCTTTGGGCTGCGTGTGTTCAACTCACCGAGTTGAACCTTCCTTTAGACAGAGCAGATTTGAAACCCTCTTTTTGTGGAATTTGCAAGTGTTGATTTCAAGCGCTTTGGGGCCAACGGTAGAAACGGAAATATCTTCGAATAAAAACTAGAGAGAATCATTTTCAGCAACCACTATGGGATATGTGCGTTCCACTCACAGAGTAACTTTTCTTTTCATAGAGCAGTTTGGAAACACTCTTTGTAAAGTCTGCAAGTGGATATTTGGACCTCCTTTAGGATTTCGTTGGAAGCGGGTTTTCTGCATATAACGCTAGACAGAAGAATTCTCAGTAATTCTTTGGGCTGCGTGTGTTCAACTCACAGTGTTGAACCTTTCTTTAGACAGAGCAGATTTGAAACCCTCTTTTTGTGGAATATACAAGTGGAGATTTCAAGCGCTTTGGGGCCAACGGTAGGAAAGGGAATATTTTTGTATAAAAACTAGAGAGAATCATTCTCAGCAACCACTTTGTGATATGTGCGTTCCACTCACAGAGTTTAAACTTTCTTTTCATAGAGCAGTTTGCAAACACTCTGTTTGTAAAGTCTGGAAGTGGATAATTGGACCTCTTTGAGGATTTCGTTGGAAACGGGATTTCTGCATATAAAGCTAGATAGAAGAATTCTCAGTAACTTCTTTGGGGTTCGTGTGTTCAACTAACAGAGTTGTACCTTTCTTTTGAAAGAGCAGATTTGAAACCCTCTTTTTGTGGAATTTGCAAGTGGAGATTTCAAGCGATTTGGGGCCAACGGTAGAAAAGGAAATATCTTTGTATAAAAACTAGAGAGAATCATTCTCAGCAACCACTTTGGGATGTGTGCGTTCCACTCACAGAGTTTAACCTTTCTTTTCATAGAGCAGTTTGCAAACACTCTGTTTGTAAAGTCTGCAAGTGTATATTTGGACCTCTTTGAGGATTTCGTTGGAAACGGGATTTCTGCATATAACGCTAGACAGAAGAATTCTCAGTAACTTCTTTTGGCTGCGTGTGTTCAACTCACAGAGTTGTACCTTCCTTTAGAAAGAGCAGATTTGAAACGCTCTTTTTGTGGAATTTGCAAGTGGAGATTTCAAGCTCTTTGGGGCCAACGGTAGAAATGTTAATATCTTCCTGTAAAAACTAGAGTGAATCATTCTCAGCAACCACTTTGGGATGTGTTCGTTCCACTCACAGAGTTTAACCTTTCTTTTCATAGAGCAGTTTGCAAACACTCTGTTTGTAAAGTCTGCAAGTGGATATTTGGACCTCTTTGAGGATTTCGTTGGAAACGGGATTTCTGCATATAACGCTAGACAGAAGAATTGTCAGTAACTTCTTTGGGCTGCGTGTGTTCAACCCACAGAGTTGTAACTTCCTTTAGAAAAAGCAGATTTGAAACCCTCTTCTTGTGGAATTTGCTAGTGGAGATTTCAAGCGATTTGGGGCCAACGGTAGAAACGGAAATATCTTCGAATAAAAACTAGAGAGAATCATTCTCAGAAACCACTTTGTGATATGTGCGTTTCACTCACAGAGTTTAACCTTTCTTTTCATAGAGTAGTTTGCAATCACTCTGTTTGCAAAGTCTGCAAGTGGATATTTGGACCTCTTTGAGGATTTCGTTGGAAACGGGATTTCTGCATATAACGGTAGAGAGAAGAATTCTCAGTAACTTCTTTGGGCTGTGTGTGTTCCACTCACAGAGTTGGACTTTCCTTTAGGCAGTGCAGATTTGAAGCCTCTTATTGTGGAAATTACAAGTGGACATTTCAAGCGCTTTGGGGCCAACGGTAGAAAAGGAAATATCTTTGTATAAAAACTAGAGAGAATCATTCTCAGCAACCACTTTGTGATATGTGCGTTCCACTCACGGAGTTTAACCTTTCTTTTCATAGAGCAGTTTGGAAACACTGTGTTTGAAAGTCTGCAAGTGGATATTTGGACATCTTTGAGGATTTCGTTGGAAACGGGATTTCTGCATATAACTCTAGACAGAAGAATTCTCAGTAACTTCTTTGGGCTGCGTGTGTTCAACTCACAGAGTTGTACATTCCTTTAGAGAGAGCAGATTTGAAACCCTCTTCTTGTGGAATTTGCAAGTGGAGATTTCAAGCAATTTGGGGCCAACGGTAGAAAAGGAAATATCATCGAATAAAAACTAGAGAGAATCATTCTCAGCAACCACTTTGGGATGTGTGCGTTCCACTCACAGAGTTTAACCTTTCTTTTCATAGAGCAGATTGCAAACACTCTGTTTGTAAAGTCTGCAAGTGGATATTTTTACCTCTTTGAGGAGTTCGTTGGAAACGGGATTTCTGCATATAACGCTAGACAGAAGAATTCTCAGTAACTTCCTTGGTCTGTGTGAGTTCAACTCTCAGAGTTGAACTTTCCTTTAGACAGTGCAGATTTGAACTCACTTTTTGTGGAATTTACAAGTGGAGATTTCAAGCGCTTTGGGGCCAACGGTAGAAAAGGAAATATCTTTGTAGAAAAACTAGAGAGAATCATTCTCAGCAACCACTTTGGGATGTGTGCGTTCCACTCACAGAGTTTAACTTTTCTTTTCATGGAGCAGTTTGGAAACACTGTGTTTGTAAAGTCTGCAAGTGGATATTTGGACCTCCTTGAGGATTTCTTTGGAAGCGGGATTTCTGCATATAACGCTAGACAGAAGAATTCTCAGTAATTCTTTGGGCTGCGTGTGTTCAACTCACAGAGTTGAACCTTCCTATAGACAGAGCAGATTTGAAACCCTCTTTTTGTGGAATTTGCAAGTGGAGATTTCAAGCGCTTTGGGGCCAACGGTAGAAAAGGAAATATTTTTGTATAAAAACTAGAGAGAATCATTCTCAGCAACCACTTTGTGATGGGTGCGTTCCACTCACAGAGTTTAACCTTTCTTTTCATAGAGCAGATTGGAAACACCCTGTTTGTAAAGTCTGCAAGTGGATATTTGGACCTCTTTGAGGATTTCGTTGGAAACGGGATTTCTGCATATATCGCTAGACGGAAGAATTCTCAGTAACTTCTTTGGGCTGTGTGTGTTCAACACACAGAGTTGATCTTTCCTTTAGACAGTGCAGATTTGACCCCTCTTTTTGTGGAATTTGCAAGTGGAGATTTCAAGGGCTTTCGGGCCAACGGTAGAAAAGGAAACATCTTTGAATAAAAACTAGAGAGAATCATTCTCAGCAACCACTTTGTGATATGTGCGTTCCACTCACGCAGTTTAACCTTTCTTTTCATAGAGCAGTTTGGAAACAATCTGCATGTAAAGTCTGCAGGTGGATATTTGGACCTCTTTGAGGATTTCGTTGGAAACGTGATTTCTGCATCTAACGCTAGACAGAAGAATTCTCAGTAACTTCTTTGGGCTGTGTGTGTTCAACACACAGAGTTGTACCTTCCTTTAGACAGAGCAGATTTGAAACCCTCTTTTTGAGGAATTTGCAAGTGGAGATTTCAAGCGCTTTGGGGCCAACGGTAGAAAAGGATATATCTTCCTCTAAAAACTAGAGAGAATCATTCTCAGCAACCACTATGGGATATGTGCGTTCCACTCACAGAGTTTAACTTTTCTTTTCATAGAGCAGTTTGCAAACACTCTGTTTGTAAAGTCTGCAAGTGGATATTTGGACCCCTTTGGGGATTTCGTTGGAAACGGGATTTCTGCATATAAAGCTAGATAGAAGAATTCTCAGTAACTTCTTTGGGGTGCGTGTGTTCAACTCACAGAGTTGTACCTTTCTTTAGAAAGAGCAGATTTGAAACCCTCTTTTTCAGTAATTTGCAAGTGGAGATTTCAAGGGCTTTGGGGCCAACGGTAGAAAAGGAAATATCTTCGAATAAAAACTAGAGAGAATCATTCTCAGCAACCACTTTGGGATGTGTGCGTTCCCCTCACAGAGCTTAACCTTTCTTTTCGTAGAGCAGTTTGGAAACACTCTGTTTGTAAAGTCTGCAAGTGGATATTTGGACCTCCTTGAGGATTTCGTTGGAAGCGGGATTTCTGCATAAAACGCTAGACAGAAGAATTCTCAGTAATTCTTTGGGCTGCGTGTGTTCAACTCACCGAGTTGAACCTTCCTTTAGACAGAGCAGATTTGAAACCCTCTTTTTGTGGAATATACAAGTGGCGATTTCAAGCGCTTTGGGGCCAACGGTAGAAAAGGAAATATCTTTGTATAAAAACTAGAGAGAATCATTTTCAGCAACCTCTTGGTGATGTGTGCGTTCCACTCACAGAGTTTAACCTTTCTTTTCATAAAGTAGTTTGCAATCACTCTGTTTGCAAAGTCTGCAAGTGGATATTTGGACCTCTTTGAGGATTTCGTTGGAAACGGGATTTCTGCATATAACGGTAGAGAGAAGAATTCTCAGTAATTCTTTGGGCTGCGTGTGTTCAACTCACCGAGTTGAACCTTCCTTTAGACAGAGCAGATTTGAAACCCTCTTTTTGTGGAATATACAAGTGGCGATTTCAAGCGCTTTGGGGCCAACGGTAGAAAAGGAAATATCTTTGTATAAAAACTAGAGAGAATCATTCTCAGCAACCACTATGGGATATGTGCGTTCCACTCACAGAGTTTAACTTTTCTTTTCATAGAGCAGTTTGCAAACACTCTGTTTGTAAAGTCTGCAAGTGGATATTTGGACCTCTTTGAGGATTTCGTTGGAAACGGGATTTCTGCATATAACGCTAGACAGAAGAATTGTCAGTAACTTCTTTGGGCTGCGTGTGTTCAACCCACAGAGTTGTAACTTCCTTTAGAAAAAGCAGATTTGAAACCCTCTTCTTGTGGAATTTGCTAGTGGAGATTTCAAGCGATTTGTGGCCAACGGTAGAAACGGAAATATCTTCGAATAAAAACTAGAGAGAATCATTCTCAGCAACCACTTTGGGATGTGTGCGTTCCCCTCACAGAGCTTAACCTTTCTTTTCATAGAGCAGTTTGGAAACACTCTGTTTGTAAAGTCTGCAAGTGGATATTTGGACCTCCTTGAGGATTTCGTTGGAAGCGGGATTTCTGCATAAAACGCTAGACAGAAGAATTCTCAGTAATTCTTTGGGCTGCGTGTGTTCAACTCACCGAGTTGAACCTTCCTTTAGACAGAGCAGATTTGAAACCCTCTTTTTGTGGAATTTGCAAGTGTTGATTTCAAGCGCTTTGGGGCCAACGGTAGAAACGGAAATATCTTCGAATAAAAACTAGAGAGAATCATTTTCAGCAACCACTATGGGATATGTGCGTTCCACTCACAGAGTAACTTTTCTTTTCATAGAGCAGTTTGGAAACACTCTTTGTAAAGTCTGGAAGTGGATAATTGGACCTCTTTGAGGATTTCGTTGGAAACGGGATTTCTGCATATAAAGCTAGATAGAAGAATTCTCAGTAACTTCTTTGGGCTGCGTGTGTTCAACTAACAGAGTTGTACCTTTCTTTTGAAAGAGCAGATTTGAAACCCTCTTTTTGTGGAATTTGAAAGTGGAGATTTCAAGCGATTTGGGGCCACGGTAGAAAAGGAAATATCTTTGTATAAAAACTAGAGAGAATCATTCTCAGCAACCACTTTGGGATGTGTGCGTTCCACTCACAGAGTTTAACCTTTCTTTTCATAGAGCAGTTTGCAAACACTCTGTTTGTAAAGTCTGCAAGTGGATATTTGGACCTCTTTGAGGATTTCATTGGAAACGGGATTTCTGCATATAACGCTAGACAGAAGAATTGTCAGTAACTTCTTTGGGCTGCGTGTGTTCAACCCACAGAGTTGTAACTTCCTTTAGAAAAAGCAGATTTGAAACCCTCTTCTTGTGGAATTTGCTAGTGGAGATTTCACGCGATTTGGGGCCAACGGTAGAAACGGAAATATCTTCGAATAAAAACTAGAGAGAATCATTCTCAGAAACCACTTTGTGATATGTGCGTTTCACTCACAGAGTTTAACCTTTCTTTTCATAAAGTAGTTTGCAATCACTCTGTTTGCAAAGTCTGCAAGTGGATATTTGGACCTCTTTGAGGATTTCGTTGGAAACGGGATTTCTGCATATAACGGTAGAGAGAAGAATTCTCAGTAACTTCTTTGGGCTGTGTGTGTTCCACTCACAGAGTTGAACTTTCCTTTAGGCAGTGCAGATTTGAAGCCTCTTATTGTGGAAATTACAAGTGGACATTTCAAGCGCTTTGGGGCCAACGGTAGAAAAGGAAATATCTTTGTATAAAAACTAGAGAGAATCATTCTCAGCAACCACTTTGTGATATGTGCGTTCCACTCACGGAGTTTAACCTTTCTTTTCATAGAGCAGTTTGGAAACACTGTGTTTGAAAGTCTGCAAGTGGATATTTGGACATCTTTGAGGATTTCGTTGGAAACGGGATTTCTGCATATAACTCTAGACAGAAGAATTCTCAGTAACTTCTTTGGGCTGCGTGTGTTCAACTCACAGAGTTGTACATTCCTTTAGAGAGAGCAGATTTGAAACCCTCTTCATGTGGAATTTGCAAGTGGAGATTTCAAGCAATTTGGGGCCAACGGTAGAAAAGGAAATATCATCGAATAAAAACTAGAGAGAATCATTCTCAGCAACCACTTTGGGATGTGTGCGTTCCACTCACAGAGTTTAACCTTTCTTTTCATAGAGCAGTTTGCAAACACTCTGTTTGTAAAGTCTGCAAGTGGATATTTTTTCCTCTTTGAGGAGTTCGATGGAAACGGGATTTCTGCATATAACGCTAGACAGAAGAATTCTCAGTAACTTCCTTGGTCTGTGTGAGTTCAACTCTCAGAGTTGAACTTTCCTTTAGACAGTGCAGATTTGAACTCACTTTTTGTGGAATTTACAAGTGGAGATTTCAAGGGCTTTGGGGCCAACGGTAGAAAAGGAAATATCTTTGTAGAAAAACTAGAGAGAATCATTCTCCGCAACCACTTTGGGATGTGTGCGTTCCACTCACAGAGTTTAACTTTTCTTTTCATGGAGCAGTTTGGAAACACTCTGTTTGTAAAGTCTGCAAGTGGATATTTGGACCTCTTTGAAGATTTCGTTGGAAACGGGATTTCTGCATATAACGCTAGATTGAAGAATTCTCAGTAACTTCTTTGGGGTGCGTGTGTTCAACTCACAGAGTTGTACCTTCCTTTAGAAAGAGCAGATTTGAAAGCCTCTTCTTGAGGAATTTACAAGTGGAGATTTCAAGCGATTTGGGGCCAAAGGTAGAAAAGGATATATCTTCGAATAAAAACTAGAGAGAATCATTCTCAGCAACCACTTTGTGATGGGTGCGTTCCACTCACAGAGTTTAACCTTTCTTTTCATAGAGCAGATTGGAAACACCCTGTTTGTAAAGTCTGCAAGTGGATATTTGGACCTCTTTGAGGATTTCGTTGGAAACGGGATTTCTGCATATATCGCTAGACAGAAGAATTCTCAGTAACTTCTTTGGGCTGTGTGTGTTCAACACACAGAGTTGATCTTTTCTTTAGACAGTGCAGATTTGACCCCTCTTTTTGTGGAATTTACCAGTGGAGATTTCAAGCGCTTTCGGGCCAACGGTAGAAAAGGAAACATCTTTGAATAAAAACTAGAGAGAATCATTCTCAGCAACCACTTTGTGATATGTGCGTGCCACTCACGCAGTTTAACCTTTCTTTTCATAGAGCAGTTTGGAAACAATCTGCATGTAAAGTCTGCAGGTGGATATTTGGACCTCTTTGAGGATTTCGTTGGAAACGGGATTTCTGCATCTAACGCTAGACAGAAGAATTCTCAGTAACTTCTTTGGGCTGTGTGTGTTCAACTCACAGAGTTGTACCTTCCTTTAGACAGAGCAGATTTGAAACCCTCTTTTTGAGGAATTTGCAAGTGGAGATTTCAAGCGCTTTGGGGCCAACGGTAGAAAAGGAAATATTTTTGTATAAAAACTAGAGAGAATCATTCTCAGCAACCACTTTGTGATGGGTGCGTTCCACTCACAGAGTTTAACCTTTCTTTTCATAGAGCAGATTGGAAACACCCTGTTTGTAAAGTCTGCAAGTGGATATTTGGACCTCTTTGAGGATTTCGTTGGAAACGGGATTTCTGCATATATCGCTAGACAGAAGAATTCTCAGTAACTTCTTTGGGCTGTGTGTGTTCAACACACAGAGTTGATCTTTCCTTTAGACAGTGCAGATTTGACCCCTCTTTTTGTGGAATTTACCAGTGGAGATTTCAAGCGCTTTCGGGCCAACGGTAGAAAAGGAAACATCTTTGAATAAAAACTAGAGAGAATCATTCTCAGCAACCACTTTGTGATATGTGCGTGCCACTCACGCAGTTTAACCTTTCTTTTCATAGAGCAGTTTGGAAACAATCTGCATGTAAAGTCTGCAGGTGGATATTTGGACCTCTTTGAGCATTTCGTTGGAAACGGGATTTCTGAATATAACGCTAGACAGAAGAATTCTCAGTAACTTCTTGTGGCTGCGTGTGTTCAACCCACAGAGTTGTACCTTCCTTTAGACAGAGCAGATTTGATACCCTCTTTTTGTGGAATTTGCAAGTGTTGATTTCAAGCGCTTTGGGGCCAACGGTAGAAACGGAAATATCTTCGAATAAAAACTAGAGAGAATCATTTTCAGCAACCACTATGGGATATGTGCGTTCCACTCACAGAGTAACTTTTCTTTTCATAGAGCAGTTTGGAAACAATCTGTTTGTAAAGTCTGCAAGTGGATATTTGGAACCTCCTTTAGGATTTCGTTGGAAGCGGGTTTTCTGCATATAACGCTAGACAGAAGAATTCTCAGTAATTCTTTGGGCTGCGTGTGTTCAACTCACAGTGTTGAACCTTTCTTTAGACAGAGCAGATTTGAAACCCTCTTTTTGTGGAATATACAAGTGGAGATTTCAAGCGCTTTGGGGCCAACGGTAGGAAAGGGAATATTTTTGTATAAAAACTAGAGAGAATCATTCTCAGCAACCACTTTGTGATATGTGCGTTCCACTCATAGAGTTTAAACTTTCTTTTCATAGAGCAGTTTGCAAACACTCTGTTTGTAAAGTCTGGAAGTGGATAATTGGACCTCTTTGAGGATTTCGTTGGAAACGGGATTTCTGCATATAAAGCTAGATAGAAGAATTCTCAGTAACTTCTTTGGGGTTCGTGTGTTCAACTAACAGAGTTGTACCTTTCTTTTGAAAGAGCAGATTTGAAACCCTCTTCTTGTGGAATTTGCAAGTGGAGATTTCAAGCGATTTGGGGCCAACGGTAGAAAAGGAAATATCTTTGTATAAAAACTAGAGAGAATCATTCTCAGCAACCACTTTGGGATGTGTGCATTCCACTCACAGAGTTTAACCTTTCTTTTCATAGAGCAGTTTGCAAACACTCTGTTTGTAAAGTCTGCAAGTGGATATTTGGACCTCTTTGAGGATTTCGTTGGAAACGGGATTTCTGCATATAACGCTAGACAGAAGAATTGTCAGTAACTTCTTTGGGCTGCGTGTGTTCAACCCACAGAGTTGTAACTTCCTTTAGAAAAAGCAGATTTGAAACCCTCTTCTTGTGGAATTTGCTAGTGGAGATTTCAAGCGATTTGGGGCCAACGGTAGAAACGGAAATATCTTTGTATAAAAACTAGAGAGAATCATTCTCAGCAACCACTTTGTGATATGTGCGTTTCACTCACAGAGTTTAACCTTTCTTTTCATAGAGTAGTTTGCAATCACTCTGTTTGCAAAGTCTGCAAGTGGATATTTGGACCTCTTTGAGGATTTCTTTGGAAACGGGATTTCTGCATATAACGGTAGAGAGAAGAATTCTCAGTAACTTCTTTGGGCTGTGTGTGTTCCACTCACAGAGTTGAACTTTCCTTTAGGCAGTGCAGATTTGAAGCCTCTTATTGTGGAAATTAAAAGTGGACATTTCAAGCGCTTTGGGGCCAACGGTAGAAAAGGAAATATCTTTGTATAAAAACTAGAGAGAATCATTCTCAGCAACCACTTTGTGATATGTGCGTTCCACTCACGGAGTTTAACCTTTCTTTTCATAGAGCAGTTTGGAAACACTGTGTTTGAAAGTCTGCAAGTGGATAATTGGACATCTCTGAGGATTTCGTTGGAAACGGGATTTCTGCATATAACTCTAGACAGAAGAATTCTCAGTAACTTCTTTGGGCTGCGTGTGTTCAACTCACAGAGTTGTACATTCCTTTAGAGAGAGCAGATTTGAAACCCTCTTCTTGTGGAATTTGCAAGTGGAGACTTCAAGCAATTTGGGGCCAACGGTAGAAAAGGAAATATCATCGAATAAAAACCAGAGAGAATCATTCTCAGCAACCACTTTGGGATGTGTGCGTTCCACTCACAGAGTTTAACCTTTCTTTTCATAGAGCAGTTGGCAAACACTCTGTTTGTAAAGTCTGCAAGTGGATATTTGGACCTCTTTGAGGATTTCGTTGGAAACGGGATTTCTGCATATAACGCTAGATTGAAGAATTCTCAGTAACTTCTTTGGGGTGCGTGTGTTCAACTCACAGAGTTGTACCTTCCTTTAGAAAGAGCAGATTTGAAAGCCTCTTCTTGAGGAATTTACAAGTGGAGATTTCAAGCGATTTGGGGCCAAAGGTAGAAAAGGATATATCTTCGAATAAAAACTAGAGAGAATCATTCTCAGCAACCACTATGGGATGTGTGCGTTCCACTCACAGAGTTTAACCTTTCTTTTCATAGAGCAGTTTGGAAACACTCTGTTTGTAAAGTCTGCAAGTGGATATTTGGACCTCCTTGAGGATTTCGTTGGAAGCGGGATTTCTGCATATAACGCTAGACAGAAGAATTCTCAGTAATTCTTTGGGCTGCGTGTGTTCAACTCACAGAGTTGAACCTTTCTTTAGACAGAGCAGATTTGAAACCCTCTTTTTGTGGAATATACAAGTGGAGATTTCAAGCGTTTTGGGGCCAACGGTAGAAAAGGAAATATTTTTGTATAAAAACTAGAGAGAATCATTCTCAGCAACCACTTTGTGATATGTGCGTTCCACTCACAGAGTTTAACCTTTCTTTTCATAGAGCAGTTTGCAAACACTCTGTTTGTAAAGTCTGCAAGTGGATATTTGGACCTCTTTGAGGATTTCGTTGGAAACGGGATTTCTGCATATAACGCTAGACAGAAGAATTGTCAGTAATTCTTTGGGCTGCGTGTGTTCAACCCACAGAGTTGTAACTTCCTTTAGAAAAAGCAGATTTGAAACCCTCTTCTTGTGGAATTTGCTAGTGGAGATTTCAAGCGATTTGGGGCCAACGGTAGAAACGGAAATATCTTCGAATAAAAACTAGAGAGAATCATTCTCAGCAACCACTTTGTGACATGTGCGTTTCACTCACAGAGTTTAACCTTTCTTTTCATAGAGTAGTTTGCAATCACTCTGTTTGCAATGTCTGCAAGTGGATATTTGGAACTCTTTGAGGATTTCGTTGGAAACGGGATTTCTGCATATAACGGTAGAGAGAAGAATTCTCAGTAACTTCTTTGGGCTGTGTGTGTTCCACTCACAGAGTTGAACTTTCCTTTAGGCAGTGCAGATTTGAAGCCTCTTATTGTGGAAATTACAAGTGGACATTTCAAGCGCTTTGGGGCCAACGGTAGAAAAGGAAATATCTTTGTATAAAAACTAGAGAGAATCATTCTCAGCAACCACTTTGTGATATGTGCGTTCCACTCACGGAGTTTAACCTTTCTTTTCATAGAGCAGTTTGGAAACACTGTGTTTGAAAGTCTGCAAGTGGATATTTGGACATCTTTGAGGATTTCGTTGGAAACGGGATTTCTGCATATAACTCTAGACAGAAGAATTCTCAGTAACTTCTTTGGGCTGCGTGTGTTCAACTCACAGAGTTGTACATTCCTTTAGAGAGAGCAGATTTGAAACCCTCTTCTTGTGGAATTTGCAAGTGGAGATTTCAAGCAATTTGGGGCCAACGGTAGAAAAGGAAATATCATCGAATAAAAACTAGAGAGAATCATTCTCAGCAACCGCTTTGGGATGTGTGCGTTCCACTCACAGAGTTTAACCTTTCTTTTCATAGAGCAGTTTGCAAACACTCTGTTTGTAACGTCTGCAAGTGGATATTTTTACCTCTTTGAGGAGTTCGTTGGAAACGGGATTTCTGCATATAACGCTAGACAGAAGAATTCTCAGTAACTTCCTTGGTCTGTGTGAGTTCAACTCTCAGAGTTGAACTTTCCTTTAGACAGTGCAGATTTGAACTCACTTTTTGTGGAATTTACAAGTGGAGACTTCAAGGGCTTTGGGGCCAATGGTAGAAAAGGAAATATCTTTGTAGAAAAACTAGAGAGAATCATTCTCAGCAACCACTTTGGGATGTGTGCGTTCCACTCACAGAGTTTAACTTTTCTTTTCATGGAGCAGTTTGGAAACACTCTGTTTGTAAAGTCTGCAAGTGGATATTTGGACCTCTTTGAGGATTTCGTTGGAAACGGGATTTCTGCATATAACGCTAGATTGAAGAATTCTCAGTAACTTCTTTGGGGTGCGTGTGTTCAACTCACAGAGTTGTACCTTCCTTTAGAAAGAGCAGATTTGAAAGCCTCTTCTTGAGGAATTTACAAGTGGAGATTTCAAGCGATTTGGGGCCAAAGGTAGGAAAGGATATATCTTCGAATAAAAACTAGAGAGAATCATTCTCAGCAACCACTATGGGATGTGTGCGTTCCACTCACAGAGTTTAACCTTTCTTTTCATAGAGCAGTTTGGAAACACTCTGTTTGTAAAGTCTGCAAGTGGATATTTGGACCTCCTTGAGGATTTCGTTGGAAGCGGGATTTCTGCATATAACGCTAGACAGAAGAATTCTCAGTAATTCTTTGGGCTGCGTGTGTTCAACTCACAGAGTTGAACCTTTCTTTAGACAGAGCAGATTTGAAACCCTCTTTTTGTGGAATATACAAGTGGAGATTTCAAGCGTTTTGGGGCCAACGGTAGAAAAGGAAATATTTTTGTATAAAAACTAGAGAGAATCATTCTCAGCAACCACTTTGTGATATGTGCGTTCCACTCACAGAGTTTAAACTTTCTTTTCATAGAGCAGTTTACAAACACTCTGTTTGTAAAGTCTGCAAGTGGATATTTGGACCTCTTTGAGGATTTCGTTGGAAACGGGATTTCTGCATATAAAGCTAGATAGAAGAATTCTCAGTAACTTCTTTGGGGTGCGTGTGTTCAACTCACAGAGTTGTACCTTTCTTTAGAAAGAGCAGATTTGAAACCCTCTTTTTGAGGAATTTGCAAGTGAAGATTTCAAGCGATTTGGGGCCAACGGTAGAAAAGGAAATATCTTTGTATAAAAACTAGAGAGAATCATTCTCAGCAACCACTTTGGGATGTGTGCGTTCCACTCACAGAGTTTAACCTTTCTTTTCATAGAGCAGTTTGCAAACACTCTGTTTGTAAAGTCTGCAAGTGGATATTTGGACCTCTTTGAGGATTTCGTTGGAAACGGGATTTCTGCATATAACGCTAGACAGAAGAATTCTCAGTAACTTCTTTGGGCTGCGTGTGTTCAACTCACAGAGTTGTACCTTTATTTAGAAAGAGCAGATTTGAAAGCCTCTTCTTGAGGAATTTGCAAGTGGAGATTTCAAGCGCTTTGGGGCCAACGGTAGAAATGGTAATATCTTCCTGTAAAAACTAGAGAGAATCATTCTCAGCAACCACTTTGGGATGTGTGCGTTCCACTCACAGAGTTTAACCTTTCTTTTCATAGAGCAGTTTGCAAACACTCTGTTTGTAAAGTCTGCAAGTGGATATTTGGACCTCTTTGAGGATTTCGTTGGAAACGGGATTTCTGCATATAACGCTAGACAGAAGAATTGTCAGTAACTTCTTTGGGCTGCGTGTGTTCAACCCACAGAGTTGTTACTTCCTTTAGAAAAAGCAGATTTGAAACCCTCTTCTTGTGGAATTTGATAGTGGAGATTTCAAGCGATTTGTGGCCAACGGTAGAAACGGAAATATCTTCGAATAAAAACTAGAGAGAATCATTCTCAGCAACCACTTTGGGATGTGTGCGTTCCACTCACAGAGTTTAACCTTTCTTTTCATAGAGTAGTTTGCAATCACTCTGTTTGCAAAGTCTGCAAGTGGATATTTGGACCTCTTTGAGGATTTCGTTGGAAACGGGATTTCTGCATATAACGGTAGAGAGAAGAATTCTCAGTAACTTCTTTGGGCTGTGTGTGTTCAAATCACAGAGTTGAACTTTCCTTCAGGCAGTGCAGATTTGAAGCCTCTTATTGTGGAAATTACAAGTGGACATTTCAAGCGCTTTGGGGCCAACGGTAGAAAAGGAAACATCTTCGTATAAAAACTAGAGAGAATCATTCTCAGCAACCACTTTGTGATATGTGCGTTCCACTCACAGAGTTTAACCTTTCTTTTCATAGAGCAGTTTGGAAACACTGTGTTTGAAAGTCTGCAAGTGGATATTTGGACCCCTTTGGGGATTTCGTTGGAAACGGGATTTCTGCATATAAAGCTAGATAGAAGAATTCTCAGTAACTTCTTTGGGGTGCGTGTGTTCAACTCACAGAGTTGTACCTTTCTTTAGAAAGAGCAGATTTGAAACCCTCTTTTTCAGGAATTTGCAAGTGGAGATTTCAAGGGCTTTGGGGCCAACGGTAGAAAAGGAAATATCTTCGAATAAAAACTAGAGAGAATCATTCTCAGCAACCACTTTGGGATGTGTGCGTTCCCCTCACAGAGCTTAACCTTTCTTTTCGTAGAGCAGTTTGGAAACACTCTGTTTGTAAAGTCTGCAAGTGGATATTTGGACCTCCTTGAGGATTTCGTTGGAAGCGGGATTTCTGCATAAAACGCTAGACAGAAGAATTCTCAGTAATTCTTTGGGCTGCGTGTGTTCAACTCACCGAGTTGAACCTTCCTTTAGACAGAGCAGATTTGAAACCCTCTTTTTGTGGAATATACAAGTGGCGATTTCAAGCGCTTTGGGGCCAACGGTAGAAAAGGAAATATCTTTGTATAAAAACTAGAGAGAATCATTTTCAGCAACCTCTTGGTGATGTGTGCGTTCCACTCACAGAGTTTAACCTTTCTTTTCATAGAGCAGTTTGCAAACACTCTGTTTGTAAAGTCTGCAAGTGGATATTTGGACCTCTTTGAGGATTTCGTTGGAAACGGGATTTCTGCATATAACGCTAGACAGAAGAATTCTCAGTAACTTCTTTGGGCTGCGTGTGTTCAACTCACAGAGTTGTACCTTTCTTTAGAAAGAGCAGATTTGAAACCCTCTTTTTGTGGAATTTGCAAGTGGAGATTTCAAGCGCTTTGGGGCCAACGGTAGAAATGGTAATATCTTCCTGTAAAAAGTAGAGAGAATCATTCTCAGCAACCACTTTGGGATGTGTGCCTTCCACTCACAGAGTTTAACCTTTCTTTTCATAGAGCAGTTTGCAAACACTCTGTTTGTAAAGTCTGCAAGTGGATATTTGGACCTCTTTGAGGATTTCGTTGGAAACGGGATTTCTGCATATAACGCTAGACAGAAGAATTGTCAGTAACTTCTTTGGGCTGCGTGTGTTCAACCCACAGAGTTGTAACTTCCTTTAGAAAAAGCAGATTTGAAACCCTCTTCTTGTGGAATTTGCTAGTGGAGATTTCTAGCGATTTGTGGCCAACGGTAGAAACGGAAATATCTTCGAATAAAAACTAGAGAGAATCATTCTCAGCAACCACTTTGGGATGTGTGTGTTCCACTCACAGAGTTTAACCTTTCTTTTCATAGAGTAGTTTGCAATCACTCTGTTTGCAAAGTCTGCAAGTGGATATTTGGACCTCTTTGAGGATTTCGTTGGAAACGGGATTTCTGCATATAACGGTAGAGAGAAGAATTCTCAGTAACTTCTTTGGGCTGTGTGTGTTCAAATCACAGAGTTGAACTTTCCTTTAGGCAGTGCAGATTTGAAGCCTCTTATTGTGGAAATTACAAGTCGACATTTCAAGCGCTTTGGGGCCAACGGTAGAAAAGGAAACATCTTCGTATAAAAACTAGAGAGAATCATTCTCAGCAACCACTTTGTGATATGTGCGTTCCACTCACGGAGTTTAACCTTTCTTTTCATAGAGCAGTTTGGAAACACTGTGTTTGAAAGTCTGCAAGTGGATATTTGGACATCTTTGAGGATTTCGTTGGAAACGGGATTTCTGCATATAACGCTAGACAGAAGAATTCTCAGTAACTTCTTTGGGCTGCGTGTGTTCAACTCACAGAGTTGTACATTCCTTTAGAGAGAGCAGATTTGAAACCCTCTTCTTGTGGAATTTGCAAGTGGAGATTTCAAGCAATTTGGGGCCAACGGTAGAAAAGGAAATATCATCGAATAAAAACTAGAGAGAATCATTCTCAGCAACCACTTTGGGATGTGTGCGTTCCACTCACAGAGTTTAACCTTTCTTTTCATAGAGCAGTTTGCAAACACTCTGTTTGTAAAGTCTGCTAGTGGATATTTTTACCTCTTTGAGGAGTTCGTTGGAAACGGGATTTCTGCATATAACACTAGACAGAAGAATTCTCAGTAACTTCCTTGGTCTGTGTGAGTTCAACTCACAGAGTTGAACTTTCCTTTAGACAGTGCAGATTTGAACCCTCTTTTTGTGGAATTTACAAGTGGAGATTTCAAGCGCTTTGGGGCCAACGGTAGAAAAGGAAATATCTTTGTAGAAAAACTAGAGAGAATCATTCTCAGCAACCACTTTGGGATGTGTGCGTTCCACTCACAGAGTTTAACTTTTCTTTTCATGGAGCAGTTTGCAAACACTCTGTTTGTAAAGTCTGCAAGTGGATATTTGGACCTCTTTGAGGATTTCGTTGGAAACGGGATTTCTGCATATAACGCTAGACAGAAGAATTGTCAGTAACTTCTTTGGGCTGCGTGTGTTCAACCCACAGAGTTGTTACTTCCTTTAGAAAAAGCAGATTTGAAACCCTCTTCTTGTGGAATTTGATAGTGGAGATTTCAAGCGATTTGTGGCCAACGGTAGAAACGGAATTATCTTCGAATAAAAACTAGAGAGAATAATTCTCAGCAACCACTTTGGGATGTGTGCGTTCCACTCACAGAGTTTAACCTTTCTTTTCATAGAGTAGTTTGCAATCACTCTGTTTGCAAAGTCTGCAAGTGGATATTTGGACCTCTTTGAGGATTTCGTTGGAAACGGGATTTCTGCATATAATGGTAGAGAGAAGAATTCTCAGTAACTTCTTTGGGCTGTGTGTGTTCAAATCACAGAGTTGAACTTTCCTTCAGGCAGTGCAGATTTGAAGCCTCTTATTGTGGAAATTACAAGTGGACATTTCAAGCGCTTTGGGGCCAACGGTAGAAAAGGAAACATCTTCGTATAAAAACTAGAGAGAATCATTCTCAGCAACCACTTTGTGATATGTGCGTTCCACTCACAGAGTTTAACCTTTCTTTTCATAGAGCAGTTTGGAAACACTGTGTTTGAAAGTCTGCAAGTGGATATTTGGACCCCTTTGGGGATTTCGTTGGAAACGGGATTTCTGCATATAAAGCTAGATAGAAGAATTCTCAGTAACTTCTTTGGGGTGCGTGTGTTCAACTCACAGAGTTGTACCTTTCTTTAGAAAGAGCAGATTTGAAACCCTCTTTTTCAGGAATTTGCAAGTGGAGATTTCAAGGGCTTTGGGGCCAACGGTAGAAAAGGAAATATCTTCGAATAAAAACTAGAGAGAATCATTCTCAGCAACCACTTTGGGATGTGTGCGTTCCCCTCACAGAGCTTAACCTTTCTTTTCGTAGAGCAGTTTGGAAACACTCTGTTTGTAAAGTCTGCAAGTGGATATTTGGACCTCCTTGAGGATTTCGTTGGAAGCGGGATTTCTGCATAAAACGCTAGACAGAAGAATTCTCAGTAATTCTTTGGGCTGCGTGTGTTCAACTCACCGAGTTGAACCTTCCTTTAGACAGAGCAGATTTGAAACCCTCTTTTTGTGGAATATACAAGTGGCGATTTCAAGCGCTTTGGGGCCAACGGTAGAAAAGGAAATATCTTTGTATAAAAACTAGAGAGAATCATTTTCAGCAACCTCTTGGTGATGTGTGCGTTCCACTCACAGAGTTTAACCTTTCTTTTCATAGAGCAGTTTGCAAACACTCTGTTTGTAAAGTCTGCAAGTGGATATTTGGACCTCTTTGAGGATTTCGTTGGAAACGGGATTTCTGCATATAACGCTAGACAGAAGAATTCTCAGTAACTTCTTTGGGCTGCGTGTGTTCAACTCACAGAGTTGTACCTTTCTTTAGAAAGAGCAGATTTGAAACCCTCTTTTTGTGGAATTTGCAAGTGGAGATTTCAAGCGCTTTGGGGCCAACGGTAGAAATGGTAATATCTTCCTGTAAAAAGTAGAGAGAATCATTCTCAGCAACCACTTTGGGATGTGTGCCTTCCACTCACAGAGTTTAACCTTTCTTTTCATAGAGCAGTTTGCAAACACTCTGTTTGTAAAGTCTGCAAGTGGATATTTGGACCTCTTTGAGGATTTCGTTGGAAACGGGATTTCTGCATATAACGCTAGACAGAAGAATTGTCAGTAACTTCTTTGGGCTGCGTGTGTTCAACCCACAGAGTTGTAACTTCCTTTAGAAAAAGCAGATTTGAAACCCTCTTCTTGTGGAATTTGCTAGTGGAGATTTCTAGCGATTTGTGGCCAACGGTAGAAACGGAAATATCTTCGAATAAAAACTAGAGAGAATCATTCTCAGCAACCACTTTGGGATGTGTGTGTTCCACTCACAGAGTTTAACCTTTCTTTTCATAGAGTAGTTTGCAATCACTCTGTTTGCAAAGTCTGCAAGTGGATATTTGGACCTCTTTGAGGATTTCGTTGGAAACGGGATTTCTGCATATAACGGTAGAGAGAAGAATTCTCAGTAACTTCTTTGGGCTGTGTGTGTTCAAATCACAGAGTTGAACTTTCCTTTAGGCAGTGCAGATTTGAAGCCTCTTATTGTGGAAATTACAAGTCGACATTTCAAGCGCTTTGGGGCCAACGGTAGAAAAGGAAACATCTTCGTATAAAAACTAGAGAGAATCATTCTCAGCAACCACTTTGTGATATGTGCGTTCCACTCACGGAGTTTAACCTTTCTTTTCATAGAGCAGTTTGGAAACACTGTGTTTGAAAGTCTGCAAGTGGATATTTGGACATCTTTGAGGATTTCGTTGGAAACGGGATTTCTGCATATAACGCTAGACAGAAGAATTCTCAGTAACTTCTTTGGGCTGCGTGTGTTCAACTCACAGAGTTGTACATTCCTTTAGAGAGAGCAGATTTGAAACCCTCTTCTTGTGGAATTTGCAAGTGGAGATTTCAAGCAATTTGGGGCCAACGGTAGAAAAGGAAATATCATCGAATAAAAACTAGAGAGAATCATTCTCAGCAACCACTTTGGGATGTGTGCGTTCCACTCACAGAGTTTAACCTTTCTTTTCATAGAGCAGTTTGCAAACACTCTGTTTGTAAAGTCTGCTAGTGGATATTTTTACCTCTTTGAGGAGTTCGTTGGAAACGGGATTTCTGCATATAACGCTAGACAGAAGAATTCTCAGTAACTTCCTTGGTCTGTGTGAGTTCAACTCACAGAGTTGAACTTTCCTTTAGACAGTGCAGATTTGAACCCTCTTTTTGTGGAATTTACAAGTGGAGATTTCAAGCGCTTTGGGGCCAACGGTAGAAAAGGAAATATCTTTGTAGAAAAACTAGAGAGAATCATTCTCAGCAACCACTTTGGGATGTGTGCGTTCCACTCACAGAGTTTAACTTTTCTTTTCATGGAGCAGTTTGCAAACACTCTGTTTGTAAAGTCTGCAAGTGGATATTTGGACCTCTTTGAGGATTTCGTTGGAAACGGGATTTCTGCATATAACGCTAGATTGAAGAATTCTCAGTAACTTCTTTGGGGTGCGTGTGTTCAACTCACAGAGTTGTACCTTCCTTTAGAAAGAGCAGATTTGAAAGCCTCTTCTTGAGGAATTTGCAAGTGGAGATTTCAAGCGATTTGGGGCCAAAGGTAGAAAAGGATATATCTTCGAATAAAAACTAGAGAGAATCATTCTCAGCAACCACTATGGGATGTGTGCGTTCCACTCACAGAGTTTAACCTTTCTTTTCGTAGAGCAGTTTGGAAACACTCTGTTTGTAAAGTCTGCAAGTGGATATTTGGACCTCCTTGAGGATTTCGTTGGAAGCGGGATTTCTGCATATAACGCTAGACAGAAGAATTCTCAGTAATTCTTTGGGCTGCGTGTGTTCAACTCACAGAGTTGAACCTTCCTTTAGACAGAGCAGATTTGAAACCCTCTTTTTGTGGAATTTGCAAATGGAGATTTCAAGCGCTTTGGGGCCAATGGTAGAAATGGAAATATCTTCACATAAAGACTAGAGAGAATCATTCTCAGCAACCTCTTTGTGATGGGTGCGTTCCACTCACAGAGTTTAACCTTTCTTTTCATAGAGCAGATTGGAAACACCCTGTTTGTAAAGTCTGCAAGTGGATATTTGGACCTCTTTGAGGATTTCGTTGGAAACGGGATTTCTGCATATATCGCTAGACGGAAGAATTCTCAGTAACTTCTTTGGGCTGTGTGTGTTCAACACACAGAGTTGATCTTTCCTTTAGACAGTGCAGATTTGACCCCTCTTTTTGTGGAATTTGCAAGTGGAGATTTCAAGGGCTTTCGGGCCAACGGTAGAAAAGGAAACATCTTTGAATAAAAACTAGAGAGAATCATTCTCAGCAACCACTTTGTGATATGTGCGTTCCACTCACGCAGTTTAACCTTTCTTTTCATAGAGCAGTTTGGAAACAATCTGCATGTAAAGTCTGCAGGTGGATATTTGGACCTCTTTGAGGATTTCGTTGGAAACGTGATTTCTGCATCTAACGCTAGACAGAAGAATTCTCAGTAACTTCTTTGGGCTGTGTGTGTTCAACACACAGAGTTGTACCTTCCTTTAGACAGAGCAGATTTGAAACCCTCTTTTTGAGGAATTTGCAAGTGGAGATTTCAAGCGCTTTGGGGCCAACGGTAGAAAAGGAAATATCTTCCTCTAAAAACTAGAGAGAATCATTCTCAGCAACCACTATGGGATATGTGCGTTCCACTCACAGAGTTTAACTTTTCTTTTCATAGAGCAGTTTGCAAACACTCTGTTTGTAAAGTCTGCAAGTGGATATTTAGACCTCTTTGAGGATTTCGTTGGAAACGGGATTTCTGCATATAAAGCTAGGTAGAAGAATTGTCAGTAACTTCTTTGGGGTGCGTGTGTTCAACTCACAGAGTTGTACCTTTCTTTAGAAAGAGCAGATTTGAAACCCTCTTTTTCAGGAATTTGCAAGTGGAGATTTCAAGGGCTTTGGGGCCAACGGTAGAAAAGGAAATATCTTCGAATAAAAACTAGAGAGAATCATTCTCAGCAACCACTTTGGGATGTGTGCGTTCCCCTCACAGAGCTTAACCTTTCTTTTCGTAGAGCAGTTTGGAAACACTCTGTTTGTAAAGTCTGGAAGTGGATATTTGGACCTCCTTGAGGATTTCGTTGGAAGCGGGATTTCTGCATAAAACGCTAGACAGAAGAATTCTCAGTAATTCTTTGGGCTGCGTGTGTTCAACTCACCGAGTTGAACCTTCCTTTAGACAGAGCAGATTTGAAACCCTCTTTTTGTGGAATATACAAGTGGAGATTTCAAGCGCTTTGGGGCCAACGGTAGAAAAGGAAATATCTTTGTATAAAAACTAGAGAGAATCATTTTCAGCAACCTCTTGGTGATGTGTGCGTTCCACTCACAGAGTTTAACCTTTCTTTTCATAGAGCAGTTTGCAAACACTCTGTTTGTAAAGTCTGCAAGTGGATATTTGGACCTCTTTGAGGATTTCGTTGGAAACGGGGTTTCTGCATATAACGGTAGAGAGAAGAATTCTCAGTAACTTCTTTGGGCTGTGTGTGTTCAACTCACAGAGTTGAACTTTCCTTTAGGCAGTGCAGATTTGAAGCCTCTTATTGTGGAAATTACAAGTGGACATTTCAAGCGCTTTGGGGCCAACGGTAGAAAAGAAAATATCTTTGTATAAAAACTAGAGAGAATCATTCTCAGCAACCACTTTGTGATATGTGCGTTCCACTCACGGAGTTTAACCTTTCTTTTCATAGAGCAGTTTGGAAACACTGTGTTTGAAAGTCTGCAAGTGGATATTTGGACATCTTTGAGGATTTCGTTGGAAACGGGATTTCTGCATATAACTCTAGACAGAAGAATTCTCAGTAACTTCTTTGGGCTGCGTGTGTTCAACTCACAGAGTTGTACATTCCTTTAGAGAGAGCAGATTTGAAACCCTCTTCTTGTGGAATTTGCAAGTGGAGATTTCAAGCAATTTGGGGCCAACGGTAGAAAAGGAAATATCATCGAATAAAAACTAGAGAGAATCATTCTCAGCAACCACTTTGGGATGTTGTGCGTTCCACTCACAGAGTTTAACCTTTCTTTTCATAGAGCAGTTTGCAAACACTCTGTTTGTAAAGTCTGCAAGTGGATATTTTTACCTCTTTGAGGAGTTCGTTGGAAACGGGATTTCTGCATATAACGCTAGACAGAAGAATTCTCAGTAACTTCCTTGGTCTGTGTGAGTTCAACTCACAGAGTTGAACTTTCCTTTAGACAGTGCAGATTTGAACCCTCTTTTTGTGGAATTTACAAGTGGAGATTTCAAGCGCTTTGGGGCCAACGGTAGAAAAGGAAATATCTTTGTAGAAAAACTAGAGAGAATCATTCTCAGCAACCACTTTGGGATGTGTGCGTTCCACTCACAGAGTTTAACTTTTCTTTTCATGGAGCAGTTTGGAAACACTCTGTTTGTAAAGTCTGCAAGTGGATATTTGGACCTCTTTGAGGATTTCGTTGGAAACGGGATTTCTGCATATAACGCTAGATTGAAGAATTCTCAGTAACTTCTTTGGGGTGCGTGTGTTCAACTCACAGAGTTGTACCTTCCTTTAGAAAGAGCAGATTTGAAAGCCTCTTCTTGAGGAATTTGCAAGTGGAGATTTCAAGCGATTTGGGGCCAAAGGTAGAAAAGGATATATCTTCGAATAAAAACTAGAGAGAATCATTCTCAGCACCCACTATGGGATGTGTGCGTTCCACTCACAGAGTTTAACCTTTCTTTTCGTAGAGCAGTTTGGAAACACTCTGTTTGTAAAGTCTGCAAGTGGATATTTGGACCTCCTTGAGGATTTCGTTGGAAGCGGGATTTCTGCATATAACGCTAGACAGAAGAATTCTCAGTAACTTCTTTGGGCTGTGTGTGTTCAACACACAGAGTTGATCTTTCCTTTAGACTGTGCAGATTTGACCCCTCTTTTTGTGGAATTTACAAGTGGAGATTTCAAGGGCTTTCGGGCCAACGTTAGAAAAGGAAACATCTTTGAATAAAAACAAGAGAGAATCATTCTCAGCAACCACTTTGTGATATGTGCGTTCCACTCACGCAGTTTAACATTTCTTTTCATAGAGCAGTTTGGAAACAATCTGCATGTAAAGTCTGCAGGTGGATATTTGGACCTCTTTGAGGATTTCGTTGGAAACGTGATTTCTGCATCTAACGCTAGACAGAAGAATTCTCAGTAACTTCTTTGGGCTGTGTGTGTTCAACACACAGAGTTGTACCTTCCTTTAGACAGAGCAGATTTGAAACCCTCTTTTTGAGGAATTTGCAAATGGAGATTTCAAGCGCTTTGGGGCCAACGGTAGAAAAGGAAATATCTTCCTCTAAAAACTAGAGAGAATCATTCTCAGCAACCACTATGGGATATGTGCGTTCCACTCACAGAGTTTAACTTTTCTTTTCATAGAGCAGTTTGCAAACACTCTGTTTGTAAAGTCTGCAAGTGGATATTTGGACCCCTTTGAGGATTTCGTTGGAAACGGGATTTCTGCATATAAAGCTAGATAGAAGAATTCTCAGTAACTTCTTTGGGGTGCGTGTGTTCAACTCACAGAGTTGTACCTTTCTTTAGAAAGAGCAGATTTGAAACCCTCTTTTTCAGGAATTTGCAAGTGGAGATTTTAAGTGCTTTGGGGCCAACGGTAGAAAAGGAAATATCTTCCAATAAAAACTAGAGAGAATCATTCTCAGCAACCACTTTGGGATGTGTGCGTTCCCCTCACAGAGCTTAACCTTTCTTTTCGTAGAGCAGTTTGGAAACACTCTGTTTGTAAAGTCTGCAAGTGGATATTTGTACCTCTTTGAGGATTTCGTTGGAAGCGGGATTGCTGCATAAAACGCTAGACAGAAGAATTCTCAGTAATTATTTGGGCTGCGTGTGTTCAACTCACCGAGTTGAACCTTCCTTTAGACAGAGCAGATTTGAAACCCTCTTTTTGTGGAATATACAAGTGGCGATTTCAAGCGCTTTGGGGCCAACGGTAGAAAAGGAAATATCTTTGTATAAAAACTAGAGAGAATGATTCTCAGCTACCACTTTGGGATGTGTGCGATCCACTCACAGAGTTTAACCTTTCTTTTCATAGAGCAGTTTGGAAACAATCTGCATGTAAAGTCTGCAGGTGGATATTTGGACCTCTTTGAGGATTTCGTTGGAAACGTGATTTCTGCATCTAACGCTAGACAGAAGAATTCTCAGTAACTTCTTTGGGCTGTGTGTGTTCAACACACAGAGTTGTACCTTCCTTTAGACAGAGCAGATTTGAAACCCTCTTTTTGAGGAATTTGCAAGTGGAGATTTCAAGCGCTTTGGGGCCAACGGTAGAAAAGGAAATATCTTCCTCTAAAAACTAGAGAGAATCATTCTCAGCAACCACTATGGGATATGTGCGTTCCACTCACAGAGTTTAACTTTTCTTTTCATAGAGCAGTTTGCAAACACTCTGTTTGTACAGTCTGCAAGTGGATATTTTAGACCTCTTTGAGGATTTCGTTGGAAACGGGATTTCTGCATATAAAGCTAGATAGAAGAATTCTCAGTAACTTCTTTGGGGTGCGTGTGTTCAACTCACAGAGTTGTACCTTTCTTTAGAAAGAGCAGATTTGAAACCCTCTTTTTCAGGAATTTGCAAGTGGAGATTTCAAGGGCTTTGGGGCCAACGGTAGAAAAGGAAATATCTTCGAATAAAAACTAGAGAGAATCATTCTCAGCAACCACTTTGGGATGTGTGCGTTCCCCTCACAGAGCTTAACCTTTCTTTTCATAGAGCAGTTTGGAAACACTCTGTTTGTAAAGTCTGCAAGTGGATATTTGGACCTCCTTGAGGATTTCGTTGGAAGCGGGATTTCTGCATAAAACGCTAGACAGAAGAATTCTCAGTAATTCTTTGGGCTGCGTGTGTTCAACTCACCGAGTTGAACCTTCCTTTAGACAGAGCAGATTTGAAACCCTCTTTTTGTGGAATATACAAGTGGCGATATCAAGCGCTTTGGGGCCAACGGTAGAAAAGGAAATATCTTTGTATAAAAACTAGAGAGAATCATTTTCAGCAACCTCTTGGTGATGTGTGCGTTCCACTCACAGAGTTTAACCTTTCTTTTCATAGAGCAGTTTGCAAACACTCTGTTTGTAAAGTCTGCAAGTGGATATTTGGACCTCTTTGAGGATTTCGTTGGAAACGGGATTTCTGCATATAACGGTAGAGAGAAGAATTCTCAGTAACTTCTTTGGGCTGTGTGTGTTCAACTCACAGAGTTGAACTTTCCTTTAGGCAGTGCAGATTTGAAGCCTCTTATTGTGGAAATTACAAGTGGACATTTCAAGCGCTTTGGGGCCAATGGTAGAAAAGAAAATATCTTTGTATAAAAACTAGAGAGAATCATTCTCAGCAACCACTTTGTGATATGTGCGTTCCACTCACGGAGTTTAACCTTTCTTTTCATAGAGCAGTTTGGAAACACTGTGTTTGAAAGTCTGCAAGTGGATATTTGGACATCTTTGAGGATTTCGTTGGAAACGGGATTTCTGCATATAACTCTAGACAGAAGAATTCTCAGTAACTTCTTTGGGCTGCGTGTGTTCAACTCACAGAGTTGTACATTCCTTTAGAGAGAGCAGATTTGATACCCTCTTCTTGTGGAATTTGCAAGTGGAGATTTCAAGCAATTTGGGGCCAACGGTAGAAAAGGAAATATCATCGAATAAAAACTAGAGAGAATCATTCTCAGCAACCACTTTGGGATGTTGTGCGTTCCACTCACAGAGTTTAACCTTTCTTTTCATAGAGCAGTTTGCAAACACTCTGTTTGTAAAGTCTGCAAGTGGATATTTTTACCTCTTTGAGGAGTTCGTTGGAAACAGGATTTCTGCATATAACGCTAGACAGAAGAATTCTCAGTAACTTCCTTGGTCTGTGTGAGTTCAACTCTCAGAGTTGAACTTTCCTTTAGACAGTGCAGATTTGAACTCACTTTTTGTGGAATTTACAAGTGGAGATTTCAAGCGCTTTGGGGCCAACGGTAGATAAGGAAATATCTTTGTAGAAAAACTAGAGAGAATCATTCTCAGCAACCACTTTGGGATGTGTGCGTTCCACTCACAGAGTTTAACTTTTCTTTTCATGGAGCAGTTTGGAAACACTCTGTTTGTAAAGTCTGCAAGTGGATATTTGGACCTCTTTGAGGATTTCGTTGGAAACGGGATTTCTGCATATAAAGCTAGATAGAAGAATTCTCAGTAACTTCTTTGGGGTGCGTGTGTTCAACTCACAGAGTTGTACCTTTCTTTAGAAAGAGCAGATTTGAAACCCTCTTTTTGAGGAATTTGCAAGTGAAGATTTCAAGCGATTTGGGGCCAACGGTAGAAAAGGAAATATCTTTGTATAAAAACTAGAGAGAATCATTCTCAGCAACCACTTTGGGATGTGTGCGTTCCACTCACAGAGTTTAACCTTTCTTTTCATAGAGCAGTTTGCAAACACTCTGTTTGTAAAGTCTGCAAGTGGATATTTGGACCTCTTTGAGGATTTCGTTGGAAACGGGATTTCTGCATATAACGCTAGACAGAAGAATTCTCAGTAACTTCTTTGGGCTGCGTGTGTTCAACTCACAGAGTTGTACCTTTCTTTAGAAAGAGCAGATTTGAATCCCTCTTTTTGTGGAATTTGCAAGTGGAGATTTCAAGCGCTTTGGGGCCAACGGTAGAAATGGTAATATCTTCCTGTAAAAACTAGAGAGAATCATTCTCAGCAACCACTTTGGGATGTGTGCGTTCCACTCACAGAGTTTAACCTTTCTTTTCATAGAGCAGTTTGCAAACACTCTGTTTGTAAAGTCTGCAAGTGGATATTTGGACCTCTTTGAGGATTTCGTTGGAAACGGGATTTCTGCATATAACGCTAGACAGAAGAATTGTCAGTAACTTCTTTGGGCTGCAGGTGTTCAACCCACAGAGTTGTAACTTCCTTTAGAAAAAGCAGATTTGAAACCCTCTTCTTGTGGAATTTGCTAGTGGAGATTTCAAGCGATTTGTGGCCAACGGTAGAAACGGAAATATCTTCGAATAAAAACTAGAGAGAATCATTCTCAGCAACCACTTTGGGATGTTGTGCGTTCCACTCACAGAGTTTAACCTTTCTTTTCATAGAGCAGTTTGCAAACACTCTGTTTGTAAAGTCTGCTAGTGGATATTTTTACCTCTTTGAGGAGTTCGTTGGAAACGGGATTTCTGCATATAACGCTAGACAGAAGAATTCTCAGTAACTTCCTTGGTCTGTGTGAGTTCAACTCTCAGAGTTGAACTTTCCTTTAGACAGTGCAGATTTGAACTCACTTTTTGTGGAATTTACAAGTGGAGATTTCAAGCGCTTTGGGGCCAACGGTAGATAAGGAAATATCTTTGTAGAAAAACTAGAGAGAATCATTCTCAGCAACCACTTTGGGATGTGTGCGTTCCACTCACAGAGTTTAACTTTTCTTTTCATGGAGCAGTTTGGAAACACTCTGTTTGTAAAGTCTGCAAGTGGATATTTGGACCTCTTTGAGGATTTCGTTGGAAACGGGATTTCTGCATATAAAGCTAGATAGAAGAATTCTCAGTAACTTCTTTGGGGTGCGTGTGTTCAACTCACAGAGTTGTACCTTTCTTTAGAAAGAGCAGATTTGAAACCCTCTTTTTGAGGAATTTGCAAGTGAAGATTTCAAGCGATTTGGGGCCAACGGTAGAAAAGGAAATATCTTTGTATAAAAACTAGAGAGAATCATTCTCAGCAACCACTTTGGGATGTGTGCGTTCCACTCACAGAGTTTAACCTTTCTTTTCATAGAGCAGTTTGCAAACACTCTGTTTGTAAAGTCTGCAAGTGGATATTTGGACCTCTTTGAGGATTTCGTTGGAAACGGGATTTCTGCATATAACGCTAGACAGAAGAATTCTCAGTAACTTCTTTGGGCTGCGTGTGTTCAACTCACAGAGTTGTACCTTTCTTTAGAAAGAGCAGATTTGAATCCCTCTTTTTGTGGAATTTGCAAGTGGAGATTTCAAGCGCTTTGGGGCCAACGGTAGAAATGGTAATATCTTCCTGTAAAAACTAGAGAGAATCATTCTCAGCAACCACTTTGGGATGTGTGCGTTCCACTCACAGAGTTTAACCTTTCTTTTCATAGAGCAGTTTGCAAACACTCTGTTTGTAAAGTCTGCAAGTGGATATTTGGACCTCTTTGAGGATTTCGTTGGAAACGGGATTTCTGCATATAACGCTAGACAGAAGAATTGTCAGTAACTTCTTTGGGCTGCGGGTGTTCAACCCACAGAGTTGTAACTTCCTTTAGAAAAAGCAGATTTGAAACCCTCTTCTTGTGGAATTTGCTAGTGGAGATTTCAAGCGATTTGTGGCCAACGGTAGAAACGGAAATATCTTCGAATAAAAACTAGAGAGAATCATTCTCAGCAACCACTTTGGGATGTTGTGCGTTCCACTCACAGAGTTTAACCTTTCTTTTCATAGAGCAGTTTGCAAACACTCTGTTTGTAAAGTCTGCTAGTGGATATTTTTACCTCTTTGAGGAGTTCGTTGGAAACGGGATTTCTGCATATAACGCTAGACAGAAGAATTCTCAGTAACTTCCTTGGTCTGTGTGAGTTCAACTCACAGAGTTGAACTTTCCTTTAGACAGTGCAGATTTGAACCCTCTTTTTGTGGAATTTACAAGTGGAGATTTCAAGCGCTTTGGGGCCAACGGTAGAAAAGGAAATATCTTTGTAGAAAAACTAGAGAGAATCATTCTCAGCAACCACTTTGGGATGTGTGCGTTCCACTCACAGAGTTTAACTTTTCTTTTCATAGAGCAGTTTGCAAACACTCTGTTTGTAAAGTCTGCAAGTGGATATTTGGACCTCTTTGAGGATTTCGTTGGAAACGGGATTTCTGCATATAACGCTAGATTGAAGAATTCTCAGTAACTTCTTTGGGGTGTGTGTGTTCAACTCACAGAGTTGTACCTTCCTTTAGAAAGAGCAGATTTGAAAGCCTCTTCTTGAGGAATTTGCAAGTGGAGATTTCAAGCGATTTGGGGCCAAAGGTAGAAAAGCATATATCTTCGAATAAAAACTAGAGAGAATCATTCTCAGCAACCACTATGGGATGTGTGCGTTCCACTCACAGAGTTTAACCTTTCTTTTCGTAGAGCAGTTTGGAAACACTCTGTTTGTAAAGTCTGCAAGTGGATATTTGGACCTCCTTGAGGATTTCGTTGGAAGCGGGATTTCTGCATATAACGCTAGACAGAAGAATTCTCAGTAATTCTTTGGGCTGCGTGTGTTCAACTCACAGAGTTGAACCTTCCTTTAGACAGAGCAGATTTGAAACCCTCTTTTTGTGGAATTTGCAAATGGAGATTTCAAGCGCTTTGGGGCCAATGGTAGAAATGGAAATATCTTCACATAAAGACTAGAGAGAATCATTCTCAGCAACCACTTTGTGATGGGTGCGTTCCACTCACAGAGTTTAACCTTTCTTTTCATAGAGCAGATTGGAAACACCCTGTTTGTAAAGTCTGCAAGTGGATATTTGGACCTCTTTGAGGATTTCGTTGGAAACGGGATTTCTGCATATATCGCTAGACAGAAGAATTCTCAGTAACTTCTTTGGGCTGTGTGTGTTCAACACACAGAGTTGATCTTTCCTTTAGACAGTGCAGATTTGACCCCTCTTTTTGTGGAATTTACAAGTGGAGATTTCAAGGGCTTTCGGGCCAACGGTAGAAAAGGAAACATCTTTGAATAAAAACTAGAGAGAATCATTCTCTGCAACCACTTTGTGATATGTGCGTTCCACTCACGCAGTTTAACCTTTCTTTTCATAGAGCAGTTTGGAAACAATCTGCATGTAAAGTCTGCAGGTGGATATTTGGACCTCTTTGAGGATTTCGTTGGAAACGTGATTTCTGCATCTAACGCTAGACAGAAGAATTCTCAGTAACTTCTTTGGGCTGTGTGTGTTCAACACACAGAGTTGTACCTTCCTTTAGACAGAGCAGATTTGAAACCCTCTTTTTGAGGAATTTGCAAATGGAGATTTCAAGCGCTTTGGGGCCAACGGTAGAAAAGGAAATATCTTCCTCTAAAAACTAGAGAGAATCATTCTCAGCAACCACTATGGGATATGTGCGTTCCACTCACAGAGTTTAACTTTTCTTTTCATAGAGCAGTTTGCAAACACTCTGTTTGTAAAGTCTGCAAGTGGATATTTGGACCCCTTTGAGGATTTCGTTGGAAACGGGATTTCTGCATATAAAGCTAGATAGAAGAATTCTCAGTAACTTCTTTGGGGTGCGTGTGTTCAACTCACAGAGTTGTACCTTTCTTTAGAAAGAGCAGATTTGAAACCCTCTTTTTCAGGAATTTGCAAGTGGAGATTTCAAGGGCTTTGGGGCCAACGGTAGAAAAGGAAATATCTTCGAATAAAAACTAGAGAGAATCATTCTCAGCAACCACTTTGGGATGTGTGCGTTCCCCTCACAGAGCTTAACCTTTCTTTTCGTAGAGCAGTTTGGAAACACTCTGTTTGTAAAGTCTGCAAGTGGATATTTGGACCTCCTTGAGGATTTCGTTGGAAGCGGGATTTCTGCATAAAACGCTAGACAGAAGAATTCTCAGTAATTCTTTGGGCTGCGTGTGTTCAACTCACCGAGTTGAACCTTCCTTTAGACAGAGCAGATTTGAAACCCTCTTTTTGTGGAATATACAAGTGGCGATTTCAAGCGCTTTGGGGCCAACGGTAGAAAAGGAAATATCTTTGTATAAAAACTAGAGAGAATCATTTTCAGCAACCTCTTGGTGATGTGTGCGTTCCACTCACAGAGTTTAACCTTTCTGTTCATAGAGCAGTTTGCAAACACTCTGTTTGTAAAGTCTGCAAGTGGATATTTGGACCTCTTTGAGGATTTCGTTGGAAACGGGATTTCTGCATATAACGCTAGACAGAAGAATTCTCAGTAACTTCTTTGGGCTGTGTGTGTTCAACTCACAGAGTTGTACCTTTCTTTAGAAAGAGCAGATTTGAAACCCTCTTTTTGTGGAATTTGCAAGTGGAGATTTCAAGCGCTTTGGGGCCAACGGTAGAAATGGTAATATCTTCCTGTAAAAACTAGAGAGAATCATTCTCAGCAACCACTTTGGGATGTGTGCGTTCCACTCACAGAGTTTAACCTTTCTTTTCATAGAGCAGTTTGCAAACACTCTGTTTGTAAAGTCTGCAAGTGGATATTTGGACCTCTTTGAGGATTTCGTTGGAAACGGGATTTCTGCATATAACGCTGGACAGAAGAATTGTCAGTAACTTCTTTGGGCTGCGTGTGTTCAACCCACAGAGTTGTAACTTCCTTTAGAAAAAGCAGATTTGAAACCCTCTTCTTGTGGAATTTGCTAGTGGAGATTTCAAGCGATTTGTGGCCAACGGTAGAAACGGAAATATCTTCGAATAAAAACTAGAGAGAATCATTCTCAGCAACCACTTTGGGATGTGTGCGTTCCACTCACAGAGTTTAACCTTTCTTTTCATAGAGTAGTTTGCAATCACTCTGTTTGCAAAGTCTGCAAGTGGATATTTGGACCTCTTTGAGGATTTCGTTGGAAACGGGATTTCTGCATATAACGGTAGAGAGAAGAATTCTCAGTAACTTCTTTGGGCTGTGTGTGTTCAAATCACAGAGTTGAACATTCCTTTAGGCAGTGCAGATTTGAAGCCTCTTATTGTGGAAATTACAAGTGGACATTTCAAGCGCTTTGGGGCCAACGGTAGAAAAGGAAACATCTTCGTATAAAAACTAGAGAGAATCATTCTCAGCAACCACTTTGTGATATGTGCGTTCCACTCACGGAGTTTAACCTTTCTTTTCATAGAGCAGTTTGGAAACACTGTGTTTGAAAGTCTGCAAGTGGATATTTGGACATCTTTGAGGATTTCGTTGGAAACGGGATTTCTGCATATAACGCTAGACAGAAGAATTCTCAGTAACTTCTTTGGGCTGCGTGTGTTCAACTCACAGAGTTGTACATTCCTTTAGAGAGAGCAGATTTGAAACCCTCTTCTTGTGGAATTTGCAAGTGGAGATTTCAAGCAATTTGGGGCCAACGGTAGAAAAGGAAATATCATCGAATAAAAACTAGAGAGAATCATTCTCAGCAACCACTTTGGGATGTGTGCGTTCCACTCACAGAGTTTAACCTTTCTTTTCATAGAGCAGTTTGCAAACACTCTGTTTGTAAAGTCTGCAAGTGGATATTTTTACCTCTTTGAGGAGTTCGTTGGAAACGGGATTTCTGCATATAACGCTAGACAGAAGAATTCTCAGTAACTTCCTTGGTCTGTGTGAGTTCAACTCACAGAGTTGAACTTTCCTTTAGACAGTGCAGATTTGAACCCACTTTTTGTGGAATTTACAAGTGGAGATTTCAAGCGCTTTGGGGCCAACGGTAGAAAAGGAAATATCTTTGTAGAAAAACTAGAGAGAATCATTCTCAGCAACCACTTTGGGATGTGTGCGTTCCACTCACAGAGTTTAACTTTTCTTTTCATGGAGCAGTTTGGAAACACTCTGTTTGTAAAGTCTGCAAGTGGATATTTGGACCTCTTTGAGGATTTCGTTGGAAACGGGATTTCTGCATATAACGCTAGATTGAAGAATTCTCAGTAACTTCTTTGGGGTGCGTGTGTTCAACTCACAGAGTTGTACCTTCCTTTAGAAAGAGCAGATTTGAAAGCCTCTTCTTGAGGAATTTGCAAGTGGAGATTTCAAGCGATTTGGGGCCAAAGGTAGAAAAGGATATATCTTCGAATAAAAACTAGAGAGAATCATTCTCAGCAACCACTATGGGATGTGTGCGTTCCACTCACAGAGTTTAACCTTTCTTTTCGTAGAGCAGTTTGGAAACACTCTGTTTGTAAAGTCTGCAAGTGGATATTTGGACCTCCTTGAGGATTTCGTTGGAAGCGGGATTTCTGCATATAACGCTAGACAGAAGAATTCTCAGTAATTCTTTGGGCTGCGTGTGTTCAACTCACAGAGTTGAACCTTCCTTTAGACAGAGCAGATTTGAAACCCTCTTTTTGTGGAATTTGCAAATGGAGATTTCAAGCGCTTTGGGGCCAATGGTAGAAATGGAAATATCTTCACATAAAGACTAGAGAGAATCATTCTCAGCAACCACTTTGTGATGGGTGCGTTCCACTCACAGAGTTTAACCTTTCTTTTCATAGAGCAGATTGGAAACACCCTGTTTGTAAAGTCTGCAAGTGGATATTTGGACCTCTTTGAGGATTTCGTTGGAAACGGGATTTCTGCATATCTCGCTAGACAGAAGAATTCTCAGTAACTTCTTTGGGCTGTGTGTGTTCAACACACAGAGTTGATCTTTCCTTTACACAGTGCAGATTTGACCCCTCTTTTTGTGGAATTTACAAGTGGAGATTTCAAGCGCTTTCGGGCCAACGGTAGAAAAGGAAACATCTTTGAATAAAAACTAGAGAGAATCATTCTCAGCAACCACTTTGTGATATGTGCGTTCCACTCACGCAGTTTAACCTTTCTTTTCATAGAGCAGTTTGGAAACAATCTGCATGTAAAGTCTGCAGGTGGATATTTGGACCTCTTTGAGGATTTCGTTGGAAACGTGATTTCTGCATCTAACGCTAGACAGAAGAATTCTAAGTAACTTCTTTGGGCTGTGTGTGTTCAACACTCAGAGTTGTACCTTCCTTTAGACAGAGCAGATTTGAAACCCTCTTTTTGAGGAATTTGCAAGTGGAGATTTCAAGCGCTTTGGGGCCAACGGTAGAAAAGGAAATATCTTCCTCCAAAAACTAGAGAGAATCATTCTCAGCAACCACTATGGGATATGTGCGTTCCACTCACAGAGTTTAACTTTTCTTTTCATAGAGCAGTTTGCAAACACTCTGTTTGTAAAGTCTGCAAGTGGATATTTGGACCTCTTTGAGGATTTCGTTGGAAACGGGATTTCTGCATATAAAGCTAGGTAGAAGAATTCTCAGTAACTTCTTTGGGGTGCGTGTGTTCAACTCACAGAGTTGTACCTTTCTTTAGAAAGAGCAGATTTGAAACCCTCTTTTTCAGGAATTTGCAAGTGGAGATTTCAAGGGCTTTGGGGCCAACGGTAGAAAAGGAAATATCTTCGAATAAAAACTAGAGAGAATCATTCTCAGCAACCACTTTGGGATGTGTGCGTTCCCCTCACAGAGCTTAACCTTTCTTTTCATAGAGCAGTTTGGAAACACTCTGTTTGTAAAGTCTGGAAGTGGATATTTGGACCTCCTTGAGGATTTCGTTGGAAGCGGGATTTCTGCTTAAAACGCTAGACAGAAGAATTCTCAGTAATTCTTTGGGCTGCGTGTGTTCAACTCACCGAGTTGAACCTTCCTTTAGACAGAGCAGATTTGAAACCCTCTTTTTGTGGAATATACAAGTGGAGATTTCAAGCGCTTTGGGGCCAACGGTAGAAAAGGAAATATCTTTGTATAAAAACTAGAGAGAATCATTTTCAGCAACCTCTTGGTGATGTGTGCGTTCCACTCACAGAGTTTAACCTTTCTTTTCATAGAGCAGTTTGCAAACATTCTGTTTGTAAAGTCTGCAAGTGGATATTTGGACCTCTTTGAGGATTTCGTTGGAAACGGGGTTTCTGCATATAACGCTAGACAGAAGAATTCTCAGTAATTCTTTGGGCTGCGTGTGTTCAACTCACAGAGTTGAACCTTCCTTTAGACAGAGCAGATTTGAAACCCTCTTTTTGTGGAATTTGCAAATGGAGATTTCAAGCGCTTTGGGGCCAATGGTAGAAATGGAAATATCTTCACATAAAGACTAGAGAGAATCATTCTCAGCAACCACTTTGTGATGGGTGCGTTCCACTCACAGAGTTTAACCTTTCTTTTCATAGAGCAGATTGGAAACACCCTGTTTGTAAAGTCTGCAAGTGGATATTTGGACCTCTTTGAGGATTTCGTTGGAAACGGGATTTCTGCATATATCGCTAGACAGAAGAATTCTCAGTAACTTCTTTGGGCTGTGTGTGTTCAACACACAGAGTTGATCTTTCCTTTAGACAGTGCAGATTTGACCCCTCTTTTTGTGGAATTTACCAGTGGAGATTTCAAGGGCTTTCGGGCCAACGGTAGAAAAGGAAACATCTTTGAATAAAAACTAGAGAGAATCATTCTCTGCAACCACTTTGTGATATGTGCGTTCCACTCTCGCAGTTTAACCTTTCTTTTCATAGAGCAGTTTGGAAACAATCTGCATGTAAAGTCTGCAGGTGGATATTTGGACCTCTTTGAGGATTTCGTTGGAAACGTGATTTCTGCATCTAACGCTAGACAGAAGAATTCTCAGTAACTTCTTTGGGCTGTGTGTGTTCAACACACAGAGTTGTACCTTCCTTTAGACAGAGCAGATTTGAAACCCTCTTTTTGAGGAATTTGCAAATGGAGATTTCAAGCGCTTTGGGGCCAACGGTAGAAAAGGAAATATCTTCCTCTAAAAACTAGAGAGAATCATTCTCAGCAACCACTATGGGATATGTGCGTTCCACTCACAGAGTTTAACTTTTCTTTTCATAGAGCAGTTTGCAAACACTCTGTTTGTAAAGTCTGCAAGTGGATATTTGGACCCCTTTGAGGATTTCGTTGGAAACGGGATTTCTGCATATAAAGCTAGATAGAAGAATTCTCAGTAACTTCTTTGGGGTGCGTGTGTTCAACTCACAGAGTTGTACCTTTCTTTAGAAAGAGCAGATTTGAAACCCTCTTTTTCAGGAATTTGCAAGTGGAGATTTCAAGGGCTTTGGGGCCAACGGTAGAAAAGGAAATATCTTCGAATAAAAACTAGAGAGAATCATTCTCAGCAACCACTTTGGGATGTGTGCGTTCCCCTCACAGAGCTTAACCTTTCTTTTCGTAGAGCAGTTTGGAAACACTCTGTTTGTAAAGTCTGCAAGTGGATATTTGGACCTCCTTGAGGATTTCGTTGGAAGCGGGATTTCTGCATAAAACGCTAGACAGAAGAATTCTCAGTAATTCTTTGGGCTGCGTGTGTTCAACTCACCGAGTTGAACCTTCCTTTAGACAGAGCAGATTTGAAACCCTCTTTTTGTGGAATATACAAGTGGCGATTTCAAGCGCTTTGGGGCCAACGGTAGAAAAGGAAATATCTTTGTATAAAAACTAGAGAGAATCATTTTCAGCAACCTCTTGGTGATGTGTGCGTTCCACTCACAGAGTTTAACCTTTCTGTTCATAGAGCAGTTTGCAAACACTCTGTTTGTAAAGTCTGCAAGTGGATATTTGGACCTCTTTGAGGATTTCGTTGGAAACGGGATTTCTGCATATAACGCTAGACAGAAGAATTCTCAGTAACTTCTTTGGGCTGTGTGTGTTCAACTCACAGAGTTGTACCTTTCTTTAGAAAGAGCAGATTTGAAACCCTCTTTTTGTGGAATTTGCAAGTGGAGATTTCAAGCGCTTTGGGGCCAACGGTAGAAATGGTAATATCTTCCTGTAAAAACTAGAGAGAATCATTCTCAGCAACCACTTTGGGATGTGTGCGTTCCACTCACAGAGTTTAACCTTTCTTTTCATAGAGCAGTTTGCAAACACTCTGTTTGTAAAGTCTGCAAGTGGATATTTGGACCTCTTTGAGGATTTCGTTGGAAACGGGATTTCTGCATATAACGCTGGACAGAAGAATTGTCAGTAACTTCTTTGGGCTGCGTGTGTTCAACCCACAGAGTTGTAACTTCCTTTAGAAAAAGCAGATTTGAAACCCTCTTCTTGTGGAATTTGCTAGTGGAGATTTCAAGCGATTTGTGGCCAACGGTAGAAACGGAAATATCTTCGAATAAAAACTAGAGAGAATCATTCTCAGCAACCACTTTGGGATGTGTGCGTTCCACTCACAGAGTTTAACCTTTCTTTTCATAGAGTAGTTTGCAATCACTCTGTTTGCAAAGTCTGCAAGTGGATATTTGGACCTCTTTGAGGATTTCGTTGGAAACGGGATTTCTGCATATAACGGTAGAGAGAAGAATTCTCAGTAACTTCTTTGGGCTGTGTGTGTTCAAATCACAGAGTTGAACATTCCTTTAGGCAGTGCAGATTTGAAGCCTCTTATTGTGGAAATTACAAGTGGACATTTCAAGCGCTTTGGGGCCAACGGTAGAAAAGGAAACATCTTCGTATAAAAACTAGAGAGAATCATTCTCAGCAACCACTTTGTGATATGTGCGTTCCACTCACGGAGTTTAACCTTTCTTTTCATAGAGCAGTTTGGAAACACTGTGTTTGAAAGTCTGCAAGTGGATATTTGGACATCTTTGAGGATTTCGTTGGAAACGGGATTTCTGCATATAACGCTAGACAGAAGAATTCTCAGTAACTTCTTTGGGCTGCGTGTGTTCAACTCACAGAGTTGTACATTCCTTTAGAGAGAGCAGATTTGAAACCCTCTTCTTGTGGAATTTGCAAGTGGAGATTTCAAGCAATTTGGGGCCAACGGTAGAAAAGGAAATATCATCGAATAAAAACTAGAGAGAATCATTCTCAGCAACCACTTTGGGATGTGTGCGTTCCACTCACAGAGTTTAACCTTTCTTTTCATAGAGCAGTTTGCAAACACTCTGTTTGTAAAGTCTGCAAGTGGATATTTTTACCTCTTTGAGGAGTTCGTTGGAAACGGGATTTCTGCATATAACGCTAGACAGAAGAATTCTCAGTAACTTCCTTGGTCTGTGTGAGTTCAACTCACAGAGTTGAACTTTCCTTTAGACAGTGCAGATTTGAACCCACTTTTTGTGGAATTTACAAGTGGAGATTTCAAGCGCTTTGGGGACAACGGTAGAAAAGGAAATATCTTTGTAGAAAAACTAGAGAGAATCATTCTCAGCAACCACTTTGGGATGTGTGCGTTCCACTCACAGAGTTTAACTTTTCTTTTCATGGAGCAGTTTGGAAACACTCTGTTTGTAAAGTCTGCAAGTGGATATTTGGACCTCTTTGAGGATTTCGTTGGAAACGGGATTTCTGCATATAACGCTAGATTGAAGAATTCTCAGTAACTTCTTTGGGGTGCGTGTGTTCAACTCACAGAGTTGTACCTTCCTTTAGAAAGAGCAGATTTGAAAGCCTCTTCTTGAGGAATTTGCAAGTGGAGATTTCAAGCGATTTGGGGCCAAAGGTAGAAAAGGATATATCTTCGAATAAAAACTAGAGAGAATCATTCTCAGCAACCACTATGGGATGTGTGCGTTCCACTCACAGAGTTTAACCTTTCTTTTCGTAGAGCAGTTTGGAAACACTCTGTTTGTAAAGTCTGCAAGTGGATATTTGGACCTCCTTGAGGATTTCGTTGGAAGCGGGATTTCTGCATATAACGCTAGACAGAAGAATTCTCAGTAATTCTTTGGGCTGCGTGTGTTCAACTCACAGAGTTGAACCTTCCTTTAGACAGAGCAGATTTGAAACCCTCTTTTTGTGGAATTTGCAAATGGAGATTTCAAGCGCTTTGGGGCCAATGGTAGAAATGGAAATATCTTCACATAAAGACTAGAGAGAATCATTCTCAGCAACCACTTTGTGATGGGTGCGTTCCACTCACAGAGTTTAACCTTTCTTTTCATAGAGCAGATTGGAAACACCCTGTTTGTAAAGTCTGCAAGTGGATATTTGGACCTCTTTGAGGATTTCGTTGGAAACGGGATTTCTGCATATCTCGCTAGACAGAAGAATTCTCAGTAACTTCTTTGGGCTGTGTGTGTTCAACACACAGAGTTGATCTTTCCTTTAGACAGTGCAGATTTGACCCCTCTTTTTGTGGAATTTACAAGTGGAGATTTCAAGCGCTTTCGGGCCAACGGTAGAAAAGGAAACATCTTTGAATAAAAACTAGAGAGAATCATTCTCAGCAACCACTTTGTGATATGTGCGTTCCACTCACGCAGTTTAACCTTTCTTTTCATAGAGCAGTTTGGAAACAATCTGCATGTAAAGTCTGCAGGTGGATATTTGGACCTCTTTGAGGATTTCGTTGGAAACGTGATTTCTGCATCTAACGCTAGACAGAAGAATTCTAAGTAACTTCTTTGGGCTGTGTGTGTTCAACACTCAGAGTTGTACCTTCCTTTAGACAGAGCAGATTTGAAACCCTCTTTTTGAGGAATTTGCAAGTGGAGATTTCAAGCGCTTTGGGGCCAACGGTAGAAAAGGAAATATCTTTGTATAAAAACTAGAGAGAATCATTTTCAGCAACCTCTTGGTGATGTGTGCGTTCCACTCACAGAGTTTAACCTTTCTTTTCATAGAGCAGTTTGCAAACATTCTGTTTGTAAAGTCTGCAAGTGGATATTTGGACCTCTTTGAGGATTTCGTTGGAAACGGGGTTTCTGCATATAACGGTAGAGAGAAGAATTCTCAGTAACTTCTTTGGGCTGTGTGTGTTCAACTCACAGAGTTGAACTTTCCTTTAGGCAGTGCAGATTTGAAGCCTCTTATTGTGGAAATTACAAGTGGACATTTCAAGCGCTTTGGGGCCAACGGTAGAAAAGTAAATATCTTTGTATAAAAACTAGAGAGAATCATTCTCAGCAACCACTTTGTGATATGTGCGTTCCACTCACGGAGTTTAACCTTTCTTTTCATAGAGCAGTTTGGAAACACTGTGTTTGAAAGTCTGCAAGTGGATATTTGGACATCTTTGAGGATTTCGTTGGAAACGGGATTTCTGCATATAACTCTAGACAGAAGAATTCTCAGTAACTTCTTTGGGCTGCGTGTGTTCAACTCACAGAGTTGTACATTCCTTTAGAGAGAGCAGATTTGAAACCCTCTTCTTGTGGAATTTGCAAGTGGAGATTTCAAGCAATTTGGGGCCAACGGTAGAAAAGGAAATATCATCGAATAAAAACTAGAGAGAATCATTCTCAGCAACCACTTTGGGATGTTGTGCGTTCCACTCACAGAGTTTAACCTTTCTTTTCATAGAGCAGTTTGCAAACACTCTGTTTGTAAAGTCTGCAAGTGGATATTTTTACCTCTTTGAGGAGTTCGTTGGAAACGGGATTTCTGCATATAACGCTAGACAGAAGAATTCTCAGTAACTTCCTTGGTCTGTGTGAGTTCAACTCACAGAGTTGAACTTTCCTTTAGACAGTGCAGATTTGAACCCTCTTTTAGTGGAATTTACAAGTGGAGATTTCAAGCGCTTTGGGGCCAACGGTAGAAAAGGAAATATCTTTGTAGAAAAACTAGAGAGAATCATTCTCAGCAACCACTTTGGGATGTGTGCGTTCCACTCACAGAGTTTAACTTTTCTTTTCATGGAGCAGTTTGGAAACACTCTGTTTGTAAAGTCTGCAAGTGGATATTTGGACCTCTTTGAGGATTTCGTTGGAAACGGGATTTCTGCATATAACGCTAGATTGAAGAATTCTCAGTAACTTCTTTGGGGTGCGTGTGTTCAACTCACAGAGTTGTACCTTCCTTTAGAAAGAGCAGATTTGAAAGCCTCTTCTTGAGGAATTTGCAAGTGGAGATTTCAAGCGATTTGGGGCCAAAGGTAGAAAAGGATATATCTTCGAATAAAAACTAGAGAGAATCATTCTCAGCAACCACTATGGGATGTGTGCGTTCCACTCACAGAGTTTAACCTTTCTTTTCGTAGAGCAGTTTGGAAACACTCTGTTTGTAAAGTCTGCAAGTGGATATTTGGACCTCCTTGAGGATTTCGTTGGAAGCGGGATTTCTGCATATAACGCTAGACCGAAGAATTCTCAGTAACTTCTTTGGGCTGTGTGTGTTCAACACACAGAGTTGATCTTTCCTTTAGACAGTGCAGATTTGACCCCTCTTTTTGTGGAATTTACAAGTGGAGATTTCAAGGGCTTTCGGGCCAACGGTAGAAAAGGAAACATCTTTGAATAAAAACTAGAGAGAATCATTCTCAGCAACCACTTTGTGATATGTGCGTTCCACTCACGCAGTTTAACCTTTCTTTTCATAGAGCAGTTTGGAAACAATCTGCATGTAAAGTCTGCAGGTGGATATTTGGACCTCTTTGAGGATTTCGTTGGAAACGTGATTTCTGCATCTAACGCTAGACAGAAGAATTCTCAGTAACTTCTTTGGGCTGTGTGTGTTCAACACACAGAGTTGTACCTTCCTTTAGACAGAGCAGATTTGAAACCCTCTTTTTGAGGAATTTGCAAGTGGAGATTTCAAGCGCTTTGGGGCCAACGGTAGAAAAGGAAATATCTTCCTCTAAAAACTAGAGAGAATCATTCTCAGCAACCACTATGGGATATGTGCATTCCACTCACAGAGTTTAACTTTTCTTTTCATAGAGCAGTTTGCAAACACTCTGTTTGTAAAGTCTGCAAGTGGATATTTGGACCCCTTTGAGGATTTCGTTGGAAAAGGGATTTCTGCATATAAAGCTAGATAGAAGAATTCTCAGTAACTTCTTTGGGGTGCGTGTGTTCAACTCACAGAGTTGTACCTTTCTTTAGAAAGAGCAGATTTGAAACCCTCTTTTTCAGGAATTTGCAAGTGGAGATTTTAAGTGCTTTGGGGCCAACGGTAGAAAAGGAAATATCTTCGAATAAAAACTAGAGAGAATCATTCTCAGCAACCACTTTGGGATGTGTGCGTTCCCCTCACAGAGCTTAACCTTTCTTTTCGTAGAGCAGTTTGGAAACACTCTGTTTGTAAAGTCTGCAAGTGGATATTTGTACCTCTTTGAGGATTTCGTTGGAAGCGGGATTTCTGCATAAAACGCTAGACAGAAGAATTCTCAGTAATTCTTTGGGCTGCGTGTGTTCAACTCACCGAGTTGAACCTTCCTTTAGACAGAGCAGATTTGAAACCCTCTTTTTGTGGAATATACAAGTGGCGATTTCAAGCGCTTTGGGGCCAACGGTAGAAAAGGAAATATCTTTGTATAAAAACTAGAGAGAATGATTCTCAGCTACCACTTTGGGATGTGTGCGATCCACTCACAGAGTTTAACCTTTCTTTTCATAGAGCAGTTTGGAAACAATCTGCATGTAAAGTCTGCAGGTGGATATTTGGACCTCTTTGAGGATTTCGTTGGAAACGTGATTTCTGCATCTAACGCTAGACAGAAGAATTCTCAGTAACTTCTTTGGGCTGTGTGTGTTCAACACACAGAGTTGTACCTTCCTTTAGACAGAGCAGATTTGGAACCCTCTTTTTGAGGAATTTGCAAGTGGAGATTTCAAGCGCTTTGGGGCCAACGGTAGAAAAGGAAATATCTTCCTCTAAAAACTAGAGAGAATCATTCTCAGCAACCACTATGGGATATGTGCGTTCCACTCACAGAGTTTAACTTTTCTTTTCATAGAGCTGTTTGGAAACACTCTGTTTGTAAAGTCTGCAAGTGGATATTTGGACCTCCTTGAGGATTTCGTTGGAAGCGGGATTTCTGCATATAACGCTAGACAAAAGAATTCTCAGTAATTCTTTGGGCTGCGTGTGTTCAACTCACAGAGTTGTACCTTTCTTTAGACAGAGCAGATTTGAAACCCTCTTTTTGTGGAATATACAAGTGGAGATTTCAAGGGCTTTGGGGCCAACGGTAGAAAAGGAAACATTTTTGTATAAAAACTAGAGAGAATCATTCTCAGCAACCACTTTGTGATATGTGCGTTCCACTCGCAGAGTTTAACCTTTCTTTTCATAGAGCAGTTTGCAAACACTCTGTTTGTAAAGTCTGCAAGTGGATATTTGGACCTCTTTGAGGATTTCGTTGGAAACGGGATTTCTGCATATAACGGTAGAGAGAAGAATTCTCAGTAACTTCTTTGGGCTGTGTGTGTTCAACTCACAGAGTTGAACTTTCCTTTAGGCAGTGCAGATTTGAAGCCTCTTATTGTGGAAATTACAAGTGGACATTTCAAGCGCTTTGGGGCCAACGGTAGAAAAGGAAATATCATCGAATAAAAACGAGAGTATCATTCTCAGCAACCACTTTGTGATATGTGCGTTCCACTCACGGAGTTTAACCTTTCTTTTCATAGAGCAGTTTGGAAACACTGTGTTTGAACGTCTGCAAGTGGATATTTGGACATCTTTGAGGATTTCGTTGGAAACGGGATTTCTGCATATAACTAGACAGAAGAATTCTCAGTAACTTCTTTGGGCTGCGTGTGTTCAACTCACAGAGTTGTACATTCCTTTAGAGAGAGCAGATTTGAAACCCTCTTCTTGTGGAATTTGCAAGTGGAGATTTCAAGCAATTTGGGGCCAACGATATAAAAGGAAATATCATCGAATAAAAACTAGAGAGAATCATTCTCAGCAACCACTTTGGGATGTGTGCGTTCCACTCACAGAGTTTAACCTTTCTTTTCATAGAGCAGTTTGCAAACACTCTGTTTGTAAAGTCTGCTAGTGGATATTTTTACCTCTTTGAGGAGTTCGTTGGAAACGGGATTTCTGCATATAACGCTAGACAGAAGAATTCTCAGTAACTTCCTTGGTCTGTGTGAGTTCAACTCACAGAGTTGAACTTTCCTTTAGACAGTGCAGATTTGAACCCTCTTTTTGTGGAATTTACAAGTGGAGATTTCAAGCGCTTTGGGGCCAACGGTAGAAAAGGAAATATCTTTGTAGAAAAACTAGAGAGAATCATTCTCAGCAACCACTTTGGGATGTGTGCGTTCCACTCACAGAGTTTAACTTTTCTTTTCATGGAGCAGTTTGGAAGCACTCTGTTTGTAAAGTCTGCAAGTGGATATTTGGAACTCTTTGAGGATTTCGTTGGAAACGGGATTTCTGCATATAACGCTAGATTGAAGAATTCTCAGTAACTTCTTTGGGGTGCGTGTGTTCAACTCACAGAGTTGTACCTTCCTTTAGAAAGAGCAGATTTGAAAGCCTCTTCTTGAGGAATTTGCAAGTGGAGATTTCAAGCGATTTGGGGCCAAAGGTAGAAAAGGATATATCTTCGAATAAAAACTAGAGAGAATCATTCTCAGCAACCACTATGGGATGTGTGCGTTCCACTCACAGAGTTTAACCTTTCTTTTCGTAGAGCAGTTTGGAAACACTCTGTTTGTAAAGTCTGCAAGTGGATATTTGGACCTCCTTGAGGATTTCGTTGGAAGCGGGATTTCTGCATATAACGCTAGACAGAAGAATTCTCAGTAATTCTTTGGGCTGCGTGTGTTCAACTCACAGAGTTGAACCTTCCTTTAGACAGAGCAGATTTGAAACCCTCTTTTTGTGGAATTTGCAAATGGAGATTTCAAGCGCTTTGGGGCCAATGGTAGAAATGGAAATATCTTCACATAAAGACTAGAGAGAATCATTCTCAGCAACCACTTTGTGATGGGTGCGTTCCACTCACAGAGTTTAACCTTTCTTTTCATAGAGCAGATTGGAAACACCCTGTTTGTAAAGTCTGCAAGTGGATATTTGGACCTCTTTGAGGATTTCGTTGGAAACGGGATTTCTGCATATATCGCTAGACAGAAGAATTCTCAGTAACTTCTTTGGGCTGTGTGTGTTCAACACACAGAGTTGATCTTTCCTTTAGACAGTGCAGATTTGACCCCTCTTTTTGTGGAATTTACAAGTGGAGATTTCAAGGGCTTTCGGGCCAACGGTAGAAAAGGAAACATCTTTGAATAAAAACTAGAGAGAATCATTCTCAGCAACCACTTTGTGATATGTGCGTTCCACTCACGCAGTTTAACCTTTCTTTTCATAGAGCAGTTTGGAAACAATCTGCATGTAAAGTCTGCAGGTGGATATTTGGACCTCTTTGAGGATTTCGTTGGAAACGTGATTTCTGCATCTAACGCTAGACAGAAGAATTCTCAGTAACTTCTTTGGGCTGTGTGTGTTCAACACACAGAGTTGTACCTTCCTTTAGACAGAGCAGATTTGAAACCCTCTTTTTGAGGAATTTGCAAGTGGAGATTTCAAGCGCTTTGGGGCCAACGGTAGAAAAGGAAATATCTTCCTCTAAAAACTAGAGAGAATCATTCTCAGCAACCACTATGGGATATGTGCGTTCCACTCACAGAGTTTAACTTTTCTTTTCATAGAGCAGTTTGCAAACACTCTGTTTGTAAAGTCTGCAAGTGGATATTTGGACCCCTTTGAGGATTTCGTTGGAAACGGGATTTCTGCATATAAAGCTAGATAGAAGAATTCTCAGTAACTTCTTTGGGGTGCGTGTGTTCAACTCACAGAGTTGTACCTTTCTTTAGAAAGAGCAGATTTGAAACCCTCTTTTTCAGGAATTTGCAAGTGGAGATTTAAAGGGCTTTGGGGCCAACGGTAGAAAAGGAAATATCTTCGAATAAAAACTAGAGAGAATCATTCTCAGCAACCACTATGGGATGTGTGCGTTCCACTCACAGAGTTTAACCTTTCTTTTCGTAGAGCAGTTTGGAAACACTCTGTTTGTAAAGTCTGAAAGTGGATATTTGGACCTCCTTGAGGATTTCGTTGGAAGCGGGATTTCTGCATATAACGCTAGACAGAAGAATTCTCAGTAATTCTTTGGGCTGCGTGTGTTCAACTCACAGAGTTGAACCTTTCTTTAGACAGAGCAGATTTGAAACCCTCTTTTTGTGGAATATACAAGTGGAGATTTCAAGCGTTTTGGGGCCAACGGTAGAAAAGGAAATATTTTTGTATAAAAACTAGAGAGAATCATTCTCAGCAACCACTTTGTGATATGTGCGTTCCACTCACAGAGTTTAAACTTTCTTTTCATAGAGCAGTTTGCAAACACTCTGTTTGTAAAGTCTGCAAGTGGATATTTGGACCTCTTTGAGGATTTCGTTGGAAACGGGATTTCTGCATATAAAGCTAGATAGAAGAATTCTCAGTAACTTCTTTGGGGTGCGTGTGTTCAACTCACAGAGTTGTACCTTTCTTTAGAAAGAGCAGATTTGAAACCCTCTTTTTGAGGAATTTGCAAGTGAAGATTTCAAGCGATTTGGGGCCAACGGTAGAAAAGGAAATATCTTTGTATAAAAACTAGAGAGAATCATTCTCAGCAACCAATTTGGGATGTGTGCGTTCCACTCACAGAGTTTAACCTTTCTTTTCATAGAGCAGTTTGCAAACACTCTGTTTGTAAAGTCTGCAAGTGGATATTTGGACCTCTTTGAGGATTTCGTTGGAAACGGGATTTCTGCCTATAACGCTAGACAGAAGAATTCTCAGTAACTTCTTTGGGCTGCGTGTGTTCAACTCACAGAGTTGTACCTTTCTTTAGAAAGAGCAGATTTGAAACCCTCTTTTTGTGGAATTTGCAAGTGGAGATTTCAAGCGCTTTGGGGCCAACGGTAGAAATGGTAATATCTTCCTGTAAAAACTAGAGAGAATCATTCTCAGCAACCACTTTGGGATGTGTGCGTTCCACTCACAGAGTTTAACCTTTCTTTTCATAGAGCAGTTTGCAAACACTCTGTTTGTAAAGTCTGCAAGTGGATATTTGGACCTCTTTGAGGATTTCGTTGGAAACGGGATTTCTGCATATAACGCTAGACAGAAGAATTGTCAGTAACTTCTTTGGGCTGCGTGTGTTCAACCCACAGAGTTGTAACTTCCTTTAGAAAAAGCAGATTTGAAACCCTCTTCTTGTGGAATTTGCTAGTGGAGATTTCAAGCGATTTGTGGCCAACGGTAGAAACGGAAATATCTTCGAATAAAAACTAGAGAGAATCATTCTCAGCAACCACTTTGGGATGTGTGCGTTCCACTCACAGAGTTTAACCTTTCTTTTCATAGAGCAGTTTGGAAACACTGTGTTTGAACGTCTGCAAGTGGATATTTGGACATCTTTGAGGATTTCGTTGGAAACGGGATTTCTGCATATAACTAGACAGAAGAATTCTCAGTAACTTCTTTGGGCTGCGTGTGTTCAACTCACAGAGTTGTACATTCCTTTAGAGAGAGCAGATTTGAAACCCTCTTCTTGTGGAATTTGCAAGTGGAGATTTCAAGCAATTTGGGGCCAACGATATAAAAGGAAATATCATCGAATAAAAACTAGAGAGAATCATTCTCAGCAACCACTTTGGGATGTGTGCGTTCCACTCACAGAGTTTAACCTTTCTTTTCATAGAGCAGTTTGCAAACACTCTGTTTGTAAAGTCTGCTAGTGGATATTTTTACCTCTTTGAGGAGTTCGTTGGAAACGGGATTTCTGCATATAACGCTAGACAGAAGAATTCTCAGTAACTTCCTTGGTCTGTGTGAGTTCAACTCACAGAGTTGAACTTTCCTTTAGACAGTGCAGATTTGAACCCTCTTTTTGTGGAATTTACAAGTGGAGATTTCAAGCGCTTTGGGGCCAACGGTAGAAAAGGAAATATCTTTGTAGAAAAACTAGAGAGAATCATTCTCAGCAACCACTTTGGGATGTGTGCGTTCCACTCACAGAGTTTAACTTCTCTTTTCATAGAGCAGTTTGCAAACACTCTGTTTGTAAAGTCTGCAAGTGGATATTTGGACCTCTTTGAGGATTTCGTTGGAAACGGGATTTCTGCATATAACGCTAGATTGAAGAATTCTCAGTAACTTCTTTGGGGTGCGTGTGTTCAACTCACAGAGTTGTACCTTCCTTTAGAAAGAGCAGATTTGAAAGCCTCTTCTTGAGGAATTTGCAAGTGGAGATTTCAAGCGATTTGGGGCCAAAGGTAGAAAAGGATATATCTTCGAATAAAAACTAGAGAGAATCATTCTCAGCAACCACTATGGGATGTGTGCGTTCCACTCACAGAGTTTAACCTTTCTTTTCGTAGAGCAGTTTGGAAACACTCTGTTTGTAAAGTCTGCAAGTGGATATTTGGACCTCTTTGAGGATTTCGTTGGAAACGGGATTTCTGCATATATCGCTAGACAGAAGAATTCTCAGTAACTTCTTTGGGCTGTGTGTGTTCAACACACAGAGTTGATCTTTCCTTTAGACAGTGCAGATTTGACCCCTCTTTTTGTGGAATTTACAAGTGGAGATTTCAAGGGCTTTCGGGCCAACGGTAGAAAAGGAAACATCTTTGAATAAAAACTAGAGAGAATCATTCTCAGCAACCACTTTGTGATATGTGCGTTCCACTCACGCAGTTTAACCTTTCTTTTCATAGAGCAGTTTGGAAACAATCTGCATGTAAAGTCTGCAGGTGGATATTTGGACCTCTTTGAGGATTTCGTTGGAAACGTGATTTCTGCATCTAACGCTAGACAGAAGAATTCTCAGTAACTTCTTTGGGCTGTGTGTGTTCAACACACAGAGTTGTACCTTCCTTTAGACAGAGCAGATTTGAAACCCTCTTTTTGAGGAATTTGCAAGTGGAGATTTCAAGCGCTTTGGGGCCAACGGTAGAAAAGGAAATATCTTCCTCTAAAAACTAGAGAGAATCATTCTCAGCAACCACTATGGGATATGTGCGTTCCACTCACAGAGTTTAACTTTTCTTTTCATAGAGCAGTTTGCAAACACTCTGTTTGTAAAGTCTGCAAGTGGATATTTGGACCCCTTTGAGGATTTCGTTGGAAACGGGATTTCTGCTTATAAAGCTAGATAGAAGAATTCTCAGTAACTTCTTTGGGGTGCGTGTGTTCAACTCACAGAGTTGTACCTTTCTTTAGAAAGAGCAGATTTGAAACCCTCTTTTTGAGGAATTTGCAAGTGGAGATTTAAAGGGCTTTGGGGCCAACGGTAGAAAAGGAAATATCTTCGAATAAAAACTAGAGAGAATCATTCTCAGCAACCACTATGGGATGTGTGCGTTCCACTCACAGAGTTTAACCTTTCTTTTCGTAGAGCAGTTTGGAAACACTCTGTTTGTAAAGTCTGCAAGTGGATATTTGGACCTCCTTGAGGATTTCGTTGGAAGCGGGATTTCTGCATATAACGCTAGACAGAAGAATTCTCAGTAATTCTTTGGGCTGCGTGTGTTCAACTCACAGAGTTGATCCTTTCTTTAGACAGAGCAGATTTGAAACCCTCTTTTTGTGGAATATACAAGTGGAGATTTCAAGCGTTTTGGGGCCAACGGTAGAAAAGGAAATATTTTTGTATAAAAACTAGAGAGAATCATTCTCAGCAACCACTTTGTGATATGAGCGTTCCACTCACAGAGTTTAACCTTTCTTTTCATAGAGCAGTTTGCAAACACTCTGTTTGTAAAGTCTGCAAGTGGATATTTGGACCTCTTTGAGGATTTCGTTGGAAACGGGATTTCTGCATATAAAGCTAGATAGAAGAATTCTCAGTAACTTCTTTGGGGTGCGTGTGTTCAACTCACAGAGTTGTACCTTTCTTTAGAAAGAGCAGATTTGAAACCCTCTTTTTGAGGAATTTGCAAGTGAAGATTTCAAGCGATTTGGGGCCAACGGTAGAAAAGGAAATATCTTTGTATAAAAACTAGAGAGAATCATTCTCAGCAACCAATTTGGGATGTGTGCGTTCCACTCACAGAGTTTAACCTTTCTTTTCATAGAGCAGTTTGCAAACACTCTGTTTGTAAAGTCTGCAAGTGGATATTTGGACCTCTTTGAGGATTTCGTTGGAAACGGGATTTCTGCCTATAACGCTAGACAGAAGAATTCTCAGTAACTTCTTTGGGCTGCGTGTGTTCAACTCACAGAGTTGTACCTTTCTTTAGAAAGAGCAGATTTGAAACCCTCTTTTTGTGGAATTTGCAAGTGGAGATTTCAAGCGCTTTGGGGCCAACGGTAGAAAAGGTAATATCTTCCTGTAAAAACTAGAGAGAATCATTCTCAGCAACCACTTTGGGATGTGTGCGTTCCACTCACAGAGTTTAACCTTTCTTTTCATAGAGCAGTTTGCAAACACTCTGTTTGTAAAGTCTGCAAGTGGATATTTGGACCTCTTTGAGGATTTCGTTGGAAACGGGATTTCTGCATATAACGCTAGACAGAAGAATTGTCAGTAACTTCTTTGGGCTGCGTGTGTTCAACCCACAGAGTTGTAACTTCCTTTAGAAAAAGCAGATTTGAAACCCTCTTCTTGTGGAATTTGCTAGTGGAGATTTCAAGCGATTTGTGGCCAACGGTAGAAACGGAAATATCTTCGAATAAAAACTAGAGAGAATCATTCTCAGCAACCACTTTGGGATGTGTGCGTTCCACTCACAGAGTTTAACCTTTCTTTTCATAGAGTAGTTTGCAATCACTCTGTTTGCAAAGTCTGCAAGTGGATAGTTGGACCTCTTTGAGGATTTCGTTGGAAACGGGATTTCTGCATATAACGGTAGAGAGAAGAATTCTCAGTAACTTCTTTGGGCTGTGTGTGTTCAAATCACAGAGTTGAACTTTCCTTTAGGCAGTGCAGATTTGAAGCCTCTTATTGTGGAAATTACAAGTGGACATTTCAAGCGCTTTGGGGCCAACGGTAGAAAAGGAAACATCTTCGTATAAAAACTAGAGAGAATCATTCTCAGCAACCACTTTGTGATATGTGCGTTCCACTCACGGAGTTTAACCTTTCTTTTCATAGAGCAGTTTGGAAACACTGTGTTTGAAAGTCTGCAAGTGGATATTTGGACATCTTTGAGGATTTCGTTGGAAACGGGATTTCTGCATATAACGCTAGACAGAAGAATTCTCAGTAACTTCTTTGGGCTGCGTGTGTTCAACTCACAGAGTTGTACATTCCTTTAGAGAGAGCAGATTTGAAACCCTCTTCTTGTGGAATTTGCAAGTGGAGATTTCAAGCAATTTGGGGCCAACGGTAGAAAAGGAAATATCATCGAATAAAAACTAGAGAGAATCATTCTCAGCAACCACTTTGGGATGTGTGCGTTCCACTCACAGAGTTTAACCTTTCTTTTCATAGAGCAGTTTGCAAACACTCTGTTTGTAAAGTCTGCTAGTGGATATTTTTACCTCTTTGAGGAGTTCGTTGGAAACGGGATTTCTGCATATAACGCTAGACAGAAGAATTCTCAGTAACTTCCTTGGTCTGTGTGAGTTCAACTCACAGAGTTGAACTTTCCTTTAGACAGTGCAGATTTGAACCCTCTTTTTGTGGAATTTACAAGTGGAGATTTCAAGCGCTTTGGGGCCAACGGTAGAAAAGGAAATATCTTAGTAGAAAAACTAGAGAGAATCATTCTCAGCAACCACTTTGGGATGTGTGCGTTCCACTCACAGAGTTTAACTTTTCTTTTCATGGAGCAGTTTGCAAACACTCTGTTTGTAAAGTCTGCAAGTGGATATTTGGACCTCTTTGAGGATTTCGTTGGAAACGGGATTTCTGCATATAACGCTAGATTGAAGAATTCTCAGTAACTTCTTTGGGGTGCGTGTGTTCAACTCACAGAGTTGTACCTTCCTTTAGAAAGAGCAGATTTGAAAGCCTCTTCTTGAGGAATTTGCAAGTGGAGATTTCAAGCGATTTGGGGCCAAAGGTAGAAAAGGATATATCTTCGAATAAAAACTAGAGAGAATCATTCTCAGCAACCACTATGGGATGTGTGCGTTCCACTCACAGAGTTTAACCTTTCTTTTCGTAGAGCAGTTTGGAAACACTCTGTTTGTAAAGTCTGCAAGTGGATATTTGGACCTCCTTGAGGATTTCGTTGGAAGCGGGATTTCTGCATATAACGCTAGACAGAAGAATTCTCAGTAATTCTTTGGGCTGCGTGTGTTCAACTCACAGAGTTGAACCTTCCTTTAGACAGAGCAGATTTGAAACCCTCTTTTTGTGGAATTTGCAAATGGAGATTACAAGCGCTTTGGGGCCAATGGTAGAAATGGAAATATCTTCACATAAAGACTAGAGAGAATCATTCTCAGCAACCACTTTGTGATGGGTGCGTTCCACTCACAGAGTTTAACCTTTCTTTTCATAGAGCAGATTGGAAACACCCTGTTTGTAAAGTCTGCAAGTGGATATTTGGACCTCTTTGAGGATTTCGTTGGAAACGGGATTTCTGTATATATCGCTAGACAGAAGAATTCTCAGTAACTTCTTTGGGCTGTGTGTGTTCAACACACAGAGTTGATCTTTCCTTCAGACAGTGCAGATTTGACCCCTCTTTTTGTGGAATTTGCAAGTGGAGATTTCAAGGGCTTTCGGGCCAACGGTAGAAAAGGAAACATCTTTGAATAAAAACTAGAGAGAATCATTCTCATCAACCACTTTGTGATATGTGCGTTCCACTCACGCAGTTTAACCTTTCTTTTCATAGAGCAGTTTGGAAACAATCTGCATGTAAAGTCTGCAGGTGGATATTTGGACCTCTTTGAGGATTTCGTTGGAAACGTGATTTCTGCATCTAACGCTAGACAGAAGAATTCTCAGTAACTTCTTTGGGCTGTGTGTGTTCAACACACAGAGTTGTACCTTCCTTTAGACAGAGCAGATTTGAAACCCTCTTTTTGAGGAATTTGCAAGTGGAGATTTCAAGCGCTTTGGGGCCAACGGTAGAAAAGGAAATATCTTCCTCTAAAAACTAGAGAGAATCATTCTCAGCAACCACTATGGGATATGTGCGTTCCACTCACAGAGTTTAACTTTTCTTTTCATAGAGCAGTTTGCAAACACTCTGTTTGTAAAGTCTGCAAGTTGATATTTGGACCCCTTTGGGGATTTCGTTGGAAACGGGATTTCTGCATATAAAGCTAGATAGAAGAATTCTCAGTAACTTCTTTGGGGTGCGTGTGTTCAACTCACAGAGTTGTACCTTTCTTTAGAAAGAGCAGATTTGAAACCCTCTTTTTCAGGAATTTGCAACTGGAGATTTCAAGGGCTTTGGGGCCAACGGTAGAAAAGGAAATATCTTCGAATAAAAACTAGAGAGAATCATTCTCAGCAACCACTTTGGGATGTGTGCGTTCCCCTCACAGAGCTTAACCTTTCTTTTCGTAGAGCAGTTTGGAAACACTCTGTTTGTAAAGTCTGCAAGTGGATATTTGGACCTCCTTGAGGATTTCGTTGGAAGCGGGATTTCTGCATAAAACGCTAGACAGAAGAATTCTCAGTAATTCTTTGGGCTGCGTGTGTTCAACTCACCGAGTTGAACCTTCCTTTAGACAGAGCAGATTTGAAACCCTCTTTTTGTGGAATATACAAGTGGCGATTTCAAGCGCTTTGGGGCCAACGGTAGAAAAGGAAATATCTTTGTATAAAAACTAGAGAGAATCATTTTCAGCAACCTCTTGGTGATGTGTGCGTTCCACTCACAGAGTTTAACCTTTCTTTTCATAGAGCAGTTTGCAAACACTCTGTTTGTAAAGTCTGCAAGTGGATATTTGGACCTCTTTGAGGATTTCGTTGGAAACGGGATTTCTGCATATAACGCTAGACAGAAGAATTCTCAGTAACTTCTTTGGGCTGCGTGTGTTCAACTCACAGAGTTGTACCTTTCTTTAGAAAGAGCAGATTTGAAACCCTCTTTTTGTGGAATTTGCAAGTGGAGATTTCAAGCGCTTTGGGGCCAACGGTAGAAATGGTAATATCTTCCTGTAAAAACTAGAGAGAATCATTCTCAGCAACCACTTTGGGATGTGTGCCTTCCACTCACAGAGTTTAACCTTTCTATTCATAGAGCAGTTTGCAAACACTCTGTCTGTAAAGTCTGCAAGTGGATATTTGGACCTCTTTGAGGATTTCGTTGGAAACGGGATTTCTGCATATAACGCTAGACAGAAGAATTGTCAGTAACTTCTTTGGGCTGCGTGTGTTCAACCCACAGAGTTGTAACTTCCTTTAGAAAAAGCAGATTTGAAACCCTCTTCTTGTGGAATTTGCTAGTGGAGATTTCAAGCGATTTGTGGCCAACGGTAGAAACGGAAATATCTTCGAATAAAAACTAGAGAGAATCATTCTCAGCAACCACTTTGGGATGTGTGCGTTCCACTCACAGAGTTTAACCTTTCTTTTCATAGAGTAGTTTGCAATCACTCTGTTTGCAAAGTCTGCAAGTGGATATTTGGACCTCTTTGAGGATTTCGTTGGAAACGGGATTTCTGCATATAACGGTAGAGAGAAGAATTCTCAGTAACTTCTTTGGGCTGTGTGTGTTCAAATCACAGAGTTGAACTTTCCTTTAGGCAGTGCAGATTTGAAGCCTCTTATTGTGGATATTACAAGTGGACATTTCAAGCGCTTTGGGGCCAACGGTAGAAAAGGAAACATCTTCGTATAAAAACTAGAGAGAATCATTCTCAGCAACCACTTTGTGATATGTGCGTTCCACTCACGGAGTTTAACCTTTCTTTTCATAGAGCAGTTTGGAAACACTGTGTTTGAAAGTCTGCAAGTGGATATTTGGACATCTTTGAGGATTTCGTTGGAAACGGGATTTCTGCATATAACGCTAGACAGAAGAATTCTCAGTAACTTCTTTGGGCTGCGTGTGTTCAACTCACAGAGTTGTACATTCCTTTAGAGAGAGCAGATTTGAAACCCTCTTCTTGTGGAATTTGCAAGTGGAGATTTCAAGCAATTTGGGGCCAACGGTAGAAAAGGAAATATCATCGAATAAAAACTAGAGAGAATCATTCTCAGCAACCACTTTGGGATGTGTGCGTTCCACTCACAGAGTTTAACCTTTCTTTTCATAGAGCAGTTTGCAAACACTCTGTTTGTAAAGTCTGCAAGTGGATATTTTTACCTCTTTGAGGAGTTCGTTGGAAACGGGATTTCTGCATATAACGCTAGACAGAAGAATTCTCAGTAACTTCCTTGGTCTGTGTGAGTTCAACTCACAGAGTTGAACTTTCCTTTAAACAGTGCAGATTTGAACCCACTTTTTGTGGAATTTACAAGTGGAGATTTCAAGCGCATTGGGGCCAACGGTAGAAAAGGAAATATCTTTGTAGAAAAACTAGAGAGAATCATTCTCAGCAACCACTTTGGGATGTGTGCGTTCCACTCACAGAGTTTAACTTTTCTTTTCATGGAGCAGTTTGGAAACACTCTGTTTGTAAAGTCTGCAAGTGGATATTTGGAACTCTTTGAGGATTTCGTTGGAAACGGGATTTCTGCATATAACGCTAGATTGAAGAATTCTCAGTAACTTCTTTGGGGTGCGTGTGTTCAACTCACAGAGTTGTACCTTCCTTTAGAAAGAGCAGATTTGAAAGCCTCTTCTTGAGGAATTTGCAAGTGGAGATTTCAAGCGATTTGGGGCCAAAGGTAGAAAAGGATATATCTTCGAATAAAAACTAGAGAGAATCATTCTCAGCAACCACTATGGGATGTGTGCGTTCCACTCACAGAGTTTAACCTTTCTTTTCGTAGAGCAGTTTGGAAACACTCTGTTTGTAAAGTCTGCAAGTGGATATTTGGACCTCCTTGAGGATTTCATTGGAAGCGGGATTTCTGCATATAACGCTAGACAGAAGAATTCTCAGTAATTCTTTGGGCTGCGTGTGTTCAACTCACAGAGTTGAACCTTCCTTTAGACAGAGCAGATTTGAAACCCTCTTTTTGTGGAATTTGCAAATGGAGATTTCAAGCGCTTTGGGGCCAATGGTAGAAATGGAAATATCTTCACATAAAGACTAGAGAGAATCATTCTCAGCAACCACTTTGTGATGGGTGCGTTCCACTCACAGAGTTTAACCTTTCTTTTCATAGAGCAGATTGGAAACACCCTGTTTGTAAAGTCTGCAAGTGGATATTTGGACCTCTTTGAGGATTTCGTTGGAAACGGGATTTCTGCATATATCGCTAGACAGAAGAATTCTCAGTAACTTCTTTGGGCTGTGTGTGTTCAACACACAGAGTTGATCTTTCCTTCAGACAGTGCAGATTTGACCCCTCTTTTTGTGGAATTTGCAAGTGGAGATTTCAAGGGCTTTCGGGCCAACGGTAGAAAAGGAAACATCTTTGAATAAAAACTAGAGAGAATCATTCTCAGCAACCACTTTGTGATATGTGCGTTCCACTCACGCAGTTTAACCTTTCTTTTCATAGAGCAGTTTGGAAACAATCTGCATGTAAAGTCTGCAGGTGGATATTTGGACCTCTTTGAGGATTTCGTTGGAAACTTGATTTCTGCATCTAACGCTAGACAGAAGAATTCTCAGTAACTTCTTTGGGCTGTGTGTGTTCAACACACAGAGTTGTACCTTCCTTTAGACAGAGCAGATTTGAAACCCTCTTTTTGAGGAATTTGCAAGTGGAGATTTCAAGCGCTTTGGGGCCAACGGTAGAAAAGGAAATATCTTCCTCTAAAAACTAGAGAGAATCATTCTCAGCAACCACTATGGGATATGTGCGTTCCACTCACAGAGTTTAACTTTTCTTTTCATAGAGCAGTTTGCAAACACTCTGTTTGTAAAGTCTGCAAGTGGATATTTGGACCCCTTTGGGGATTTCGTTGGAAACGGGATTTCTGCATATAAAGCTAGATAGAAGAATTCTCAGTAACTTCTTTGGGGTGCGTGTGTTCAACTCACAGAGTTGTACCTTTCTTTAGAAAGAGCAGATTTGAAACCCTCTGTTTCAGGAATTTGCAACTGGAGATTTCAAGGGCTTTGGGGCCAACGGTAGAAAAGGAAATATCTTCGAATAAAAACTAGAGAGAATCATTTTCAGCAACCTCTTGGTGATGTGTGCGTTCCACTCACAGAGTTTAACCTTTCTTTTCATAGAGCAGTTTGCAAACACTCTGTTTGTAAAGTCTGCAAGTGGATATTTGGACCTCTTTGAGGATTTCGTTGGAAACGGGATTTCTGCATATAACGCTAGACAGAAGAATTCTCAGTAACTTCTTTGGGCTGCGTGTGTTCAACTCACAGAGTTGTACCTTTCTTTAGAAAGAGCAGATTTGAAACCCTCTTTTTGTGGAATTTGCAAGTGGAGATTTCAAGCGCTTTGGGGCCAACGGTAGAAATGGTAATATCTTCCTGTAAAAACTAGAGAGAATCATTCTCAGCAACCACTTTGGGATGTGTGCCTTCCACTCACAGAGTTTAACCTTTCTATTCATAGAGCAGTTTGCAAACACTCTGTTTGTAAAGTCTGCAAGTGGATATTTGGACCTCTTTGAGGATTTCGTTGGAAACGGGATTTCTGCATATAACGCTAGACAGAAGAATTGTCAGTAACTTCTTTGGGCTGCGTGTGTTCAACCCACAGAGTTGTAACTTCCTTTAGAAAAAGCAGATTTGAAACCCTCTTCTTGTGGAATTTGCTAGTGGAGATTTCAAGCGATTTGTGGCCAACGGTAGAAACGGAAATATCTTCGAATAAAAACTAGAGAGAATCATTCTCAGCAACCACTTTGGGATGTGTGCGTTCCACTCACAGAGTTTAACCTTTCTTTTCATAGAGTAGTTTGCAATCACTCTGTTTGCAAAGTCTGCAAGTGGATATTTGGACCTCTTTGAGGATTTCGTTGGAAACGGGATTTCTGCATATAACGGTAGAGAGAAGAATTCTCAGTAACTTCTTTGGGCTGTGTGTGTTCAAATCACAGAGTTGAACTTTCCTTTAGGCAGTGCAGATTTGAAGCCTCTTATTGTGGAAATTACAAGTGGACATTTCAAGCGCTTTGGGGCCAACGGTAGAAAAGGAAACATCTTCGTATAAAAACTAGAGAGAATCATTCTCAGCAACCACTTTGTGATATGTGCGTTCCACTCACGGAGTTTAACCTTTCTTTTCATAGAGCAGTTTGGAAACACTGTGTTTGAAAGTCTGCAAGTGGATATTTGGACATCTTTGAGGATTTCGTTGGAAACGGGATTTCTGCATATAACGCTAGACAGAAGAATTCTCAGTAACTTCTTTGGGCTGCGTGTGTTCAACTCACAGAGTTGTACATTCCTTTAGAGAGAGCAGATTTGAAACCCTCTTCTTGTGGAATTTGCAAGTGGAGATTTCAAGCAATTTGGGGCCAACGGTAGAAAAGGAAATATCATCGAATAAAAACTAGAGAGAATCATTCTCAGCAACCACTTTGGGATGTGTGCGTTCCACTCACAGAGTTTAACCTTTCTTTTCATAGAGCAGTTTGCAAACACTCTGTTTGTAAAGTCTGCAAGTGGATATTTTTACCTCTTTGAGGAGTTCGTTGGAAACGGGATTTCTGCATATAACGCTAGACAGAAGAATTCTCAGTAACTTCCTTGGTCTGTGTGAGTTCAACTCACAGAGTTGAACTTTCCTTTAGACAGTGCAGATTTGAACCCACTTTTTGTGGAATTTACAAGTGGAGATTTCAAGCGCTTTGGGGCCAACGGAAGAAAAGGAAATATCTTTGTAGAAAAACTAGAGAGAATCATTCTCAGCAACCACTTTGGGATGTGTGCGTTCCACTCACAGAGTTTAACTTTTCTTTTCATGGAGCAGTTTGGAAACACTCTGTTTGTAAAGTCTGCAAGTGGATATTTGGAACTCTTTGAGGATTTCGTTGGAAACGGGATTTCTGCATATAACGCTAGATTGAAGAATTCTCAGTAACTTCTTTGGGGTGCGTGTGTTCAACTCACAGAGTTGTACCTTCCTTTAGAAAGAGCAGATTTGAAAGCCTCTTCTTGAGGAATTTGCAAGTGGAGATTTCAAGCGATTTGGGGCCAAAGGTAGAAAAGGATATATCTTCGAATAAAAACTAGAGAGAATCATTCTCAGCAACCACTATGGGATGTGTGCGTTCCACTCACAGAGTTTAACCTTTCTTTTCGTAGAGCAGTTTGGAAACACTCTGTTTGTAAAGTCTGCAAGTGGATATTTGGACCTCCTTGAGGATTTCATTGGAAGCGGGATTTCTGCATATAACGCTAGACAGAAGAATTCTCAGTAATTCTTTGGGCTGCGTGTGTTCAACTCACAGAGTTGAACCTTCCTTTAGACAGAGCAGATTTGAAACCCTCTTTTTGTGGAATTTGCAAATGGAGATTTCAAGCGCTTTGGGGCCAATGGTAGAAATGGAAATATCTTCACATAAAGACTAGAGAGAATCATTCTCAGCAACCACTTTGTGATGGGTGCGTTCCACTCACAGAGTTTAACCTTTCTTTTCATAGAGCAGATTGGAAACACCCTGTTTGTAAAGTCTGCAAGTGGATATTTGGACCTCTTTGAGGATTTCGTTGGAAACGGGATTTCTGCATATATCTCTAGACAGAAGAATTCTCAGTAACTTCTTTGGGCTGTGTGTGTTCAACACACAGAGTTGATCTTTCCTTCAGACAGTGCAGATTTGACCCCTCTTTTTGTGGAATTTGCAAGTGGAGATTTCAAGGGCTTTCGGGCCAACGGTAGAAAAGGAAACATCTTTGAATAAAAACTAGAGAGAATCATTCTCAGCAACCACTTTGTGATATGTGCGTTCCACTCACGCAGTTTAACCTTTCTTTTCATAGAGCAGTTTGGAAACAATCTGCATGTAAAGTCTGCAGGTGGATATTTGGACCTCTTTGAGGATTTCGTTGGAAACGTGATTTCTGCATCTAACGCTAGACAGAAGAATTCTCAGTAACTTCTTTGGGCTGTGTGTGTTCAACACACAGAGTTGTACCTTCCTTTAGACAGAGCAGATTTGAAACCCTCTTTTTGAGGAATTTGCAAGTGGAGATTTCAAGCGCTTTGGGGCCAACGGTAGAAAAGGAAATATCTTCCTCTAAAAACTAGAGAGAATCATTCTCAGCAACCACTATGGGATATGTGCGTTCCACTCACAGAGTTTAACTTTTCTTTTCATAGAGCAGTTTGCAAACACTCTGTTTGTAAAGTCTGCAAGTGGATATTTGGACCCCTTTGGGGATTTCGTTGGAAACGGGATTTCTGCATATAAAGCTAGATAGAAGAATTCTCAGTAACTTCTTTGGGGTGCGTGTGTTCAACTCACAGAGTTGTACCTTTCTTTAGAAAGAGCAGATTTGAAACCCTCTTTTTCAGGAATTTGCAACTGGAGATTTCAAGGGCTTTGGGGCCAACGGTAGAAAAGGAAATATCTTCGAATAAAAACTAGAGAGAATCATTCTCAGCAACCACTTTGGGATGTGTGCGTTCCCCTCACAGAGCTTAACCTTTCTTTTCGTAGAGCAGTTTGGAAACACTCTGTTTGTAAAGTCTGCAAGTGGATATTTGGACCTCCTTGAGGATTTCGTTGGAAGCGGGATTTCTGCATAAAACGCTAGACAGAAGAATTCTCAGTAATTCTTTGGGCTGCGTGTGTTCAACTCACCGAGTTGAACCTTCCTTTAGACAGAGCAGATTTGAAACCCTCTTTTTGTGGAATATACAAGTGGCGATTTCAAGCGCTTTGGGGCCAACGGTAGAAAAGGAAATATCTTTGTATAAAAACTAGAGAGAATCATTTTCAGCAACCTCTTGGTGATGTGTGCGTCCCACTCACAGAGTTTAACCTTTCTTTTCATAGAGCAGTTTGCAAACACTCTGTTTGTAAAGTCTGCAAGTGGATATTTGGACCTCTTTGAGGATTTCGTTGGAAACGGGATTTCTGCATATAACGCTAGACAGAAGAATTCTCAGTAACTTCTTTGGGCTGCGTGTGTTCAACTCACAGAGTTGTACCTTTCTTTAGAAAGAGCAGATTTGAAACCCTCTTTTTGTGGAATTTGCAAGTGGAGATTTCAAGCGCTTTGGGGCCAACGGTAGAAATGGTAATATCTTCCTGTAAAAACTAGAGAGAATCATTCTCAGCAACCACTTTGGGATGTGTGCCTTCCACTCACAGAGTTTAACCTTTCTATTCATAGAGCAGTTTGCAAACACTCTGTTTGTAAAGTCTGCAAGTGGATATTTGGACCTCTTTGAGGATTTCGTTGGAAACGGGATTTCTGCATATAACGCTAGACAGAAGAATTGTCAGTAACTTCTTTGGGCTGCGTGTGTTCAACCCACAGAGTTGTAACTTCCTTTAGAAAAAGCAGATTTGAAACCCTCTTCTTGTGGAATTTGCTAGTGGAGATTTCAAGCGATTTGTGGCCAACGGTAGAAACGGAAATATCTTCGAATAAAAACTAGAGAGAATCATTCTCAGCAACCACTTTGGGATGTGTGCATTCCATTCACAGAGTTTAACCTTTCTTTTCATAGAGTAGTTTGCAATCACTCTGTTTGCAAAGTCTGCAAGTGGATATTTGGACCTCTTTGGGGATTTCGTTGGAAACGGGATTTCTGCATATAACGGTAGAGAGAAGAATTCTCAGTAACTTCTTTGGGCTGTGTGTGTTCAAATCACAGAGTTGAACTTTCCTTTAGGCAGTGCAGATTTGAAGCCTCTTATTGTGGAAATTACAAGTGGACATTTCAAGCGCTTTGGGGCCAACGGTAGAAAAGGAAACATCTTCGTATAAAAACTAGAGAGAATCATTCTCAGCAACCACTTTGTGATATGTGCGTTCCACTCACGGAGTTTAACCTTTCTTTTCATAGAGCAGTTTGGAAACACTGTGTTTGAAAGTCTGCAAGTGGATATTTGGACATCTTTGAGGATTTCGTTGGAAACGGGATTTCTGCATATAACGCTAGACAGAAGAATTCTCAGTAACTTCTTTGGGCTGCGTGTGTTCAACTCACAGAGTTGTACATTCCTTTAGAGAGAGCAGATTTGAAACCCTCTTCTTGTGGAATTTGCAAGTGGAGATTTCAAGCAATTTGGGGGCAACGGTAGAAAAGGAAATATCATCGAATAAAAACTAGAGAGAATCATTCTCAGCAACCACTTTGGGATGTGTGCGTTCCACTCACAGAGTTTAACCTTTCTTTTCATAGAGCAGTTTGCAAACACTCTGTTTGTAAAGTCTGCAAGTGGATATTTTTACCTCTTTGAGGAGTTCATTGGAAACGGGATTTCTGCATATAACGCTAGACAGAAGAATTCTCAGTAACTTCCTTGGTCTGTGTGAGTTCAACTCACAGAGTTGAACTTTCCTTTAGACAGTGCAGATTTGAACCCACTTTTTGTGGAATTTACAAGTGGAGATTTCAAGCGCTTTGGGGCCAACGGTAGAAAAGGAAATATCTTTGTAGAAAAACTAGAGAGAATCATTCTCAGCAACCACTTTGGGATGTGTGCGTTCCACTCACAGAGTTTAACTTTTCTTTTCATGGAGCAGTTTGGAAGCACTCTGTTTGTAAAGTCTGCAAGTGGATATTTGGAACTCTTTGAGGATTTCGTTGGAAACGGGATTTCTGCATATAACGCTAGATTGAAGAATTCTCAGTAACTTCTTTGGGGTGCGTGTGTTCAACTCACAGAGTTGTACCTTCCTTTAGAAAGAGCAGATTTGAAAGCCTCTTCTTGAGGAATTTGCAAGTGGAGATTTCAAGCGATTTGGGGCCAAAGGTAGAAAAGGATATATCTTCGAATAAAAACTAGAGAGAATCATTCTCAGCAACCACTATGGGATGTGTGCGTTCCACTCACAGAGTTTAACCTTTCTTTTCGTAGAGCAGTTTGGAAACACTCTGTTTGTAAAGTCTGCAAGTGGATATTTGGACCTCCTTGAGGATTTCGTTGGAAGCGGGATTTCTGCATATAACGCTAGACAGAAGAATTCTCAGTAATTCTTTGGGCTGCGTGTGTTCAACTCACAGAGTTGAACCTTCCTTTAGACAGAGCAGATTTGAAACCCTCTTTTTGTGGAATTTGCAAATGGAGATTACAAGCGCTTTGGGGCCAATGGTAGAAATGGAAATATCTTCACATAAAGACTAGAGAGAATCATTCTCAGCAACCACTTTGTGATGGGTGCGTTCCACTCACAGAGTTTAACCTTTCTTTTCATAGAGCAGATTGGAAACACCCTGTTTGTAAAGTCTGCAAGTGGATATTTGGACCTCTTTGAGGATTTCGTTGGAAACGGGATTTCTGCATATCTCGCTAGACAGAAGAATTCTCAGTAACTTCTTTGGGCTGTGTGTGTTCAACACACAGAGTTGATCTTTCCTTTAGACAGTGCAGATTTGACCCCTCTTTTTGTGGAATTTACAAGTGGAGATTTCAAGCGCTTTCGGGCCAACGGTAGAAAAGGAAACATCTTTGAATAAAAACTAGAGAGAATCATTCTCAGCAACCACTTTGTGATATGTGCGTTCCACTCACGCAGTTTAACCTTTCTTTTCATAGAGCAGTTTGGAAACAATCTGCATGTAAAGTCTGCAGGTGGATATTTGGAGCTCTTTGAGGATTTCGTTGGAAACGTGATTTCTGCATCTAACGCTAGACAGAAGAATTCTCAGTAACTTCTTTGGGCTGTGTGTGTTCAACACACAGAGTTGTACCTTCCTTTAGACAGAGCAGATTTGAAACCCTCTTTTTGAGGAATTTGCAAGTGGAGATTTCAAGCGCTTTGGGGCCAACGGTAGAAAAGGAAATATCTTCCTCTAAAAACTAGAGAGAATCATTCTCAGCAACCACTATGGGATATGTGCGTTCCACTCACAGAGTTTAACTTTTCTTTTCATAGAGCAGTTTGCAAACACTCTGTTTGTAAAGTCTGCAAGTGGATATTTGGACCTGTTTGAGGATTTCGTTGGAAACGGGATTTCTGCATATAAAGCTAGGTAGAAGAATTCTCAGTAACTTCTTTGGGGTGCGTGTGTTCAACTCACAGAGTTGTACCTTTCTTTAGAAAGAGCAGATTTGAAACCCTCTTTTTCAGGAATTTGCAAGTGGAGATTTCAAGGGCTTTGGGGCCAACGGTAGAAAAGGAAATATCTTCGAATAAAAACTAGAGAGAATCATTCTCAGCAACCACTTTGGGATGTGTGCGTTCCCCTCACAGAGCTTAACCTTTCTTTTCGTAGAGCAGTTTGGAAACACTCTGTTTGTAAAGTCTGGAAATGGATATTTGGACCTCCTTGAGGATTTCGTTGGAAGCGGGATTTCTGCATAAAACGCTAGACAGAAGAATTCTCAGTAATTCTTTGGGCTGCGTGTGTTCAACTCACCGAGTTGAACCTTCCTTTAGACAGAGCAGATTTGAAACCCTCTTTTTGTGGAATATACAAGTGGAGATTTCAAGCGCTTTGGGGCCAACGGTAGAAAAGGAAATATCTTTGTATAAAAACTAGAGAGAATCATTTTCAGCAACCTCTTGGTGATGTGTGCGTTCCACTCACAGAGTTTAACCTTTCTTTTCATAGAGCAGTTTGCAAACACTCTGTTTGTAAAGTCTGCAAGTGGATATTTGGACCTCTTTGAGGATTTCGTTGGAAACGGGGTTTCTGCATATAACGGTAGAGAGAAGAATTCTCAGTAACTTCTTTGGGCTGTGTGTGTTCAACTCACAGAGTTGAACTTTCCTTTAGGCAGTGCAGATTTGAAGCCTCTTATTGTGGAAATTACAAGTGGACATTTCAAGCGCTTTGGGGCCAACGGTAGAAAAGAAAATATCTTTGTATAAAAACTAGAGAGAATCATTCTCAGCAACCACTTTGTGATATGTGCGTTCCACTCACGGAGTTTAACCTTTCTTTTCATAGAGCAGTTTGGAAACACTGTGTTTGAAAGTCTGCAAGTGGATATTTGGACATCTTTGAGGATTTCGTTGGAAACGGGATTTCTGCATATAACTCTAGACAGAAGAATTCTCAGTAACTTCTTTGGGCTGCGTGTGTTCAACTCACAGAGTTGTACATTCCTTTAGAGAGAGCAGATTTGAAACCCTCTTCTTGTGGAATTTGCAAGTGGAGATTTCAAGCAATTTGGGGCCAATGGTAGAAAAGGAAATATCATCGAATTAAAACTAGAGAGAATCATTCTCAGCAACCACTTTGTGATATGTGCGTTCCACTCACGCAGTTTAACCTTTCTTTTCATAGAGCAGTTTGCAAACACTCTGTTTGTAAAGTCTGCAAGTGGATATTTTTACCTCTTTGAGGAGTTCGTTGGAAACGGGATTTCTGCATATAACGCTAGACAGAAGAATTCTCAGTAACTTCCTTGGTCTGTGTGAGTTCAACTCTCAGAGTTGAACTTTCCTTTAGACAGTGCAGATTTGAACTCACTTTTTGTGGAATTTACAAGTGGAGATTTCAAGCGCTTTGGGGCCAACGGTAGAAAAGGAAATATCTTTGTAGAAAAACTAGAGAGAATCATTCTCAGCAACCACTTTGGGATGTGTGCGTTCCACTCACAGAGTTTAACTTTTCTTTTCATGGAGCAGTTTGGAAACACTCTGTTTGTAAAGTCTGCAAGTGGATATTTGGACCTCTTTGAGGATTTCGTTGGAAACGGGATTTCTGCCTATAAAGCTAGATAGAAGAATTCTCAGTAACTTCTTTGGGGTGCGTGTGTTCAACTCACAGAGTTGTACCTTTCTTTAGAAAGAGCAGATTTGAAACCCTCTTTTTGAGGAATTTGCAAGTGAAGATTTCAAGCGATTTGGGGCCAACGGTAGAAAAGGAAATATCTTTGTATAAAAACTAGAGAGAATCATTCTCAGCAACCACTTTGGGATGTGTGCGTTCCACTCACAGAGTTTAACCTTTCTTTTCATAGAGCAGTTTGCAAACACTCTGTTTGTAAAGTCTGCAAGTGGATATTTGGACCTCTTTGAGGATTTCGTTGGAAACGGGATTTCTGCATATAACGCTAGACAGAAGAATTCTCAGTAACTTCTTTGGGCTGCGTGTGTTCAACTCACAGAGTTGTACCTTTCTTTAGAAAGAGCAGATTTGAATCCCTCTTTTTGTGGAATTTGCAAGTGGAAATTTCAAGCGCTTTGGGGCCAACGGTAGAAATGGTAATATCTTCCTGTAAAAACTAGAGAGAATCATTCTCAGCAACCACTTTGGGATGTGTGCATTCCACTCACAGAGTTTAACCTTTCTTTTCATAGAGCAGTTTGCAAACACTCTGTTTGTAAAGTCTGCAAGTGGATATTTGGACCTCTTTGAGGATTTCGTTGGAAACGGGATTTCTGCATATAACGCTAGACAGAAGAATTCTCAGTAACTTCTTTGGGCTGCGTGTGTTCAACTCACAGAGTTGTACCTTTCTTTAGAAAGAGCAGATTTGAATCCCTCTTTTTGTGGAATTTGCAAGTGGAAATTTCAAGCGCTTTGGGGCCAACGGTAGAAATGGAAATATCTTCCTGTAAAAACTAGAGAGAATCATTCTCAGCAACCACTTTGGGATGTGTGCGTTCCACTCACAGAGTTTAACCTTTCTTTTCATAGAGCAGTTTGCAAACACTCTGTTTGTAAAGTCTGCAAGTGGATATTTGGACCTCTTTGAGGATTTCGTTGGAAACGGGATTTCTGCATATAACGCTAGACAGAAGAATTGTCAGTAACTTCTTAGGGCTGCGGGTGTTCAACCCACAGAGTTGTAACTTCCTTTAGAAAAAGCAGATTTGAAACCCTCTTCTTGTGGAATTTGCTAGTGGAGATTTCAAGCGATTTGTGGCAAACGGTAGAAACGGAAATATCTTCGAATAAAAACTAGAGAGAATCATTCTCAGCAACCACTTTGGGATGTGTGCGTTCCACTCACAGAGTTTAACCTTTCTTTTCATAGAGTAGTTTGCAATCACTCTGTTTGCAAAGTCTGCAAGTGGATATTTGGACCTCTTTGAGGATTTCGTTGGAAACGGGATTTCTGCATATAACGGTAGAGAGAAGAATTCTCAGTAACTTCTTTGGGCTGTGTGTGTTCAAATCACAGAGTTGAACTTTCCTTTAGGCAGTGCAGATTTGAAGCCTCTTATTGTGGAAATTACAAGTGGACATTTCAAGCGCTTTGGGGCCAACGGTAGAAAAGGAAACATCTTCGTAAAAAAATTAGAGAGAATCATTCTCAGCAACCACTTTGTGATATGTGCGTTCCACTCACGGAGTTTAACCTTTCTTTTCATAGAGCAGTTTGGAAACACTGTGTTTGAAAGTCTGCAAGTGGATATTTGGACATCTTTGAGGATTTCGTTGGAAACGGGATTTCTGCATATAACGCTAGACAGAAGAATTCTCAGTAACTTCTTTGGGCTGCGTGTGTTCAACTCACAGAGTTGTACATTCCTTTAGAGAGAGCAGATTTGAAACCCTCTTCTTGTGGAATTTGCAAGTGGAGATTTCAAGCAATTTGGGGCCAACGGTAGAAAAGGAAATATCATCGAATAAAAACTAGAGAGAATCATTCTCAGCAACCACTTTGGGATGTGTGCGTTCCACTCACAGAGTTTAACCTTTCTTTTCATAGAGCAGTTTGCAAACACTCTGTTTGTAAAGTCTGCTAGTGGATATTTTTACCTCTTTGAGGAGTTCGTTGGAAACGGGATTTCTGCATATAACGCTAGACAGAAGAATTCTCAGTAACTTCCTTGGTCTGTGTGAGTTCAACTCACAGAGTTGAACTTTCCTTTAGACAGTGCAGATTTGAACCCTCTTTTTGTGGAATTTACAAGTGGAGATTTCAAGGGCTTTGGGGCCAACGGTAGAAAAGGAAATATCTTTGTAGAAAAACTAGAGAGAATCATTCTCAGCAACCACTTTGGGATGTGTGCGTTCCACTCACAGAGTTTAACTTTTCTTTTCATAGAGCAGTTTGCAAACACTCTGTTTGTAAAGTCTGCAAGTGGATATTTGGACCTCTTTGAGGATTTCGTTGGAAACGGGATTTCTGCATATAACGCTAGATTGAAGAATTCTCAGTAACTTCTTTGGGGTGCGTGTGTTCAACTCACAGAGTTGTACCTTCCTTTAGAAAGAGCAGATTTGAAAGCCTCTTCTTGAGGAATTTGCAAGTGGAGATTTCAAGCGATTTGGGGCCAAAGGTAGAAAAGGATATATCTTCGAATAAAAACTAGAGAGAATCATTCTCAGCAACCACTATGGGATGTGTGCGTTCCACTCACAGAGTTTAACCTTTCTTTTCGTAGAGCAGTTTGGAAACACTCTGTTTGTAAAGTCTGCAAGTGGATATTTGGACCTCCTTGAGGATTTCGTTGGAAGCGGGATTTCTGCATATAACGCTAGACAGAAGAATTCTCAGTAATTCTTTGGGCTGCGTGTGTTCAACTCACAGAGTTGAACCTTCCTTTAGACAGAGCAGATTTGAAACCCTCTTTTTGTGGAATTTGCAAATGGAGATTTCAAGCGCTGTGGGGCCAATGGTAGAAATGGAAATATCTTCACATAAAGACTAGAGAGAATCATTCTCAGCAACCACTTTGTGATGGGTGCGTTCCACTCACAGAGTTTAACCTTTCTTTTCATAGAGCAGATTGGAAACACCCTGTTTGTAAAGTCTGCAAGTGGATATTTGGACCTCTTTGAGGATTTCGTTGGAAACGGGATTTCTGCATATATCGCTAGACAGAAGAATTCTCAGTAACTTCTTTGGGCTGTGTGTGTTCAACACACAGAGTTGATCTTTCCTTTAGACAGTGCAGATTTGACCCCTCTTTTTGTGGAATTTACAAGTGGAGATTTCAAGGGCTTTCGGGCCAACGGTAGAAAAGGAAACATCTTTGAATAAAAACTAGAGAGAATCATTCTCAGCAACCACTTTGTGATATGTGCGTTCCACTCACGCAGTTTAACCTTTCTTTTCATAGAGCAGTTTGGAAACAATCTGCATGTAAAGTCTGCAGGTGGATATTTGGACCTCTTTGAGGATTTCGTTGGAAACGTGATTTCTGCATCTAACGCTAGACAGAATAATTCTCAGTAACTTCTTTGGGCTGTGTGTGTTCAACACACAGAGTTGTACCTTCCTTTAGACAGAGCAGATTTGAAACCCTCTTTTTGAGGAATTTGCAAGTGGAGATTTCAAGCGCTTTGGGGCCAACGGTAGAAAAGGAAATATCTTCCTCTAAAAACTAGAGAGAATCATTCTCAGCAACCACTATGGGATATGTGCGTTCCACTCACAGAGTTTAACTTTTCTTTTCATAGAGCAGTTTGCAAACACTCTGTTTGTAAAGTCTGCAAGTGGATATTTGGACCCCTTTGAGGATTTCGTTGGAAACGGGATTTCTGCATATAAAGCTAGATAGAAGAATTCTCAGTAACTTCTTTGGGGTGCGTGTGTCCAACTCACAGAGTTGTACATTTCTTTAGAAAGAGCAGATTTGAAACCCTCTTTTTCAGGAATTTGCAAGTGGAGATTTCAAGGGCTTTGGGGCCAACGGTAGAAAAGGAAATATCTTCGAATAAAAACTAGAGAGAATCATTCTCAGCAACCACTATGGGATGTGTGCGTTCCACTCACAGAGTTTAACCTTTCTTTTCGTAGAGCAGTTTGGAAACACTCTGTTTGTAAAGTCTGCAAGTGGATATTTGGACCTCCTTGAGGATTTCGTTGGAAGCGGGATTTCTGCATATAACGCTAGACAGAAGAATTCTCAGTAATTCTTTGGGCTGCGTGTGTTCAACTCACAGAGTTGAACCTTTCTTTAGACAGAGCAGATTTGAAACCCTCTTTTTGTGGAATATACAAGTGGAGATTTCAAGCGTTTTGGGGCCAACGGTAGAAAAGGAAATATTTTTGTATAAAAACTAGAGAGAATCATTCTCAGCAACCACTTTGTGATATGTGCGTTCCACTCACAGAGTTTAAACTTTCTTTTCATAGAGCAGTTTGCAAACACTCTGTTTGTAAAGTCTGCAAGTGGATATTTGGACCTCTTTGAGGATTTCGTTGGAAACGGGATTTCTGCATATAAAGCTAGATAGAAGAATTCTCAGTAACTTCTTAGGGGTGCGTGTGTTCAACTCACAGAGTTGTACCTTTCTTTAGAAAGAGCAGATTTGAAACCCTCTTTTTGAGGAATTTGCAAGTGAAGATTTCAAGCGATTTGGGGCCAACGGTAGAAAAGGAAATATCTTTGTATAAAAACTAGAGAGAATCATTCTCAGCAACCACTTTGGGATGTGTGCGTTCCACTCACAGAGTTTAACCTTTCTTTTCATAGAGCAGTTTGCAAACACTCTGTTTGTAAAGTCTGCAAGTGGATATTTGGACCTCTTTGAGGATTTCGTTGGAAACGGGATTTCTGCATATAACGCTAGACAGAAGAATTCTCAGTAACTTCTTTGGGCTGCGTGTGTTCAACTCACAGAGTTGTACCTTTCTTTAGAAAGAGCAGATTTGAAACCCTCTTTTTGTGGAATTTGCAAGTGGAGATTTCAAGCGCTTTGGGGCCAACGGTAGAAATGGTAATATCTTCCTGTAAAAACTAGAGAGAATCATTCTCAGCAACCACTTTGGGATGTGTGCGTTCCACTCACAGAGTTTAACCTTTCTTTTCATAGAGCAGTTTGCAAACACTCTGTTTGTAAAGTCTGCAAGTGGATATTTGGACCTCTTTGAGGATTTCGTTGGAAACGGGATTTCTGCATATAACGCTAGACAGAAGAATTGTCAGTAACTTCTTTGGGCTGCGTGTGTTCAACCCACAGAGTTGTAACTTCCTTTAGAAAAAGCAGATTTGAAACCCTCTTCTTGTGGAATTTGCTAGTGGAGATTTCAAGCGATTTGTGGCCAACGGTAGAAACGGAAATATCTTCGAATAAAAACTAGAGAGAATCATTCTCAGCAACGAGTTTGGGATGTTTGCGTTCCACTCACAGAGTTTAACCTTTCTTTTCATAGAGTAGTTTGCAATCACTCTGTTTGCAAAGTCTGCAAGTGGATATTTGGACCTCTTTGAGGATTTCGTTGGAAACGGGATTTCTGCATATAACGGTAGAGAGAAGAATTCTCGGTAACTTCTTTGGGCTGTGTGTGTTCAAATCACAGAGTTGAACTTTCCTTTAGGCAGTGCAGATTTGAAGCCTCTTATTGTGGAAATTACAAGTGGACTTTTCAAGCGCTTTGGGGCCAACGGTAGAAAAGGAAACATCTTCGTATAAAAACTAGAGAGAATCATTCTCAGCAACCACTTTGTGATATGTGCGTTCCACTCACAGAGTTTAACCTTTCTTTTCATAGAGCAGTTTGGAAACACTGTGTTTGAAAGTCTGCAAGTGGATATTTGGACATCTTTGAGGATTTCGTTGGAAACGGGATTTCTGCATATAACGCTAGACAGAAGAATTCTCAGTAACTTCTTTGGGCTGCGTGTGTTCAACTCACAGAGTTGTACATTCCTTTAGAGAGAGCAGATTTGAAACCCTCTTCTTGTGGAATTTGCAAGTGGAGATTTCAAGCAATTTGGGGCCAACGGTAGAAAAGGAAATATCTTCGAATAAAAACTAGAGAGAATCATTCTCAGCAACCACTTTGGGATGTGTGCGTTCCACTCACAGAGTTTAACCTTTCTTTTCATAGAGCAGTTTGCAAACACTCTGTTTGTAAAGTCTGCTAGTGGATATTTTTACCTCTTTGAGGAGTTCGTTGGAAACGGGATTTCTGCATATAACGCTAGACAGAAGAATTCTCAGTAACTTCCTTGGTCTGTGTGAGTTCAACTCACAGAGTTGAACTTTCCTTTAGACAGTGCAGATTTGAACCCTCTTTTTGTGGAATTTGTAAGTGGAGATTTCAAGCGCTTTGGGGCCAACGGTAGAAAAGGAAATATCTTTGTAGAAAAACTAGAGAGAATCATTCTCAGCAACCACTTTGGGATGTGTGCGTTCCACTCACAGAGTTTAACTTTTCTTTTCATGGAGCAGTTTGCAAACACTCTGTTTGTAAAGTCTGCAAGTGGATATTTGGACCTCTTTGAGGATTTCGTTGGAAACGGGATTTCTGCATATAACGCTAGATTGAAGAATTCTCAGTAACTTCTTTGGGGTGCGTGTGTTCAACTCACAGAATTGTACCTTCCTTTAGAAAGAGCAGATTTGAAAGCCTCTTCTTGAGGAATTTGCAAGTGGAGATTTCAAGCGATTTGGGGCCAAAGGTAGAAAAGGATATATCTTCGAATAAAAACTAGAGAGAATCATTCTCAGCAACCACTATGGGATGTGTGCGTTCCACTCACAGAGTTTAACCTTTCTTTTCGTAGAGCAGTTTGGAAACACTCTGTTTGTAAAGTCTGCAAGTGGATATTTGGACCTCCTTGAGGATTTCGTTGGAAGCGGGATTTCTGCATATAACGCTAGACAGAAGAATTCTCAGTAATTCTTTGGGCTGCGTGTGTTCAACTCACAGAGTTGAACCTTCCTTTAGACAGAGCAGATTTGAAACCCTCTTTTTGTGGAATTTGCAAATGGAGATTACAAGCGCTTTGGGGCCAATGGTAGAAATGGAAATATCATCACATAAAGACTAGAGAGAATCATTCTCAGCAACCACTTTGTGATGGGTGCGTTCCACTCACAGAGTTTAACCTTTCTTTTCATAGAGCAGATTGGAAACACCCTGTTTGTAAAGTCTGCAAGTGGATATTTGGACCTCTTTGAGGATTTCGTTGGAAACGGGATTTCTGCATATATCGCTAGACAGAAGAATTCTCAGTAACTTCTTTGGGCTGTGTGTGTTCAACACACAGAGTTGATCTTTCCTTTAGACAGTGCAGATTTGACCCCTCTTTTTGTGGAATTTGCAAGTGGAGATTTCAAGGGCTTTCGGGCCAACGGTAGAAAAGGAAACATCTTTGAATAAAAACTAGAGAGAATCATTCTCAGCAACCACTTTGTGATATGTGCGTTCCACTCACGCAGTTTAACCTTTCTTTTCATAGAGCAGTTTGGAAACAATCTGCATGTAAAGTCTGCAGGTGGATATTTGGACCTCTTTGAGGATTTCGTTGGAAACGTGATTTCTGCATCTAACGCTAGACAGAAGAATTCTCAGTAACTTCTTTGGGCTGTGTGTGTTCAACACACAGAGTTGTACCTTCCTTTAGACAGAGCAGATTTGAAACCCTCTTTTTGAGGAATTTGCAAGTGGAGATTTCAAGCGCTTTGGGGCCAACGGTAGAAAAGGAAATATCTTCCTCTAAAAACTAGAGAGAATCATTCTCAGCAACCACTATGGGATATGTGCGTTCCACTCACAGAGTTTAACTTTTCTTTTCATAGAGCAGTTTGCAAACACTCTGTTTGTAAAGTCTGCAAGTGGATATTTGGACCTCTTTGAGGATTTCGTTGGAAACGGGATTTCTGCATATAAAGCTAGGTAGAAGAATTCTCAGTAACTTCTTAGGGGTGCGTGTGTTCAACTCACAGAGTTGTACCTTTCTTTAGAAAGAGCAGATTTGAAACCCTCTTTTTGAGGAATTTGCAAGTGAAGATTTCAAGCGATTTGGGGCCAACGGTAGAAAAGGAAATATCTTTGTATAAAAACTAGAGAGAATCATTCTCAGCAACCACTTTGGGATGTGTGCGTTCCACTCACAGAGTTTAACCTTTCTTTTCATAGAGCAGTTTGCAAACACTCTGTTTGTAAAGTCTGCAAGTGGATATTTGGACCTCTTTGAGGATTTCGTTGGAAACGGGATTTCTGCATATAACGCTAGACAGAAGAATTCTCAGTAACTTCTTTGGGCTGCGTGTGTTCAACTCACAGAGTTGTACCTTTCTTTAGAAAGAGCAGATTTGAAACCCTCTTTTTGTGGAATTTGCAAGTGGAGATTTCAAGCGCTTTGGGGCCAACGGTAGAAATGGTAATATCTTCCTGTAAAAACTAGAGAGAATCATTCTCAGCAACCACTTTGGGATGTGTGCGTTCCACTCACAGAGTTTAACCTTTCTTTTCATAGAGCAGTTTGCAAACACTCTGTTTGTAAAGTCTGCAAGTGGATATTTGGACCTCTTTGAGGATTTCGTTGGAAACGGGATTTCTGCATATAACGCTAGACAGAAGAATTGTCAGTAACTTCTTTGGGCTGCGTGTGTTCAACCCACAGAGTTGTAACTTCCTTTAGAAAAAGCAGATTTGAAACCCTCTTCTTGTGGAATTTGCTAGTGGAGATTTCAAGCGATTTGTGGCCAACGGTAGAAACGGAAATATCTTCGAATAAAAACTAGAGAGAATCATTCTCAGCAACGACTTTGGGATGTGTGCGTTCCACTCACAGAGTTTAACCTTTCTTTTCATAGAGTAGTTTGCAATCACTCTGTTTGCAAAGTCTGCAAGTGGATATTTGGACCTCTTTGAGGATTTCGTTGGAAACGGGATTTCTGCATATAACGGTAGAGAGAAGAATTCTCGGTAACTTCTTTGGGCTGTGTGTGTTCAAATCACAGAGTTGAACTTTCCTTTAGGCAGTGCAGATTTGAAGCCTCTTATTGTGGAAATTACAAGTGGACATTTCAAGCGCTTTGGGGCCAACGGTAGAAAAGGAAACATCTTCGTATAAAAACTATAGAGAATCATTCTCAGCAACCACTTTGTGATATGTGCGTTCCACTCACAGAGTTTAACCTTTCTTTTCATAGAGCAGTTTGGAAACACTGTGTTTGAAAGTCTGCAAGTGGATATTTGGACATCTTTGAGGATTTCGTTGGAAACGGGATTTCTGCATATAACGCTAGACAGAAGAATTCTCAGTAACTTCTTTGGGCTGCGTGTGTTCAACTCACAGAGTTGTACATTCCTTTAGAGAGAGCAGATTTGAAACCCTCTTCTTGTGGAATTTGCAAGTGGAGATTTCAAGCAATTTGGGGCCAACGGTAGAAAAGGAAATATCTTCGAATAAAAACTAGAGAGAATCATTCTCAGCAACCACTTTGGGATGTGTGCGTTCCACTCACAGAGTTTAACCTTTCTTTTCATAGAGCAGTTTGCAAACACTCTGTTTGTAAAGTCTGCTAGTGGATATTTTTACCTCTTTGAGGAGTTCGTTGGAAACGGGATTTCTGCATATAACGCTAGACAGAAGAATTCTCAGTAACTTCCTTGGTCTGTGTGAGTTCAACTCACAGAGTTGAACTTTCCTTTAGACAGTGCAGATTTGAACCCTCTTTTTGTGGAATTTACAAGTGGAGATTTCAAGCGCTTTGGGGCCAACGGTAGAAAAGGAAATATCTTTGTAGAAAAACTAGAGAGAATCATTCTCAGCAACCACTTTGGGATGTGTGCGTTCCACTCACAGAGTTTAACTTTTCTTTTCATGGAGCAGTTTGCAAACACTCTGTTTGTAAAGTCTGCAAGTGGATATTTGGACCTCTTTGAGGATTTCGTTGGAAACGGGATTTCTGCATATAACGCTAGATTGAAGAATTCTCAGTAACTTCTTTGGGGTGCGTGTGTTCAACTCACAGAATTGTACCTTCCTTTAGAAAGAGCAGATTTGAAAGCCTCTTCTTGAGGAATTTGCAAGTGGAGATTTCAAGCGATTTGGGGCCAAAGGTAGAAAAGGATATATCTTCGAATAAAAACTAGAGAGAATCATTCTCAGCAACCACTATGGGATGTGTGCGTTCCACTCACAGAGTTTAACCTTTCTTTTCGTAGAGCAGTTTGGAAACACTCTGTTTGTAAAGTCTGCAAGTGGATATTTGGACCTCCTTGAGGATTTCGTTGGAAGCGGGATTTCTGCATATAACGCTAGACAGAAGAATTCTCAGTAATTCTTTGGGCTGCGTGTGTTCAACTCACAGAGTTGAACCTTCCTTTAGACAGAGCAGATTTGAAACCCTCTTTTTGTGGAATTTGCAAATGGAGATTACAAGCGCTTTGGGGCCAATGGTAGAAATGGAAATATCTTCACATAAAGACTAGAGAGAATCATTCTCAGCAACCACTTTGTGATGGGTGCGTTCCACTCACAGAGTTTAACCTTTCTTTTCATAGAGCAGATTGGAAACACCCTGTTTGTAAAGTCTGCAAGTGGATATTTGGACCTCTTTGAGGATTTCGTTGGAAACGGGATTTCTGCATATATCGCTAGACAGAAGAATTCTCAGTAACTTCTTTGGGCTGTGTGTGTTCAACACACAGAGTTGATCTTTCCTTTAGACAGTGCAGATTTGACCCCTCTTTTTGTGGAATTTGCAAGTGGAGATTTCAAGGGCTTTCGGGCCAACGGTAGAAAAGGAAACATCTTTGAATAAAAACTAGAGAGAATCATTCTCAGCAACCACTTTGTGATATGTGCGTTCCACTCACGCAGTTTAACCTTTCTTTTCATAGAGCAGTTTGGAAACAATCTGCATGTAAAGTCTGCAGGTGGATATTTGGACCTCTTTGAGGATTTCGTTGGAAACGTGATTTCTGCATCTAACGCTAGACAGAAGAATTCTCAGTAACTTCTTTGGGCTGTGTGTGTTCAACACACAGAGTTGTACCTTCCTTTAGACAGAGCAGATTTGAAACCCTCTTTTTGAGGAATTTGCAAGTGGAGATTTCAAGCGCTTTGGGGCCAACGGTAGAAAAGGAAATATCTTCCTCTAAAAACTAGAGAGAATCATTCTCAGCAACCACTATGGGATATGTGCGTTCCACTCACAGAGTTTAACTTTTCTTTTCATAGAGCAGTTTGCAAACACTCTGTTTGTAAAGTCTGCAAGTGGATATTTGGACCTCTTTGAGGATTTCGTTGGAAACGGGATTTCTGCATATAAAGCTAGGTAGAAGAATTCTCAGTAACTTCTTAGGGGTGCGTGTGTTCAACTCACAGAGTTGTACCTTTCTTTAGAAAGAGCAGATTTGAAACCCTCTTTTTGAGGAATTTGCAAGTGAAGATTTCAAGCGATTTGGGGCCAACGGTAGAAAAGGAAATATCTTTGTATAAAAACTAGAGAGAATCATTCTCAGCAACCACTTTGGGATGTGTGCGTTCCACTCACAGAGTTTAACCTTTCTTTTCATAGAGCAGTTTGCAAACACTCTGTTTGTAAAGTCTGCAAGTGGATATTTGGACCTCTTTGAGGATTTCGTTGGAAACGGGATTTCTGCATATAACGCTAGACAGAAGAATTCTCAGTAACTTCTTTGGGCTGCGTGTGTTCAACTCACAGAGTTGTACCTTTCTTTAGAAAGAGCAGATTTGAAACCCTCTTTTTGTGGAATTTGCAAGTGGAGATTTCTAGCGCTTTGGGGCCAACGGTAGAAATGGTAATATCTTCCTGTAAAAACTAGAGAGAATCATTCTCAGCAACCACTTTGGGATGTGTGCGTTCCACTCACAGAGTTTAACCTTTCTTTTCATAGAGCAGTTTGCAAACACTCTGTTTGTAAAGTCTGCAAGTGGATATTTGGACCTCTTTGAGGATTTCGTTGGAAACGGGATTTCTGCATATAACGCTAGACAGAAGAATTGTCAGTAACTTCTTTGGGCTGCGTGTGTTCAACCCACAGAGTTGTAACTTCCTTTAGAAAAAGCAGATTTGAAACCCTCTTCTTGTGGAATTTGCTAGTGGAGATTTCAAGCGATTTGTGGCCAACGGTAGAAACGGAAATATCTTCGAATAAAAACTAGAGAGAATCATTCTCAGCAACGACTTTGGGATGTGTGCGTTCCACTCACAGAGTTTAACCTTTCTTTTCATAGAGTAGTTTGCAATCACTCTGTTTGCAAAGTCTGCAAGTGGATATTTGGACCTCTTTGAGGATTTCGTTGGAAACGGGATTTCTGCATATAACGGTAGAGAGAAGAATTCTCGGTAACTTCTTTGGGCTGTGTGTGTTCAAATCACAGAGTTGAACTTTCCTTTAGGCAGTGCAGATTTGAAGCCTCTTATTGTGGAAATTACAAGTGGACATTTCAAGCGCTTTGGGGCCAACGGTAGAAAAGGAAACATCTTCGTATAAAAACTAGAGAGAATCATTCTCAGCAACCACTTTGTGATATGTGCGTTCCACTCACAGAGTTTAACCTTTCTTTTCATAGAGCAGTTTGGAAACACTGTGTTTGAAAGTCTGCAAGTGGATATTTGGACATCTTTGAGGATTTCGTTGGAAACGGGATTTCTGCATATAACGCTAGACAGAAGAATTCTCAGTAACTTCTTTGGGCTGCGTGTGTTCAACTCACAGAGTTGTACATTCCTTTAGAGAGAGCAGATTTGAAACCCTCTTCTTGTGGAATTTGCAAGTGGAGATTTCAAGCAATTTGGGGCCAACGGTAGAAAAGGAAATATCTTCGAATAAAAACTAGAGAGAATCATTCTCAGCAACCACTTTGGGATGTGTGCGTTCCACTCACAGAGTTTAACCTTTCTTTTCATAGAGCAGTTTGCAAACACTCTGTTTGTAAAGTCTGCTAGTGGATATTTTTACCTCTTTGAGGAGTTCGTTGGAAACGGGATTTCTGCATATAACGCTAGACAGAAGAATTCTCAGTAACTTCCTTGGTCTGTGTGAGTTCAACTCACAGAGTTGAACTTTCCTTTAGACAGTGCAGATTTGAACCCTCTTTTTGTGGAATTTACAAGTGGAGATTTCAAGCGCTTTGGGGCCAACGGTAGTAAAGGAAATATCTTTGTAGAAAAACTAGAGAGAATCATTCTCAGCAACCACTTTGGGATGTGTGCGTTCCACTCACAGAGTTTAACTTTTCTTTTCATGGAGCAGCTTGCAAACACTCTGTTTGTAAAGTCTGCAAGTGGATATTTGGACCCCTTTGAGGATTTCGTTGGAAACGGGATTTCTGCATATAACGCTAGATTGAAGAATTCTCAGTAACTTCTTTGGGGTGCGTGTGTTCAACTCACAGAATTGTACCTTCCTTTAGAAAGAGCGGATTTGAAAGCCTCTTCTTGAGGAATTTGCAAGTGGAGATTTCAAGCGATTTGGGGCCAAAGGTAGAAAAGGATATATCTTCGAATAAAAACTAGAGAGAATCATTCTCAGCAACCACTATGGGATGTGTGCGTTCCACTCACAGAGTTTAACCTTTCTTTTCGTAGAGCAGTTTGGAAACACTCTGTTTGTAAAGTCTGCAAGTGGATATTTGGACCTCCTTGAGGATTTCGTTGGAAGCGGGATTTCTGCATATAACGCTAGACAGAAGAATTCTCAGTAATTCTTTGGGCTGCGTGTGTTCAACTCACAGAGTTGAACCTTCCTTTAGACAGAGCAGATTTGAAACCCTCTTTTTGTGGAATTTGCAAATGGAGATTACAAGCGCTTTGGGGCCAATGGTAGAAATGGAAATATCTTCACATAAAGACTAGAGAGAATCATTCTCAGCAACCACTTTGTGATGGGTGCGTTCCACTCACAGAGTTTAACCTTTCTTTTCATAGAGCAGATTGGAAACACCCTGTTTGTAAAGTCTGCAAGTGGATATTTGGACCTCTTTGAGGATTTCGTTGGAAACGGGATTTCTGCATATATCGCTAGACAGAAGAATTCTCAGTAACTTCTTTGGGCTGTGTGTGTTCAACACACAGAGTTGATCTTTCCTTTAGACAGTGCAGATTTGACCCCTCTTTTTGTGGAATTTGCAAGTGGAGATTTCAAGGGCTTTCGGGCCAACGGTAGAAAAGGAAACATCTTTGAATAAAAACTAGAGAGAATCATTCTCAGCAACCACTTTGTGATATGTGTGTTCCACTCACGCAGTTTAACCTTTCTTTTCATAGAGCAGTTTGGAAACAATCTGCATGTAAAGTCTGCAGGTGGATATTTGGACCTCTTTGAGGATTTCGTTGGAAACGTGATTTCTGCATCTAACGCTAGACAGAAGAATTCTCAGTAACTTCTTTGGGCTGTGTGTGTTCAACACACAGAGTTGTACCTTCCTTTAGACAGAGCAGATTTGAAACCCTCTTTTTGAGGAATTTGCAAGTGGAGATTTCAAGCGCTTTGGGGCCAACGGTAGAAAAGGAAATATCTTCCTCTAAAAACTAGAGAGAATCATTCTCAGCAACCACTATGGGATATGTGCGTTCCACTCACAGAGTTTAACTTTTCTTTTCATAGAGCAGTTTGCAAACACTCTGTTTGTAAAGTCTGCAAGTGGATATTTGGACCCCTTTGGGGATTTCGTTGGAAACGGGATTTCTGCATATAAAGCTAGATAGAAGAATTCTCAGTAACTTCTTTGGGGTGCGTGTGTTCAACTCACAGAGTTGTACCTTTCTTTAGAAAGAGCAGATTTGAAACCCTCTTTTTCAGGAATTTGCAAGTGGAGATTTCAAGGGCTTTGGGGCCAACGGTAGAAAAGGAAATATCTTCGAATAAAAACTAGAGAGAATCATTCTCAGCAACCACTTTGGGATGTGTGCGTTCCCCTCACAGAGCTTAACCTTTCTTTTCATAGAGCAGTTTGGAAACACTCTGTTTGTAAAGTCTGCAAGTGGATATTTGGACCTCTTTGAGGATTTCGTTGGAAACGGGATTTCTGCATATAACGGTAGAGAGAAGAATTCTCAGTAACTTCTTTGGGCTGTGTGTGTTCAAATCACAGAGTTGAACTTTCCTTTAGGCAGTGCAGATTTGAAGCCTCTTATTGTGGAAATTACAAGTGGACATTTCAAGCGCTTTGGGGCCAACGGTAGAAAAGGAAACATCTTCGTATAAAAACTAGAGAGAATCATTCTCAGCAACCACTTTGTGATATGTGCGTTCCACTCACGGAGTTTAACCTTTCTTTTCATAGAGCAGTTTGGAAACACTGTGTTTGAAAGTCTGCAAGTGGATATTTGGACATCTTTGAGGATTTCGTTGGAAACGGGATTTCTGCATATAACGCTAGACAGAAGAATTCTCAGTAACTTCTTTGGGCTGCGTGTGTTCAACTCACAGAGTTTTACATTCCTTTAGAGAGAGCAGATTTGAAACCCTCTTCTTGTGGAATTTGCAAGTGGAGATTTCAAGCAATTTGGGGCCAACGGTAGAAAAGGAAATATCATCGAATAAAAACTAGAGAGAATCATTCTCAGCAACCACTTTGGGATGTGTGTGTTCCACTCACAGAGTTTAACCTTTCTTTTCATAGAGCAGTTTGCAAACACTCTGTTTGTAAAGTCTGCAAGTGGATATTTTTACCTCTTTGAGGAGTTCGTTGGAAACGGGATTTCTGCATATAACGCTAGACAGAAGAATTCTCAGTAACTTCCTTGGTCTGTGTGAGTTCAACTCACAGAGTTGAACTTTCCTTTAGACAGTGCAGATTTGAACCCACTTTTTGTGGAATTTACAAGTGGAGATTTCAAGCGCTTTGGGGCCAACGGTAGAAAAGGAAATATCTTTGTAGAAAAACTAGAGAGAATCATTCTCAGCAACCACTTTGGGATGTGTGCGTTCCACTCACAGAGTTTAACTTTTCTTTTCATGGAGCAGTTTGGAAACACTCTGTTTGTAAAGTCTGCAAGTGGATATTTGGACCTCTTTGAGGATTTCGTTGGAAACGGGATTTCTGCATATAACGCTAGATTGAAGAATTCTCAGTAACTTCTTTGGGGTGCGTGTGTTCAACTCACAGAGTTGTACCTTCCTTTAGAAAGAGCAGATTTGAAAGCCTCTTCTTGAGGAATTTGCAAGTGGAGATTTCAAGCGATTTGGGGCCAAAGGTAGAAAAGGATATATCTTCGAATAAAAACTAGAGAGAATCATTCTCAGCAACCACTATGGGATGTGTGCGTTCCACTCACAGAGTTTAACCTTTCTTTTCGTAGAGCAGTTTGGAAACACTCTGTTTGTAAAGTCTGCAAGTGGATATTTGGACCTCCTTGAGGATTTCGTTGGAAGCGGGATTTCTGCATATAACGCTAGACAGAAGAATTCTCAGTAATTCTTTGGGCTGCGTGTGTTCAACTCACAGAGTTGAACCTTCCTTTCGACAGAGCAGATTTGAAACCCTCTTTTTGTGGAATTTGCAAATGGAGATTTCAAGCGCTTTGGGGCCAATGGTAGAAATGGAAATATCTTCACATAAAGACTAGAGAGAATCATTCTCAGCAACCACTTTGTGATGGGTGCGTTCCACTCACAGAGTTTAACCTTTCTTTTCATAGAGCAGATTGGAAACACCCTGTTTGTAAAGTCTGCAAGTGGATATTTGGACCTCTTTGAGGATTTCGTTGGAAACGGGATTTCTGCATATCTCACTAGACAGAAGAATTCTCAGTAACTTCTTTGGGCTGTGTGTGTTCAACACACAGAGTTGATCTTTCCTTTAGACAGTGCAGATTTGACCCCTCTTTTTGTGGAATTTACAAGTGGAGATTTCAAGCGCTTTCGGGCCATCGGTAGAAAAGGAAACATCTTTGAATAAAAACTAGAGAGAATCATTCTCAGCAACCACTTTGTGATATGTGCGTTCCACTCACGCAGTTTAACCTTTCTTTTCATAGAGCAGTTTGGAAACAATCTGCATGTAAAGTCTGCAGGTGGATATTTGGACCTCTTTGAGGATTTCGTTGGAAACGGGATTTCTGCATATCTCACTAGACAGAAGAATTCTCAGTAACTTCTTTGGGCTGTGTGTGTTCAACACACAGAGTTGTACCTTCCTTTAGACAGAGCAGATTTGAAACCCTCTTTTTGAGGAATTTGCAAGTGGAGATTTCAAGCGCTTTGGGGCCAACGGTAGAAAAGGAAATATCTTCCTCTAAAAACTAGAGAGAATCATTCTCAGCAACCACTATGGGATATGTGCGTTCCACTCACAGAGTTTAACTTTTCTTTTCATAGAGCAGTTTGCAAACACTCTGTTTGTAAAGTCTGCAAGTGGATATTTGGACCTCTTTGAGGATTTCGTTGGAAACGGGATTTCTGCATATAAAGCTAGGTAGAAGAATTCTCAGTAACTTCTTTGGGGTGCGTGTGTTCAACTCACAGAGTTGTACCTTTCTTTAGAAAGAGCAGATTTGAAACCCTCTTTTTCAGGAATTTGCAAGTGGAGATTTCAAGGGCTTTGGGGCCAATGGTAGAAAAGGAAATATCTTCGAATAAAAACTAGAGAGAATCATTCTCAGCAACCACTTTGGGATGTGTGCGTTCCCCTCACAGAGCTTAACCTTTCTTTTCGTAGAGCAGTTTGGAAACACACTGTTTGTAAAGTCTGGAAGTGGATATTTGGACCTCCTTGAGGATTTCGTTGGAAGCGGGATTTCTGCATAAAACGCTAGACAGAAGAATTCTCAGTAATTCTTTGGGCTGCGTGTGTTCAACTCACCGAGTTGAACCTTCCTTTAGACAGAGCACATTTGAAACCCTCTTTTTGTGGAATATACAAGTGGAGATTTCAAGCGCTTTGGGGCCAACGGTAGAAAAGGAAATATCTTTGTATAAAAACTAGAGAGAATCATTTTCAGCAACCTCTTGGTGATGTGTGTGTTCCACTCACAGAGTTTAACCTTTCTTTTCATAGAGCAGTTTGCAAACACTCTGTTTGTAAAGTCTGCAAGTGGATATTTGGACCTCTTTGAGGATTTCGTTGGAAACGGGATTTCTGCATATAACGCTAGACAGAAGAATTCTCAGTAACTTCTTTGGGCTGCGTGTGTTCAACTCACAGAGTTGTACCTTTCTTTTGAAAGAGCAGATTTGAAACCCTCTTTTTGTGGAATTTGCAAGTGGAGATTTCAAGCGCTTTGGGGCCAACGGTAGAAATGGTAATATCTTCCTGTAAAAACTAGAGAGAATCATTCTCAGCAACCACTTTGGGATGTGTGCCTTCCACTCACAGAGTTTAAACTTTCTTTTCATAGAGCAGTTTGCAAACACTCTGTTTGTAAAGTCTGCAAGTGGATATTTGGACCTCTTTGAGGATTTCGTTGGAAACGGGATTTCTGCATATAACGCTGGACAGAAGAATTGTCAGTAACTTCTTTGGGCTGCGTGTGTTCAACCCACAGAGTTGTAACTTCCTTTAGAAAAAGCAGATTTGAAACCCTCTTCTTGTGGAATTTGCTAGTGGAGATTTCAAGCGATTTGTGGCCAACCGTAGAAACGGAAATATCTTCGAATAAAAACTAGAGAGAATCATTCTCAGCAACCACTTTGGGATGTGTGCGTTCCACTCACAGAGTTTAACCTTTCTTTTCATAGAGTAGTTTTCAATCACTCTGTTTGCAAAGTCTGCAAGTGGATATTTGGACCTCTTTGAGGATTTCGTTGGAAACGGGATTTCTGCATATAACGGTAGAGAGAAGAATTCTCAGTAACTTCTTTGGGCTGTGTGTGTTCAAATCACAGAGTTGAACTTTCCTTTAGGCAGTGCAGATTTGAAGCCTCTTATTGTGGAAATTACAAGTGGACATTTCAAGCGCTTTGGGGCCAACGGTAGAAAAGGAAACATCTTCGTATAAAAACTAGAGAGAATCATTCTCAGCAACCACTTTGTGATATGTGCGTTCCACTCACGGAGTTTAACCTTTCTTTTCATAGAGCAGTTTGGAAACACTGTGTTTGAAAGTCTGCAAGTGGATATTTGGACATCTTTGAGGATTTCGTTGGAAACGGGATTTCTGCATATAACGCTAGACAGAAGAATTCTCAGTAACTTCTTTGGGCTGCGTGTGTTCAACTCACAGAGTTTTACATTCCTTTAGAGAGAGCAGATTTGAAACCCTCTTCTTGTGGAATTTGCAAGTGGAGATTTCAAGCAATTTGGGGCCAACGGTAGAAAAGGAAATATCATCGAATAAAAACTAGAGAGAATCATTCTCAGCAACCACTTTGGGATGTGTGCGTTCCACTCACAGAGTTTAACCTTTCTTTTCATAGAGCAGTTTGCAAACACTCTGTTTGTAAAGTCTGCAAGTGGATATTTTTACCTCTTTGAGGAGTTCGTTGGAAACGGGATTTCTGCATATAACGCTAGACAGAAGAATTCTCAGTAACTTCCTTGGTCTGTGTGAGTTCAACTCACAGAGTTGAACTTTCCTTTAGACAGTGCAGATTTGAACCCACTTTTTGTGGAATTTACAAGTGGAGATTTCAAGCGCTTTGGGGCCAACGGTAGAAAAGGAAATATCTTTGTAGAAAAACTAGAGAGAATCATTCTCAGCAACCACTTTGGGATGTGTGCGTTCCACTCACAGAGTTTAACTTTTCTTTTCATGGAGCAGTTTGGAAACACTCTGTTTGTAAAGTCTGCAAGTGGATATTTGGACCTCTTTGAGGATTTCGTTGGAAACGGGATTTCTGCATATAACGCTAGATTGAAGAATTCTCAGTAACTTCTTTGGGGTGCGTGTGTTCAACTCACAGAGTTGTACCTTCCTTTAGAAAGAGCAGATTTGAAAGCCTCTTCTTGAGGAATTTGCAAGTGGAGATTTCAAGCGATTTGGGGCCAAAGGTAGAAAAGGATATATCTTCGAATAAAAACTAGAGAGAATCATTCTCAGCAACCACTATGGGATGTGTGCGTTCCACTCACAGAGTTTAACCTTTCTTTTCGTAGAGCAGTTTGGAAACACTCTGTTTGTAAAGTCTGCAAGTGGATATTTGGACCTCCTTGAGGATTTCGTTGGAAGCGGGATTTCTGCATATAACGCTAGACAGAAGAATTCTCAGTAATTCTTTGGGCTGCGTGTGTTCAACTCACAGAGTTGAACCTTCCTTTAGACAGAGCAGATTTGAAACCCTCTTTTTGTGGAATTTGCAAATGGAGATTTCAAGCGCTTTGGGGCCAATGGTAGAAATGGAAATATCTTCACATAAAGACTAGAGAGAATCATTCTCAGCAACCACTTTGTGATGGGTGCGTTCCACTCACAGAGTTTAACCTTTCTTTTCATAGAGCAGATTGGAAACACCCTGTTTGTAAAGTCTGCAAGTGGATATTTGGACCTCTTTGAGGATTTCGTTGGAAACGGGATTTCTGCATATCTCACTAGACAGAAGAATTCTCAGTAACTTCTTTGGGCTGTGTGTGTTCAACACACAGAGTTGATCTTTCCTTTAGACAGTGCAGATTTGACCCCTCTTTTTGTGGAATTTACAAGTGGAGATTTCAAGCGCTTTCGGGCCAACGGTAGAAAAGGAAACATCTTTGAATAAAAACTAGAGAGAATCATTCTCAGCAACCACTTTGTGATATGTGCGTTCCACTCACGCAGTTTAACCTTTCTTTTCATAGAGCAGTTTGGAAACAATCTGCATGTAAAGTCTGCAGGTGGATATTTGGACCTCTTTGAGGATTTCGTTGGAAACGGGATTTCTGCATATCTCACTAGACAGAAGAATTCTCAGTAACTTCTTTGGGCTGTGTGTGTTCAACACACAGAGTTGTACCTTCCTTTAGACAGAGCAGATTTGAAACCCTCTTTTTGAGGAATTTGCAAGTGGAGATTTCAAGCGCTTTGGGGCCAACGGTAGAAAAGGAAATATCTTCCTCTAAAAACTAGAGAGAATCATTCTCAGCAACCACTATGGGATATGTGCGTTCCACTCACAGAGTTTAACTTTTCTTTTCATAGAGCAGTTTGCAAACACTCTGTTTGTAAAGTCTGCAAGTGGATATTTGGACCTCTTTGAGGATTTCGTTGGAAACGGGATTTCTGCATATAAAGCTAGGTAGAAGAATTCTCAGTAACTTCTTTGGGGTGCGTGTGTTCAACTCACAGAGTTGTACCTTTCTTTAGAAAGAGCAGATTTGAAACCCTCTTTTTCAGGAATTTGCAAGTGGAGATTTCAAGGGCTTTGGGGCCAACGGTAGAAAAGGAAATATCTTCGAATAAAAACTAGAGAGAATCATTCTCAGCAACCACTTTGGGATGTGTGCGTTCCCCTCACAGAGCTTAACCTTTCTTTTCGTAGAGCAGTTTGGAAACACTCTGTTTGTAAAGTCTGGAAGTGGATATTTGGACCTCCTTGAGGATTTCGTTGGAAGCGGGATTTCTGCATAAAACGCTAGACAGAAGAATTCTCAGTAATTCTTTGGGCTGCGTGTGTTCAACTCACAGAGTTGTACCTTTCTTTTGAAAGAGCAGATTTGAAACCCTCTTTTTGTGGAATTTGCAAGTGGAGATTTCAAGCGCTTTGGGGCCAACGGTAGAAATGGTAATATCTTCCTGTAAAAACTAGAGAGAATCATTCTCAGCAACCACTTTGGGATGTGTGCCTTCCACTCACAGAGTTTAAACTTTCTTTTCATAGAGCAGTTTGCAAACACTCTGTTTGTAAAGTCTGCAAGTGGATATTTGGACCTCTTTGAGGATTTCGTTGGAAACGGGATTTCTGCATATAACGCTGGACAGAAGAATTGTCAGTAACTTCTTTGGGCTGCGTGTGTTCAACCCACAGAGTTGTAACTTCCTTTAGAAAAAGCAGATTTGAAACCCTCTTCTTGTGGAATTTGCTAGTGGAGATTTCAAGCGATTTGTGGCCAACCGTAGAAACGGAAATATCTTCGAATAAAAACTAGAGAGAATCATTCTCAGCAACCACTTTGGGATGTGTGCGTTCCACTCACAGAGTTTAACCTTTCTTTTCATAGAGTAGTTTTCAATCACTCTGTTTGCAAAGTCTGCAAGTGGATATTTGGACCTCTTTGAGGATTTCGTTGGAAACGGGATTTCTGCATATAACGGTAGAGAGAAGAATTCTCAGTAACTTCTTTGGGCTGTGTGTGTTCAAATCACAGAGTTGAACTTTCCTTTAGGCAGTGCAGATTTGAAGCCTCTTATTGTGGAAATTACAAGTGGACATTTCAAGCGCTTTGGGGCCAACGGTAGAAAAGGAAACATCTTCGTATAAAAACTAGAGAGAATCATTCTCAGCAACCACTTTGTGATATGTGCGTTCCACTCACGGAGTTTAACCTTTCTTTTCATAGAGCAGTTTGGAAACACTGTGTTTGAAAGTCTGCAAGTGGATATTTGGACATCTTTGAGGATTTCGTTGGAAACGGGATTTCTGCATATAACGCTAGACAGAAGAATTCTCAGTAACTTCTTTGGGCTGCGTGTGTTCAACTCACAGAGTTTTACATTCCTTTAGAGAGAGCAGATTTGAAACCCTCTTCTTGTGGAATTTGCAAGTGGAGATTTCAAGCAATTTGGGGCCAACGGTAGAAAAGGAAATATCATCGAATAAAAACTAGAGAGAATCATTCTCAGCAACCACTTTGGGATGTGTGCGTTCCACTCACAGAGTTTAACCTTTCTTTTCATAGAGCAGTTTGCAAACACTCTGTTTGTAAAGTCTGCAAGTGGATATTTTTACCTCTTTGAGGAGTTCGTTGGAAACGGGATTTCTGCATATAACGCTAGACAGAAGAATTCTCAGTAACTTCCTTGGTCTGTGTGAGTTCAACTCACAGAGTTGAACTTTCCTTTAGACAGTGCAGATTTGAACCCACTTTTTGTGGAATTTACAAGTGGAGATTTCAAGCGCTTTGGGGCCAACGGTAGAAAAGGAAATATCTTTGTAGAAAAACTAGAGAGAATCATTCTCAGCAACCACTTTGGGATGTGTGCGTTCCACTCACAGAGTTTAACTTTTCTTTTCATGGAGCAGTTTGGAAACACTCTGTTTGTAAAGTCTGCAAGTGGATATTTGGACCTCTTTGAGGATTTCGTTGGAAACGGGATTTCTGCATATAACGCTAGATTGAAGAATTCTCAGTAACTTCTTTGGGGTGCGTGTGTTCAACTCACAGAGTTGTACCTTCCTTTAGAAAGAGCAGATTTGAAAGCCTCTTCTTGAGGAATTTGCAAGTGGAGATTTCAAGCGATTTGGGGCCAAAGGTAGAAAAGGATATATCTTCGAATAAAAACTAGAGAGAATCATTCTCAGCAACCACTATGGGATGTGTGCGTTCCACTCACAGAGTTTAACCTTTCTTTTCGTAGAGCAGTTTGGAAACACTCTGTTTGTAAAGTCTGCAAGTGGATATTTGGACCTCCTTGAGGATTTCGTTGGAAGCGGGATTTCTGCATATAACGCTAGACAGAAGAATTCTCAGTAATTCTTTGGGCTGCGTGTGTTCAACTCACAGAGTTGAACCTTCCTTTAGACAGAGCAGATTTGAAACCCTCTTTTTGTGGAATTTGCAAATGGAGATTTCAAGCGCTTTGGGGCCAATGGTAGAAATGGAAATATCTTCACATAAAGACTAGAGAGAATCATTCTCAGCAACCACTTTGTGATGGGTGCGTTCCACTCACAGAGTTTAACCTTTCTTTTCATAGAGCAGATTGGAAACACCCTGTTTGTAAAGTCTGCAAGTGGATATTTGGACCTCTTTGAGGATTTCGTTGGAAACGGGATTTCTGCATATCTCACTAGACAGAAGAATTCTCAGTAACTTCTTTGGGCTGTGTGTGTTCAACACACAGAGTTGATCTTTCCTTTAGACAGTGCAGATTTGACCCCTCTTTTTGTGGAATTTACAAGTGGAGATTTCAAGCGCTTTCGGGCCAACGGTAGAAAAGGAAACATCTTTGAATAAAAACTAGAGAGAATCATTCTCAGCAACCACTTTGTGATATGTGCGTTCCACTCACGCAGTTTAACCTTTCTTTTCATAGAGCAGTTTGGAAACAATCTGCATGTAAAGTCTGCAGGTGGATATTTGGACCTCTTTGAGGATTTCGTTGGAAACGGGATTTCTGCATATCTCACTAGACAGAAGAATTCTCAGTAACTTCTTTGGGCTGTGTGTGTTCAACACACAGAGTTGTACCTTCCTTTAGACAGAGCAGATTTGAAACCCTCTTTTTGAGGAATTTGCAAGTGGAGATTTCAAGCGCTTTGGGGCCAACGGTAGAAAAGGAAATATCTTCCTCTAAAAACTAGAGAGAATCATTCTCAGCAACCACTATGGGATATGTGCGTTCCACTCACAGAGTTTAACTTTTCTTTTCATAGAGCAGTTTGCAAACACTCTGTTTGTAAAGTCTGCAAGTGGATATTTGGACCTCTTTGAGGATTTCGTTGGAAACGGGATTTCTGCATATAAAGCTAGGTAGAAGAATTCTCAGTAACTTCTTTGGGGTGCGTGTGTTCAACTCACAGAGTTGTACCTTTCTTTAGAAAGAGCAGATTTGAAACCCTCTTTTTCAGGAATTTGCAAGTGGAGATTTCAAGGGCTTTGGGGCCAACGGTAGAAAAGGAAATATCTTCGAATAAAAACTAGAGAGAATCATTCTCAGCAACCACTTTGGGATGTGTGCGTTCCCCTCACAGAGCTTAACCTTTCTTTTCGTAGAGCAGTTTGGAAACACTCTGTTTGTAAAGTCTGGAAGTGGATATTTGGACCTCCTTGAGGATTTCGTTGGAAGCGGGATTTCTGCATAAAACGCTAGACAGAAGAATTCTCAGTAATTCTTTGGGCTGCGTGTGTTCAACTCACCGAGTTGAACCTTCCTTTTGACAGAGCAGATTTGAAACCCTCTTTTTGTGGAATATACAAGTGGAGATTTCAAGCGCTTTGGGGCCAACGGTAGAAAAGGAAATATCTTTGTATAAAAACTAGAGAGAATCATTTTCAGCAACCTCTTGGTGATGTGTGCGTTCCACTCACAGAGTTTAACCTTTCTTTTCATAGAGTAGTTTGCAATCACTCTGTTTGCAAAGTCTGCAAGTGGATATTTGGACCTCTTTGAGGATTTCGTTGGAAACGGGATTTCTGCATATAACGGTAGAGAGAAGAATTCTCAGTAACTTCTTTGGGCTGTGTGTGTTCAAATCACAGAGTTGAACTTTCCTTTAGGCAGTGCAGATTTGAAGCCTCTTATTGTGGAAATTGCAAGTGGACATTTCAAGCGCTTTGGGGCCAACGGTAGAAAAGGAAACATCTTCGTATAAAAACTAGAGAGAATCATTCTCAGCAACCACTTTGTAATATGTGCGTTCCACTCACGGAGTTTAACCTTTCTTTTCATAGAGCAGTTTGGAAACACTGTGTTTGAAAGTCTGCAAGTGGATATTTGGACATCTTTGAGGATTTCGTTGGAAACGGGATTTCTGCATATAACGCTAGACAGAAGAATTCTCAGTAACTTCTTTGGGCTGCGTGTGTTCAACTCACAGAGTTGTACATTCCTTTAGAGAGAGCAGATTTGAAACCCTCTTCTTGTGGAATTTGCAAGTGGAGATTTCAAGCAATTTGGGGCCAACGGTAGAAAAGGAAATATCATCGAATAAAAACTAGAGAGAATCATTCTCAGCAACCACTTTGGGATGTGTGCGTTCCACTCACAGAGTTTAACCTTTCTTTTCATAGAGCAGTTTGCAAACACTCTGTTTGTAAAGTCTGCAAGTGGATATTTTTACCTCTTTGAGGAGTTCGTTGGAAACGGGATTTCTGCATATAACACTAGACAGAAGAATTCTCAGTAACTTCCTTGGTCTGTGTGAGTTCAACTCACAGAGTTGAACTTTCCTTTAGACAGTGCAGATTTGAACCCACTTTTTGTGGAATTTACAAGTGGAGATTTCAAGCGCTTTGGGGCCAACGGTAGAAAAGGAAATATCTTTGTAGAAAAACTAGAGAGAATCATTCTCAGCAACCACTTTGGGATGTGTGCGTTCCACTCACAGAGTTTAACTTTTCTTTTCATGGAGCAGTTTGGAAACACTCTGTTTGTAAAGTCTGCAAGTGGATATTTGGACCTCTTTGAGGATTTCGTTGGAAACGGGATTTCTGCATATAACGCTAGATTGAAGAATTCTCAGTAACTTCTTTTGGGTGCGTGTGTTCAACTCACAGAGTTGTACCTTCCTTTAGAAAGAGCAGATTTGAAAGCCTCTTCTTGAGGAATTTGCAAGTGGAGATTTCAAGCGATTTGGGGCCAAAGGTAGAAAAGGATATATCTTCGAATAAAAACTAGAGAGAATCATTCTCAGCAACCACTATGGGATGTGTGCGTTCCACTCACAGAGTTTAACCTTTCTTTTCGTAGAGCAGTTTGGAAACACTCTGTTTGTAAAGTCTGCAAGTGGATATTTGGACCTCCTTGAGGATTTCGTTGGAAGCGGGATTTCTGCATATAACGCTAGACAGAAGAATTCTCAGTAATTCTTTGGGCTGCGTGTGTTCAACTCACAGAGTTGAACCTTCCTTTAGACAGAGCAGATTTGAAACCCTCTTTTTGTGGAATTTGCAAATGGAGATTTCAAGCGCTTTGGGGCCAATGGTAGAAATGGAAATATCTTCACATAAAGACTAGAGAGAATCATTCTCAGCAACCACTTTGTGATGGGTGCGTTCCACTCACAGAGTTTAACCTTTCTTTTCATAGAGCAGATTGGAAACACCCTGTTTGTAAAGTCTGCAAGTGGATATTTGGACCTCTTTGAGGATTTCATTGGAAACGGGATTTCTGCATATCTCGCTAGACAGAAGAATTCTCAGTAACTTCTTTGGGCTGTGTGTGTTCAACACACAGAGTTGATCTTTCCTTTAGACAGTGCAGATTTGACCCCTCTTTTTGTGGAATTTACAAGTGGAGATTTCAAGCGCTTTCGGGCCAACGGTAGAAAAGGAAACATCTTTGAATAAAAACTAGAGAGAATCATTCTCAGCAACCACTTTGTGATATGTGCGTTCCACTCACGCAGTTTAACCTTTCTTTTCATAGAGCAGTTTGGAAACAATCTGCATGTAAAGTCTGCAGGTGGATATTTGGACCTCTTTGAGGATTTCGTTGGAAACGTGATTTCTGCATCTAACGCTAGACAGAAGAATTCTCAGTAACTTCTTTGGGCTGTGTGTGTTCAACACACAGAGTTGTACCTTCCTTTAAACAGAGCAGATTTGAAACCCTCTTTTTGAGGAATTTGCAAGTGGAGATTTCAAGCGCTTTGGGGCCAACGGTAGAAAAGGAAATATCTTCCTCTAAAAACTTGAGAGAATCATTCTCAGCAACCACTATGGGATATGTGCGTTCCACTCACAGAGTTTAACTTTTCTTTTCATAGAGCAGTTTGCAAACACTCTGTTTGTAAAGTCTGCAAGTGGATATTTGGACCTCTTTGAGGATTTCGTTGGAAACGGGATTTCTGCATATAAAGCTAGGTAGAAGAATTCTCAGTAACTTCTTTGGGGTGCGTGTGTTCAACTCACAGAGTTGTACCTTTCTTTAGAAAGAGCAGATTTGAAACCCTCTTTTTCAGGAATTTGCAAGTGGAGATTTCAAGGGCTTTGGGGCCAACGGTAGAAAAGGAAATATCTTCGAATAAAAACTAGAGAGAATCATTCTCAGCAACCACTTTGGGATGTGTGCGTTCCCCTCACGGAGCTTAACCTTTCTTTTCGTAGAGCAGTTTCGAAACACTCTGTTTGTAAAGTCTGCAAGTGGATATTTGGACCTCCTTGAGGATTTCGTTGGAAGCGGGATTTCTGCATAAAACGCTAGACAGAAGAATTCTCAGTAATTCTTTGGGCTGCGTGTGTTCAACTCACCGAGTTGAACCTTCCTTTAGACAGAGCAGATTTGAAACCCTCTTTTTGTGGAATATACAAGTGGAGATTTCAAGCGCTTTGGGGCCAACGGTAGAAAAGGAAATATCTTTGTATAAAAACTAGAGAGAATCATTTTCAGCAACCTCTTGGTGATGTGTGCGTTCCACTCACAGAGTTTAACCTTTCTTTTCATAGAGTAGTTTGCAATCACTCTGTTTGCAAAGTCTGCAAGTGGATATTTGGACCTCTTTGAGGATTTCGTTGGAAACGGGATTTCTGCATATAACGGTAGAGAGAAGAATTCTCAGTAACTTCTTTGGGCTGTGTGTGTTCAAATCACAGAGTTGAACTTTCCTTTAGGCAGTGCAGATTTGAAGCCTCTTATTGTGGAAATTGCAAGTGGACATTTCAAACGCTTTGGGGCCAACGGTAGAAAAGGAAACATCTTCGTATAAAAACTAGAGAGAATCATTCTCAGCAACCACTTTGTGATATGTGCGTTCCACTCACGGAGTTTAACCTTTCTTTTCATAGAGCAGTTTGGAAACACTGTGTTTGAAAGTCTGCAAGTGGATATTTGGACATCTTTGAGGATTTCGTTGGAAACGGGATTTCTGCATATAACGCTAGACAGAAGAATTCTCAGTAACTTCTTTGGGCTGCGTGTGTTCAACTCACAGAGTTGTACATTCCTTTAGAGAGAGCAGATTTGAAACCCTCTTCTTGTGGAATTTGCAAGTGGAGATTTCAAGCAATTTGGGGCCAACGGTAGAAAAGGAAATATCATCGAATAAAAACTAGAGAGAATCATTCTCAGCAACCACTTTGGGATGTGTGCGTTCCACTCACAGAGTTTAACCTTTCTTTTCATAGAGCAGTTTGCAAACACTCTGTTTGTAAAGTCTGCAAGTGGATATTTTTACCTCTTTGAGGAGTTCGTTGGAAACGGGATTTCTGCATATAACGCTAGACAGAAGAATTCTCAGTAACTTCCTTGGTCTGTGTGAGTTCAACTCACAGAGTTGAACTTTCCTTTAGACAGTGCAGATTTGAACCCACTTTTTGTGGAATTTACAAGTGGAGATTTCAAGCGCTTTGGGGCCAACGGTAGAAAAGGAAATATCTTTGTAGAAAAACTAGAGAGAATCATTCTCAGCAACCACTTTGGGATGTGTGCGTTCCACTCACAGAGTTTAACTTTTCTTTTCATGGAGCAGTTTGGAAACACTCTGTTTGTAAAGTCTGCAAGTGGATATTTGGACCTCTTTGAGGATTTCGTTGGAAACGGGATTTCTGCATATAACGCTAGATTGAAGAATTCTCAGTAACTTCTTTGGGGTGCGTGTGTTCAACTCACAGAGTTGTACCTTCCTTTAGAAAGAGCAGATTTGAAAGCCTCTTCTTGAGGAATTTGCAAGTGGAGATTTCAAGCGATTTGGGGCCAAAGGTAGAAAAGGATATATCTTCGAATAAAAACTAGAGAGAATCATTCTCAGCAACCACTATGGGATGTGTGCGTTCCACTCACAGAGTTTAACCTTTCTTTTCGTAGAGCAGTTTGGAAACACTCTGTTTGTAAAGTCTGCAAGTGGATATTTGGACCTCCTTGAGGATTTCGTTGGAAGCGGGATTTCTGCATATAACGCTAGACAGAAGAATTCTCAGTAATTCTTTGGGCTGCGTGTGTTCAACTCACAGAGTTGAACCTTCCTTTAGACAGAGCAGATTTGAAACCCTCTTTTTGTGGAATTTGCAAATGGAGATTTCAAGCGCTTTGGGGCCAATGGTAGAAATGGAAATATCTTCACATAAAGACTAGAGAGAATCATTCTCAGCAACCACTTTGTGATGGGTGCGTTCCACTCACAGAGTTTAACCTTTCTTTTCATAGAGCAGATTGGAAACACCCTGTTTGTAAAGTCTGCAAGTGGATATTTGGACCTCTTTGAGGATTTTGTTGGAAACGGGATTTCTGCATATCTCGCTAGACAGAAGAATTCTCAGTAACTTCTTTGGGCTGTGTGTGTTCAACACAAAGAGTTGATCTTTAGTTTAGACAGTGCAGATTTGACCCCTCTTTTTGTGGAATTTACAAGTGGAGATTTCAAGCGCTTTCGGGCCAACGGTAGAAAAGGAAACATCTTTGAATAAAAACTAGAGAGAATCATTCTCAGCAACCACTTTGTGATATGTGCGTTCCACTCACGCAGTTTAACCTTTCTTTTCATTGAGCAGTTTGGAAACAATCTGCATGTAAAGTCTGCAGGTGGATATTTGGACCTCTTTGAGGATTTCGTTGGAAACGTGATTTCTGCATCTAACGCTAGACAGAAGAATTCTCAGTAACTTCTTTGGGCTGTGTGTGTTCAACACACAGAGTTGTACCTTCCTTTAGACAGAGCAGATTTGAAACCCTCTTTTTGAGGAATTTGCAAGTGGAGATTTCAAGCGCTTTGGGGCCAACGGTAGAAAAGGAAATATCTTCCTCTAAAAACTAGAGAGAATCATTCTCAGCAACCACTATGGGATATGTGCGTTCCACTCACAGAGTTTAACTTTTCTTTTCATAGAGCAGTTTGCAAACACTCTGTTTGTAAAGTCTGCAAGTGGATATTTGGACCTCTTTGAGGATTTCGTTGGAAACGGGATTTCTGCATATAAAGCTAGGTAGAAGAATTCTCAGTAACTTCTTTGGGGTGCGTGTGTTCAACTCACAGAGTTGTACCTTTCTTTAGAAAGAGCAGATTTGAAACCCTCTTTTTCAGGAATTTGCAAGTGGAGATTTCAAGGGCTTTGGGGCCAACGGTAGAAAAGGAAATATCTTCGAATAAAAACTAGAGAGAATCATTCTCAGCAACCACTTTGGGATGTGTGCGTTCCCCTCACAGAGCTTAACCTTTCTTTTCGTAGAGCAGTTTGGAAACACTCTGTTTGTAAAGTCTGGAAGTGGATATTTGGACCTCCTTGAGGATTTCGTTGGAAGCGGGATTTCTGCATAAAACGCTAGACAGAAGAATTCTCAGTAATTCTTTGGGCTGCGTGTGTTCAACTCACCGAGTTGAACCTTCCTTTAGACAGAGCAGATTTGAAACCCTCTTTTTGTGGAATATACAAGTGGAGATTTCAAGCGCTTTGGGGCCAACGGTAGAAAAGGAAATATCTTTGTATAAAAACTAGAGAGAATCATTTTCAGCAACCTCTTGGTGATGTGTGCGTTCCACTCACAGAGTTTAACCTTTCTTTTCATAGAGTAGTTTGCAATCACTCTGTTTGTAAAGTCTGCAAGTGGATATTTGGACCTCTTTGAGGATTTCGTTGGAAACGGGATTTCTGCATATAACGCTGGACAGAAGAATTGTCAGTAACTTCTTTGGTCTGCGTGTGTTCAACCCACAGAGTTGTAACTTCCTTTAGAAAAAGCAGATTTGAAACCCTCTTCTTGTGGAATTTGCTAGTGGAGATTTCAAGCGATTTGTGGCCAACGGTAGAAACGGAAATATCTTCGAATAAAAACTAGAGAGAATCATTCTCAGCAACCACTTTGGGATGTGTGCGTTCCACTCACAGAGTTTAACCTTTCTTTTCATAGAGTAGTTTTCAATCACTCTGTTTGCAAAGTCTGCAAGTGGATATTTGGACCTCTTTGAGGATTTCGTTGGAAACGGGATTTCTGCATATAACGGTAGAGAGAAGAATTCTCAGTAACTTCTTTGGGCTGTGTGTGTTCAAATCACAGAGTTGTACATTCCTTTAGAGAGAGCAGATTTGAAACCCTCTTCTTGTGGAATTTGCAAGTGGAGATTTCAAGCAATTTGGGGCCAACGGTAGAAAAGGAAATATCATCGAATAAAAACTAGAGAGAATCATTCTCAGCAACCACTTTGGGATGTGTGCGTTCCACTCACAGAGTTTAACCTTTCTTTTCATAGAGCAGTTTGCAAACACTCTGTTTGTAAAGTCTGCAAGTGGATATTTTTACCTCTTTGAGGAGTTCGTTGGAAACGGGATTTCTGCATATAACACTAGACAGAAGAATTCTCAGTAACTTCCTTGGTCTGTGTGAGTTCAACTCACAGAGTTGAACTTTCCTTTAGACAGTGCAGATTTGAACCCACTTTTTGTGGAATTTACAAGTGGAGATTTCAAGCGCTTTGGGGCCAACGGTAGAAAAGGAAATATCTTTGTAGAAAAACTAGAGAGAATCATTCTCAGCAACCACTTTGGGATGTGTGCGTTCCACTCACAGAGTTTAACTTTTCTTTTCATGGAGCAGTTTGGAAACACTCTGTTTGTAAAGTCTGCAAGTGGATATTTGGACCTCTTTGAGGATTTCGTTGGAAACGGGATTTCTGCATATAACGCTAGATTGAAGAATTCTCAGTAACTTCTTTGGGGTGCGTGTGTTCAACTCACAGAGTTGTACCTTCCTTTAGAAAGAGCAGATTTGAAAGCCTCTTCTTGAGGAATTTGCAAGTGGAGATTTCAAGCGATTTGGGGCCAAAGGTAGAAAAGGATATATCTTCGAATAAAAACTAGAGAGAATCATTCTCAGCAACCACTATGGGATGTGTGCGTTCCACTCACAGAGTTTAACCTTTCCTTTCGTAGAGCAGTTTGGAAACACTCTCTTTGTAAAGTCTGCAAGTGGATATTTGGACCTCCTTGAGGATTTCGTTGGAAGCGGGATTTCTGCATATAACGCTAGACAGAAGAATTCTCAGTAATTCTTTGGGCTGCGTGTGTTCAACTCACAGAGTTGAACCTTCCTTTAGACAGAGCAGATTTGAAACCCTCTTTTTGTGGAATTTGCAAATGGAGATTTCAAGCGCTTTGGGGCCAATGGTAGAAATGGAAATATCTTCACATAAAGACTAGAGAGAATCATTCTCAGCAACCACTTTGTGATGGGTGCGTTCCACTCACAGAGTTTAACCTTTCTTTTCATAGAGCAGATTGGAAACACCCTGTTTGTAAAGTCTGCAAGTGGATATTTGGACCTCTTTGAGGATTTCATTGGAAACGGGATTTCTGCATATAACGCTGGACAGAAGAATTGTCAGTAACTTCTTTGGTCTGCGTGTGTTCAACCCACAGAGTTGTAACTTCCTTTAGAAAAAGCAGATTTGAAACCCTCTTCTTGTGGAATTTGCTAGTGGAGATTTCAAGCGATTTGTGGCCAACGGTAGAAACGGAAATATCTTCGAATAAAAACTAGAGAGAATCATTCTCAGCAACCACTTTGGGATGTGTGCGTTCCACTCACAGAGTTTAACCTTTCTTTTCATAGAGTAGTTTTCAATCACTCTGTTTGCAAAGTCTGCAAGTGGATATTTGGACCTCTTTGAGGATTTCGTTGGAAACGGGATTTCTGCATATAACGGTAGAGAGAAGAATTCTCAGTAACTTCTTTGGGCTGTGTGTGTTCAAATCACAGAGTTGAACTTTCCTTTAGGCAGTGCAGATTTGAAGCCTCTTATTGTGGAAATTACAAGTGGACATTTCAAGCGCTTTGGGGCCAACGGTAGAAAAGGAAACATCTTCGTATAAAAACTAGAGAGAATCATTCTCAGCAACCACTTTGTGATATGTGCGTTCCACTCACGGAGTTTAACCTTTCTTTTCATAGAGCAGTTTGGAAACACTGTGTTTGAAAGTCTGCAAGTGGATATTTGGACATCTTTGAGGATTTCGTTGGAAACGGGATTTCTGCATATAACGCTAGACAGAAGAATTCTCAGTAACTTCTTTGGGCTGCGTGTGTTCAACTCACAGAGTTGTACATTCCTTTAGAGAGAGCAGATTTGAAACCCTCTTCTTGTGGAATTTGCAAGTGGAGATTTCAAGCAATTTGGGGCCAACGGTAGAAAAGGAAATATCATCGAATAAAAACTAGAGAGAATCATTCTCAGCAACCACTTTGGGATGTGTGCGTTCCACTCACAGAGTTTAACCTTTCTTTTCATAGAGCAGTTTGCAAACACTCTGTTTGTAAAGTCTGCAAGTGGATATTTTTACCTCTTTGAGGAGTTCGTTGGAAACGGGATTTCTGCATATAACACTAGACAGAAGAATTCTCAGTAACTTCCTTGGTCTGTGTGAGTTCAACTCACAGAGTTGAACTTTCCTTTAGACAGTGCAGATTTGAACCCACTTTTTGTGGAATTTACAAGTGGAGATTTCAAGCGCTTTGGGGCCAACGGTAGAAAAGGAAATATCTTTGTAGAAAAACTAGAGAGAATCATTCTCAGCAACCACTTTGGGATGTGTGCGTTCCACTCACAGAGTTTAACTTTTCTTTTCATGGAGCAGTTTGGAAACACTCTGTTTGTAAAGTCTGCAAGTGGATATTTGGACCTCTTTGAGGATTTCGTTGGAAACGGGATTTCTGCATATAACGCTAGATTGAAGAATTCTCAGTAACTTCTTTGGGGTGCGTGTGTTCAACTCACAGAGTTGTACCTTCCTTTAGAAAGAGCAGATTTGAAAGCCTCTTCTTGAGGAATTTGCAAGTGGAGATTTCAAGCGATTTGGGGCCAAAGGTAGAAAAGGATATATCTTCGAATAAAAACTAGAGAGAATCATTCTCAGCAACCACTATGGGATGTGTGCGTTCCACTCACAGAGTTTAACCTTTCCTTTCGTAGAGCAGTTTGGAAACACTCTCTTTGTAAAGTCTGCAAGTGGATATTTGGACCTCCTTGAGGATTTCGTTGGAAGCGGGATTTCTGCATATAACGCTAGACAGAAGAATTCTCAGTAATTCTTTGGGCTGCGTGTGTTCAACTCACAGAGTTGAACCTTCCTTTAGACAGAGCAGATTTGAAACCCTCTTTTTGTGGAATTTGCAAATGGAGATTTCAAGCGCTTTGGGGCCAATGGTAGAAATGGAAATATCTTCACATAAAGACTAGAGAGAATCATTCTCAGCAACCACTTTGTGATGGGTGCGTTCCACTCACAGAGTTTAACCTTTCTTTTCATAGAGCAGATTGGAAACACCCTGTTTGTAAAGTCTGCAAGTGGATATTTGGACCTCTTTGAGGATTTCATTGGAAACGGGATTTCTGCATATAACGCTGGACAGAAGAATTGTCAGTAACTTCTTTGGTCTGCGTGTGTTCAACCCACAGAGTTGTAACTTCCTTTAGAAAAAGCAGATTTGAAACCCTCTTCTTGTGGAATTTGCTAGTGGAGATTTCAAGCGATTTGTGGCCAACGGTAGAAACGGAAATATCTTCGAATAAAAACTAGAGAGAATCATTCTCAGCAACCACTTTGGGATGTGTGCGTTCCACTCACAGAGTTTAACCTTTCTTTTCATAGAGTAGTTTTCAATCACTCTGTTTGCAAAGTCTGCAAGTGGATATTTGGACCTCTTTGAGGATTTCGTTGGAAACGGGATTTCTGCATATAACGGTAGAGAGAAGAATTCTCAGTAACTTCTTTGGGCTGTGTGTGTTCAAATCACAGAGTTGAACTTTCCTTTAGGCAGTGCAGATTTGAAGCCTCTTATTGTGGAAATTACAAGTGGACATTTCAAGCGCTTTGGGGCCAACGGTAGAAAAGGAAACATCTTCGTATAAAAACTAGAGAGAATCATTCTCAGCAACCACTTTGTGATATGTGCGTTCCACTCACGGAGTTTAACCTTTCTTTTCATAGAGCAGTTTGGAAACACTGTGTTTGAAAGTCTGCAAGTGGATATTTGGACATCTTTGAGGATTTCGTTGGAAACGGGATTTCTGCATATAACGCTAGACAGAAGAATTCTCAGTAACTTCTTTGGGCTGCGTGTGTTCAACTCACAGAGTTGTACATTCCTTTAGAGAGAGCAGATTTGAAACCCTCTTCTTGTGGAATTTGCAAGTGGAGATTTCAAGCAATTTGGGGCCAACGGTAGAAAAGGAAATATCATCGAATAAAAACTAGAGAGAATCATTCTCAGCAACCACTTTGGGATGTGTGCGTTCCACTCACAGAGTTTAACCTTTCTTTTCATAGAGCAGTTTGCAAACACTCTGTTTGTAAAGTCTGCAAGTGGATATTTTTACCTCTTTGAGGAGTTCGTTGGAAACGGGATTTCTGCATATAACACTAGACAGAAGAATTCTCAGTAACTTCCTTGGTCTGTGTGAGTTCAACTCACAGAGTTGAACTTTCCTTTAGACAGTGCAGATTTGAACCCACTTTTTGTGGAATTTACAAGTGGAGATTTCAAGCGCTTTGGGGCCAACGGTAGAAAAGGAAATATCTTTGTAGAAAAACTAGAGAGAATCATTCTCAGCAACCACTTTGGGATGTGTGCGTTCCACTCACAGAGTTTAACTTTTCTTTTCATGGAGCAGTTTGGAAACACTCTGTTTGTAAAGTCTGCAAGTGGATATTTGGACCTCTTTGAGGATTTCGTTGGAAACGGGATTTCTGCATATAACGCTAGATTGAAGAATTCTCAGTAACTTCTTTGGGGTGCGTGTGTTCAACTCACAGAGTTGTACCTTCCTTTAGAAAGAGCAGATTTGAAAGCCTCTTCTTGAGGAATTTGCAAGTGGAGATTTCAAGCGATTTGGGGCCAAAGGTAGAAAAGGATATATCTTCGAATAAAAACTAGAGAGAATCATTCTCAGCAACCACTATGGGATGTGTGCGTTCCACTCACAGAGTTTAACCTTTCCTTTCGTAGAGCAGTTTGGAAACACTCTCTTTGTAAAGTCTGCAAGTGGATATTTGGACCTCCTTGAGGATTTCGTTGGAAGCGGGATTTCTGCATATAACGCTAGACAGAAGAATTCTCAGTAATTCTTTGGGCTGCGTGTGTTCAACTCACAGAGTTGAACCTTCCTTTAGACAGAGCAGATTTGAAACCCTCTTTTTGTGGAATTTGCAAATGGAGATTTCAAGCGCTTTGGGGCCAATGGTAGAAATGGAAATATCTTCACATAAAGACTAGAGAGAATCATTCTCAGCAACCACTTTGTGATGGGTGCGTTCCACTCACAGAGTTTAACCTTTCTTTTCATAGAGCAGATTGGAAACACCCTGTTTGTAAAGTCTGCAAGTGGATATTTGGACCTCTTTGAGGATTTCGTTGGAAACGGGATTTCTGCATTTCTCGCTAGACAGAAGAATTCTCAGTAACTTCTTTGGGCTGTGTGTGTTCAACACACAGAGTTGATCTTTCCTTTAGACAGTGCAGATTTGACCCCTCTTTTTGTGGAATTTACAAGTGGAGATTTCAAGCGCTTTCGGGCCAACGGTAGAAAAGGAAACATCTTTGAATAAAAACTAGAGAGAATCATTCTCAGCAACCACTTTGTGATATGTGCGTTCCACTCACGCAGTTTAACCTTTCTTTTCATAGAGCAGTTTGGAAACAATCTGCATGTAAAGTCTGCAGGTGGATATTTGGACCTCTTTGAGGATTTCGTTGGAAACGTGATTTCTGCATCTAACGCTAGACAGAAGAATTCTCAGTAACTTCTTTGGGCTGTGTGTGTTCAACACACAGAGTTGTACCTTCCTTTAGACAGAGCAGATTTGAAACCCTCTTTTTGAGGAATTTGCAAGTGGAGATTTCAAGCGCTTTGGGGCCAACGGTAGAAAAGGAAATATCTTCCTCTAAAAACTTGAGAGAATCATTCTCAGCAACCACTATGGGATATGTGCGTTCCACTCACAGAGTTTAACTTTTCTTTTCATAGAGCAGTTTGCAAACACTCTGTTTGTAAAGTCTGCAAGTGGATATTTGGACCTCTTTGAGGATTTCGTTGGAAACGGGATTTCTGCATATAAAGCTAGGTAGAAGAATTCTCAGTAACTTCTTTGGGGTGCGTGTGTTCAACTCACAGAGTTGTACCTTTCTTTAGAAAGAGCAGATTTGAAACCCTCTTTTTCAGGAATTTGCAAGTGGAGATTTCAAGGGCTTTGGGGCCAACGGTAGAAAAGGAAATATCTTCGAATAAAAACTAGAGAGAATCATTCTCAGCAACCACTTTGGGATGTGTGCGTTCCCCTCACAGAGCTTAACCTTTCTTTTCGTAGAGCAGTTTGGAAACACTCTGTTTGTAAAGTCTGGAAATGGATATTTGGACCTCCTTGAGGATTTCGTTGGAAGCGGGATTTCTGCATAAAACGCTAGACAGAAGAATTCTCAGTAATTCTTTGGGCTGCGTGTGTTCAACTCACCGAGTTGAACCTTCCTTTAGACAGAGCAGATTTGAAACCCTCTTTTTGTGGAATATACAAGTGGAGATTTCAAGTGCTTTGGGGCCAACGGTAGAAAAGGAAATATCTTTGTATAAAAACTAGAGAGAATCATTTTCAGCAACCTCTTGGTGATGTGTGCGTTCCACTCACAGAGTTTAACCTTTCTTTTCATAGAGCAGTTTGCAAACACTCTGTTTGTAAAGTCTGCAAGTGGATATTTGGACCTCTTTGAGGATTTCGTTGGAAACGGGGTTTCTGCATATAACGGTAGAGAGAAGAATTCTCAGTAACTTCTTTGGGCTGTGTGTGTTCAACTCACAGAGTTGAACTTTCCTTTAGGCAGTGCAGATTTGAAGCCTCTTATTGTGGAAATTACAAGTGGACATTTCAAGCGCTTTGGGGCCAACGGTAGAAAAGAAAATATCTTTGTATAAAAACTAGAGAGAATCATTCTCAGCAACCACTTTGTGATATGTGCGTTCCACTCACGGAGTTTAACCTTTCTTTTCATAGAGCAGTTTGGAAACACTGTGTTTGAAAGTCTGCAAGTGGATATTTGGACATCTTTGAGGATTTCGTTGGAAACGGGATTTCTGCATATAACTCTAGACAGAAGAATTCTCAGTAACTTCTTTGGGCTGCGTGTGTTCAACTCACAGAGTTGTACATTCCTTTAGAGAGAGCAGATTTGAAACCCTCTTCTTGTGGAATTTGCAAGTGGAGATTTCAAGCAATTTGGGGCCAACGGTAGAAAAGGAAATATCATCGAATTAAAACTAGAGAGAATCATTCTCAGCAACCACTTTGGGATGTTGTGCGTTCCACTCACAGAGCTTAACCTTTCTTTTCATAGAGCAGTTAGCAAACACTCTGTTTGTAAAGTCTGCAAGTGGATATTTTTACCTCTTTGAGGAGTTCGTTGGAAACGGGATTTCTGCATATAACGCTAGACAGAAGAATTCTCAGTAACTTCCTTGGTCTGTGTGAGTTCAACTCTCAGAGTTGAACTTTCCTTTAGACAGTGCAGATTTGAACTCACTTTTTGTGGAATTTACAAGTGGAGATTTCAAGCGCTTTGGGGCCAACGGTAGAAAAGGAAATATCTTTGTAGAAAAACTAGAGAGAATCATTCTCAGCAACCACTTTGGGATGTGTGCGTTCCACTCACAGAGTTTAAACTTTCTTTTCATAGAGCAGTTTGCAAACACTCTGTTTGTAAAGTCTGCAAGTGGATATTTGGACCTCTTTGAGGATTTCGTTGGAAACGGGATTTCTGCATATAAAGCTAGATAGAAGAATTCTCAGTAACTTCTTTGGGGTGCGTGTGTTCAACTCACAGAGTTGTACCTTTCTTTAGAAAGAGCAGATTTGAAACCCTCTTTTTGAGGAATTTGCAAGTGAAGATTTCAAGCGATTTGGGGCCAACGGTAGAAAAGGAAATATCTTTGTATAAAAACTAGAGAGAATCATTCTCAGCAACCACTTTGGGATGTGTGCGTTCCACTCACAGAGTTTAACCTTTCTTTTCATAGAGCAGTTTGCAAACACTCTGTTTGTAAAGTCTGCAAGTGGATATTTGGACCTCTTTGAGGATTTCGTTGGAAACGGGATTTCTGCATATAACGCTAGACAGAAGAATTCTCAGTAACTTCTTTGGGCTGCGTGTGTTCAACTCACAGAGTTGTACCTTTCTTTAGAAAGAGCAGATTTGAAACCCTCTTTTTGTGGAATTTGCAAGTGGAGATTTCAAGCGCTTTGGGGCCAACGGTAGAAATTGTAATATCTTCCTGTAAAAACTAGAGAGAATCATTCTCAGCAACCACTTTGGGATGTGTGCGTTCCACTCACAGAGTTTAACCTTTCTTTTCATAGAGCAGTTTGCAAACACTCTGTTTGTAAAGTCTGCAAGTGGATATTTGGACCTCTTTGAGGATTTCGTTGGAAACGGGATTTCTGCATATAACGCTAGACAGAAGAATTGTCAGTAACTTCTTTGGGCTGCGTGTGTTCAACCCACAGAGTTGTAACTTCCTTTAGAAAAAGCAGATTTGAAACCCTCTTCTTATGGAATTTGCTAGTGGAGATTTCAAGCGATTTGTGGCCAACGGTAGAAACGGAAATATCTTCGAATAAAAACTAGAGAGAATCATTCTCAGCAACCACTTTGGGATGTGTGCGTTCCACTCACAGAGTTTAACCTTTCTTTTCATAGAGTAGTTTGCAATCACTCTGTTTGCAAAGTCTGCAAGTGGATATTTGGACCTCTTTGAGGATTTCGTTGGAAACGGGATTTCTGCATATAACGGTAGAGAGAAGAATTCTCAGTAACTTCTTTGGGCTGTGTGTGTTCAAATCACAGAGTTGAACTTTCCTTTAGGCAGTGCAGATTTGAAGCCTCTTATTGTGGAAATTACAAGTGGACATTTCAAGCGCTTTGGGGCCAACGGTAGAAAAGGAAACATCTTCGTATAAAAACTAGAGAGAATCATTCTCAGCAACCACTTTGTGATATGTGCGTTCCACTCACAGAGTTTAACCTTTCTTTTCATAGAGCAGTTTGGAAACACTGTGTTTGAAAGTCTGCAAGTGGATATTTGGACATCTTTGAGGATTTCGTTGGAAACGGGATTTCTGCATATAACGCTAGACAGAAGAATTCTCAGTAACTTCTTTGGGCTGCGTGTGTTCAACTCACAGAGTTCTACATTCCTTTAGAGAGAGCAGATTTGAAACCCTCTTCTTGTGGAATTTGCAAGTGGAGATTTCAAGCAATTTGGGGCCAACGGTAGAAAAGGAAATATCATCGAATAAAAACTAGAGAGAATCATTCTCAGCAACCACTTTGGGATGTGTGCGTTCCACTCACAGAGTTTAACCTTTCTTTTCATAGAGCAGTTTGCAAACACTCTGTTTGTAAAGTCTGCTAGTGGATATTTTTACCTCTTTGAGGAGTTCGTTGGAAACGGGATTTCTGCATATAACGCTAGACAGAAGAATTCTCAGTAACTTCCTTGGTCTGTGTGAGTTCAACTCACAGAGTTGAACTTTCCTTTAGACAGTGCAGATTTGAACCCTCTTTTTGTGGAATTTACAAGTGGAGATTTCAAGCGCTTTGGGGCCAACGGTAGAAAAGGAAATATCTTTGTAGAAAAACTAGAGAGAATCATTCTCAGCAACCACTTTGGGATGTGTGCGTTCCACTCACAGAGTTTAACTTTTCTTTTCATGGAGCAGTTTGCAAACACTCTGTTTGTAAAGTCTGCAAGTGGATATTTGGACCTCTTTGAGGATTTCGTTGGAAACGGGATTTCTGCATATAACGCTAGATTGAAGAATTCTCAGTAACTTCTTTGGGGTGCGTGTGTTCAACTCACAGAGTTGTACCTTCCTTTAGAAAGAGCAGATTTGAAAGCCTCTTCTTGAGGAATTTGCAAGTGGAGATTTCAAGCGATTTGGGGCCAAAGGTAGAAAAGGATATATCTTCGAATAAAAACTAGAGAGAATCATTCTCAGCAACCACTATGGGATGTGTGCGTTCCACTCACAGAGTTTAACCTTTCTTTTCGTAGAGCAGTTTGGAAACACTCTGTTTGTAAAGTCTGCAAGTGGATATTTGGACCTCCTTGAGGATTTCGTTGGAAGCGGGATTTCTGCATATAACGCTAGACAGAAGAATTCTCAGTAATTCTTTGGGCTGCGTGTGTTCAACTCACAGAGTTGAACCTTCCTTTAGACAGAGCAGATTTGAAACCCTCTTTTTGTGGAATTTGCAAATGGAGATTACAAGCGCTTTGGGGCCAATGGTAGAAATGGAAATATCTTCACATAAAGACTAGAGAGAATCATTCTCAGCAACCACTTTGTGATGGGTGCGTTCCACTCACAGAGTTTAACCTTTCTTTTCATAGAGCAGATTGGAAACACCCTGTTTGTAAAGTCTGCAAGTGGATATTTGGACCTCTTTGAGGATTTCGTTGGAAACGGGATTTCTGCATATATCGCTAGACAGAAGAATTCTCAGTAACTTCTTTGGGCTGTGTGTGTTCAACACACAGAGTTGATCTTTCCTTTAGACAGTGCAGATTTGACCCCTCTTTTTGTGGAATTTGCAAGTGGAGATTTCAAGGGCTTTCGGGCCAACGGTAGAAAAGGAAACATCTTTGAATAAAAACTAGAGAGAATCATTCTCAACAACCACTTTGTGATATGTGCGTTCCACTCACGCAGTTTAACCTTTCTTTTCATAGAGCAGTTTGGAAACAATCTGCATGTAAAGTCTGCAGGTGGATATTAGGACCTCTTTGAGGATTTCGTTGGAAACGTGATTTCTGCATCTAACGCTAGACAGAAGAATTCTCAGTAACTTCTTTGGGCTGTGTGTGTTCAACACACAGAGTTGTACCTTCCTTTAGAGAGAGCAGATTTGAAACCCTCTTTTTGAGGAATTTGCAAGTGGAGATTTCAAGCGCTTTGGGGCCAACGGTAGAAAAGGAAATATCTTCCTCTAAAAACTAGAGAGAATCATTCTCAGCAACCACTATGGGATATGTGCGTTCCACTCAAAGAGTTTAACTTTTCTTTTCATAGAGCAGTTTGCAAACACTCTGTTTGTAAAGTCTGCAAGTGGATATTTGGACCCCTTTGGGGATTTCGTTGGAAACGGGATTTCTGCATATAAAGCTAGATAGAAGAATTCTCAGTAACTTCTTTGGGGTGCGTGTGTTCAACTGACAGAGTTGTACCTTTCTTTAGAAAGAGCAGATTTGAAACCCTCTTTTTCAGGAATTTGCAAGTGGAGATTTCAAGGGCTTTGGGGCCAACGGTAGAAAAGGAAATATCTTCGAATAAAAACTAGAGAGAATCATTCTCAGCAACCACTATGGGATGTGTGCGTTCCACTCACAGAGTTTAACCTTTCTTTTCGTAGAGCAGTTTGGAAACACTCTGTTTGTAAAGTCTGCAAGTGGATATTTGGACCTCCTTGAGGATTTCGTTGGAAGCGGGATTTCTGCATATAACGCTAGACAGAAGAATTCTCAGTAATTCTTTGGGCTGCGTGTGTTCAACTCACAGAGTTGAACCTTTCTTTAGACAGAGCAGATTTGAAACCCTCTTTTTGTGGAATATACAAGTGGAGATTTCAAGCGTTTTGGGGCCAACGGTAGAAAAGGAAATATTTTTGTATAAAAACTAGAGAGAATCATTCTCAGCAACCACTTTGTGATATGTGCGTTCCACTCACAGAGTTTAAACTTTCTTTTCATAGAGCAGTTTGCAAACACTCTGTTTGTAAAGTCTGCAAGTGGATATTTGGACCTCTTTGAGGATTTCGTTGGAAACGGGATTTCTGCATATAAAGCTAGATAGAAGAATTCTCAGTAACTTCTTTGGGGTGCGTGTGTTCAACTCACAGAGTTGTACCTTTCTTTAGAAAGAGCAGATTTGAAACCCTCTTTTTGAGGAATTTGCAAGTGAAGATTTCAAGCGATTTGGGGCCAACGGTAGAAAAGGAAATATCTTTGTATAAAAACTAGAGAGAATCATTCTCAGCAACCACTTTGGGATGTGTGCGATCCACTCACAGAGTTTAACCTTTCTTTTCATAGAGCAGTTTGCAAACACTCTGTTTGTAAAGTCTGCACGTGGATATTTGGACCTCTTTGAGGATTTCGTTGGAAACGGGATTTCTGCATATAACGCTAGACAGAAGAATTCTCAGTAACTTCTTTGGGCTGCGTGTGTTCAACTCACAGAGTTGTACCTTTCTTTAGAAAGAGCAGATTTGAAACCCTCTTTTTGTGGAATTTGCAAGTGGAGATTTCTAGCGCTTTGGGGCCAACGGTAGAAATGGTAATATCTTCCTGTAAAAACTAGAGAGAATCATTCTCAGCAACCACTTTGGGATGTGTGCGTTCCACTCACAGAGTTTAACCTTTCTTTTCATAGAGCAGTTTGCAAACACTCTGTTTGTAAAGTCTGCAAGTGGATATTTGGACCTCTTTGAGGATTTCGTTGGAAACGGGATTTCTGCATATAACGCTAGACAGAAGAATTGTCAGTAACTTCTTTGGGCTGCGTGTGTTCAACCCACAGAGTTGTAACTTCCTTTAGAAAAAGCAGATTTGAAACCCTCTTCTTGTGGAATTTGCTAGTGGAGATTTCAAGCGATTTGTGGCCAACGGTAGAAACGGAAATATCTTCGAATAAAAACTAGAGAGAATCATTCTCAGCAACCACTTTGGGATGTGTGCGTTCCACTCACAGAGTTTAACCTTTCTTTTCATAGAGTAGTTTGCAATCACTCTGTTTGCAAAGTCTGCAAGTGGATATTTGGACCTCTTTGAGGATTTCGTTGGAAACGGGATTTCTGCATATAACGGTAGAGAGAAGAATTCTCAGTAACTTCTTTGGGCTGCGTGTGTTCAACTCACAGAGTTGTACATTCCTTTAGAGAGAGCAGATTTGAAACCCTCTTCTTGTGGAATTTGCAAGTGGAGATTTCAAGCAATTTGGGGCCAACGGTAGAAAAGGAAATATCATCGAATAAAAACTAGAGAGAATCATTCTCAGCAACCACTTTGGGATGTGTGCGTTCCACTCACAGAGTTTAACCTTTCTTTTCATAGAGCAGTTTGCAAACACTCTGTTTGTAAAGTCTGCTAGTGGATATTTTTACCTCTTTGAGGAGTTCGTTGGAAACGGGATTTCTGCATATAACGCTAGACAGAAGAATTCTCAGTAACTTCCTTGGTCTGTGTGAGTTCAACTCACAGAGTTGAACTTTCCTTTAGACAGTGCAGATTTGAACCCTCTTTTTGTGGAATTTACAAGTGGAGATTTCAAGCGCTTTGGGGCCAACGGTAGAAAAGGAAATATCTTTGTAGAAAAACTAGAGAGAATCATTCTCAGCAACCACTTTGGGATGTGTGCGTTCCACTCACAGAGTTTAACTTTTCTTTTCATGGAGCAGTTTGCAAACACTCTGTTTGTAAAGTCTGCAAGTGGATATTTGGACCTCTTTGAGGATTTCGTTGGAAACGGGATTTCTGCATATAACGCTAGATTGAAGAATTCTCAGTAACTTCTTTGGGGTGCGTGTGTTCAACTCACAGAGTTGTACCTTCCTTTAGAAAGAGCAGATTTGAAAGCCTCTTCTTGAGGAATTTGCAAGTGGAGATTTCAAGCGATTTGGGGCCAAAGGTAGAAAAGGATATATCTTCGAATAAAAACTAGAGAGAATCATTCTCAGCAACCACTATGGGATGTGTGCGTTCCACTCACAGAGTTTAACCTTTCTTTTCGTAGAGCAGTTTGGAAACACTCTGTTTGTAAAGTCTGCAAGTGGATATTTGGACCTCCTTGAGGATTTCGTTGGAAGCGGGATTTCTGCATATAACGCTAGACAGAAGAATTCTCAGTAATTCTTTGGGCTGCGTGTGTTCAACTCACAGAGTTGAACCTTCCTTTAGACAGAGCAGATTTGAAACCCTCTTTTTGTGGAATTTGCAAATGGAGATTACAAGCGCTTTGGGGCCAATGGTAGAAATGGAAATATCTTCACATAAAGACTAGAGAGAATCATTCTCAGCAACCACTTTGTGATGGGTGCGTTCCACTCACAGAGTTTCACCTTTCTTTTCATAGAACAGATTGGAAACACCCTGTTTGTAAAGTCTGCAAGTGGATATTTGGACCTCTTTGAGGATTTCGTTGGAAACGGGATTTCTGCATATATCGCTAGACAGAAGAATTCTCAGTAACTTCTTTGGGCTGTGTGTGTTCAACACACAGAGTTGATCTTTCCTTTAGACAGTGCAGATTTGACCCCTCTTTTTGTGGAATTTGCAAGTGGAGATTTCAAGGGCTTTCGGGCCAACGGTAGAAAAGGAAACATCTTTGAATAAAAACTAGAGAGAATCATTCTCAGCAACCACTTTGTGATATGTGCGTTCCACTCACGCAGTTTAACCTTTCTTTTCATAGAGCAGTTTGGAAACAATCTGCATGTAAAGTCTGCAGGTGGATATTTGGACCTCTTTGAGGATTTCGTTGGAAACGTGATTTCTGCATCTAACGCTAGACAGAAGAATTTTCAGTAACTTCTTTGGGCTGTGTGTGTTCAACACACAGAGTTGTACCTTCCTTTAGACAGAGCAGATTTGAACCCCTCTTTTTGAGGAATTTGCAAGTGGAGATTTCAAGCGCTTTGGGGCCAACGGTAGAAAAGGAAATATCTTCCTCTAAAAACTAGAGAGAATCATTCTCAGCAACCACTATGGGATATGTGCGTTCCACTCACAGAGTTTAACTTTTCTTTTCATAGAGCAGTTTGCAAACACTCTGTTTGTAAAGTCTGCAAGTGGATATTTGGACCCCTTTGGGGATTTCGTTGGAAACGGGATTTCTGCATATAAAGCTAGATAGAAGAATTCTCAGTAACTTCTTTGGGGTGCGTGTGTTCAACTCACAGAGTTGTACCTTTCTTTAGAAAGAGCAGATTTGAAACCCTCTTTTTCAGGAATTTGCAAGTGGAGATTTCAAGGGCTTTGGGGCCAACGGTAGAAAAGGAAATATCTTCGAATAAAAACTAGAGAGAATCATTCTCAGCAACCACTTTGGGATGTGTGCGTTCCCCTCACAGAGCTTAACCTTTCTTTTCATAGAGCAGTTTGGAAACACTCTGTTTGTAAAGTCTGCAAGTGGATATTTGGACCTCCTTGAGGATTTCGTTGGAAGCGGGATTTCTGCATAAAACGCTAGACAGAAGAATTCTCAGTAATTCTTTGGGCTGCGTGTGTTCAACTCACCGAGTTGAACCTTCCTTTAGACAGAGCAGATTTGAAACCCTCTTTTTGTGGAATATACAAGTGGCGATTTCAAGCGCTTTGGGGCCAACGATAGAAAAGGAAATATCTTTGTATAAAAACTAGAGAGAATCATTTTCAGCAACCTCTTGGTGATGTGTGCGTTCCACTCACAGAGTTTAACCTTTCTTTTCATGGAGCAGTTTGCAAACACTCTGTTTGTAAAGTCTGCAAGTGGATATTTGGACCTCTTTGAGGATTTCGTTGGAAACGGGATTTCTGCATATAACGCTAGACAGAAGAATTCTCAGTAACTTCTTTGGGCTGCGTGTGTTCAACTCACAGAGTTGTACCTTTCTTTAGAAAGAGCAGATTTGAAACCCTCTTTTTGTGGAATTTGCAAGTGGAGATTTCAAGCGCTTTGGGGCCAACGGTAGAAATGGTAATATCTTCCTGTAAAAACTAGAGAGAATCATTCTCAGCAACCACTTTGGGATGTGTGCCTTCCACTCACAGAGTTTAAACTTTCTTTTCATAGAGCAGTTTGCAAACACTCTGTTTGTAAAGTCTGCAAGTGGATATTTGGACCTCTTTGAGGATTTCGTTGGAAACGGGATTTCTGCATATAACGCTGGACAGAAGAATTGTCAGTAACTTCTTTGGGCTGCGTGTGTTCAACCCACAGAGTTGTAACTTCCTTTAGAAAAAGCATATTTGAAACCCTCTTCTTGTGGAATTTGCTAGTGGAGATTTCAAGCGATTTGTGGCCAACGGTAGAAACGGAAATATCTTCGAATAAAAACTAGAGAGAATCATTCTCAGCAACCACTTTGGGATGTGTGCGTTCCACTCACAGAGTTTAACCTTTCTTTTCATAGAGTAGTTTTCAATCACTCTGTTTGCAAAGTCTGCAAGTGGATATTTGGACCTCTTTGAGGATTTCGTTGGAAACGGGATTTCTGCATATAACGGTAGAGAGAAGAATTCTCAGTAACTTCTTTGGGCTGTGTGTGTTCAAATCACAGAGTTGAACTTTCCTTTAGGCAGTGCAGATTTGAAGCCTCTTATTGTGGAAATTACAAGTGGACATTTCAAGCGCTTTGGGGCCAACGGTAGAAAAGGAAACATCTTCGTATAAAAACTAGAGAGAATCATTCTCAGCAACCACTTTGTGATATGTGCGTTCCACTCACGGAGTTTAACCTTTCTTTTCATAGAGCAGTTTGGAAACACTGTGTTTGAAAGTCTGCAAGTGGATATTTGGACATCTTTGAGGATTTCGTTGGAAACGGGATTTCTGCATATAACGCTAGACAGAAGAATTCTCAGTAACTTCTTTGGGCTGCGTGTGTTCAACTCACAGAGTTTTACATTCCTTTAGAGAGAGCAGATTTGAAACCCTCTTCTTGTGGAATTTGCAAGTGGAGATTTCAAGCAATTTGGGGCCAACGGTAGAAAAGGAAATATCATCGAATAAAAACTAGAGAGAATCATTCTCAGCAACCACTTTGGGATGTGTGCGTTCCACTCACAGAGTTTAACCTTTCTTTTCATAGAGCAGTTTGCAAACACTCTGTTTGTAAAGTCTGCAAGTGGATATTTTTACCTCTTTGAGGAGTTCGTTGGAAACGGGATTTCTGCATATAACGCTAGACAGAAGAATTTTCAGTAACTTCCTTGGTCTGTGTGAGTTCAACTCACAGAGTTGAACTTTCCTTTAGACAGTGCAGATTTGAACCCACTTTTTGTGGAATTTACAAGTGGAGATTTCAAGCGCTTTGGGGCCAACGGTAGAAAAGGAAATATCTTTGTAGAAAAACTAGAGAGAATCATTCTCAGCAACCACTTTGGGATGTGTGCGTTCCACTCACAGAGTTTAACTTTTCTTTTCATGGAGCAGTTTGGAAACACTCTGTTTGTAAAGTCTGCAAGTGGATATTTGGACCTCTTTGAGGATTTCGTTGGAAACGGGATTTCTGCATATAACGCTAGATTGAAGAATTCTCAGTAACTTCTTTGGGGTGCGTGTGTTCAACTCACAGAGTTGTACCTTCCTTTAGAAAGAGCAGATTTGAAAGCCTCTTCTTGAGGAATTTGCAAGTGGAGATTTCAAGCGATTTGGGGCCAAAGGTAGAAAAGGATATATCTTCGAATAAAAACTAGAGAGAATCATTCTCAGCAACCACTATGGGATGTGTGCGTTCCACTCACAGAGTTTAACCTTTCTTTTCGTAGAGCAGTTTGGAAACACTCTGTTTGTAAAGTCTGCAAGTGGATATTTGGACCTCCTTGAGGATTTCGTTGGAAGCGGGATTTCTGCATATAACGCTAGACAGAAGAATTCTCAGTAATTCTTTGGGCTGCGTGTGTTCAACTCACAGAGTTGAACCTTCCTTTAGACAGAGCAGATTTGAAACCCTCTTTTTGTGGAATTTGCAAATGGAGATTTCAAGCGATTTGGGGCCAATGGTAGAAATGGAAATATCTTCACATAAAGACTAGAGAGAATCATTCTCAGCAACTACTTTGTGATGGGTGCGTTCAACTCACAGAGTTTAACCTTTCTTTTCATAGAGCAGATTGGAAACACCCTGTTTGTAAAGTCTGCAAGTGGATATTTGGACCTCTTTGAGGATTTCGTTGGAAACGGGATTTCTGCATATCTCGCTAGACAGAAGAATTCTCAGTAACTTCTTTGGGCTGTGTGTGTTCAACACACAGAGTTGATCTTTCCTTTAGACAGTGCAGATTTGATCCCTCTTTTTGTGGAATTTACAAGTGGAGATTTCAAGCGCTATCGGGCCAACGGTAGAAAAGGAAACATCTTTGAATAAAAACTAGAGAGAATCATTCTCAGCAACCACTTTGTGATATGTGCGTTCCACTCACGCAGTTTAACCTTTCTTTTCATAGAGCAGTTTGGAAACAATCTGCATGTAAAGTCTGCAGGTGGATATTTGGACCTCTTTGAGGATTTCGTTGGAAACGTGATTTCTGCATCTAACGCTAGACAGAAGAATTCTCAGTAACTTCTTTGGGCTGTGTGTGTTCAACACACAGAGTTGTACCTTCCTTTAGACAGAGCAGATTTGAAACCCTCTTTTTGAGGAATTTGCAAGTGGAGATTTCAAGCGCTTTGGGGCCAACGGTAGAAAAGGAAATATCTTCCTCTAAAAACTAGAGAGAATCATTCTCAGCAACCACTATGGGATATGTGCGTTCCACTCACAGAGTTTAACTTTTCTTTTCATAGAGCAGTTTGCAAACACTCTGTTTGTAAAGTCTGCAAGTGGATATTTGGACCCCTTTGAGGATTTCGTTGGAAACGGGATTTCTGCATATAAAGCTAGGTAGAAGAATTCTCAGTAACTTCTTTGGGGTGCGTGTGTTCAACTCACAGAGTTGTACCTTTCTTTAGAAAGAGCAGATTTGAAACCCTCTTTTTCAGGAATTTGCAAGTGGAGATTTCAAGGGCTTTGGGGCCAACGGTAGAAAAGGAAATATCTTCGAATAAAAACTAGAGAGAATCATTCTCAGCAACCACTTTGGGATGAGTGCGTTCCCCTCACAGAGCTTAACCTTTCTTTTCGTAGAGCAGTTTGGAAACACTCTGTTTGTAAAGTCTGGAAGTGGATATTTGGACCTCCTTGAGGATTTCGTTGGAAGCGGGATTTCTGCATAAAACGCTAGACAGAAGAATTCTCAGTAATTCTTTGGGCTGCGTGTGTTCAACTCACCGAGTTGAACCTTCCTTTAGACAGAGCAGATTTGAAACCCTCTTTTTGTGGAATATACAAGTGGAGATTACAAGCGCTTTGGGGCCAACGGTAGAAAAGGAAATATCTTTGTATAAAAACTAGAGAGAATCATTTTCAGCAACCTCTTGGTGATGTGTGCGTTCCACTCACAGAGTTTAACCTTTCTTTTCATAGAGTAGTTTGCAATCACTCTGTTTGCAAAGTCTGCAAGTGGATATTTGGACCTCTTTGAGGATTTCGTTGGAAACGGGATTTCTGCATATAACGGTAGAGAGAAGAATTCTCAGTAACTTCTTTGGGCTGTGTGTGTTCAAATCACAGAGTTGAACTTTCCTTTAGGCAGTGCAGATTTGAAGCCTCTTATTGTGGAAATTGCAAGTGGACATTTCAAGCGCTTTGGGGCCAACGGTAGAAAAGGAAACATCTTCGTATAAAAACTAGAGAGAATCATTCTCAGCAACCCCTTTGTGATATGTGCGTTCCACTCACGGAGTTTAACCTTTCTTTTCATAGAGCAGTTTGGAAACACTGTGTTTGAAAGTCTGCAAGTGGATATTTGGACATCTTTGAGGATTTCGTTGGAAACGGGATTTCTGCATATAACGCTAGACAGAAGAATTCTCAGTAACTTCTTTGGGGTGCGTGTGTTCAACTCACAGAGTTGTACATTCCTTTAGAGAGAGCAGATTTGAAACCCTCTTCTTGTGGAATTTGCAAGTGGAGATTTCAAGCAATTTGGGGCCAACGGTAGAAAAGGAAATATCATCGAATAAAAACTAGAGAGAATCATTCTCAGCAACCACTTTGGGATGTGTGCGTTCCACTCACAGAGTTTAACCTTTCTTTTCATAGAGCAGTTTGCAAACACTCTGTTTGTAAAGTCTGCAAGTGGATATTTTTACCTCTTTGAGGAGTTCGTTGGAAACGGGATTTCTGCATATAACGCTAGACAGAAGAATTCTCAGTAACTTCCTTGGTCTGTGTGAGTTCAACTCACAGAGTTGAACTTTCCTTTAGACAGTGCAGATTTGAACCCACTTTTTGTGGAATTTACAAGTGGAGATTTCAAGCGCTTTGGGGCCAACGGTAGAAAAGGAAATATCTTTGTAGAAAAACTAGAGAGAATCATTCTCAGCAACCACTTTGGGATGTGTGCGTTCCACTCACAGAGTTTAACTTTTCTTTTCATGGAGCAGTTTGGAAACACTCTGTTTGTAAAGTCTGCAAGTGGATATTTGGACCTCTTTGAGGATTTCGTTGGAAACGGGATTTCTGCATATAACGCTAGATTGAAGAATTCTCAGTAACTTCTTTGGGGTGCGTGTGTTCAACTCACAGAGTTGTACCTTCCTTTAGAAAGAGCAGATTTGAAAGCCTCTTCTTGAGGAATTTGCAAGTGGAGATTTCAAGCGCTTTGGGGCCAATGGTAGAAATGGAAATATCTTCACATAAAGACTAGAGAGAATCATTCTCAGCAACCACTTTGTGATGGGTGCGTTCCACTCACAGAGTTTAACCTTTCTTTTCATAGAGCAGATTGGAAACACTCTGTTTGTAAAGTCTGCAAGTGGATATTTGGACCTCTTTGAGGATATCGTTGGAAACGGGATTTCTGCATATAACGCTAGATTGAAGAATTCTCAGTAACTTCTTTGGGGTGCGTGTGTTCAACTCACAGAGTTGTACCTTCCTTTAGAAAGAGCAGATTTGAAAGCCTCTTCTTGAGGAATTTGCAAGTGGAGATTTCAAGCGATTTGGGGCCAAAGGTAGAAAAGGATATATCTTCGAATAAAAACTAGAGAGAATCATTCTCAGCAACCACTATGGGATGTGTGCGTTCCACTCACAGAGTTTAACCTTTCTTTTCGTAGAGCAGTTTGGAAACACTCTGTTTGTAAAGTCTGCAAGTGGATATTTGGACCTCCTTGAGGATTTCGTTGGAAGCGGGATTTCTGCATATAACGCTAGACAGAAGAATTCTCAGTAACTTCTTTGGGCTGTGTGTGTTCAACACACAGAGTTGATCTTTCCTTTAGACAGTGCAGATTTGACCCCTCTTTTTGTGGAATTTACAAGTGGAGATTTCAAGGGCTTTCGGGCCAACGGTAGAAAAGGAAACATCTTTGAATAAAAACTAGAGAGAATCATTCTCAGCAACCACTATGTGATATGTGCGTTCCACTCACGCAGTTTAACCTTTCTTTTCATAGAGCAGTTTGGAAACAATCTGCATGTAAAGTCTGCAGGTGGATATTTGGACCTCTTTGAGGATTTCGTTGGAAACGTGATTTCTGCATCTAACGATAGACAGAAGAATTCTCAGTAACTTCTTTGGGCTGTGTGTGTTCAACACACAGAGTTGTAACTTCCTTTAGACAGAGCAGATTTGAAACCCTCTTTTTGAGGAATTTGCAAGTGGAGATTTCAAGCGCTTTGGGGCCAACGGTAGAAAAGGAAATATCTTCCTCTAAAAACTAGAGAGAATCATTCTCAGCAACCACTATGGGATATGTGCGTTCCACTCACAGAGTTGAACTTTTCTTTTCATAGAGCAGTTTGCAAACACTCTGTTTGTAAAGTCTGCGAGTGGATATTTGGACCCCTTTGAGGATTTCGTTGGAAACGGGATTTCTGCATATAAAGCTAGATAGAAGAATTCTCAGTAACTTCTTTGGGTTGCGTGTGTTCAACTCACAGAGTTGTACCTTTCTTTAGAAAGAGCAGATTTGAAACCCTCTTTTTCAGGAATTTGCAAGTGGAGATTTTAAGTGCTTTGGGGCCAACGGTAGAAAGGGAAATATCTTCCAATAAAAACTAGAGAGAATCATTCTCAGCAACCACTTTGGGATGTGTGCGTTCCCCTCACAGAGCTTAACCTTTCTTTTCGTAGAGCAGTTTGGAAACACTCTGTTTGTAAAGTCTGCAAGTGGATATTTGTACCTCTTTGAGGATTTCGTTGGAAGCGGGATTTCTGCATAAAACGCTAGACAGAAGAATTCTCAGTAATTCATTGGGCTGCGTGTGTTCAACTCACCGAGTTGAACCTTCCTTTAGACAGAGCAGATTTGAAACCCTCTTTTTGTGGAATATACAAGTGGCGATTTCAAGCGCTTTGGGGCCAACGGTAGAAAAGGAAATATCTTTGTATAAAAACTAGAGAGAATGATTCTCAGATACCACTTTGGGATGTGTGCGATCCACTCACAGAGTTTAACCTTTCTTTTCATAGAGCAGTTTGGAAACAATCTGCATGTAAAGTCTGCAGGTGGATATTTGGACCTCTTTGAGGATTTCGTTGGAAACGTGATTTCTGCATCTAACGCTAGACAGAAGAATTCTCAGTAACTTCTTTGGGCTGTGTGTGTTCAACACACAGAGTTGTACCTTCCTTTAGACAGAGCAGATTTGAAACCCTCTTTTTGAGGAATTTGCAAGTGGAGATTTCAAGCGCTTTGGGGCCAACGGTAGAAAAGGAAATATCTTCCTCTAAAAACTAGAGAGAATCATTCTCAGCAACCACTATGGGATATGTGCGTTCCACTCACAGAGTTTAACTTTTCTTTTCATAGAGCAGTTTGCAAACACTCTGTTTGTAAAGTCTGCAAGTGGATATTTGGACCTCTTTGAGGATTTCGTTGGAAACGGGATTTCTGCATATAAAGCTAGATAGAAGAATTCTCAGTAACTTCTTTGGGGTGCGTGTGTTCAACTCACAGAGTTGTACCTTTCTTTAGAAAGAGCAGATTTGAAACCCTCTTTTTCAGGAATTTGCAAGTGGAGATTTCAAGGGCTTTGGGGCCAACGGTAGAAAAGGAAATATCTTCGAATAAAAACTAGAGAGAATCATTCTCAGCAACCACTTTGGGATGTGTGCGTTCCCCTCACAGAGCTTAACCTTTCTTTTCGTAGAGCAGTTTGGAAACACTCTGTTTGTAAAGTCTGGAAGTGGATATTTGGACCTCCTTGAGGATTTCGTTGGAAGCGGGATTTCTGCATAAAACGCTAGACAGAAGAATTCTCAGTAATTCTTTGGGCTGCGTGTGTTCAACTCACCGAGTTGAACCTTCCTTTAGACAGAGCAGATTTGAAACCCTCTTTTTGTGGAATATACAAGTGGAGATTTCAAGCGCTTTGGGGCCAACGATAGAAAAGGAAATATCTTTGTATAAAAACTAGAGAGAATCATTTTCAGCAACCTCTTGGTGATGTGTGCGTTCCACTCACAGAGTTTAACCTTTCTTTTCATAGAGTAGTTTGCAATCACTCTGTTTGCAAAGTCTGCAAGTGGATATTTGGACCTCTTTGAGGATTTCGTTGGAAACGGGATTTCTGCATATAACGGTAGACAGAAGAATTCTCAGTAACTTCTTTGGGCTGTGTGTGTTCAAATCACAGAGTTGAACTTTCCTTTAGGCAGTGCAGATTTGAAGCCTCTTATTGTGGAAATTGCAAGTGGACATTTCAAGCGCTTTGGGGCCAACGGTAGAAAAGGAAACATCTTCGTATAAAAACTAGAGAGAATCATTCTCAGCAACCACTTTGTGATATGTGCGTTCCACTCACGGAGTTTAACCTTTCTTTTCATAGAGCAGTTTGGAAACACTGTGTTTGAAAGTCTGCAAGTGGATATTTGGACATCTTTGAGGATTTCGTTGGAAACGGGATTTCTGCATATAACGCTAGACAGAAGAATTCTCAGTAACTTCTTTGGGCTGCGTGTGTTCAACTCACAGAGTTGTACATTCCTTTAGAGAGAGCAGATTTGAAACCCTCTTCTTGTGGAATTTGCAAGTGGAGATTTCAAGCAATTTGGGGCCAACGGTAGAAAAGGAAATATCATCGAATAAAAACTAGAGAGAATCATTCTCAGCAACCACTTTGGGATGTGTGCGTTCCACTCACAGAGTTTAACCTTTCTTTTCATAGAGCAGTTTGCAAACACTCTGTTTGTAAAGTCTGCAAGTGGATATTTTTACCTCTTTGAGGAGTTCGTTGGAAACGGGATTTCTGCATATAACGCTAGACAGAAGAATTCTCAGTAACTTCCTTGGTCTGTGTGAGTTCAACTCACAGAGTTGAACTTTCCTTTAGACAGTGCAGATTTGAACCCACTTTTTGTGGAATTTACAAGTGGAGATTTCAAGCGCTTTGGGGCCAACGGTAGAAAAGGAAATATCTTTGTAGAAAAACTAGAGAGAATCATTCTCAGCAACCACTTTGGGATGTGTGCGTTCCACTCACAGAGTTTAACTTTTCTTTTCATGGAGCAGTTTGGAAACACTCTGTTTGTAAAGTCTGCAAGTGGATATTTGGACCTCTTTGAGGATTTCGTTGGAAACGGGATTTCTGCATATAACGCTAGATTGAAGAATTCTCAGTAACTTCTTTGGGGTGCGTGTGTTCAACTCACAGAGTTGTACCTTCCTTTAGAAAGAGCAGATTTGAAAGCCTCTTCTTGAGGAATTTGCAAGTGGAGATTTCAAGCGATTTGGGGCCAAAGGTAGAAAAGGATATATCTTCGAATAAAAACTAGAGAGAATCATTCTCAGCAACCACTATGGGATGTGTGCGTTCCACTCACAGAGTTTAACCTTTCTTTTCGTAGAGCAGTTTGGAAACACTCTGTTTGTAAAGTCTGCAAGTGGATATTTGGACCTCCTTGAGGATTTCGTTGGAAGCGGGATTTCTGCATATAACGCTAGACAGAAGAATTCTCAGTAATTCTTTGGGCTGCGTGTGTTCAACTCACAGAGTTGAACCTTCCTTTAGACAGAGCAGATTTGAAACCCTCTTTTTGTGGAATTTGCAAATGGAGATTTCAAGCGCTTTGGGGCCAATGGTAGAAATGGAAATATCTTCACATAAAGACTAGAGAGAATCATTCTCAGCAACCACTTTGTGATGGGTGCGTTCCACTCACAGAGTTTAACCTTTCTTTTCATAGAGCAGATTGGAAACACCCTGTTTGTAAAGTCTGCAAGTGGATATTTGGACCTCTTTGAGGATTTCGTTGGAAACGGGATTTCTGCATATATCGCTAGACAGAAGAATTCTCAGTAACTTCTTTGGGCTGTGTGTGTTCAACACACAGAGTTGATCTTTCCTTTAGACAGTGCAGATTTGACCCCTCTTTTTGTGGAATTTACAAGTGGAGATTTCAAGCGCTTTCGGGCCAACGGTAGAAAAGGAAACATCTTTGAATAAAAACTAGAGAGAATCATTCTCAGCAACCACTTTGTGATATGTGCGTTCCACTTACGCAGTTTAACCTTTCTTTTCATAGAGCAGTTTGGAAACAATCTGCATGTAACGTCTGCAGGTGGATATTTGGACCTCTTTGAGGATTTCGTTGGAAACGTGATTTCTGCATCTAACGCTAGACAGAAGAATTCTCAGTAACTTCTTTGGGCTGTGTGTGTTCAACACACAGAGTTGTACCTTCCTTTAGACAGAGCAGATTTGAAACCCTCTTTTTGAGGAATTTGCAAGTGGAGATTTCAAGCGCTTTGGGGCCAACGGTAGAAAAGGAAATATCTTCCTCTAAAAACTAGAGAGAATCATTCTCAGCAACAACTATGGGATATGTGCGTTCCACTCACAGAGTTTAACTTTTCTTTTCATAGAGCAGTTTGCAAACACTCTGTTTGTAAAGTCTGCAAGTGGATATTTGGACCTCTTTGAGGATTTCGTTGGAAACGGGATTTCTGCATATAAAGCTAGGTAGAAGAATTCTCAGTAACTTCTTTGGGGTGCGTGTGTTCAACTCACAGAGTTGTACCTTCCTTTAGAAAGAGCAGATTTGAAACCCTCTTTTTCAGGAATTTGCAAGTGGAGATTTCAAGGGCTTTGGGGCCAACGGTAGAAAAGGAAATATCTTCGAATAAAAACTAGAGAGAATCATTCTCAGCAACCACTTTGGGATGTGTGCGTTCCCCTCACAGAGCTTAACCTTTCTTTTCGTAGAGCAGTTTGGAAACACTCTGTTTGTAAAGTCTGGAAGTGGATATTTGGACCTCCTTGAGGATTTCGTTGGAAGCGGGATTTCTGCATAAAACGCTAGACAGAAGAATTCTCAGTAATTCTTTGGGCTGCGTGTGTTCAACTCACCGAGTTGAACCTTCCTTTAGACAGAGCAGATTTGAAACCCTCTTTTTGTGGAATATACAAGTGGAGATTTCAAGCGCTTAGGGGCCAACGGTAGAAAAGGAAATATCTTTGTATAAAAACTAGAGAGAATCATTTTCAGCAACCTCTTGGTGATGTGTGCGTTCCACTCACAGAGTTTAACCTTTCTTTTCATAGAGTAGTTTGCAATCACTCTGTTTGCAAAGTCTGCAAGTGGATATTTGGACCTCTTTGAGGATTTCGTTGGAAACGGGATTTCTGCATATAACGGTAGAGAGAAGAATTCTCAGTAACTTCTTTGGGCTGTGTGTGTTCAAATCACAGAGTTGAACTTTCCTTTAGGCAGTGCAGATTTGAAGCCTCTTATTGTGGAAATTGCAAGTGGACATTTCAAGCGCTTTGGGGCCAACGGTAGAAAAGGAAACATCTTCGTATAAAAACTAGAGAGAATCATTCTCAGCAACCACTTTGTGATATGTGCGTTCCACTCACGGAGTTTAACCTTTCTTTTCATAGAGCAGTTTGGAAACACTGTGTTTGAAAGTCTGCAAGTGGATATTTGGACATCTTTGAGGATTTCGTTGGAAACGGGATTTCTGCATATAACGCTAGACAGAAGAATTCTCAGTAACTTCTTTGGGCTGCGTGTGTTCAACTCACAGAGTTGTACATTCCTTTAGAGAGAGCAGATTTGAAACCCTCTTCTTGTGGAATTTGCAAGTGGAGATTTCAAGCAATTTGGGGCCAACGTTAGAAAAGGAAATATCATCGAATAAAAACTAGAGAGAATCATTCTCAGCAACCACTTTGGGATGTGTGCGTTCCACTCACAGAGTTTAACCTTTCTTTTCATAGAGCAGTTTGCAAACACTCTGTTTGTAAAGTCTGCAAGTGGATATTTTTACCTCTTTGAGGAGTTCGTTGGAAACGGGATTTCTGCATATAACGCTAGACAGAAGAATTCTCAGTAACTTCCTTGGTCTGTGTGAGTTCAACTCACAGAGTTGAACTTTCCTTTAGACAGTGCAGATTTGAACCCACTTTTTGTGGAATTTACAAGTGGAGATTTCAAGCGCTTTGGGGCCAACTGTAGAAAAGGAAATATCTTTGTAGAAAAACTAGAGAGAATCATTCTCAGCAACCACTTTGGGATGTGTGCGTTCCACTCACAGAGTTTAACGTTTCTTTTCATGGAGCAGTTTGGAAACACTCTGTTTGTAAAGTCTGCAAGTGGATATTTGGACCTCTTTGAGGATTTTGTTGGAAACGGGATTTCTGCATATAACGCTAGATTGAAGAATTCTCAGTAACTTCTTTGGGGTGCGTGTGTTCAACTCACAGAGTTGTACCTTCCTTTAGAAAGAGCAGATTTGAAAGCCTCTTCTTGAGGAATTTGCAAGTGGAGATTTCAAGCGATTTGGGGCCAAAGGTAGAAAAGGATATATCTTCGAATAAAAACTAGAGAGAATCATTCTCAGCAACCACTATGGGATGTGTGCGTTCCACTCACAGAGTTTAACCTTTCTTTTCGTAGAGCAGTTTGGAAACACTCTGTTTGTAAAGTCTGCAAGTGGATATTTGGACCTCCTTGAGGATTTCGTTGGAAGCGGGATTTCTGCATATAACGCTAGACAGAAGAATTCTCAGTAATTCTTTGGGCTGCGTGTGTTCAACTCACAGAGTTGAACCTTCCTTTAGACAGAGCAGATTTGAAACCCTCTTTTTGTGGAATTTGCAAATGGAGATTTCAAGCGCTTTGGGGCCAATGGTAGAAATGGAAATATCTTCACATAAAGACTAGAGAGAATCATTCTCAGCAACCACTTTGTGATGGGTGCGTTCCACTCACAGAGTTTAACCTTTCTTTTCATAGAGCAGATTGGAAACACCCTGTTTGTAAAGTCTGCAAGTGGATATTTGGACCTCTTTGAGGATTTCGTTGGAAACGGGATTTCTCCATATCTCGCTAGACAGAAGAATTCTCAGTAACTTCTTTGGGCTGTGTGTGTTCAACACACAGAGTTGATCTTTCCTTTAGACAGTGCAGATTTGACCCCTCTTTTTGTGGAATTTACAAGTGGAGATTTCAAGCGCTTTCGGGCCAACGGTAGAAAAGGAAACATCTTTGAATAAAAACTAGAGAGAATCATTCTCAGCAACCACTTTGTGATATGTGCGTTCCACTCACGCAGTTTAACCTTTCTTTTAATAGAGCAGTTTGGAAACAATCTGCATGTAAAGTCTGCAGGTGGATATTTGGACCTCTTTGAGGATTTCGTTGGAAACGGGATTTCTGCATCTAACGCTAGACAGAAGAATTCTCAGTAACTTCTTTGGGCTGTGTGTGTTCAACACACAGAGTTGTACCTTCCTTTAGACAGAGCAGATTTGAAACCCTCTTTTTGAGGAATTTGCAAGTGGAGATTTCAAGCGCTTTGGGGCCAACGGTAGAAAAGGAAATATCTTCCTCTAAAAACTAGAGAGAATCATTCTCAGCAACCACTATGGGATATGTGCGTTCCACTCACAGAGTTTAACTTTTCTTTTCATAGAGCAGTTTGCAAACACTCTGTTTGTAAAGTCTGCAAGTGGATATTTGGACCTCTTTGAGGATTTCGTTGGAAACGGGATTTCTGCATATAAAGCTAGGTAGAAGAATTCTCAGTAACTTCTTTGGGGTGCGTGTGTTCAACTCACAGAGTTGTACCTTTCTTTAGAAAGAGCAGATTTGAAACCCTCTTTTTCAGGAATTTGCAAGTGGAGATTTCAAGGGCTTTGGGGCCAACGGTAGAAAAGGAAATATCTTCGAATAAAAACTAGAGAGAATCATTCTCAGCAACCACTTTGGGATGTGTGCGTTCCCCTCACAGAGCTTAACCTTTCTTTTCGTAGAGCAGTTTGGAAACACTCTGTTTGTAAAGTCTGCAAGTGGATATTTGGACCTCCTTGAGGATTTCGTTGGAAGCGGGATTTCTGCATAAAACGCTAGACAGAAGAATTCTCAGTAATTCTTTGGGCTGCGTGTGTTCAACTCACCGAGTTGAACCTTCCTTTAGACAGAGCAGATTTGAAACCCTCTTTTTGTGGAATATACAAGTGGAGATTTCAAGCGCTTTGGGGCCAACGGTAGAAAAGGAAATATCTTTGTATAAAAACTAGAGAGAATCATTTTCAGCAACCTCTTGGTGATGTGTGCGTTCCACTCACAGAGTTTAACCTTTCTTTTCATAGAGTAGTTTGCAATCACTCTGTTTGCAAAGTCTGCAAGTGGATATTTGGACCTCTTTGAGGATTTCGTTGGAAACGGGATTTCTGCATATAACGGTAGAGAGAAGAATTCTCAGTAACTTCTTTGGGATGTGTGTTTTCAAATCACAGAGTTGAACTTTCCTTTATGCAGTGCAGATTTGAAGCCTCTTATTGTGGAAATTGCAAGTGGACATTTCAAGCGCTTTGGGGCCAACGGTAGAAAAGGAAACATCTTCGTATAAAATTAGAGAGAATCATTCTCAGCAACCACTTTGTGATATGTGCGTTCCACTCACGGAGTTTAACCTTTCTTTTCATAGAGCAGTTTGGAAACACTGTGTTTGAAAGTCTGCAAGTGGATATTTGGACATCTTTGAGGATTTCGTTGGAAACGGGATTTCTGCATATAACGCTAGACAGAAGAATTCTCAGTAACTTCTTTGGGCTGCGTGTGTTCAACTCACAGAGTTGTACATTCCTTTAGAGAGAGCAGATTTGAAACCCTCTTCTTGTGGAATTTGCAAGTGGAGATTTCAAGCAATTTGGGGCCAACGGTAGAAAAGGAAATATCATCGAATAAAAACTAGAGAGAATCATTCTCAGCAACCACTTTGGGATGTTGTGCGTTCCACTCACAGAGTTTAACCTTTCTTTTCATAGAGCAGTTTGCAAACACTCTGTTTGTAAAGTCTGCAAGTGGATATTTTTACCTCTTTGACGAGTTCGTTGGAAACGGGATTTCTGCATATAACGCTAGACAGAAGAATTCTCAGTAACTTCCTTGGTCTGTGTGAGTTCAACTCACAGAGTTGAACTTTCCTTTAGACAGTGCAGAGTTGAACCCTCTTTTTGTGGAATTTACAAGTGGAGATTTCAAGCGCTTTGGGGCCAACGGTAGAAAAGGAAATATCTTTGTAGAAAAACTAGAGAGAATCATTCTCAGCAACCACTTTGGGATGTGTGCGTTCCACTCACAGAGTTTAACTTTTCTTTTCATGGAGCAGTTTGGAAACACTCTGTTTGTAAAGTCTGCAAGTGGATATTTGGACCTCTTTGAGGATATCGTTGGAAACGGGATTTCTGCATATAACGCTAGATTGAAGAATTCTCAGTAACTTCTTTGGGGTGCGTGTGTTCAACTCACAGAGTTGTACCTTCCTTTAGAAAGAGCAGATTTGAAAGCCTCTTCTTGAGGAATTTGCAAGTGGAGATTTCAAGCGATTTGGGGCCAAAGGTAGAAAAGGATATATCTTCGAATAAAAACTAGAGAGAATCATTCTCAGCAACCACTATGGGATGTGTGCGTTCCACTCACAGAGTTTAACCTTTCTTTTCGTAGAGCAGTTTGGAAACACTCTGTTTGTAAAGTCTGCAAGTGGATATTTGGACCTCCTTGAGGATTTCGTTGGAAGCGGGATTTCTGCATATAACGCTAGACAGAAGAATTCTCAGTAACTTCTTTGGGCTGTGTGTGTTCAACACACAGAGTTGATCTTTCCTTTAGACAGTGCAGATTTGACCCCTCTTTTTGTGGAATTTACAAGTGGAGATTTCAAGGGCTTTCGGGCCAACGGTAGAAAAGGAAACATCTTTGAATAAAAACTAGAGAGAATCATTCTCAGCAACCACTATGTGATATGTGCGTTCCACTCACGCAGTTTAACCTTTCTTTTCATAGAGCAGTTTGGAAACAATCTGCATGTAAAGTCTGCAGGTGGATATTTGGACCTCTTTGAGGATTTCGTTGGAAACGTGATTTCTGCATCTAACGATAGACAGAAGAATTCTCAGTAACTTCTTTGGGCTGTGTGTGTTCAACACACAGAGTTGTACCTTCCTTTAGACAGAGCAGATTTGAAACCCTCTTTTTGAGGAATTTGCAAGTGGAGATTTCAAGCGCTTTGGGGCCAACGGTAGAAAAGGAAATATCTTCCTCTAAAAACTAGAGAGAATCATTCTCAGCAACCACTATGGGATATGTGCGTTCCACTCACAGAGTTTAACTTTTCTTTTCATAGAGCAGTTTGCAAACACTCTGTTTGTAAAGTCTGCGAGTGGATATTTGGACCCCTTTGAGGATTTCGTTGGAAACGGGATTTCTGCATATAAAGCTAGATAGAAGAATTCTCAGTAACTTCTTTGGGGTGCGTGTGTTCAACTCACAGAGTTGTACCTTTCTTTAGAAAGAGCAGATTTGAAACCCTCTTTTTCAGGAATTTGCAAGTGGAGATTTTAAGTGCTTTGGGGCCAACGGTAGAAAGGGAAATATCTTCCAATAAAAACTAGAGAGAATCATTCTCAGCAACCACTTTGGGATGTGTGCGTTCCCCTCACAGAGCTTAACCTTTCTTTTCGTAGAGCAGTTTGGAAACACTCTGTTTGTAAAGTCTGCAAGTGGATATTTGTACCTCTTTGAGGATTTCGTTGGAAGCGGGATTTCTGCATAAAACGCTAGACAGAAGAATTCTCAGTAATTCATTGGGCTGCGTGTGTTCAACTCACCGAGTTGAACCTTCCTTTAGACAGAGCAGATTTGAAACCCTCTTTTTGTGGAATATACAAGTGGAGATTTCAAGCGCTTTGGGGCCAACGGTAGAAAAGGAAATATCTTTGTATAAAAACTAGAGAGAATGATTCTCAGATACCACTTTGGGATGTGTGCGATCCACTCACAGAGTTTAACCTTTCTTTTCATAGAGCAGTTTGGAAACAATCTGCATGTAAAGTCTGCAGGTGGATATTTGGACCTCTTTGAGGATTTCGTTGGAAACGTGATTTCTGCATCTAACGCTAGACAGAAGAATTCTCAGTAACTTCTTTGGGCTGTGTGTGTTCAACACACAGAGTTGTACCTTCCTTTAGACAGAGCAGATTTGAAACCCTCTTTTTGAGGAATTTGCAAGTGGAGATTTCAAGCGCTTTGGGGCCAACGGTAGAAAAGGAAATATCTTCCTCTAAAAACTAGAGAGAATCATTCTCAGCAACCACTATGGGATATGTGCGTTCCACTCACAGAGTTTAACTTTTCTTTTCATAGAGCAGTTTGCAAACACTCTGTTTGTAAAGTCTGCAAGTGGATATTTGGACCTCTTTGAGGATTTCGTTGGAAACGGGATTTCTGCATATAAAGCTAGATAGAAGAATTCTCAGTAACTTCTTTGGGGTGCGTGTGTTCAACTCACAGAGTTGTACCTTTCTTTAGAAAGAGCAGATTTGAAACCCTCTTTTTCAGGAATTTGCAAGTGGAGATTTCAAGGGCATTGGGGCCAACGGTAGAAAAGGAAATATCTTCGAATAAAAACTAGAGAGAATCATTCTCAGCAACCACTTTGGGATGTGTGCGTTCCCCTCACAGAGCTTAACCTTTCTTTTCGTAGAGCAGTTTGGAAACACTCTGTTTGTAAAGTCTGGAAGTGGATATTTGGACCTCCTTGAGGATTTCGTTGGAAGCGGGATTTCTGCATAAAACGCTAGACAGAAGAATTCTCAGTAATTCTTTGGGCTGCGTGTGTTCAACTCACCGAGTTGAACCTTCCTTTAGACAGAGCAGATTTGAAACCCTCTTTTTGTGGAATATACAAGTGGAGATTTCAAGCGCTTTGGGGCCAACGATAGAAAAGGAAATATCTTTGTATAAAAACTAGAGAGAATCATTTTCAGCAACCTCTTGGTGATGTGTGCGTTCCACTCACAGAGTTTAACCTTTCTTTTCATAGAGTAGTTTGCAATCACTCTGTTTGCAAAGTCTGCAAGTGGATATTTGGACCTCTTTGAGGATTTCGTTGGAAACGGGATTTCTGCATATAACGGTAGACAGAAGAATTCTCAGTAACTTCTTTGGGCTGTGTGTGTTCAAATCACAGAGTTGAACTTTCCTTTAGGCAGTGCAGATTTGAAGCCTCTTATTGTGGAAATTGCAAGTGGACATTTCAAGCGCTTTGGGGCCAACGGTAGAAAAGGAAACATCTTCGTATAAAAACTAGAGAGAATCATTCTCAGCAACCACTTTGTGATATGTGCGTTCCACTCACGGAGTTTAACCTTTCTTTTCATAGAGCAGTTTGGAAACACTGTGTTTGAAAGTCTGCAAGTGGATATTTGGACATCTTTGAGGATTTCGTTGGAAACGGGATTTCTGCATATAACGCTAGACAGAAGAATTCTCAGTAACTTCTTTGGGCTGCGTGTGTTCAACTCACAGAGTTGTACATTCCTTTAGAGAGAGCAGATTTGAAACCCTCTTCTTGTGGAATTTGCAAGTGGAGATTTCAAGCAATTTGGGGCCAACGGTAGAAAAGGAAATATCATCGAATAAAAACTAGAGAGAATCATTCTCAGCAACCACTTTGGGATGTGTGCGTTCCACTCACAGAGTTTAACCTTTCTTTTCATAGAGCAGTTTGCAAACACTCTGTTTGTAAAGTCTGCAAGTGGATATTTTTACCTCTTTGAGGAGTTCGTTGGAAACGGGATTTCTGCATATAACGCTAGACAGAAGAATTCTCAGTAACTTCCTTGGTCTGTGTGAGTTCAACTCACAGAGTTGAACTTTCCTTTAGACAGTGCAGATTTGAACCCACTTTTTGTGGAATTTACAAGTGGAGATTTCAAGCGCTTTGGGGCCAACGGTAGAAAAGGAAATATCTTTGTAGAAAAACTAGAGAGAATCATTCTCAGCAACCACTTTGGGATGTGTGCGTTCCACTCACAGAGTTTAACTTTTCTTTTCATGGAGCAGTTTGGAAACACTCTGTTTGTAAAGTCTGCAAGTGGATATTTGGACCTCTTTGAGGATTTCGTTGGAAACGGGATTTCTGCATATAACGCTAGATTGAAGAATTCTCAGTAACTTCTTTGGGGTGCGTGTGTTCAACTCACAGAGTTGTACCTTCCTTTAGAAAGAGCAGATTTGAAAGCCTCTTCTTGAGGAATTTGCAAGTGGAGATTTCAAGCGATTTGGGGCCAAAGGTAGAAAAGGATATATCTTCGAATAAAAACTAGAGAGAATCATTCTCAGCAACCACTATGGGATGTGTGCGTTCCACTCACAGAGTTTAACCTTTCTTTTCGTAGAGCAGTTTGGAAACACTCTGTTTGTAAAGTCTGCAAGTGGATATTTGGACCTCCTTGAGGATTTCGTTGGAAGCGGGATTTCTGCATATAACGCTAGACAGAAGAATTCTCAGTAATTCTTTGGGCTGCGTGTGTTCAACTCACAGAGTTGAACCTTCCTTTAGACAGAGCAGATTTGAAACCCTCTTTTTGTGGAATTTGCAAATGGAGATTTCAAGCGCTTTGGGGCCAATGGTAGAAATGGAAATATCTTCACATAAAGACTAGAGAGAATCATTCTCAGCAACCACTTTGTGATGGGTGCGTTCCACTCACAGAGTTTAACCTTTCTTTTCATAGAGCAGATTGGAAACACCCTGTTTGTAAAGTCTGCAAGTGGATATTTGGACCTCTTTGAGGATTTCGTTGGAAACGGGATTTCTGCATATCTCGCTAGACAGAAGAATTCTCAGTAACTTCTTTGGGCTGTGTGTGTTCAACACACAGAGTTGATCTTTCCTTTAGACAGTGCAGATTTGACCCCTCTTTTTGTGGAATTTACAAGTGGAGATTTCAAGCGCTTTCGGGCCAACGGTAGAAAAGGAAACATCTTTGAATAAAAACTAGAGAGAATCATTCTCAGCAACCACTTTGTGATATGTGCGTTCCACTTACGCAGTTTAACCTTTCTTTTCATAGAGCAGTTTGGAAACAATCTGCATGTAAAGTCTGCAGGTGGATATTTGGACCTCTTTGAGGATTTCGTTGGAAACGTGATTTCTGCATCTAACGCTAGACAGAAGAATTCTCAGTAACTTCTTTGGGCTGTGTGTGTTCAACACACAGAGTTGTACCTTCCTTTAGACAGAGCAGATTTGAAACCCTCTTTTTGAGGAATTTGCAAGTGGAGATTTCTAGCGCTTTGGGGCCAACGGTAGAAAAGGAAATATCTTCCTCTAAAAACTAGAGAGAATCATTCTCAGCAACCACTATGGGATATGTGCGTTCCACTCACAGAGTTTAACTTTTCTTTTCATAGAGCAGTTTGCAAACACTCTGTTTGTAAAGTCTGCAAGTGGATATTTGGACCTCTTTGAGGATTTCGTTGGAAACGGGATTTCTGCATATAAAGCTAGGTAGAAGAATTCTCAGTAACTTCTTTGGGGTGCGTGTGTTCAACTCACAGAGTTGTACCTTCCTTTAGAAAGAGCAGATTTGAAACCCTCTTTTTCAGGAATTTGCAAGTGGAGATTTCAAGGGCTTTGGGGCCAACGGTAGAAAAGGAAATATCTTCGAATAAAAACTAGAGAGAATCATTCTCAGCAACCACTTTGGGATGTGTGCGTTCCCCTCACAGAGCTTAACCTTTCTTTTCGTAGAGCAGTTTGGAAACACTCTGTTTGTAAAGTCTGGAAGTGGATATTTGGACCTCCTTGAGGATTTCGTTGGAAGCGGGATTTCTGCATAAAACGCTAGACAGAAGAATTCTCAGTAATTCTTTGGGCTGCGTGTGTTCAACTCACCGAGTTGAACCTTCCTTTAGACAGAGCAGATTTGAAACCCTCTTTTTGTGGAATATACAAGTGGAGATTTCAAGCGCTTTGGGGCCAACGGTAGAAAAGGAAATATCTTTGTATAAAAACTAGAGAGAATCATTTTCAGCAACCTCTTGGTGATGTGTGCGTTCCACTCACAGAGTTTAACCTTTCTTTTCATAGAGTAGTTTGCAATCACTCTGTTTGCAAAGTCTGCAAGTGGATATTTGGACCTCTTTGAGGATTTCGTTGGAAACGGGATTTCTGCATATAACGGTAGAGAGAAGAATTCTCAGTAACTTCTTTGGGCTGTGTGTGTTCAAATCACAGAGTTGAACTTTCCTTTAGGCAGTGCAGATTTGAAGCCTCTTATTGTGGAAATTGCAAGTGGACATTTCAAGCGCTTTGGGGCCAACGGTAGAAAAGGAAACATCTTCGTATAAAAACTAGAGAGAATCATTCTCAGCAACCACTTTGTGATATGTGCGTTCCACTCACGGAGTTTAACCTTTCTTTTCATAGAGCAGTTTGGAAACACTGTGTTTGAAAGTCTGCAAGTGGATATTTGGACATCTTTGAGGATTTCGTTGGAAACGGGATTTCTGCATATAACGCTAGACAGAAGAATTCTCAGTAACTTCTTTGGGCTGCGTGTGTTCAACTCACAGAGTTGTACATTCCTTTAGAGAGAGCAGATTTGAAACCCTCTTCTTGTGGAATTTGCAAGTGGAGATTTCAAGCAATTTGGGGCCAACGGTAGAAAAGGAAATATCATCGAATAAAAACTAGAGAGAATCATTCTCAGCAACCACTTTGGGATGTGTGCGTTCCACTCACAGAGTTTAACCTTTCTTTTCATAGAGCAGTTTGCAAACACTCTGTTTGTAAAGTCTGCAAGTGGATATTTTTACCTCTTTGAGGAGTTCGTTGGAAACGGGATTTCTGCATATAACGCTAGACAGAAGAATTCTCAGTAACTTCCTTGGTCTGTGTGAGTTCAACTCACAGAGTTGAACTTTCCTTTAGACAGTGCAGATTTGAACCCACTTTTTGTGGAATTTACAAGTGGAGATTTCAAGCGCTTTGGGGCCAACGGTAGAAAAGGAAATATCTTTGTAGAAAAACTAGAGAGAATCATTCTCAGCAACCACTTTGGGATGTGTGCGTTCCACTCACAGAGTTTAACTTTTCTTTTCATGGAGCAGTTTGGAAACACTCTGTTTGTAAAGTCTGCAAGTGGATATTTGGACCTCTTTGAGGATTTCGTTGGAAACGGGATTTCTGCATATAACGCTAGATTGAAGAATTCTCAGTAATTTCTTTGGGGTGCGTGTGTTCAACTCACAGAGTTGTACCTTCCTTTAGAAAGAGCAGATTTGAAAGCCTCTTCTTGAGGAATTTGCAAGTGGAGATTTCAAGCGATTTGGGGCCAAAGGTAGAAAAGGATATATCTTCGAATAAAAACTAGAGAGAATCATTCTCAGCAACCACTATGGGATGTGTGCGTTCCACTCACAGAGTTTAACCTTTCTTTTCGTAGAGCAGTTTGGAAACACTCTGTTTGTAAAGTCTGCAAGTGGATATTTGGACCTCCTTGAGGATTTCGTTGGAAGCGGGATTTCTGCATATAACGCTAGACAGAAGAATTCTCAGTAATTCTTTGGGCTGCGTGTGTTCAACTCACAGAGTTGAACCTTCCTTTAGACAGAGCAGATTTGAAACCCTCTTTTTGTGGAATTTGCAAATGGAGATTTCAAGCGCTTTGGGGCCAATGGTAGAAATGGAAATATCTTCACATAAAGACTAGAGAGAATCATTCTCAGCAACCACTTTGTGATGGGTGCGTTCCACTCACAGAGTTTAACCTTTCTTTTCATAGAGCAGATTGGAAACACCCTGTTTGTAAAGTCTGCAAGTGGATATTTGGACCTCTTTGAGGATTTCGTTGGAAACGGGATTTCTGCATATCTCGCTAGACAGAAGAATTCTCAGTAACTTCTTTGGGCTGTGTGTGTTCAACACACAGAGTTGATCTTTCCTTTAGACAGTGCAGATTTGACCCCTCTTTTTGTGGAATTTACAAGTGGAGATTTCAAGCGCTTTCGGGCCAACGGTAGAAAAGGAAACATCTTTGAATAAAAACTAGAGAGAATCATTCTCAGCAACCACTTTGTGATATGTGCGTTCCACTCACGCAGTTTAACCTTTCTTTTCATAGAGCAGTTTGGAAACAATCTGCATGTAAAGTCTGCAGGTGGATATTTGGACCTCTTTGAGGATTTCGTTGGAAACGTGATTTCTGCATCTAACGCTAGACAGAAGAATTCTCAGTAACTTCTTTGGGCTGTGTGTGTTCAACACACAGAGTTGTACCTTCCTTTAGACAGAGCAGATTTGAAACCCTCTTTTTGAGGAATTTGCAAGTGGAGATTTCAAGCGCTTTGGGGCCAACGGTAGAAAAGGAAATATCTTCCTCTAAAAACTAGAGAGAATCATTCTCAGCAACCACTATGGGATATGTGCGTTCCACTCACAGAGTTTAACTTTTCTTTTCATAGAGCAGTTTGCAAACACTCTGTTTGTAAAGTCTGCAAGTGGATATTTGGACCTCTTTGAGGATTTCGTTGGAAACGGGATTTCTGCATATAAAGCTAGGTAGAAGAATTCTCAGTAACTTCTTTGGGGTGCGTGTGTTCAACTCACAGAGTTGTACCTTTCTTTAGAAAGAGCAGATTTGAAACCCTCTTTTTCAGGAATTTGCAAGTGGAGATTTCAAGGGCTTTGGGGCCAACGGTAGAAAAGGAAATATCTTCGAATAAAAACTAGAGAGAATCATTCTCAGCAGCCACTTTGGGATGTGTGCGTTCCCCTCACAGAGCTTAACCTTTCTTTTCGTAGAGCAGTTTGGAAACACTCTGTTTGTAAAGTCTGCAAGTGGATATTTGGACCTCCTTGAGGATTTCGTTGGAAGCGGGATTTCTGCATAAAACGCTAGACAGAAGAATTCTCAGTAATTCTTTGGGCTGCGTGTGTTCAACTCACCGAGTTGAACCTTCCTTTAGACAGAGCAGATTTGAAACCCTCTTTTTGTGGAATATACAAGTGGAGATTTCAAGCGCTTTGGGGCCAACGGTAGAAAAGGAAATATCTTTGTATAAAAACTAGAGAGAATCATTTTCAGCAACCTCTTGGTGATGTGTGCGTTCCACTCACAGAGTTTAACCTTTCTTTTCATAGAGTAGTTTGCAATCACTCTGTTTGCAAAGTCTGCAAGTGGATATTTGGACCTCTTTGAGGATTTCGTTGGAAACGGGATTTCTGCATATAACGGTAGAGAGAAGAATTCTCAGTAACTTCTTTGGGCTGTGTGTGTTCAATTCACAGAGTTGAACTTTCCTTTAGGCAGTGCAGATTTGAAGCCTCTTATTGTGGAAATTGCAAGTGGACATTTCAAGCGCTTTGGGGCCAACGGTAGAAAAGGAAACATCTTCGTATAAAAACTAGAGAGAATCATTCTCAGCAACCACTTTGTGATATGTGCGTTCCACTCACGGAGTTTAACCTTTCTTTTCATAGAGCAGTTTGGAAACACTGTGTTTGAAAGTCTGCAAGTGGATATTTGGACATCTTTGAGGATTTCGTTGGAAACGGGATTTCTGCATATAACGCTAGACAGAAGAATTCTCAGTAACTTCTTTGGGCTGCGTGTGTTCAACTCACAGAGTTGTACATTCCTTTAGAGAGAGCAGATTTGAAACCCTCTTCTTGTGGAATTTGCAAGTGGAGATTTCAAGCAATTTGGGGCCAACGGTAGAAAAGGAAATATCATCGAATAAAAACTAGAGAGAATCATTCTCAGCAACCACTTTGGGATGTGTGCGTTCCACTCACAGAGTTTAACCTTTCTTTTCATAGAGCAGTTTGCAAACACTCTGTTTGTAAAGTCTGCAAGTGGATATTTTTACCTCTTTGAGGAGTTCGTTGGAAACGGGATTTCTGCATATAACGCTAGACAGAAGAATTCTCAGTAACTTCCTTGGTCTGTGTGAGTTCAACTCACAGAGTTGAACTTTCCTTTAGACAGTGCAGATTTGAACCCACTTTTTGTGGAATTTACAAGTGGAGATTTCAAGCGCTTTGGGGCCAACGGTAGAAAAGGAAATATCTTTGTAGAAAAACTAGAGAGAATCATTCTCAGCAACCACTTTGGGATGTGTGCGTTCCACTCACAGAGTTTAACTTTTCTTTTCATGGAGCAGTTTGGAAACACTCTGTTTGTAAAGTCTGCAAGTGGATATTTGGACCTCTTTGAGGATTTCGTTGGAAACGGGATTTCTGCATATAACGCTAGATTGAAGAATTCTCAGTAACTTCTTTGGGGTGCGTGTGTTCAACTCACAGAGTTGTACCTTCCTTTAGAAAGAGCAGATTTGAAAGCCTCTTCTTGAGGAATTTGCAAGTGGAGATTTCAAGCGATTTGGGGCCAAAGGTAGAAAAGGATATATCTTCGAATAAAAACTAGAGAGAATCATTCTCAGCAACCACTATGGGATGTGTGCGTTCCACTCACAGAGTTTAACCTTTCTTTTCGTAGAGCAGTTTGGAAACACTCTGTTTGTAAAGTCTGCAAGTGGATATTTGGACCTCCTTGAGGATTTCGTTGGAAGAGGGATTTCTGCATATAACGCTAGACAGAAGAATTCTCAGTAATTCTTTGGGCTGCGTGTGTTCAACTCACAGAGTTGAACCTTCCTTTAGACAGAGCAGATTTGAAACCCTCTTTTTGTGGAATTTGCAAATGGAGATTTCAAGCGCTTTGGGGCCAATGGTAGAAATGGAAATATCTTCACATAAAGACTAGAGAGAATCATTCTCAGCAACCACTTTGTGATGGGTGCGTTCCACTCACAGAGTTTAACCTTTCTTTTCATAGAGCAGATTGGAAACACCCTGTTTGTAAAGTCTGCAAGTGGATATTTGGACCTCTTTGAGGATTTCGTTGGAAACGGGATTTCTGCATATCTCGCTAGACAGAAGAATTCTCAGTAACTTCTTTGGGCTGTGTGTGTTCAACACACAGAGTTGATCTTTCCTTTAGACAGTGCAGATTTGACCCCTCTTTTTGTGGAATTTACAAGTGGAGATTTCAAGCGCTTTCGGGCCAACGGTAGAAAAGGAAACATCTTTGAATAAAAACTAGAGAGAATCATTCTCAGCAACCACTTTGTGATATGTGCGTTCCACTCACGCAGTTTAACCTTTCTTTTCATAGAGCAGTTTGGAAACAATCTGCATGTAAAGTCTGCAGGTGGATATTTGGACCTCTTTGAGGATTTCGTTGGAAACGGGATTTCTGCATCTAACGCTAGACAGAAGAATTCTCAGTAACTTCTTTGGGCTGTGTGTGTTCAACACACAGAGTTGTACCTTCCTTTAGACAGAGCAGATTTGAAACCCTCTTTTTGAGGAATTTGCAAGTGGAGATTTCAAGCGCTTTGGGGCCAACGGTAGAAAAGGAAATATCTTCCTCTAAAAACTAGAGAGAATCATTCTCAGCAACCACTATGGGATATGTGCGTTCCACTCACAGAGTTTAACTTTTCTTTTCATAGAGCAGTTTGCAAACACTCTGTTTGTAAAGTCTGCAAGTGGATATTTGGACCTCTTTGAGGATTTCGTTGGAAACGGGATTTCTGCATATAAAGCTAGGTAGAAGAATTCTCAGTAACTTCTTTGGGGTGCGTGTGTTCAACTCACAGAGTTGTACCTTTCTTTAGAAAGAGCAGATTTGAAACCCTCTTTTTCAGGAATTTGCAAGTGGAGATTTCAAGGGCTTTGGGGCCAACGGTAGAAAAGGAAATATCTTCGAATAAAAACTAGAGAGAATCATTCTCAGCAACCACTTTGGGATGTGTGCGTTCCCCTCACAGAGCTTAACCTTTCTTTTCGTAGAGCAGTTTGGAAACACTCTGTTTGTAAAGTCTGGAAGTGGATATTTGGACCTCCTTGAGGATTTCGTTGGAAGCGGGATTTCTGCATAAAACGCTAGACAGAAGAATTCTCAGTAATTCTTTGGGCTGCGTGTGTTCAACTCACCGAGTTGAACCTTCCTTTAGACAGAGCAGATTTGAAACCCTCTTTTTGTGGAATATACAAGTGGAGATTTCAAGCGCTTTGGGGCCAACGGTAGAAAAGGAAATATCTTTGTATAAAAACTAGAGAGAATCATTTTCAGCAACCTCTTGGTGATGTGTGCGTTCCACTCACAGAGTTTAACCTTTCTTTTCATAGAGTAGTTTGCAATCACTCTGTTTGTAAAGTCTGCAAGTGGATATTTGGACCTCTTTGAGGATTTCGTTGGAAACGGGATTTCTGCATATAACGCTGGACAGAAGAATTGTCAGTAACTTCTTTGGGCTGCGTGTGTTCAACCCACAGAGTTGTAACTTCCTTTAGAAAAAGCAGATTTGAAACCCTCTTCTTGTGGAATTTGCTAGTGGAGATTTCAAGCGATTTGTGGCCAACGGTAGAAACGGAAATATCTTCGAATAAAAACTAGAGAGAATCATTCTCAGCAACCACTTCGGGATGTGTGCGTTCCACTCACAGAGTTTAACCTTTCTTTTCATAGAGTAGTTTTCAATCACTCTGTTTGCAAAGTCTGCAAGTGGATATTTGGACCTCTTTGAGGATTTCGTTGGAAACGGGATTTCTGCATATAACGGTAGAGAGAAGAATTCTCAGTAACTTCTTTGGGCTGTGTGTGTTCAAATCACAGAGTTGAACTTTCCTTTAGGCAGTGCAGATTTGAAGCCTCTTATTGTGGAAATTACAAGTGGACATTTCAAGCGCTTTGGGGCCAACGGTAGAAAAGGAAACATCTTCGTATAAAAACTAGAGAGAATCATTCTCAGCAACCACTTTGTGATATGTGCGTTCCACTCACGGAGTTTAACCTTTCTTTTCATAGAGCAGTTTGGAAACACTGTGTTTGAAAGTCTGCAAGTGGATATTTGGACATCTTTGAGGATTTCGTTGGAAACGGGATTTCTGCATATAACGCTAGACAGAAGAATTCTCAGTAACTTCTTTGGGCTGCGTGTGTTCAACTCACAGAGTTGTACATTCCTTTAGAGAGAGCAGATTTGAAACCCTCTTCTTGTGGAATTTGCAAGTGGAGATTTCAAGCAATTTGGGGCCAACGGTAGAAAAGGAAATATCATCGAATAAAAACTAGAGAGAATCATTCTCAGCAACCACTTTGGGATGTGTGCGTTCCACTCACAGAGTTTAACCTTTCTTTTCATAGAGCAGTTTGCAAACACTCTGTTTGTAAAGTCTGCAAGTGGATATTTTTACCTCTTTGAGGAGTTCGTTGGAAACGGGATTTCTGCATATAACGCTAGACAGAAGAATTCTCAGTAACTTCCTTGGTCTGTGTGAGTTCAACTCACAGAGTTGAACTTTCCTTTAGACAGTGCAGATTTGAACCCACTTTTTGTGGAATTTACAAGTGGAGATTTCAAGCGCTTTGGGGCCAACGGTAGAAAAGGAAATATCTTTGTAGAAAAACTAGAGAGAATCATTCTCAGCAACCACTTTGGGATGTGTGCGTTCCACTCACAGAGTTTAACTTTTCTTTTCATGGAGCAGTTTGGAAACACTCTGTTTGTAAAGTCTGCAAGTGGATATTTGGACCTCTTTGAGGATTTCGTTGGAAACGGGATTTCTGCATATAACGCTAGATTGAAGAATTCTCAGTAACTTCTTTGGGGTGCGTGTGTTCAACTCACAGAGTTGTACCTTCCTTTAGAAAGAGCAGATTTGAAAGCCTCTTCTTGAGGAATTTGCAAGTGGAGATTTCAAGCGATTTGGGGCCAAAGGTAGAAAAGGATATATCTTCGAATAAAAACTAGAGAGAATCATTCTCAGCAACCACTATGGGATGTGTGCGTTCCACTCACAGAGTTTAACCTTTCTTTTCGTAGAGCAGTTTGGAAACACTCTGTTTGTAAAGTCTGCAAGTGGATATTTGGACCTCCTTGAGGATTTCGTTGGAAGCGGGATTTCTGCATATAACGCTAGACAGAAGAATTCTCAGTAATTCTTTGGGCTGCGTGTGTTCAACTCACAGAGTTGAACCTTCCTTTAGACAGAGCAGATTTGAAACCCTCTTTTTGTGGAATTTGCAAATGGAGATTTCAAGCGCTTTGGGGCCAATGGTAGAAATGGAAATATCTTCACATAAAGACTAGAGAGAATCATTCTCAGCAACCACTTTGTGATGGGTGCGTTCCACTCACAGAGTTTAACCTTTCTTTTCATAGAGCAGATTGGAAACACCCTGTTTGTAAAGTCTGCAAGTGGATATTTGGACCTCTTTGAGGATTTCGTTGGAAACGGGATTTCTGCATATCTCGCTAGACAGAAGAATTCTCAGTAACTTCTTTGGGCTGTGTGTGTTCAACACACAGAGTTGATCTTTCCTTTAGACAGTGCAGATTTGACCCCTCTTTTTGTGGAATTTACAAGTGGAGATTTCAAGCGCTTTCGGGCCAACGGTAGAAAAGGAAACATCTTTGAATAAAAACTAGAGAGAATCATTCTCAGCAACCACTTTGTGATATGTGCGTTCCACTCACGCAGTTTAACCTTTCTTTTCATAGAGCAGTTTGGAAACAATCTGCATGTAAAGTCTGCAGGTGGATATTTGGACCTCTTTGAGGATTTCGTTGGAAACGTGATTTCTGCATCTAACGCTAGACAGAAGAATTCTCAGTAACTTCTTTGGGCTGTGTGTGTTCAACACACAGAGTTGTACCTTCCTTTAGACAGAGCAGATTTGAAACCCTCTTTTTGAGGAATTTGCAAGTGGAGATTTCAAGCGCTTTGGGGCCAACGGTAGAAAAGGAAATATCTTCCTCTAAAAACTAGAGAGAATCATTCTCAGCAACCACTATGGGATATGTGCGTTCCACTCACAGAGTTTAACTTTTCTTTTCATAGAGCAGTTTGCAAACACTCTGTTTGTAAAGTCTGCAAGTGGATATTTGGACCTCTTTGAGGATTTCGTTGGAAACGGGATTTCTGCATATAAAGCTAGGTAGAAGAATTCTCAGTAACTTCTTTGGGGTGCGTGTGTTCAACTCACAGAGTTGTACCTTCCTTTAGAAAGAGCAGATTTGAAACCCTCTTTTTCAGGAATTTGCAAGTGGAGATTTCAAGGGCTTTGGGGCCAACGGTAGAAAAGGAAATATCTTCGAATAAAAACTAGAGAGAATCATTCTCAGCAACCACTTTGGGATGTGTGCGTTCCCCTCACAGAGCTTAACCTTTCTTTTCGTAGAGCAGTTTGGAAACACTCTGTTTGTAAAGTCTGGAAGTGGATATTTGGACCTCCTTGAGGATTTCGTTGGAAGCGGGATTTCTGCATAAAACGCTAGACAGAAGAATTTTCAGTAATTCTTTGGGCTGCGTGTGTTCAACTCACCGAGTTGAACCTTCCTTTAGACAGAGCAGATTTGAAACCCTCTTTTTGTGGAATATACAAGTGGAGATTTCAAGCGCTTTGGGGCCAACGGTAGAAAAGGAAATATCTTTGTATAAAAACTAGAGAGAATCATTTTCAGCAACCTCTTGGTGATGTGTGCGTTCCACTCACAGAGTTTAACCTTTCTTTTCATAGAGTAGTTTGCAATCACTCTGTTTGCAAAGTCTGCAAGTGGATATTTGGACCTCTTTGAGGATTTCGTTGGAAACGGGATTTCTGCATATAACGGTAGAGAGAAGAATTCTCAGTAACTTCTTTGGGCTGTGTGTGTTCAAATCACAGAGTTGAACTTTCCTTTAGGCAGTGCAGATTTGAAGCCTCTTATTGTGGAAATTGCAAGTGGACATTTCAAGCGCTTTGGGGCCAACGGTAGAAAAGGAAACATCTTCGTATAAAAACTAGAGAGAATCATTCTCAGCAACCACTTTGTGATATGTGCGTTCCACTCACGGAGTTTAACCTTTCTTTTCATAGAGCAGTTTGGAAACACTGTGTTTGAAAGTCTGCAAGTGGATATTTGGACATCTTTGAGGATTTCGTTGGAAACGGGATTTCTGCATATAACGCTAGACAGAAGAATTCTCAGTAACTTCTTTGGGCTGCGTGTGTTCAACTCACAGAGTTGTACATTCCTTTAGAGAGAGCAGATTTGAAACCCTCTTCTTGTGGAATTTGCAAGTGGAGATTTCAAGCAATTTGGGGCCAACGGTAGAAAAGGAAATATCATCGAATAAAAACTAGAGAGAATCATTCTCAGCAACCACTTTGGGATGTGTGCGTTCCACTCACAGAGTTTAACCTTTCTTTTCATAGAGCAGTTTGCAAACACTCTGTTTGTAAAGTCTGCAAGTGGATATTTTTACCTCTTTGAGGAGTTCGTTGGAAACGGGATTTCTGCATATAACGCTAGACAGAAGAATTCTCAGTAACTTCCTTGGTCTGTGTGAGTTCAACTCACAGAGTTGAACTTTCCTTTAGACAGTGCAGATTTGAACCCACTTTTTGTGGAATTTACAAGTGGAGATTTCAAGCGCTTTGGGGCCAACGGTAGAAAAGGAAATATCTTTGTAGAAAAACTAGAGAGAATCATTCTCAGCAACCACTTTGGGATGTGTGCGTTCCACTCACAGAGTTTAACTTTTCTTTTCATGGAGCAGTTTGGAAACACTCTGTTTGTAAAGTCTGCAAGTGGATATTTGGACCTCTTTGAGGATTTCGTTGGAAACGGGATTTCTGCATATAACGCTAGATTGAAGAATTCTCAGTAACTTCTTTGGGGTGCGTGTGTTCAACTCACAGAGTTGTACCTTCCTTTAGAAAGAGCAGATTTGAAAGCCTCTTCTTGAGGAATTTGCAAGTGGAGATTTCAAGCGATTTGGGGCCAAAGGTAGAAAAGGATATATCTTCGAATAAAAACTAGAGAGAATCATTCTCAGCAACCACTATGGGATGTGTGCGTTCCACTCACAGAGTTTAACCTTTCTTTTCGTAGAGCAGTTTGGAAACACTCTGTTTGTAAAGTCTGCAAGTGGATATTTGGACCTCCTTGAGGATTTCGTTGGAAGCGGGATTTCTGCATATAACGCTAGACAGAGGAATTCTCAGTAATTCTTTGGGCTGCGTGTGTTCAACTCACAGAGTTGAACCTTCCTTTAGACAGAGCAGATTTGAAACCCTCTTTTTGTGGAATTTGCAAATGGAGATTTCAAGCGCTTTGGGGCCAATGGTAGAAATGGAAATATCTTCACATAAAGACTAGAGAGAATCATTCTCAGCAACCACTTTGTGATGGGTGCGTTCCACTCACAGAGTTTAACCTTTCTTTTCATAGAGCAGATTGGAAACACCCTGTTTGTAAAGTCTGCAAGTGGATATTTGGACCTCTTTGAGGATTTCGTTGGAAACGGGATTTCTGCATATCTCGCTAGACAGAAGAATTCTCAGTAACTTCTTTGGGCTGTGTGTGTTCAACACACAGAGTTGATCTCTCCTTTAGACAGTGCAGATTTGACCCCTCTTTTTGTGGAATTTACAAGTGGAGATTTCAAGCGCTTTCGGGCCAACGGTAGAAAAGGAAACATCTTTGAATAAAAACTAGAGAGAATCATTCTCAGCAACCACTTTGTGATATGTGCGTTCCACTCACGCAGTTTAACCTTTCTTTTCATAGAGCAGTTTGGAAACAATCTGCATGTAAAGTCTGCAGGTGGATATTTGGACCTCTTTGAGGATTTCGTTGGAAACGTGATTTCTGCATCTAACGCTAGACAGAAGAATTCTCAGTAACTTCTTTGGGCTGTGTGTGTTCAACACACAGAGTTGTACCTTCCTTTAGACAGAGCAGATTTGAAACCCTCTTTTTGAGGAATTTGCAAGTGGAGATTTCAAGCGCTTTGGGGCCAACGGTAGAAAAGGAAATATCTTCCTCTAAAAACTAGAGAGAATCATTCTCAGCAACCACTATGGGATATGTGCGTTCCACTCACAGAGTTTAACTTTTCTTTTCATAGAGCAGTTTGCAAACACTCTGTTTGTAAAGTCTGCAAGTGGATATTTGGACCTCTTTGAGGATTTCGTTGGAAACGGGATTTCTGCATATAAAGCTAGGTAGAAGAATTCTCAGTAACTTCTTTGGGGTGCGTGTGTTCAACTCACAGAGTTGTACCTTTCTTTAGAAAGAGCAGATTTGAAACCCTCTTTTTCAGGAATTTGCAAGTGGAGATTTCAAGGGCTTTGGGGCCAACGGTAGAAAAGGAAATATCTTCGAATAAAAACTAGAGAGAATCATTCTCAGCAACCACTTTGGGATGTGTGCGTTCCCCTCACAGAGCTTAACCTTTCTTTTCGTAGAGCAGTTTGGAAACACTCTGTTTGTAAAGTCTGGAAGTGGATATTTGGACCTCCTTGAGGATTTCGTTGGAAGCGGGATTTCTGCATAAAACGCTAGACAGAAGAATTCTCAGTAATTCTTTGGGCTGCGTGTGTTCAACTCACCGAGTTGAACCTTCCTTTAGACAGAGCAGATTTGAAACCCTCTTTTTGTGGAATATACAAGTGGAGATTTCAAGCGCTTTGGGGCCAACGGTAGAAAAGGAAATATCTTTGTATAAAAACTAGAGAGAATCATTTTCAGCAACCTCTTGGTGATGTGTGCGTTCCACTCACAGAGTTTAACCTTTCTTTTCATAGAGTAGTTTGCAATCACTCTGTTTGCAAAGTCTGCAAGTGGATATTTGGACCTCTTTGAGGATTTCGTTGGAAACGGGATTTCTGCATATAACGGTAGAGAGAAGAATTCTCAGTAACTTCTTTGGGATGTGTGTTTTCAAATCACAGAGTTGAACTTTCCTTTAGGCAGTGCAGATTTGAAGCCTCTTATTGTGGAAATTGCAAGTGGACATTTCAAGCGCTTTGGGGCCAACGGTAGAAAAGGAAACATCTTAGTATAATATTAGAGAGAATCATTCTCAGCAACCACTTTGTGATATGTGCGTTCCACTCACGGAGTTTAACCTTTCTTTTCATAGAGCAGTTTGGAAACACTGTGTTTGAAAGTCTGCAAGTGGATATTTGGACATCTTTGAGGATTTCGTTGGAAACGGGATTTCTGCATATAACGCTAGACAGAAGAATTCTCAGTAACTTCTTTGGGCTGCGTGTGTTCAACTCACAGAGTTGTACATTCCTTTAGAGAGAGCAGATTTGAAACCCTCTTCTTGTGGAATTTGCAAGTGGAGATTTCAAGCAATTTGGGGCCAACGGTAGAAAAGGAAATATCATCGAATAAAAACTAGAGAGAATCATTCTCAGCAACCACTTTGGGATGTGTGCGTTCCACTCACAGAGTTTAACCTTTCTTTTCATAGAGCAGTTTGCAAACACTCTGTTTGTAAAGTCTGCAAGTGGATATTTTTACCTCTTTGAGGAGTTCGTTGGAAACGGGATTTCTGCATATAATGCTAGACAGAAGAATTCTCAGTAACTTCCTTGGTCTGTGTGAGTTCAACTCACAGAGTTGAACTTTCCTTTAGACAGTGCAGATTTGAACCCACTTTTTGTGGAATTTACAAGTGGAGATTTCAAGCGCTTTGGGGCCAACGGTAGAAAAGGAAATATCTTTGTAGAAAAACTAGAGAGAATCATTCTCAGCAACCACTTTGGGATGTGTGCGTTCCACTCACAGAGTTTAACTTTTCTTTTCATGGAGCAGTTTGGAAACACTCTGTTTGTAAAGTCTGCAAGTGGATATTTGGAAATCTTTGAGGATTTCGTTGGAAACGGGATTTCTGCATATAACGCTAGATTGAAGAATTCTCAGTAACTTCTTTGGGGTGCGTGTGTTCAACTCACAGAGTTGTACCTTCCTTTAGAAAGAGCAGATTTGAAAGCCTCTTCTTGAGGAATTTGCAAGTGGAGATTTCAAGCGATTTGGGGCCAAAGGTAGAAAAGGATATATCTTCGAATAAAAACTAGAGAGAATCATTCTCAGCAACCACTATGGGATGTGTGCGTTCCACCCACAGAGTTTAACCTTTCTTTTCGTAGAGCAGTTTGGAAACACTCTGTTTGTAAAGTCTGCAAGTGGATATTTGGACCTCCTTGAGGATTTCGTTGGAAGCGGGATTTCTGCATATAACGCTAGACAGAAGAATTCTCAGTAATTCTTTGGGCTGCGTGTGTTCAACTCACACAGTTGAACCTTCCTTTAGACAGAGCAGATTTGAAACCCTCTTTTTGTGGAATTTGCAAATGGAGATTTCAAGCGCTTTGGGGCCAATGGTAGAAATGGAAATATCTTCACATAAAGACTAGAGAGAATCATTCTCAGCAACCACTTTGTGATGGGTGCGTTCCACTCACAGAGTTTAACCTTTCTTTTCATAGAGCAGATTGGAAACACCCTGTTTGTAAAGTCTGCAAGTGGATATTTGGACCTCTTTGAGGATTTCGTTGGAAACGGGATTTCTGCATATCTCGCTAGACAGAAGAATTCTCAGTAACTTCTTTGGGCTGTGTGTGTTCAACACACAGAGTTGATCTTTCCTTTAGACAGTGCAGATTTGACCCCTCTTTTTGTGGAATTTACAAGTGGAGATTTCAAGCGCTTTCGGGCCAACGGTAGAAAAGGAAACATCTTTGAATAAAAACTAGAGAGAATCATTCTCAGCAACCACTTTGTGATATGTGCGTTCCACTCACGGAGTTTAACCTTTCTTTTCATAGAGCAGTTTGGAAACACTGTGTTTGAAAGTCTGCAAGTGGATATTTGGACATCTTTGAGGATTTCGTTGGAAACGGGATTTCTGCATATAACTCTAGACAGAAGAATTCTCAGTAACTTCTTTGGGCTGCGTGTGTTCAACTCACAGAGTTGTACATTCCTTTAGAGAGAGCAGATTTGAAACCCTCTTCTTGTGGAATTTGCAAGTGGAGATTTCAAGCAATTTGGGGCCAACGGTAGAAAAGGAAATATCATCGAATAAAAACTAGAGAGAATCATTCTCAGCAACCACTTTGGGATGTTGTGCGTTCCACTCACAGAGTTTAACCTTTCTTTTCATAGAGCAGTTTGCAAACACTCTGTTTGTAAAGTCTGCAAGTGGATATTTTTACCTCTTTGAAGAGTTCGTTGGAAACGGGATTTCTGCATATAACGCTAGACAGAAGAATTCTCAGTAACTTCCTTGGTCTGTGTGAGTTCAACTCACAGAGTTGAACTTTCCTTTAGACAGTGCAGATTTGAACCCTCTTTTTGTGGAATTTACAAGTGGAGATTTCAAGCGCTTTGGGGCCAACGGTAGAAAAGGAAATATCTTTTTAGAAAAACTAGAGAGAATCATTCTCAGCAACCACTTTGGGATGTGTGCGTTCCACTCACAGAGTTTAACTTTTCTTTTCATGGAGCAGTTTGGAAACACTCTGTTTGTAAAGTCTGCAAGTGGATATTTGGACCTCTTTGAGGATATCGTTGGAAACGGGATTTCTGCATATAACGCTAGATTGAAGAATTCTCAGTAACTTCTTTAGGGTGCGTGTGTTCAACTCACAGAGTTGTACCTTCCTTTAGAAAGAGCAGATTTGAAAGCCTCTTCTTGAGGAATTTGCAAGTGGAGATTTCAAGCGATTTGGGGCCAAAGGTAGAAAAGGATATATCTTCGAATAAAAACTAGAGAGAATCATTCTCAGCAACCACTATGGGATGTGTGCGTTCCACTCACAGAGTTTAACCTTTCTTTTCGTAGAGCAGTTTGGAAACACTCTGTTTGTATAGTCTGCAAGTGGATATTTGGACCTCCTTGAGGATTTCGTTGGAAGCGGGATTTCTGCATATAACGCTAGACAGAAGAATTCTCAGTAACTTCTTTGGGCTGTGTGTGTTCAACACACAGAGTTGATCTTTCCTTTAGACAGTGCAGATTTGACCCCTCTTTTTGTGGAATTTACAAGTGGAGATTTCAAGGGCTTTCGGGCCAACGGTAGAAAAGGAAACATCTTTGAATAAAAACTAGAGAGAATCATTCTCAGCAACCACTTTGTGATATGTGCGTTCCACTCACGCAGTTTAACCTTTCTTTTCATAGAGCAGTTTGGAAACAATCTGCATGTAAAGTCTGCAGGTGGATATTTGGACCTCTTTGAGGATTTCGTTGGAAACGTGATTTCTGCATCTAACGATAGACAGAAGAATTCTCAGTAACTTCTTTGGGCTGTGTGTGTTCAACACACAGAGTTGTACCTTCCTTTAGACAGAGCAGATTTGAAACCCTCTTTTTGAGGAATTTGCAAGTGGAGATTTCAAGCGCTTTGGGGCCAACGGTAGAAAAGGAAATATCTTCCTCTAAAAACTAGAGAGAATCATTCTCAGCAACCACTTTGGGATGTGTGCGTTCCCCTCACAGAGCTTAACCTTTCTTTTCATAGAGCAGTTTGGAAACACTCTGTTTGTAAAGTCTGCAAGTGGATATTTGTACCTCTTTGAGGATTTCGTTGGAAGCGGGATTTCTGCATAAAACGCTAGACAGAAGAATTCTCAGTAATTCATTGGGCTGCGTGTGTTCAACTCACCGAGTTGAACCTTCCTTTAGACAGAGCAGATTTGAAACCCTCTTTTTGTGGAATATACAAGTGGCGATTTCAAGCGCTTTGGGGCCAAAGGTAGAAAAGGAAATATCTTTGTATAAAAACTAGAGAGAATGATTCTCAGATACCACTTTGGGATGTGTGCGATCCACTCACAGAGTTTAACCTTTCTTTTCATAGAGCAGTTTGGAAACAATCTGCATGTAAAGTCTGCAGGTGGATATTTGGACCTCTTTGAGGATTTCGTTGGAAACGTGATTTCTGCATCTAACGCTAGACAGAAGAATTCTCAGTAACTTCTTTGGGCTGTGTGTGTTCAACACACAGAGTTGTACCTTCCTTTAGACAGAGCAGATTTGAAACCCTCTTTTTGAGGAATTTGCAAGTGGAGATTTCAAGCGCTTTGAGGCCAACGGTAGAAAAGGAAATATCTTCCTCTAAAAACTAGAGAGAATCATTCTCAGCAACCACTATGGGATATGTGCGTTCCACTCACAGAGTTTAACTTTTCTTTTCATAGAGCAGTTTGCAAACACTCTGTTTGTAAAGTCTGCAAGTGGATATTTGGACCTCTTTGAGGATTTCGTTGGAAACGGGATTTCTGCATATAAAGCTAGATAGAAGAATTCTCAGTAACTTCTTTGGGGTGCGTGTGTTCAACTCACAGAGTTGTACCTTTCTTTAGAAAGAGCAGATTTGAAACCCTCTTTTTCAGGAATTTGCAAGTGGAGATTTCAAGGGCTTTGGGGCCAACGGTAGAAAAGGAAATATCTTCGAATAAAAACTAGAGAGAATCATTCTCAGCAACCACTTTGGGATGTGTGCGTTCCCCTCACAGAGCTTAACCTTTCTTTTCGTAGAGCAGTTTGGAAACACTCTGTTTGTAAAGTCTGCAAGTGGATATTTGGACCTCCTTGAGGATTTCGTTGGAAGCGGGATTTCTGCATAAAACGCTAGACAGAAGAATTCTCAGTAATTCTTTGGGCTGCGTGTGTTCAACTCACCGAGTTGAACCTTCCTTTAGACAGAGCAGATTTGAAACCCTCTTTTTGTGGAATATACAAGTGGAGATTTCAAGCGCTTTGGGGCCAACGGTAGAAAAGGAAATATCTTTGTATAAAAACTAGAGAGAATCATTTTCAGCAACCTCTTGGTGATGTGTGCGTTCCACTCACAGAGTTTAACCTTTCTTTTCATAGAGTAGTTTGCAATCACTCTGTTTGCAAAGTCTGCAAGTGGATATTTGGACCTCTTTGAGGATTTCGTTGGAAACGGGATTTCTGCATATAACGGTAGAGAGAAGAATTCTCAGTAACTTCTTTGGGCTGTGAGTGTTCAAATCACAGAGTTGAACTTTCCTTTAGGCAGTGCAGATTTGAAGCCTCTTATTGTGGAAATTGCAAGTGGACATTTCAAGCGCTTTGGGGCCAACGGTAGAAAAGGAAACATCTTCGTATAAAAACTAGAGAGAATCATTCTCAGCAACCACTTTGTGATATGTGCGTTCCACTCACGGAGTTTAACCTTTCTTTTCATAGAGCAGTTTGGAAACACTGTGTTTGAGAGTCTGCAAGTGGATATTTGGACATCATTGAGGATTTCGTTGGAAACGGGATTTCTGCATATAACGCTAGACAGAAGAATTCTCAGTAACTTCTTTGGGCTGCGTGTGTTCAACTCACAGAGTTGTACATTCCTTTAGAGAGAGCAGATTTGAAACCCTCTTCTTGTGGAATTTGCAAGTGGAGATTTCAAGCAATTTGGGGCCAACGGTAGAAAAGGAAATATCATCGAATAAAAACTAGAGAGAATCATTCTCAGCAACCACTTTGGGATGTGTGCGTTCCACTCACAGAGTTTAACCTTTCTTTTCATAGAGCAGTTTGCAAACACTCTGTTTGTAAAGTCTGCAAGTGGATATTTTTACCTCTTTGAGGAGTTCGTTGGAAACGGGATTTCTGCATATAACGCTAGACAGAAGAATTCTCAGTAACTTCCTTGGTCTGTGTGAGTTCAACTCACAGAGTTGAACTTTCCTTTAGACAGTGCAGATTTGAACCCACTTTTTGTGGAATTTACAAGTGGAGATTTCAAGCGCTTTGGGGCCAACGGTAGAAAAGGAAATATCTTTGTAGAAAAACTAGAGAGAATCATTCTCAGCAACCACTTTGGGATGTGTGCGTTCCACTCACAGAGTTTAACTTTTCTTTTCATGGAGCAGTTTGGAAACACTCTGTTTGTAAAGTCTGCAAGTGGATATTTGGACCTCTTTGAGGATTTCGTTGGAAACGGGATTTCTGCATATAACGCTAGATTGAAGAATTCTCAGTAACTTCTTTGGGGTGCGTGTGTTCAACTCACAGAGTTGTACCTTCCTTTAGAAAGAGCAGATTTGAAAGCCTCTTCTTGAGGAATTTGCAAGTGGAGATTTCAAGCGATTTGGGGCCAAAGGTAGAAAAGGATATATCTTCGAATAAAAACTAGAGAGAATCATTCTCAGCAACCACTATGGGATGTGTGCGTTCCACTCACGGAGTTTAACCTTTCTTTTCGTAGAGCAGTTTGGAAACACTCTGTTTGTAAAGTCTGCAAGTGGATATTTGGACCTCCTTGAGGATTTCGTTGGAAGCGGGATTTCTGCATATAACGCTAGACAGAAGAATTCTCAGTAATTCTTTGGGCTGCGTGTGTTCAACTCACAGAGTTGAACCTTCCTTTAGACAGAGCAGATTTGAAACCCTCTTTTTGTGGAATTTGCAAATGGAGATTTCAAGCGCTTTGGGGCCAATGGTAGAAATGGAAATATCTTCACATAAAGACTAGAGAGAATCATTCTCAGCAACCACTTTGTGATGGGTGCGTTCCACTCACAGAGTTTAACCTTTCTTTTCATAGAGCAGATTGGAAACACCCTGTTTGTAAAGTCTGCAAGTGGATATTTGGACCTCTTTGAGGATTTCGTTGGAAACGGGATTTCTGCATATCTCGCTAGACAGAAGAATTCTCAGTAACTTCTTTGGGCTGTGTGTGTTCAACACACAGAGTTGATCTTTCCTTTAGACAGTGCAGATTTGACCCCTCTTTTTGTGGAATTTACAAGTGGAGATTTCAAGCGCTTTCGGGCCAACGGTAGAAAAGGAAACATCTTTGAATAAAAACTAGAGAGAATCATTCTCAGCAACCACTTTGTGATATGTGCGTTCCACTCACGCAGTTTAACCTTTCTTTTCATAGAGCAGTTTGGAAACAATCTGCATGTAAAGTCTGCAGGTGGATATTTGGACCTCTTTGAGGATTTCGTTGGAAACGTGATTTCTGCATCTAACGCTAGACAGAAGAATTCTCAGTAACTTCTTTGGGCTGTGTGTGTTCAACACACAGAGTTGTACCTTCCTTTAGACAGAGCAGATTTGAAACCCTCTTTTTGAGGAATTTGCAAGTGGAGATTTCAAGCGCTTTGGGGCCAACGGTAGAAAAGGAAATATCTTCCTCTAAAAACTAGAGAGAATCATTCTCAGCAACCACTATGGGATATGTGCGTTCCACTCACAGAGTTTAACTTTTCTTTTCATAGAGCAGTTTGCAAACACTCTGTTTGTAAAGTCTGCAAGTGGATATTTGGACCTCTTTGAGGATTTCGTTGGAAACGGGATTTCTGCATATAAAGCTAGGTAGAAGAATTCTCAGTAACTTCTTTGGGGTGCGTGTGTTCAACTCACAGAGTTGTACCTTTCTTTAGAAAGAGCAGATTTGAAACCCTCTTTTTCAGGAATTTGCAAGTGGAGATTTCAAGGGCTTTGGGGCCAACGGTAGAAAAGGAAATATCTTCGAATAAAAACTAGAGAGAATCATTCTCAGCAACCACTTTGGGATGTGTGCGTTCCCCTCACAGAGCTTAACCTTTCTTTTCGTAGAGCAGTTTGGAAACACTCTGTTTGTAAAGTCTGCAAGTGGATATTTGGACCTCCTTGAGGATTTCGTTGGAAGCGGGATTTCTGCATAAAACGCTAGACAGAAGAATTCTCAGTAATTCTTTGGGCTGCGTGTGTTCAACTCACCGAGTTGAACCTTCCTTTAGACAGAGCAGATTTGAAACCCACTTTTTGTGGAATATACAAGTGGAGATTTCAAGCGCTTTGGGGCCAACGGTAGAAAAGGAAATATCTTTGTATAAAAACTAGAGAGAATCATTTTCAGCAACCTCTTGGTGATGTGTGCATTCCACTCACAGAGTTTAACCTTTCTTTTCATAGAGTAGTTTGCAATCACTCTGTTTGTAAAGTCTGCAAGTGGATATTTGGACCTCTTTGAGGATTTCGTTGGAAACGGGATTTCTGCATATAACGCTGGACAGAAGAATTGTCAGTAACTTCTTTGGGCTGCGTGTGTTCAACCCACAGAGTTGTAACTTCCTTTAGAAAAAGCAGATTTGAAACCCTCTTCTTGTGGAATTTGCTAGTGGAGATTTCAAGCGATTTGTGGCCAACGGTAGAAACGGAAATATCTTCGAATAAAAACTAGAGAGAATCATTCTCAGCAACCACTTTGGGATGTGTGCGTTCCACTCACAGAGTTTAACCTTTCTTTTCATAGAGTAGTTTTCAATCACTCTGTTTGCAAAGTCTGCAAGTGGATATTTGGACCTCTTTGAGGATTTCGTTGGAAACGGGATTTCTGCATATAACGGTAGAGAGAAGAATTCTCAGTAACTTCTTTGGGCTGTGTGTGTTCAAATCACAGAGTTGAACTTTCCTTTAGGCAGTGCAGATTTGAAGCCTCTTATTGTGGAAATTACAAGTGGACATTTCAAGCGCTTTGGGGCCAACGGTAGAAAAGGAAACATCTTCGTATAAAAACTAGAGAGAATCATTCTCAGCAACCACTTTGTGATATGTGCGTTCCACTCACGGAGTTTAACCTTTCTTTTCATAGAGCAGTTTGGAAACACTGTGTTTGAAAGTCTGCAAGTGGATATTTGGACATCTTTGAGGATTTCGTTGGAAACGGGATTTCTGCATATAACGCTAGACAGAAGAATTCTCAGTAACTTCTTTGGGCTGCGTGTGTTCAACTCACAGAGTTGTACATTCCTTTAGAGAGAGCAGATTTGAAACCCTCTTCTTGTGGAATTTGCAAGTGGAGATTTCAAGCAATTTGGGGCCAACGGTAGAAAAGGAAATATCATCGAATAAAAACTAGAGAGAATCATTCTCAGCAACCACTTTGGGATGTGTGCGTTCCACTCACAGAGTTTAACCTTTCTTTTCATAGAGCAGTTTGCAAACACTCTGTTTGTAAAGTCTGCAAGTGGATATTTTTACCTCTTTGAGGAGTTCGTTGGAAACGGGATTTCTGCATATAACGCTAGACAGAAGAATTCTCAGTAACTTCCTTGGTCTGTGTGAGTTCAACTCACAGAGTTGAACTTTCCTTTAGACAGTGCAGATTTGAACCCACTTTTTGTGGAATTTACAAGTGGAGATTTCAAGCGCTTTGGGGCCAACGGTAGAAAAGGAAATATCTTTGTAGAAAAACTAGAGAGAATCATTCTCAGCAACCACTTTGGGATGTGTGCGTTCCACTCACAGAGTTTAACTTTTCTTTTCATGGAGCAGTTTGGAAACACTCTGTTTGTAAAGTCTGCAAGTGGATATTTGGACCTCTTTGAGGATTTCGTTGGAAACGGGATTTCTGCATATAACGCTAGATTGAAGAATTCTCAGTAACTTCTTTGGGGTGCGTGTGTTCAACTCACAGAGTTGTACCTTCCTTTAGAAAGAGCAGATTTGAAAGCCTCTTCTTGAGGAATTTGCAAGTGGAGATTTCAAGCGATTTGGGGCCAAAGGTAGAAAAGGATATATCTTCGAATAAAAACTAGAGAGAATCATTCTCAGCAACCACTATGGGATGTGTGCGTTCCACTCACAGAGTTTAACCTTTCTTTTCGTAGAGCAGTTTGGAAACACTCTGTTTGTAAAGTCTGCAAGTGGATATTTGGACCTCCTTGAGGATTTCGTTGGAAGCGGGATTTCTGCATATAACGCTAGACAGAAGAATTCTCAGTAATTCTTTGGGCTGCGTGTGTTCAACTCACAGAGTTGAACCTTCCTTTAGACAGAGCAGATTTGAAACCCTCTTTTTGTGGAATTTGCAAATGGAGATTTCAAGCGCTTTGGGGCCAATGGTAGAAATGGAAATATCTTCACATAAAGACTAGAGAGAATCATTCTCAGCAACCACTTTGTGATGGGTGCGTTCCACTCACAGAGTTTAACCTTTCTTTTCATAGAGCAGATTGGAAACACCCTGTTTGTAAAGTCTGCAAGTGGATATTTGGACCTCTTTGAGGATTTCGTTGGAAACGGGATTTCTGCATATCTCGCTAGACAGAAGAATTCTCAGTAACTTCTTTGGGCTGTGTGTGTTCAACACACAGAGTTGATCTTTCCTTTAGACAGTGCAGATTTGACCCCTCTTTTTGTGGAATTTACAAGTGGAGATTTCAAGCGCTTTCGGGCCAACGGTAGAAAAGGAAACATCTTTGAATAAAAACTAGAGAGAATCATTCTCAGCAACCACTTTGTGATATGTGCGTTCCACTCACGCAGTTTAACCTTTCTTTTCATAGAGCAGTTTGGAAACAATCTGCATGTAAAGTCTGCAGGTGGATATTTGGACCTCTTTGAGGATTTCGTTGGAAACGTGATTTCTGCATCTAACGCTAGACAGAAGAATTCTCAGTAACTTCTTTGGGCTGTGTGTGTTCAACACACAGAGTTGTACCTTCCTTTAGACAGAGCAGATTTGAAACCCTCTTTTTGAGGAATTTGCAAGTGGAGATTTCAAGCGCTTTGGGGCCAACGGTAGAAAAGGAAATATCTTCCTCTAAAAACTAGAGAGAATCATTCTCAGCAACCACTATGGGATATGTGCGTTCCACTCACAGAGTTTAACTTTTCTTTTCATAGAGCAGTTTGCAAACACTCTGTTTGTAAAGTCTGCAAGTGGATATTTGGACCTCTTTGAGGATTTCGTTGGAAACGGGATTTCTGCATATAAAGCTAGGTAGAAGAATTCTCAGTAACTTCTTTGGGGTGCGTGTGTTCAACTCACAGAGTTGTACCTTTCTTTAGAAAGAGCAGATTTGAAACCCTCTTTTTCAGGAATTTGCAAGTGGAGATTTCAAGGGCTTTGGGGCCAACGGTAGAAAAGGAAATATCTTCGAATAAAAACTAGAGAGAATCATTCTCAGCAACCACTTTGGGATGTGTGCGTTCCCCTCACAGAGCTTAACCTTTCTTTTCGTAGAGCAGTTTGGAAACACTCTGTTTGTAAAGTCTGGAAGTGGATATTTGGACCTCCTTGAGGATTTCGTTGGAAGCGGGATTTCTGCATAAAACGCTAGACAGAAGAATTCTCAGTAATTCTTTGGGCTGCGTGTGTTCAACTCACCGAGTTGAACCTTCCTTTAGACAGAGCAGATTTGAAACCCTCTTTTTGTGGAATATACAAGTGGAGATTTCAAGCGCTTTGGGGCCAACGGTAGAAAAGGAAATATCTTTGTATAAAAACTAGAGAGAATCATTTTCAGCAACCTCTTGGTGATGTGTGCGTTCCACTCACAGAGTTTAACCTTTCTTTTCATAGAGTAGTTTGCAATCACTCTGTTTGCAAAGTCTGCAAGTGGATATTTGGACCTCTTTGAGGATTTCGTTGGAAACGGGATTTCTGCATATAACGGTAGAGAGAAGAATTCTCAGTAACTTCTTTGGGCTGTGTGTGTTCAAATCACAGAGTTGAACTTTCCTTTAGGCAGTGCAGATTTGAAGCCTCTTATTGTGGAAATTGCAAGTGGACATTTCAAGCGCTTTGGGGCCAACGGTAGAAAAGGAAACATCTTCGTATAAAAACTAGAGAGAATCATTCTCAGCAACCACTTTGTGATATGTGCGTTCCACTCACGGAGTTTAACCTTTCTTTTCATAGAGCAGTTTGGAAACACTGTGTTTGAAAGTCTGCAAGTGGATATTTGGACATCTTTGAGGATTTCGTTGGAAACGGGATTTCTGCATATAACGCTAGACAGAAGAATTCTCAGTAACTTCTTTGGGCTGCGTGTGTTCAACTCACAGAGTTGTACATTCCTTTAGAGAGAGCAGATTTGAAACCCTCTTCTTGTGGAATTTGCAAGTGGAGATTTCAAGCAATTTGGGGCCAACGGTAGAAAAGGAAATATCATCGAATAAAAACTAGAGAGAATCATTCTCAGCAACCACTTTGGGATGTGTGCGTTCCACTCACAGAGTTTAACCTTTCTTTTCATAGAGCAGTTTGCAAACACTCTGTTTGTAAAGTCTGCAAGTGGATATTTTTACCTCTTTGAGGAGTTCGTTGGAAACGGGATTTCTGCATATAACGCTAGACAGAAGAATTCTCAGTAACTTCCTTGGTCTGTGTGAGTTCAACTCACAGAGTTGAACTTTCCTTTAGACAGTGCAGATTTGAACCCACTTTTTGTGGAATTTACAAGTGGAGATTTCAAGCGCTTTGGGGCCAACGGTAGAAAAGGAAATATCTTTGTAGAAAAACTAGAGAGAATCATTCTCAGCAACCACTTTGGGATGTGTGCGTTCCACTCACAGAGTTTAACTTTTCTTTTCATGGAGCAGTTTGGAAACACTCTGTTTGTAAAGTCTGCAAGTGGATATTTGGACCTCTTTGAGGATTTCGTTGGAAACGGGATTTCTGCATATAACGCTAGATTGAAGAATTCTCAGTAACTTCTTTGGGGTGCGTGTGTTCAACTCACAGAGTTGTACCTTCCTTTAGAAAGAGCAGATTTGAAAGCCTCTTCTTGAGGAATTTGCAAGTGGAGATTTCAAGCGATTTGGGGCCAAAGGTAGAAAAGGATATATCTTCGAATAAAAACTAGAGAGAATCATTCTCAGCAACCACTATGGGATGTGTGCGTTCCACTCACAGAGTTTAACCTTTCTTTTCGTAGAGCAGTTTGGAAACACTCTGTTTGTAAAGTCTGCAAGTGGATATTTGGACCTCCTTGAGGATTTCGTTGGAAGCGGGATTTCTGCATATAACGCTAGACAGAAGAATTCTCAGTAATTCTTTGGGCTGCGTGTGTTCAACTCACAGAGTTGAACCTTCCTTTAGACAGAGCAGATTTGAAACCCTCTTTTTGTGGAATTTGGAAATGGAGATTTCAAGCGCTTTGGGGCCAATGGTAGAAATGGAAATATCTTCACATAAAGACTAGAGAGAATCATTCTCAGCAACCACTTTGTGATATGTGCGTTCCACTCACGCAGTTTAACCTTTCTTTTCATAGAGCAGTTTGGAAACAATCTGCATGTAAAGTCTGCAGGTGGATATTTGGACCTCTTTGAGGATTTCGTTGGAAACGTGATTTCTGCATCTAACGCTAGACAGAAGAATTCTCAGTAACTTCTTTGGGCTGTGTGTGTTCAACACACAGAGTTGTACCTTCCTTTAGACAGAGCAGATTTGAAACCCTCTTTTTGAGGAATTTGCAAGTGGAGATTTCAAGCGCTTTGGGGCCAACGGTAGAAAAGGAAATATCTTCCTCTAAAAACTAGAGAGAATCATTCTCAGCAACCACTATGGGATATGTGCGTTCCACTCACAGAGTTTAACTTTTCTTTTCATAGAGCAGTTTGCAAACACTCTGTTTGTAAAGTCTGCAAGTGGATATTTGGACCTCTTTGAGGATTTCGTTGGAAACGGGATTTCTGCATATAAAGCTAGGTAGAAGAATTCTCAGTAACTTCTTTGGGGTGCGTGTGTTCAACTCACAGAGTTGTACCTTTCTTTAGAAAGAGCAGATTTGAAACCCTCTTTTTCAGGAATTTGCAAGTGGAGATTTCAAGGGCTTTGGGGCCAACGGTAGAAAAGGAAATATCTTCGAATAAAAACTAGAGAGAATCATTCTCAGCAACCACTTTGGGATGTGTGCGTTCCCCTCACAGAGCTTAACCTTTCTTTTCGTAGAGCAGTTTGGAAACACTCTGTTTGTAAAGTCTGGAAGTGGATATTTGGACCTCCTTGAGGATTTCGTTGGAAGCGGGATTTCTGCATAAAACGCTAGACAGAAGAATTCTCAGTAATTCTTTGGGCTGCGTGTGTTCAACTCACCGAGTTGAACCTTCCTTTAGACAGAGCAGATTTGAAACCCTCTTTTTGTGGAATATACAAGTGGAGATTTCAAGCGCTTTGGGGCCAACGGTAGAAAAGGAAATATCTTTGTATAAAAACTAGAGAGAATCATTTTCAGCAACCTCTTGGTGATGTGTGCGTTCCACTCACAGAGTTTAACCTTTCTTTTCATAGAGTAGTTTGCAATCACTCTGTTTGCAAAGTCTGCAAGTGGATATTTGGACCTCTTTGAGGATTTCGTTGGAAACGGGATTTCTGCATATAACGGTAGAGAAAAGAATTCTCAGTAACTTCTTTGGGCTGTGTGTGTTCAAATCACAGAGTTGAACTTTCCTTTAGGCAGTGCAGATTTGAAGCCTCTTATTGTGGAAATTGCAAGTGGACATTTCAAGCGCTTTGGGGCCAACGGTAGAAAAGGAAACATCTTCGTATAAAAACTAGAGAGAATCATTCTCAGCAACCACTTTGTGATATGTGCGTTCCACTCACGGAGTTTAACCTTTCTTTTCATAGAGCAGTTTGGAAACACTGTGTTTGAAAGTCTGCAAGTGGATATTTGGACATCTTTGAGGATTTCGTTGGAAACGGGATTTCTGCATATAACGCTAGACAGAAGAATTCTCAGTAACTTCTTTGGGCTGCGTGTGTTCAACTCACAGAGTTGTACATTCCTTTAGAGAGAGCAGATTTGAAACCCTCTTCTTGTGGAATTTGCAAGTGGAGATTTCAAGCAATTTGGGGCCAACGGTAGAAAAGGAAATATCATCGAATAAAAACTAGAGAGAATCATTCTCAGCAACCACTTTGGGATGTGTGCGTTCCACTCACAGAGTTTAACCTTTCTTTTCATAGAGCAGTTTGCAAACACTCTGTTTGTAAAGTCTGCAAGTGGATATTTTTACCTCTTTGAGGAGTTCGTTGGAAACGGGATTTCTGCATATAACGCTAGACAGAAGAATTCTCAGTAACTTCCTTGGTCTGTGTGAGTTCAACTCACAGAGTTGAACTTTCCTTTAGACAGTGCAGATTTGAACCCACTTTTTGTGGAATTTACAAGTGGAGATTTCAAGCGCTTTGGGGCCAACGGTAGAAAAGGAAATATCTTTGTAGAAAAACTAGAGAGAATCATTCTCAGCAACCACTTTGGGATGTGTGCGTTCCACTCACAGAGTTTAACTTTTCTTTTCATGGAGCAGTTTGGAAACACTCTGTTTGTAAAGTCTGCAAGTGGATATTTGGACCTCTTTGAGGATTTCGTTGGAAACGGGATTTCTGCATATAACGCTAGATTGAAGAATTCTCAGTAACTTCTTTGGGGTGCGTGTGTTCAACTCACAGAGTTGTACCTTCCTTTAGAAAGAGCAGATTTGAAAGCCTCTTCTTGAGGAATTTGCAAGTGGAGATTTCAAGCGATTTGGGGCCAAAGGTAGAAAAGGATATATCTTCGAATAAAAACTAGAGAGAATCATTCTCAGCAACCACTATGGGATGTGTGCGTTCCACTCACAGAGTTTAACCTTTCTTTTCGTAGAGCAGTTTGGAAACACTCTGTTTGTAAAGTCTGCAAGTGGATATTTGGACCTCCTTGAGGATTTCGTTGGAAGCGGGATTTCTGCATATAACGCTAGACAGAAGAATTCTCAGTAATTCTTTGGGCTGCGTGTGTTCAACTCACAGAGTTGAACCTTCCTTTAGACAGAGCAGATTTGAAACCCTCTTTTTGTGGAATTTGCAAATGGAGATTTCAAGCGCTTTGGGGCCAATGGTAGAAATGGAAATATCTTCACATAAAGACTAGAGAGAATCATTCTCAGCAACCACTTTGTGATGGGTGCGTTCCACTCACAGAGTTTAACCTTTCTTTTCATAGAGCAGATTGGAAACACCCTGTTTGTAAAGTCTGCAAGTGGATATTTGGACCTCTTTGAGGATTTCGTTGGAAACGGGATTTCTGCATATCTCGCTAGACAGAAGAATTCTCAGTAACTTCTTTGGGCTGTGTGTGTTCAACACACAGAGTTGATCTTTCCTTTAGACAGTGCAGATTTGACCCCTCTTTTTGTGGAATTTACAAGTGGAGATTTCAAGCGCTTTCGGGCCAACGGTAGAAAAGGAAACATCTTTGAATAAAAACTAGAGAGAATCATTCTCAGCAACCACTTTGTGATATGTGCGTTCCATTCACGCAGTTTAACCTTTCTTTTCATAGAGCAGTTTGGAAACAATCTGCATGTAAAGTCTGCAGGTGGATATTTGGACCTCTTTGAGGATTTCGTTGGAAACGTGATTTCTGCATCTAACGCTAGACAGAAGAATTCTCAGTAACTTCTTTGGGCTGTGTGTGTTCAACACACAGAGTTGTACCTTCCTTTAGACAGAGCAGATTTGAAACCCTCTTTTTGAGGAATTTGCAAGTGGAGATTTCAAGCGCTTTGGGGCCAACGGTAGAAAAGGAAATATCTTCCTCTAAAAACTAGAGAGAATCATTCTCAGCAACCACTATGGGATATGTGCGTTCCACTCACAGAGTTTAACTTTTCTTTTCATAGAGCAGTTTGCAAACACTCTGTTTGTAAAGTCTGCAAGTGGATATTTGGACCTCTTTGAGGATTTCGTTGGAAACGGGATTTCTGCATATAAAGCTAGGTAGAAGAATTCTCAGTAACTTCTTTGGGGTGCGTGTGTTCAACTCACAGAGTTGTACCTTTCTTTAGAAAGAGCAGATTTGAAACCCTCTTTTTCAGGAATTTGCAAGTGGAGATTTCAAGGGCTTTGGGGCCAACGGTAGAAAAGGAAATATCTTCGAATAAAAACTAGAGAGAATCATTCTCAGCAACCACTTTGGGATGTGTGCGTTCCCCTCACAGAGCTTAACCTTTCTTTTCGTAGAGCAGTTTGGAAACACTCTGTTTGTAAAGTCTGGAAGTGGATATTTGGACCTCCTTGAGGATTTCGTTGGAAGCGGGATTTCTGCATAAAACGCTAGACAGAAGAATTCTCAGTAATTCTTTGGGCTGCGTGTGTTCAACTCACCGAGTTGAACCTTCCTTTAGACAGAGCAGATTTGAAACCCTCTTTTTGTGGAATATACAAGTGGAGATTTCAAGCGCTTTGGGGCCAACGGTAGAAAAGGAAATATCTTTGTATAAAAACTAGAGAGAATCATTTTCAGCAACCTCTTGGTGATGTGTGCGTTCCACTCACAGAGTTTAACCTTTCTTTTCATAGAGTAGTTTGCAATCACTCTGTTTGCAAAGTCTGCAAGTGGATATTTGGACCTCTTTGAGGATTTCGTTGGAAACGGGATTTCTGCATATAACGGTAGAGAGAAGAATTCTCAGTAACTTCTTTGGGCTGTGTGTGTTCAAATCACAGAGTTGAACTTTCCTTTAGGCAGTGCAGATTTGAAGCCTCTTATTGTGGAAATTGCAAGTGGACATTTCAAGCGCTTTGGGGCCAACGGTAGAAAAGGAAACATCTTCGTATAAAAACTAGAGAGAATCATTCTCAGCAACCACTTTGTGATATGTGCGTTCCACTCACGGAGTTTAACCTTTCTTTTCATAGAGCAGTTTGGAAACACTGTGTTTGAAAGTCTGCAAGTGGATATTTGGACATCTTTGAGGATTTCGTTGGAAACGGGATTTCTGCATATAACGCTAGACAGAAGAATTCTCAGTAACTTCTTTGGGCTGCGTGTGTTCAACTCACAGAGTTGTACATTCCTTTAGAGAGAGCAGATTTGAAACCCTCTTCTTGTGGAATTTGCAAGTGGAGATTTCAAGCAATTTGGGGCCAACGGTAGAAAAGGAAATATCATCGAATAAAAACTAGAGAGAATCATTCTCAGCAACCACTTTGGGATGTGTGCGTTCCACTCACAGAGTTTAACCTTTCTTTTCATAGAGCAGTTTGCAAACACTCTGTTTGTAAAGTCTGCAAGTGGATATTTTTACCTCTTTGAGGAGTTCGTTGGAAACGGGATTTCTGCATATAACGCTAGACAGAAGAATTCTCAGTAACTTCCTTGGTCTGTGTGAGTTCAACTCACAGAGTTGAACTTTCCTTTAGACAGTGCAGATTTGAACCCACTTTTTGTGGAATTTACAAGTGGAGATTTCAAGCGCTTTGGGGCCAACGGTAGAAAAGGAAATATCTTTGTAGAAAAACTAGAGAGAATCATTCTCAGCAACCACTTTGGGATGTGTGCGTTCCACTCACAGAGTTTAACTTTTCTTTTCATGGAGCAGTTTGGAAACACTCTGTTTGTAAAGTCTGCAAGTGGATATTTGGACCTCTTTGAGGATTTCGTTGGAAACGGGATTTCTGCATATAACGCTAGATTGAAGAATTCTCAGTAACTTCTTTGGGGTGCGTGTGTTCAACTCACAGAGTTGTACCTTCCTTTAGAAAGAGCAGATTTGAAAGCCTCTTCTTGAGGAATTTGCAAGTGGAGATTTCAAGCGATTTGGGGCCAAAGGTAGAAAAGGATATATCTTCGAATAAAAACTAGAGAGAATCATTCTCAGCAACCACTATGGGATGTGTGCGTTCCACTCACAGAGTTTAACCTTTCTTTTCGTAGAGCAGTTTGGAAACACTCTGTTTGTAAAGTCTGCAAGTGGATATTTGGACCTCCTTGAGGATTTCGTTGGAAGCGGGATTTCTGCATATAACGCTAGACAGAAGAATTCTCAGTAATTCTTTGGGCTGCGTGTGTTCAACTCACAGAGTTGAACCTTCCTTTAGACAGAGCAGATTTGAAACCCTCTTTTTGTGGAATTTGCAAATGGAGATTTCAAGCGCTTTGGGGCCAATGGTAGAAATGGAAATATCTTCACATAAAGACTAGAGAGAATCATTCTCAGCAACCACTTTGTGATGGGTGCGTTCCACTCACAGAGTTTAACCTTTCTTTTCATAGAGCAGATTGGAAACACCCTGTTTGTAAAGTCTGCAAGTGGATATTTGGACCTCTTTGAGGATTTCGTTGGAAACGGGATTTCTGCATATCTCGCTAGACAGAAGAATTCTCAGTAACTTCTTTGGGCTGTGTGTGTTCAACACACAGAGTTGATCTTTCCTTTAGACAGTGCAGATTTGACCCCTCTTTTTGTGGAATTTACAAGTGGAGATTTCAAGCGCTTTCGGGCCAACGGTAGAAAAGGAAACATCTTTGAATAAAAACTAGAGAGAATCATTCTCAGCAACCACTTTATGATATGTGCGTTCCACTCACGCAGTTTAACATTTCTTTTCATAGAGCAGTTTGGAAACAATCTGCATGTAAAGTCTGCAGGTGGATATTTGGACCTCTTTGAGGATTTCGTTGGAAACGTGATTTCTGCATCTAACGCTAGACAGAAGAATTCTCAGTAACTTCTTTGGGCTGTGTGTGTTCAACACACAGAGTTGTACCTTCCTTTAGACAGAGCAGATTTGAAACCCTCTTTTTGAGGAATTTGCAAGTGGAGATTTCAAGCGCTTTGGGGCCAACGGTAGAAAAGGAAATATCTTCCTCTAAAAACTAGAGAGAATCATTCTCAGCAACCACTATGGGATATGTGCGTTCCACTCACAGAGTTTAACTTTTCTTTTCATAGAGCAGTTTGCAAACACTCTGTTTGTAAAGTCTGCAAGTGGATATTTGGACCTCTTTGAGGATTTCGTTGGAAACGGGATTTCTGCATATAAAGCTAGGTAGAAGAATTCTCAGTAACTTCTTTGGGGTGCGTGTGTTCAACTCACAGAGTTGTACCTTTCTTTAGAAAGAGCAGATTTGAAACCCTCTTTTTCAGGAATTTGCAAGTGGAGATTTCAAGGGCTTTGGGGCCAACGGTAGAAAAGGAAATATCTTCGAATAAAAACTAGAGAGAATCATTCTCAGCAACCACTTTGGGATGTGTGCGTTCCCCTCACAGAGCTTAACCTTTCTTTTCGTAGAGCAGTTTGGAAACACTCTGTTTGTAAAGTCTGGAAGTGGATATTTGGACCTCCTTGAGGATTTCGTTGGAAGCGGGATTTCTGCATAAAACGCTAGACAGAAGAATTCTCAGTAATTCTTTGGGCTGCGTGTGTTCAACTCACCGAGTTGAACCTTCCTTTAGACAGAGCAGATTTGAAACCCTCTTTTTGTGGAATATACAAGTGGAGATTTCAAGCGCTTTGGGGCCAACGGTAGAAAAGGAAATATCTTTGTATAAAAACTAGAGAGAATCATTTTCAGCAACCTCTTGGTGATGTGTGCGTTCCACTCACAGAGTTTAACCTTTCTTTTCATAGAGTAGTTTGCAATCACTCTGTTTGCAAAGTCTGCAAGTGGATATTTGGACCTCTTTGAGGATTTCGTTGGAAACGGGATTTCTGCATATAACGGTAGAGAGAAGAATTCTCAGTAACTTCTTTGGGCTGTGTGTGTTCAAATCACAGAGTTGAACTTTCCTTTAGGCAGTGCAGATTTGAAGCCTCTTATTGTGGAAATTGCAAGTGGACATTTCAAGCGCTTTGGGGCCAACGGTAGAAAAGGAAACATCTTCGTATAAAAACTAGAGAGAATCATTCTCAGCAACCACTTTGTGATATGTGCGTTCCACTCACGGAGTTTAACCTTTCTTTTCATAGAGCAGTTTGGAAACACTGTGTTTGAAAGTCTGCAAGTGGATATTTGGATATCTTTGAGGATTTCGTTGGAAACGGGATTTCTGCATATAACGCTAGACAGAAGAATTCTCAGTAACTTCTTTGGGCTGCGTGTGTTCAACTCACAGAGTTGTACATTCCTTTAGAGAGAGCAGATTTGAAACCCTCTTCTTGTGGAATTTGCAAGTGGAGATTTCAAGCAATTTGGGGCCAACGGTAGAAAAGGAAATATCATCGAATAAAAACTAGAGAGAATCATTCTCAGCAACCACTTTGGGATGTGTGCGTTCTACTCACAGAGTTTAACCTTTCTTTTCATAGAGCAGTTTGCAAACACTCTGTTTGTAAAGTCTGCAAGTGGATATTTTTACCTCTTTGAGGAGTTCGTTGGAAACGGGATTTCTGCATATAACGCTAGACAGAAGAATTCTCAGTAACTTCCTTGGTCTGTGTGAGTTCAACTCACAGAGTTGAACTTTCCTTTAGACAGTGCAGATTTGAACCCACTTTTTGTGGAATTTACAAGTGGAGATTTCAAGCGCTTTGGGGCCAACGGTAGAAAAGGAAATATCTTTGTAGAAAAACTAGAGAGAATCATTCTCAGCAACCACTTTGGGATGTGTGCGTTCCACTCACAGAGTTTAACTTTTCTTTTCATGGAGCAGTTTGGAAACACTCTGTTTGTAAAGTCTGCAAGTGGATATTTGGACCTCTTTGAGGATTTCGTTGGAAACGGGATTTCTGCATATAACGCTAGATTGAAGAATTCTCAGTAACTTCTTTGGGGTGCGTGTGTTCAACTCACAGAGTTGTACCTTCCTTTAGAAAGAGCAGATTTGAAAGCCTCTTCTTGAGGAATTTGCAAGTGGAGATTTCAAGCGATTTGGGGCCAAAGGTAGAAAAGGATATATCTTCGAATAAAAACTAGAGAGAATCATTCTCAGCAACCACTATGGGATGCGTGCGTTCCACTCACAGAGTTTAACCTTTCTTTTCGTAGAGCAGTTTGGAAACACTCTGTTTGTAAAGTCTGCAAGTGGATATTTGGACCTCCTTGAGGATTTCGTTGGAAGCGGGATTTCTGCATATAACGCTAGACAGAAGAATTCTCAGTAATTCTTTGGGCTGCGTGTGTTCAACTCACAGAGTTGAACCTTCCTTTAGACAGAGCAGATTTGAAACCCTCTTTTTGTGGAATTTGCAAATGGAGATTTCAAGCGCTTTGGGGCCAATGGTAGAAATGGAAATATCTTCACATAAAGACTAGAGAGAATCATTCTCAGCAACCACTTTGTGATGGGTGCGTTCCACTCACAGAGTTTAACCTTTCTTTTCATAGAGCAGATTGGAAACACCCTGTTTGTAAAGTCTGCAAGTGGATATTTGGACCTCTTTGAGGATTTCGTTGGAAACGGGATTTCTGCATATCTCGCTAGACAGAAGAATTCTCAGTAACTTCTTTGGGCTGTGTGTGTTCAACACACAGAGTTGATCTTTCCTTTAGACAGTGCAGATTTGACCCCTCTTTTTGTGGAATTTACAAGTGGAGATTTCAAGCGCTTTCGGGCCAACGGTAGAAAAGGAAACATCTTTGAATAAAAACTAGAGAGAATCATTCTCAGCAACCACTTTGTGATATGTGCGTTCCACTCACGCAGTTTAACCTTTCTTTTCATAGAGCAGTTTGGAAACAATCTGCATGTAAAGTCTGCAGGTGGATATTTGGACCTCTTTGAGGATTTCGTTGGAAACGTGATTTCTGCATCTAACGCTAGACAGAAGAATTCTCAGTAACTTCTTTGGGCTGTGTGTGTTCAACACACAGAGTTGTACCTTCCTTTAGACAGAGCAGATTTGAAACCCTCTTTTTGAGGAATTTGCAAGTGGAGATTTCAAGCGCTTTGGGGCCAACGGTAGAAAAGGAAATATCTTCCTCTAAAAACTAGAGAGAATCATTCTCAGCAACCACTATGGGATATGTGCGTTCCACTCACAGAGTTTAACTTTTCTTTTCATAGAGCAGTTTGCAAACACTCTGTTTGTAAAGTCTGCAAGTGGATATTTGGACCTCTTTGAGGATTTCGTTGGAAACGGGATTTCTGCATATAAAGCTAGGTAGAAGAATTCTCAGTAACTTCTTTGGGGTGCGTGTGTTCAACTCACAGAGTTGTACCTTTCTTTAGAAAGAGCAGATTTGAAACCCTCTTTTTCAGGAATTTGCAAGTGGAGATTTCAAGGGCTTTGGGGCCAACGGTAGAAAAGGAAATATCTTCGAATAAAAACTAGAGAGAATCATTCTCAGCAACCACTTTGGGATGTGTGCGTTCCCCTCACAGAGCTTAACCTTTCTTTTCGTAGAGCAGTTTGGAAACACTCTGTTTGTAAAGTCTGGAAGTGGATATTTGGACCTCCTTGAGGATTTCGTTGGAAGCGGGATTTCTGCATAAAACGCTAGACAGAAGAATTCTCAGTAATTCTTTGGGCTGCGTGTGTTCAACTCACCGAGTTGAACCTTCCTTTAGACAGAGCAGATTTGAAACCCTCTTTTTGTGGAATATACAAGTGGAGATTTCAAGCGCTTTGGGGCCAACGGTAGAAAAGGAAATATCTTTGTATAAAAACTAGAGAGAATCATTTTCAGCAACCTCTTGGTGATGTGTGCGTTCCACTCACAGAGTTTAACCTTTCTTTTCATAGAGTAGTTTGCAATCACTCTGTTTGCAAAGTCTGCAAGTGGATATTTGGACCTCTTTGAGGATTTCGTTGGAAACGGGATTTCTGCATATAACGGTAGAGAGAAGAATTCTCAGTAACTTCTTTGGGCTGTGTGTGTTCAAATCACAGAGTTGAACTTTCCTTTAGGCAGTGCAGATTTGAAGCCTCTTATTGTGGAAATTGCAAGTGGACATTTCAAGCGCTTTGGGGCCAACGGTAGAAAAGGAAACATCTTCGTATAAAAACTAGAGAGAATCATTCTCAGCAACCACTTTGTGATATGTGCGTTCCACTCACGGAGTTTAACCTTTCTTTTCATAGAGCAGTTTGGAAACACTGTGTTTGAAAGTCTGCAAGTGGATATTTGGACATCTTTGAGGATTTCGTTGGAAACGGGATTTCTGCATATAACGCTAGACAGAAGAATTCTCAGTAACTTCTTTGGGCTGCGTGTGTTCAACTCACAGAGTTGTACATTCCTTTAGAGAGAGCAGATTTGAAACCCTCTTCTTGTGGAATTTGCAAGTGGAGATTTCAAGCAATTTGGGGCCAACGGTAGAAAAGGAAATATCATCGAATAAAAACTAGAGAGAATCATTCTCAGCAACCACTTTGGGATGTGTGCGTTCCACTCACAGAGTTTAACCTTTCTTTTCATAGAGCAGTTTGCAAACACTCTGTTTGTAAAGTCTGCAAGTGGATATTTTTACCTCTTTGAGGAGTTCGTTGGAAACGGGATTTCTGCATATAACGCTAGACAGAAGAATTCTCAGTAACTTCCTTGGTCTGTGTGAGTTCAACTCACAGAGTTGAACTTTCCTTTAGACAGTGCAGATTTGAACCCACTTTTTGTGGAATTTACAAGTGGAGATTTCAAGCGCTTTGGGGCCAACGGTAGAAAAGGAAATATCTTTGTAGAAAAACTAGAGAGAATCATTCTCAGCAACCACTTTGGGATGTGTGCGTTCCACTCACAGAGTTTAACTTTTCTTTTCATGGAGCAGTTTGGAAACACTCTGTTTGTAAAGTCTGCAAGTGGATATTTGGACCTCTTTGAGGATTTCGTTGGAAACGGGATTTCTGCATATAACGCTAGATTGAAGAATTCTCAGTAACTTCTTTGGGGTGCGTGTGTTCAACTCACAGAGTTGTACCTTCCTTTAGAAAGAGCAGATTTGAAAGCCTCTTCTTGAGGAATTTGCAAGTGGAGATTTCAAGCGATTTGGGGCCAAAGGTAGAAAAGGATATATCTTCGAATAAAAACTAGAGAGAATCATTCTCAGCAACCACTATGGGATGCGTGCGTTCCACTCACAGAGTTTAACCTTTCTTTTCGTAGAGCAGTTTGGAAACACTCTGTTTGTAAAGTCTGCAAGTGGATATTTGGACCTCCTTGAGGATTTCGTTGGAAGCGGGATTTCTGCATATAACGCTAGACAGAAGAATTCTCAGTAATTCTTTGGGCTGCGTGTGTTCAACTCACAGAGTTGAACCTTCCTTTAGACAGAGCAGATTTGAAACCCTCTTTTTGTGGAATTTGCAAATGGAGATTTCAAGCGCTTTGGGGCCAATGGTAGAAATGGAAATATCTTCACATAAAGACTAGAGAGAATCATTCTCAGCAACCACTTTGTGATGGGTGCGTTCCACTCACAGAGTTTAACCTTTCTTTTCATAGAGCAGATTGGAAACACCCTGTTTGTAAAGTCTGCAAGTGGATATTTGGACCTCTTTGAGGATTTCGTTGGAAACGGGATTTCTGCATATATCGCTAGACAGAAGAATTCTCAGTAACTTCTTTGGGCTGTGTGTGTTCAACACACAGAGTTGATCTTTCCTTTAGACAGTGCAGATTTGACCCCTCTTTTTGTGGAATTTACAAGTGGAGATTTCAAGGGCTTTCGGGCCAACGGTAGAAAAGGAAACATCTTTGAATAAAAACTAGAGAGAATCATTCTCAGCAACCACTTTGTGATATGTGCGTTCCACTCACGCAGTTTAACCTTTCTTTTCATAGAGCAGTTTGGAAACAATCTGCATGTAAAGTCTGCAGGTGGATATTTGGACCTCTTTGAGGATTTCGTTGGAAACGTGATTTCTGCATCTAACGCTAGACAGAAGAATTCTCAGTAACTTCTTTGGGCTGTGTGTGTTCAACACACAGAGTTGTACCTTCCTTTAGACAGAGCAGATTTGAAACCCTCTTTTTGAGGAATTTGCAAGTGGAGATTTCAAGCGCTTTGGGGCCAACGGTAGAAAAGGAAATATCTTCCTCTAAAAACTAGAGAGAATCATTCTCAGCAACCACTATGGGATATGTGCGTTCCACTCACAGAGTTTAACTTTTCTTTTCATAGAGCAGTTTGCAAACACTCTGTTTGTAAAGTCTGCAAGTGGATATTTGGACCTCTTTGAGGATTTCGTTGGAAACGGGATTTCTGCATATAAAGCTAGGTAGAAGAATTCTCAGTAACTTCTTTGGGGTGCGTGTGTTCAACTCACAGAGTTGTACCTTTCTTTAGAAAGAGCAGATTTGAAACCCTCTTTTTCAGGAATTTGCAAGTGGAGATTTCAAGGGCTTTGGGGCCAACGGTAGAAAAGGAAATATCTTCGAATAAAAACTAGAGAGAATCATTCTCAGCAACCACTTTGGGATGTGTGCGTTCCCCTCACAGAGCTTAACCTTTCTTTTCGTAGAGCAGTTTGGAAACACTCTGTTTGTAAAGTCTGGAAGTGGATATTTGGACCTCCTTGAGGATTTCGTTGGAAGCGGGATTTCTGCATAAAACGCTAGACAGAAGAATTCTCAGTAATTCTTTGGGCTGCGTGTGTTCAACTCACCGAGTTGAACCTTCCTTTAGACAGAGCAGATTTGAAACCCTCTTTTTGTGGAATATACAAGTGGAGATTTCAAGCGCTTTGGGGCCAACGGTAGAAAAGGAAATATCTTTGTATAAAAACTAGAGAGAATCATTTTCAGCAACCTCTTGGTGATGTGTGCGTTCCACTCACAGAGTTTAACCTTTCTTTTCATAGAGTAGTTTGCAATCACTCTGTTTGCAAAGTCTGCAAGTGGATATTTGGACCTCTTTGAGGATTTCGTTGGAAACGGGATTTCTGCATATAACGGTAGAGAGAAGAATTCTCAGTAACTTCTTTGGGATGTGTGTTTTCAAATCACAGAGTTGAACTTTCCTTTAGGCAGTGCAGATTTGAAGCCTCTTATTGTGGAAATTGCAAGTGGACATTTCAAGCGCTTTGGGGCCAACGGTAGAAAAGGAAACATCTTGGTATAAAATTAGAGAGAATCATTCTCAGCAACCACTTTGTGATATGTGCGTTCCACTCACGGAGTTTAACCTTTCTTTTCATAGAGCAGTTTGGAAACACTGTGTTTGAAAGTCTGCAAGTGGATATTTGGACATCTTTGAGGATTTCGTTGGAAACGGGATTTCTGCATATAACGCTAGACAGAAGAATTCTCAGTAACTTCTTTGGGCTGCGTGTGTTCAACTCACAGAGTTGTACATTCCTTTAGAGAGAGCAGATTTGAAACCCTCTTCTTGTGGAATTTGCAAGTGGAGATTTCAAGCAATTTGGGGCCAACGGTAGAAAAGGAAATATCATCGAATAAAAACTAGAGAGAATCATTCTCAGCAACCACTTTGGGATGTGTGCGTTCCACTCACAGAGTTTAACTTTTCTTTTCATGGAGCAGTTTGGAAACACTCTGTTTGTAAAGTCTGCAAGTGGATATTTGGACCTCTTTGAGGATTTCGTTGGAAACGGGACTTCTGCATATAACGCTAGATTGAAGAATTCTCAGTAACTTCTTTGGGGTGCGTGTGTTCAACTCACAGAGTTGTACCTTCCTTTAGAAAGAGCAGATTTGAAAGCCTCTTCTTGAGGAATTTGCAAGTGGAGATTTCAAGCGATTTGGGGCCAAAGGTAGAAAAGGATATATCTTCGAATAAAAACTAGAGAGAATCATTCTCAGCAACCACTATGGGATGTGTGCGTTCCACTCACAGAGTTTAACCTTTCTTTTCGTAGAGCAGTTTGGAAACACTCTGTTTGTAAAGTCTGCAAGTGGATATTCGGACCTCCTTTAGGATTTCGTTGGAAGCGGGATTTCTGCATATAACGCTAGACAGAAGAATTCTCAGTAATTCTTTGGGCTGCGTGTGTTCAACTCACAGAGTTGAACCTTCCTTTAGACAGAGCAGATTTGAAACCCTCTTTTTGTGGAATTTGCAAATGGAGATTTCAAGCGCTTTGGGGCCAATGGTAGAAATGGAAATATCTTCACATAAAGACTAGAGAGAATCATTCTCAGCAACCACTTTGTGATGGGTGCGTTCCACTCACAGAGTTTAACCTTTCTTTTCATAGAGCAGATTGGAAACACCCTGTTTGTAAAGTCTGCAAGTGGATATTTGGACCTCTTTGAGGATTTCGTTGGAAACGGGATTTCTGCATATCTCGCTAGACAGAAGAATTCTCAGTAACTTCTTTGGGCTGTGTGTGTTCAACACACAGAGTTGATCTTTCCTTTAGACAGTGCAGATTTGACCCCTCTTTTTGTGGAATTTACAAGTGGAGATTTCAAGCGCTTTCGGGCCAACGGTAGAAAAGGAAACATCTTTGAATAAAAACTAGAGAGAATCATTCTCAGCAACCACTTTGTGATATGTGCGTTCCACTCACACAGTTTAACCTTTCTTTTCATAGAGCAGTTTGGAAACAATCTGCATGTAAAGTCTGCAGGTGGATATTTGGACCTCTTTGAGGATTTCGTTGGAAACGTGATTTCTGCATCTAACGCTAGACAGAAGAATTCTCAGTAACTTCTTTGGGCTGTGTGTGTTCAACACACAGAGTTGTACCTTCCTTTAGACAGAGAAGATTTGAAACCCTCTTTTTGAGGAATTTGCAAGTGGAGATTTCAAGCGCTTTGGGGCCAACAGTAGAAAAGGAAATATCTTCCTCTAAAAACTAGAGAGAATTATTCTCAGCAACCACTATGGGATATGTGCGTTCCACTCACAGAGTTTAACTTTTCTTTTCATAGAGCAGTTTGCAAACACTCTGTTTGTAAAGTCTGCAAGTGGATATTTGGACCTCTTTGAGGATTTCGTTGGAAACGGGATTTCTGCATATAAAGCTAGGAAGAAGAATTCTCAGTAACTTCTTTGGGGTGCGTGTGTTCAACTCACAGAGTTGTACCTTTCTTTAGAAAGAGCAGATTTGAAACCCTCTTTTTCAGGAATTTGCAAGTGGAGATTTCAAGGGCTTTGGGGCCAACGGTAGAAAAGGAAATATCTTCGAATAAAAACTAGAGAGAATCATTCTCAGCAACCACTTTGGGATGTGTGCGTTCCCCTCACAGAGCTTAACCTTTCTTTTCGTAGAGCAGTTTGGAAACACTCTGTTTGTAAAGTCTGGAAGTGGATATTTGGACCTCCTTGAGGATTTCGTTGGAAGCGGGATTTCTGCATAAAACGCTAGACAGAAGAATTCTCAGTAATTCTTTGGGCTGCGTGTGTTCAACTCACCGAGTTGAACCTTCCTTTAGACAGAGCAGATTTGAAACCCTCTTTTTGTGGAATATACAAGTGGAGATTTCAAGCGCTTTGGGGCCAACGGTAGAAAAGGAAATATCTTTGTATAAAAACTAGAGAGAATCATTTTCAGCAACCTCTTGGTGATGTGTGCGTTCCACTCACAGAGTTTAACCTTTCTTTTCATAGAGCAGTTTGCAAACACTCTGTTTGTAAAGTCTGCAAGTGGATATTTGGACCTCTTTGAGGATTTCGTTGGAAACGGGGTTTCTGCATATAACGGTAGAGAGAAGAATTCTCAGTAACTTCTTTGGGCTGTGTGTGTTCAACTCACAGAGTTGAACTTTCCTTTAGGCAGTGCAGATTTGAAGCCTCTTATTGTGGAAATTACAAGTGGACATTTCAAGCGCTTTGGGGCCAACGGTAGAAAAGAAAATATCTTTGTATAAAAACTAGAGAGAATCATTCTCAGCAACCACTTTGTGATATGTGCGTTCCACTCACGGAGTTTAACCTTTCTTTTCATAGAGCAGTTTGGAAACACTGTGTTTGAAAGTCTGCAAGTGGATATTTGGACATCTTTGAGGATTTCGTTGGAAACGGGATTTCTGCATATAACTCTAGACAGAAGAATTCTCAGTAACTTCTTTGGGCTGCGTGTGTTCAACTCACAGAGTTGTACATTCCTTTAGAGAGAGCAGATTTGAAACCCTCTTCTTGTGGAATTTGCAAGTGGAGATTTCAAGCAATTTGGGGCCAACGGTAGAAAAGGAAATATCATCGAATAAAAACTAGAGAGAATCATTCTCAGCAACCACTTTGGGATGTTGTGCGTTCCACTCACAGAGTTTAACCTTTCTTTTCATAGAGCAGTTTGCAAACACTCTGTTTGTAAAGTCTGCAAGTGGATATTTTTACCTCTTTGAGGAGTTCGTTGGAAACGGGATTTCTGCATATAACGCTAGACAGAAGAATTCTCAGTAACTTCCTTGGTCTGTGTGAGTTCAACTCACAGAGTTGAACTTTCCTTTAGACAGTGCAGATTTGAACCCTCTTTTTGTGTAATTTACAAGTGGAGATTTCAAGCGCTTTGGGGCCAACGGTAGAAAAGGAAATATCTTTGTAGAAAAATTAGAGAGAATCATTCTCAGCAACCACTTTGGGATGTGTGCGTTCCACTCACAGAGTTTAACTTTTCTTTTCATGGAGCAGTTTGGAAACACTCTGTTTGTAAAGTCTGCAAGTGGATATTTGGACCTCTTTGAGGATTTCGTTGGAAACGGGATTTCTGCATATAACGCTAGATTGAAGAATTCTCAGTAACTTCTTTGGGGTGCGTGTGTTCAACTCACAGAGTTGTACCTTCCTTTAGAAAGAGCAGATTTGAAAGCCTCTTCTTGAGGAATTTGCAAGTGGAGATTTCAAGCGATTTGGGGCCAAAGGTACAAAAGGATATATCTTCGAATAAAAACTAGAGAGAATCATTCTCAGCAACCACTATGGGATGTGTGCGTTCCACTCACAGAGTTTAACCTTTCTTTTCGTAGAGCAGTTTGGAAACACTCTGTTTGTAAAGTCTGCAAGTGGATATTTGGACCTCCTTGAGGATTTCGTTGGAAGCGGGATTTCTGCATATAACGCTAGACAGAAGAATTCTCAGTAACTTCTTTGGGCTGTGTGTTCAACACACAGAGTTGATCTTTCCTTTAGACAGTGCAGATTTGACCCCTCTTTTTGTGGAATTTACAAGTGGAGATTTCAAGGGCTTTCGTGCCAACGGTAGAAAAGGAAACATCTTTGAATAAAAACTAGAGAGAATCATTCTCAGCAACCACTTTGTGATATGTGCGTTCCACTCACGCAGTTTAACCTTTCTTTTCATAGAGCAGTTTGGAAACAATCTGCATGTAAAGTCTGCAGGTGGATATTTGGACCTCTTTGAGGATTTCGTTGGAAACGTGATTTCTGCATCTAACGATAGACAGAAGAATTCTCAGTAACTTCTTTGGGCTGTGTGTGTTCAACACACAGAGTTGTACCTTCCTTTAGACAGAGCAGATTTGAAACCCTCTTTTTGAGGAATTTGCAAGTGGAGATTTCAAGCGCTTTGGGGCCAACGGTAGAAAAGGAAATATCTTCCTCTAAATACTAGAGAGAATCATTCTCAGCAACCACTATGGGATATGTGCGTTCCACTCACAGAGTTTAACTTTTCTTTTCATAGAGCAGTTTGCAAACACTCTGTTTGTAAAGTCTGCAAGTGGATATTTGGACCCCTTTGAGGATTTCGTTGGAAACGGGATTTCTGCATATAAAGCTAGATAGAAGAATTCTCAGTAACTTCTTTGGGGTGCGTGTGTTCAACTCACAGAGTTGTACCTTTCTTTAGAAAGAGCAGATTTGAAACCCTCTTTTTCAGGAATTTGCAAGTGGAGATTTTAAGTGCTTTGGGGCCAACGGTAGAAAAGGAAATATCTTCCAATAAAAACTAGAGAGAATCATTCTCAGCAACCACTTTGGGATGTGTGCGTTCCCCTCACAGAGCTTAACCTTTCTTTTTGTAGAGCAGTTTGGAAACACTCTGTTTGTAAAGTCTGCAAGTGGATATTTGTACCTCTTTGAGGATTTCGTTGGAAGCGGGATTTCTGCATAAAACGCTAGACAGAAGAATTCTCAGTAATTCATTGGGCTGCGTGTGTTCAACTCACCGGGTTGAACCTTCCTTTAGACAGAGCAGATTTGAAACCCTCTTTTTGTGGAATATACAAGTGGCGATTTCAAGCGCTTTGGGGCCAACGGTAGAAAAGGAAATATCTTTGTATAAAAACTAGAGAGAATGATTCTCAGATACCACTTTGGGATGTGTGCGATCCACTCACAGAGTTTAACCTTTCTTTTCATAGAGCAGTTTGGAAACAATCTGCATGTAAAGTCTGCAGGTGGATATTTGGACCTCTTTGAGGATTTCGTTGGAAACGTGATTTCTGCATCTAACGCTAGACAGAAGAATTCTCAGTAACTTCTTTGGGCTGTGTGTGTTCAACACACAGAGTTGTACCTTCCTTTAGACAGAGCAGATTTGAAACCCTCTTTTTGAGGAATTTGCAAGTGGAGATTTCAAGCGCTTTGGGGCCAACGGTAGAAAAGGAAATATCTTCCTCTAAAAACTAGAGAGAATCATTCTCAGCAACCACTATGGGATATGTGCGTTCCACTCACAGAGTTTAACTTTTCTTTTCATAGAGCAGTTTGCAAACACTCTGTTTGTAAAGTCTGCAAGTGGATATTTGGACCTCTTTGAGGATTTCGTTGGAAACGGGATTTCTGCATATAAAGCTAGATAGAAGAATTCTCAGTAACTTCTTTGGGGTGCGTGTGTTCAACTCACAGAGTTGTACCTTTCTTTAGAAAGAGCAGATTTGAAACCCTCTTTTTGAGGAATTTGCAAGTGAAGATTTCAAGCGATTTGGGGCCAACGGTAGAAAAGGAAATATCTTTGTATAAAAACTAGAGAGAATCATTCTCAGCAACCACTTTGGGATGTGTGCGTTCCACTCACAGAGTTTAACCTTTCTTTTCATAGAGCAGTTTGCAAACACTCTGTTTGTAAAGTCTGCAAGTGGATATTTGGACCTCTTTGAGGATTTCGTTGGAAACGGGATTTCTGCATATAACGCTAGACAGAAGAATTCTCAGTAACTTCTTTGGGCTGCGTGTGTTCAACTCACAGAGTTGTACCTTTCTTTAGAAAGAGCAGATTTGAATCCCTCTTTTTGTGGAATTTGCAAGTGGAGATTTCAAGCGCTTTGGGGCCAACGGTAGAAATGGTAATATCTTCCTGTAAAAACTAGAGAGAATCATTCTCAGCAACCACTTTGGGATGTGTGCGTTCCACTCACAGAGTTTAACCTTTCTTTTCATAGAGCAGTTTGCAAACACTCTGTTTGTAAAGTCTGCAAGTGGATATTTGGACCTCTTTGAGGATTTCGTTGGAAACGGGATTTCTGCATATAACGCTAGAGAGAAGAATTGTCAGTAACTTCTTTGGGCTGCGGGTGTTCAACCCACAGAGTTTTAACTTCCTTTAGAAAAAGCAGATTTGAAACCCTCTTCTTGTGGAATTTGCTAGTGGAGATTTCAAGCGATTTGTGGCCAACGGTAGAAACGGAAATATCTTCGAATAAAAACTAGATAGAATCATTCTCAGCAACCACTTTGGGATGTGTGCGTTCCACTCACAGAGTTTAACCTTTCTTTTCATAGAGTAGTTTGCAATCACTCTGTTTGCAAAGTCTGCAAGTGGATATTTGGACCTCTTTGAGGATTTCGTTGGAAACGGGATTTCTGCATATAACGGTAGAGAGAAGAATTCTCAGTAACTTCTTTGGGCTGTGTGTGTTCAAATCACAGAGTTGAACTTTCCTTTAGGCAGTGCAGATTTGAAGCCTCTTATTGTGGAAATTACAAGTGGACATTTCAAGCGCTTTGGGGCCAACGGTAGAAAAGGAAACATCTTCGTATAAAAACTAGAGAGAATCATTCTCAGCAACCACTTTGTGATATGTGCATTCCACTCACGGAGTTTAACCTTTCTTTTCATAGAGCAGTTTGGAAACACTGTGTTTGAAAGTCTGCAAGTGGATATTTGGACATCTTTGAGGATTTCGTTGGAAACGGGATTTCTGCATATAACTAGACAGAAGAATTCTCAGTAACTTCTTTGGGCTGCGTGTGTTCAACTCACAGAGTTGTACATTCCTTTAGAGAGAGCAGATTTGAAACCCTCTTCTTGTGGAATTTGCAAGTGGAGATTTCAAGCAATTTGGGGCCAACGGTAGAAAAGGAAATATCATCGAATAAAAACTAGAGAGAATCATTCTCAGCAACCACTTTGGGATGTGTGCGTTCCACTCACAGAGTTTAACCTTTCTTTTCATAGAGCAGTTTGCAAACACTCTGTTTGTAAAGTCTGCTAGTGGATATATTTACCTCTTTGAGGAGTTCGTTGGAAACGGGATTTCTGCATATAACGCTAGACAGAAGAATTCTCAGTAACTTCCTTGGACTGTGTGAGTTCAACTCACAGAGTTGAACTTTCCTTTAGACAGTGCAGATTTGAACCCTCTTTTTGTGGAATTTACAAGTGGAGATTTCAAGCGCTTTGGGGAAAACGGTAGAAAAGGAAATATCTTTGTAGAAAAACTAGAGAGAATCATTCTCAGCAACCACTTTGGGATGTGTGCGTTCCACTCACAGAGTTTAACTTTTCTTTTCATGGAGCAGTTTGGAAACACTCTGTTTGTAAAGTCTGCAAGTGGATATTTGGACCTCTTTGAGGATTTCGTTGGAAACGGGATTTCTGCATATAACGCTAGACAGAAGAATTCTCAGTAACTTCTTTGGGCTGCGTGTGTTCAACTCACAGAGTTGTACCTTTCTTTAGAAAGAGCAGATTTGAATCCCTCTTTTTGTGGAATTTGCAAGTGGAGATTTCAAGCGCTTTGGGGCCAACGGTAGAAATGGTAATATCTTCCTGTAAAAACTAGAGAGAATCATTCTCAGCAACCACTTTGGGATGTGTGCGTTCCACTCACAGAGTTTAACCTTTCTTTTCATAGAGCAGTTTGCAAACACTCTGTTTGTAAAGTCTGCAAGTGGATATTTGGACCTCTTTGAGGATTTCGTTGGAAACGGGATTTCTGCATATAACGCTAGACAGAAGAATTGTCAGTAACTTCTTTGGGCTGCGGGTGTTCAACCCACAGAGTTTTAACTTCCTTTAGAAAAAGCAGATTTGAAACCCTCTTCTTGTGGAATTTGCTAGTGGAGATTTCAAGCGATTTGTGGCCAACGGTAGAAACGGAAATATCTTCGAATAAAAACTAGATAGAATCATTCTCAGCAACCACTTTGGGATGTGTGCGTTCCACTCACAGAGTTTAACCTTTCTTTTCATAGAGTAGTTTGCAATCACTCTGTTTGCAAAGTCTGCAAGTGGATATTTGGACCTCTTTGAGGATTTCGTTGGAAACGGGATTTCTGCATATAACGGTAGAGAGAAGAATTCTCAGTAACTTCTTTGGGCTGTGTGTGTTCAAATCACAGAGTTGAACTTTCCTTTAGGCAGTGCAGATTTGAAGCCTCTTATTGTGGAAATTACAAGTGGACATTTCAAGCGCTTTGGGGCCAACGGTAGAAAAGGAAACATCTTCGTATAAAAACTAGAGAGAATCATTCTCAGCAACCACTTTGTGATATGTGCATTCCACTCACGGAGTTTAACCTTTCTTTTCATAGAGCAGTTTGGAAACACTGTGTTTGAAAGTCTGCAAGTGGATATTTGGACATCTTTGAGGATTTCGTTGGAAACGGGATTTCTGCATATAACGCTAGACAGAAGAATTCTCAGTAACTTCTTTGGGCTGCGTGTGTTCAACTCACAGAGTTGTACATTCCTTTAGAGAGAGCAGATTTGAAACCCTCTTCTTGTGGAATTTGCAAGTGGAGATTTCAAGCAATTTGGGGCCAACGGTAGAAAAGGAAATATCATCGAATAAAAACTAGAGAGAATCATTCTCAGCAACCACTTTGGGATGTGTGCGTTCCACTCACAGAGTTTAACCTTTCTTTTCATAGAGCAGTTTGCAAACACTCTGTTTGTAAAGTCTGCTAGTGGATATTTTTACCTCTTTGAGGAGTTCGTTGGAAACGGGATTTCTGCATATAACGCTAGACAGAAGAATTCTCAGTAACTTCCTTGGACTGTGTGAGTTCAACTCACAGAGTTGAACTTTCCTTTAGACAGTGCAGATTTGAACCCTCTTTTTGTGGAATTTACAAGTGGAGATTTCAAGCGCTTTGGGGCCAACGGTAGAAAAGGAAATATCTTTGTATAAAAACTAGAGAGAATCATTTTCAGCAACCACTTTGGGATGTGTGCGTTCCACTCACAGAGTTTAACTTTTCTTTTCATGGAGCAGTTTGGAAACACTCTGTTTGTAAAGTCTGCAAGTGGATATTTGGACCTCTTTGAGGATTTCGTTGGAAACGGGATTTCTGCATATAACGCTAGACAGAAGAATTCTCAGTAACTTCTTTGGGCTGCGTGTGTTCAACTCACAGAGTTGTACCTTTCTTTAGAAAGAGCAGATTTGAAACCCTCTTTTTGTGGAATTTGCAAGTGGAGATTTCAAGCGCTTTGGGGCCAACGGTAGAAATGGTAATATCTTCCTGTAAAAACTAGAGAGAATCATTCTCAGCAACCACTTTGGGATGTGTGCCTTCCACTCACAGAGTTTAACCTTTCTTTTCATAGAGCAGTTTGCAAACACTCTGTTTGTAAAGTCTGCAAGTGGATATTTGGACCTCTTTGAGGATTTCGTTGGAAACGGGATTTCTGCATATAACGCTAGACAGAATAATTGTCAGTAACTTCTTTGGGCTGCGTGTGTTCAACCCACAGAGTTGTAACTTCCTTTAGAAAAAGCAGATTTGAAACCCTCTTCTTGTGGAATTTGCTAGTGGAGATTTCAAGCGATTTGTGGCCAACGGTAGAAACGGAAATATCTTCGAATAAAAACTAGAGAGAATCATTCTCAGCAACCACTTTGGGATGTGTGCGTTCCACTCACAGAGTTTAACCTTTCTTTTCATAGAGTAGTTTGCAATCACTCTGTTTGCAAAGTCTGCAAGTGGATATTTGGACCTCTTTGAGGATTTCGTTGGAAACGGGATTTCTGCATATAACGGTAGAGAGAAGAATTCTCAGTAACTTCTTTGGGCTGTGTGAGTTCAAATCACAGAGTTGAACTTTCCTTTAGGCAGTGCAGATTTGAAGCCTCTTATTGTGGAAATTACAAGTGGACATTTCAAGCGCTTTGGGGCCAACGGTAGAAAAGGAAACATCTTCGTATAAAAACTAGAGAGAATCATTCTCAGCAACCACTTTGTGATATGTGCGTTCCACTCACGGAGTTTAACCTTTCTTTTCATAGAGCAGTTTGGAAACACTGTGTTTGAAAGTCTGCAAGTGGATATTTGGACATCTTTGAGGATTTCGTTGGAAACGGGATTTCTGCATATAACGCTAGACAGAAGAATTCTCAGTAACTTCTTTGGGCTGCGTGTGTTCAACTCACAGAGTTGTACATTCCTTTAGAGAGAGCAGATTTGAAACCCTCTTCTTGTGGAATTTGCAAGTGGAGATTTCAAGCAATTTGGGGCCAACGGTAGAAAAGGAAATATCATCGAATAAAAACTAGAGAGAATCATTCTCAGCAACCACTTTGGGATGTGTGCGTTCCACTCACAGAGTTTAACCTTTCTTTTCATAGAGCAGTTTGCAAACACTCTGTTTGTAAAGTCTGCAAGTGGATATTTTTACCTCTTTGAGGAGTTCGTTGGAAACGGGATTTCTGCATATAACGCTAGACAGAAGAATTCTCAGTAACTTCCTTGGTCTGTGTGAGTTCAACTCACAGAGTTGAACTTTCCTTTAGACAGTGTAGATTTGAACCCACTTTTTGTGGAATTTACAAGTGGAGATTTCAAGCGCTTTGGGGCCAACGGTAGAAAAGGAAATATCTTTGTAGAAAAACTAGAGAGAATCATTCTCAGCAACCACTTTGGGATGTGTGCGTTCCACTCACAGAGTTTAACTTTTCTTTTCATGGAGCAGTTTGGAAACACTCTGTTTGTAAAGTCTGCAAGTGGATATTTGGACCTCTTTGAGGATTTCGTTGGAAACGGGATTTCTGCATATAACGCTAGATTGAAGAATTCTCAGTAACTTCTTTGGGGTGCGTGTGTTCAACTCACAGAGTTGTACCTTCCTTTAGAAAGAGCAGATTTGAAAGCCTCTTCTTGAGGAATTTGCAAGTGGAGATTTCAAGCGATTTGGGGCCAAAGGTAGAAAAGGATATATCTTCGAATAAAAACTAGAGAGAATCATTCTCAGCAACCACTATGGGATGTGTGCGTTCCACTCACAGAGTTTAACCTTTCTTTTCGTAGAGCAGTTTGGAAACACTCTGTTTGTAAAGTCTGCAAGTGGATATTTGGACCTCCTTGAGGATTTCGTTGGAAGCGGGATTTCTGCATATAACGCTAGACAGAAGAATTCTCAGTAATTCTTTGGGCTGCGTGTGTTCAACTCACAGAGTTGAACCTTCCTTTAGACAGAGCAGATTTGAAACCCTCTTTTTGTGGAATTTGCAAATGGAGATTTCAAGCGCTTTGGGGCCAATGGTAGAAATGGAAATATCTTCACATAAAGACTAGAGAGAATCATTCTCAGCAACCACTTTGTGATGGGTGCGTTCCACTCACAGAGTTTAACCTTTCTTTTCATAGAGCAGATTGGAAACACCCTGTTTGTAAAGTCTGCAAGTGGATATTTGGACCTCTTTGAGGATTTCGTTGGAAACGGGATTTCTGCATATATCGCTAGACAGAAGAATTCTCAGTAACTTCTTTGGGCTGTGTGTGTTCAACACACAGAGTTGATCTTTCCTTTAGACAGTGCAGATTTGACCCCTCTTTTTGTGGAATTTACAAGTGGAGATTTCAAGGGCTTTCGGGCCAACGGTAGAAAAGGAAACATCTTTGAATAAAAACTAGAGAGAATCATTCTCAGCAACCACTTTGTGATATGTGCGTTCCACTCACGCAGTTTAACCTTTCTTTTCATAGAGCAGTTTGGAAACAATCTGCATGTAAAGTCTGCAGGTGGATATTTGGACCTCTTTGAGGATTTCGTTGGAAACGTGATTTCTGCATCTAACGCTAGACAGAAGAATTCTCAGTAACTTCTTTGGGCTGTGTGTGTTCAACACACAGAGTTGTACCTTCCTTTAGACAGAGCAGATTTGAAACCCTCTTTTTGAGGAATTTGCAAGTGGAGATTTCAAGCGCTTTGGGGCCAACGGTAGAAAAGGAAATATCTTCCTCTAAAAACTAGAGAGAATCATTCTCAGCAACCACTATGGGATATGTTCGTTCCACTCACAGAGTTTAACTTTTCTTTTCATAGAGCAGTTTGCAAACACTCTGTTTGTAAAGTCTGCAAGTGGATATTTGGACCCCTTTGAGGATTTCGTTGGAAACGGGATTTCTGCATATAAAGCTAGATAGAAGAATTCTCAGTAACTTCTTTGGGGTGCGTGTGTTCAACTCACAGAGTTGTACCTTTCTTTAGAAAGAGCAGATTTGAAACCCTCTTTTTCAGGAATTTGCAAGTGGAGATTTCAAGGGCTTTGGGGCCAACGGTAGAAAAGGAAATATCTTCGAATAAAAACTAGAGAGAATCATTCTCAGCAACCACTTTGGGATGTGTGCGTTCCCTTCACAGAGCTTAACCTTTCTTTTCGTAGAGCAGTTTGGAAACACTCTGTTTGTAAAGTCTGCAAGTGGATATTTGGACCTCCTTGAGGATTTCGTTGGAAGCGGGATTTCTGCATAAAACGCTAGACAGAAGAATTCTCAGTAATTCTTTGGGCTGCGTGTGTTCAACTCACCGAGTTGAACCTTCCTTTAGACAGAGCAGATTTGAAACCCTCTTTTTGTGGAATATACAAGTGGCGATTTCAAGCGCTTTGGGGCCAACGGTAGAAAAGGAAATATCTTTGTATAAAAACTAGAGAGAATCATTTTCAGCAACCTCTTGGTGATGTGTGCGTTCCACTCACAGAGTTTAACCTTTCTTTTCATAGAGCAGTTTGCAAACACTCTGTTTGTAAAGTCTGCAAGTATATATTTGGACCTCTTTGAGGATTTCGTTGGAAACGGGATTTCTGCATATAACGCTAGACAGAAGAATTCTCAGTAACTTCTTTGGGCTGCGTGTGTTCAACTCACAGAGTTGTACCTTTCTTTAGAAAGAGCAGATTTGAAACCCTCTTCTTGTGGAATTTGCAAGTGGAGATTTCAAGCGCTTTGGGGCCAACGGTAGAAATGGTAATATCTTCCTGTAAAAACTAGAGAGAATCATTCTCAGCAACCACTTTGGGATGTGTGCCTTCCACTCACAGAGTTTAACCTTTCTTTTCATAGAGCAGTTTGCAAACACTCTGTTTGTAAAGTCTGCAAGTGGATATTTGGACCTCTTTGAGGATTTCGTTGGAAACGGGATTTCTGCATATAACGCTAGACAGAATAATTGTCAGTAACTTCTTTGGGCTGCGTGTGTTCAACCCACAGAGTTGTAACTTCCTTTAGAAAAAGCAGATTTGAAACCCTCTTCTTGTGGAATTTGCTAGTGGAGATTTCAAGCGATTTGTGGCCAACGGTAGAAACGGAAATATCTTCGAATAAAAACTAGAGAGAATCATTCTCAGCAACCACTTTGGGATGTGTGCGTTCCACTCACAGAGTTTAACCTTTCTTTTCATAGAGTAGTTTGCAATCACTCTGTTTGCAAAGTCTGCAAGTGGATATTTGGACCTCTTTGAGGATTTCGTTGGAAACGGGATTTCTGCATATAACGGTAGAGAGAAGAATTCTCAGTAACTTCTTTGGGCTGTGTGTGTTCAAATCACAGAGTTGAACTTTCCTTTAGGCAGTGCAGATTTGAAGCCTCTTATTGTGGAAATTACAAGTGGACATTTCAAGCGCTTTGGGGCCAACGGTAGAAAAGGAAACATCTTCGTATAAAAACTAGAGAGAATCATTCTCAGCAACCACTTTGTGATATGTGCGTTCCACTCACGGAGTTTAACCTTTCTTTTCATAGAGCAGTTTGGAAACACTGTGTTTGAAAGTCTGCAAGTGGATATTTGGACATCTTTGAGGATTTCGTTGGAAACGGGATTTCTGCATATAACGCTAGACAGAAGAATTCTCAGTAACTTCTTTGGGCTGCGTGTGTTCAACTCACAGAGTTGTACATTCCTTTAGAGAGAGCAGATTTGAAACCCTCTTCTTGTGGAATTTGCAAGTGGAGATTTCAAGCAATTTGGGGCCAACGGTAGAAAAGGAAATATCATCGAATAAAAACTAGAGAGAATCATTCTCAGCAACCACTTTGGGATGTGTGCGTTCCACTCACAGAGTTTAACCTTTCTTTTCATAGAGCAGTTTGCAAACACTCTGTTTGTAAAGTCTGCAAGTGGATATTTTTACCTCTTTGAGGAGTTCGTTGGAAACGGGATTTCTGCATATAACGCTAGACAGAAGAATTCTCAGTAACTTCCTTGGTCTGTGTGAGTTCAACTCACAGAGTTGAACTTTCCTTTAGACAGTGCAGATTTGAACCCACTTTTTGTGGAATTTACAAGTGGAGATTTCAAGCGCTTTGGGGCCAACGGTAGAAAAGGAAATATCTTTGTAGAAAAACTAGAGAGAATCATTCTCAGCAACCACTTTGGGATGTGTGCGTTCCACTCACAGAGTTTAACTTTTCTTTTCATGGAGCAGTTTGGAAACACTCTGTTTGTAAAGTCTGCAAGTGGATATTTGGACCTCTTTGAGGATTTCGTTGGAAACGGGATTTCTGCATATAACGCTAGATTGAAGAATTCTCAGTAACTTCTTTGGGGTGCGTGTGTTCAACTCACAGAGTTGTACCTTCCTTTAGAAAGAGCAGATTTGAAAGCCTCTTCTTGAGGAATTTGCAAGTGGAGATTTCAAGCGATTTGGGGCCAAAGGTAGAAAAGGATATATCTTCGAATAAAAACTAGAGAGAATCATTCTCAGCAACCACTATGGGATGTGTGCGTTCCACTCACAGAGTTTAACCTTTCTTTTCGTAGAGCAGTTTGGAAACACTCTGTTTGTAAAGTCTGCAAGTGGATATTTGGACCTCCTTGAGGATTTCGTTGGAAGCGGGATTTCTGCATATAACGCTAGACAGAAGAATTCTCAGTAATTCTTTGGGCTGCGTGTGTTCAACTCACAGAGTTGAACCTTCCTTTAGACAGAGCAGATTTGAAACCCTCTTTTTGTGGAATTTGCAAATGGAGATTTCAAGCGCTTTGGGGCCAATGGTAGAAATGGAAATATCTTCACATAAAGACTAGAGAGAATCATTCTCAGCAACCACTTTGTGATGGGTGCGTTCCACTCACAGAGTTTAACCTTTCTTTTCATAGAGCAGACTGGAAACACCCTGTTTGTAAAGTCTGCAAGTGGATATTTGGACCTCTTTGAGGATTTCGTTGGAAACGGGATTTCTGCATATATCGCTAGACAGAAGAATTCTCAGTAACTTCTTTGGGCTGTGTGTGTTCAACACACAGAGTTGATCTTTCCTTTAGACAGTGCAGATTTGACCCCTCTTTTTGTGGAATTTACAAGTGGAGATTTCAAGGGCTTTCGGGCCAACGGTAGAAAAGGAAACATCTTTGAATAAAAACTAGAGAGAATCATTCTCAGCAACCACTTTGTGATATGTGCGTTCCACTCACGCAGTTTAACCTTTCTTTTCATAGAGCAGTTTGGAAACAATCTGCATGTAAAGTCTGCAGGTGGATATTTGGACCTCTTTGAGGATTTCGTTGGAAACGTGATTTCTGCATCTAACGCTAGACAGAAGAATTCTCAGTAACTTCTTTGGGCTGTGTGTGTTCAACACACAGAGTTGTACCTTCCTTTAGACAGAGCAGATTTGAAACCCTCTTTTTGAGGAATTTGCAAGTGGAGATTTCAAGCGCTTTGGGGCCAACGGTAGAAAAGGAAATATCTTCCTCTAAAAACTAGAGAGAATCATTCTCAGCAACCACTATGGGATATGTTCGTTCCACTCACAGAGTTTAACTCTTCTTTTCATAGAGCAGTTTGCAAACACTCTGTTTGTAAAGTCTGCAAGTGGATATTTGGACCCCTTTGAGGATTTCATTGGAAACGGGATTTCTGCATATAAAGCTAGATAGAAGAATTCTCAGTAACTTCTTTGGGGTGCGTGTGTTCAACTCACAGAGTTGTACCTTTCTTTAGAAAGAGCAGATTTGAAACCCTCTTTTTCAGGAATTTGCAAGTGGAGATTTCAAGGGCTTTGGGGCCAACGGTAGAAAAGGAAATATCTTCGAATAAAAACTAGAGAGAATCATTCTCAGCAACCACTTTGGGATGTGTGCGTTCCCTTCACAGAGCTTAACCTTTCTTTTCGTAGAGCAGTTTGGAAACACTCTGTTTGTAAAGTCTGCAAGTGGATATTTGGACCTCCTTGAGGATTTCGTTGGAAGCGGGATTTCTGCATAAAACGCTAGACAGAAGAATTCTCAGTAATTCTTTGGGCTGCGTGTGTTCAACTCACCGAGTTGAACCTTCCTTTAGACAGAGCAGATTTGAAACCCTCTTTTTGTGGAATATACAAGTGGCGATTTCAAGCGCTTTGGGGCCAACGGTAGAAAAGGAAATATCTTTGTATAAAAACTAGAGAGAATCATTTTCAGCAACCTCTTGGTGATGTGTGCGTTCCACTCACAGAGTTTAACCTTTCTTTTCATAGAGCAGTTTGCAAACACTCTGTTTGTAAAGTCTGCAAGTGGATATTTGGACCTCTTTGAGGATTTCGTTGGAAACGGGATTTCTGCATATAACGCTAGACAGAAGAATTCTCAGTAACTTCTTTGGGCTGCGTGTGTTCAACTCACAGAGTTGTACCTTTCTTTAGAAAGAGCAGATTTGAAACCCTCTTTTTGTGGAATTTGCAAGTGGAGATTTCAAGCGCTTTGGGGCCAACGGTAGAAATGGTAATATCTTCCTGTAAAAACTAGAGAGAATCATTCTCAGCAACCACTTTGGGATGTGTGCCTTCCACTCACAGAGTTTAACCTTTCTTTTCATAGAGCAGTTTGCAAACACTCTGTTTGTAAAGTCTGCAAGTGGATATTTGGACCTCTTTGAGGATTTCGTTGGAAACGGGATTTCTGCATATAACGCTAGACAGAATAATTGTCAGTAACTTCTTTGGGCTGCGTGTGTTCAACCCACAGAGTTGTAACTTCCTTTAGAAAAAGCAGATTTGAAACCCTCTTCTTGTGGAATTTGCTAGTGGAGATTTCAAGCGATTTGTGGCCAACGGTAGAAACGGAAATATCTTCGAATAAAAACTAGAGAGAATCATTCTCAGCAACCACTTTGGGATGTGTGCGTTCCACTCACAGAGTTTAACCTTTCTTTTCATAGAGTAGTTTGCAATCACTCTGTTTGCAAAGTCTGCAAGTGGATATTTGGACCTCTTTGAGGATTTCGTTGGAAACGGGATTTCTGCATATAACGGTAGAGAGAAGAATTCTCAGTAACTTCTTTGGGCTGTGTGTGTTCAAATCACAGAGTTGAACTTTCCTTTAGGCAGTGCAGATTTGAAGCCTCTTATTGTGGAAATTACAAGTGGACATTTCAAGCGCTTTGGGGCCAACGGTAGAAAAGGAAACATCTTCGTATAAAAACTAGAGAGAATCATTCTCAGCAACCACTTTGTGATATGTGCGTTCCACTCACGGAGTTTAACCTTTCTTTTCATAGAGCAGTTTGGAAACACTGTGTTTGAAAGTCTGCAAGTGGATATTTGGACATCTTTGAGGATTTCGTTGGAAACGGGATTTCTGCATATAACGCTAGACAGAAGAATTCTCAGTAACTTCTTTGGGCTGCGTGTGTTCAACTCACAGAGTTGTACATTCCTTTAGAGAGAGCAGATTTGAAACCCTCTTCTTGTGGAATTTGCAAGTGGAGATTTCAAGCAATTTGGGGCCAACGGTAGAAAAGGAAATATCATCGAATAAAAACTAGAGAGAATCATTCTCAGCAACCACTTTGGGATGTGTGCGTTCCACTCACAGAGTTTAACCTTTCTTTTCATAGAGCAGTTTGCAAACACTCTGTTTGTAAAGTCTGCAAGTGGATATTTTTACCTCTTTGAGGAGTTCGTTGGAAACGGGATTTCTGCATATAACGCTAGACAGAAGAATTCTCAGTAACTTCCTTGGTCTGTGTGAGTTCAACTCACAGAGTTGAACTTTCCTTTAGACAGTGCAGATTTGAACCCACTTTTTGTGGAATTTACAAGTGGAGATTTCAAGCGCTTTGGGGCCAACGGTAGAAAAGGAAATATCTTTGTAGAAAAACTAGAGAGAATCATTCTCAGCAACCACTTTGGGATGTGTGCGTTCCACTCACAGAGTTTAACTTTTCTTTTCATGGAGCAGTTTGGAAACACTCTGTTTGTAAAGTCTGCAAGTGGATATTTGGACCTCTTTGAGGATTTCGTTGGAAACGGGATTTCTGCATATAACGCTAGATTGAAGAATTCTCAGTAACTTCTTTGGGGTGCGTGTGTTCAACTCACAGAGTTGTACCTTCCTTTAGAAAGAGCAGATTTGAAAGCCTCTTCTTGAGGAATTTGCAAGTGGAGATTTCAAGCGATTTGGGGCCAAAGGTAGAAAAGGATATATCTTCGAATAAAAACTAGAGAGAATCATTCTCAGCAACCACTATGGGATGTGTGCGTTCCACTCACAGAGTTTAACCTTTCTTTTCGTAGAGCAGTTTGGAAACACTCTGTTTGTAAAGTCTGCAAGTGGATATTTGGACCTCCTTGAGGATTTCGTTGGAAGCGGGATTTCTGCATATAACGCTAGACAGAAGAATTCTCAGTAATTCTTTGGGCTGCGTGTGTTCAACTCACAGAGTTGAACCTTCCTTTAGACAGAGCAGATTTGAAACCCTCTTTTTGTGGAATTTGCAAATGGAGATTTCAAGCGCTTTGGGGCCAATGGTAGAAATGGAAATATCTTCACATAAAGACTAGAGAGAATCATTCTCAGCAACCACTTTGTGATGGGTGCGTTCCACTCACAGAGTTTAACCTTTCTTTTCATAGAGCAGACTGGAAACACCCTGTTTGTAAAGTCTGCAAGTGGATATTTGGACCTCTTTGAGGATTTCGTTGGAAACGGGATTTCTGCATATATCGCTAGACAGAAGAATTCTCAGTAACTTCTTTGGGCTGTGTGTGTTCAACACACAGAGTTGATCTTTCCTTTAGACAGTGCAGATTTGACCCCTCTTTTTGTGGAATTTACAAGTGGAGATTTCAAGGGCTTTCGGGCCAACGGTAGAAAAGGAAACATCTTTGAATAAAAACTAGAGAGAATCATTCTCAGCAACCACTTTGTGATATGTGCGTTCCACTCACGCAGCTTAACCTTTCTTTTCATAGAGCAGTTTGGAAACAATCTGCATGTAAAGTCTGCAGGTGGATATTTGGACCTCTTTGAGGATTTCGTTGGAAACGTGATTTCTGCATCTAACGCTAGACAGAAGAATTCTCAGTAACTTCTTTGGGCTGTGTGTGTTCAACACACAGAGTTGTACCTTCCTTTAGACAGAGCAGATTTGAAACCCTCTTTTTGAGGAATTTGCAAGTGGAGATTTCAAGCGCTTTGGGGCCAACGGTAGAAAAGGAAATATCTTCCTCTAAAAACTAGAGAGAATCATTCTCAGCAACCACTATGGGATATGTGCGTTCCACTCACAGAGTTTAACTTTTCTTTTCATAGAGCAGTTTGCAAACACTCTGTTTGTAAAGTCTGCAAGTGGATATTTGGACCCCTTTGAGGATTTCGTTGGAAACGGGATTTCTGCATATAAAGCTAGATAGAAGAATTCTCAGTAACTTCTTTGGGGTGCGTGTGTTCAACTCACAGAGTTGTACCTTTCTTTAGAAAGAGCAGATTTGAAACCCTCTTTTTCAGGAATTTGCAAGTGGAGATTTCAAGGGCTTTGGGGCCAACGGTAGAAAAGGAAATATCTTCGAATAAAAACTAGAGAGAATCATTCTCAGCAACCACTTTGGGATGTGTGCGTTCCCTTCACAGAGCTTAACCTTTCTTTTCGTAGAGCAGTTTGGAAACACTCTGTTTGTAAAGTCTGCAAGTGGATATTTGGACCTCCTTGAGGATTTCGTTGGAAGCGGGATTTCTGCATAAAACGCTAGACAGAAGAATTCTCAGTAATTCTTTGGGCTGCGTGTGTTCAACTCACCGAGTTGAACCTTCCTTTAGACAGAGCAGATTTGAAACCCTCTTTTTGTGGAATATACAAGTGGCGATTTCAAGCGCTTTGGGGCCAACGGTAGAAAAGGAAATATCTTTGTATAAAAACTAGAGAGAATCATTTTCAGCAACCTCTTGGTGATGTGTGTGTTCCACTCACAGAGTTTAACCTTTCTTTTCATAGAGCAGTTTGCAAACACTCTGTTTGTAAAGTCTGCAAGTGGATATTTGGACCTCTTTGAGGATTTCGTTGGAAACGGGATTTCTGCATATAACGCTAGACAGAAGAATTCTCAGTAACTTCTTTGGGCTGCGTGTGTTCAACTCACAGAGTTGTACCTTTCTTTAGAAAGAGCAGATTTGAAACCCTCTTTTTGTGGAATTTGCAAGTGGAGATTTCAAGCGCTTTGGGGCCAACGGTAGAAATGGTAATATCTTCCTGTAAAAACTAGAGAGAATCATTCTCAGCAACCACTTTGGGATGTGTGCCTTCCACTCACAGAGTTTAACCTTTCTTTTCATAGAGCAGTTTGCAAACACTCTGTTTGTAAAGTCTGCAAGTGGATATTTGGACCTCTTTGAGGATTTCGTTGGAAACGGGATTTCTGCATATAACGCTAGACAGAAGAATTGTCAGTAACTTCTTTGGGCTGCGTGTGTTCAACCCACAGAGTTGTAACTTCCTTTAGAAAAAGCAGATTTGAAACCCTCTTCTTGTGGAATTTGCTAGTGGAGATTTCAAGCGATTTGTGGCCAACGGTAGAAACGGAAATATCTTCGAATAAAAACTAGAGAGAATCATTCTCAGCAACCACTTTGGGATGTGTGCGTTCCACTCACAGAGTTTAACCTTTCTTTTCATAGAGTAGTTTGCAATCACTCTGTTTGCAAAGTCTGCAAGTGGATATTTGGACCTCTTTGAGGATTTCGTTGGAAACGGGATTTCTGCATATAACGGTAGAGAGAAGAATTCTCAGTAACTTCTTTGGGCTGTGTGTGTTCAAATCACAGAGTTGAACTTTCCTTTAGGCAGTGCAGATTTGAAGCCTCTTATTGTGGAAATTACAAGTGGACATTTCAAGCGCTTTGGGGCCAACGGTAGAAAAGGAAACATCTTCGTATAAAAACTAGAGAGAATCATTCTCAGCAACCACTTTGTGACATGTGCGTTCCACTCACGGAGTTTAACCTTTCTTTTCATAGAGCAGTTTGGAAACACTGTGTTTGAAAGTCTGCAAGTGGATATTTGGACATCTTTGAGGATTTCGTTGGAAACGGGATTTCTGCATATAACGCTAGACAGAAGAATTCTCAGTAACTTCTTTGGGCTGCGTGTGTTCAACTCACAGAGTTGTACATTCCTTTAGAGAGAGCAGATTTGAAACCCTCTTCTTGTGGAATTTGCAAGTGGAGATTTCAAGCAATTTGGGGCCAACGGTAGAAAAGGAAATATCTTTGTATAAAAACTAGAGAGAATCATTTTCAGCAACCTCTTGGTGATGTGTGCGTTCCACTCACAGAGTTTAACCTTTCTTTTCATAGAGCAGTTTGCAAACACTCTGTTTGTAAAGTCTGCAAGTGGATATTTGGACCTCTTTGAGGATTTCGTTGGAAACGGGATTTCTGCATATAACGGTAGAGAGAAGAATTCTCAGTAACTTCTTTGGGCTGTGTGTGTTCAACTCACAGAGTCGAACTTTCCTTTAGGCAGTGCAGATTTGAAGCCTCTTATTGTGGAAATTACAAGTGGACATTTCAAGCGCTTTGGGGCCAACGGTAGAAAAGGAAATATCTTTGTATAAAAACTAGAGAGAATCATTCTCAGCAACCACTTTGTGATATGTGCGTTCCACTCACGGAGTTTAACCTTTCTTTTCATAGAGCAGTTTGCAAACACTCTGTAAAGTCTGCTAGTGGATATTTTTACCTCTTTGAGGAGTTCGTTGGAAACGGGATTTCTGCATATAACGCTAGACAGAAGAATTCTCAGTAACTTCCTTGGTCTGTGTGAGTTCAACTCACAGAGTTGAACTTTCCTTTAGACAGTGCAGATTTGAACCCACTTTTTGTGGAATTTACAAGTGGAGATTTCAAGCGCTTTGGGGCCAACGGTAGAAAAGGAAATATCTTTGTAGAAAAACTAGAGAGAATCATTCTCAGCAACCACTTTGGGATGTGTGCGTTCCACTCACAGAGTTTAACTTTTCTTTTCATGGAGCAGTTTGGAAACACTCTGTTTGTAAAGTCTGCAAGTGGATATTTGGACCTCTTTGAGGATTTCGTTGGAAACGGGATTTCTGCATATAACGCTAGATTGAAGAATTCTCAGTAACTTCTTTGGGGTGCGTGTGTTCAACTCACAGAGTTGTACCTTCCTTTAGAAAGAGCAGATTTGAAAGCCTCTTCTTGAGGAATTTGCAAGTGGAGATTTCAAGCGATTTGGGGCCAAAGGTAGAAAAGGATATATCTTCGAATAAAAACTAGAGAGAAGCATTCTCAGCAACCACTATGGGATGTGTGCGTTCCACTCACAGAGTTTAACCTTTCTTTTCGTAGAGCAGTTTGGAAACACTCTGTTTGTAAAGTCTGCAAGTGGATATTTGGACCTCCTTGAGGATTTCGTTGGAAGTGGGATTTCTGCATATAACGCTAGACAGAAGAATTCTCAGTAATTCTTTGGGCTGCGTGTGTTCAACTCACAGAGTTGAACCTTCCTTTAGACAGAGCAGATTTGAAACCCTCTTTTTGTGGAATTTGCAAATGGAGATTTCAAGCGCTTTGGGGCCAATGGTAGAAATGGAAATATCTTCACATAAAGACTAGAGAGAATCATTCTCAGCAACCACTTTGTGATGGGTGCGTTCCACTCACAGAGTTTAACCTTTCTTTTCATAGAGCAGATTGGAAACACCCTGTTTGTAAAGTCTGCAAGTGGATATTTGGACCTCTTTGAGGATTTCGTTGGAAACGGGATTTCTGCATACATCGCTAGACAGAAGAATTCTCAGTAACTTCTTTGGGCTGTGTGTGTTCAACACACAGAGTTGATCTTTCCTTTAGACAGTGCAGATTTGACCCCTCTTTTTGTGGAATTTACAAGTGGAGATTTCAAGGGCTTTCGGGCCAACGGTAGAAAAGGAAACATCTTTGAATAAAAACTAGAGAGAATCATTCTCAGCAACCACTTTGTGATATGTGCGTTCCACTCACGCAGTTTAACCTTTCTTTTCATAGAGCAGTTTGGAAACAATCTGCATGTAAAGTCTGCAGGTGGATATTTGGACCTCTTTGAGGATTTCGTTGGAAACGTGATTTCTGCATCTAACGCTAGACAGAAGAATTCTCAGTAACTTCTTTGGGCTGTGTGTGTTCAACACACAGAGTTGTACCTTCCTTTAGACAGAGCAGATTTGAAACCCTCTTTTTGAGGAATTTGCAAGTGGAGATTTCAAGCGCATTGGGGCCAACGGTAGAAAAGGAAATATCTTCCTCTAAAAACTAGAGAGAATCATTCTCAGCAACCACTATGGGATATGTGCGTTCCACTCACAGAGTTTAACTTTTCTTTTCATAGAGCAGTTTGCAAACACTCTGTTTGTAAAGTCTGCAAGTGGATATTTGGACCCCTTTGAGGATTTCGTTGGAAACGGGATTTCTGCATATAAAGCTAGATAGAAGAATTCTCAGTAACTTCTTTGGGGTGCGTGTGTTCAACTCACAGAGTTGTACCTTTCTTTAGAAAGAGCAGATTTGAAACCCTCTTTTTCAGGAATTTGCAAGTGGAGATTTCAAGGGCTTTGGGGCCAACGGTAGAAAAGGAAATATCTTCGAATAAAAACTAGAGAGAATCATTCTCAGCAACCACTTTGGGATGTGTGCGTTCCCTTCACAGAGCTTAACCTTTCTTTTCGTAGAGCAGTTTGGAAACACTCTGTTTGTAAAGTCTGCAAGTGGATATTTGGACCTCCTTGAGGATTTCGTTGGAAGCGGGATTTCTGCATAAAACGCTAGACAGAAGAATTCTCAGTAATTCTTTGGGCTGCGTGTGTTCAACTCACCGAGTTGAACCTTCCTTTAGACAGAGCAGATTTGAAACCCTCTTTTTGTGGAATATACAAGTGGCGATTTCAAGCGCTTTGGGGCCAACGGTAGAAAAGGAAATATCTTTGTATAAAAACTAGAGAGAATCATTTTCAGCAACCTCTTGGTGATGTGTGCGTTCCACTCACAGAGTTTAACCTTTCTTTTCATAGAGCAGTTTGCAAACACTCTGTTTGTAAAGTCTGCAAGTGGATATTTGGACCTCTTTGAGGATTTCGTTGGAAACGGGATTTCTGCATATAACGCTAGACAGAAGAATTCTCAGTAACTTCTTTGGGCTGCGTGTGTTCAACTCACAGAGTTGTACCTTTCTTTAGAAAGAGCAGATTTGAAACCCTCTTTTTGTGGAATTTGCAAGTGGAGATTTCAAGCGCTTTGGGGCCCACGGTAGAAATGGTAATATCTTCCTGTAAAAACTAGAGAGAATCATTCTCAGCAACCACTTTGGGATGTGTGCCTTCCACTCACAGAGTTTAACCTTTCTTTTCATAGAGCAGTTTGCAAACACTCTGTTTGTAAAGTCTGCAAGTGGATATTTGGACCTCTTTGAGGATTTCGTTGGAAACGGGATTTCTGCATATAACGCTAGACAGAAGAATTGTCAGTAACTTCTTTGGGCTGCGTGTGTTCAACCCACAGAGTTGTAACTTCCTTTAGAAAAAGCAGATTTGAAACCCTCTTCTTGTGGAATTTGCTAGTGGAGATTTCAAGCGATTTGTGGCCAACGGTAGAAACGGAAATATCTTCGAATAAAAACTAGAGAGAATCATTCTCAGCAACCACTTTGGGATGTGTGCGTTCCACTCACAGAGTTTAACCTTTCTTTTCATAGAGTAGTTTGCAATCACTCTGTTTGCAAAGTCTGCAAGTGGATATTTGGACCTCTTTGAGGATTTCGTTGGAAACGGGATTTCTGCATATAACGGTAGAGAGAAGAATTCTCAGTAACTTCTTTGGGCTGTGTGTGTTCAAATCACAGAGTTGAACTTTCCTTTAGGCAGTGCAGATTTGAAGCCTCTTATTGTGGAAATTACAAGTGGACATTTCAAGAGCTTTGGGGCCAACGGTAGAAAAGGAAACATCTTCGTATAAAAACTAGAGAGAATCATTCTCAGCAACCACTTTGTGATATGTGCTTTCCACTCACGGAGTTTAACCTTTCTTTTCATAGAGCAGTTTGGAAACACTGTGTTTGAAAGTCTGCAAGTGGATATTTGGACATCTTTGAGGATTTCGTTGGAAACGGGATTTCTGCATATAACGCTAGACAGAAGAATTCTCAGTAACTTCTTTGGGCTGCGTGTGTTCAACTCACAGAGTTGTACATTCCTTTAGAGAGAGCAGATTTGAAACCCTCTTCTTGTGGAATTTGCAAGTGGAGATTTCAAGCAATTTGGGGCCAACAGTAGAAAAGGAAATATCATCGAATAAAAACTAGAGAGAATCATTCTCAGCAACCACTTTGGGATGTGTGCGTTCCACTCACAGAGTTTAACCTTTCTTTTCATAGAGCAGTTTGCAAACACTCTGTTTGTAAAGTCTGCAAGTGGATATTTTTACCTCTTTGAGGAGTTCGTTGGAAACGGGATTTCTGCATATAACGCTAGACAGAAGAATTCTCAGTAACTTCCTTGGTCTGTGTGAGTTCAACTCACAGAGTTGAACTTTCCTTTACACAGTGCAGATTTGAACCCACTTTTTGTGGAATTTACAAGTGGAGATTTCAAGCGCTTTGGGGCCAACGGTAGAAAAGGAAATATCTTTGTAGAAAAACTAGAGAGAATCATTCTCAGCAACCACTTTGGGATGTGTGCGTTCCACTCTCAGAGTTTAACTTTTCTTTTCATGGAGCAGTTTGGAAACACTCTGTTTGTAAAGTCTGCAAGTGGATATTTGGACCTCTTTGAGGATTTCGTTGGAAACGGGATTTCTGCATATAACGCTAGATTGAAGAATTCTCAGTAACTTCTTTGGGGTGCGTGTGTTCAACTCACAGAGTTGTACCTTCCTTTAGAAAGAGCAGATTTGAAAGCCTCTTCTTGAGGAATTTGCAAGTGGAGATTTCAAGCGATTTGGGGCCAAAGGTAGAAAAGGATATATCTTCGAATAAAAACTAGAGAGAATCATTCTCAGCAACCACTATGGGATGTGTGCGTTCCACTCACAGAGTTTAACCTTTCTTTTCGTAGAGCAGTTTGGAAACACTCTGTTTGTAAAGTCTGCAAGTGGATATTTGGACCTCCTTGAGGATTTCGTTGGAAGCGGGATTTCTGCATATAACGCTAGACAGAAGAATTCTCAGTAATTCTTTGGGCTGCGTGTGTTCAACTCACAGAGTTGAACCTTCCTTTAGACAGAGCAGATTTGAAACCCTCTTTTTGTGGAATTTGCAAATGGAGATTTCAAGCGCTTTGGGGCCAATGGTAGAAATGGAAATATCTTCACATAAAGACTAGAGAGAATCATTCTCAGCAACCACTTTGTGATGGGTGCGTTCCACTCACAGAGTTTAACCTTTCTTTTCATAGAGCAGATTGGAAACACCCTGTTTGTAAAGTCTGCAAGTGGATATTTGGACCTCTTTGAGGATTTCGTTGGAAACGGGATTTCTGCATATATCGCTAGACAGAAGAATTCTCAGTAACTTCTTTGGGCTGTGTGTGTTCAACACACAGAGTTGATCTTTCCTTTAGACAGTGCAGATTTGACCCCTCTTTTTGTGGAATTTACAAGTGGAGATTTCAAGGGCTTTCGGGCCAACGGTAGAAAAGGAAACATCTTTGAATAAAAACTAGAGAGAATCATTCTCAGCAACCACTTTGTGATATGTGCGTTCCACTCACGCAGTTTAACCTTTCTTTTCATAGAGCAGTTTGGAAACAATCTGCATGTAAAGTCTGCAGGTGGATATTTGGACCTCTTTGAGGATTTCGTTGGAAACGTGATTTCTGCATCTAACGCTAGACAGAAGAATTCTCAGTAACTTCTTTGGGCTGTGTGTGTTCAACACACAGAGTTGTACCTTCCTTTAGACAGAGCAGATTTGAAACCCTCTTTTTGAGGAATTTGCAAGTGGAGATTTCAAGCGCTTTGGGGCCAACGGTAGAAAAGGAAATATCTTCCTCTAAAAACTAGAGAGAATCATTCTCAGCAACCACTATGGGATATGTGCGTTCCACTCACAGAGTTTAACTTTTCTTTTCATAGAGCAGTTTGCAAACACTCTGTTTGTAAAGTCTGCAAGTGGATATTTGGACCCCTTTGAGGATTTCGTTGGAAACGGGATTTCTGCATATAAAGCTAGATAGAAGAATTCTCAGTAACTTCTTTGGGGTGCGTGTGTTCAACTCACAGAGTTGTACCTTTCTTTAGAAAGAGCAGATTTGAAACCCTCTTTTTCAGGAATTTGCAAGTGGAGATTTCAAGGGCTTTGGGGCCAACGGTAGAAAAGGAAATATCTTCGAATAAAAACTAGAGAGAATCATTCTCAGCAACCACTTTGGGATGTGTGCGTTCCCTTCACAGAGCTTAATCTTTCTTTTCGTAGAGCAGTTTGGAAACACTCTGTTTGTAAAGTCTGCAAGTGGATATTTGGACCTCCTTGAGGATTTCGTTGGAAGCGGGATTTCTGCATAAAACGCTAGACAGAAGAATTCTCAGTAATTCTTTGGACTGCGTGTGTTCAACTCACCGAGTTGAACCTTCCTTTAGACAGAGCAGATTTGAAACCCTCTTTTTGTGGAATATACAAGTGGCGATTTCAAGCGCTTTGGGGCCAACGGTAGAAAAGGAAATATCTTTGTATAAAAACTAGAGAGAATCATTTTCAGCAACCTCTTGGTGATGTGTGCGTTCCACTCACAGAGTTTAACCTTTCTTTTCATAGAGCAGTTTGCAAACACTCTGTTTGTAAAGTCTGCAAGTGGATATTTGGACCTCTTTGAGGATTTCGTTGGAAACGGGATTTCTGCATATAACGCTAGACAGAAGAATTCTCAGTAACTTCTTTGGGCTGCGTGTGTTCAACTCACAGAGTTGTACCTTTCTTTAGAAAGAGCAGATTTGAAACCCTCTTTTTGTGGAATTTGCAAGTGGAGATTTCAAGCGCTTTGGGGCCAACGGTAGAAATGGTAATATCTTCCTGTAAAAACTAGAGAGAATCATTCTCAGCAACCACTTTGGGATGTGTGCCTTCCACTCACAGAGTTTAACCTTTCTTTTCATAGAGCAGTTTGCAAACACTCTGTTTGTAAAGTCTGCAAGTGGATATTTGGACCTCTTTGAGGATTTCATTGGAAACGGGATTTCTGCATATAACGCTAGACAGAATAATTGTCAGTAACTTCTTTGGGCTGCGTGTGTTCAACCCACAGAGTTGTAACTTCCTTTAGAAAAAGCAGATTTGAAACCCTCTTCTTGTGGAATTTGCTAGTGGAGATTTCAAGCGATTTGTGGCCAACGGTAGAAACGGAAATATCTTCGAATAAAAACTAGAGAGAATCATTCTCAGCAACCACTTTGGGATGTGTGCGTTCCACTCACAGAGTTTAACCTTTCTTTTCATAGAGTAGTTTGCAATCACTCTGTTTGCAAAGTCTGCAAGTGGATATTTGGACCTCTTTGAGGATTTCGTTGGAAACGGGATTTCTGCATATAACGGTAGAGAGAAGAATTCTCAGTAACTTCTTTGGGCTGTGTGTGTTCAAATCACAGAGTTGAACTTTCCTTTAGGCAGTGCAGATTTGAAGCCTCTTATTGTGGAAATTACAAGTGGACATTTCAAGCGCTTTGGGGCCAACGGTAGAAAAGGAATCATCTTCGTATAAAAACTAGAGAGAATCATTCTCAGCAACCACTTTGTGATATGTGCGTTCCACTCACGGAGTTTAACCTTTCTTTTCATAGAGCAGTTTGGAAACACTGTGTTTGAAAGTCTGCAAGTGGATATTTGGACATCTTTGAGGATTTCGTTGGAAACGGGATTTCTGCATATAACGCTAGACAGAAGAATTCTCAGTAACTTCTTTGGGCTGCGTGTGTTCAACTCACAGAGTTGTACATTCCTTTAGAGAGAGCAGATTTGAAACCCTCTTCTTGTGGAATTTGCAAGTGGAGATTTCAAGCAATTTGGGGCCAACGGTAGAAAAGGAAATATCATCGAATAAAAACTAGAGAGAATCATTCTCAGCAACCACTTTGGGATGTGTGCGTTCCACTCACAGAGTTTAACCTTTCTTTTCATAGAGCAGTTTGCAAACACTCTGTTTGTAAAGTCTGCAAGTGGATATTTTTACCTCTTTGAGGAGTTCGTTGGAAACGGGATTTCTGCATATAACGCTAGACAGAAGAATTCTCAGTAACTTCCTTGGTCTGTGTGAGTTCAACTCACAGAGTTGAACTTTCCTTTAGACAGTGCAGATTTGAACCCACTTTTTGTGGAATTTACAAGTGGAGATTTCAAGCGCTTTGGGGCCAACGGTAGAAAAGGAAATATCTTTGTAGAAAAACTAGAGAGAATCATTCTCAGCAACCACTTTGGGATGTGTGCGTTCCACTCACAGAGTTTAACTTTTCTTTTCATGGAGCAGTTTGGAAACACTCTGTTTGTAAAGTCTGCAAGTGGATATTTGGACCTCTTTGAGGATTTCGTTGGAAACGGGATTTCTGCATATAACGCTAGATTGAAGAATTCTCAGTAACTTCTTTGGGGTGCGTGTGTTCAACTCACAGAGTTGTACCTTCCTTTAGAAAGAGCAGATTTGAAAGCCTCTTCTTGAGGAATTTGCAAGTGGAGATTTCAAGCGATTTGGGGCCAAAGGTAGAAAAGGATATATCTTCGAATAAAAACTAGAGAGAATCATTCTCAGCAACCACTATGGGATGTGTGCGTTCCACTCACAGAGTTTAACCTTTCTTTTCGTAGAGCAGTTTGGAAACACTCTGTTTGTAAAGTCTGCAAGTGGATATTTGGACCTCCTTGAGGATTTCGTTGGAAGCGGGATTTCTGCATATAACGCTAGACAGAAGAATTCTCAGTAATTCTTTGGGCTGCGTGTGTTCAACTCACAGAGTTGAACCTTCCTTTAGACAGAGCAGATTTGAAACCCTCTTTTTGTGGAATTTGCAAATGGAGATTTCAAGCGCTTTGGGGCCAATGGTAGAAATGGAAATATCTTCACATAAAGACTAGAGAGAATCATTCTCAGCAACCACTTTGTGATGGGTGCGTTCCACTCACAGAGTTTAACCTTTCTTTTCATAGAGCAGACTGGAAACACCCTGTTTGTAAAGTCTGCAAGTGGATATTTGGACCTCTTTGAGGATTTCGTTGGAAACGGGATTTCTGCATATATCGCTAGACAGAAGAATTCTCAGTAACTTCTTTGGGCTGTGTGTGTTCAACACACAGAGTTGATCTTTCCTTTAGACAGTGCAGATTTGACCCCTCTTTTTGTGGAATTTACAAGTGGAGATTTCAAGGGCTTTCGGGCCAACGGTAGAAAAGGAAACATCTTTGAATAAAAACTAGAGAGAATCATTCTCAGCAACCACTTTGTGATATGTGCGTTCCACTCACGCAGCTTAACCTTTCTTTTCATAGAGCAGTTTGGAAACAATCTGCATGTAAAGTCTGCAGGTGGATATTTGGACCTCTTTGAGGATTTCGTTGGAAACGTGATTTCTGCATCTAACGCTAGACAGAAGATTTCTCAGTAACTTCTTTGGGCTGTGTGTGTTCAACACACAGAGTTGTACCTTCCTTTAGACAGAGCAGATTTGAAACCCTCTTTTTGAGGAATTTGCAAGTGGAGATTTCAAGCGCTTTGGGGCCAACGGTAGAAAAGGAAATATCTTCCTCTAAAAACTAGAGAGAATCATTCTCAGCAACCACTATGGGATATGTGCGTTCCACTCACAGAGTTTAACTTTTCTTTTCATAGAGCAGTTTGCAAACACTCTGTTTGTAAAGTCTGCAAGTGGATATTTGGACCCCTTTGAGGATTTCGTTGGAAACGGGATTTCTGCATATAAAGCTAGATAGAAGAATTCTCAGTAACTTCTTTGGGGTGCGTGTGTTCAACTCACAGAGTTGTACCTTTCTTTAGAAAGAGCAGATTTGAAACCCTCTTTTTCAGGAATTTGCAAGTGGAGATTTCAAGGGCTTTGGGGCCAACGGTAGAAAAGGAAATATCTTCGAATAAAAACTAGAGAGAATCATTCTCAGCAACCACTTTGGGATGTGTGCGTTCCCTTCACAGAGCTTAACCTTTCTTTTCGTAGAGCAGTTTGGAAACACTCTGTTTGTAAAGTCTGCAAGTGGATATTTGGACCTCCTTGAGGATTTCGTTGGAAGCGGGATTTCTGCATAAAACGCTAGACAGAAGAATTCTCAGTAATTCTTTGGGCTGCGTGTGTTCAACTCACCGAGTTGAACCTTCCTTTAGACAGAGCAGATTTGAAACCCTCTTTTTGTGGAATATACAAGTGGCGATTTCAAGCGCTTTGGGGCCAACGTTAGAAAAGGAAATATCTTTGTATAAAAACTAGAGAGAATCATTTTCAGCAACCTCTTGGTGATGTGTGTGTTCCACTCACAGAGTTTAACCTTTCTTTTCATAGAGCAGTTTGCAAACACTCTGTTTGTAAAGTCTGCAAGTGGATATTTGGACCTCTTTGAGGATTTCGTTGGAAACGGGATTTCTGCATATAACGCTAGACAGAAGAATTCTCAGTAACTTCTTTGGGCTGCGTGTGTTCAACTCACAGAGTTGTACCTTTCTTTAGAAAGAGCAGATTTGAAACCCTCTTTTTGTGGAATTTGCAAGTGGAGATTTCAAGCGCTTTGTGGCCAACGGTAGAAATGGTAATATCTTCCTGTAAAAATTAGAGAGAATCATTCTCAGCAACCACTTTGGGATGTGTGCCTTCCACTCACAGAGTTTAACCTTTCTTTTCATAGAGCAGTTTGCAAACACTCTGTTTGTAAAGTCTGCAAGTGGATATTTGGACCTCTTTGAGGATTTCGTTGGAAACGGGATTTCTGCATATAACGCTAGACAGAAGAATTGTCAGTAACTTCTTTGGGCTGCGTGTGTTCAACCCACAGAGTTGTAACTTCCTTTAGAAAAAGCAGATTTGAAACCCTCTTCTTGTGGAATTTGCTAGTGGAGATTTCAAGCGATTTGTGGCCAACGGTAGAAACGGAAATATCTTCGAATAAAAACTAGAGAGAATCATTCTCAGCAACCACTTTGGGATGTGTGCGTTCCACTCACAGAGTTTAACCTTTCTTTTCATAGAGTAGTTTGCAATCACTCTGTTTGCAAAGTCTGCAAGTGGATATTTGGACCTCTTTGAGGATTTCGTTGGAAACGGGATTTCTGCATATAACGGTAGAGAGAAGAATTCTCAGTAACTTCTTTGGGCTGTGTGTGTTCAAATCACAGAGTTGAACTTTCCTTTAGGCAGTGCAGATTTGAAGCCTCTTATTGTGGAAATTACAAGTGGACATTTCAAGCGCTTTGGGGCCAACGGTAGAAAAGGAAACATCTTCGTATAAAAACTAGAGAGAATCATTCTCAGCAACCACTTTGTGATATGTGCGTTCCACTCACGGAGTTTAACCTTTCTTTTCATAGAGCAGTTTGGAAACACTGTGTTTGAAAGTCTGCAAGTGGATATTTGGACATCTTTGAGGATTTCGTTGGAAACGGGATTTCTGCATATAACGCTAGACAGAAGAATTCTCAGTAACTTCTTTGGGCTGCGTGTGTTCAACTCACAGAGTTGTACATTCCTTTAGAGAGAGCAGATTTGAAACCCTCTTCTTGTGGAATTTGCAAGTGGAGATTTCAAGCAATTTGGGGCCAACGGTAGAAAAGGAAATATCTTTGTATAAAAACTAGAGAGAATCATTTTCAGCAACCTCTTGGTGATGTGTGCGTTCCACTCACAGAGTTTAACCTTTCTTTTCATAGAGCAGTTTGCAAACACTCTGTTTGTAAAGTCTGCAAGTGGATATTTGGACCTCTTTGAGGATTTCGTTGGAAACGGGATTTCTGCATATAACGGTAGAGAGAAGAATTCTCAGTAACTTCTTTGGGCTGTGTGTGTTCAACTCACAGAGTCGAACTTTCCTTTAGGCAGTGCAGATTTGAAGCCTCTTATTGTGGAAATTACAAGTGGACATTTCAAGCGCTTTGGGGCCAACGGTAGAAAAGGAAATATCTTTGTATAAAAACTAGAGAGAATCATTCTCAGCAACCACTTTGTGATATGTGCGTTCCACTCACGGAGTTTAACCTTTCTTTTCATAGAGCAGTTTGCAAACACTCTGTAAAGTCTGCTAGTGGATATTTTTACCTCTTTGAGGAGTTCGTTGGAAACGGGATTTCTGCATATAACGCTAGACAGAAGAATTCTCAGTAACTTCCTTGGTCTGTGTGAGTTCACCTCACAGAGTTGAACTTTCCTTTAGACAGTGCAGATTTGAACCCTCTTTTTGTGGAATTTACAAGTGGAGATTTCAAGCTCTTTGGGGCCAACGGTAGAAAAGGAAATATCTTTGTAGAAAAACTAGAGAGAATCATTCTCAGCAACCACTTTGGGATGTGTGCGTTCCACTCACAGAGTTTAACTTTTCTTTTCATGGAGCAGTTTGGAAACACTCTGTTTGTAAAGTCTGCAAGTGGATATTTGGACCTCTTTGAGGATTTCGTTGGAAACGGGATTTCTGCATATAACGCTAGATTGAAGAATTCTCAGTAACTTCTTTGGGGTGCGTGTGTTCAACTCACAGAGTTGTACCTTCCTTTAGAAAGAGCAGATTTGAAAGCCTCTTCTTGAGGAATTTGCAAGTGGAGATTTCAAGCGATTTGGGGCCAAAGGTAGAAAAGGATATATCTTCGAATGAAAACTAGAGAGAATCATTCTCAGCAACCACTATGGGATGTGTGCGTTCCACTCACAGAGTTTAACCTTTCTTTTCGTAGAGCAGTTTGGAAACACTCTGTTTGTAAAGTCTGCAAGTGGATATTTGGACCTCCTTGAGGATTTCGTTGGAAGCGGGATTTCTGCATATAACGCTAGACAGAAGAATTCTCAGTAATTCTTTGGGCTGCGTGTGTTCAACTCACAGAGTTGAACCTTCCTTTATACAGAGCAGATTTGAAACCCTCTTTTTGTGGAATTTGCAAATGGAGATTTCAAGCGCTTTGGGGCCAATGGTAGAAATGGAAATATCTTCACATAAAGACTAGAGAGAATCATTCTCAGCAACCACTTTGTGATGGGTGCGTTCCACTCACAGAGTTTAACCTTTCTTTTCATAGAGCGGATTGGAAACACCCTGTTTGTAAAGTCTGCAAGTGGATATTTGGACCTCTTTGAGGATTTCGTTGGAAACGGGATTTCTGCATATATCGCTAGACAGAAGAATTCTCAGTAACTTCTTTGGGCTGTGTGTGTTCAACACACAGAGTTGATCTTTCCTTTAGACAGTGCAGATTTGACCCCTCTTTTTGTGGAATTTACAAGTGGAGATTTCAAGGGCTTTCGGGCCAACAGTAGAAAAGGAAACATCTTTGAATAAAAACTAGAGAGAATCATTCTCAGCAACCACTTTGTGATATGTGCGTTCCACTCACGCAGCTTAACCTTTCTTTTCATAGAGCAGTTTGGAAACAATCTGCATGTAAAGTCTGCAGGTGGATATTTGGACCTCTTTGAGGATTTCGTTGGAAACGTGATTTCTGCATCTAACGCTAGACAGAAGAATTCTCAGTAACTTCTTTGGGCTGTGTGTGTTCAACACACAGAGTTGTACCTTCCTTTAGACAGAGCAGATTTGAAACCCTCTTTTTGAGGAATTTGCAACTGGAGATTTCAAGCGCTTTGGGGCCAACGGTAGAAAAGGAAATATCTTCCTCTAAAAACTAGAGAGAATCATTCTCAGCAACCACTATGGGATATGTGCGTTCCACTCACAGAGTTTAACTTTTCTTTTCATAGAGCAGTTTGCAAACACTCTGTTTGTAAAGTCTGCAAGTGGATATTTGGACCCCTTTGAGGATTTCGTTGGAAACGGGATTTCTGCATATAAAGCTAGATAGAAGAATTCTCAGTAACTTCTTTGGGGTGCGTGTGTTCAACTCACAGAGTTGTACCTTTCTTTAGAAAGAGCAGATTTGAAACCCTCTTTTTCAGGAATTTGCAAGTGGAGATTTCAAGGGCTTTGGGGCCAACGGTAGAAAAGGAAATATCTTCGAATAAAAACTAGAGAGAATCATTCTCAGCAACCACTTTGGGATGTGTGCGTTCCCTTCACAGAGCTTAACCTTTCTTTTCGTAGAGCAGTTTGGAAACACTCTGTTTGTAAAGTCTGCAAGTGGATATTTGGACCTCCTTGAGGATTTCGTTGGAAGCGGGATTTCTGCATAAAACGCTAGACAGAAGAATTCTCAGTAATTCTTTGGGCTGCGTGTGTTCAACTCACCGAGTTGAACCTTCCTTTAGACAGAGCAGATTTGAAACCCTCTTTTTGTGGAATATACAAGTGGCGATTTCAAGCGCTTTGGGGCCAACGGTAGAAAAGGAAATATCTTTGTATAAAAACTAGAGAAAATCATTTTCAGCAACCTCTTGGTGATGTGTGCGTTCCACTCACAGAGTTTAACCTTTCTTTTCATAGAGCAGTTTGCAAACACTCTGTTTGTAAAGTCTGCAAGTGGATATTTGGACCTCTTTGAGGATTTCGTTGGAAACGGGATTTCTGCATATAACGCTAGACAGAAGAATTCTCAGTAACTTCTTTGGGCTGCGTGTGTTCAACTCACAGAGTTGTACCTTTCTTTAGAAAGAGCAGATTTGAAACCCTCTTTTTGTGGAATTTGCAAGTGGAGATTTCAAGCGCTTTGGGGCCAACGGTAGAAATGGTAATATCTTCCTGTAAAAACTAGAGAGAATCATTCTCAGCAACCACTTTGGGATGTGTGCCTTCCACTCACAGAGTTTAACCTTTCTTTTCATAGAGCAGTTTGCAAACACTCTGTTTGTAAAGTCTGCAAGTGGATATTTGGACCTCTTTGAGGATTTCGTTGGAAACGGGATTTCTGCATATAACGCTAGACAGAAGAATTGTCAGTAACTTCTTTGGGCTGCGTGTGTTCAACCCACAGAGTTGTAACTTCCTTTAGAAAAAGCAGATTTGAAACCCTCTTCTTGTGGAATTTGCTAGTGGAGATTTCAAGCGATTTGTGGCCAACGGTAGAAACGGAAATATCTTCGAATAAAAACTAGAGAGAATCATTCTCAGCAACCACTTTGGGATGTGTGCGTTCCCCTCACAGAGTTTAACCTTTCTTTTCATAGAGTAGTTTGCAATCACTCTGTTTGCAAAGTCTGCAAGTGGATATTTGGAGCTCTTTGAGGATTTCGTTGGAAACGGGATTTCTGCATATAACGGTAGAGAGAAGAATTCTCAGTAACTTCTTTGGGCTGTGTGTGTTCAAATCACAGAGTTGAACTTTCCTTTAGGCAGTGCAGATTTGAAGCCTCTTATTGTGGAAATTACAAGTGGACATTTCAAGTGCTTTGGGGCCAACGGTAGAAAAGGAAACATCTTCGTATAAAAACTAGAGAGAATCATTCTCAGCAACCACTTTGTGATATGTGGTTCCACTCACGGAGTTTAACCTTTCTTTTCATAGAGCAGTTTGGAAACACTGTGTTTGAAAGTCTGCAAGTGGATATTTGGACATCTTTGAGGATTTCGTTGGAAACGGGATTTCTGCATATAACGCTAGACAGAAGAATTCTCAGTAACTTCTTTGGGCTGCGTGTGTTCAACTCACAGAGTTGTACATTCCTTTAGAGAGAGCAGATTTGAAACCCTCTTCTTGTGGAATTTGCAAGTGGAGATTTCAAGCAATTTGGGGCCAACGGTAGAAAAGGAAATATCATCGAATAAAAACTAGAGAGAATCATTCTCAGCAACCACTTTGGGATGTGTGCGTTCCACTCACAGAGTTTAACCTTTCTTTTCATAGAGCAGTTTGCAAACACTCTGTAAAGTCTGCTAGTGGATATTTTTACCTCTTTGAGGAGTTCGTTGGAAACGGGATTTCTGCATATAACGCTAGACAGAAGAATTCTCAGTAACTTCCTTGGTCAGTGTGAGTTCAACTCACAGAGTTGAACTTTCCTTTAGACAGTGCAGATTTGAACCCTCTTTTTGTGGAATTTACAAGTGGAGATTTCAACCGCTTTGGGGCCAACGGTAGAAAAGGAAATATCTTTGTAGAAAAACTAGAGAGAATCATTCTCAGCAACCACTTTGTGATGGGTGCGTTCCACTCACAGAGTTTAACCTTTCTTTTCATAGAGCAGATTGGAAACACCCTGTTTGTAAAGTCTGCAAGTGGATATTTGGACCTCTTTGAGGATTTCGTTGGAAACGGGATTTCTGCATATGTCGCTAGACAGAAGAATTCTCAGTAACTTCTTTGGGCTGTGTGTGTTCAACACACAGAGTTGATCTTTCCTTTAGACAGTGCAGATTTGACCCCTCTTTTTGTGGAATTTACAAGTGGAGATTTCAAGGGCTTTCGGGCCAACGGTAGAAAAGGAAACATCTTTGAATAAAAACTAGAGAGAATCATTCTCAGCAACCACTTTGTGATATGTGCGTTCCACTCACGCAGCTTAACCTTTCTTTTCATAGAGCAGTTTGGAAACAATCTGCATGTAAAGTCTGCAGGTGGATATTTGGACCTCTTTGAGGATTTCGTTGGAAACGTGATTTCTGCATCTAACGCTAGACAGAAGAATTCTCAGTAACTTCTTTGGGCTGTGTGTGTTCAACACACAGAGTTGTACCTTCCTTTAGACAGAGCAGATTTGAAACCCTCTTTTTGAGGAATTTGCAACTGGAGATTTCAAGCGCTTTGGGGCCAACGGTAGAAAAGGAAATATCTTCCTCTAAAAACTAGAGAGAATCATTCTCAGCAACCACTATGGGATATGTGCGTTCCACTCACAGAGTTTAACTTTTCTTTTCATAGAGCAGTTTGCAAACACTCTGTTTGTAAAGTCTGCAAGTGGATATTTGGACCCCTTTGAGGATTTCGTTGGAAACGGGATTTCTGCATATAAAGCTAGATAGAAGAATTCTCAGTAACTTCTTTGGGGTGCGTGTGTTCAACTCACAGAGTTGTACCTTTCTTTAGAAAGAGCAGATTTGAAACCCTCTTTTTCAGGAATTTGCAAGTGGAGATTTCAAGGGTTTTGGGGCCAACGGTAGAAAAGGAAATATCTTCGAATAAAAACTAGAGAGAATCATTCTCAGCAACCACTTTGGGATGTGTGCGTTCCCTTCACAGAGCTTAACCTTTCTTTTCGTAGAGCAGTTTGGAAACACTCTGTTTGTAAAGTCTGCAAGTGGATATTTGGACCTCCTTGAGGATTTCGTTGGAAGCGGGATTTCTGCATAAAACGCTAGACAGAAGAATTCTCAGTAATTCTTTGGGCTGCGTGTGTTCAACTCACCGAGTTGAACCTTCCTTTAGACAGAGCAGATTTGAAACCCTCTTTTTGTGGAATATACAAGTGGCGATTTCAAGCGCTTTGGGGCCAACGGTAGAAAAGGAAATATCTTTGTATAAAAACTAGAGAGAATCATTTTCAGCAACCTCTTGGTGATGTGTGCCTTCCACTCACAGAGTTTAACCTTTCTTTTCATAGAGCAGTTTGCAAACACTCTGTTTGTAAAGTCTGCAAGTGGATATTTGGACCTCTTTGAGGATTTCGTTGGAAACGGGATTTCTGCATATAACGCTAGACAGAAGAATTCTCAGTAACTTCTTTGGGCTGCGTGTGTTCAACTCACAGAGTTGTACCTTTCTTTAGAAAGAGCAGATTTGAAACCCTCTTTTTGTGGAATTTGCAAGTGGAGATTTCAAGCGCTTTGGGGCCAACGGTAGAAATGGTAATATCTTCCTATAAAAACTAGAGAGAATCATTCTCAGCAACCACTTTGGGATGTGTGCCTTCCACTCACAGAGTTTAACCTTTCTTTTCATAGAGCAGTTTGCAAACACTCTGTTTGTAAAGTCTGCAAGTGGATATTTGGACCTCTTTGAGGATTTCGTTGGAAACGGGATTTCTGCATATAACGCTAGACAGAAGAATTGTCAGTAACTTCTTTGGGCTGCGTGTGTTCAACCCACAGAGTTGTAACTTCCTTTAGAAAAAGCAGATTTGAAACCCTCTTCTTGTGGAATTTGCTAGTGGAGATTTCAAGCGATTTGTGGCCAACGGTAGAAACGGAAATATCTTCGAATAAAAACTAGAGAGAATCATTCTCAGCAACCACTTTGGGATGTGTGCGTTCCACTCACAGAGTTTAACCTTTCTTTTCATAGAGTAGTTTGCAATCACTCTGTTTGCAAAGTCTGCAAGTGGATATTTGGACCTCTTTGAGGATTTCGTTGGAAACGGGATTTCTGCATATAACGGTAGAGAGAAGAATTCTCAGTAACTTCTTTGGGCTGTGTGTGTTCAAATCACAGAGTTGAACTTTCCTTTAGGCAGTGCAGATTTGAAGCCTCTTATTGTGGAAATTACAAGTGGACATTTCAAGTGCTTTGGGGCCAACGGTAGAAAAGGAAACATCTTCGTATAAAAACTAGAGAGAATCATTCTCAGCAACCACTTTGTGATATGTGGTTCCACTCACGGAGTTTAACCTTTCTTTTCATAGAGCAGTTTGGAAACACTGTGTTTGAAAGTCTGCAAGTGGATATTTGGACATCTTTGAGGATTTCGTTGGAAACGGGATTTCTGCATATAACGCTAGACAGAAGAATTCTCAGTAACTTCTTTGGGCTGCGTGTGTTCAACTCACAGAGTTGTACATTCCTTTAGAGAGAGCAGATTTGAAACCCTCTTCTTGTGGAATTTGCAAGTGGAGATTTCAAGCAATTTGGGGCCAACGGTAGAAAAGGAAATATCATCGAATAAAAACTAGAGAGAATCATTCTCAGCAACCACTTTGGGATGTGTGCGTTCCACTCACAGAGTTTAACCTTTCTTTTCATAGAGCAGTTTGCAAACACTCTGTAAAGTCTGCTAGTGGATATTTTTACCTCTTTGAGGAGTTCGTTGGAAACGGGATTTCTGCATATAACGCTAGACAGAAGAATTCTCAGTAACTTCCTTGGTCTGTGTGAGTTCAACTCACAGAGTTGAACTTTCCTTTAGACAGTGCAGATTTGAACCCTCTTTTTGTGGAATATACAAGTGGAGATTTCAACCGCTTTGGGGCCAACGGTAGAAAAGGAAATATCTTTGTAGAAAAACTAGAGAGAATCATTCTCAGCAACCACTTTGTGATGGGTGCGTTCCACTCACAGAGTTTAACCTTTCTTTTCATAGAGCAGATTGGAAACACCCTGTTTGTAAAGTCTGCAAGTGGATATTTGGACCTCTTTGAGGATTTCGTTGGAAACGGGATTTCTGCATATATCGCTAGACAGAAGAATTCTCAGTAACTTCTTTGGGCTGTGTGTGTTCAACACACAGAGTTGATCTTTCCTTTAGACAGTGCAGATTTGACCCCTCTTTTTGTGGAATTTACAAGTGGAGATTTCAAGGGCTTTCGGGCCAATGGTAGAAAAGGAAACATCTTTGAATAAAAACTAGAGAGAATCATTCTCAGCAACCACTTTGTGATATGTGCGTTCCACTCACGCAGCTTAACCTTTCTTTTCATAGAGCAGTTTGGAAACAATCTGCATGTAAAGTCTGCAGGTGGATATTTGGACCTCTTTGAGGATTTCGTTGGAAACGTGATTTCTGCATCTAACGCTAGACAGAAGAATTCTCAGTAACTTCTTTGGGCTGTGTGTGTTCAACACACAGAGTTGTACCTTCCTTTAGACAGAGCAGATTTGAAACCCTCTTTTTGAGGAATTTGCAAGTGGAGATTTCAAGCGCTTTGGGGCCAACGGTAGAAAAGGAAATATCTTCCTCTAAAAACTAGAGAGAATCATTCTCAGCAACCACTATGGGATATGTGCGTTCCACTCACAGAGTTTAACTTTTCTTTTCATAGAGCAGTTTGCAAACACTCTGTTTGTAAAGTCTGCAAGTGGATATTTGGACCCCTTTGAGGATTTCGTTGGAAACGGGATTTCTGCATATAAAGCTAGATAGAAGAATTCTCAGTAACTTCTTTGGGGTGCGTGTGTTCAACTCACAGAGTTGTACCTTTCTTTAGAAAGAGCAGATTTGAAACCCTCTTTTTCAGGAATTTGCAAGTGGAGATTTCAAGGGCTTTGGGGCCAACGGTAGAAAAGGAAATATCTTCGAATAAAAACTAGAGAGAATCATTCTCAGCAACCACTTTGGGATGTGTGCGTTCCCTTCACAGAGCTTAACCTTTCTTTTCGTAGAGCAGTTTGGAAACACTCTGTTTGTAAAGTCTGCAAGTGGATATTTGGACCTCCTTGAGGATTTCGTTGGAAGCGGGATTTCTGCATAAAACGCTAGACAGAAGAATTCTCAGTAATTCTTTGGGCTGCGTGTGTTCAACTCACCGAGTTGAACCTTCCTTTAGACAGAGCAGATTTGAAACCCTCTTTTTGTGGAATATACAAGTGGCGATTTCAAGCGCTTTGGGGCCAACGGTAGAAAAGGAAATATCTTTGTATAAAAACTAGAGAGAATCATTTTCAGCAACCTCTTGGTGATGTGTGCGTTCCACTCACAGAGTTTAACCTTTCTTTTCATAGAGCAGTTTGCAAACACTCTGTTTGTAAAGTCTGCAAGTGGATATTTGGACCTCTTTGAGGATTTCGTTGGAAACGGGATTTCTGCATATAACGCTAGACAGAAGAATTCTCAGTAACTTCTTTGGGCTGCGTGTGTTCAACTCACAGAGTTGTACCTTTCTTTAGAAAGAGCAGATTTGAAACCCTCTTTTTGTGGAATTTGCAAGTGGAGATTTCAAGCGCTTTGGGGCCAACGGTAGAAATGGTAATATCTTCCTGTAAAAACTAGAGAGAATCATTCTCAGCAACCACTTTGGGATGTGTGCCTTCCACTCACAGAGTTTAACCTTTCTTTTCATAGAGCAGTTTGCAAACACTCTGTTTGTAAAGTCTGCAAGTGGATATTTGGACCTCTTTGAGGATTTCGTTGGAAACGGGATTTCTGCATATAACGCTAGACAGAAGAATTGTCAGTAACTTCTTTGGGCTGCGTGTGTTCAACCCACAGAGTTGTAACTTCCTTTAGAAAAAGCAGATTTGAAACCCTCTTCTTGTGGAATTTGCTAGTGGAGATTTCAAGCGATTTGTGGCCAACGGTAGAAACGGAAATATCTTCGAATAAAAACTAGAGAGAATCATTCTCAGCAACCACTTTGGGATGTGTGCGTTCCACTCACAGAGTTTAACCTTTCTTTTCATAGAGTAGTTTGCAATCACTCTGTTTGCAAAGTCTGCAAGTGGATATTTGGACCTCTTTGAGGATTTCGTTGGAAACGGGATTTCTGCATATAACGGTAGAGAGAAGAATTCTCAGTAACTTCTTTGGGCTGTGTGTGTTCAAATCACAGAGTTGAACTTTCCTTTAGGCAGTGCAGATTTGAAGCCTCTTATTGTGGAAATTACAAGTGGACATTTCAAGCGCTTTGGGGCCAACGGTAGAAAAGGAAACATCTTCGTATAAAAACTAGAGAGAATCATTCTCAGCAACCACTTTGTGATATGTGCGTTCCACTCACGGAGTTTAACCTTTCTTTTCATAGAGCAGTTTGGAAACACTGTGTTTGAAAGTCTGCAAGTGGATATTTGGACATCTTTGAGGATTTCGTTGGAAACGGGATTTCTGCATATAACGCTAGACAGAAGAATTCTCAGTAACTTCTTTGGGCTGCGTGTGTTCAACTCACAGAGTTGTACATTCCTTTAGAGAGAGCAGATTTGAAACCCTCTTCTTGTGGAATTTGCAAGTGGAGATTTCAAGCAATTTGGGGCCAACGGTAGAAAAGGAAATATCATCGAATAAAAACTAGAGAGAATCATTCTCAGCAACCACTTTGGGATGTTGTGCGTTCCACTCACAGAGTTTAACCTTTCTTTTCATAGAGCAGTTTGCAAACACTCTGTTTATAAAGTCTGCAAGTGGATATTTTTACCTCTTTGAGGAGTTCGTTGGAAACGGGATTTCTGCATATAACGCTAGACAGAAGAATTCTCAGTAACTTCCTTGGTCTGTGTGAGTTCAACTCACAGAGTTGAACTTTCCTTTAGACAGTGCAGATTTGAACCCACTTTTTGTGGAATTTACAAGTGGAGATTTCAAGCGCTTTGGGGCCAACGGTAGAAAAGGAAATATCTTTGTAGAAAAACTAGAGAGAATCATTCTCAGCAACCACTTTGGGATGTGTGCGTTCCACTCACAGAGTTTAACTTTTCTTTTCATGGAGCAGTTTGGAAACACTCTGTTTGTAAAGTCTGCAAGTGGATATTTGGACCTCTTTGAGGATTTCGTTGGAAACGGGATTTCAGCATATAACGCTAGATTGAAGAATTCTCAGTAACTTCTTTGGGGTGCGTGTGTTCAACTCACAGAGTTGTACCTTCCTTTAGAAAGAGCAGATTTGAAAGCCTCTTCTTGAGGAATTTGCAAGTGGAGATTTCAAGCGATTTGGGGCCAAAGGTAGAAAAGGATATATCTTCGAATAAAAACTAGAGAGAATCATTCTCAGCAACCACTATGGGATGTGTGCGTTCCACTCACAGAGTTTAACCTTTCTTTTCGTAGAGCAGTTTGGAAACACTCTGTTTGTAAAGTCTGCAAGTGGATATTTGGACCTCCTTGAGGATTTCGTTGGAAGCGGGATTTCTGCATATAACGCTAGACAGAAGAATTCTCAGTAATTCTTTGGGCTGCGTGTGTTCAACTCACAGAGTTGAACCTTCCTTTAGACAGAGCAGATTTGAAACCCTCTTTTTGTGGAATTTGCAAATGGAGATTTCAAGCGCTTTGGGGCCAATGGTAGAAATGGAAATATCTTCACATAAAGACTAGAGAGAATCATTCTCAGCAACCACTTTGTGATGGGTGCGTTCCACTCACAGAGTTTAACCTTTCTTTTCATAGAGCAGATTGGAAACACCCTGTTTGTAAAGTCTGCAAGTGGATATTTGGACCTCTTTGAGGATTTCGTTGGAAACGGGATTTCTGCATATATCGCTAGACAGAAGAATTCTCAGTAACTTCTTTGGGCTGTGTGTGTTCAACACACAGAGTTGATCTTTCCTTTAGACAGTGCAGATTTGACCCCTCTTTTTGTGGAATTTACAAGTGGAGATTTCAAGCGCTTTCGGGCCAACGGTAGAAAAGGAAACATCTTTGAATAAAAACTAGAGAGAATCATTCTCAGCAACCACTTTGTGATATGTGCGTTCCACTCACGCAGTTTAACCTTTCTTTTCATAGAGCAGTTTGGAAACAATCTGCATGTAAAGTCTGCAGGTGGATATTTGGACCTCTTTGAGGATTTCGTTGGAAACGTGATTTCTGCATCTAACGCTAGACAGAAGAATTCTCAGTAACTTCTTTGGGCTGTGTGTGTTCAACACACAGAGTTGTACCTTCCTTTAGACAGAGCAGATTTGAAACCCTCTTTTTGAGGAATTTGCAAGTGGAGATTTCAAGCGCTTTGGGGCCAACGGTAGAAAAGGAAATATCTTCCTCTAAAAACTAGAGAGAATCATTCTCAGCAACCACTATGGGATATGTGCGTTCCACTCACAGAGTTTAACTTTTCTTTTCATAGAGCAGTTTGCAAACACTCTGTTTGTAAAGTCTGCAAGTGGATATTTGGACCTCTTTGAGGATTTCGTTGGAAACGGGATTTCTGCATATAAAGCTAGGTAGAAGAATTCTCAGTAACTTCTTTGGGGTGCGTGTGTTCAACTCACAGAGTTGTACCTTTCTTTAGAAAGAGCAGATTTGAAACCCTCTTTTTCAGGAATTTGCAAGTGGAGATTTCAAGGGCTTTGGGGCCAACGGTAGAAAAGGAAATATCTTCGAATAAAAACTAGAGAGAATCATTTTCAGCAACCTCTTGGTGATGTGTGCGTTCCACTCACAGAGTTTAACCTTTCTTTTCATAGAGCAGTTTGCAAACACTCTGTTTGTAAAGTCTGCAAGTGGATATTTGGACCTCTTTGAGGATTTCGTTGGAAACGGGATTTCTGCATATAACGGTAGAGAGAAGAATTCTCAGTAACTTCTTTGGGCTGTGTGTGTTCAACTCACAGAGTTGAACTTTCCTTTAGGCAGTGCAGATTTGAAGCCTCTTATTGTGGAAATTACAAGTGGACATTTCAAGCGCTTTGGGGCCAACGGTAGAAAAGGAAATATCTTTGTATAAAAACTAGAGAGAATCATTCTCAGCAACCACTTTGTGATATGTGCGTTCCACTCACGGAGTTTAACCTTTCTTTTCATAGAGCAGTTTGGAAACACTGTGTTTGAAAGTCTGCAAGTGGATATTTGGACCTCTTTGAGGATTTCGTTGGAAACGGGATTTCTGCATATAACGCTAGACAGAAGAATTGTCAGTAACTTCTTTGGGCTGCGTGTGTTCAACCCACAGAGTTGTAACTTCCTTTAGAAAAAGCAGATTTGAAACCCTCTTCTTGTGGAATTTGCTAGTGGAGATTTCAAGCGATTTGTGGCCAACGGTAGAAACGGAAATATCTTCGAATAAAAACTAGAGAGAATCATTCTCAGCAACCACTTTGGGATGTGTGCGTTCCACTCACAGAGTTTAACCTTTCTTTTCATAGAGTAGTTTGCAATCACTCTGTTTGCAAAGTCTGCAAGTGGATATTTGGACCTCTTTGAGGATTTCGTTGGAAACGGGATTTCTGCATATAACGGTAGAGAGAAGAATTCTCAGTAACTTCTTTGGGCTGTGTGTGTTCAAATCACAGAGTTGAACTTTCCTTTAGGCAGTGCAGATTTGAAGCCTCTTATTGTGGAAATTACAAGTGGACATTTCAAGCGCTTTGGGGCCAACGGTAGAAAAGGAAACATCTTCGTATAAAAACTAGAGAGAATCATTCTCAGCAACCACTTTGTGATATGTGGTTCCACTCACGGAGTTTAACCTTTCTTTTCATAGAGCAGTTTGGAAACACTGTGTTTGAAAGTCTGCAAGTGGATATTTGGACATCTTTGAGGATTTCGTTGGAAACGGGATTTCTGCATATAACGCTAGACAGAAGAATTCTCAGTAACTTCTTTGGGCTGCGTGTGTTCAACTCACAGAGTTGTACATTCCTTTAGAGAGAGCAGATTTGAAACCCTCTTCTTGTGGAATTTTCAAGTGGAGATTTCAAGCAATTTGGGGCCAACGGTAGAAAAGGAAATATCATCGAATAAAAACTAGAGAGAATCATTCTCAGCAACCACTTTGGGATGTGTGCGTTCCACTCACAGAGTTTAACCTTTCTTTTCATAGAGCAGTTTGCAAACACTCTGTAAAGTCTGCTAGTGGATATTTTTACCTCTTTGAGGAGTTCGTTGGAAACGGGATTTCTGCATCTAACGCTAGACAGAAGAATTCTCAGTAACTTCCTTGGTCTGTGTGAGTTCAACTCACAGAGTTGAACTTTCCTTTAGACAGTGCAGATTTGAACCCTCTTTTTGTGGAATTTACAAGTGGAGATTTCAACCGCTTTGGGGCCAACGGTAGAAAAGGAAATATCTTTGTAGAAAAACTAGAGAGAATCATTCTCAGCAACCACTTTGGGATGTGTGCGTTCCACTCACAGAGTTTAACTTTTCTTTTCATGGAGCAGTTTGGAAACACTCTGTTTGTAAAGTCTGCAAGTGGATATTTGGACCTCTTTGAGGATTTCGTTGGAAACGGGATTTCTGCATATAACGCTAGATTGAAGAATTCTCAGTAACTTCTTTGGGGTGCGTGTGTTCAACTCACAGAGTTGTACCTTCCTTTAGAAAGAGCAGATTTGAAAGCCTCTTCTTGAGGAATTTGCAAGTGGAGATTTCAAGCGATTTGGGGCCAAAGGTAGAAAAGGATATATCTTCGAATAAAAACTAGAGAGAATCATTCTCAGCAACCACTATGGGATGTGTGCGTTCCACTCACAGAGTTTAACCTTTCTTTTCGTAGAGCAGTTTGGAAACACTCTGTTTGTAAAGTCTGCAAGTGGATATTTGGACCTCCTTGAGGATTTCGTTGGAAGCGGGATTTCTGCATATAACGCTAGACAGAAGAATTCTCAGTAATTCTTTGGGCTGCGTGTGTTCAACTCACAGAGTTGAACCTTCCTTTAGACAGAGCAGATTTGAAACCCTCTTTTTGTGGAATTTGCAAATGGAGATTTCAAGCGCTTTGGGGCCAATGGTAGAAATGGAAATATCTTCACATAAAGACTAGAGAGAATCATTCTCAGCAACCACTTTGTGATGGGTGCGTTCCACTCACAGAGTTTAACCTTTCTGTTCATAGAGCAGATTGGAAACACCCTGTTTGTAAAGTCTGCAAGTGGATATTTGGACCTCTTTGAGGATTTCGTTGGAAACGGGATTTCTGCATATATCGCTAGACAGAAGAATTCTCAGTAACTTCTTTGGGCTGTGTGTGTTCAACACACAGAGTTGATCTTTCCTTTAGACAGTGCAGATTTGACCCCTCTTTTTGTGGAATTTACAAGTGGAGATTTCAAGGGCTTTCGGGCCAACGGTAGAAAAGGAAACATCTTTGAATAAAAACTAGAGAGAATCATTCTCAGCAACCACTTTGTGATATGTGCGTTCCACTCACGCAGCTTAACCTTTCTTTTCATAGAGCAGTTTGGAAACAATCTGCATGTAAAGTCTGCAGGTGGATATTTGGACCTCTTTGAGGATTTCATTGGAAACGTGATTTCTGCATCTAACGCTAGACAGAAGAATTCTCAGTAACTTCTTTGGGCTGTGTGTGTTCAACACACAGAGTTGTACCTTCCTTTAGACAGAGCAGATTTGAAACCCTCTTTTTGAGGAATTTGCAAGTGGAGATTTCAAGCGCTTTGGGGCCAACGGTAGAAAAGGAAATATCTTCCTCTAAAAACTAGAGAGAATCATTCTCAGCAACCACTATGGGATATGTGCGTTCCACTCACAGAGTTTAACTTTTCTTTTCATAGAGCAGTTTGCAAACACTCTGTTTGTAAAGTCTGCAAGTGGATATTTGGACCCCTTTGAGGATTTCGTTGGAAACGGGATTTCTGCATATAAAGCTAGATAGAAGAATTCTCAGTAACTTCTTTGGGGTGCGTGTGTTCAACTCACAGAGTTGTACCTTTCTTTAGAAAGAGCAGATTTGAAACCCTCTTTTTCAGGAATTTGCAAGTGGAGATTTCAAGGGCTTTGGGGCCAACGGTAGAAAAGGAAATATCTTCGAATAAAAACTAGAGAGAATCATTCTCAGCAACCACTTTGGGATGTGTGCGTTCCCTTCACAGAGCTTAACCTTTCTTTTCGTAGAGCAGTTTGGAAACACTCTGTTTGTAAGTCTGCAAGTGGATATTTGGACCTCCTTGAGGATTTCGTTGGAAGCGGGATTTCTGCATAAAACGCTAGACAGAAGAATTCTCAGTAATTCTTTGGGCTGCGTGTGTTCAACTCACCGAGTTGAACCTTCCTTTAGACAGAGCAGATTTGAAACCCTCTTTTTGTGGAATATACAAGTGGCGATTTCAAGCGCTTTGGGGCCAACGGTAGAAAAGGAAATATCTTTGTATAAAAACTAGAGAGAATCATTTTCAGCAACCTCTTGGTGATGTGTGCGTTCCACTCACAGAGTTTAACCTTTCTTTTCATAGAGCAGTTTGCAAACACTCTGTTTGTAAAGTCTGCAAGTGGATATTTGGACCTCTTTGAGGATTTCGTTGGAAACGGGATTTCTGCATATAACGCTAGACAGAAGAATTCTCAATAACTTCTTTGGGCTGCGTGTGTTCAACTCACAGAGTTGTACCTTTCTTTAGAAAGAGCAGATTTGAAACCCTCTTTTTGTGGAATTTGCAAGTGGAGATTTCAAGCGCTTTGGGGCCAACGGTAGAAATGGTAATATCTTCCTGTAAAAACTAGAGAGAATCATTCTCAGCAACCACTTTGGGATGTGTGCCTTCCACTCACAGAGTTTAACCTTTCTTTTCATAGAGCAGTTTGCAAACACTCTGTTTGTAAAGTCTGCAAGTGGATATTTGGACCTCTTTGAGGATTTCGTTGGAAACGGGATTTCTGCATATAACGCTAGACAGAAGAATTGTCAGTAACTTCTTTGGGCTGCGTGTGTTCAACCCACAGAGTTGTAACTTCCTTTAGAAAAAGCAGATTTGAAACCCTCTTCTTGTGGAATTTGCTAGTGGAGATTTCAAGCGATTTGTGGCCAACGGTAGAAACGGAAATATCTTCGAATAAAAACTAGAGAGAATCATTCTCAGCAACCACTTTGGGATGTGTGCGTTCCACTCACAGAGTTTAACCTTTCTTTTCATAGAGTAGTTTGCAATCACTCTGTTTGCAAAGTCTGCAAGTGGATATTTGGACCTCTTTGAGGATTTCGTTGGAAACGGGATTTCTGCATATAACGGTAGAGAAAAGAATTCTCAGTAACTTCTTTGGGCTGTGTGTGTTCAAATCACAGAGTTGAACTTTCCTTTAGGCAGTGCAGATTTGAAGCCTCTTATTGTGGAAATTACAAGTGGACATTTCAAGCGCTTTGGGGCCAACGGTAGAAAAGGAAACATCTTCGTATAAAAACTAGAGAGAATCATTCTCAGCAACCACTTTGTGATATGTGCGTTCCACTCACGGAGTTTAACCTTTCTTTTCATAGAGCAGTTTGGAAACACTGTGTTTGAAAGTCTGCAAGTGGATATTTGGACATCTTTGAGGATTTCGTTGGAAACGGGATTTCTGCATATAACGCTAGATTGAAGAATTCCCAGTAACTTCTTTGGGCTGCGTGTGTTCAACTCACAGAGTTGTACATTCCTTTAGAGAGAGCAGATTTGAAACCCTCTTCTTGTGGAATTTGCAAGTGGAGATTTCAAGCAATTTGGGGCCAACGGTAGAAAAGGAAATATCATCGAATAAAAACTAGAGAGAATCATTCTCAGCAACCACTTTGGGATGTTGTGCGTTCCACTCACAGAGTTTAACCTTTCTTTTCATAGAGCAGTTTGCAAACACTCTGTTTGTAAAGTCTGCAAGTGGATATTTTTACCTCTTTGAGGAGTTCGTTGGAAACGGGATTTCTGCATATAACGCTAGACAGAAGAATTCTCAGTAACTTCCTTGGTCTGTGTGAGTTCAACTCACAGAGTTGAACTTTCCTTTAGACAGTGCAGATTTGAACCCACTTTTTGTGGAATTTGCAAGTGGAGATTTCAAGGGCTTTGGGGCCAACGGTAGAAAAGGAAATATCTTTGTAGAAAAACTAGAGAGAATCATTCTCAGCAACCACTTTGGGATGTGTGCGTTCCACTCACAGAGTTTAACTTTTCTTTTCATGGAGCAGTTTGGAAACACTCTGTTTGTAAAGTCTGCAAGTGGATATTTGGACCTCTTTGAGGATTTCGTTGGAAACGGGATTTCAGCATATAACGCTAGATTGAAGAATTCTCAGTAACTTCTTTGGGGTGCGTGTGTTCAACTCACAGAGTTGTACCTTCCTTTAGAAAGAGCAGATTTGAAAGCCTCTTCTTGAGGAATTTGCAAGTGGAGATTTCAAGCGATTTGGGGCCAAAGGTAGAAAAGGATATATCTTCGAATAAAAACTAGAGAGAATCATTCTCAGCAACCACTATGGGATGTGTGCGTTCCACTCACAGAGTTTAACCTTTCTTTTCGTAGAGCAGTTTGGAAACACTCTGTTTGTAAAGTCTGCAAGTGGATATTTGGACCTCCTTGAGGATTTCGTTGGAAGCGGGATTTCTGCATATAACGCTAGACAGAAGAATTCTCAGTAATTCTTTGGGCTGCGTGTGTTCAACTCACAGAGTTGTACCTTTCTTTAGAAAGAGCAGATTTGAAACCCTCTTTTTGTGGAATTTGCAAGTGGAGATTTCAAGCGCTTTGGGGCCAACGGTAGAAATGGTAATATCTTCCTGTAAAAACTAGAGAGAATCATTCTCAGCAACCACTTTGGGATGTGTGCCTTCCACTCACAGAGTTTAACCTTTCTTTTCATAGAGCAGTTTGCAAACACTCTGTTTGTAAAGTCTGCAAGTGGATATTTGGACCTCTTTGAGGATTTCGTTGGAAACGGGATTTCTGCATATAACGCTAGACAGAAGAATTGTCAGTAACTTCTTTGGGCTGCGTGTGTTCAACCCACAGAGTTGTAACTTCCTTTAGAAAAAGCAGATTTGAAACCCTCTTCTTGTGGAATTTGCTAGTGGAGATTTCAAGCGATTTGTGGCCAACGGTAGAAACGGAAATATCTTCGAATAAAAACTAGAGAGAATCATTCTCAGCAACCACTTTGGGATGTGTGCGTTCCACTCACAGAGTTTAACCTTTCTTTTCATAGAGTAGTTTGCAATCACTCTGTTTGCAAAGTCTGCAAGTGGATATTTGGACCTCTTTGAGGATTTCGTTGGAAACGGGATTTCTGCATATAACGGTAGAGAAAAGTATTCTCAGTAACTTCTTTGGGCTGTGTGTGTTCAAATCACAGAGTTGAACTTTCCTTTAGGCAGTGCAGATTTGAAGCCTCTTATTGTGGAAATTACAAGTGGACATTTCAAGCGCTTTGGGGCCAACGGTAGAAAAGGAAACATCTTCGTATAAAAACTAGAGAGAATCATTCTCAGCAACCACTTTGTGATATGTGCGTTCCACTCACGGAGTTTAACCTTTCTTTTCATAGAGCAGTTTGGAAACACTGTGTTTGAAAGTCTGCAAGTGGATATTTGGACATCTTTGAGGATTTCGTTGGAAACGGGATTTCTGCATATAACGCTAGACAGAAGAATTCTCAGTAACTTCTTTGGGCTGCGTGTGTTCAACTCACAGAGTTGTACATTCCTTTAGAGAGAGCAGATTTGAAACCCTCTTCTTGTGGAATTTGCAAGTGGAGATTTCAAGCAATTTGGGGCCAACGGTAGAAAAGGAAATATCATCGAATAAAAACTAGAGAGAATCATTCTCAGCAACCACTTTGGGATGTTGTGCGTTCCACTCACAGAGTTTAACCTTTCTTTTCATAGAGCAGTTTGCAAACACTCTGTTTGTAAAGTCTGCAAGTGGATATTTTTACCTCTTTGAGGAGTTCGTTGGAAACGGGATTTCTGCATATAACGCTAGACAGAAGAATTCTCAGTAACTTCCTTGGTCTGTGTGAGTTCAACTCACAGAGTTGAACTTTCCTTTAGACAGTGCAGATTTGAACCCACTTTTTGTGGAATTTACAAGTGGAGATTTCAAGGGCTTTGGGGCCAACGGTAGAAAAGGAAATATCTTTGTAGAAAAACTAGAGAGAATCATTCTCAGCAACCACTTTGGGATGTGTGCGTTCCACTCACAGAGTTTAACTTTTCTTTTCATGGAGCAGTTTGGAAACACTCTGTTTGTAAAGTCTGCAAGTGGATATTTGGACCTCTTTGAGGATTTCGTTGGAAACGGGATTTCAGCATATAACGCTAGATTGAAGAATTCTCAGTAACTTCTTTGGGGTGCGTGTGTTCAACTCACAGAGTTGTACCTTCCTTTAGAAAGAGCAGATTTGAAAGCCTCTTCTTGAGGAATTTGCAAGTGGAGATTTCAAGCGATTTGGGGCCAAAGGTAGAAAAGGATATATCTTCGAATAAAAACTAGAGAGAATCATTCTCAGCAACCACTATGGGATGTGTGCGTTCCACTCACAGAGTTTAACCTTTCTTTTCGTAGAGCAGTTTGGAAACACTCTGTTTGTAAAGTCTGCAAGTGGATATTTGGACCTCCTTGAGGATTTCGTTGGAAGCGGGATTTCTGCATATAACGCTAGACAGAAGAATTCTCAGTAATTCTTTGGGCTGCGTGTGTTCAACTCACAGAGTTGTACCTTTCTTTAGAAAGAGCAGATTTGAAACCCTCTTTTTGTGGAATTTGCAAGTGGAGATTTCAAGCGCTTTGGGGCCAACGGTAGAAATGGTAATATCTTCCTGTAAAAACTAGAGAGAATCATTCTCAGCAACCACTTTGGGATGTGTGCCTTCCACTCACAGAGTTTAACCTTTCTTTTCATAGAGCAGTTTGCAAACACTCTGTTTGTAAAGTCTGCAAGTGGATATTTGGACCTCTTTGAGGATTTCGTTGGAAACGGGATTTCTGCATATAACGCTAGACAGAAGAATTGTCAGTAACTTCTTTGGGCTGCGTGTGTTCAACCCACAGAGTTGTAACTTCCTTTAGAAAAAGCAGATTTGAAACCCTCTTCTTGTGGAATTTGCTAGTGGAGATTTCAAGCGATTTGTGGCCAACGGTAGAAACGGAAATATCTTCGAATAAAAACTAGAGAGAATCATTCTCAGCAACCACTTTGGGATGTGTGCGTTCCACTCACAGAGTTTAACCTTTCTTTTCATAGAGTAGTTTGCAATCACTCTGTTTGCAAAGTCTGCAAGTGGATATTTGGACCTCTTTGAGGATTTCGTTGGAAACGGGATTTCTGCATATAACGGTAGAGAAAAGAATTCTCAGTAACTTCTTTGGGCTGTGTGTGTTCAAATCACAGAGTTGAACTTTCCTTTAGGCAGTGCAGATTTGAAGCCTCTTATTGTGGAAATTACAAGTGGACATTTCAAGCGCTTTGGGGCCAACGGTAGAAAAGGAAACATCTTCGTATAAAAACTAGAGAGAATCATTCTCAGCAACCACTTTGTGATATGTGCGTTCCACTCACGGAGTTTAACCTTTCTTTTCATAGAGCAGTTTGGAAACACTGTGTTTGAAAGTCTGCAAGTGGATATTTGGACATCTTTGAGGATTTCGTTGGAAACGGGATTTCTGCATATAACGCTAGACAGAAGAATTCTCAGTAACTTCTTTGGGCTGCGTGTGTTCAACTCACAGAGTTGTACATTCCTTTAGAGAGAGCAGATTTGAAACCCTCTTCTTGTGGAATTTGCAAGTGGAGATTTCAAGCAATTTGGGGCCAACGGTAGAAAAGGAAATATCATCGAATAAAAACTAGAGAGAATCATTCTCAGCAACCACTTTGGGATGTTGTGCGTTCCACTCACAGAGTTTAACCTTTCTTTTCATAGAGCAGTTTGCAAACACTCTGTTTGTAAAGTCTGCAAGTGGATATTTTTACCTCTTTGAGGAGTTCGTTGGAAACGGGATTTCTGCATATAACGCTAGACAGAAGAATTCTCAGTAACTTCCTTGGTCTGTGTGAGTTCAACTCACAGAGTTGAACTTTCCTTTAGACAGTGCAGATTTGAACCCACTTTTTGTGGAATTTACAAGTGGAGATTTCAAGGGCTTTGGGGCCAACGGTAGAAAAGGAAATATCTTTGTAGAAAAACTAGAGAGAATCATTCTCAGCAACCACTTTGGGATGTGTGCGTTCCACTCACAGAGTTTAACTTTTCTTTTCATGGAGCAGTTTGGAAACACTCTGTTTGTAAAGTCTGCAAGTGGATATTTGGACCTATTTGAGGATTTCGTTGGAAACGGGATTTCAGCATATAACGCTAGATTGAAGAATTCTCAGTAACTTCTTTGGGGTGCGTGTGTTCAACTCACAGAGTTGTACCTTCCTTTAGAAAGAGCAGATTTGAAAGCCTCTTCTTGAGGAATTTGCAAGTGGAGATTTCAAGCGATTTGGGGCCAAAGGTAGAAAAGGATATATCTTCGAATAAAAACTAGAGAGAATCATTCTCAGCAACCACTATGGGATGTGTGCGTTCCACTCACAGAGTTTAACCTTTCTTTTCGTAGAGCAGTTTGGAAACACTCTGTTTGTAAAGTCTGCAAGTGGATATTTGGACCTCCTTGAGGATTTCGTTGGAAGCGGGATTTCTGCATATAACGCTAGACAGAAGAATTCTCAGTAATTCTTTGGGCTGCGTGTGTTCAACTCACAGAGTTGAACCTTTCTTTAGACAGAGCAGATTTGAAACCCTCTTTTTGTGGAATTTGCAAATGGAGATTTCAAGCGCTTTGGGGCCAATGGTAGAAATGGAAATATCTTCACATAAAGACTAGAGAGAATCATTCTCAGCAACCACTTTGTGATGGGTGCGTTCCACTCACAGAGTTTAACCTTTCTTTTCATAGAGCAGATTGGAAACACCCTGTTTGTAAAGTCTGCAAGTGGATATTTTGACCTCTTTGAGGATTTCGTTGGAAACGGGATTTCTGCATATATCGCTAGACAGAAGAATTCTCAGTAACTTCTTTGGGCTGTGTGTGTTCAACACACAGAGTTGATCTTTCCTTTAGACAGTGCAGATTTGACCCCTCTTTTTGTGGAATTTACAAGTGGAGATTTCAAGCGCTTTCGGGCCAACGGTAGAAAAGGAAACATCTTTGAATAAAAACTAGAGAGAATCATTCTCAGCAACCACTTTGTGATATGTGCGTTCCACTCACGCAGTTTAACCTTTCTTTTCATAGAGCAGTTTGGAAACAATCTGCATGTAAAGTCTGCAGGTGGATATTTGGACCTCTTTGAGGATTTCGTTGGAAACGTGATTTCTGCATCTAACGCTAGACAGAAGAATTCTCAGTAACTTCTTTGGGCTGTGTGTGTTCAACACACAGAGTTGTACCTTCCTTTAGACAGAGCAGATTTGAAACCCTCTTTTTGAGGAATTTGCAAGTGGAGATTTCAAGCGCTTTGGGGCCAACGGTAGAAAAGGAAATATCTTCCTCTAAAAACTAGAGAGAATCATTCTCAGCAACCACTATGGGATATGTGCGTTCCACTCACAGAGTTTAACTTTTCTTTTCATAGAGCAGTTTGCAAACACTCTGTTTGTAAAGTCTGCAAGTGGATATTTGGACCTCTTTGAGGATTTCGTTGGAAACGGGATTTCTGCATATAAAGCTAGGTAGAAGAATTCTCAGTAACTTCTTTGGGGTGCGTGTGTTCAACTCACAGAGTTGTACCTTTCTTTAGAAAGAGCAGATTTGAAACCCTCTTTTTCAGGAATTTGCAAGTGGAGATTTCAAGGGCTTTGGGGCCAACGGTAGAAAAGGAAATATCTTCGAATAAAAACTAGAGAGAATCATTCTCAGCAACCACTTTGGGATGTGTGCGTTCCCCTCACAGAGCTTAACCTTTCTTTTCGTAGAGCAGTTTGGAAACACTCTGTTTGTAAAGTCTGCACTTGGATATTAGGACCTCCTTGAGGATTTCGTTGGAAGCGGGATTTCTGCATAAAACGCTAGACAGAAGAATTCTCAGTAATTCTTTGGGCTGCGTGTGTTCAACTCACCGAGTTGAACCTTCCTTTAGACAGAGCAGATTTGAAACCCTCTTTTTGTGGAATATACAAGTGGAGATTTCAAGCGCTTTGGGGCCAACGGTAGAAAAGGAAATATCTTTGTATAAAAACTAGAGAGAATCATTTTCAGCAACCTCTTGGTGATGTGTGCGTTCCACTCACAGAGTTTAACCTTTCTTTTCATAGAGCAGTTTGCAAACACTCTGTTTGTAAAGTCTGCAAGTGGATATTTGGACCTCTTTGAGGATTTCGTTGGAAACGGGATTTCTGCATATAACGGTAGAGAGAAGAATTCTCAGTAACTTCTTTGGGCTGTGTGTGTTCAACTCACAGAGTTGAACTTTCCTTTAGGCAGTGCAGATTTGAAGCCTCTCATTGTGGAAATTACAAGTGGACATTTCAAGCGCTTTGGGGCCAACGGTAGAAAAGGAAATATCTTTGTATAAAAACTAGAGAGAATCATTCTCAGCAACCACTTTGTGATATGTGCGTTCCACTCACGGAGTTTAACCTTTCTTTTCATAGAGCAGTTTGGAAACACTGTGTTTGAAAGTCTGCAAGTGGATATTTGGACATCTTTGAGGATTTCGTTGGAAACGGGATTTCTGCATATAACTCTAGACAGAAGAATTCTCAGTAACTTCTTTGGGCTGCGTGTGTTCAACTCACAGAGTTGTACATTCCTTTAGAGAGAGCAGATTTGAAACCCTCTTCTTGTGGAATTTGCAAGTGGAGATTTCAAGCAATTTGGGGCCAACGGTAGAAAAGGAAATATCATCGAATAAAAACTAGAGAGAATCATTCTCAGCAACCACTTTGGGATGTTGTGCGTTCCACTCACAGAGTTTAACCTTTCTTTTCATAGAGCAGTTTGCAAACACTCTGTTTGTAAAGTCTGCAAGTGGATATTTGGACCTCTTTGAGGATTTCGTTGGAAACGGGATTTCTGCATATAACGCTAGACAGAAGAATTCTCAGTAATTCTTTGGGCTGCGTGTGTTCAACTCACAGAGTTGAACCTTCCTTTAGACAGAGCAGATTTGAAACCCTCTTTTTGTGGAATTTGCAAATGGAGATTTCAAGCGCTTTGGGGCCAATGGTAGAAATGGAAATATCTTCACATAAAGACTAGAGAGAATCATTCTCAGCAACCACTTTGTGATGGGTGCGTTCCACTCACAGAGTTTAACCTTTCTTTTCATAGAGCAGATTGGAAACACCCTGTTTGTAAAGTCTGCAAGTGGATATTTGGACCTCTTTGAGGATTTCGTTGGAAACGGGATTTCTGCATATATCGCTAGACAGAAGAATTCTCAGTAACTTCTTTGGGCTGTGTGTGTTCAACACACAGAGTTGATCTTTCCTTTAGACAGTGCAGATTTGACCCCTCTTTTTGTGGAATTTACAAGTGGAGATTTCAAGGGCTTTCGGGCCAATGGTAGAAAAGGAAACATCTTTGAATAAAAACTAGAGAGAATCATTCTCAGCAACCACTTTGTGATATGTGCGTTCCACTCACGCAGCTTAACCTTTCTTTTCATAGAGCAGTTTGGAAACAATCTGCATGTAAAGTCTGCAGGTGGATATTTGGACCTCTTTGAGGATTTCGTTGGAAACGTGATTTCTGCATCTAACGCTAGACAGAAGAATTCTCAGTAACTTCTTTGGGCTGTGTGTGTTCAACACACAGAGTTGTACCTTCCTTTAGACAGAGCAGATTTGAAACCCTCTTTTTGAGGAATTTGCAAGTGGAGATTTCAAGCGCTTTGGGGCCAACGGTAGAAAAGGAAATATCTTCCTCTAAAAACTAGAGAGAATCATTCTCAGCAACCACTATGGGATATGTGCGTTCCACTCACAGAGTTTAACTTTTCTTTTCATAGAGCAGTTTGCAAACACTCTGTTTGTAAAGTCTGCAAGTGGATATTTGGACCCCTTTGAGGATTTCGTTGGAAACGGGATTTCTGCATATAAAGCTAGATAGAAGAATTCTCAGTAACTTCTTTGGGGTGCGTGTGTTCAACTCACAGAGTTGTACCTTTCTTTAGAAAGAGCAGATTTGAAACCCTCTTTTTCAGGAATTTGCAAGTGGAGATTTCAAGGGCTTTGGGGCCAACGGTAGAAAAGGAAATATCTTCGAATAAAAACTAGAGAGAATCATTCTCAGCAACCACTTTGGGATGTGTGCGTTCCCTTCACAGAGCTTAACCTTTCTTTTCGTAGAGCAGTTTGGAAACACTCTGTTTGTAAAGTCTGCAAGTGGATATTTGGACCTCCTTGAGGATTTCGTTGGAAGCGGGATTTCTGCATAAAACGCTAGACAGAAGAATTCTCAGTAATTCTTTGGGCTGCGTGTGTTCAACTCACCGAGTTGAACCTTCCTTTAGACAGAGCAGATTTGAAACCCTCTTTTTGTGGAATATACAAGTGGCGATTTCAAGCGCTTTGGGGCCAACGGTAGAAAAGGAAATATCTTTGTATAAAAACTAGAGAGAATCATTTTCAGCAACCTCTTGGTGATGTGTGCGTTCCACTCACAGAGTTTAACCTTTCTTTTCATAGAGCAGTTTGCAAACACTCTGTTTGTAAAGTCTGCAAGTGGATATTTGGACCTCTTTGAGGATTTCGTTGGAAACGGGATTTCTGCATATAACGCTAGACAGAAGAATTCTCAGTAACTTCTTTGGGCTGCGTGTGTTCAACTCACAGAGTTGTACCTTTCTTTAGAAAGAGCAGATTTGAAACCCTCTTTTTGTGGAATTTGCAAGTGGAGATTTCAAGCGCTTTGGGGCCAACGGTAGAAATGGTAATATCTTCCTGTAAAAACTAGAGAGAATCATTCTCAGCAACCACTTTGGGATGTGTGCCTTCCACTCACAGAGTTTAACCTTTCTTTTCATAGAGCAGTTTGCAAACACTCTGTTTGTAAAGTCTGCAAGTGGATATTTGGACCTCTTTGAGGATTTCGTTGGAAACGGGATTTCTGCATATAACGCTAGACAGAAGAATTGTCAGTAACTTCTTTGGGCTGCGTGTGTTCAACCCACAGAGTTGTAACTTCCTTTAGAAAAAGCAGATTTGAAACCCTCTTCTTGTGGAATTTGCTAGTGGAGATTTCAAGCGATTTGTGGCCAACGGTAGAAACGGAAATATCTTCGAATAAAAACTAGAGAGAATCATTCTCAGCAACCACTTTGGGATGTGTGCGTTCCACTCACAGAGTTTAACCTTTCTTTTCATAGAGTAGTTTGCAATCACTCTGTTTGCAAAGTCTGCAAGTGGATATTTGGACCTCTTTGAGGATTTCGTTGGAAACGGGATTTCTGCATATAACGGTAGAGAGAAGAATTCTCAGTAACTTCTTTGGGCTGTGTGTGTTCAAATCACAGAGTTGAACTTTCCTTTAGGCAGTGCAGATTTGAAGCCTCTTATTGTGGAAATTACAAGTGGACATTTCAAGCGCTTTGGGGCCAACGGTAGAAAAGGAAACATCTTCGTATAAAAACTAGAGAGAATCATTCTCAGCAACCACTTTGTGATATGTGCGTTCCACTCACGGAGTTTAACCTTTCTTTTCATAGAGCAGTTTGGAAACACTGTGTTTGAAAGTCTGCAAGTGGATATTTGGACATCTTTGAGGATTTCGTTGGAAACGGGATTTCTGCATATAACGCTAGACAGAAGAATTCTCAGTAACTTCTTTGGGCTGCGTGTGTTCAACTCACAGAGTTGTACATTCCTTTAGAGAGAGCAGATTTGAAACCCTCTTCTTGTGGAATTTGCAAGTGGAGATTTCAAGCAATTTGGGGCCAACGGTAGAAAAGGAAATATCATCGAATAAAAACTAGAGAGAATCATTCTCAGCAACCACTTTGGGATGTGTGCGTTCCACTCACAGAGTTTAACCTTTCTTTTCATAGAGCAGTTTGCAAACACTCTGTTTGTAAAGTCTGCAAGTGGATATTTTTACCTCTTTGAGGAGTTCGTTGGAAACGGGATTTCTGCATATAACGGTAGAGAGAAGAATTCTCAGTAACTTCTTTGGGCTGTGTGTGTTCAAATCACAGAGTTGAACTTTCCTTTAGGCAGTGCAGATTTGAAGCCTCTTATTGTGGAAATTGCAAGTGGACATTTCAAGCGCTTTGGGGCCAACGGTAGAAAAGGAAACATCTTCGTATAAAAACTAGAGAGAATCATTCTCAGCAACCACTTTGTAATATGTGCGTTCCACTCACGGAGTTTAACCTTTCTTTTCATAGAGCAGTTTGGAAACACTGTGTTTGAAAGTCTGCAAGTGGATATTTGGACATCTTTGAGGATTTCGTTGGAAACGGGATTTCTGCATATAACGCTAGACAGAAGAATTCTCAGTAACTTCTTTGGGCTGCGTGTGTTCAACTCACAGAGTTGTACATTCCTTTAGAGAGAGCAGATTTGAAACCCTCTTCTTGTGGAATTTGCAAGTGGAGATTTCAAGCAATTTGGGGCCAACGGTAGAAAAGGAAATATCATCGAATAAAAACTAGAGAGAATCATTCTCAGCAACCACTTTGGGATGTGTGCGTTCCACTCACAGAGTTTAACCTTTCTTTTCATAGAGCAGTTTGCAAACACTCTGTTTGTAAAGTCTGCAAGTGGATATTTTTACCTCTTTGAGGAGTTCGTTGGAAACGGGATTTCTGCATATAACGCTAGACAGAAGAATTCTCAGTAACTTCCTTGGTCTGTGTGAGTTCAACTCACAGAGTTGAACTTTCCTTTAGACAGTGCAGATTTGAACCCACTTTTTGTGGAATTTACAAGTGGAGATTTCAAGCGCTTTGGGGCCAACGGTAGAAAAGGAAATATCTTTGTAGAAAAACTAGAGAGAATCATTCTCAGCAACCACTTTGGGATGTGTGCGTTCCACTCACAGAGTTTAACTTTTCTTTTCATGGAGCAGTTTGGAAACACTCTGTTTGTAAAGTCTGCAAGTGGATATTTGGACCTCTTTGAGGATTTCGTTGGAAACGGGATTTCTGCATATAACGCTAGATTGAAGAATTCTCAGTAACTTCTTTGGGGTGCGTGTGTTCAACTCACAGAGTTGTACCTTCCTTTAGAAAGAGCAGATTTGAAAGCCTCTTCTTGAGGAATTTGCAAGTGGAGATTTCAAGCGATTTGGGGCCAAAGGTAGAAAAGGATATATCTTCGAATAAAAACTAGAGAGAATCATTCTCAGCAACCACTATGGGATGTGTGCGTTCCACTCACAGAGTTTAACCTTTCTTTTCATAGAGCAGATTGGAAACACCCTGTTTGTAATGTCTGCAAGTGGATATTTGGACCTCTTTGTGGATTTCGTTGGAAACGGGATTTCTGCATATATCGCTAGACAGAAGAATTCTCAGTAACTTCTTTGGGCTGTGTGTGTTCAACACACAGAGTTGATCTTTCCTTTAGACAGTGCAGATTTGACCCCTCTTTTTGTGGAATTTGCAAGTGGAGATTTCAAGCGCTTTGGGGCCAACGGTAGAAAAGGAAATATCTTCCTCTAAAAACTAGAGAGAATCATTCTCAGCAACCACTATGGGATATGTGCGTTCCACTCACAGAGTTTAACTTTTCTTTTCATAGAGCAGTTTGCAAACACTCTGTTTGTAAAGTCTGCAAGTGGATATTTGGACCTCTTTGAGGATTTCGTTGGAAACGGGATTTCTGCATATAAAGCTAGGTAGAAGAATTCTCAGTAACTTCTTTGGGGTGCGTGTGTTCAACTCACAGAGTTGTACCTTTCTTTAGAAAGAGCAGATTTGAAACCCTCTTTTTCAGGAATTTGCAAGTGGAGATTTCAAGGGCTTTGGGGCCAACGGTAGAAAAGGAAATATCTTCGAATAAAAACTAGAGAGAATCATTCTCAGCAACCACTTTGGGATGTGTGCGTTCCCCTCACAGAGCTTAACCTTTCTTTTCGTAGAGCAGTTTGGAAACACTCTGTTTGTAAAGTCTGCACTTGGATATTAGGACCTCCTTGAGGATTTCGTTGGAAGCGGGATTTCTGCATAAAACGCTAGACAGAAGAATTCTCAGTAATTCTTTGGGCTGCGTGTGTTCAACTCACCGAGTTGAACCTTCCTTTAGACAGAGCAGATTTGAAACCCTCTTTTTGTGGAATATACAAGTGGAGATTTCAAGCGCTTTGGGGCCAACGGTAGAAAAGGAAATATCTTTGTATAAAAACTAGAGAGAATCATTTTCAGCAACCTCTTGGTGATGTGTGCGTTCCACTCACAGAGTTTAACCTTTCTTTTCATGGAGCAGTTTGCAAACACTCTGTTTGTAAAGTCTGCAAGTGGATATTTGGACCTCTTTGAGGATTTCGTTGGAAACGGGATTTCTGCATATAACGGTAGAGAGAAGAATTCTCAGTAACTTCTTTGGGCTGTGTGTGTTCAACTCACAGAGTTGAACTTTCCTTTAGGCAGTGCAGATTTGAAGCCTCTTATTGTGGAAATTACAAGTGGACATTTCAAGCGCTTTGGGGCCAACGGTAGAAAAGGAAATATCTTTGTATAAAAACTAGAGAGAATCATTCTCAGCAACCACTTTGTGATATGTGCGTTCCACTCACGGAGTTTAACCTTTCTTTTCATAGAGCAGTTTGGAAACACTGTGTTTGAAAGTCTGCAAGTGGATATTTGGACATCTTTGAGGATTTCGTTGGAAACGGGATTTCTGCATATAACTCTAGACAGAAGAATTCTCAGTAACTTCTTTGGGCTGCGTGTGTTCAACTCACAGAGTTGTACATTCCTTTAGAGAGAGCAGATTTGAAACCCTCTTCTTGTGGAATTTGCAAGTGGAGATTTCAAGCAATTTGGGGCCAACGGTAGAAAAGGAAATATCATCGAATAAAAACCTGAGAGAATCATTCTCAGCAACCACTATGGGATGTGTGCGTTCCACTCACAGAGTTTAACCTTTCTTTTCGTAGAGCAGTTTGGAAACACTCTGTTTGTAAAGTCTGCAAGTGGATATTTGGACCTCTTTGAGGATTTCGTTGGAAACGGGATTTCTGCATATAACGCTAGACAGAAGAATTCTCAGTAATTCTTTGGGCTGCGTGTGTTCAACTCACAGAGTTGAACCTTCCTTTAGACAGAGCAGATTTGAAACCCTCTTTTTGTGGAATTTGCAAATGGAGATTTCAAGCGCTTTGGGGCCAATGGTAGAAATGGAAATATCTTCACATAAAGACTAGAGAGAATCATTCTCAGCAACCACTTTGTGATGGGTGCGTTCCACTCACAGAGTTTAACCTTTCTTTTCATAGAGCAGATTGGAAACACCCTGTTTGTAAAGTCTGCAAGTGGATATTTGGACCTCTTTGAGGATTTCGTTGGAAACGGGATTTCTGCATATATCGCTAGACAGAAGAATTCTCAGTAACTTCTTTGGGCTGTGTGTGTTCAACACACAGAGTTGATCTTTCCTTTAGACAGTGCAGATTTGACCCCTCTTTTTGTGGAATTTACAAGTGGAGATTTCAAGGGCTTTCGGGCCAATGGTAGAAAAGGAAACATCTTTGAATAAAAACTAGAGAGAATCATTCTCAGCAACCACTTTGTGATATGTGCGTTCCACTCACGCAGCTTAACCTTTCTTTTCATAGAGCAGTTTGGAAACAATCTGCATGTAAAGTCTGCAGGTGGATATTTGGACCTCTTTGAGGATTTCGTTGGAAACGTGATTTCTGCATCTAACGCTAGACGGAAGAATTCTCAGTAACTTCTTTGGGCTGTGTGTGTTCAACACACAGAGTTGTACCTTCCTTTAGACAGAGCAGATTTGAAACCCTCTTTTTGAGGAATTTGCAAGTGGAGATTTCAAGCGCTTTGGGGCCAACGGTAGAAAAGGAAATATCTTCCTCTAAAAACTAGAGAGAATCATTCTCAGCAACCACTATGGGATATGTGCGTTCCACTCACAGAGTTTAACTTTTCTTTTCATAGAGCAGTTTGCAAACACTCTGTTTGTAAAGTCTGCAAGTGGATATTTGGACCCCTTTGAGGATTTCGTTGGAAACGGGATTTCTGCATATAAAGCTAGATAGAAGAATTCTCAGTAACTTCTTTGGGGTGCGTGTGTTCAACTCACAGAGTTGTACCTTTCTTTAGAAAGAGCAGATTTGAAACCCTCTTTTTCAGGAATTTGCAAGTGGAGATTTCAAGGGCTTTGGGGCCAACGGTAGAAAAGGAAATATCTTCGAATAAAAACTAGAGAGAATCATTCTCAGCAACCACTTTGGGATGTGTGCGTTCCCTTCACAGAGCTTAACCTTTCTTTTCGTAGAGCAGTTTGGAAACACTCTGTTTGTAAAGTCTGCAAGTGGATATTTGGACCTCCTTGAGGATTTCGTTGGAAGCGGGATTTCTGCATAAAACGCTAGACAGAAGAATTCTCAGTAATTCTTTGGGCTGCGTGTGTTCAACTCACCGAGTTGAACCTTCCTTTAGACAGAGCAGATTTGAAACCCTCTTTTTGTGGAATATACAAGTGGCGATTTCAAGCGCTTTGGGGCCAACGGTAGAAAAGGAAATATCTTTGTATAAAAACTAGAGAGAATCATTTTCAGCAACCTCTTGGTGATGTGTGCGTTCCACTCACAGAGTTTAACCTTTCTTTTCATAGAGCAGTTTGCAAACACTCTGTTTGTAAAGTCTGCAAGTGGATATTTGGACCTCTTTGAGGATTTCGTTGGAAACGGGATTTCTGCATATAACGCTAGACAGAAGAATTCTCAGTAACTTCTTTGGGCTGCGTGTGTTCAACTCACAGAGTTGTACCTTTCTTTAGAAAGAGCAGATTTGAAACCCTCTTTTTGTGGAATTTGCAAGTGGAGATTTCAAGCGCTTTGGGGCCAACGGTAGAAATGGTAATATCTTCCTGTAAAAACTAGAGAGAATCATTCTCAGCAACCACTTTGGGATGTGTGCCTTCCACTCACAGAGTTTAACCTTTCTTTTCATAGAGCAGTTTGCAAACACTCTGTTTGTAAAGTCTGCAAGTGGATATTTGGACCTCTTTGAGGATTTCGTTGGAAACGGGATTTCTGCATATAACGCTAGACAGAAGAATTGTCAGTAACTTCTTTGGGCTGCGTGTGTTCAACCCACAGAGTTGTAACTTCCTTTAGAAAAAGCAGATTTGAAACCCTCTTCTTGTGGAATTTGCTAGTGGAGATTTCAAGCGATTTGTGGCCAACGGTAGAAACGGAAATATCTTCGAATAAAAACTAGAGAGAATCATTCTCAGCAACCACTTTGGGATGTGTGCGTTCCACTCACAGAGTTTAACCTTTCTTTTCATAGAGTAGTTTGCAATCACTCTGTTTGCAAAGTCTGCAAGTGGATATTTGGACCTCTTTGAGGATTTCGTTGGAAACGGGATTTCTGCATATAACGGTAGAGAGAAGAATTCTCAGTAACTTCTTTGGGCTGTGTGTGTTCAAATCACAGAGTTGAACTTTCCTTTAGGCAGTGCAGATTTGAAGCCTCTTATTGTGGAAATTACAAGTGGACATTTCAAGCGCTTTGGGGCCAACGGTAGAAAAGGAAACATCTTCGTATAAAAACTAGAGAGAATCATTCTCAGCAACCACTTTGTGATATGTGCGTTCCACTCACGGAGTTTAACCTTTCTTTTCATAGAGCAGTTTGGAAACACTGTGTTTGAAAGTCTGCAAGTGGATATTTGGACATCTTTGAGGATTTCGTTGGAAACGGGATTTCTGCATATAACGCTAGACAGAAGAATTCTCAGTAACTTCTTTGGGCTGCATGTGTTCAACTCACAGAGTTGTACATTCCTTTAGAGAGAGCAGATTTGAAACCCTCTTCTTGTGGAATTTGCAAGTGGAGATTTCAAGCAATTTGGGGCCAACGGTAGAAAAGGAAATATCATCGAATAAAAACTAGAGAGAATCATTCTCAGCAACCACTTTGGGATGTGTGCGTTCCACTCACAGAGTTTAACCTTTCTTTTCATAGAGCAGTTTGCAAACACTCTGTTTGTAAAGTCTGCTAGTGGATATTTTTACCTCTTTGAGGAGTTCGTTGGAAACGGGATTTCTGCATATAACGCTAGACAGAAGAATTCTCAGTAACTTCCTTGGTCTGTGTGAGTTCAACTCACAGAGTTGAACTTTCCTTTAGACAGTGCAGATTTGAACCCACTTTTTGTGGAATTTACAAGTGGAGATTTCAAGCGCTTTGGGGCCAACGGTAGAAAAGGAAATATCTTTGTAGAAAAACTAGAGAGAATCATTCTCAGCAACCACTTTGGGATGTGTGCGTTCCACTCACAGAGTTTAACTTTTCTTTTCATGGAGCAGTTTGGAAACACTCTGTTTGTAAAGTCTGCAAGTGGATATTTGGACCTCTTTGAGGATTTCGTTGGAAACGGGATTTCTGCATATAACGCTAGATTGAAGAATTCTCAGTAACTTCTTTGGGGTGCGTGTATTCAACTCACAGAGTTGTACCTTCCTTTAGAAAGAGCAGATTTGAAAGCCTCTTCTTGAGGAATTTGCAAGTGGAGATTTCAAGCGATTTGGGGCCAAAGGTAGAAAAGGATATATCTTCGAATAAAAACTAGAGAGAATCATTCTCAGCAACCACTATGGGATGTGTGCGTTCCACTCACAGAGTTTAACCTTTCTTTTCGTAGAGCAGTTTGGAAACACTCTGTTTGTAAAGTCTGCAAGTGGATATTTGGACCTCCTTGAGGATTTCGTTGGAAGCGGGATTTCTGCATATAACGCTAGACAGAAGAATTCTCAGTAATTCTTTGGGCTGCGTGTGTTCAACTCACAGAGTTGAACCTTCCTTTAGACAGAGCAGATTTGAAACCCTCTTTTTGTGGAATTTGCAAATGGAGATTTCAAGCGCTTTGGGGCCAATGGTAGAAATGGAAATATCTTCACATAAAGACTAGAGAGAATCATTCTCAGCAACCACTTTGTGATGGGTGCGTTCCACTCACAGAGTTTAACCTTTCTTTTCATAGAGCAGATTGGAAACACCCTGTTTGTAAAGTCTGCAAGTGGATATTTGGACCTCTTTGTGGATTTCGTTGGAAACGGGATTTCTGCATATATCGCTAGACAGAAGAATTCTCAGTAACTTCTTTGGGCTGTGTGTGTTCAACACACAGAGTTGATCTTTCCTTTAGACAGTGCAGATTTGACCCCTCTTTTTGTGGAATTTACAAGTGGAGATTTCAAGGGCTTTCGGGCCAACGGTAGAAAAGGAAACATCTTTGAATAAAAACTAGAGAGAATCATTCTCAGCAACCACTTTGTGATATGTGCGTTCCACTCACGCAGTTTAACCTTTCTTTTCATAGAGCAGTTTGGAAACAATCTGCATGTAAAGTCTGCAGGTGGATATTTGGACCTCTTTGAGGATTTCGTTGGAAACGTGATTTCTGCATCTAACGCTAGACAGAAGAATTCTCAGTAACTTCTTTGGGCTGTGTGTGTTCAACACACAGAGTTGTACCTTCCTTTAGACAGAGCAGATTTGAAACCCTCTTTTTGAGGAATTTGCAAGTGGAGATTTCAAGCGCTTTGGGGCCAACGGTAGAAAAGGAAATATCTTCCTCTAAAAACTAGAGAGAATCATTCTCAGCAACCACTATGGGATATGTGCGTTCCACTCACAGAGTTTAACTTTTCTTTTCATAGAGCAGTTTGCAAACACTCTGTTTGTAAAGTCTGCAAGTGGATATTTGGACCCCTTTGAGGATTTCGTTGGAAACGGGATTTCTGCATATAAAGCTAGATAGAAGAATTCTCAGTAACTTCTTTGGGGTGCGTGTGTTCAACTCACAGAGTTGTACCTTTCTTTAGAAAGAGCAGATTTGAAACCCTCTTTTTCAGGAATTTGCAAGTGGAGATTTCAAGGGCTTTGGGGCCAACGGTAGAAAAGGAAATATCTTCGAATAAAAACTAGAGAGAATCATTCTCAGCAACCACTTTGGGATGTGTGCGTTCCCTTCACAGAGCTTAACCTTTCTTTTCGTAGAGCAGTTTGGAAACACTCTGTTTGTAAAGTCTGCAAGTGGATATTTGGACCTCCTTGAGGATTTCGTTGGAAGCGGGATTTCTGCATAAAACGCTAGACAGAAGAATTCTCAGTAATTCTTTGGGCTGCGTGTGTTCAACTCACCGAGTTGAACCTTCCTTTAGACAGAGCAGATTTGAAACCCTCTTTTTGTGGAATATACAAGTGGCGATTTCAAGCGCTTTGGGGCCAACGGTAGAAAAGGAAATATCTTTGTATAAAAACTAGAGAGAATCATTTTCAGCAACCTCTTGGTGATGTGTGCGTTCCACTCACAGAGTTTAACCTTTCTTTTCATAGAGCAGTTTGCAAACACTCTGTTTGTAAAGTCTGCAAGTGGATATTTGGACCTCTTTGAGGATTTCGTTGGAAACGGGATTTCTGCATATAACGCTAGACAGAAGAATTCTCAGTAACTTCTTTGGGCTGCGTGTGTTCAACTCACAGAGTTGTACCTTTCTTTAGAAAGAGCAGATTTGAAACCCTCTTTTTGTGGAATTTGCAAGTGGAGATTTCAAGCGCTTTGGGGCCAACGGTAGAAATGGTAATATCTTCCTGTAAAAACTAGAGAGAATCATTCTCAGCAACCACTTTGGGATGTGTGCCTTCCACTCACAGAGTTTAACCTTTCTTTTCATAGAGCAGTTTGCAAACACTCTGTTTGTAAAGTCTGCAAGTGGATATTTGGACCTCTTTGAGGATTTCGTTGGAAACGGGATTTCTGCATATAACGCTAGACAGAAGAATTGTCAGTAACTTCTTTGGGCTGCGTGTGTTCAACCCACAGAGTTGTAACTTCCTTTAGAAAAAGCAGATTTGAAACCCTCTTCTTGTGGAATTTGCTAGTGGAGATTTCAAGCGATTTGTGGCCAACGGTAGAAACGGAAATATCTTCGAATAAAAACTAGAGAGAATCATTCTCAGCAACCACTTTGGGATGTGTGCGTTCCACTCACAGAGTTTAACCTTTCTTTTCATAGAGTAGTTTGCAATCACTCTGTTTGCAAAGTCTGCAAGTGGATATTTGGACCTCTTTGAGGATTTCGTTGGAAACGGGATTTCTGCATATAACGGTAGAGAGAAGAATTCTCAGTAACTTCTTTGGGCTGTGTGTGTTCAAATCACAGAGTTGAACTTTCCTTTAGGCAGTGCAGATTTGAAGCCTCTTATTGTGGAAATTGCAAGTGGACATTTCAAGCGCTTTGGGGCCAACGGTAGAAAAGGAAACATCTTCGTATAAAAACTAGAGAGAATCATTCTCAGCAACCACTTTGTAATATGTGCGTTCCACTCACGGAGTTTAACCTTTCTTTTCATAGAGCAGTTTGGAAACACTGTGTTTGAAAGTCTGCAAGTGGATATTTGGACATCTTTGAGGATTTCGTTGGAAACGGGATTTCTGCATATAACGCTAGACAGAAGAATTCTCAGTAACTTCTTTGGGCTGCGTGTGTTCAACTCACAGAGTTGTACATTCCTTTAGAGAGAGCAGATTTGAAACCCTCTTCTTGTGGAATTTGCAAGTGGAGATTTCAAGCAATTTGGGGCCAACGGTAGAAAAGGAAATATCATCGAATAAAAACTAGAGAGAATCATTCTCAGCAACCACTTTGGGATGTGTGCGTTCCACTCACAGAGTTTAACCTTTCTTTTCATAGAGCAGTTTGCAAACACTCTGTTTGTAAAGTCTGCAAGTGGATATTTTTACCTCTTTGAGGAGTTCGTTGGAAACGGGATTTCTGCATATAACGCTAGACAGAAGAATTCTCAGTAACTTCCTTGGTCTGTGTGAGTTCAACTCACAGAGTTGAACTTTCCTTTAGACAGTGCAGATTTGAACCCACTTTTTGTGGAATTTACAAGTGGAGATTTCAAGCGCTTTGGGGCCAACGGTAGAAAAGGAAATATCTTTGTAGAAAAACTAGAGAGAATCATTCTCAGCAACCACTTTGGGATGTGTGCGTTCCACTCACAGAGTTTAACTTTTCTTTTCATGGAGCAGTTTGGAAACACTCTGTTTGTAAAGTCTGCAAGTGGATATTTGGACCTCTTTGAGGATTTCGTTGGAAACGGGATTTCTGCATATAACGCTAGATTGAAGAATTCTCAGTAACTTCTTTGGGGTGCGTGTGTTCAACTCACAGAGTTGTACCTTCCTTTAGAAAGAGCAGATTTGAAAGCCTCTTCTTGAGGAATTTGCAAGTGGAGATTTCAAGCGATTTGGGGCCAAAGGTAGAAAAGGATATATCTTCGAATAAAAACTAGAGAGAATCATTCTCAGCAACCACTATGGGATGTGTGCGTTCCACTCACAGAGTTTAACCTTTCTTTTCATAGAGCAGATTGGAAACACCCTGTTTGTAATGTCTGCAAGTGGATATTTGGACCTCTTTGTGGATTTCGTTGGAAACGGGATTTCTGCATATATCGCTAGACAGAAGAATTCTCAGTAACTTCTTTGGGCTGTGTGTGTTCAACACACAGAGTTGATCTTTCCTTTAGACAGTGCAGATTTGACCCCTCTTTTTGTGGAATTTGCAAGTGGAGATTTCAAGCGCTTTGGGGCCAACGGTAGAAAAGGAAATATCTTCCTCTAAAAACTAGAGAGAATCATTCTCAGCAACCACTATGGGATATGTGCGTTCCACTCACAGAGTTTAACTTTTCTTTTCATAGAGCAGTTTGCAAACACTCTGTTTGTAAAGTCTGCAAGTGGATATTTGGACCTCTTTGAGGATTTCGTTGGAAACGGGATTTCTGCATATAAAGCTAGGTAGAAGAATTCTCAGTAACTTCTTTGGGGTGCGTGTGTTCAACTCACAGAGTTGTACCTTTCTTTAGAAAGAGCAGATTTGAAACCCTCTTTTTCAGGAATTTGCAAGTGGAGATTTCAAGGGCTTTGGGGCCAACGGTAGAAAAGGAAATATCTTCGAATAAAAACTAGAGAGAATCATTCTCAGCAACCACTTTGGGATGTGTGCGTTCCCCTCACAGAGCTTAACCTTTCTTTTCGTAGAGCAGTTTGGAAACACTCTGTTTGTAAAGTCTGCACTTGGATATTAGGACCTCCTTGAGGATTTCGTTGGAAGCGGGATTTCTGCATAAAACGCTAGACAGAAGAATTCTCAGTAATTCTTTGGGCTGCGTGTGTTCAACTCACCGAGTTGAACCTTCCTTTAGACAGAGCAGATTTGAAACCCTCTTTTTGTGGAATATACAAGTGGAGATTTCAAGCGCTTTGGGGCCAACGGTAGAAAAGGAAATATCTTTGTATAAAAACTAGAGAGAATCATTTTCAGCAACCTCTTGGTGATGTGTGCGTTCCACTCACAGAGTTTAACCTTTCTTTTCATAGAGCAGTTTGCAAACACTCTGTTTGTAAAGTCTGCAAGTGGATATTTGGACCTCTTTGAGGATTTCGTTGGAAACGGGATTTCTGCATATAACGGTAGAGAGAAGAATTCTCAGTAACTTCTTTGGGCTGTGTGTGTTCAACTCACAGAGTTGAACTTTCCTTTAGGCAGTGCAGATTTGAAGCCTCTTATTGTGGAAATTACAAGTGGACATTTCAAGCGCTTTGGGGCCAACGGTAGAAAAGGAAATATCTTTGTATAAAAACTAGAGAGAATCATTCTCAGCAACCACTTTGTGATATGTGCGTTCCACTCACGGAGTTTAACCTTTCTTTTCATAGAGCAGTTTGGAAACACTGTGTTTGAAAGTCTGCAAGTGGATATTTGGACATCTTTGAGGATTTCGTTGGAAACGGGATTTCTGCATATAACTCTAGACAGAAGAATTCTCAGTAACTTCTTTGGGCTGCGTGTGTTCAACTCACAGAGTTGTACATTCCTTTAGAGAGAGCAGATTTGAAACCCTCTTCTTGTGGAATTTGCAAGTGGAGATTTCAAGCAATTTGGGGCCAACGGTAGAAAAGGAAATATCATCGAATAAAAACCTGAGAGAATCATTCTCAGCAACCACTATGGGATGTGTGCGTTCCACTCACAGAGTTTAACCTTTCTTTTCGTAGAGCAGTTTGGAAACACTCTGTTTGTAAAGTCTGCAAGTGGATATTTGGACCTCTTTGAGGATTTCGTTGGAAACGGGATTTCTGCATATAACGCTAGACAGAAGAATTCTCAGTAATTCTTTGGGCTGCGTGTGTTCAACTCACAGAGTTGAACCTTCCTTTAGACAGAGCAGATTTGAAACCCTCTTTTTGTGGAATTTGCAAATGGAGATTTCAAGCGCTTTGGGGCCAATGGTAGAAATGGAAATATCTTCACATAAAGACTAGAGAGAATCATTCTCAGCAACCACTTTGTGATGGGTGCGTTCCACTCACAGAGTTTAACCTTTCTTTTCATAGAGCAGATTGGAAACACCCTGTTTGTAAAGTCTGCAAGTGGATATTTGGACCTCTTTGAGGATTTCGTTGGAAACGGGATTTCTGCATATATCGCTAGACAGAAGAATTCTCAGTAACTTCTTTGGGCTGTGTGTGTTCAACACACAGAGTTGATCTTTCCTTTAGACAGTGCAGATTTGACCCCTCTTTTTGTGGAATTTACAAGTGGAGATTTCAAGGGCTTTCGGGCCAATGGTAGAAAAGGAAACATCTTTGAATAAAAACTAGAGAGAATCATTCTCAGCAACCACTTTGTGATATGTGCGTTCCACTCACGCAGCTTAACCTTTCTTTTCATAGAGCAGTTTGGAAACAATCTGCATGTAAAGTCTGCAGGTGGATATTTGGACCTCTTTGAGGATTTCGTTGGAAACGTGATTTCTGCATCTAACGCTAGACGGAAGAATTCTCAGTAACTTCTTTGGGCTGTGTGTGTTCAACACACAGAGTTGTACCTTCCTTTAGACAGAGCAGATTTGAAACCCTCTTTTTGAGGAATTTGCAAGTGGAGATTTCAAGCGCTTTGGGGCCAACGGTAGAAAAGGAAATATCTTCCTCTAAAAACTAGAGAGAATCATTCTCAGCAACCACTATGGGATATGTGCGTTCCACTCACAGAGTTTAACTTTTCTTTTCATAGAGCAGTTTGCAAACACTCTGTTTGTAAAGTCTGCAAGTGGATATTTGGACCCCTTTGAGGATTTCGTTGGAAACGGGATTTCTGCATATAAAGCTAGATAGAAGAATTCTCAGTAACTTCTTTGGGGTGCGTGTGTTCAACTCACAGAGTTGTACCTTTCTTTAGAAAGAGCAGATTTGAAACCCTCTTTTTCAGGAATTTGCAAGTGGAGATTTCAAGGGCTTTGGGGCCAACGGTAGAAAAGGAAATATCTTCGAATAAAAACTAGAGAGAATCATTCTCAGCAACCACTTTGGGATGTGTGCGTTCCCTTCACAGAGCTTAACCTTTCTTTTCGTAGAGCAGTTTGGAAACACTCTGTTTGTAAAGTCTGCAAGTGGATATTTGGACCTCCTTGAGGATTTCGTTGGAAGCGGGATTTCTGCATAAAACGCTAGACAGAAGAATTCTCAGTAATTCTTTGGGCTGCGTGTGTTCAACTCACCGAGTTGAACCTTCCTTTAGACAGAGCAGATTTGAAACCCTCTTTTTGTGGAATATACAAGTGGCGATTTCAAGCGCTTTGGGGCCAACGGTAGAAAAGGAAATATCTTTGTATAAAAACTAGAGAGAATCATTTTCAGCAACCTCTTGGTGATGTGTGCGTTCCACTCACAGAGTTTAACCTTTCTTTTCATAGAGCAGTTTGCAAACACTCTGTTTGTAAAGTCTGCAAGTGGATATTTGGACCTCTTTGAGGATTTCGTTGGAAACGGGATTTCTGCATATAACGCTAGACAGAAGAATTCTCAGTAACTTCTTTGGGCTGCGTGTGTTCAACTCACAGAGTTGTACCTTTCTTTAGAAAGAGCAGATTTGAAACCCTCTTTTTGTGGAATTTGCAAGTGGAGATTTCAAGCGCTTTGGGGCCAACGGTAGAAATGGTAATATCTTCCTGTAAAAACTAGAGAGAATCATTCTCAGCAACCACTTTGGGATGTGTGCCTTCCACTCACAGAGTTTAACCTTTCTTTTCATAGAGCAGTTTGCAAACACTCTGTTTGTAAAGTCTGCAAGTGGATATTTGGACCTCTTTGAGGATTTCGTTGGAAACGGGATTTCTGCATATAACGCTAGACAGAAGAATTGTCAGTAACTTCTTTGGGCTGCGTGTGTTCAACCCACAGAGTTGTAACTTCCTTTAGAAAAAGCAGATTTGAAACCCTCTTCTTGTGGAATTTGCTAGTGGAGATTTCAAGCGATTTGTGGCCAACGGTAGAAACGGAAATATCTTCGAATAAAAACTAGAGAGAATCATTCTCAGCAACCACTTTGGGATGTGTGCGTTCCACTCACAGAGTTTAACCTTTCTTTTCATAGAGTAGTTTGCAATCACTCTGTTTGCAAAGTCTGCAAGTGGATATTTGGACCTCTTTGAGGATTTCGTTGGAAACGGGATTTCTGCATATAACGGTAGAGAGAAGAATTCTCAGTAACTTCTTTGGGCTGTGTGTGTTCAAATCACAGAGTTGAACTTTCCTTTAGGCAGTGCAGATTTGAAGCCTCTTATTGTGGAAATTACAAGTGGACATTTCAAGCGCTTTGGGGCCAACGGTAGAAAAGGAAACATCTTCGTATAAAAACTAGAGAGAATCATTCTCAGCAACCACTTTGTGATATGTGCGTTCCACTCACGGAGTTTAACCTTTCTTTTCATAGAGCAGTTTGGAAACACTGTGTTTGAAAGTCTGCAAGTGGATATTTGGACATCTTTGAGGATTTCGTTGGAAACGGGATTTCTGCATATAACGCTAGACAGAAGAATTCTCAGTAACTTCTTTGGGCTGCGTGTGTTCAACTCACAGAGTTGTACATTCCTTTAGAGAGAGCAGATTTGAAACCCTCTTCTTGTGGAATTTGCAAGTGGAGATTTCAAGCAATTTGGGGCCAACGGTAGAAAAGGAAATATCATCGAATAAAAACTAGAGAGAATCATTCTCAGCAACCACTTTGGGATGTGTGCGTTCCACTCACAGAGTTTAACCTTTCTTTTCATAGAGCAGTTTGCAAACACTCTGTTTGTAAAGTCTGCAAGTGGATATTTTTACCTCTTTGAGGAGTTCGTTGGAAACGGGATTTCTGCATATAACGCTAGACAGAAGAATTCTCAGTAACTTCCTTGGTCTGTGTGAGTTCAACTCACAGAGTTGAACTTTCCTTTAGACAGTGCAGATTTGAACCCACTTTTTGTGGAATTTACAAGTGGAGATTTCAAGCGCTTTGGGGCCAACGGTAGAAAAGGAAATATCTTTGTAGAAAAACTAGAGAGAATCATTCTCAGCAACCACTTTGGGATGTGTGCGTTCCACTCACAGAGTTTAACTTTTCTTTTCATGGAGCAGTTTGGAAACACTCTGTTTGTAAAGTCTGCAAGTGGATATTTGGACCTCTTTGAGGATTTCGTTGGAAACGGGATTTCTGCATATAACGCTAGATTGAAGAATTCTCAGTAACTTCTTTGGGGTGCGTGTATTCAACTCACAGAGTTGTACCTTCCTTTAGAAAGAGCAGATTTGAAAGCCTCTTCTTGAGGAATTTGCAAGTGGAGATTTCAAGCGATTTGGGGCCAAAGGTAGAAAAGGATATATCTTCGAATAAAAACTAGAGAGAATCATTCTCAGCAACCACTATGGGATGTGTGCGTTCCACTCACAGAGTTTAACCTTTCTTTTCGTAGAGCAGTTTGGAAACACTCTGTTTGTAAAGTCTGCAAGTGGATATTTGGACCTCCTTGAGGATTTCGTTGGAAGCGGGATTTCTGCATATAACGCTAGACAGAAGAATTCTCAGTAATTCTTTGGGCTGCGTGTGTTCAACTCACAGAGTTGAACCTTCCTTTAGACAGAGCAGATTTGAAACCCTCTTTTTGTGGAATTTGCAAATGGAGATTTCAAGCGCTTTGGGGCCAATGGTAGAAATGGAAATATCTTCACATAAAGACTAGAGAGAATCATTCTCAGCAACCACTTTGTGATGGGTGCGTTCCACTCACAGAGTTTAACCTTTCTTTTCATAGAGCAGATTGGAAACACCCTGTTTGTAAAGTCTGCAAGTGGATATTTGGACCTCTTTGTGGATTTCGTTGGAAACGGGATTTCTGCATATATCGCTAGACAGAAGAATTCTCAGTAACTTCTTTGGGCTGTGTGTGTTCAACACACAGAGTTGATCTTTCCTTTAGACAGTGCAGATTTGACCCCTCTTTTTGTGGAATTTACAAGTGGAGATTTCAAGGGCTTTCGGGCCAACGGTAGAAAAGGAAACATCTTTGAATAAAAACTAGAGAGAATCATTCTCAGCAACCACTTTGTGATATGTGCGTTCCACTCACACAGTTTAACCTTTCTTTTCATAGAGCAGTTTGGAAACAATCTGCATGTAAAGTCTGCAGGTGGATATTTGGACCTCTTTGAGGATTTCGTTGGAAACGTGATTTCTGCATCTAACGCTAGACAGAAGAATTCTCAGTAACTTCTTTGGGCTGTGTGTGTTCAACACACAGAGTTGTACCTTCCTTTAGACAGAGCAGATTTGAAACCCTCTTTTTGAGGAATTTGCAAGTGGAGATTTCAAGCGCTTTGGGGCCAACGGTAGAAAAGGAAATATCTTCCTCTAAAAACTAGAGAGAATCATTCTCAGCAACCACTATGGGATATGTGCGTTCCACTCACAGAGTTTAACTTTTCTTTTCATAGAGCAGTTTGCAAACACTCTGTTTGTAAAGTCTGCAAGTGGATATTTGGACCCCTTTGAGGATTTCGTTGGAAACGGGATTTCTGCATATAAAGCTAGATAGAAGAATTCTCAGTAACTTCTTTGGGGTGCGTGTGTTCAACTCACAGAGTTGTACCTTTCTTTAGAAAGAGCAGATTTGAAACCCTCTTTTTCAGGAATTTGCAAGTGGAGATTTCAAGGGCTTTGGGGCCAACGGTAGAAAAGGAAATATCTTCGAATAAAAACTAGAGAGAATCATTCTCAGCAACCACTTTGGGATGTGTGCGTTCCCTTCACAGAGCTTAACCTTTCTTTTCGTAGAGCAGTTTGGAAACACTCTGTTTGTAAAGTCTGCATGTGGATATTTGGACCTCCTTGAGGATTTCGTTGGAAGCGGGATTTCTGCATAAAACGCTAGACAGAAGAATTCTCAGTAATTCTTTGGGCTGCGTGTGTTCAACTCACCGAGTTGAACCTTCCTTTAGACAGAGCAGATTTGAAACCCTCTTTTTGTGGAATATACAAGTGGCGATTTCAAGCGCTTTGGGGCCAACGGTAGAAAAGGAAATATCTTTGTATAAAAACTAGAGAGAATCATTTTCAGCAACCTCTTGGTGATGTGTGCGTTCCACTCACAGAGTTTAACCTTTCTTTTCATAGAGCAGTTTGCAAACACTCTGTTTGTAAAGTCTGCAAGTGGATATTTGGACCTCTTTGAGGATTTCGTTGGAAACGGGATTTCTGCATATAACGCTAGACAGAAGAATTCTCAGTAACTTCTTTGGGCTGCGTGTGTTCAACTCACAGAGTTGTACCTTTCTTTAGAAAGAGCAGATTTGAAACCCTCTTTTTGTGGAATTTGCAAGTGGAGATTTCAAGCGCTTTGGGGCCAACGGTAGAAATGGTAATATCTTCCTGTAAAAACTAGAGAGAATCATTCTCAGCAACCACTTTGGGATGTGTGCCTTCCACTCACAGAGTTTAACCTTTCTTTTCATAGAGCAGTTTGCAAACACTCTGTTTGTAAAGTCTGCAAGTGGATATTTGGACCTCTTTGAGGATTTCGTTGGAAACGGGATTTCTGCATATAACGCTAGACAGAAGAATTGTCAGTAACTTCTTTGGGCTGCGTGTGTTCAACCCACAGAGTTGTAACTTCCTTTAGAAAAAGCAGATTTGAAACCCTCTTCTTGTGGAATTTGCTAGTGGAGATTTCAAGCGATTTGTGGCCAACGGTAGAAACGGAAATATCTTCGAATAAAAACTAGAGAGAATCATTCTCAGCAACCACTTTGGGATGTGTGCGTTCCACTCACAGAGTTTAACCTTTCTTTTCATAGAGTAGTTTGCAATCACTCTGTTTGCAAAGTCTGCAAGTGGATATTTGGACCTCTTTGAGGATTTCGTTGGAAACGGGATTTCTGCATATAACGGTAGAGAGAAGAATTCTCAGTAACTTCTTTGGGCTGTGTGTGTTCAAATCACAGAGTTGAACTTTCCTTTAGGCAGTGCAGATTTGAAGCCTCTTATTGTGGAAATTACAAGTGGACATTTCAAGCGCTTTGGGGCCAACGGTAGAAAAGGAAACATCTTCGTATAAAAACTAGAGAGAATCATTCTCAGCAACCACTTTGTGATATGTGCGTTCCACTCACGGAGTTTAACCTTTCTTTTCATAGAGCAGTTTGGAAACACTGTGTTTGAAAGTCTGCAAGTGGATATTTGGACATCTTTGAGGATTTCGTTGGAAACGGGATTTCTGCATATAACGCTAGACAGAAGAATTCTCAGTAACTTCTTTGGGCTGCGTGTGTTCAACTCACAGAGTTGTACATTCCTTTAGAGAGAGCAGATTTGAAACCCTCTTCTTGTGGAATTTGCAAGTGGAGATTTCAAGCAATTTGGGGCCAACGGTAGAAAAGGAAATATCATCGAATAAAAACTAGAGAGAATCATTCTCAGCAACCACTTTGGGATGTGTGCGTTCCACTCACAGAGTTTAACCTTTCTTTTCATAGAGCAGTTTGCAAACACTCTGTTTGTAAAGTCTGCAAGTGGATATTTTTACCTCTTTGAGGAGTTCGTTGGAAACGGGATTTCTGCATATAACGCTAGACAGAAGAATTCTCAGTAACTTCCTTGGTCTGTGTGAGTTCAACTCACAGAGTTGAACTTTCCTTTAGACAGTGCAGATTTGAACCCACTTTTTGTGGAATTTACAAGTGGAGATTTCAAGCGCTTCGGGGCCAACGGTAGAAAAGGAAATATCTTTGTAGAAAAACTAGAGAGAATCATTCTCAGCAACCACTTTGGGATGTGTGCGTTCCACTCACAGAGTTTAACTTTTCTTTTCATGGAGCAGTTTGGAAACACTCTGTTTGTAAAGTCTGCAAGTGGATATTTGGACCTCTTTGAGGATTTCGTTGGAAACGGGATTTCTGCATATAACGCTAGATTGAAGAATTCTCAGTAACTTCTTTGGGGTGCGTGTATTCAACTCACAGAGTTGTACCTTCCTTTAGAAAGAGCAGATTTGAAAGCCTCTTCTTGAGGAATTTGCAAGTGGAGATTTCAAGCGATTTGGGGCCAAAGGTAGAAAAGGATATATCTTCGAATAAAAACTAGAGAGAATCATTCTCAGCAACCACTATGGGATGTGTGCGTTCCACTCACAGAGTTTAACCTTTCTTTTCGTAGAGCAGTTTGGAAACACTCTGTTTGTAAAGTCTGCAAGTGGATATTTGGACCTCCTTGAGGATTTCGTTGGAAGCGGGATTTCTGCATATAACGCTAGACAGAAGAATTCTCAGTAATTCTTTGGGCTGCGTGTGTTCAACTCACAGAGTTGAACCTTCCTTTAGACAGAGCAGATTTGAAACCCTCTTTTTGTGGAATTTGCAAATGGAGATTTCAAGCGCTTTGGGGCCAATGGTAGAAATGGAAATATCTTCACATAAAGACTAGAGAGAATCATTCTCAGCAACCACTTTGTGATGGGTGCGTTCCACTCACAGAGTTTAACCTTTCTTTTCATAGAGCAGATTGGAAACACCCTGTTTGTAAAGTCTGCAAGTGGATATTTGGACCTCTTTGTGGATTTCGTTGGAAACGGGATTTCTGCATATATCGCTAGACAGAAGAATTCTCAGTAACTTCTTTGGGCTGTGTGTGTTCAACACACAGAGTTGATCTTTCCTTTAGACAGTGCAGATTTGACCCCTCTTTTTGTGGAATTTACAAGTGGAGATTTCAAGGGCTTTCGGGCCAACGGTAGAAAAGGAAACATCTTTGAATAAAAACTAGAGAGAATCATTCTCAGCAACCACTTTGTGATATGTGCGTTCCACTCACACAGTTTAACCTTTCTTTTCATAGAGCAGTTTGGAAACAATCTGCATGTAAAGTCTGCAGGTGTATATTTGGACCTCTTTGAGGATTTCGTTGGAAACGTGATTTCTGCATCTAACGCTAGACAGAAGAATTCTCAGTAACTTCTTTGGGCTGTGTGTGTTCAACACACAGAGTTGTACCTTCCTTTAGACAGAGCAGATTTGAAACCCTCTTTTTGAGGAATTTGCAAGTGGAGATTTCAAGCGCTTTGGGGCCAACGGTAGAAAAGGAAATATCTTCCTCTAAAAACTAGAGAGAATCATTCTCAGCAACCACTATGGGATATGTGCGTTCCACTCACAGAGTTTAACTTTTCTTTTCATAGAGCAGTTTGCAAACACTCTGTTTGTAAAGTCTGCAAGTGGATATTTGGACCCCTTTGAGGATTTCGTTGGAAACGGGATTTCTGCATATAAAGCTAGATAGAAGAATTCTCAGTAACTTCTTTGGGGTGCGTGTGTTCAACTCACAGAGTTGTACCTTTCTTTAGAAAGAGCAGATTTGAAACCCTCTTTTTCAGGAATTTGCAAGTGGAGATTTCAAGGGCTTTGGGGCCAACGGTAGAAAAGGAAATATCTTCGAATAAAAACTAGAGAGAATCATTCTCAGCAACCACTTTGGGATGTGTGCGTTCCCTTCACAGAGCTTAACCTTTCTTTTCGTAGAGCAGTTTGGAAACACTCTGTTTGTAAAGTCTGCATGTGGATATTTGGACCTCCTTGAGGATTTCGTTGGAAGCGGGATTTCTGCATAAAACGCTAGACAGAAGAATTCTCAGTAATTCTTTGGGCTGCGTGTGTTCAACTCACCGAGTTGAACCTTCCTTTAGACAGAGCAGATTTGAAACCCTCTTTTTGTGGAATATACAAGTGGCGATTTCAAGCGCTTTGGGGCCAACGGTAGAAAAGGAAATATCTTTGTATAAAAACTAGAGAGAATCATTTTCAGCAACCTCTTGGTGATGTGTGCGTTCCACTCACAGAGTTTAACCTTTCTTTTCATAGAGCAGTTTGCAAACACTCTGTTTGTAAAGTCTGCAAGTGGATATTTGGACCTCTTTGAGGATTTCGTTGGAAACGGGATTTCTGCATATAACGCTAGACAGAAGAATTCTCAGTAACTTCTTTGGGCTGCGTGTGTTCAACTCACAGAGTTGTACCTTTCTTTAGAAAGAGCAGATTTGAAACCCTCTTTTTGTGGAATTTGCAAGTGGAGATTTCAAGCGCTTTGGGGCCAACGGTAGAAATGGTAATATCTTCCTGTAAAAACTAGAGAGAATCATTCTCAGCAACCACTTTGGGATGTGTGCCTTCCACTCACAGAGTTTAACCTTTCTTTTCATAGAGCAGTTTGCAAACACTCTGTTTGTAAAGTCTGCAAGTGGATATTTGGACCTCTTTGAGGATTTCGTTGGAAACGGGATTTCTGCATATAACGCTAGACAGAAGAATTGTCAGTAACTTCTTTGGGCTGCGTGTGTTCAACCCACAGAGTTGTAACTTCCTTTAGAAAAAGCAGATTTGAAACCCTCTTCTTGTGGAATTTGCTAGTGGAGATTTCAAGCGATTTGTGGCCAACGGTAGAAACGGAAATATCTTCGAATAAAAACTAGAGAGAATCATTCTCAGCAACCACTTTGGGATGTGTGCGTTCCACTCACAGAGTTTAACCTTTCTTTTCATAGAGTAGTTTGCAATCACTCTGTTTGCAAAGTCTGCAAGTGGATATTTCGACCTCTTTGAGGATTTCGTTGGAAACGGGATTTCTGCATATAACGGTAGAGAGAAGAATTCTCAGTAACTTCTTTGGGCTGTGTGTGTTCAAATCACAGAGTTGAACTTTCCTTTAGGCAGTGCAGATTTGAAGCCTCTTATTGTGGAAATTACAAGTGGACATTTCAAGCGCTTTGGGGCCAACGGTAGAAAAGGAAACATCTTCGTATAAAAACTAGAGAGAATCATTCTCAGCAACCACTTTGTGATATGTGGTTCCACTCACGGAGTTTAACCTTTCTTTTCATAGAGCAGTTTGGAAACACTGTGTTTGAAAGTCTGCAAGTGGATATTTGGACATCTTTGAGGATTTCGTTGGAAACGGGATTTCTGCATATAACGCTAGACAGAAGAATTCTCAGTAACTTCTTTGGGCTGCGTGTGTTCAACTCACAGAGTTGTACATTCCTTTAGAGAGAGCAGATTTGAAACCCTCTTCTTGTGGAATTTGCAAGTGGAGATTTCAAGCAATTTGGGGCCAACGGTAGAAAAGGAAATATCATCGAATAAAAACTAGAGAGAATCATTCTCAGCAACCACTTTGGGATGTGTGCGTTCCACTCACAGAGTTTAACCTTTCTTTTCATAGAGCAGTTTGCAAACACTCTGTAAAGTCTGCTAGTGGATATTTTTACCTCTTTGAGGAGTTCGTTGGAAACGGGATTTCTGCATATAACGCTAGACAGAAGAATTCTCAGTAACTTCCTTGGTCTGTGTGAGTTCAACTCACAGAGTTGAACTTTCCTTTAGACAGTGCAGATTTGAACCCTCTTTTTGTGGAATTTACAAGTGGAGATTTCAACCGCTTTGGGGCCAACGGTAGAAAAGGAAATATCTTTGTAGAAAAACTAGAGAGAATCATTCTCAGCAACCACTTTGGGATGTGTGCGTTCCACTCACAGAGTTTAACTTTTCTTTTCATGGAGCAGTTTGGAAACACTCTGTTTGTAAAGTCTGCAAGTGGATATTTGGACCTCTTTGAGGATTTCATTGGAAACGGGATTTCTGCATATAACGCTAGATTGAAGAATTCTCAGTAACTTCTTTGGGGTGCGTGTGTTCAACTCACAGAGTTGTACCTTCCTTTAGAAAGAGCAGATTTGAAAGCCTCTTCTTGAGGAATTTGCAAGTGGAGATTTCAAGCGATTTGGGGCCAAAGGTAGAAAAGGATATATCTTCGAATAAAAACTAGAGAGAATCATTCTCAGCAACCACTATGGGATGTGTGCGTTCCACTCACAGAGTTTAACCTTTCTTTTCGTAGAGCAGTTTGGAAACACTCTGTTTGTAAAGTCTGCAAGTGGATATTTGGACCTCCTTGAGGATTTCGTTGGAAGCGGGATTTCTGCATATAACGCTAGACAGAAGAATTCTCAGTAATTCTTTGGGCTGCGTGTGTTCAACTCACAGAGTTGAACCTTCCTTTAGACAGAGCAGATTTGAAACCCTCTTTTTGTGGAATTTGCAAATGGAGATTTCAAGCGCTTTGGGGCCAATGGTAGAAATGGAAATATCTTCACATAAAGACTAGAGAGAATCATTCTCAGCAACCACTTTGTGATGGGTGCGTTCCACTCACAGAGTTTAACCTTTCTTTTCATAGAGCAGATTGGAAACACCCTGTTTGTAAAGTCTGCAAGTGGATATTTGGACCTCTTTGAGGATTTCGTTGGAAACGGGATTTCTGCATATATCGCTAGACAGAAGAATTCTCAGTAACTTCTTTGGGCTGTGTGTGTTCAACACACAGAGTTGATCTTTCCTTTAGACAGTGCAGATTTGACCCCTCTTTTTGTGGAATTTACAAGTGGAGATTTCAAGGGCTTTCGGGCCAATGGTAGAAAAGGAAACATCTTTGAATAAAAACTAGAGAGAATCATTCTCAGCAACCACTTTGTGATATGTGCGTTCCACTCACGCAGCTTAACCTTTCTTTTCATAGAGCAGTTTGGAAACAATCTGCATGTAAAGTCTGCAGGTGGATATTTGGACCTCTTTGAGGATTTCGTTGGAAACGTGATTTCTGCATCTAACGCTAGACAGAAGAATTCTCAGTAACTTCTTTGGGCTGTGTGTGTTCAACACACAGAGTTGTACCTTCCTTTAGACAGAGCAGATTTGAAACCCTCTTTTTGAGGAATTTGCAAGTGGAGATTTCAAGCGCTTTGGGGCCAACGGTAGAAAAGGAAATATCTTCCTCTAAAAACTAGAGAGAATCATTCTCAGCAACCACTATGGGATATGTGCGTTCCACTCACAGAGTTTAACTTTTCTTTTCATAGAGCAGTTTGCAAACACTCTGTTTGTAAAGTCTGCAAGTGGATATTTGGACCCCTTTGAGGATTTCGTTGGAAACGGGATTTCTGCATATAAAGCTAGATAGAAGAATTCTCAGTAACTTCTTTGGGGTGCGTGTGTTCAACTCACAGAGTTGTACCTTTCTTTAGAAAGAGCAGATTTGAAACCCTCTTTTTCAGGAATTTGCAAGTGGAGATTTCAAGGGCTTTGGGGCCAACGGTAGAAAAGGAAATATCTTCGAATAAAAACTAGAGAGAATCATTCTCAGCAACCACTTTGGGATGTGTGCGTTCCCTTCACAGAGCTTAACCTTTCTTTTCGTAGAGCAGTTTGGAAACACTCTGTTTGTAAAGTCTGCATGTGGATATTTGGACCTCCTTGAGGATTTCGTTGGAAGCGGGATTTCTGCATAAAACGCTAGACAGAAGAATTCTCAGTAATTCTTTGGGCTGCGTGTGTTCAACTCACCGAGTTGAACCTTCCTTTAGACAGAGCAGATTTGAAACCCTCTTTTTGTGGAATATACAAGTGGCGATTTCAAGCGCTTTGGGGCCAACGGTAGAAAAGGAAATATCTTTGTATAAAAACTAGAGAGAATCATTTTCAGCAACCTCTTGGTGATGTGTGCGTTCCACTCACAGAGTTTAACCTTTCTTTTCATAGAGCAGTTTGCAAACACTCTGTTTGTAAAGTCTGCAAGTGGATATTTGGACCTCTTTGAGGATTTCGTTGGAAACGGGATTTCTGCATATAACGCTAGACAGAAGAATTCTCAGTAACTTCTTTGGGCTGCGTGTGTTCAACTCACAGAGTTGTACCTTTCTTTAGAAAGAGCAGATTTGAAACCCTCTTTTTGTGGAATTTGCAAGTGGAGATTTCAAGCGCTTTGGGGCCCACGGTAGAAATGGTAATATCTTCCTGTAAAAACTAGAGAGAATCATTCTCAGCAACCACTTTGGGATGTGTGCCTTCCACTCACCGAGTTTAACCTTTCTTTTCATAGAGCAGTTTGCAAACACTCTGTTTGTAAAGTCTGCAAGTGGATATTTGGACCTCTTTGAGGATTTCGTTGGAAACGGGATTTCTGCATATAACGCTAGACAGAAGAATTGTCAGTAACTTCTTTGGGCTGCGTGTGTTCAACCCACAGAGTTGTAACTTCCTTTAGAAAAAGCAGATTTGAAACCCTCTTCTTGTGGAATTTGCTAGTGGAGATTTCAAGCGATTTGTGGCCAACGGTAGAAACGGAAATATCTTTGTAGAAAAACTAGAGAGAATCATTCTCAGCAACCACTTTGGGATGTGTGCGTTCCACTCACAGAGTTTAACTTTTCTTTTCATGGAGCAGTTTGGAAACACTCTGTTTGTAAAGTCTGCAAGTGGATATTTGGACCTCTTTGAGGATTTCGTTGGAAACGGGATTTCTGCATATAACGCTAGATTGAAGAATTCTCAGTAACTTCTTTGGGGTGCGTGTGTTCAACTCACAGAGTTGTACCTTCCTTTAGAAAGAGCAGATTTGAAAGCCTCTTCTTGAGGAATTTGCAAGTGGAGATTTCAAGCGATTTGGGGCCAAAGGTAGAAAAGGATATATCTTCGAATAAAAACTAGAGAGAATCATTCTCAGCAGCCACTTTGGGATGTGTGCGTTCCCTTCACAGAGCTTAACCTTTCTTTTCGTAGAGCAGTTTGGAAACACTCTGTTTGTAAAGTCTGCAAGTGGATATTTGGACCTCCTTGAGGATTTCGTTGGAAGCGGGATTTCTGCATAAAACGCTAGACAGAAGAATTCTCAGTAATTCTTTGGGCTGCGTGTGTTCAACTCACCGAGTTGAACCTTCCTTTAGACAGATCAGATTTGAAACCCTCTTTTTGTGGAATATACAAGTGGCGATTTCAAGCGCTTTGGGGCCAACGGTAGAAAAGGAAATATCTTTGTATAAAAACTAGAGAGAATCATTTTCAGCAACCTCTTGGTGATGTGTGCGTTCCACTCACAGAGTTTAACCTTTCTTTTCATAGAGCAGTTTGCAAACACTCTGTTTGTAAAGTCTGCAAGTGGATATTTGGACCTCTTTGAGGATTTCGTTGGAAACGGGATTTCTGCATATAACGCTAGACAGAAGAATTCTCAGTAACTTCTTTGGGCTGCGTGTGTTCAACTCACAGAGTTGTACCTTTCTTTAGAAAGAGCAGATTTGAAACCCTCTTTTTGTGGAATTTGCAAGTGGAGATTTCAAGCGCTTTGGGGCCAACGGTAGAAATGGTAATATCTTCCTGTAAAAACTAGAGAGAATCATTCTCAGCAACCACTTTGGGATGTGTGCCTTCCACTCACAGAGTTTAACCTTTCTTTTCATAGAGCAGTTTGCAAACACTCTGTTTGTAAAGTCTGCAAGTGGATATTTGGACCTCTTTGAGGATTTCGTTGGAAACGGGATTTCTGCATATAACGCTAGACAGAAGAATTGTCAGTAACTTCTTTGGGCTGCGTGTGTTCAACCCACAGAGTTGTAACTTCCTTTAGAAAAAGCAGATTTGAAACCCTCTTCTTGTGGAATTTGCTAGTGGAGATTTCAAGCGATTTGTGGCCAACAGTAGAAACGGAAATATCTTCGAATAAAAACTAGAGAGAATCATTCTCAGCAACCACTTTGGGATGTGTGCGTTCCCCTCACAGAGTTTAACCTTTCTTTTCATAGAGTAGTTTGCAATCACTCTGTTTGCAAAGTCTGCAAGTGGATATTTGGACCTCCTTGAGGATTTCGTTGGAAACGGGATTTCTGCATAAAACGCTAGACAGAAGAATTCTCAGTAATTCTTTGGGCTGCGTGTGTTCAACTCACCGAGTTGAACCTTCCTTTAGACAGAGCAGATTTGAAACCCTCTTTTTGTGGAATATATAGGTGGACATTTCAAGCGCTTTGGGGCCAACGGTAGAAAAGGAAATATCTTTGTATAAAAACTAGAGAGAATCATTTTCAGCAACCTCTTGGTGATATGTGGTTCCACTCACGGAGTTTAACCTTTCTTTTCATAGAGCAGTTTGGAAACACTGTGTTTGAAAGTCTGCAAGTGGATATTTGGACCTCTTTGAGGATTTCGTTGGAAACGGGATTTCTGCATATAACGGTAGAGAGAAGAATTCTCAGTAACTTCTTTGGGCTGTGTGTGTTCAACTCACAGAGTTGAACTTTCCTTTAGGCAGTGCAGATTTGAAGCCTCTTATTGTGGAAATTACAAGTGGAGATTTCAAGCAATTTGGGGCCAACGGTAGAAATGGTAATATCTTCCTGTAAAAACTAGAGAGAATCATTCTCAGCAACCACTTTGGGATGTGTGCCTTCCACTCACAGAGTTTAACCTTTCTTTTCATAGAGCAGTTTGCAAACACTCTGTTTGTAAAGTCTGCAAGTGGATATTTGGACCTCTTTGAGGATTTCGTTGGAAACGGGATTTCTGCATATAACGCTAGACAGAAGAATTGTCAGTAACTTCTTTGGGCTGCGTGTGTTCAACCCACAGAGTTGTAACTTCCTTTAGAAAAAGCAGATTTGAAACCCTCTTCTTGTGGAATTTGCTAGTGGAGATTTCAAGCGATTTGTGGCCAACGGTAGAAACGGAAATATCTTTGTAGAAAAACTAGAGAGAATCATTCTCAGCAACCACTTTGGGATGTGTGCGTTCCACTCACAGAGTTTAACTTTTCTTTTCATGGAGCAGTTTGGAAACACTCTGTTTGTAAAGTCTGCAAGTGGATATTTGGACCTCCTTGAGGATTTCGTTGGAAACGGGATTTCTGCATAAAACGCTAGACAGAAGAATTCTCAGTAATTCTTTGGGCTGCGTGTGTTCAACTCACCGAGTTGAACCTTCCTTTAGACAGAGCAGATTTGAAACCCTCTTTTTGTGGAATATATAGGTGGACATTTCAAGCGCTTTGGGGCCAACGGTAGAAAAGGAAATATCTTTGTATAAAAACTAGAGAGAATCATTTTCAGCAACCTCTTGGTGATATGTGGTTCCACTCACGGAGTTTAACCTTTCTTTTCATAGAGCAGTTTGGAAACACTGTGTTTGAAAGTCTGCAAGTGGATATTTGGACCTCTTTGAGGATTTCGTTGGAAACGGGATTTCTGCATATAACGGTAGAGAGAAGAATTCTCAGTAACTTCTTTGGGCTGTGTGTGTTCAACTCACAGAGTTGAACTTTCCTTTAGGCAGTGCAGATTTGAAGCCTCTTATTGTGGAAATTACAAGTGGAGATTTCAAGCAATTTGGGGCCAACGGTAGAAAAGGAAATATCATCGAATAAAAACTAGAGAGAATCATTCTCAGCAACCACTTTGTGATATGTGCGTTCCACTCACAGAGTTTAACCTTTCTTTTCATAGAGCAGTTTGCAAACACTCTGTAAAGTCTGCAAGTGGATATTTTTACCTCTTTGAGGAGTTCGTTGGAAACGGGATTTCTGCATATAACGCTAGACAGAAGAATTCTCAGTAACTTCCTTGGTCTGTGTGAGTTCAACTCACAGAGTTGAACTTTCCTTTAGACAGTGCAGATTTGAACCCTCTTTTTGTGGAATTTAAAAGTGGAGATTTCAACCGCTTTGGGGCCAACGGTAGAAAAGGAAATATCTTTGTAGAAAAACTAGAGAGAATCATTCTCAGCAACCACTTTGGGATGTGTGCGTTCCACTCACAGAGTTTAACTTTTCTTTTCATGGAGCAGTTTGGAAACACTCTGTTTGTAAAGTCTGCAAGTGGATATTTGGACCTCTTTGAGGATTTCGTTGGAAACGGGATTTCTGCATATAACGCTAGATTGAAGAATTCTCAGTAACTTCTTTGGGGTGCGTGTGTTCAACTCACAGAGTTGTACCTTCCTTTAGAAAGAGCAGATTTGAAAGCCTCTTCTTGAGGAATTTGCAAGTGGAGATTTCAAGCGATTTGGGGCCAAAGGTAGAAAAGGATATATCTTCGAATAAAAACTAGAGAGAATCATTCTCAGCAACCACTATGGGATGTGTGCGTTCCACTCACAGAGTTTAACCTTTCTTTTCGTAGAGCAGTTTGGAAACACTCTGTTTGTAAAGTCTGCAAGTGGATATTTGGACCTCCTTGAGGATTTCGTTGGAAGCGGGATTTCTGCATATAACGCTAGACAGAAGAATTCTCAGTAATTCTTTGGGCTGCGTGTGTTCAACTCACAGAGTTGAACCTTCCTTTAGACAGAGCAGATTTGAAACCCTCTTTTTGTGGAATTTGCAAATGGAGATTTCAAGCGCTTTGGGGCCAATGGTAGAAATGGAAATATCTTCACATAAAGACTAGAGAGAATCATTCTCAGCAACCACTTTGTGATGGGTGCGTTCCACTCACAGAGTTTAACCTTTCTTTTCATAGAGCAGATTGGAAACACCCTGTTTGTAAAGTCTGCAAGTGGATATTTGGACCTCTTTGAGGATTTCGTTGGAAACGGGATTTCTGCATATATCGCTAGACAGAAGAATTCTCAGTAACTTCTTTGGGCTGTGTGTGTTCAACACACAGAGTTGATCTTTCCTTTAGACAGTGCAGATTTGACCCCTCTTTTTGTGGAATTTACAAGTGGAGATTTCAAGGGCTTTCGGGCCAACGGTAGAAAAGGAAACATCTTTGAATAAAAACTAGAGAGAATCATTCTCAGCAACCACTTTGTGATATGTGCGTTCCACTCACGCAGCTTAACCTTTCTTTTCATAGAGCAGTTTGGAAACAATCTGCATGTAAAGTCTGCAGGTGGATATTTGGACCTCTTTGAGGATTTCGTTGGAAACGTGATTTCTGCATCTAACGCTAGACAGAAGAATTCTCAGTAACTTCTTTGGGCTGTGTGTGTTCAACACACAGAGTTGTACCTTCCTTTAGACAGAGCAGATTTGAAACCCTCTTTTTGAGGAATTTGCAAGTGGAGATTTCAAGCGCTTTGGGGCCAACGGTAGAAAAGGAAATATCTTCCTCTAAAAACTAGAGAGAATCATTCTGAGCAACCACTATGGGATATGTGCGTTCCACTCACAGAGTTTAACTTTTCTTTTCATAGAGCAGTTTGCAAACACTCTGTTTGTAAAGTCTGCAAGTGGATATTTGGACCCCTTTGAGGATTTCGTTGGAAACGGGATTTCTGCATATAAAGCTAGATAGAAGAATTCTCAGTAACTTCTTTGGGGTGCGTGTGTTCAACTCACAGAGTTGTACCTTTCTTTAGAAAGAGCAGATTTGAAACCCTCTTTTTCAGGAATTTGCAAGTGGAGATTTCAAGGGCTTTGGGGCCAACGGTAGAAAAGGAAATATCTTCGAATAAAAACTAGAGAGAATCATTCTCAGCAACCACTTTGGGATGTGTGCGTTCCCTTCACAGAGCTTAACCTTTCTTTTCGTAGAGCAGTTTGGAAACACTCTGTTTGTAAAGTCTGCAAGTGGATATTTGGACCTCCTTGAGGATTTCGTTGGAAGCGGGATTTCTGCATAAAACGCTAGACAGAAGAATTCTCAGTAATTCTTTGGGCTGCGTGTGTTCAACTCACCGAGTTGAACCTTCCTTTAGACAGAGCAGATTTGAAACCCTCTTTTTGTGGAATATACAAGTGGCGATTTCAAGCGCTTTGGGGCCAACGGTAGAAAAGGAAATATCTTTGTATAAAAACTAGAGAGAATCATTTTCAGCAACCTCTTGGTGATGTGTGCGTTCCACTCACAGAGTTTAACCTTTCTTTTCATAGAGCAGTTTGCAAACACTCTGTTTGTAAAGTCTGCAAGTGGATATTTGGACCTCTTTGAGGATTTCGTTGGAAACGGGATTTCTGCATATAACGCTAGACAGAAGAATTCTCAGTAACTTCTTTGGGCTGCGTGTGTTCAACTCACAGAGTTGTACCTTTCTTTAGAAAGAGCAGATTTGAAACCCTCTTTTTGTGGAATTTGCAAGTGGAGATTTCAAGCGCTTTGGGGCCAACGGTAGAAATGGTAATATCTTCCTGTAAAAACTAGAGAGAATCATTCTCAGCAACCACTTTGGGATGTGTGCCTTCCACTCACAGAGTTTAACCTTTCTTTTCATAGAGCAGTTTGCAAACACTCTGTTTGTAAAGTCTGCAAGTGGATATTTGGACCTCTTTGAGGATTTCGTTGGAAACGGGATTTCTGCATATAACGCTAGACAGAAGAATTGTCAGTAACTTCTTTGGGCTGCGTGTGTTCAACCCACAGAGTTGTAACTTCCTTTAGAAAAAGCAGATTTGAAACCCTCTTCTTGTGGAATTTGCTAGTGGAGATTTCAAGCGATTTGTGGCCAACGGTAGAAACGGAAATATCTTCGAATAAAAACTAGAGAGAATCATTCTCAGCAACCACTTTGGGATGTGTGCGTTCCACTCACAGAGTTTAACCTTTCTTTTCATAGAGTAGTTTGCAATCACTCTGTTTGCAAAGTCTGCAAGTGGATATTTGGACCTCTTTGAGGATTTCGTTGGAAACGGGATTTCTGCATATAACGGTAGAGAGAAGAATTCTCAGTAACTTCTTTGGGCTGTGTGTGTTCAAATCACAGAGTTGAACTTTCCTTTAGGCAGTGCAGATTTGAAGCCTCTTATTGTGGAAATTACAAGTGGACATTTCAAGCGCTTTGGGGCCAACGGTAGAAAAGGAAACATCTTCGTATAAAAACTAGAGAGAATCATTCTCAGCAACCACTTTGTGATATGTGCGTTCCACTCACGGAGTTTAACCTTTCTTTTCATAGAGCAGTTTGGAAACACTGTGTTTGAAAGTCTGCAAGTGGATATTTGGACATCTTTGAGGATTTCGTTGGAAACGGGATTTCTGCATATAACGCTAGACAGAAGAATTCTCAGTAACTTCTTTGGGCTGCGTGTGTTCAACTCACAGAGTTGTACATTCCTTTAGAGAGAGCAGATTTGAAACCCTCTTCTTGTGGAATTTGCAAGTGGAGATTTCAAGCAATTTGGGGCCAACGGTAGAAAAGGAAATATCATCGAATAAAAACTAGACAGAATCATTCTCAGCAACCACTTTGGGATGTTGTGCGTTCCACTCACAGAGTTTAACCTTTCTTTTCATAGAGCAGTTTGCAAACACTCTGTTTGTAAAGTCTGCAAGTGGATATTTTTACCTCTTTGAGGAGTTCGTTGGAAACGGGATTTCTGCATATAACGCTAGACAGAAGAATTCTCAGTAACTTCCTTGGTCTGTGTGAGTTCAACTCACAGAGTTGAACTTTCCTTTAGACAGTGCAGATTTGAACCCACTTTTTGTGGAATTTACAAGTGGAGATTTCAAGCGCTTTGGGGCCAACGGTAGAAAAGGAAATATCTTTGTAGAAAAACTAGAGAGAATCATTCTCAGCAACCACTTTGGGATGTGTGCGTTCCACTCACAGAGTTTAACTTTTCTTTTCATGGAGCAGTTTGGAAACACTCTGTTTGTAAAGTCTGCAAGTGGATATTTGGACCTCTTTGAGGATTTCGTTGGAAACGGGATTTCAGCATATAACGCTAGATTGAAGAATTCTCAGTAACTTCTTTGGGGTGCGTGTGTTCAACTCACAGAGTTGTACCTTCCTTTAGAAAGAGCAGATTTGAAAGCCTCTTCTTGAGGAATTTGCAAGTGGAGATTTCAAGCGATTTGGGGCCAAAGGTAGAAAAGGATATATCTTCGAATAAAAACTAGAGAGAATCATTCTCAGCAACCACTATGGGATGTGTGCGTTCCACTCACAGAGTTTAACCTTTCTTTTCGTAGAGCAGTTTGGAAACACTCTGTTTGTAAAGTCTGCAAGTGGATATTTGGACCTCCTTGAGGATTTCGTTGGAAGCGGGATTTCTGCATATAACGCTAGACAGAAGAATTCTCAGTAATTCTTTGGGCTGCGTGTGTTCAACTCACAGAGTTGAACCTTTCTTTAGACAGAGCAGATTTGAAACCCTCTTTTTGTGGAATTTGCAAATGGAGATTTCAAGCGCTTTGGGGCCAATGGTAGAAATGGAAATATCTTCACATAAAGACTAGAGAGAATCATTCTCAGCAACCACTTTGTGATGGGTGCGTTCCACTCACAGAGTTTAACCTTTCTTTTCATAGAGCAGATTGGAAACACCCTGTTTGTAAAGTCTGCAAGTGGATATTTTGACCTCTTTGAGGATTTCGTTGGAAACGGGATTTCTGCATATATCGCTAGACAGAAGAATTCTCAGTAACTTCTTTGGGCTGTGTGTGTTCAACACACAGAGTTGATCTTTCCTTTAGACAGTGCAGATTTGACCCCTCTTTTTGTGGAATTTACAAGTGGAGATTTCAAGCGCTTTCGGGCCAACGGTAGAAAAGGAAACATCTTTGAATAAAAACTAGAGAGAATCATTCTCAGCAACCACTTTGTGATATGTGCGTTCCACTCACGCAGTTTAACCTTTCTTTTCATAGAGCAGTTTGGAAACAATCTGCATGTAAAGTCTGCAGGTGGATATTTGGACCTCTTTGAGGATTTCGTTGGAAACGTGATTTCTGCATCTAACGCTAGACAGAAGAATTCTCAGTAACTTCTTTGGGCTGTGTGTGTTCAACACACAGAGTTGTACCTTCCTTTAGACAGAGCAGATTTGAAACCCTCTTTTTGAGGAATTTGCAAGTGGAGATTTCAAGCGCTTTGGGGCCAACGGTAGAAAAGGAAATATCTTCCTCTAAAAACTAGAGAGAATCATTCTCAGCAACCACTTTGGGATATGTGCGTTCCACTCACAGAGTTTAACTTTTCTTTTCATAGAGCAGTTTGCAAACACTCTGTTTGTAAAGTCTGCAAGTGGATATTTGGACCTCTTTGAGGATTTCGTTGGAAACGGGATTTCTGCATATAAAGCTAGGTAGAAGAATTCTCAGTAACTTCTTTGGGGTGCGTGTGTTCAACTCACAGAGTTGTACCTTTCTTTAGAAAGAGCAGATTTGAAACCCTCTTTTTCAGGAATTTGCAAGTGGAGATTTCAAGGGCTTTGGGGCCAACGGTAGAAAAGGAAATATCTTCGAATAAAAACTAGAGAGAATCATTCTCAGCAACCACTTTGGGATGTGTGCGTTCCCCTCACAGAGCTTAACCTTTCTTTTCGTAGAGCAGTTTGGAAACACTCTGTTTGTAAAGTCTGCAAGTGGATATTTGGACCTCCTTGAGGATTTCGTTGGAAGCGGGATTTCTGCATAAAACGCTAGACAGAAGAATTCTCAGTAATTCTTTGAGCTGCGTGTGTTCAACTCACCGAGTTGAACCTTCCTTTAGACAGAGCAGATTTGAAACCCTCTTTTTGTGGAATATAGAAGTGGAGATTTCAAGCGCTTTGAGGCCAACGGTAGAAAAGGAAATATCTTTGTATAAAAACTAGAGAGAATCATTTTCAGCAACCTCTTGGTGATGTGTGCGTTCCACTCACAGAGTTTAACCTTTCTTTTCATAGAGCAGTTTGCAAACACTCTGTTTGTAAAGTCTGCAAGTGGATATTTGGACCTCTTTGAGGATTTCGTTGGAAACGGGATTTCTGCATATAACGGTAGAGAGAAGAATTCTCAGTAACTTCTTTGGGCTGTGTGTGTTCAACTCACAGAGTTGAACTTTCCTTTAGGCAGTGCAGATTTGAAGCCTCTTATTGTGGAAATTACAAGTGGACATTTCAAGCGCTTTGGGGCCAACGGTAGAAAAGGAAATATCTTTGTATAAAAACTAGAGAGAATCATTCTCAGCAACCACTTTGTGATATGTGCGTTCCACTCACGGAGTTTAACCTTTCTTTTCATAGAGCAGTTTGCAAACACTCTGTAAAGTCTGCTAGTGGATATTTTTACCTCTTTGAGGAGTTCGTTGGAAACGGGATTTCTGCATATAACGCTAGACAGAAGAATTCTCAGTAACTTCCTTGGTCTGTGTGAGTTCAACTCACAGAGTTGAACTTTCCTTTAGACAGTGCAGATTTGAACCCTCTTTTTGTGGAATTTACAAGTGGAGATTTCAACCGCTTTGGGGCCAACGGTAGAAAAGGAAATATCTTTGTAGAAAAACTAGAGAGAATCATTCTCAGCAACCACTTTGGGATGTGTGCGTTCCACTCACAGAGTTTAACTTTTCTTTTCATGGAGCAGTTTGGAAACACTCTGTTTGTAAAGTCTGCAAGTGGATATTTGGACCTCTTTGAGGATTTCGTTGGAAACGGGATTTCTGCATATAACGCTAGATTGAAGAATTCTCAGTAACTTCTTTGGGGTGCGTGTGTTCAACTCACAGAGTTGTACCTTCCTTTAGAAAGAGCAGATTTGAAAGCCTCTTCTTGAGGAATTTGCAAGTGGAGATTTCAAGCGATTTGGGGCCAAAGGTAGAAAAGGATATATCTTCGAATAAAAACTAGAGAGAATCATTCTCAGCAACCACTATGGGATGTGTGCGTTCCACTCACAGAGTTTAACCTTTCTTTTCGTAGAGCAGTTTGGAAACACTCTGTTTGTAAAGTCTGCAAGTGGATATTTGGACCTCCTTGAGGATTTCGTTGGAAGCGGGATTTCTGCATATAACGCTAGACAGAAGAATTCTCAGTAATTCTTTGGGCTGCGTGTGTTCAACTCACAGAGTTGAACCTTCCTTTAGACAGAGCAGATTTGAAACCCTCTTTTTGTGGAATTTGCAAATGGAGATTTCAAGCGCTTTGGGGCCAATGGTAGAAATGGAAATATCTTCACATAAAGACTAGAGAGAATCATTCTCAGCAACCACTTTGTGATGGGTGCGTTCCACTCACAGAGTTTAACCTTTCTTTTCATAGAGCAGATTGGAAACACCCTGTTTGTAAAGTCTGCAAGTGGATATTTGGACCTCTTTGAGGATTTCGTTGGAAACGGGATTTCTGCATATATCGCTAGACAGAAGAATTCTCAGTAACTTCTTTGGGCTGTGTGTGTTCAACACACAGAGTTGATCTTTCCTTTAGACAGTGCAGATTTGACCCCTCTTTTTGTGGAATTTACAAGTGGAGATTTCAAGGGCTTTCGGGCCAACGGTAGAAAAGGAAACATCTTTGAATAAAAACTAGAGAGAATCATTCTCAGCAACCACTTTGTGATATGTGCGTTCCACTCACGCAGCTTAACCTTTCTTTTCATAGAGCAGTTTGGAAACAATCTGCATGTAAAGTCTGCAGGTGGATATTTGGACCTCTTTGAGGATTTCGTTGGAAACGTGATTTCTGCATCTAACGCTAGACAGAAGAATTCTCAGTAACTTCTTTGGGCTGTGTGTGTTCAACACACAGAGTTGTACCTTCCTTTAGACAGAGCAGATTTGAAACCCTCTTTTTGAGGAATTTGCAAGTGGAGATTTCAAGCGCTTTTGGGGCCAACGGTAGAAAAGGAAATATCTTCCTCTAAAAACTAGAGAGAATCATTCTCAGCAACCACTATGGGATATGTGCGTTCCACTCACAGAGTTTAACTTTTCTTTTCATAGAGCAGTTTGCAAACACTCTGTTTGTAAAGTCTGCAAGTGGATATTTGGACCCCTTTGAGGATTTCGTTGGAAACGGGATTTCTGCATATAAAGCTAGATAGAAGAATTCTCAGTAACTTCTTTGGGGTGCGTGTGTTCAACTCACAGAGTTGTACCTTTCTTTAGAAAGAGCAGATTTGAAACCCTCTTTTTCAGGAATTTGCAAGTGGAGATTTCAAGGGCTTTGGGGCCAACGGTAGAAAAGGAAATATCTTCGAATAAAAACTAGAGAGAATCATTCTCAGCAACCACTTTGGGATGTGTGCGTTCCCTTCACAGAGCTTAATCTTTCTTTTCGTAGAGCAGTTTGGAAACACTCTGTTTGTAAAGTCTGCAAGTGGATATTTGGACCTCCTTGAGGATTTCGTTGGAAGCGGGATTTCTGCATAAAACGCTAGACAGAAGAATTCTCAGTAATTCTTTGGACTGCGTGTGTTCAACTCACCGAGTTGAACCTTCCTTTAGACAGAGCAGATTTGAAACCCTCTTTTTGTGGAATATACAAGTGGCGATTTCAAGCGCTTTGGGGCCAACGGTAGAAAAGGAAATATCTTTGTATAAAAACTAGAGAGAATCATTTTCAGCAACCTCTTGGTGATGTGTGCGTTCCACTCACAGAGTTTAACCTTTCTTTTCATAGAGCAGTTTGCAAACACTCTGTTTGTAAAGTCTGCAAGTGGATATTTGGACCTCTTTGAGGATTTCGTTGGAAACGGGATTTCTGCATATAACGCTAGACAGAAGAATTCTCAGTAACTTCTTTGGGCTGCGTGTGTTCAACTCACAGAGTTGTACCTTTCTTTAGAAAGAGCAGATTTGAAACCCTCTTTTTGTGGAATTTGCAAGTGGAGATTTCAAGCGCTTTGGGGCCAACGGTAGAAATGGTAATATCTTCCTGTAAAAACTAGAGAGAATCATTCTCAGCAACCACTTTGGGATGTGTGCCTTCCACTCACAGAGTTTAACCTTTCTTTTCATAGAGCAGTTTGCAAACACTCTGTTTGTAAAGTCTGCAAGTGGATATTTGGACCTCTTTGAGGATTTCGTTGGAAACGGGATTTCTGCATATAACGCTAGACAGAAGAATTGTCAGTAACTTCTTTGGGCTGCGTGTGTTCAACCCACAGAGTTGTAACTTCCTTTAGAAAAAGCAGATTTGAAACCCTCTTCTTGTGGAATTTGCTAGTGGAGATTTCAAGCGATTTGTGGCCAACGGTAGAAACGGAAATATCTTCGAATAAAAACTAGAGAGAATCATTCTCAGCAACCACTTTGGGATGTGTGCGTTCCACTCACAGAGTTTAACCTTTCTTTTCATAGAGTAGTTTGCAATCACTCTGTTTGCAAAGTCTGCAAGTGGATATTTGGACCTCTTTGAGGATTTCGTTGGAAACGGGATTTCTGCATATAACGGTAGAGAGAAGAATTCTCAGTAACTTCTTTGGGCTGTGTGTGTTCAAATCACAGAGTTGAACATTCCTTTAGGCAGTGCAGATTTGAAGCCTCTTATTGTGGAAATTACAAGTGGACATTTCAAGCGCTTTGGGGCCAACGGTAGAAAAGGAAACATCTTCGTATAAAAACTAGAGAGAATCATTCTCAGCAACCACTTTGTGATATGTGGTTCCACTCACGGAGTTTAACCTTTCTTTTCATAGAGCAGTTTGGAAACACTGTGTTTGAAAGTCTGCAAGTGGATATTTGGACATCTTTGAGGATTTCGTTGGAAACGGGATTTCTGCATATAACGCTAGACAGAAGAATTCTCAGTAACTTCTTTGGGGTGCGTGTGTTCAACTCACAGAGTTGTACATTCCTTTAGAGAGAGCAGATTTGAAACCCTCTTCTTGTGGAATTTGCAAGTGGAGATTTCAAGCAATTTGGGGCCAACGGTAGAAAAGGAAATATCATCGAATAAAAACTAGAGAGAATCATTCTCAGCAACCACTTTGGGATGTGTGCGTTCCACTCACAGAGTTTAACCTTTCTTTTCATAGAGCAGTTTGCAAACACTCTGTAAAGTCTGCTAGTGGATATTTTTACCTCTTTGAGGAGTTCGTTGGAAACGGGATTTCTGCATATAACGCTAGACAGAAGAATTCTCAGTAACTTCCTTGGTCTGTGTGAGTTCAACTCACAGAGTTGAACTTTCCTTTAGACAGTGCAGATTTGAACCCTCTTTTTGTGGAATTTACAAGTGGAGATTTCAACCGCTTTGGGGCCAATGGTAGAAAAGGAAATATCTTTGTAGAAAAACTAGAGAGAATCATTCTCAGCAACCACTTTGGGATGTGTGCGTTCCACTCACAGAGTTTAACTTTTCTTTTCATGGAGCAGTTTGGAAACACTCTGTTTGTAAAGTCTGCAAGTGGATATTTGGACCTCTTTGAGGATTTCGTTGGAAACGGGATTTCTGCATATAACGCTAGATTGAAGAATTCTCAGTAACTTCTTTGGGGTGCGTGTGTTCAACTCACAGAGTTGTACCTTCCTTTAGAAAGAGCAGATTTGAAAGCCTCTTCTTGAGGAATTTGCAAGTGGAGATTTCAAGCGATTTGGGGCCAAAGGTAGAAAAGGATATATCTTCGAATAAAAACTAGAGAGAATCATTCTCAGCAACCACTATGGGATGTGTGCGTTCCACTCACAGAGTTTAACCTTTCTTTTCGTAGAGCAGTTTGGAAACACTCTGTTTGTAAAGTCTGCAAGTGGATATTTGGACCTCCTTGAGGATTTCGTTGGAAGCGGGATTTCTGCATATAACGCTAGACAGAAGAATTCTCAGTAATTCTTTGGGCTGCGTGTGTTCAACTCACAGAGTTGAACCTTCCTTTAGACAGAGCAGATTTGAAACCCTCTTTTTGTGGAATTTGCAAATGGAGATTTCAAGCGCTTTGGGGCCAATGGTAGAAATGGAAATATCTTCACATAAAGACTAGAGAGAATCATTCTCAGCAACCACTTTGTGATGGGTGCGTTCCACTCACAGAGTTTAACCTTTCTTTTCATAGAGCAGATTGGAAACACCCTGTTTGTAAAGTCTGCAAGTGGATATTTGGACCTCTTTGAGGATTTCGTTGGAAACGGGATTTCTGCATATATCGCTAGACAGAAGAATTCTCAGTAACTTCTTTGGGCTGTGTGTGTTCAACACACAGAGTTGATCTTTCCTTTAGACAGTGCAGATTTGACCCCTCTTTTTGTGGAATTTACAAGTGGAGATTTCAAGGGCTTTCGGGCCAACGGTAGAAAAGGAAACATCTTTGAATAAAAACTAGAGAGAATCATTCTCAGCAACCACTTTGTGATATGTGCGTTCCACTCACGCAGCTTAACCTTTCTTTTCATAGAGCAGTTTGGAAACAATCTGCATGTAAAGTCTGCAGGTGGATATTTGGACCTCTTTGAGGATTTCGTTGGAAACGTGATTTCTGCATCTAACGCTAGACAGAAGAATTCTCAGTAACTTCTTTGGGCTGTGTGTGTTCAACACACAGAGTTGTACCTTCCTTTAGACAGAGCAGATTTGAAACCCTCTTTTTGAGGAATTTGCAAGTGGAGATTTCAAGCGCTTTGGGGCCAACGGTAGAAAAGGAAATATCTTCCTCTAAAAACTAGAGAGAATCATTCTCAGCAACCACTATGGGATATGTGCGTTCCACTCACAGAGTTTAACTTTTCTTTTCATAGAGCAGTTTGCAAACACTCTGTTTGTAAAGTCTGCAAGTGGATATTTGGACCCCTTTGAGGATTTCGTTGGAAACGGGATTTCTGCATATAAAGCTAGATAGAAGAATTCTCAGTAACTTCTTTGGGGTGCGTGTGTTCAACTCACAGAGTTGTACCTTTCTTTAGAAAGAGCAGATTTGAAACCCTCTTTTTCAGGAATTTGCAAGTGGAGATTTCAAGGGCTTTGGGGCCAACGGTAGAAAAGGAAATATCTTCGAATAAAAACTAGAGAGAATCATTCTCAGCAACCACTTTGGGATGTGTGCGTTCCCTTCACAGAGCTTAATCTTTCTTTTCGTAGAGCAGTTTGGAAACACTCTGTTTGTAAAGTCTGCAAGTGGATATTTGGACCTCCTTGAGGATTTCGTTGGAAGCGGGATTTCTGCATAAAACGCTAGACAGAAGAATTCTCAGTAATTCTTTGGACTGCGTGTGTTCAACTCACCGAGTTGAACCTTCCTTTAGACAGAGCAGATTTGAAACCCTCTTTTTGTGGAATATACAAGTGGCGATTTCAAGCGCTTTGGGGCCAACGGTAGAAAAGGAAATATCTTTGTATAAAAACTAGAGAGAATCATTTTCAGCAACCTCTTGGTGATGTGTGCGTTCCACTCACAGAGTTTAACCTTTCTTTTCATAGAGCAGTTTGCAAACACTCTGTTTGTAAAGTCTGCAAGTGGATATTTGGACCTCTTTGAGGATTTCGTTGGAAACGGGATTTCTGCATATAACGCTAGACAGAAGAATTCTCAGTAACTTCTTTGGGCTGCGTGTGTTCAACTCACAGAGTTGTACCTTTCTTTAGAAAGAGCAGATTTGAAACCCTCTTTTTGTGGAATTTGCAAGTGGAGATTTCAAGCGCTTTGGGGCCAACGGTAGAAATGGTAATATCTTCCTGTAAAAACTAGAGAGAATCATTCTCAGCAACCACTTTGGGATGTGTGCCTTCCACTCACAGAGTTTAACCTTTCTTTTCATAGAGCAGTTTGCAAACACTCTGTTTGTAAAGTCTGCAAGTGGATATTTGGACCTCTTTGAGGATTTCGTTGGAAACGGGATTTCTGCATATAACGCTAGACAGAAGAATTGTCAGTAACTTCTTTGGGCTGCGTGTGTTCAACCCACAGAGTTGTAACTTCCTTTAGAAAAAGCAGATTTGAAACCCTCTTCTTGTGGAATTTGCTAGTGGAGATTTCAAGCGATTTGTGGCCAACGGTAGAAACGGAAATATCTTCGAATAAAAACTAGAGAGAATCATTCTCAGCAACCACTTTGGGATGTGTGCGTTCCACTCACAGAGTTTAACCTTTCTTTTCATAGAGTAGTTTGCAATCACTCTGTTTGCAAAGTCTGCAAGTGGATATTTGGACCTCTTTGAGGATTTCGTTGGAAACGGGATTTCTGCATATAACGGTAGAGAGAAGAATTCTCAGTAACTTCTTTGGGCTGTGTGTGTTCAAATCACAGAGTTGAACTTTCCTTTAGGCAGTGCAGATTTGAAGCCTCTTATTGTGGAAATTACAAGTGGACATTTCAAGCGCTTTGGGGCCAACGGTAGAAAAGGAAACATCTTCGTATAAAAACTAGAGAGAATCATTCTCAGCAACCACTTTGTGATGTGTGGTTCCACTCACGGAGTTTAACCTTTCTTTTCATAGAGCAGTTTGGAAACACTGTGTTTGAAAGTCTGCAAGTGGATATTTGGACATCTTTGAGGATTTCGTTGGAAACGGGATTTCTGCATATAACGCTAGACAGAAGAATTCTCAGTAACTTCTTTGGGCTGCGTGTGTTCAACTCACAGAGTTGTACATTCCTTTAGAGAGAGCAGATTTGAAACCCTCTTCTTGTGGAATTTGCAAGTGGAGATTTCAAGCAATTTGGGGCCAACGGTAGAAAAGGAAATATCATCGAATAAAAACTAGAGAGAATCATTCTCAGCAACCACTTTGGGATGTGTGCGTTCCACTCACAGAGTTTAACCTTTCTTTTCATAGAGCAGTTTGCAAACACTCTGTAAAGTCTGCTAGTGGATATTTTTACCTCTTTGAGGAGTTCGTTGGAAACGGGATTTCTGCATATAACGCTAGACAGAAGAATTCTCAGTAACTTCCTTGGTCTGTGTGAGTTCAACTCACAGAGTTGAACTTTCCTTTAGACAGTGCAGATTTGAACCCTCTTTTTGTGGAATTTACAAGTGGAGATTTCAACCGCTTTGGGGCCAATGGTAGAAAAGGAAATATCTTTGTAGAAAAACTAGAGAGAATCATTCTCAGCAACCACTTTGGGATGTGTGCGTTCCACTCACAGAGTTTAACTTTTCTTTTCATGGAGCAGTTTGGAAACACTCTGTTTGTAAAGTCTGCAAGTGGATATTTGGACCTCTTTGAGGATTTCGTTGGAAACGGGATTTCTGCATATAACGCTAGATTGAAGAATTCTCAGTAACTTCTTTGGGGTGCGTGTGTTCAACTCACAGAGTTGTACCTTCCTTTAGAAAGAGCAGATTTGAAAGCCTCTTCTTGAGGAATTTGCAAGTGGAGATTTCAAGCGATTTGGGGCCAAAGGTAGAAAAGGATATATCTTCGAATAAAAACTAGAGAGAATCATTCTCAGCAACCACTATGGGATGTGTGCGTTCCACTCACAGAGTTTAACCTTTCTTTTCGTAGAGCAGTTTGGAAACACTCTGTTTGTAAAGTCTGCAAGTGGATATTTGGACCTCCTTGAGGATTTCGTTGGAAGCGGGATTTCTGCATATAACGCTAGACAGAAGAATTCTCAGTAATTCTTTGGGCTGCGTGTGTTCAACTCACAGAGTTGAACCTTCCTTTAGACAGAGCAGATTTGAAACCCTCTTTTTGTGGAATTTGCAAATGGAGATTTCAAGCGCTTTGGGGCCAATGGTAGAAATGGAAATATCTTCACATAAAGACTAGAGAGAATCATTCTCAGCAACCACTTTGTGATGGGTGCGTTCCACTCACAGAGTTTAACCTTTCTTTTCATAGAGCAGATTGGAAACACCCTGTTTGTAAAGTCTGCAAGTGGATATTTGGACCTCTTTGAGGATTTCGTTGGAAACGGGATTTCTGCATATATCGCTAGACAGAAGAATTCTCAGTAACTTCTTTGGGCTGTGTGTGTTCAACACACAGAGTTGATCTTTCCTTTAGACAGTGCAGATTTGACCCCTCTTTTTGTGGAATTTACAAGTGGAGATTTCAAGGGCTTTCGGGCCAACGGTAGAAAAGGAAACATCTTTGAATAAAAACTAGAGAGAATCATTCTCAGCAACCACTTTGTGATATGTGCGTTCCACTCACGCAGCTTAACCTTTCTTTTCATAGAGCAGTTTGGAAACAATCTGCATGTAAAGTCTGCAGGTGGATATTTGGACCTCTTTCAGGATTTCGTTGGAAACGTGATTTCTGCATCTAACGCTAGACAGAAGAATTCTCAGTAACTTCTTTGGGCTGTGTGTGTTCAACACACAGAGTTGTACCTTCCTTTAGACAGAGCAGATTTGAAACCCTCTTTTTGAGGAATTTGCAAGTGGAGATTTCAAGCGCTTTGGGGCCAACGGTAGAAAAGGAAATATCTTCCTCTAAAAACTAGAGAGAATCATTCTCAGCAACCACTATGGGATATGTGCGTTCCACTCACAGAGTTTAACTTTTCTTTTCATAGAGCAGTTCGCAAACACTCTGTTTGTAAAGTCTGCAAGTGGATATTTGGACCCCTTTGAGGATTTCGTTGGAAACGGGATTTCTGCATATAAAGCTAGATAGAAGAATTCTCAGTAACTTCTTTGGGGTGCGTGTGTTCAACTCACAGAGTTGTACCTTTCTTTAGAAAGAGCAGATTTGAAACCCTCTTTTTCAGGAATTTGCAAGTGGAGATTTCAAGGGCTTTGGGGCCAACGGTAGAAAAGGAAATATCTTCGAATAAAAACTAGAGAGAATCATTCTCAGCAACCACTTTGGGATGTGTGCGTTCCCTTCACAGAGCTTAACCTTTCTTTTCGTAGAGCAGTTTGGAAACACTCTGTTTGTAAAGTCTGCAAGTGGATATTTGGACCTCCTTGAGGATTTCGTTGGAAGCGGGATTTCTGCATAAAACGCTAGACAGAAGAATTCTCAGTAATTCTTTGGGCTGCGTGTGTTCAACTCACCGAGTTGAACCTTCCTTTAGACAGAGCAGATTTGAAACCCTCTTTTTGTGGAATATACAAGTGGCGATTTCAAGCGCTTTGGGGCCAACGGTAGAAAAGGAAATATCTTTGTATAAAAACTAGAGAGAATCATTTTCAGCAACCTCTTGGTGATGTGTGCGTTCCACTCACAGAGTTTAACCTTTCTTTTCATAGAGCAGTTTGCAAACACTCTGTTTGTAAAGTCTGCAAGTGGATATTTGGACCTCTTTGAGGATTTCGTTGGAAACGGGATTTCTGCATATAACGCTAGACAGAAGAATTCTCAGTAACTTCTTTGGGCTGCGTGTGTTCAACTCACAGAGTTGTACCTTTCTTTAGAAAGAGCAGATTTGAAACCCTCCTTTTGTGGAATTTGCAAGTGGAGATTTCAAGCGCTTTGGGGCCAACGGTAGAAATGGTAATATCTTCCTGTAAAAACTAGAGAGAATCATTCTCAGCAACCACTTTGGGATGTGTGCCTTCCACTCACAGAGTTTAACCTTTCTTTTCATAGAGCAGTTTGCAAACACTCTGTTTGTAAAGTCTGCAAGTGGATATTTGGACCTCTTTGAGGATTTCGTTGGAAACGGGATTTCTGCATATAACGCTAGACAGAAGAATTGTCAGTAACTTCTTTGGGCTGCGTGTGTTCAACCCACAGAGTTGTAACTTCCTTTAGAAAAAGCAGATTTGAAACCCTCTTCTTGTGGAATTTGCTAGTGGAGATTTCAAGCGATTTGTGGCCAACGGTAGAAACGGAAATATCTTCGAATAAAAACTAGAGAGAATCATTCTCAGCAACCACTTTGGGATGTGTGCGTTCCACTCACAGAGTTTAACCTTTCTTTTCATAGAGTAGTTTGCAATCACTCTGTTTGCAAAGTCTGCAAGTGGATATTTGGACCTCTTTGAGGATTTCGTTGGAAACGGGATTTCTGCATATAACGGTAGAGAGAAGAATTCTCAGTAACTTCTTTGGGCTGTGTGTGTTCAAATCACAGAGTTGAACTTTCCTTTAGGCAGTGCAGATTTGAAGCCTCTTATTGTGGAAATTACAAGTGGACATTTCAAGCGCTTTGGGGCCAACGGTAGAAAAGGAAACATCTTCGTATAAAAACTAGAGAGAATCATTCTCAGCAACCACTTTGTGATATGTGCGTTCCACTCACGGAGTTTAACCTTTCTTTTCATAGAGCAGTTTGGAAACACTGTGTTTGAAAGTCTGCAAGTGGATATTTGGACATCTTTGAGGATTTCGTTGGAAACGGGATTTCTGCATATAACGCTAGACAGAAGAATTCTCAGTAACTTCTTTGGGCTGCGTGTGTTCAACTCACAGAGTTGTACATTCCTTTAGAGAGAGCAGATTTGAAACCCTCTTCTTGTGGAATTTGCAAGTGGAGATTTCAAGCAATTTGGGGCCAACGGTAGAAAAGGAAATATCTTTGTATAAAAACTAGAGAGAATCATTTTCAGCAACCTCTTGGTGATGTGTGCGTTCCACTCACAGAGTTTAACCTTTCTTTTCATAGAGCAGTTTGCAAACACTCTGTTTGTAAAGTCTGCAAGTGGATATTTGGACCTCTTTGAGGATTTCGTTGGAAACGGGATTTCTGCATATAACGCTAGACAGAAGAATTCTCAGTAACTTCTTTGGGCTGCGTGTGTTCAACTCACAGAGTTGTACCTTTCTTTAGAAAGAGCAGATTTGAAACCCTCTTTTTGTGGAATTTGCAAGTGGAGATTTCAAGCGCTTTGGGGCCAACGGTAGAAATGGTAATATCTTCCTGTAAAAACTAGAGAGAATCATTCTCAGCAACCACTTTGGGATGTGTGCCTTCCACTCACAGAGTTTAACCTTTCTTTTCATAGAGCAGTTTGCAAACACTCTGTTTGTAAAGTCTGCAAGTGGATATTTGGACCTCTTTGAGGATTTCGTTGGAAACGGGATTTCTGCATATAACGCTAGACAGAAGAATTGTCAGTAACTTCTTTGGGCTGCGTGTGTTCAACCCACAGAGTTGTAACTTCCTTTAGAAAAAGCAGATTTGAAACCCTCTTCTTGTGGAATTTGCTAGTGGAGATTTCAAGCGATTTGTGGCCAACGGTAGAAACGGAAATATCTTCGAATAAAAACTAGAGAGAATCATTCTCAGCAACCACTTTGGGATGTGTGCGTTCCACTCACAGAGTTTAACCTTTCTTTTCATAGAGTAGTTTGCAATCACTCTGTTTGCAAAGTCTGCAAGTGGATATTTGGACCTCTTTGAGGATTTCGTTGGAAACGGGATTTCTGCATATAACGGTAGAGAGAAGAATTCTCAGTAACTTCTTTGGGCTGTGTGTGTTCAAATCACAGAGTTGAACTTTCCTTTAGGCAGTGCAGATTTGAAGCCTCTTATTGTGGAAATTACAAGTGGACATTTCAAGCGCTTTGGGGCCAACGGTAGAAAAGGAAACATCTTCGTATAAAAACTAGAGAGAATCATTCTCAGCAACCACTTTGTGATATGTGGTTCCACTCACGGAGTTTAACCTTTCTTTTCATAGAGCAGTTTGGAAACACTGTGTTTGAAAGTCTGCAAGTGGATATTTGGACATCTTTGAGGATTTCGTTGGAAACGGGATTTCTGCATATAACGCTAGACAGAAGAATTCTCAGTAACTTCTTTGGGCTGCGTGTGTTCAACTCACAGAGTTGTACATTCCTTTAGAGAGAGCAGATTTGAAACCCTCTTCTTGTGGAATTTGCAAGTGGAGATTTCAAGCAATTTGGGGCCAACGGTAGAAAAGGAAATATCTTTGTATAAAAACTAGAGAGAATCATTTTCAGCAACTTCTTGGTGATGTGTGCGTTCCACTCACAGAGTTTAACCTTTCTTTTCATAGAGCAGTTTGCAAACACTCTGTTTGTAAAGTCTGCAAGTGGATATTTGGACCTCTTTGAGGATTTCGTTGGAAACGGGATTTCTGCATATAACGGTAGAGAGAAGAATTCTCAGTAACTTCTTTGGGCTGTGTGTGTTCAACTCACAGAGTCGAACTTTCCTTTAGGCAGTGCAGATTTGAAGCCTCTTATTGTGGAAATTACAAGTGGACATTTCAAGCGCTTTGGGGCCAACGGTAGAAAAGGAAATATCTTTGTATAAAAACTAGAGAGAATCATTCTCAGCAACCACTTTGTGATATGTGCGTTCCACTCACGGAGTTTAACCTTTCTTTTCATAGAGCAGTTTGCAAACACTCTGTAAAGTCTGCTAGTGGATATTTTTACCTCTTTGAGGAGTTCGTTGGAAACGGGATTTCTGCATATAACGCTAGACAGAAGAATTCTCAGTAACTTCCTTGGTCTGTGTGAGTTCACCTCACAGAGTTGAACTTTCCTTTAGACAGTGCAGATTTGAACCCTCTTTTTGTGGAATTTACAAGTGGAGATTTCAAGCTCTTTGGGGCCAACGGTAGAAAAGGAAATATCTTTGTAGAAAAACTAGAGAGAATCATTCTCAGCAACCACTTTGGGATGTGTGCGTTCCACTCACAGAGTTTAACTTTTGTTTTCATGGAGCAGTTTGGAAACACTCTGTTTGTAAAGTCTGCAAGTGGATATTTGGACCTCTTTGAGGATTTCGTTGGAAACGGGATTTCTGCATATAACGCTAGATTGAAGAATTCTCAGTAACTTCTTTGGGGTGCGTGTGTTCAACTCACAGAGTTGTACCTTCCTTTAGAAAGAGCAGATTTGAAAGCCTCTTCTTGAGGAATTTGCAAGTGGAGATTTCAAGCGATTTGGGGCCAAAGGTAGAAAAGGATATATCTTCGAATAAAAACTAGAGAGAATCATTCTCAGCAACCACTATGGGATGTGTGCGTTCCACTCACAGAGTTTAACCTTTCTTTTCGTAGAGCAGTTTGGAAACACTCTGTTTGTAAAGTCTGCAAGTGGATATTTGGACCTCCTTGAGGA